>NC_065438.1:15551231-18051231 GCF_024364675.1 Aethina tumida | reverse complement strand
ACATGATTACAGCAACTTTTAAAATATATTAAAAATATGAGATGGTTACCAGTACATATAATGTTCATGTTTTTTCTGATATTGTTGTATCTACTATGCAACTTGTCAATATAATTTTAAACTTTAGAAATATTATCCCATTTATTAACACAAATTTGTGGATTATACATAGCCAATTCTCATCAGTGTGGCCAACATTTTTATTTTTAGGTTAGGTTTAGGTTAACCAGTATATGTTTGTAAACAAACTTTGATTATAAGTTGGTAGAATGGAAAAATATCAAAAGTATCAGATGGAATATGGAGATGGCCAAAATTGTAAAACAAAAAGGATATTTTACAAAATGTTAATGTTAGATTATATAACACAGATTTAATTAATAAAAAACCCTTTCAAAATTAAATTTGCTATTTTTATGTCCTGCACAATATAGAAAAATATGTGGAACATGTTATAAAACAAGAACAGAGTAATTTTTATAATGAAATATAAAATATCAATAGTAAATTAATATTATTTTAAAAGAGTTAAAAAGTTGCTATATAAATGACCAACAATGTAATTATGTTTAAACTTTTTGAAATTAATTGGCCATTTCATTATTCCATTTATTGACATAAATTTGTGAATTACACATAGCCAATTCTCATCAGTGTGACCAACATTTTTATTTTTAGGTTTGGTTTAGGTTAACCAGTATACGTTTGTCAACAAAATTTGTTTATAAATTGACAGTATGGAGAAATATCAAAAGTATCAAGAAGATGGCCAAAACAGTAAAACAAAAAGAATATTTTACAAAATGTTAATAATCCATAAAAATTCAAATTATTTATGTCCAAAACAATTTAGAAAAATATATGTAACATTTTATAGAATAAAAAGATTGCAATTTTTATACTACGATATAAAATAATAATAGTAAATAATATTTTAGGTTAATATTTTTTAAACAATTCACATTTTATAAAAGAATCATGGCTAAAATATTTAACATTTTAAAAAGTTACTATAATAATGATCACCACTGTAATTGTATTAAAACTCTTGTTAATTTATTTTGCAATTTATAAGCCACTTCATTATCGAATTTCTATTGGAATTTTAGAAACTTATTGTATCAGTCATTAATAGCAAATTATAAACAAAGTTTATTTATAAATATATACGGGTTGCCTATAATAAAATATCCCAACTCAATAATAACGAGGTTGGCGGCACTGGAAAAAAATTGGTACGTGTAAGACACAAATTGGACCATAAATTAATGTGCACAAAACGGCTATTTAAGCCCTCTATTCAAGCTAATTGTGAGAAAACACCCTTAACACTGTTGTGTTCACCAAAAGTGATTTAGAAAATCTCAGACGCAACATTTAGGTCAGTGGGTCACGATTTCACCACACACAACCCTTATGTCGTCCATCCCTTAAGTAACGTTACCATAATAAATAGATTTCACATTTTAATACGTATATAATGCAGTATAATACGTGGTTGGAAGGATGCGCGTTGCCAAGGTGTTTCCAAAGGGGGATGGTATATGAACGGTGCCACGGATGAGAAAGCAACGTCGGTTAGGAAAAAGCGCCGCGATGGGGCACGTGCACGGCTCGCGTCCAACATCCACCGTTTGCCATATGCCATCGGGCTTTTCGTTCTAGGTGGAAGGGTCTCATCTGTATCTTGTCGTTTAATCGATGTTTTAAAATTACGCGTCCACCGGTTTAAGGGACAGGGATACAGTTTTGATTTAACATGGTAACAAATAAGTTTTTTTCTACAGTCTGAACAACATTTTGATTTTTAGGTTATATATACATATGTGTATATATTTGTGATCAAGCTTTGTTTATAAGTTGGTAGAATTGAAAAATATCAAGAGTTACTATAAATTTTCTAGAAAATTGGTGAAAAATATAAGTTATACTATATTTCAGCAATTTATAAGTGTTTCTTACTTTCGTGTTTAAATCTGAGACTTAGACAAATGTTGATTTCTAATCATAAAACAAATAAAATTTGAGCAAGTCTTTAAAAGATACATCTGTAATTTTCTGTCTCATGTATATTTAATTAGATAATTTTGCAAAGGATCTAATGTAAATATAAAAATTCTTCAAATTAGCTAACTTGGAGAGACATAATAATATTTCTGCTTTTTTTTTTAAGTTTGTTGCACACTTTATTGAGTAATCTATGATCAAAATTTTGGCAGCAATTTGTGTATTACTCGTACCAAGTTTTGTCCAATTTGGCCAATATTTTTATTTTTAGATCAGGGTACACTATATGTAACTTGTATGTTTGTAAACGAAGTTTGTTTTTAAGTTGGGAGTATTGAAAAATATCAAAAGTAACTAAAAGTCTTCTAGAAAATTGGTGAAAAATCTAAGTTATTCTATATTTCAGCAATTTATTAGTGTTTCTTACATTCCTGTTTAAAACTGAAAGTGAAACTTAGACAAGTGTTGATTTCTAATCATAAGACAAATAGAATTTGAGCAAGTTTTTTAAATATACATATGTAATGTTCTGTCTTATGTATATTTAATTATATAATTTTGTACAAGATCTAATGTAAACATAAAAAATCTTCAAACTTGCTAACTTGGGGAGACATTTGTGCATTACTAAATATTCTCCAGTGTGGCTAACATATTAATTTTTGGGTTAGATTATTTTATTATATGTAACCTGTATATGTTTGTAAACAAGCTATGTTCATAAATTGGTAGTATTGAATAATATCAGAAGTTACTAATAAAAAATGGACATATTTGAAACAAATATGTTTCTTTGTGTATCTTTTGTAAGTCTGAAACTGACAAGAATTGAATTCAAGTTGTAAAACAAACACCATTTCAGCAAATCTTTAAAAAATGCATGTGTAATATCGTGTCTGTTGCATAATTAATTAGATAATTGTATAAACGGTCTGAAATACAAAACATAAAAAATTTTCAAACCTCCAACCAGGGGAGACATAATGATGTTTAAGCTTTTTAAAATTGCCGGCCTAGAATTAATAAAATATTTTAATGTGAAATCAATCACCAGCATATTTAGAGCTACATCTGACGGTTACTTGATTACGGAATTATGTCAACATGAATTAATTACCAGAAGGTTTCCTGTCGTCGTTAGTTTGAGATGATGATTTAAATATGCTTTTTCAGTTTCACTACAATAAACAAATGCACGTAAGTAGCTCGGGCATTAAAATCGATAAATACAGCTGGTATAATTATTTCATGAGGATAATTGGTTAAGAAATTACCTACGACTGTAAAGGATTATTTTAATAATTCGATTCGATTTTCCGTGACTTTAAAAAAGTCGACGAGTGCGGTAATTAACGTTTAATAATGCGTTTGGACATGTTCAGCTCCGTTCAGCTGGTTTGTTATGTAAAAACAATGCTTCGGGGAAACAATTAACGGTATCCGCACATTTAAAATAATCGTCGATTTTTACATCATAGGTAAGTACAGAGATTCAGTTATCCAATAATTCTCTTAAAACCCTTCAATCACTGGTTCTATCATTAAAAGTATGATGCAGGATTTGCCCAATTATTCTCATTTGTATCTTAGTCAGAGGTGTGAAACTTTAAAGATAAGTTTTACTTTTCTTGGTAAAGAGACCACATTTATTGGTAACCAAAATGTTACATCTCTTACTTTCATACAAAAACATCATCACCCTGGTGACAATTCATATAAAATTATTTGTGTTTAAAGCTACATTACTATTAATCATTTATTCTTCATTTTACTTCCCTTAAAACCCTTCAGTCACTGATTCCATCATTAAAAGTATGATGCTGGATTTGTCTAATCATCATCATTTGAATCTTTGTCACAGGTGTGAAACTTTAAAGATAAATTTTACTTTTTTTGGGAAAGAAACCACCATTTTTGGTAGTCAACATGTCAAAATGATAAACTTACATGTCATTATATGTTTTATCATGTTCACATACAAAAACATCATCACCTTGGTGACATTTTATATAAAAATTGTTTTTGTTGAAACCTACATTACTTTTAACCATTTCTTCTTCATTTTACTTTCTTTAAAACCCTTCAGTCACTGATTTCATCATTAAAAGTATGATGCTGGATTTGCCCAATCATCATCATTTGTATCTTAGTCACAAGTGTGAAACTTTAAAGAAAAATTTTACTTTTCTTGGTAAAGAGACCACATTTTTGGTAGTCAACATGTCAAAATGAAAACTTACATGCCATTATATGTTTTATCATGCTCCCATACAAAAACATCATCACCCTGGTGACATTTCATACAAAAATTTTTTGTGTTTAAAACTACATTATTTTAAACCATTTATTCTTCATTTTACTTCCCTTAAAACCCTTCAATCACTAATTTCATCATTAAAAGTATGATGCTGGATTTGTCTAATCATCATCATTTGAATCTTTGTCACAGGTGTGAAACTTTAAAGATAAATTTTACTTTCCTTGGTAAAGAGACCACATTTTCGGTAGTCAATATGTCAAAATGAAAAACTTACGTGTCATTATATGTTTTATCATGCTCCCATAGAAAAACATCATCACCCTAGTCACATTTCATATAAAAATTGTTTATGCTTAAAGCTACATTACTTTTAACCACTTCTTCTTCATTTTACTTTCCTTAAAACCCTTCAGTCATAGGTGTGAAACTTCAAAGATAAGATTTACTTTTCTTGATAAACAGACCACATTTATTGATAGCCAACATATCAAAATGAAAAACTTACGTGCCATTATTACTATTTCTTCTCTTTTTACTTTGCAACTCGGTTCAGCTGGTTTGTTATGTAAAAACAATGCTTCGGGGAAACGATTAACGGTATCCGCACATTTAAAATAAACATCGATTTTTACACTATAGGTAAGTACAGAGATTGCTTGCTTTTTAGACAAACATACCGTTTATTTAAATTACTCAGTTATCCAATAACCAAAATTAATTACCGTTTTCCAATTACCCGGCTCATTGTTTGGCAACGGCCAAGAAAGTACGAAGTGAGAAAGCCGCCACCCTCCGTACATCGTGTAATTACCATGGCATTTTAAATTACCGCGTAATTCGAGATGGACCGAGCCACAAGTTCTTTGATTATTGTTGGACCAGCAGCTGTCGACTTCCTTTTGCACTCATTTAGCCACGGCGAAACGTACGCTTCGTCTTTCGCATCAATTATTTAGCCATAATATTGTGACATTCCGGCGCACCGGAATGAGGCCTCCTCATAAATCTTTTATGCCCGCCGAACCAACACGGAAAATTACCTCGACGTCTCCTTAATATTTCGACCGTCACTATGCGAGGCCCATATTTTCACATCTCAATTTTCGCCCGATCGTATAACGAACGTAATCGTGGCTGACGATCAGTTGATGGGACCATCTGACTACTCGCTAAACATGGTGGTGGATTTTAAATTAAAATCAGTAAATTAATGATTCACCTTACAGTATTCGCGTGGCAACGTAACAGACAATCTATACAAATCAGCATACAGTGTGTGCAGAGCCCCTATATCAATATAATTAATAGTGCCATGTGCGCCAATATTGAGGCTCACCTGGCCCTTCGACTCACCTACACCCTCTCCACTTGACAGCGAAGACCTCGCGATTCAAATGCTGACAAAATGAACAACGCAAGGGTCATCGGAGTGTTTTACCACGCTTCGATACAAAATCATCGTCACCCCAATCACAATTCACACACATACACACAAATTGTTTGTGTTTAAATTTAGTTTTACTTTTTCTATTTAGTTCTATTAAAACCCTTCATTTCAATTATTCAATTTGTGTTTAAAACTACAATACTTTTATTTTTTTCTTTTTACTTTTCTAAAACTTTTCAATCACTGGTTCCATCATTATAAGTATGATGCTGCATTTGTCCAATTATCATCATTTGTATCTTTGCCACAGATGTGAAACTTTAAAGATAAGTTTTGCTTTTCTTGGTAAAGAGACCCCATTCATTGGTAGTCAACATGTCAAAATGAAAAACTTACGTGTCAGTATATGTTTTATCAAGCTCCCATATATAAACATCATCACCCAGGTGACATTTTAAATAAAAATTAATTGTGTTTAAAGCTACTTTACTTTTATCCATTTCTTCTTCATTTTACTTCCCTTAAAACCCTTCAATCACTGATTTTATTATTAAAAGTTTGATGCTGGATTTGTCCATTCATCACCATTTGTATCTTTGTGACAGGTGTGAAACTTTAAAGATAAGTTATACTTTTTTTGGTAAAGAGACCACATTTGTGGTAGTCAACATGTCAAAATGAAAAACTTACGTGTCATTATATGTTTTATCATGCTCCCATTCAAACGCATCATCACCCTGGTGACATTTCATATAAAAATTGTTTTTGTTTAAAGCTACATTACAATTAACCATTTCTTCTTCATTTTACTTCCTTAAAACCCTTCAATCACTGATTTCATCATTAAAATTTTGATGCTGGATTTGTCCAATCATCATCATTTGTATATTAGTCACAGGTGTGAAACTTTTAAGATAAGTTTTACTTTTCTTAGTAGAGACTACATTTTTGGTAGCCAACATGTCAAAATAAAAAACTTATGTGTCACTATATGTTTTATCATGTTCTCATTCAAAAACATCATCACATTGGTGACATTTCATATAGAAATTGTTTGTGTTTAAAGCTACATTACAATTAACCATTTCTTCTTCATTTTACTTCCTTAAAACCCTTTAGTCACTGATTTCATCATTAAAAGGATGATCCTGGATTTATCCAATCACCATCATTTGTATCTTTGTGTGAATCTTTAAAGATAAGTTTTACATTTCTTGGTAGAGACCATATTTATTGGTGGTCAACATGTCAAAATGAGAAATTTACGTGTCATTATATGTTTTATCATGCTCTCATACAAAAACATCATCACCCTGGTGACATTTCATATAAAAATTGTCTGTGTTTAAAACTACATTACTTTTAACCATTTCTTCTTCATTTTACTTCCCTTAAAACACTTCAATCATTAAAAGTATGATGGATTTGTCGAATCAACATCATTTGTATATTTGTCTTAGTTATGACACTTTAAACGTATGCCTTAATTTATTTGGTAAGAGAGGGCATTTGTTGGTAGAAAACATGACAAAATTAACAATTTATTGTTTGTTTTATCATACTTCCATACAAACACTTTAGCTTTAGTGGTCTTTCACATATAAATTGCTACTTTAGTTTTAACTATTTCTTCTTTATATTTCTCTTAACTCCTTTCATTTACTAGTTTCTTCATCAAAAGCTTGATACTGGATCAGTCATTCATCATCATTTAATATTTTGTCTTAGTTGTGAAATTTTAAGGATATATCTGATTTTCTTTGCTAAAGAGAGTACGTTTGTTGATAATCAATGTGACATAAAGAATAACTTACGATATGTTCGAGTTTAAAGTTAATTTACTTTTAAATATTACTTCTTCTTTTTACCTCTCTAAATAACCTTTAATCATTGGTTTCAGTCGAAAACTATAATGGAAGTTTGTCTCATCATAATTATTTCTATCATTGTATCTTTGCCTAGGTTATGAAACTAGAAAATGATTTTAGTTTATAAAAATCTTTTTCTTTTAGTAAAAAATTACTTTTGTTGGTAGCAAAAAATAAACATTAAGTAAGTTTTAAGTTCTTCGATATACAATCATCATCCTTAGTTACCTTTACACTCTTGCTTTTATTTTATTCTTAGGTATTACTTTTCTTTTGCTTCTCTTAAAACTCTTCAATCCTTGATTTCATCATAAAAAATTTGAAAAATCATCATCCTTTGCATCGTTTCTCACGGTTACGAAACTAGAAACTGATCCAGCTCCACAAGATGACTTTAAAGACGTCTTACTTTCTTTGGTAAAGAGATCGCATTTGTTTTGTGGCAAACATGCGTTTGCGGTTGATAATTACTCGGTCTCACCCAAAAGAACGCCACTTATCCAATTTCGCTTTTGTTATGGTTATGGTAATTAGCTCGTTAATCTCCTGGCGGTATTAAAATTTAAATGTGATGTCCGAATTGTCGATTACAAGGCTGCATGTCCTGCAGGAATTCCGAACGAAAATAAATAATGATATTCGTACGTAATTAAAACGTACACATAATAATTATGTGGAGCAGTTGCTCTTCAGATGTAACAAATTAACACGCCAGATGTCACTGGCTCGGGCATGTTAATTAGCCACCGTACGTGGATCAACGAAGAATTTATTGCGAATCGGACGCGATTTATGTGAATCCAATCCAAAAAATAAACTAATAAATAAGGGAAGTGCCATCCCGAAGAGCTCGTTATAAAGCCATAAATTCCTCACGTGGGTCCTTCACTTTAATTTTGGGAGGGCAATAATCGAAAGTGCGTCGTTTTCGTACGAGGAAGTGAATTAGTCAGCTGCGTATGTAAATGGCTGTTATTAATCCCCGTCTTTATCTATTGTACAAAAAACTGCCATTATAACGGGAAACTATTCCTTCAACGGGTCTTCTCTCTTAATGGCCGGTGAACCTGCCGTGCAATTTTATCTGACGGCCGGATCTGGTTTCGTACCCTAATAAAATCAAAAGTGATGAGTTTGATGTTATTGGCCCGCGTCGGGTTCCCTTTCCTGTGCAGGGTGCCGGTTGATGATCTCGGTGGTGGTGCGGCTAGTGAGAGTGGTTGTTCCAATCGACAGATGGCTCGTGCCCTGGTCATTTACATGTCTACGTCTCCTACAGGACCGGACGAGGCTCCGTTCTCTTTTGCTTTCCTTCTTTGTGCCTCCACACCTACACCTTCGAAGTCTCCGAAGGCAACACCTCCTAGGGCCGAGAAGTTACCGTTCTTCCTTGTTGGTACTTCGGTTCCGTTCATCATTTAGTACTAATTTGCGAAGCTGACCCCACAATTACCCCGCTTCCTAACTGTAACACCGTCGAAAACTCGTATAATCGAAACAAGGAAGGTTAGTACTTCCCACGTCAGCTAAAAAACAACCAACGTCGATCCGGTTCTGAACGGCCTTTTTGGCACGGACCGGTGAGCTATCATAGCCCGACACATGCACACAATCTTCATATTGTTATAAGCAGCGGTCGAAAAGGCCGTGGCAGCCGAGATAACGGTATCCGTTTTAAGGAAGCGTCCGTCCAGATTGGGCCTCCTAATAGGATTGCAGATGTTTGTTTCGGCGGATCAAAAATTATTGCCAATACCACTGTGGCACACAGCGCCCCGGTATCAGTCGGGGCCCCCCCGAAATTGTTGTTTTTTTTTGTGGAATGCGGTCCGGACGAATTTACAAGCTGCACATATAAGAATCTTAATGGACATCGCTTTCAGAAGTTAGTTAATCAATGCAGCGGCAATTAATATGGACGCGAACGTGTGGAACACTTTGTCACCTTTTGTAGTTTATTGTGGAGCGGGAAATTGCTTTTCGACCCGTTTCACCTTTGTTCTTTTGCATACACCTACTTGGCGGTCAAGACTGACGGTACATTTTTTTATTTTCTTTTGATGAGTATGGTTGTTTCGTTGAAGTTTACTTCGGTACGTTGATTATATTTATTGAACAATTAATCGAATTTTAAATTACAGGCACCAAATTTATAAATTAATGTGTTTAAAGGTAATTAATTATACGTACATGGTAATTTTTAATATGATATATTACTTTTAATAGGTTATTATTAGAGTGAAAGTAAATAAAAAATACTTACAATGTATTTAATAAAGTAATTTTCGAATTACAATTATTGCATTGTGTCCTTTGTTTTAAGTTTAATTTGTATTTTTCTTATTATAAATTAGTATAAAAATACTTAAATGTATTTAATAAAGTAATTTTCGAAACAATTATTGCATTGTGTCGTTTATTTTAGGTTTAATTAGTATTTCACTTATTACAAATTACTATAAAAAACAAAAAAATGTATATTATTTACTTTAATTTTAATTTACTTACTGATTTTTAAGATCACGTATTACAAATTACTTTAACAATATCACTGTGTATATATACAAAAATAATTCATAAAAAAATTAAATTTTTAATTTTCCAAATTAGGTGAGTTTTATCAATTACTTTTATGAAGAGATATTTATAAAATCAAGTATAAAATACAAAGATTATTCTTAAAGTAAATTTTAAAAACTTGTTTAATAATAATAAAACTGACATGAGTGAACTGAACTGATTTAGATAATTAAAAACCAAAAAAAATATTCTAATAATATTTCACTAATTTATTAATTATTTTTTTTTTCATATATAAAATGAAAAAGATAAAACATTAACTTTAAAAATTTTATATAAAAATAATTCTACGAATTTATTTTTTTTTAATATGCAAGTGTTAAATAAACACGATTATTATTTTTTCTCATTTTTTTTCTTAATAAAAGTAATCATAATAAATCTGACATAATTTGAAAAATTAAAAATATAAAAATGTTCAAATTTTAATTTACTAATTTATTTCTTATTTTTTACAAAAAAAATGAAGAATGTAAAACTTATTCTAAAAAAGTATACTAAAAAATTATTGTCATAATTTATTTTTGTACAATATACAGGAATATTTTTAAAGTGATATGTAAGAAGTGATGGCTGAAGTGTCAAAAAAGCTAAAGTATAAATCAGATAAAAATTAACTGATAAAGAAATGACATATAATAATTTTAACTATTATTATTTGAAGTAAATTTTGAAAACTTCTCAAGATTTCTTTATAATTCATTAATTATTATTTTATTTATAAAATAAAAAAAAAACAAAAAATTATTCTATTCAATTTTTTTATACCCAATTATTATACAAAAATACTAAAAATACTTATTGTATATAAGAAATAATTTTATATCTTTAAAATTTTTGTATAAAATTATATTAATTTTTTTAATATTATGATGTTATATTTAAAATTATTTGCTTATTTAGAAGAAATAATTTTATTTCAATTATTAAAATAATCAAAAAATTAAAACAATATAAACTGATTTTCTATAAATTTTTCGCAAATTTATTAATTGACAAAAATTTTTTAGAGAGAATCTTTGTTAAATAGTTAGAGGTTGAAAATTAGCTTAATTTATTACAAATTTTTCTCTTACTATTAACAACTTTTTACGAGATAGAAGTTTGATTAGATATATTACTTCTCTATTTTATACCATTTTAAAAAAAATTTAGCGTCAAATATCAGTTAATTTTTTACAAATGTGAAGCTAATTTAATGATTGGCACAGTTTTTTGAAAGAGAGTATCTGTTACCCAGTTAAAGATTATAAATTAGCTTAATTTATGACAAAATTCTTTTACTATTAACAACCATTAGAATTTTATCTAGACGTATTTTTCTCTATTTTAAATATTTTAATAAAATGTAATTTGTGTCAAATATAGATCAATTTTACATAAATTTCAATTTAATTTAATGACTGCTAAAGACTTTTGAAATAGAATCACTTTTGAACAATTAAAGATTAAGAATTAGCTTAATTTATGGTCAAATTATTATTATTAACAATTTTTAAATTGTTAATAATAATAATAAAAAAATTGTTAAATTATTATTATTTATTAATTTATTAAATTTGTTTTAGACATATTATGACATGATAGATTAGATTTGTGTCAAATGTAGATCAATTTTTCATAAAGTTGAAGCAAATTTGACAGATTTTAAAAGAGAATATTTAATAAACGTTTTCAGATAGAGACACGTCTATAAATAAAGTTTTAGCAAAAAGAATCTGCATAATTTATTGCATAAGGATCTTTCACCATTAACAACAGTTAATCAAATGGAGGTTTGTCTAGACATATTTTTTTCTGTAAATATTAAGCCAATTTAATGATTGACAAAGAAATTTGAAATTTTTAATGATTATAAATAAAGAAAAAAACTTACGTAAATAAAATTTTAATGAAATCGATTAGCTTAATTTATTATAATTTAGAATTTTTATAAAAAATAACCGTTAATAAGATCGACGATTTACAATTTCACAAAAAAGACATCCTAGAAACAAAATCTCGACCTCATCTTGTTAGTATTAATATTTTATAATTAATTTATTTATTAGACGACCAGTTAATCCATGGGTAATTCTCATTTACAGCTATTATTGTTCAATTTACATACCAGATTACATCTTTACGCCAAGTAAGACGAGATAAAGAACGTAATCCCATGCAATAATTATCTTCAATTTCCTTTACGTCTCAACACCTATTTTTCGCAACACTAACTAGACTTCACAATTACAACGTGCCGGTAAAATAAAATTGATCCAACAGGTGGACGGTTAGAATTCGCCGCATCGTTTAATTTAATTTTTACCCGTGAATTGACAAAACGAGTAATCTGATTTACCAGTGGCAGGTGAAACTGCGGCGACGACGACGATCTATGTGTATACATTTTGCTCCGGCTAGCAAATTGGCTATGAAATTGTCGCATGTTGACATCTGCCGCGGTGAGGTGGCGAAAAAAAACCGTCTACAGTGTGTTGTGTGTATCCGTATAATTAAATCATTATCTTTGGCTCTATCGATTTAGGTGACGTGTCATTATCGGGATAATGTTGCAAAAAAGATAAAAACAAAACAATAGTTGTCTGAATTAACACTTCGTAGTTTCGTTTGATGGGTTGTGGAAGACAAAAACCGGGTGGGTGGCCGAAATATTATTAATTTTAACAATAACGAAGCACAAATTAAATAATCGCGGTGCAGGTGTTAACGTTTTTCGGACACAACCTCGGAGAACGGTTTTGGAAAGTGGCTGCGTGTTCCCAGAAACGAGATCTCGTGCCGATAATGGAACGGTTCTGGAACAAATCAAAAGCTAACGCTCTTCTACGAAGCTCGATGTATTAGAAGTCTATTAATAAGATTTAAAAAGGCCAATAGTTGTGAAACAACATATAACACATAAATTATTAAAATTAATCTTAAAAAATACATTTAAAATTGGAAATAGAAAATTAATTACATAAAATGTTACTTGACTTTTATGAATTATTGAATTATTTCAAAAATCAGAAACTAAAAACTAAGGGAAATGAACGAGAAAAATTAAAGAAACTAGATAAACTAAAGAAAGTAAAGAAACTGAATAATGTAAAATTTGTAACATTTTTTAGTAAGTTATTAAAAGTAATCATAATTTGAAAAATTCAAAATATAAAAATGTCAATTTACTAATTTATCTCTTATATTTTCTTTAAATAAAAAATGATAAATATGAAACTATTTATTCTAAAAAAATATATTAAAAAATTATTCTCATAATTAATTTTTGTACAATATACAGGAATATTTTTATGTAAAAAGTGATGGCTGAAATGTTAAAAAAGCTAAATGAAGAATTTGGATACAAATTAATTAAAAAAGGAATAACAATATAATAATTGTATTTTAAAGATTATTTAATAAAATAAATTTTGAAAACTTCTCAAGATTTCTTGATAAAAGTTATCATAATAAACTGACATTTATTTATTTCTTATATTTTCTAAAAATAAAAAATTTAAAATGTAAAACAATATATTCTAAAAAAATATACTAAAAAATTATTATCATAATTTACTTTTGTACAATATACAGGAATATTTTTAAAGTGATATGTAAGAAGTGATTACTGAAATGTTAAAAAAGTTAAATGAAGAAGTTAAATACGAATTAATTAAAAAAGGAATGACAATATAATAATTGTATTTTAAATATTATTTTATAAAATAAATTTTGAAAACTTTTCAAGATTTCTTGATAAAAGTAATCATAATAAATCTGACATAATTTGAATAATTAGAAATATAAAAATGTCCAAATTTTAATTTACTAATTTATTTCTTCTATCAATAAAAAATGAAAAATGTGAAACTATTTATTCTAAAAAATATAATAAAAAGTTATTCTCATAATTAATTTTTGTACAATATACAGGAATATTTTTAAAGTGATCTATAAGATGTGTTGGCTGAAGTGTTAAAAAAGCTAAATGTATATGTAAAATAAAAATTAATTAAAAAAGAAATGACACAATATAATAATTGCATTTGAAATATTATTATTTGAAGTAAATTTTGAAAACTTCTCAAGATTTTCTTTATAATTCATTAATTATTATTTTATTTACAAATAAAAAAAAGAAAGATATTAAATATTTACTCCAAAAATATACAACAAAAAATTATTCTAATATTTTCTATTCATTTTTTTTTTATCCCCAATTATTATACAAATTGATTTCTTTGGCAAACTTTATAAGAAATAATTTTATATCATTTAATTTTTGTATAAAATTATGTAAATTTTTTTAATATTATGATGTTATCTTTAAAATTATTTGTTTATTTAGAAGAAATAATTTTATTTCAATTATTAAAATAATAAAAAAAAAATGAATGACAGCAAAATTTGTAACAATTTTTAGAAAGTTATTAATGTTATGTTAGTTTTATTAGAACATTTTTTTAATTATGAATGAAATATTTATCAATTTCATAAAACTTGTTATCTTTATTAAAGCAGAGGATAAATGGGCACCTCTTACGGCAAAACAAGGGATCATGAATAATGGCAAGGGCATAAATTCCCGTCACCACTTTAATTATCCACTCCGTCAATTAATATCCAAAAACAAAGAAAGAATACTGTTAAAACTTGAGATAACAATCGAGCATTTTTACACAACATGAAAAATTAATTTGTGTAACCATATTAACATTTAAAATCGATTGCCACGTCGGGCAAGTGCGCGCCACACAGGAAGACGCCCTTAAACAATTCACAGAAGACGACACATAAAAATTAGTAGTCAATAAAATACGTGAACGACACTCGGGCACTCGGAAAAGTAAAAATAATGGAGCAGGTGTTGACACCGCATCCCACCACCGCCACCACAACGAAGACACTCACCCTTCTTTATATTAATATTTTCCACGTTCGACGACCAGAAGGCCCCGCATTATTTTCCAATGGGAAACCGTGTGAATCTACATGCGTTCTGTCAACCCTAATTGTGAGTAATCTCGAGCAATTTGCCGCTGCTTAACGGGCACTGTGGCGGATCGTGATAAAGGCGCGTTGCTAACGAGGTGGCGGTTAATTAACTAATGGCTTAATACTCGCTTTTTGTTTTCAAGCTCAGCCTCAACCTCGGAGGGTAATTAGGGGATACAGAAGTACACTATATAGTGTGAACTTTGAGGAAAGTCTCTATAATAGTTTGAAATATATCCAGAGATTTCCATGAGATTTCCCTTGATGTTTGAGTCTCTGTGGCTTTCATAAATTCGTCAGATTCGAAGATTTTTCATATTTTTCAGATTCTTCAAATTCTTCACAATCTTCAGATCCCACACAGTCTTTAGGTTCTTTAATTTCTTATCATTTTTAGATTCCTTAAATTCTTAGTTTTTTAAAACTCCGTACTTTAGATACTTTAGATTTATTCACATTCTTTAGATACTTTTCATTCTTCACATTCTTCATATTCATCAAATTCTTCATATTCTTCACATTTTTTATATTTTACACATTCTTCACATTTTTCACGTTCTTCACAATATTTAGGTTCTATACATTCTTTCAATCTTTGATCGTTTAACAGAGATTCTCTTTCAAAAATCTTTGTCAATCATTAAATTTGTTTCATATATGTAAAAAATTAGTTTATATTTGACGCTAATTATTTTCTAAATGGTATAAAATAGAGAAATCATATATCTAACTTCTATCTCGTAAATAGTTGTTAATAGTAAGAGAAAAAATTGTAATAAATTAAGCTAATTTTCAACATCTAACTATTTAACAGAGATTCTCTCTCACAAATTTTTGTCAATTCATAAATTTGGATAAAATTTATAGAAAATTGGTTTATATTGTTTTAAATTTGTTAAAAATTAATCTAATTTTCAATCTTTCATCGTTTAACTCTCTTTCAAAAATGTTTGTCAATCATTAAATTTGCTTCACATTTGAAGAAAATTAGTTTGATTTATTTGACGGTAAATATTTTCAAAATTGTATAAAATAGAGAAATAATATATCTAATCAAACTTCCATCTCGTAAATAGTTGTTAATAGTAAGAGAAAAAATTGTAATAAATTAAGCTAATTTTCAATCTTTTACCATTTCTATCTCAAAAATCTTTGTCAATTAATAAATTTGGGTAAAATTTACAAAAAAAATTAGTTTACATTTGACATCCAATATTTCCTAAATAATATAAATTAGACAAAAAACATAAAAATAAAAATTCCCTTTAAATGGTTGATAATAATAAAAAATATTTTTTTTCAAAAATTAAGCCTTTGATCTTTTAACAGAGATTCTCTTCCAAAAATCTTTGTCACTCATTAAATTTGCTTCACATTTATAGAAAATTAATTTATATTTAACACTAAATATTTTCTAAATGGTATAAAAATGAGAAATAATATGTCTAATAAAACATCGATATTGTAAATAGTTGTTAATAGTAAGAAATCTTTGACAATTAATAAATCTGCTTAAAATTTATAGCCTCTATTTATATTTAGTATAAATGTAAGCTAATTTGACACTAAACATTTCCTAAATAGAATAAAATAGAGAAAAATGTGTCTAATCATATTTCTTTCTCCTAAATGGTTGATAATAATAAAAGATAATTTGGTAATTACCAATTTTGAATTATTTAATAAAGATTTTCTTTCAAAAATCGTTGCTTGTCATTAAATGTTATATGTTTCAAATTAAAGAAAATTAGCTTACATGTGACACTAAATATTTTTTAGATACATAGAGAAAAAATTGTCTTATCAAAGATCCATTTCTTAAATGGTTATTAATAGTAAATAATGATTTTATAATAAACTAGACTAATTTTTAATGTCCCAAAATTAATCAGCTCTTCCAAATTGTTCATAAGCCAGACAGAAAAAAAACGCAAATGTGTCATATCAAATAGTGTGTGATACAATTGCCCACGACAAAAATTATAATAAACCATTTATCACGATGCCATAACGACTTCCTACTGTCATGTGCCGGTTGATTTGGTATCGGGCACGGTTTTCTCACGGGTAAGCAAATAAAAAAAGAGCGTTATAAAACTAAAACGCACCAACCCCCATGCGTCTATCAATTTGTGCGATCGTTACGACTAAATTAACGAGGAAACAATAGAGCTGGGGGTTGCTGAACGTTTATGTTTTATTGTTTTCTGCGTCCGGGGTATTAATTGCTGATGAAATTTAATTTATGTGCGATCTGCTTATTTACATTTTATTAAGGTGGACGTCTTCATCGGCGGAGTGGCCGAATTTATGGGCCCTTGTTTAGATAATGGATTCGTGCACAAATAGATTTTTATCGTTTTAATAAAGTGGTCGTCGAGTAATTAGGCGATTTAATTGAATTTAACACATTTTAAATAAATCGCTCATATCTTTGAAATATTTTAAAAATGTGAAGAACCTAAAAAATGTGACGAATGTGAATAATCTGAAGAATCTGAAAAATCTGAAGAATCTGAAGAATCTGAAGAATCTGAAGAATCTGAAGAATCTGAAGAATATGAAGAATCTGAGGAATCTGAAGAATCTAAAGAATATGAAGAATCTGAAGAATTTGAATAATCTGAAGAGTCTGAAGAATCTGAAAAAAAATCTAAAACAAAAATCTAAGTAAGAATTTAAAAAAATAATCTAGAGAATTTGAAAAATAATCTGAAGAATATGATGAATCTAACCAAAAAATCTAAAAAAATAATCTAAAGAAAGAATTTAAAAAAAAAAATAATCTAAAGAAGGAATCTAAAGAAAAAATTTAAAGAAAGAATCTAAAGAAATAATATAAAAAAAACTAAAGAAAGAATGTAAAAAAAGATACTTTCTTTAGATGCTTCCTTAAGATTTAAATTTTTTTAAATATTTAAAGAATTTGAAAATATAAAAAATCTGTAAAAAGTGAAGAATAAGAGGAATGTAGAGGATGGGAAAAATACGGAGAATGTGAAGAATGTGAAAAATGTGTAGAATGTGAAGACTGTAAAGAATATGAAATATATCAAAAATGAAAGAAATATCACTCATATCATATATGAAAAATCTTAAGAATGTGAAATCTAAAGATTGTGACGAATGGGAAGAATCTGAAGAATATGAAGAATCTAAAGAATCTGAAGAGTCTGAAGAATCTGAAGAATCTGAAGAATCTGAAGAATCTGAAGAATCTGAAGAATTTGGAGAATCTGAAGAATCTGAAAAATCTAAAGTAAGATTCTAAAAAAATAATCTGAACAAAGAATTTGAAAAATAAACAAAAAAATTTAAAGAATCTAAAAAATAATCTAAAGAATGAATGTTAAAAAGAATCTAAGAAAAAATCTAGAGAAAAAATTCAAAAAAAGAATCTAAGGAAAATATCTAAAGAAAGAGTCTAACAAAAAAATATAAAAAAAATCTAAAGAAAAATCTAAAGAAAATATGAAAGAATCTAAATTAAAAACCTAAGAAAAGAATCTAAAGAAAGTATTTAAAATATTTTAAATATCTGAAGAATTTGGAAATATAAAAAATCTGTAAAAAGTGAAGAATAAGAAGAATGTGAAGAATTTAAACAAAAATCTTAAGAATATGAAGAATTTAAAGAATGTAAAAAGAATCTGAAAAATCTGTAGAATCTAAAGAATATAAAAAAATCAAAAAAATGACCTAAAGTTAAAATATGAAAAAATAATCTAAAGAAAGAATTTGAAAAATAATCTGAAGAATATGGAGAATCTAAAGAAAGTATCTAAAAAAATAAAGAAGGAATCTAAAAAAGAATCTAAAGAACGAATTTAAAAAATTAATCTAAGGAAAGAATGTAAAGAAAATTAAAAAAAAAAGAAATTATCAATGAATTTAAATTAAAAACGTAAGGAAAGGTTCTAAAGGAAGAATCTAAAGAAAGCATTTAATTTTTTTTTAAATATCTTAAGAATTTGAATACATAAAAAATCTGTAAAAAGTGAAGAATAAGAAAAATGTGGAGGATGTGAAAAATGCGAAGAATGGAAGGAATGTGAAAAATATGTAGAATGTGAAAAATGTAAAGAATATAAAAAATATGAAAACTATGAAAAATTTAAAGAAAAAGTTTAAACAATTCAAAGAATCTGTAATATTTACATGAGTTTCCAAAATTCACCCAAATTCAAAGAATCTGAAGAAATATTTTGAAGAAATACTCTTAACATTTTATTAAGGTGGCGGTGTGGTTGAATATATGGGCCCTTGTTTAGATAATGGATTCGTGCACAACTAGATTTTAATCGTCTTAATAAAGTGGTCGTTGTGTAATTACGCGATTTAATTGAATGATGTCGATCTGTTAATAAGTACAAATTATTTTAAATTGCGAATATTGTACGGCGTATTTTTATTTATTTTTTTAATTAGGTTGGCATGTTTATAATAAGATATTAAATATAAATAAGGAACGTGTCAGATTTTATCGGCGGACGAGATTGATTAAATGCGAGATAATAGTTTAATTATACGTTAATAACGTGCGACGCCGCAAAAACGAAAAGAATTATTGCGGTTCCGTACGAATGACAAGTTTTGCGGGGCCGTTAGAACAGATGGCTTTCAATAATTATTTTGTCGCTAGTGTTAAAAAGTATTTTTTTTTATAAAACTTCGGGTCACCTGTGCCGTTTTGTTACACAGCGAAGGGCTGCGTCGTTATTAAGTAGAAATTTTTCGGCGGTATACCGATTTTGCGCTGAGAAAGTCGAACCACATTACATTGCCGCTCAATTCCGTACAATATTATATTAATTATACACATTTTTTTATATTGCATTACGGCGTATTACATCAATTTTCTCTTAAAGACGCATTTTGGTATGCACCACCCGTACTTTCTTGGGCACAGGAAAAGTGTATGTAATTTATTTTTAAACATATTTCCATAAAATTATCGAAAATTCAAGTAATTATAAGATTTAATGTGGGACCTTTAATTTGTACGCGGTAAACTTTTTGGGCAGGCCGTACGAATGCGTTACTTAAATTGCAATTGATTTTAGTGGATTATATAGGAAATATATGTCTTAATATAGGTCATAAATTGCCCCGTAATTATGATAACTAAATTATAATAATACGTTATTGGCATCCGTCATTTTAGCGATTTAATGTTCACAAAGGCGTGGAGAAATCAATTGAACATCTTGATCTTCATATGCTCAGAGCAATTTTCGTTATTACCCTTTTTTGGGGAAAAATTCAACTTTTAAATGGTACTTATATAACGTAATAATTGTTTATAATTTACCACTGAAAAATTTAATTCACCACAAGTGAAAGCATTTTAACCATATACAGTGTAACCATAAAAAGTCTTCCCTTTCCTAACAACATATTACGTTTTTGGTCATAAATTTGTTGAATACATTTTAATATTATATTTTAACATAATAAAACTTTAAAATGGAATTTCTACGTTATCCATCAAATTTACAGATATTTTGCCATGTGTCTATTATTTATTTATTTTTATCACTGCGAATGTTTTTTAATAGACAGTTTAATTTTGAAAGGGACTTTCCAAAACTCACCAAATCTTAAGAATGTGAAGAATCAGAAAAACCTGAAGAATTTGAAAAATTTAAAGAATCTAAACAAAACAATCTGAATAATCTGAAGAATTTTAAGAATATGAAAAATTTTAAGAATCTGAAGTATCTGAACAATTTGAAGAATATGAAGAATTTTAAGAATCTGAAGAATCTGAGAAATCTGCAGATTTTGAAGAATCTGAGGAATCTGAAATTTCTGAAAAATATGGACATCTGATCTGAAAAATCTAAACAAAGAATTTAAAAAAATAATTTAAGGAATTTGGAAATACATAATATCTGTAAAATGGGAATGTGTAGAAAAATTTTAAAAAATCTAAAACTAAATAATTTAAGCATCTAAAAAATCTAAAAAAAAAAAATTAAAAATCTGAAAAATAATATAAAAAATATAAATGATATAAAAAATATAAAAAATAATATAAAATATAAAAAAAAATTAAAATATCTAAAAAATTAAAAAATTTATAAAAATTTAAAATATAACTTTAAAAAAGAGTATGAAGAATCTAATTTAAGAATGTGAAGTATTTGAAGAATCTGAAAAATCTAAAAAGTTTAAAAAATCTAAAAAATTTAAAAATCTAAAAATTTTATAAAAATCTAAAAAATAACTCTGAAGAAAATGAAGTCTAAAAGAATCCAAGAATTCCAAGAATCTTCAAAGAAGTTAAAAATCTAAAGAAATAATCTAAAAAATAAAAATCCGTAAAATGTGAGGAATGTGAAGAAGAATAATAATGTGGAGAATGTGGATAACATGAAAAATGTGAAGAATATAAAAAAGAAGAATGTAGAGATTATGAGAAATTAAAAGAATGCGAAGAATGTGAAAAATGTGAGGAATTAAAAAAATACAAAAATATACACTGAATAATTTTTCTGTAAGTTTATTTAACATATTAAATGCCAATTTGGCACATGCTGCCTTTATGTCAAAAAAAATTAATTGAAATTATTTTACCTGGTTTTTATTAGAGGTCGATATCTTATTCCATTCAGAAGTTATCTGGGGAGGGTCTATTTATACCACCCCACAGTGCGATACAAAAAAAACTGTTTTTTACACCATTGTTTTGTGTTATAATTATTAAGTTAATAAAAACCGCCAATCTGGGCACATGGCTACCATAAAACCTGCCAGAAAAACCATCTAATAATTATAAAACGTGTATACACAGCTTTTTTGTGTTTGATTTTAATACATAAAAACATTAGCGTGGTGGCACATGTCCGTCATAAAACCACCGTAAAAAAGAGCGTGCTTCAAGTACCATATGCTCAAACAAAAAAACGTCACCCACAGTTTTTATGTATTAGAGTGTAATCCACAAAAACTCTAAATCGTTAAAGTACTCGGATATTAGCATGGCGTACTACTAAGGTTTTTGTATGGCTTTAATTAAGGGGTATAAGTCCATACGAGTGGTTTTTCATTACCCACCATATGATGGGCTAATCGAAAGTAGAATTCAACAACTAAAAGATCTGAAAAATCTAATGTATTTCAAGGATACTAAGTATCATTTTTTAGTGAAGAAGTATAAAAAACCTTCATATGAATATTAATAATCTAAGAAATTTAAAAATACTGAAACAAGTATTTAAAGATTATAAAGAACTTTAAAAATTTGAAGAGTCTGAAGAATCTAAAAATTATTAAGAATATTACGAATATTACGAATATTAAGGATATTAAGAATATTAAGAATTTTAAGAATATTAAGAATATTAAGAATATTAAGAATATTAAGAATATTAAGAATATTAAGAATATTGAGAATATTGAGAATATTGAGAATATTAAGAATATTAAGAATATCAAGAATATTAAGAATATCAAGAATATTAAGGATATTAAGAATATTAAGAATTTTAAGAATTTTAAGAATATTAAGAATATTGAGAATATTGAGAATATTGAGAATATTGAGAATATTGAGAATATTAAGAATATTAAAAATATTAAGAATATTGAGAATATTGAGAATATTGAGAATATTAAGAATATTAAAAATATTAAGAATATTGAGAATATTGAGAATATTTAGAATATTGAGAATATTAAGAATATTAAGAATATTAAGAATATTGAGAATATTGAGAATATTGAAAATATTGAGAATATTGAGAATACTGAGAATATTGAGAATATTGAGAATATTGAGAATATTAAGAATATTAAGAATATTAAGAATATTAAAAATATTAAAAATATTAAGAATTTTAAGAATATTAAGAATATTTTTAAGAATATTAAAAATATTAACAATATTAACAAACAAAAAACGTCATACACAGTTTTTATGGCTCAAAATGTAACCGACAAAAACTCTAAATCGTTAAAGTACTCGGATGATTGGCAAATCGAAAGTAAAACTGAAGAGATGAAAGTGCATCGGTCCGTCACTCGTCCGAACGTTTTGCTCAATAATTTCGGGTGACTAACAATTTTTCGGAGGGGTCGGTACGAAAATCCGGTACCATATGTGCCGGCTAATCCGTGACGTCGAATTTTGCGGCGCAATCCGTTAGTCTGATCGACGAACCGATGCGGATCTCGGACCCACATAATTGGACTGTGTGTGTGTATAAACAATTGTCGAGGACGGCCTGGCCCAGACAATGCAATCGGAATCTTCAACGCGTAAAATTGCGAACGTGCTCCGTCATGTGGCCGGCGTGTGCCAGGATGACGGGGTGTTACGCATCGGGTGCTCTCCACCCCGGTCCGCTCGCAACCCTCGGCATCAATTAATTTTCGATTTTTGTTTCGTCCCAATCAATAAAAGCGGTTCGTCCGGAGTGGTACGGTACGGACGGCATGCTGCGGGTTGATTGACACTTTGACGGCGTGTCGACAACCCCGTGGCAAAAGCGGAGAGGCGAAGAAATAAAGGAAAAACGTTAAGAACGACGGAGGTATGCGTTGCGGTGGTGTGTGTCCGTTAGGGCGGTTAAGGTAGTTTCGCGCGTCGCATCGTTCCGAGTGCTAGTATGAGGGTGGCACCTGTAAGCCGTGTGCAGCAGGTGCTCCGCTGCCTGGATGCTCTCTCGATACACACCTGCACCCTCTACATACTCACTTACTTATACTTTCACGCATGTCTACGTACGATGGTCGTACGCTCATCGACACGGACCTCGAGCACTGAAAAAATGGGTACTGTTAATATTGATTTAAATACTAATAAAAAATTAAATGATTTTGTCCAATCATGTCTCAGATTTTAAACAACTTTTTTATTATACTTCTTTATTTTTATTTTACTCATAAATTTCCAATTTTAATTAAAGAAATTATAAGTTTTAATAATCTTAAGAATCTGAACAATCTAAAATGTTTAAATAAATTAATCTATTTAAAGAATCTATGGAATTTAAAGAATCTAGAATTTAAACAAATTAAATTGTCTAATCTAATGTAATGGAAGAAGAAAAAAATAAGAATTTAACGTATTGAAAAAAAAAAAAATATATAAATAAAGAACCAAAATATTAAGAATTTAAAGATCTTTTAAATCTGATCAGATCAGATTTGAAAAATCTGAGAAATTTGAAATATCTGAAGAATTTAAAAAATATAATGAAGAATTTAAAGAAATTTAAAAATATTAAGAATCTAAAAAATGTTAATAATCAATATAATATAAAGAATCATAAAAATGAATCAAGAATATCAAGAATATCAAGAATATCAAGAATATCAAGAATATCAAGAATATCAAGAATATCAAGAATATCAAGAATATCAAGAATATCAAGAATATCAAGAATATCAAGAATATCAAGAATATCAAGAATATCAAGAATATCAAGAATATCAAGAATATCAAGAATATCAAGAATATCAAGAATATCAAGAATATCAAGAATATCAAGAATATCAAGATTAACAATATTAACAATATTAACAAAAAAATTTGATAAATTTCAAAATTTAAAAAATATTAAGTATGTTAGAAATATAAAGAATTAAAATAATCAAAAAAACCATAAAATTTTGAAATTGTGAAGAACTTGAAGAATCACAAGAATATTAAGAATCAAAATAACTTGAAAAAGACTGAAAGTGACGAATCTGAGAAATCTGAAGAATCTAAAGAATCATAAGATTCTTAATAATTTTAAGTATCTAAAAATATACAGAATCATAAAAGATTTGGAAGAATATTAAAAATATAAAAAATGTAAAGAATTAAAAAAACAATCATAAGAATCTTAATAATCTATAAAATCTAAAGAAATTAAATTTAATGTTTAACTGAACAATCGAAGAAATTTAACGAATCTAAGTAATTTGAAGAAATTGATTGAAAATTGAAATATGTGAAGAATTTGAAGAAACTAGAAACATAAGAAAATAAAAAATCACAAAAATCTAAACAAACTAAAAGATTTAAATAAACTAAACAATTTAAAATCTAAGATGAATGAATGGAATTTAAAGAATCCATAAAAAGTCTATAAAAATGTAAGTAGAAAAAATTTTTAAGAATACAAAGTATTTTGAAAATCTAATAAAATGTAAAAAAAGACTACATAATATAAACTAAAATATTGTAAAACTAAAATATTGTAAATCTGATTAATTTTAAGTATCTGATGATTCTGAAGAAACTAAAGAGTCTGAAGACCCTGAGTAATTTGAAATATCTGTAGAATCATAATTCTTAAGAGTCTAAAGAATCTTAGTAAAATAAAGAATTTAAACGATCTGAAAATATTAAGAATTTAAAAATATAAAGAATCGTAATAATCTAATAATTTATTTAAAGAATCTTATGAATTAAAAAAAAAAACTAAAGAGTCTAAAGTAATCTGAAGAATCTAACTAATTGGAAATAATTGAAAAAATTGGAGAATCTAGGGATTGCGAAAAACCTGAAGAATATTACAATCTAATAAATCTATAAAATAATTCTAAAAAAACTAAAAAATTAATAAATCATATAATAAACATAATAAACCAGTCTTTTTTGGTAAATGTTTCTCTATTTATAAAGATATTTGTTTTACGAACAGTTCCAAATCGAGAGCTTCATTTTATATGAAGGTCAGTGTAGACAATCCTTCGGCGCTTTTAATCTCGCCTCGTTGCTGAACTGAGGCCGTTTACTGGTAACCAGCAATTAAAATTTTCATATTTGCACATCTCACAATTTTCCTCCTTAATCCAACGGACGTGACATAATAACGCCAAACGACAATGTTTACCCAATTGCGCAATTGAAAAACGCGTGCACATCGACTTAATTGTTTACTCCACGAGTACCGTTTTAATTTTTTTCTCTTCTTTTTTTTTCTTTTTCTTTTAATTGTGCTGTCGCAGACGGTCGTTATTATCACCGAAAATTTGTCTGTGACTGTAATTGCTTCCCCTGCGGACGCAAAAAAGGAACAATCTGTAAAAAATTACTTTCTTTTGACGTCCTGATTTATAAATTGCGGTACTGCGGTACTGATGAATTTTAAACATGAGGTAAAACAATAACAATAATCTAAAGAGAAGAATCTAAAGAATTGAATTTGAATAATCTAAAGAATCTAAAAAATCTAAAGAATCTAAAGAATCTAAAGAATCTAAAGAATCTAAAGAATCTAAAGAATCTAAAGAATCTAAAGAATCTAAAGAATCTAAAGAATCTAAAGAATCTAAAGAATCTAAAGAATCTAAAGAATCTAAAGAATCTAAAGAATCTAAAGAATCTAAAGAATCTAAAGAATCTAAAGAATCTAAAGAATCTAAAGAATCTAAAGAATCTAAAGAATCTAAAGAATCTAAAGAATCTAAAGAATCTAAAGAATCTAAAGAATCTAAAGAATCTAAAGAATCTAAAGAATCTAAAGAATCTAAAGAATCTAAAGAATCTAAAGAATCTAAAGAATCTAAAGAATCTAAAGAATCTAAAGAATCTAAAGAATCTAAAGAATCTAAAGAATCTAAAGAATCTAAAGAATCTAAAGAATCTAAAGAATCTAAAGAATCTAAAGAATCTAAAGAATCTAAAGAATCTAAAGAATCTAAAGAATCTAAAGAATCTAAAGAATCTAAAGAATCTAAAGAATCTAAAGAATCTAAAGAATCTAAAGAATCTAAAGAATCTAAAGAATCTAAAGAATCTAAAGAATCTAAAGAATCTAAAGAATCTAAACGAATCAAAAAGAATCTAAACGAATCTAAACGAATCTAAACGAATCTAAACGAATCTAAAGGAATCGAAAAGAATCTAAAAGAATTTAAAAGAATCTAAAGGAATCTAAAAGAATCTAAAATAATCTGAAATAATCGAAAAGAATCAAAAAGAATCCAAAAGAATCTAAAAGAAAAAAATATTTTCTTTTGACATCCCGATTTTTAAACTGCGGTACCGCGGTACTGCCGCGCCCTACATTGCGACGAAGCGATTTTCGCCAGTCCATTGATTCATGGATTCGGGAACTTCGACGCACAATCAGAAGACGAACCACCAAATAAATCACGAGGGTGCGTCGCGTCGGGAGGTGTCCGCTCAATGGAGTGGCGCCAGCGTGGGCCGTAGTACGAATTTTATTGATGCCGCAGCGGGCCCAAATAAATATTTGTCCGGTCGCACGGTTTACAATGGAAACGTGACGAACGTCCGACACCCAGCGACGTTCAATTACGTGTAAAGAGTGTAATAACAATCGGTTCGACACCGACATTGTCGTCCACCTGCACTAAAAGTTTTACGGCCCGGATAGACCCGCAACGGAAATCATCCTTTTCGTTATGAAACGTCGGTTTTATTTTTATTTTTAATTAGCGGCCGAAGAAATGTACGTTTCGGCCGCGATTAAAATGTGGAATAATTCGGGCCCGAAATTATATATAATCAATCTTATCCCGATCGAGATTGAAGATAACGTGTGGGTTGAATTGATTTTTACTGAAAAATCCCGTCGCTTATTATCCGTGTAATTATTTTATTTATATTAAATTACCCGCGTTTAAAATGCGAAATTGCGAATAATAAAACTGGTCCGGACTGGCAACCGGCAGAGAAAACTTTACCTGTAATTATAAGGTGCTCGTGTTGTTTGTTTTTTTTAACAAGTGATACTTGAAGGGCCACAATTTCAGTTTGCTGTTCTTCCAGGTAGTTCGGTTTCGTACTTCCGGAATTATGTCCAATAAACGAAATGCGTCATTGTTTGCCTTTCTATTGAAATAATAACTTCGAATCAATTGCGGTTTTACTTAAAAAAAGAGACATTTGTTAAAAATACCAATTGTGTGATGAATCCCAAATAAATTGAAACGTATTTTGATAATGTTTATTTACCTAAAAAAGTAAATAAGCTAAAGCTAACTTAGAAACTAAGGAAACTAAAGAAAGTAAAGACACTAAAGAAACTAAACTTAAGGAACTAAAGAAACTAAAGGAACTAAAGAAACTAAAGAAACTAAAGGAACTAAAGAAACTAAAGAAACTAAAGAAACTAAAGAAACTAAAGAAACGAAACTAAATAAACTAAATAAACTAAAGAAACTAAAGAAACTAAAGAAACTAAAGAAACTAAAGAAACTAAGGAAACTAAAGAAACTAAAGAAACTAAAGAAACGAAACTAAATAAACTAAATAAACTAAATAAACTAAATAAACTAAAGAAACTAAAGAAACTAAAGAAACTAAAGAAACTAAAGAAACTAAGGAAACTAAAGAAACTAAAGAAACTAAGGAAACTAAAGAAACTAAAGAAACTAAAGAAACTAAAGATACTAAAGAAACTAAAGAAACTAAAAAAACTAAAGAAACTAAAGAAACTAAAGAAATTAAAGAAACTAAAGAACCAAACTAAAGAAATTACAGAAAGCAAAGAAACTAAATAAATTAGAGAAACTAAAAAACTAGAGAAACTCGAGAAATTAGAGTATGTTAAGAAAATCTAAAAAATCTAAAGAATTTAGGAAATCCAGAAAATCTAAAGAATCTAGAGACACTAAAGAACATGAAAAATTTGAATAAACTGAAGAATCACAAGAATCTGAAGATTCTGAAGAATATCAAGAACCTGCAGTATATAAAGAATTTGAAGAATCTGAACAATGTGAAGAATCTAAAGTATTTGATGAATCTGAAGAATATTAAACATGGGAGAAAATATAAGAAAACAAAACAATAAAAATAATTTAAAGATAAGAATATAAAGAAATAAATCTAAAAAATCTAAAGAATCTAAGGAAAAAATGTAAAGAAAGAATCTAAAGAATCTAAAGAATCTAAAGAATCTAAAGAATCTAAAGAATCTAAAGAATCTAAAGAATCTAAAGAATCTAAAGAATCTAAAGAATCTAAAGAATCTAAAGAATCTAAAGAATCTAAAGAATCTAAAGAATCTAAAGAATCTAAAGAATCTAAAGAATCTAAAGAATCTAAAGAATCTAAAGAATCTAAAGAATCTAAAGAATCTAAAGAATCTAAAGAATCTAAAGAATCTAAAGAATCTAAAGAATCTAAAGAATCTAAAGAATCTAAAGAATCTAAAGAATCTAAAGAATCTAAAGAATCTAAAGAATCTAAAGAATCTAAAGAATCTAAAGAATCTAAAGAATCTAAAGAATCTAAAGAATCTAAAGAATCTAAAGAATCTAAAGAATCTAAAGAATCTAAAGAATCTAAAGAATCTAAAGAATCTAAAGAATCTAAAGAATCTAAAGAATCTAAAGAATCTAAAGAATCTAAAGAATCTAAAGAATCGAATCTAAAGAATCCAAAGAATCTAAAAGAATCTGAAAGAATATAATAATAATTTTCTTTAGATTCTTTGATTTCTTTTAGATTAGTATGTAAAGAAGAGAATGTAAAGAATGTAAAGAATTAAAAGAATGTAAAGAATCTAAAGAATATAAACAGTGTAAAGAGTCTAAATAGTCTAAAAATCTAATGATTATAAAGAATCTAAACGATATACAGAATGTAGAGAAAATCTGATGAATCTGAATAATCTGAAGAACCTGAAGAAACTGAAGAAACTGAAGAATTCGAAGAATGCACATAAAGAACTTATATAATTAAACAAATAATCTAAAGAAAGAATAATTCCGGATATATGTTCAATCGACAAAATACCATATATCATAGTTTTTTTTTATTCATTGAAATATTGAGGTCAAATCAAATGCGGTATTTTTTTTAAAAAAAAAAAACGACCTTCGTCGAAGGTACAAATTGCGTGCTGGATTCCGAAGAAATCGTGACACATTTTTTCAAAGGGTTGGTCTTACGTAACGCGAGATACGGCACTTGTTACCGAAAGACCCAGAAAGAAATCTGTCTGAAATCTCACGCTCTATTTTCACGCGATACGCTGTAATTTCGTGCCGTTTTTTTCTTCTCTCAAATGAAACAAAAAAGGAAAGAACAACCGGGCAAAGAATAACGTAAAGCTTGAAATTATTGATGTTTGATACCTAATATTAAATTATAACACGCTTTCACCGGAATAAATGCATGTGTCAGGTTAAAAAATTGGGATGTTTTCGAAATAACTGTGTTTAAGGACGTTACACTATTCACACATAAAATTTATAAGAGACGGTTTTATATGGAGTCAAGAACGCGATCCCAAATTTATGTACATAAAAAATTCGACCTAGATATAAATAATTTGCATAATTTGTATCAGTTTTTATTGGCTTTGTTATTAATATTGACAGGACAACATTTAGTTAAAACAATTTTGTCAAAATAACATTTTTAGGTTTTTCATATAAGAGATTTAAATCATATGTAAAATTTCTAAGGAATAAAATTTATAAATAGTCTCAACATTTTAAAAACCTAAAGAATTTGAAAAATGTGAGAAATCCCCATAATTCAATTAATAATAAAATATGTAAATAATGTAAAGAAACTAATCCTTTTATGATTCTAAGATGTTTGAAGAAGTTTAAAAATTTAGAAATGTCGAACAATATAAAAAACTGAAGAATTTAAAGTATCTGAAAAAAAAAAATATAAATAATCTTAGATAAATATAGTCTAAAATATCTAAAGAATTTGAAAAATCACTGAATTTTGCCAACCAACAAAAAATAAAATTCTAAATTGTTTACAAAATGTAAGGAAACTAATCATTTTATAATTAATTCTCAGATGTTTGAAAAAGCTTAAGAAGCTAGAATAATAAAAAAATATAAAAACTGCAAAATTTAAAGTATCCTACCTAAAAAACAAATAATCTCATATAAATAGAGTCTAAAATATCCAAAGAATATGAAAAACCTAAAAAATCTGGGTGAATCTCAATAAATTTGAAAAATCAATGAGTTTTACCAACCAACAAAAAACAGAATTCTAAATTGTGTAAAGAAACTAATCATTCTAGAAATCTAAGATGTTTGAAGAGACTTAAGAAATCTATAAAGGTCGAGGAGACTTAAGAAAAAAGAAATAATCACAGATAAATAGAGTCTAAGATATAAAAAAAATTGAAAAATCAAAAAAAAATTTCATTAAATAAATGAATTATACCACCAACAAAAAATAAAATTCTAAATTGTGTAAAAAATGTAAGTACACTAATCATTTTAAAATTCTAAGCTGTTTAAAGAAGCATAAGAATCTAAAAAAGTCGAAAAATATAAAAAACTGAAGAATATAACGTATTTGATCTAAAAATATAAATAATCTCAGATTAATAAAGTCCAAAATATACAAAGAATTTGTAAAAATTAAGAAATCTGAATAAATCTCAATAAATCAATGAATTTTACCAACCAACAAAAAATAAAATTCTAAATTGTGAACAGAATGTAAAGAAACTGATAATTTTAGGATTCTAAGATGTTTGAAGAAGTTTAAGAATCTAGAAATGTTGAAGAATATAAAAAACTGAAGAATCTAAAGTATCTGATCTAGAAATATAAATAATCTCAGATTAATAAAGTCTAAAATATACAAAGAATTTGAAAAATCTAAAAAATCTGGATAAATCTTAGTGAATCAATAAGTTTTACCAACCAACATTCTAAATTGTTTAGTTTCTTTATATTCTTTTATCATTTTAGGTTTCTAAGATGTTTGAAAAAGCTTAATAATCTAAAAATGTCAAAGAATCTGTTTGAAGAATTGATTTTATGAAACTCAGAGATATAAAATGTATAAAATATCATAATGTTAAGAATTTTAACAGATAAAATAAAAAGAAAAACCTAAATCTAATCTTAAATTTAAAGAATATAATAGAAATTAAAGAATTTATTTATAAATAACAAAATCTGAATAGCTTTTAATTTAGTCATAGAGGAAATATAAAAGATCTTAGAAATATATACAAAAATAAAATAATATATTTGACATTTTAAATATTCTCAAATATATAAGAACCCAAGAATCAATTTAATGTTTAAAATTATTATTAACGAACCATAATAAATGCATAATTAATAAATTTATGCCAAATTTCAGATGTCTTTATGAATCACAAAACCAAAAATGGTCGCAAATTAATAAATTTCCGATAAGCATTTCGATAAACCTTAATTCAAAATAAAAAAAATTAATTGAATTAAAAGCGCACTTATTAATCTGCAGACAAGTTTCAGTACCACATGCGTACATCCTAATTAATCACACGACTCGCAACATTGTATGTAACACACGAAACGGGGATAAAGAAAAAAAAGCTTCCAAGTTGGAGGGCACACCTGTATAATGAGTTAAGTTAGCATAGTTAACGAAAGACAAAAAACCGCAGAAACAGACCGACGCGTTTTAGAACAATGGAACGCCGCGAAACGGAAATTATATCATTTCGTGCATCATTACGCAGACGCCGACTAAGAAATTAATATGAATTAAGACGTTCGCCTTTTTTGACGTCTCCCTATTTTTGGGTGGTTCATGTGTGGTGCATCGCAGTTTTGTACATAGTTAACCATTGTTTTTCGTCCGTGTCCGCCTACCTTATGCTATCTGCTTAGTTTCGTATTTCTTTTGTCATTCCAACCACCTCCACTTGCCGGTGGTACCCCGCGGAACGGTCTAGCACTGTGCGGGGTGCGTGCCTCAGACAAATAGTTCATTCTTTTTGCGTCCGTGCACACACGTTTAAAATAAAGCAGAACTGACGGATTAGCATTTACATACAGTTGCGGATCGCAGCCCTGCTTTCGGTCGTTAAAAGGCATTTTATAAATCATGTAGGTACTGGTGGAAGAAAGAAAAAAACGGAACGGGCAGATGGCATTACCGGTAGTAATACTCGATTATCTCAGATTGCAAACGAACGGGACTTCTTTTGACTTCGCAAAACTTTGCTTTGACACCGGCATGTGTCACCTGTACCATCAACGGACGCACCGTCTCGTTTTCGGGTGTACGGTCGGCGGTTTTTGTTCTTTTTTTTTTGTCATCCGCACAACTAATTGATGTTAATCGGTATTTTTAGTTTTGTATAACTTGTACCACACCAATAATAACTGAGTATTAATAATATTTTCTAAAAACGGGAAAAATAAGCGTATATCTATTTAAATAAAAAAAAAAATCATTTATAATTGTTACAAAAAATTTTAAAAAATATTGTTTTTATAAAAAATTAACAAAATTTGATGTTTATAAAAATAAAAATTAATATGGGCTACCAGGAATGACAGTCCCATATCTGTTCATACTCAAAATTTGGGTTTGAATTACATTTTGGTAAAAATTCTCCCAAATTTTTAGTAATAGACTCTCTACTTCCTCTAAGTTATTTGGACGGTTAGGATCGTCCCTTAAACGTCTCCCAATAATGTCCCAGATATGTTCTACTGGGTTAAGATCGAGCTGACCAGGCCATAGCCATAGCATTAAAACCAACGTCTGTAAGTTAATATTGGACTATATGGGCTATATTATCGTACATTAATAACAAATTTGGACCTATAACAGGGCCATATGATACGACATGTTCTTGCAGATTGTCCTAAATGAAAACATTCAATTATATTACACTATTTTACAATTTTTTCTTAAAATTTAAATTCAAATTTATGAATTAAATAAAAAAATATGAGTTTTTAGAGTTCAATAAGTATTTTTGAAATTTCCAAAAAATTAATTAATATTAGATTTAAATGATTATTTCATTTTTTGATAATAAATTAAGTGTGAAATTAATAAAATTCCTCAACTTTATATATAAAAAATTATGAAATATGTGAAATTAAAAATATAATTATAATTTTATTAATTTCTTAATTTATTTAATCTGAAATTCTACAAATTTAGAATGAAAAAATTCAATTATTTTATATTATTTCAAAATATTTTCTTGAAAGTTAGTTTAAAATTTATGAATTTAATAAAAAATATGAGTTTTTAGATTAGTTCAATAAGAATTTTTGAAATTTTCAAAAAATTAATTAATTTTTGCTTTAAATGATCATTTCATTTTTTGAAATTTAATAAATTATATGTAAAATTAATAAAATTTCTTAACTTTGCATATAAAAAATTGTGAAATATGTGAAATTAAAAATATAATTATAATTTTATTAATTTCTTAATTTATTTAATCTGAAATTCTACAAATTTAAAATGAAAAAAATCAATTATTTTATATTATTTCACAATATTTTCTTGAAAGTTAGTTTAAAATTTATGAATTTAATAAAAAATATGAGTTTTTAGATTAGTTCAATAAGTATTTTTTCATTTTTTGAAATTTAATAAATTATATGTAAAATTAATAAAATTTCTCAACTTTATATATAAAAAATTGTGAAATATGTGAAATTAAAAATATAATTATAATTTTATTAATTTCTTAATTTATTTAATCTGAAATTCTACAAATTTAAAATGAAAAAATTCAATTACTTTATATTATTTCATAGTATTTTCTTAAAAGTTAGTTTAAAATTTATGAATTTAATAAAAAAATATGAGTTTTTAGATTAGTTCAATAAGTATTTTTTCATTTTTTGAAATTTAATAAATTATATGTAAAATTAATAGAATTTCTCAACTTTATTTATAAAAAATTGTGAAATATGTGAAATTAAAAATATAATTATAATTTTATTAATTTCTTAATATATTTAATCAAAAAATATACAAATTTAATATGCAAACATTCAGTTACTTTATTTAACAATATTTTCTTGAAAGTTAGTTTAAGATTTGTAAATTTAATAAAGAAATATGAGTTTTTAGATAAGTTTAATAAGTATTTTTGAAATTACCAAAATAATTAATATTAGATTTAAATGATCATTTCATTTTTTGAAATTTAATAAATTGTGTGTAAAATTAATAAAATTTCTCAACTTATAATAAATAATTAATATAAATTCTACAAAATAAAATTTAAGTTGTTTGCCAATATTTTCTTAAAAGTTAGTTTAAAATTGATGAATATAATAAAAAATATGAATTTTTAGATTAGTTTTTAAAATGTCCAAAATATTGATCAATATTAGATTTAAATAATCATTTCGAGGACTCCGGAAAAGTTTTAAATTTAATTATTTTTTATGACTAGTTTATATTCTTTAAAGTCATAACTTTTAATAAATATCGTAATAAAATCTTGTAAAAACGTTTACACACTTAAAAATAATATACGGAGATGTTTCAAAATTAATACAAACAAAGTACTATATTCTTAAATAGAAAAATTTATTTACAAAATTATAGGTGGTGCTTTAATATATATTTAACAGTGTAATTCAATTAACGTTCACGTACAGCACGTAGTTAGATGTGATTCATTGGCGAGATGAAAGGTACTATCCTAATTAGGGAATTCAAATTAAACAATGTGATAATGGCCATATCGGCCGATCCACAATCATTAAATTGCACTTGATAGTTGCAAATCATCGGGTATAACAACGAGGGGAGCTTTATTAACATACAAATTGCAATCACGTCGATTGAAAGATACTAATGAACCCGCCTCCTGAAAATCCGATGAATGTGACTGTGGGTTGCGAAACATCATAAAGGGTTTTGTTGAAAAATTGTCGACAATTGCTACATTGGAATTTCTGCGTTGTTTATTTTATGTTGTGTAACTAAATGTTTTGAATTATATGTTAAAAACGAGAAAAACTCACCATAATTCAATAATTTGTTTAATCTTGCTTGCCCATCAAGTCATCTAACTTTTATGTTAAGGAATATTTTGTTATAAATGGTGATGATGTTCATCAGGATCATGATTTTGTGCATTATTATTCATTATCATTATTTAAGTTCATCGTATTCAACCAACAAAACTTCTAGGTAAAAGTTGGTTGCCTATATCTAACATCTAAATTAAATGCAGGTAAATCTATGCTGAACTTAATAAATAAATAATAAAAATAAAATATTTTTGTTACTATAAAACTGTTACTACTGAATTTTGTAACTTAACCATTAGTAATACAGAACATCGAGTTTAGTACTACGATTATAAATTTGAATATTATATTATCAACTGGTAATACCTCTTCCTAAAAGCGGGTTGCCTATATCTAACTAAGCATCTAAATTCATTTGTCAAGGATATAAATATGATGAAATCTATAAATGTGTAAAATAAATTGAATCTAAAAAGTCTAAAAAAATTAAAAAATCTAAAGAATCGGGGTAAATCTCAATAAATCAATGAATTTTATCAACAAACAAAATAAATTTCTAAATTGAGTAAAACATATAGACAAATAAGACAATTGAAGTAGCTTAAAAATCTGAAAGAATTTGAAAAAAATAAGTCTGGGAAAAATTTCAATAATTTAATATATTTTCTAAAATTTTAAATTAGTATCGGAACTAAAAAAATCAGAGATATTTGAAGCAAAATAATATGACATATGTAATATAAAAAATTACAACTATTAGAAAAATTCAATAAATTTTACAAACAAACGTAAAGTAAAATTCTAAATTGAGTAAAATATATAAAGAAGTAAGATAATTGAAATAATTCAATAATTTAGAAATGTCAAAGAATATAAAAAATGAAGAAGCTAAAATATCTGAACTAAAAAATATAAATAATCTCAAATATATAAATATTTAAAAATATAAAAAAATTTTGAAAAAAAAAATAAAAATCTGAGTAAATCAGATTAATTTAATGAATTTCCAACCAACATGAACCAAAATTGTAAATTATGTAAATAATATAAAGAAATTCATTTTAGGAGTCTGATGTATTTGAAGTAGCTCAGCTATTTAGAAATGTCAAAGAATATACATATTAACCAAAAAATATAAATAATCTGGACTAAAAAATCTAATCTAATGAATTTTACCAACCAGCAAAGATTAAAATTCAAAATTGTATATAAATATATATAAATTAGATTAAGACAACAATCCAAATATGTAAAAAACGTTAAAAATTTATAGGATTTGAAATTAAGCCAAAAAATAGAAAATAGTCTAAAAAATCTTATTAATTTTCAATGAATTCTAAATAATATAAATTAATTAAATAATTTATTAATTTTACAAATCTAACCAATTTATGAAATTTCAGACATTTCGGCGGTTTCGATAATCTTAAAAAAATAATAAAATTTAAAAAATTTAATAATTTAAATTTAAAAAAATATATATTTAGTAAAGTATAAAAACTTAAATTGAAAAAGTCTGAATCTGTTGAATTTAAGAATAGATAATATATAAAAGAACTAAAAAATAGAGAAAATAATATATTTAAAGATATTTAGAAATTTAAATATTAATATACCAAGAATTAGTAAAATTTACAAATACTAATAATTAACCATAATAAATGTATATTAAACAATTTTAGATTGAATTTTATATGTCTTTATTATAATTTACAATATTAAAAATATATAGAACTCACGTAATTATTAATTTATGACATTTATTTTTATTTTTTTAAAATATGAAATTCAATTCAACTATAAATAAAATTTAAAAGAATATGTGCGTATTATAAAAATCATATCCATCGTAATTAACAACTTGATAATTGATAATTGAGAAAACTTAGGCTAAAATTATGATTATATGATTATCATTATCTTATTTTATCGTATTTAACTAGGAGTACCTCATTTATAAAACCTAATTGCTTATATCTAACAACAAAATCAGATACAGGTAATGTGTTGGTAATGTTCAGGTCCTAAACTTAAGAGAATACAAGTAAAGTATATTTTATTAAAATAAAAAATTTAATTTAACTATAAATAGAACTTGAATATTTGTTTGATGATTGGTGACAGTACCTTATCTATAAAATTGTATTATCTATGTTTCTATACATAAGCACCTACGTTTATGTAGTAAATTCAACTATAAATGGAAGTATAAATATTTTTATGTAACTTACCTTTCATTTTCATTATTTTGTTTTTTGAGGTAACAAGTAAAACAACATGAGGTTACTATAATGTAATATAATTTACAATTGGCAGTGTTTTAATATAAAAATCAGAGGCTAAAGAATTACTATAACATAGCAGTGACAAAACGGAATAGAAAATGTCGGTTCGTTTTTCTTTTGTATCGGCTTTGACTAGAGTGATTAAAAAGTTGAAAGGGGGAATGTAAGTGAGTGGTATAAAGTTTAGAAAAATCACTGCGTACTTAAAGCAAACATACATAAATTATAGAATAGATAGCACCATAAATTGTTTAATTACAAAAATATTCTCTTTAAAAGATAACTTACATTTATGCTTATGATAAGTAACATCACAGCGAGCTTGTTAAAAACTGTGAATATACCACCGGTTATTACAAATATAACATTTAAATTTATTTTGTGGTAGTTTTACAATAAAATCGACTTATTCTAAATACTATACAAAAAACTTTACATGCTTTAAAAAGTTACATGGCACTGGCAGTATTAAAAAGTTACAAGCTTATTATACAGTTTTACCACGTGTCGCATAGTACTCTTCCACCTGTCTATTTTTTATCACATCAGATGGAATAGTACTTAGCGTTAAGGAACACTTAATGGTTTAAAATAGTACATCCCTCATGCGAAATTTACATAAGTGACAATTTTAACAAAAAAAAAGTATGAACTGATTGCCTAACAAAGAAAATAACCTAAATGTGTAAAGCAGTTTTACGTATTCTTGATACAAACTCGGCATGTGCTGACACGGTTGCGTACATTGTTGGCTTTAAGGGTTTCTCTTTCAGGTTTGATGAATTGCTTGTGGTCCTCGATTGTAGCCAACCAGAAACTGAGGGCGTTTGAGAAATAGTGACAAGTACCCTGCCCTCCGTTACATTCGATGAATGGAGTTACCCTGAAGTCCTTCAAACAAGATCCGGGACTTGACAAAGCCTGACCGCCACCTTCAGCTCCAGCAGCAGTGTGCTAATTGAAAATATCATAAATGTAAAATAAATCGAACATATTGTTTTCTTAGTACTTACCATAAGGAAACTGAAGCCAACCCATAATGAAGACCATCCACTTGGGCAACTGGGTTGTATTGTAGACTGACTGTGGACAGCAATTACATTGGCAGGTGCTTCGCAAACCACACAACGTGAAATGTATTCTTGAATTTCCGTCTCGGCAACAGGCATCATTGGAATTGGAGCATTTGTAGATAACCAATACGATTTGTCATTTCTGCTCGCATAATTGCAAACGTTGTTAATATCGCAAGCCACAAATGGCATAGTGGAGAATCGCCTGACACATGAACCAGCAACACCAAGATCTTGAGTGTGAGCTTTCTCGTTTCCTTCGACATATAAAAGAGAATAACCTTCCCAAAGTTTAATATGGCCTGCTTCACACTGAGGTATAATATTTGATTGACTGTGCTTGACCAAAAGTGTTCCAGTTAAGTAATCCGGAGCGTGAGTGCAAGGCAGTCCAGGTTCACCCTTTGGACCAACTTCTCCAACTAATCCATCTACTCCAGGCAATCCATCCAAACCTCTGTCACCTTTTTCTCCTTTTTCGCCAGTCAGACCAATAGCACCTTGGAAACCTCTTTCTCCCTTTTCTCCTTCTGCTCCTTGCAGACCAATGGCACCAGCAATACCTTGCAAACCGCGTGCACCAGGCATACCAGGTGGTCCAGCATTTCCTTTTTCTCCTGGAGCACCTGGGAAACCTGGTTGTCCACGTTCTCCCTTTTGTCCCGGAAGACCCGCTACTCCAATAGCACCAACCAAACCAATCAATCCCTGATCTCCCTTTTCACCGGCAATACCAATAGCACCAGGAGCTCCCGGCCTTCCATCATATCCTCTGTCACCCTTTTCGCCAGGAACACCACGTGGGCCTTGCAAGCCAGTCATTCCAGGTTCTCCCTTTTCACCAGGTGCACCAAGTAGACCGGGAGGTCCTCTTTCTCCTTTTTCTCCGTCTCTGCCAGGAAGTCCGTCAAGACCCGGTCGTCCTTGAGGACCGGTAGGTCCTCTAGGACCTGGTGGTCCTTCAAAACCGCGGTCACCTTTCTCACCTGGCCTGCCGACTGGACCAATAGGACCAGGAGGACCCATTCTACCAGGTAATCCAGGAAGTCCCATTTCACCCTTCTCTCCTGGACGTCCCGGGATACCCTCCCTACCATGTTTGCCATCTAGACCACGGAGACCTTTTTCTCCTTTAACAGTTAAACCGGGGATACCAGGGAAACCAGGATTACCACGTTCACCTAAGAAGCGTAATCAAAGTTGTTAATCAATTTAATTATTAATTATAATTATGTTAATCAATAATATTATATTACGTAAGTAAATTTACCTTTAGCTCCTGCTAAACCGTATGGACCAGTATCACCCTTTTGTCCCGGATATCCAATGTCTCCTTTTTCACCTTGCAATCCAATTGCTCCCTGGAAACCTCTATCTCCCTTTTCTCCTGTTCTTCCAATGAGTCCGGAAGGACCTGGTTCTCCTTTTTCACCCTTAATTTGCAGTGATGGTCCTGGAGTACCTCTATCTCCTTGTTCTCCCTTTATTCCAGGGAACCCAGGATTTCCTGGCAATCCCTGAGGACCTCTCTCTCCCTTAGGTCCGTCGAAACCGGCCAGTCCAGGTTGTCCTTTATCTCCTTTTTGTCCCATATATCCAGGTTCACCAGGGAATCCTCGATCACCTTTTTCTCCAGGTAGTCCATTATGACCGTCCATACCAGGTTGTCCTGTATCTCCTGGGAATCCTCGATCTCCCTTAGGACCTGGGTATCCAACAAGACCCATATCTCCTTTAAGTCCAGGGGTACCTGGTAGTCCATCTATTCCAGGTACACCTTGATCTCCTTTATCACCTGGTTGTCCTACAATACTTCTTCCTGGAAATCCGGCATCTCCTTTTGGACCAGGATAACCTGGTGATCCTTGTAAACCAGCGGCACCCCTTAATCCTGGAAGTCCAGGTTCTCCCTTTTGTCCTTTTTCTGATGCCGATCCTGGTTCACCTTTTCTTCCTGGTAATCCAGGGAAGCCAGCATCACCCTTTAATCCAGGGACACCAATAGGTCCAGGTAATCCTGGAGGTCCAATATCACCTGTGTTACCTTTGGGTCCCGGAAAACCTCTATCACCTGGCATTCCAAATAATCCTTGAGGTCCTGGTGGTCCTGGATAACCTCTGTCACCTTTATCTCCTATTGCGCCGGGCATGCCATCCATTCCAGGTGGTCCTGGAGGACCTGGCCTTCCAGCTGATCCTTTGAAACCTTTGGGCCCCTCGGCTCCTGGGATACCACTATCACCTTTCGGTCCTGGGAAGCCAACGGGACCTGGATTACCCGCATCTCCTTTACGTCCGGGTACACCTGGTTCACCAGGCTGACCATCTCTTCCTGGTGGTCCATTTAATCCAGGGGGTCCCCTTGGGCCAGGCTCTCCCTTTTGACCAGCTGGTCCAGGTAAACCATTTAATCCAGGAATACCAATATCTCCTTTTTCTCCCATCAATCCAATAAGACCATCCATACCAGGTGCCCCAGTTTTACCAGGATATCCTGGCAATCCTTTTTCTCCTTTATATCCCATTGGTCCAGGTGGTCCTGGAGGGCCAATTGCTGGTATTCCAGCTTCTCCCTTATCTCCTTTAGAGCCAGGAAGGCCAGCGAGACCCCTTTCACCATCTCTTCCAGGTTCCCCTGGGAATCCCATAGGACCTCGTTCTCCTTTATCACCTCTCGGTCCAGGTAAACCACGTCTACCTACTGGACCTGGTGGACCATCATGACCTGGTGCTCCAGGAAGACCAACGTTACCTCTATCACCCTTTTCACCTAAATTAAAAATGTAATCAGAATTTAAAAATTTAATAGTTATTAAATATATTCACCTCTTTCTCCATCAAATCCTGGTCTTCCAGGCTCTCCTTTAAGTCCTGGCCAACCTTTGTCACCTTTTAATTTAGCAGTAATGTTTTCAGGACATTGCCCAGCGTCACCTTTTTCACCTGGTCTTCCATCTCTGCCTGGCATACCTTTGTCACCTTTGTCACCCCATTCACCAGGTTCTCCTTTAAAGCCCTCCCCTTTCTCTCCCTTAATACCAGGAAGACCAGGTTGACCTGGTCTTCCATCTAATCCACGATCTCCATCATATCCGCGGTCACCCTTTTCACCTGGCAAACCTGGTACACCAGGGAATCCTCTGTCACCTTTGTCACCAATAAATCCTGGTGGTCCATCAGCTCCTTTAGATCCTCTTTGACCTTTTTCTCCCTTTTCAGCCTTCATTAGACTATCTGGAACTATAACAGATTCTCCTGGCAAACCAGGCATTCCTGGTAAACCATCTTTTCCTGGTATACCCTAAACAAAATAAAATCTATAGTATTTTTTTGTAATATAAAATTATATACTTACAGGTTCTCCCGCAGGACCATCTCTACCGGGTACTCCATCATTACCAGGTTCACCAGGGTAACCAGGTGGTCCCGGTGGTCCCCTGAGCCCAGGAAGTCCATCTCTTCCGTCCAAACCTCTGTCTCCTTTTGGACCGGGTCCTCCAGGCCTACAGTCAATACATCTTCCACCGATGTCACCTTTTTCTCCTGGTCTTCCTGGTGTTCCAGGATAACCGGGTCTTCCTGCGTTACCTTTTTCACCTGGCGATCCTCGACTTCCTGGTGAACCGGGAATTCCACCAATTGTATCACCGGGAGCACCTCTAGCACCAGCGAAACCTTTTTGTCCTTTATCTCCTTTGGCACCATCTCTACCTGGTTCACCGTCATCACCTTTTGGTCCCTGTAAATAAAATGATATAAAATAACTGTTACTCCTTGTATTTTAATAATAATAATAGAACAATTAGTTACCTGAATAGAAAATCCTTTGTCGCCAGGGAAGCCTCTAGGTCCCTGTGGTCCTATTGGACCTGGATACCCACGAGGACCTTCTTGTCCAGGAAAACCAATAGCTCCACTCTCTCCTTTCTGTCCCTTTTCACCGGGCAAACCTTCTGGTCCATTTATTCCTGGCAATCCAGGCCCTCCTGGTGGACCAACGGGTCCAACAGGTCCTGGTTCTCCGGGAAAACCGTCCATACCTTTAGGTCCTCTGAGACCTGGATGACCTCTGGGCCCTGGAGGTCCTGGAGGGCCAGGGAATCCTTTTCCACCACCTGGTTGACCGGGTGGACCGGTCAAACCTACAAAACCTGGTGGTCCATCTCTACCCGGTTCACCTTTTTGTCCTGGACGTCCAGATAAGCCTGGCAATCCTTCCATTCCTCTGTCTCCCTTTTGACCTGGAGGACCTGGTGGTCCAGAATAACCATCGCGACCCTGTTTAAATACTAGTGTTAAATCTGCTTCAGTGTATTATTTCATTTAAACTTACTCTTGGTCCAGCGACTCCAGGTAAACCTTTTTCTCCTTTCATACCAATCGCTCCTGGTAAACCAACGTCTCCATCTAAACCTGGTTCTCCCTTTGGACCTATTTCACCCGGATTGCCCTTCTCTCCTGGTTCACCTCGATCACCTCTTGGACCAGTTATAACAGTATTGTTTATTAACAAACCAATGAATTCTCCAGGTGGTCCAGGTGGTCCTAAATCACCCTTGTCTCCTTTCTCACCATAGAAACCAACACCAGGGGTACCTTTTGAACCTTTAGGACCTGGTGGACCTCTAAGACCCTAAGAGAGTATGCATTTATAATTGAACTTTAATATTATTAATCAAACCTACTCTATCTCCAGGTAAACCCATATCTCCGGGTATACCTTGGGGACCGATTGGACCGGGATTACCGGCTGGGCCTCTAACACCATCTCTTCCAGGTTCTCCCTTTTGACCTTTCAATGTTATCTCGCAATGAGCCGCTTCTCCTTTAACACCTTTTGGACCTGGAGCACCTGGGAAACCTCGAGGTCCAGATTCACCTTGTCTACCTTCGGCTCCGGGCAAACCCTAAATCAACGTTTTCTATATTATACAAATACGAATAATATTTCGAAACCTACATCAGTTCCATTACATCCGTCAACACCAGGAATACCTGGAGGTCCCGGTGGTCCTTGGATACCGGGAACTCCGTGAATTCCAGGAAAACCGGGAATTCCTGATTTGCCTCTATCTCCTTTGGGTCCACGAGGTCCTGGAAAACCGGTTTCACCTTTTTCACCTTTGGATCCCTGAAGACCTTCCTCTCCGGGATAACCTCTTTGACCTTTTTCTCCGGGCAAGCCTGGCAAGCCGGGGAAACCCTTGAAAGATATTATAGTTACAGGCTATGTACTGGGACCTATTTGTGGACACCTACTCTATCTCCCTTTTCTGCGAAACATTTAGGGATGCACCTTTCACTGCCATTTCTGGGACCTAAGGCGCTGCCGGGGGCGTCAAATATGTCGTAGCTGGGGTATCTGTGGTAATTTTTGATTTGAGTAGTTCCATATCCTCCATATGATCTGCAATTTGATGGTTTAATAGTAGGGCAGGGGTGAATTTGCTGTGGAGATTTACCCGCCAGATGCACCGTATCCAGATTGGGAGTAACCGCCTCTACTGGCACCACCAGAGGAAGAACTGCTTGAATAATGACTGCTGCTTCCGCTTGCTTGTCCACTACTGCCACCACTACTTCCATATTGTTCGCTGCTTCCGTACTGTCTGCTGCTTCCGTATTGTCCGCTGCTTCCATAGCTTCCGCCGCCTCCATATTGGCCGCTACTGCTGCTATAATGTCCGCCGCTACTGCTGCCGCCGGCCTGACCGCCGCTCGAATAACTCGACGAGTAACTTCTGCCGCCGGAAGACGAACCATCGCTTGGACCACCGTTTAATGAGACACTGCTGCCAGCTGAGTAACTACCGCTGGCGGAGTACCTAAAAAAATTGGTTTTGAACTAAGTACAAATAGTAATCAAACTGTTATTACCTGTCTTCGTTTCCGTATTCGTCTGGGGATGTAGTGACGCTGGCTCCTCCGCTTACACTGGCCGACGTTTCAACGACATGTCCGTCACCGCCACCGCCGTATCTTTCCTGGAACCTAGAGTCATAGTCGTTACGCGCACCACCAGCTCTGGTGTCGTAGTATTCCCGGGACTGTGTTCGGTAGGCATCCTGTCTGTCCGGATTTTCGTTACTTCTGTAGTACGAACTTGGGGGGTACCGATAGTCGTCTAGTCTTCTATATACTCCAGTCCTATTCACTGCACGATGGTTACTAACGAATTGCTGCAAAAAAGACGCATCTTCAGTCAGCAGTTACGAGTTTTCGAACTGTAAATTAAATGGTACGACCTCCAAGTGAGGTTAAATCAAAATTAACTTCGATATCCCGCTGCGCATAACCTCTCTACGTTTCGCCGCAACCACCACCGTGCATGTGTCACCATCAAAATACCAGCCCGTATCGGTATAATTATTTATATTAATAAAATTCTTCGGGCAGGGCAATTTCGACGTACCACCGGCAATTTCGTTTTTAATTGGGCGCTCTCGCGTTCGGCCGTTCGTTCAACTTTCGAAACGCGCTTCAACCCCATAAATCACCCGGCACTTTTTAATCGGGCCGCGGATTCTTTTTTTGCACAGCTGCACGCAACTCGTAAAATCGAAGGAGAGCAAGAGGCGAGAGACAGGTCCAAACGAATGCGACAATTAACGGGCGAGATTTTTAGATTAAAACACTCTTACGGCACTTCGAATCGTTATTGGGCAAGCAAATTAACTAAATGCGCTTTTTATCGCCGTTTAATCGGTGCCTTGAATATTTATTGGTGTCATTTAACACTGCGTTCGGTTTGTCTCACTTGAATTTTGACAGATAATTACAAAAAACTATCGCAATTGTGTGTTTAATTCGAAATTTTAGCCTGTTAATGTACTACTAATTTGGGAAACAGAAGTGGAAGAAGTTTTTATGTAATTAGTTACTGAGCTGGTCTTTAGATATTATTAGCAAAATTAATTAATATTTGTGCTGCAAAGCCGTTGACCTTAAATAAATATTACAACTGAGTAAAGCTAATACAAACTGCTTGTCAATCTCAAGTATTTGTCAAAATTTCAAACATACAGAATATTGTACATTCAAAAAAACATGAACTATCTACTAATACTCAAACAATATTGAAAATGGTTCACTTATTAGAAGTTTATAGAAAACAAAAAAGGATATTGATTTGAAATTTTTTATAGCAATTGATTACTGACTACATTTCTATCTTTATTAATTTCAATGGAATGCCCTATATATATATTTGGATTTTTATCTTACACCCTAATAGTTTTAGAGTTCCAAAAATTTTGATTTTGGTCTAACTAACATGTCTGTAAAGCCATCAATTTTGATTCTGAAAAGTTCATTTTTGGCATATACATTAATCAAGAACTATCCTATAATGAGCCATTATAAGTAATACAAAATTTTGTTCGTTGTTTACATTTAATTTTAAGCATCTTAAAACATCAATGTTATTTTAGTAAAATTTCTGGAAATGCTTATACCAATCTAAAGATTTTTTAATATTCAATGTAATTAAGCTATAATATACATGGTGGCTTTACAGACATTTTGGATAAACTATCAATCTGTCAAAACTAAAAAAAATAACTCAAAAACGGTTGGGTTTAGATATAGGATATGGTATAGCCATTTTATTTGCAATTACATGTAGAATTGAAAACTTTGAAAATATACAGTGTGTTCTGGAGAAAATAACAAAGTTATTGATGCACAAAATTAAACATAAATAACGAACACCCTGTATAAAATTTTTGTGAAGTACTAACAATGAATTCTTATAGGATGGTCCTTGGTTAATGCGTATGCCAAAAATTAACTCTATCCAACACTAAAATTGGTTGCTTTACAGACCCACAATCAAAAAAAAATAAGTAAAAAATTAACTCAAAAAATATTGGATTTAACTATAGGATATAGCCATTTTATTTGGAATTACATGTATATTATAAAAATCGAGAAATATACAGTGTGTTCCATTGAAAATAACAAAGTTATTGATGTTTTAAGATTCACAAAATTAAAGACCAACAATCTGAAAAAAAATGAAAAAAAAAAATAACTCAAAAACTATTTGATTTAAGTATAGGTTATAGTATAACCACTTTATTTGCAATTACATGTAGATTTTAAAAATCTAAAAATATACAGTGTGTTCTACTGAAAATAACAAAGTTATTGGTGTTTAAAGATTCATAAAATTAAAGACAAGCAACTTGGAAAAAAATTAATAACTGAAAAACTGTTAGATTTAGGTATAAGACATAGTATAACAATTTTATTTGCAATTATATGCAGATATTAAAAATCTAAAAATATACAGGGCGTACGATTGATGTTAATATCACTTTCGGCAAAACCGGAAACAAAATTTCAGTCAAAATAAATTAGAAAAGTAGTTCAAGTTATAATTGCTATAAAATTTAAAATCAATAACCTTTGAGATCTCCATAAACAAAATTCTAATAAATAAACTTAGTGAATCACCCTGTATTTAACAGGTGCTTAACTTCATAAGTATAGTATGTAGTCACGTGGGTGGAAAATTATGCATGCAAACGTAAAAAGTACTATTCAAATAAGTTTACAAACAGAATTTTATGTTTGATCTAATAATTATACATACCGCCGTCCCTCACATTTCCCCACATTGTTTGTAGTAATTTTTTTATCCAATTTGTCTTGGGAAACGTGAGTTTGTTATTAATAGCGAATGAGTAATGCTTAGCCCATAAGAAAGGATTTATTAAGGCTTTAATCGTACCAACATTTTGACAAGGAGGATTTGTTTTAAGATTTATTCACCTAACACCATTATCCCATCAGGAATTTTGACGGGGGTTAATATTTTTCCTAAATTATCTACCACGGATTACCCGTTGTTAAGCCCTTTAAGTTAATTTTAAGTTAAATGGGGGTTATAAAACTTAATAAATCAGAGTAAGGCATCGTGTGCAAGTTAACATAAGATTCGGATCATGACAAATAACTGTGCATGTCTTTCAGAGATCTGAAAACAATATATCCGATAGCACATTTCCACGATAAACATTTTGAAAAGCCAGTCAACTGTAGCCAACTGACAAAGACATGGCTGAAAAGGACTTCAACACATGACAGTTAGAACAGGCGAAATATAAAAGTGCATTAATTAATATTTGTGGACGTACCGAGGTACGACCGTTGCCATTTTTGGAAAATCGTTCATGAATGGTTTATTGCGCCAGAGAGAAAAATTCAAAACGATTTTATTAATAGGCTGCACCATAAATGGCGTTGAGTTTATCAATAAACCAGGTGATTGACAATGAAAAATTTAACATGGGAACGCTACCACGTAATTGATACGTAGGACGTCGAAAAATGTGGGACGAATGGTTAGCGTCCATTTACAGAACTATTGTACCAGTATATGGGACAGCAGAAGCTAAAAGAACGGAATGATGCGAAATATTTAGGTACGTCAGCCTTTGGGTGGTCTATCGCTTCTTAGGAACATCCAAATCCATCGACGGTAGATCACAGAAGTCGAATCGGAGGTACTTAATTAAAGTCAACGTAAATTTGCATGCAGTTGTGTGCCAGTAATCTAATATTTGAACTTGTTCGCCCACACCATTGATCCTTCAAATTTGCCGTGCCATTCAAGACAAATCACATGCTCAACTCGGCATCGATTCCTCCATTATTCAATGCCCTCACACAACAAACAACTTAAACTCAAATTAATAGCCGGACCTCGTTAAACACAAACACCCAGTGTTAATTCAGACGAGCGTGCGGCCCAAAAACAATTTGATGGATGACCAGAAAGGGCCCCGGAGTCGACATGAAAGAGCCCGTCCTCGTGACACGATACGAAACATGTGTACATGTTTGCGGTCGAGTTGATAACGCGATTTAATTCTAATTACCGGCCTTTTTAGAAACGGAGAGTTGTTACGAAACGGCTTGAAACGAAACGCCGGCATCATTTCCATTTTTAACGATGCGGTTTCTCGGGATCGTGCGTTATTTGCATTCTTCCAGTTTTGGGGGACAACGGAGGACCTGGCGGTCGGTGTTTGGTCGGCCGCAGTGAATGGACCCGGTCGTTTCGCCGGTGCAGCTAAATTTGGATCAATCGGGGATTGTGGGGACGTGCCTGAATGTATTTTCCCTCGGAACACACCCAAATGACTGAATTACACGTTGTGATTTCACGCACGTGCCCCACCAAACGGCAAAAAGCAACAATGGAAGGAAGATGCGATGGAAGTGAAATCGGCTAAACCGGTGACAATTTTATTAATAGCTTCATTAGAACGAACGGGCACCTCTTTTAATTTATACTCGCCGCTCGTTGCGCCACGGGAGTTCCAGCAACAATCTTATAATTTTTATTATGTGTTAACAAGCTTCCACGAGATTACCATATTTTATGGAAGTCCCATTCATAAATCGGGTAAATTGATACGTTAGACGTGTCGGAAGAGAGTGAATTGATCTCAGTGTTGTAAAATTGCACCCTGTCGTGAGGGGTGAGTTATGGCGTTGCGGTCTAACAGGTGTTTTTGATGGATACTCACCCCGCTTGTTAGGGTCCATACTCCTAATAATATCACCACGAACCTGAAACAATAAAAAATGATTTATGTTTTTCTTTCACATTAAAATATTTCGGACAATCGCCCCAATTATGTTTTTTAGAACAAATCGATTTGATAAACAGTGTTGGAGTTAATCGTGGCTTACGTCAACAGATGGTTGATTTATTTATGGTTGCCGAACGCTTATTTCTTTCTTATAAGTTAATTCCTTATATTAAATTATGAATAGTACCATAGTGATCACATACAAATTAATATGTATATGAAAATAATAATGTCTCTCTTTTGGTTTAAAACTTTCAGACAATCGTCCCAATTATATTTTTAAGAAAAATTAGGTTTGACTGAAAATCATATTCTTCATATATGCTTTGACTGAATGTCAAACTCTTAAATTAAGTTATGAATGGTACTGCACTGTTATGAATATTAGAAATTAGTATGTCCAAGTAAATAGTAATGTTTTTCTATTTGATTAAACCTTTCATAGAATCACTCCAATTATATTTGTGGGTTTGATTAACACTGTTGGAGTTAATCATCATTTACATGAATTGATGGTTGATTTACTGACGGTTTGCCAAACGTTTATTTTCTTTAATAGATGATTGTGCCGATCACAGGAATCAATTTGTACAAGCAAATAATAATTAAGTAATATTTAAATATCTATGACATTAAATTATATTGCATACGGCGTTCATAAAATCAAGTTGTACATTAAAAGAATACTGCGTCTAAAAATAACCGGTGAACATCATAAAAATTAACATAACATAAATAACCGACGCTCAGTGAAATAAAGAAACTAATTAAAAACGGGCTGAAATAGAAAAATTTCATTTCAGTTTTCAGCGATGGTTTATTTCAGTGCGAGGTATGAAAGTCGTTTAATTAGTTCAAATTAAAATTACACATTCGTGAACTGTTTTTCTATAATATTCGGTTTTGCTGCTTATTAACGACATACATGTTAGAATTGTTGATTATTAAAAAGATTGTTTGTCTTGTAAACACGGTGCTGATACGGCAAATTAAGAGATAACTCGGAGCTAACAACCTGCAAAACGATCACCGTGAAATTGTATCTTTGATGTTGTGAAATGTGAAATAAAACGTGCAACTCTTTAAACATTTGTCTCCTTCTCATTTGTACGTTGGGACTGGAAATTTCCGAAAACCAAATTTCGAACGCAACAAGTCGCCTACAGATAAAGTTTTTAGGTCGTAAACCTACGGAGTTACAAACAAAACACTATCTGGCTTTGATTGATTGCGAAACATCAGGAAGTTCGACATAAATAACATGAATCCCGAGAATAAATAACTTTTGGTGGGTGGGGGGAGGAAGACTGCTAAAGCAACGCACACTAAAGCATCAAATTTTGGGAATTTTTAACAATAATTTTTAAGATTCTTATTGATTTTAAATAAAAACCAATGGATAAGTTTATTTGTCCCATTTTCAACAAATATTATCAATAATCATCAATTATTAGGGAATCCCCCACTATTTTTAGAAGTAGAGGATTCCCTAATTTAAATTTATTAATTAACACATTAAAGTTTATTACAGATTTTTATTTATTTTAAAATTATATATTTATACTGTTTAATTTTTAAAGTTTCGACAAAATACATCACAAAAATACACTTATTATCAAATTTTGTTAATTTTTATTTTTTTAGTAACAATATTTTTAAAATTTTTTGCAACAATTATAAATAATCTATTTTTAAATAAATATGCAAAGAATGTATACGTTTATTCATCCCGTTAAATCTAAAATTAATTATTCTTTTTTTTCGAGATTTCGAAAATATTCATAAATTTTAAACTAACTTTCAAGAAAATATTGTATAATAATATAAAATAATTGAATTTTTTCATTTTAAATTTGTAGATTTTCAAATTAAATAAATTAAGAAATTAATAAAATTATAATTATATTTTTAATTTCACATATTTCACAATTTTTTAATTTCACCTATTTTACAATTTTTTAATTTAATATTACACAATTTTTTAATAATATTTTATTAAATTTACATATAATTTAATAAATTTCAAAAAAATGAAATGATCATTTAAATTTTCTGTTAATTAAATTTTTGGACATTTCAAAAATATTTATTGAACTAATCTAAAAACTCATATTTTTTATTAAGTTCATGAATTTTAAACTAACTCTCAAGAAAATATTGTAAAATAATATAAAGTAATTGAATTTTTTCATTTTAAATTTGTAGATTTTCAGATTAAATAAATTAGGATATTAATAAAATTATAATTGTATTTTTAATTTCACATATTTCACAGTTTTTTAATATATAAAGTTGAGAAATTTTATTAAATTTACACATAATTTATTAAATTTCAAAAAATGAAATGATCATTTAAATCTAATATTAATTAATTTTTTGGAAATTTCAAAAATACTTATTGAACTAATTAAAAAATCATATTTTTTATTAAAGTAATAAATTTTAAACTAACTTTCAAGAAAATATTATGAAATAATATAAAAATAATTGAGTTTATTCATTTTAAATTTGTAAATTTTCAGATTAAATAAATTAAGATATTAATAAAATTATAATTGTATTTTTAATTTCACATATTTCACAGTTTTTTAATATATAAAGTTGAGAAATTTTATTAAATTTACACATAATTTATTAAATTTCAAAAAATGAAATGATCATTTAAATCTAATATTAATTAATTTTCTGATAATTTCAAAAATATTTATTGAAATAATCTAAAAATTCATAATTTTTATTAAATTTATAAATTTTAAACAAATTTTCAAGAAAATATTGTGAAGTAATATGAAGTAATTGAATTCTTTCATTTTAAATTTGTAAATTTTCAGATTAAATAAATCATTTAAATTTAAAATTAATAAATCTTTTGGAAAATACTTATTGAACTAATCTAAAAAATCATATTTTTTTATTAAATTCATAAATTCAAACAAGAAATAAGCCATATAAGTTCAAATTTTTATTTTTTATAAACATAAAATTTTTATTTTTTTTAAAAAAACAATATATTTTAAGATTTTTTGTAACAATTATGAAAAAAAAAAAAAGAAAATTTTAAGTAAATATACAATGTATTCATACGTGTATTTGTCCCGTTTTCAGAAAAATATTAACAATAATCAATTATTATTGGTATAAAGCGTTAATTTCTCGGAACAGCGTCCCAACGAAACCGACTTTATCTCGCACTCGAATCTCACCAGTCGACGATTCCGCGTACGAATAATAATAATAATTAAACCTTTAAATTCCATCCACTTTAACGTTATCTGAGGAACGCAACGCACCGTGCCGAGTTCACGCCGAGACGACGCCCCGTCGATCTTTCAGCTCGGACCTGAAATTTGGCAATTTTTCGGCCAGCTGAATAAATTATCCTCCGGCCCCGTTGTTCAAGCACATGAGGAGATTTCGTCGGTGCGTTCCTTTCAAGGCTTTGACATTCTGTGTCGGCGGTGCAGTACTCAAAAGGCTCGACGAACGTTTAATACATCAATTTCATGCCGGACAGTTTTATTTTTTTTTTTGTTTTGTTTTTGTTTTAATGTTTTCGTTTTTAATTAACGACGCACACGGGACGCAACGTGCGCGTTCGCGATATGCTTTACGAGTGTCCGGATCGCCGATACGGAATTTATTGGTGGTGCGGAAAGTTTTCGGGGGAACGATGAGACCGGATAATTTGGTACCAGATTATGCGATCAATCACCGCGAAGATTGTTCGGGACGGTCGGCATATTTAATGAGGCTGTTATTAGCCAAATTTTTCGGGAGGTTCAAGAATGCAAATTGATTGTAATTATTGGATAATCACAGTGATTTGGGACAATTATTGTTTAAGTTTTATCGACTCAGTATGGAGAGAAATTGGTTCTTTATTAGTGTCACAAATTTTGGAGAAATTATTAATTAAAACAGAACAAGAGTAAAATAAATATTCTAACAAAATTTTGATGAATTTAAATAACTTAATATACAACAAATAAAAATGTGATAGTTGAAATGAATTAATAATTATAAATAAATAATATTCAATTAAAAAATAATTAAAATTAAGTATTAAAAATTAAATCATTATTCATAAAATACTTACTTAACTATAAAGTTAATTTTTCCCATAAAAATTAATTAAAAATAAAACTTTTTTTAAGTGGATGTTAAATTTCAAACAAACATTTGAGTAAGTTAATTGAAGGCAATAAATTAGAATATTCGTATCTTCTAAAAATATACATTACTTCAAATTTTCACTAATAAAAATAGTGGGGGGAATCCTCCCAATTTTAATTTTTTAATCAATTTTTGATTTTAACAGATAGATATAAAATTAATAGGCATTAGTTATTAAAATATTACAATTAAACTCAAAACTTGATAAAAAAACATTTTTAACACATACAAAAATTACACAAAAAATTGAAATTTCTACTTTAAATGATGATTGAACTGAATTGATTTTAATTAAAATTAACCATAATTTTATTAAAGAATATTTAAAATAAATTTTTCAAAATTTATTACGTAGAAAATATGTTCTTACAAATTTTTTTCTGTTTAAAATATTCATTACTCTAGACTTTAATAGGCCCCACTATAGAAGAGGGGGAATCACCTCAAAATTTTAATTTATTAACCAATTTTTGACTTTAATGAATAGAAAATAGTTAAAATTTTAATTACTTTTCAAGTGTCCTTACTTCCACAATTTTTAAAAATTCATAAAAAAATGATTAATCCCCCCTTCATTAATTCTAAGATAGCAATAAGTTATACAAAAATTAAAACTAATATTTCAGATCTTTCTACTACAAATAATAATTGAACTGGTTTCACTTATTAATTATAAATAAATAATATTTAATTAAAAAATATTTAAAATTTATTTATTAAAAATAAAATATTTTTAAAGTTTAATTTTCTTATAAAAATGAATTAGAAGATTTATAATAGCAAATATGAATTTATAAAGTTAAAAGTTTATATTAAATTTCATACAGACATTTGAATAAACTAATTGGCATAACAATAAATTAGTAACATATATTCCTATTTGCTAAAAATATACATTACTCCAGGCTTTATTGATCCCCACTATTTTTAGAAGTGGGGGAATCCCCTTCCAATTTTAAATGACAATTTTTATTTTAGTCTCATTGATTAAAAATTAAAAGAAATTGGCCAAGAAAATAAACAATAACGTTTAAAAGATGAATAATAAAATTTTTAACACATTAGAATCTTATTTATTCTGTTTTGTTTTTTAATTTTAATCAAAATACATATTAAGTCACAAAACTAAAAAATTTTAATTAAAAAATGTCGTTTGTTCTTTTTTAAATTTTAGTTATTTTTTATTATTTTTTAAGTGCCTTTATTAATATTCACTTTAAAAATTAAAAAAATATATAAGAAAACTAATTAACATAAGTTTAAAAAAAAAATAAAAAATGTATTTTTCTACTTTAATAAACTTATTTGGTTTATTAATTATAAATAAATAATATTTAATTAAAAAATATATAAAATAAATCATATAAAATATTTTTATTATATGTTTTATTTTCTTAATTTTGGACAAAATTCATAATAAATAAGAAAATAAAAGAGTTTACTTAAAAAAAATATCGTTTGTTCTTTTTTAAATTTCAATTCTTTTTAATAGTCCTTATAACTATTCGTTTTAATTAAAAAATTAAAAGAACATTATTAATCCCGTTCATTAATTCTGGAATAAACATAAGTTACACAAAAAAAATATATATTTTTGAAAGAATAGTTACAATAAAATATTTTATAAAGATTAATTTTAATTCTTCCAAATGGACGAAGTGACTATCAAATGTCAAACAAACACTTGAATAAATTAATTGAAGACATTAAATTAGAATATTCACATCTGTTAAAAATATACAATACTGAAAATTTTATTAACCCTCACTAATTATTAATCAATTTTTGATTTTAATCAAATTGATACAGAATAAATAGAAACTATTAATATAATAAGTAATTAAATTTAAAACTTATACTCATATACATGATTCACACATTATTAGAATTTTATATTCATTTTAGAATTATATGTTTATATTATTTCCTTGTTGTTAATTTTAAACAAAGTGTATCTTAAATCACAAAATTCTTAAAGATTTTATTTAAAAAAAAATCATCGTTTCTTCTTTTATTGAATTTTTATGACTTTGCTAGTGTTTTTAAACAACCATAAAATATTCAAAAATTAAAAACAAATTGAACTAATTTGAATGATATTGACTATTATAAATTTAATTAGAAAATTTTGTAATAGTCAATAACAATTTATAGACTGGATATTAAATTTCAAACAAACATTTGAATAGATTAATTGAAGATAATAAATTAGAATATTCTTATCTGCTAAAAATATACATTACTCCAGATTTTATTAACCCCCACTATTTTTAGAAGTGGGGGAATCCCCTACCATTTTTAATTTATTAATCAAATTTTGAGTTTAATCAAAGAGAATGAATAGGAAGAGTTTATAAAAGTAATAAAAATAAATAATTAAATTTAAATCTTAACTTTTTTAGATTTAGATTAGAATTTATTAGGAATTTATATTTGTGTTAGAAATTCAGATTTATATTGGATATTTCTTAATTTTTAATAAGTACATATTAAATAACTAAATTGGGATGATTTTATTTAAATAAATTAGCGTTTTTTTAGTACTTCACAAATGGCCCAGTTATTATTCACTACACAATTTTAGAATCTAAAGAGAAAAATAATTATCCTCTTTCATTAACACTGAAATACTTAATTTCACACTTTCCAAGAATTTAAAAAAATATTTTCTACTAACTATAAAAAATAAATATTTCCACATTTCACATTTTCGTAGTTTAATGTCGTAAATAATATAGAAAAATTGATATTTTATTACTAGAAGCAGAAAACGTTAATTTTCAGTAGGAGCCAATGAAACTCAAACAAAAAATCGATTTATTCAAAACTTTCAAATTTTTCGATCCAAAAATCTTATTAGACACTTCACAAAATTCACAACATCTCTTCGCCAACGAAGTCCGGACGTCGAAAAATCCAACACCAAAATAAAATGTAAATACGAAAAATCCAATTCGAATTCGAAAAAATTCGCAAATAATTTTTTTTTTTCGGTCGTACTCACCCAAGTCCATGGTCGGTCATATCGACCATATTCCCCTTTGGGGAATTGCAGCACTACACACAAACTGTTACGCTCACACGCGAGTTCCGCGCGTCACTAAAAGCGATCCCAAGAAGACAATTCAGATGCCCATACGAGCTTAGAACTTACACTTACAGCATCCTGCGCAACGGCAAATAGTACCGGCGAAAAGCCCCCTAACTCCCTCACCCTAGTTCCAACAGCCCCGAATTTTTTCCTGGCGGTACCTCACGACGTGAGCCTTGGGGTCGTGGCGTTTTCCCCGGGAAAATCTCACCCCTTCGTCCGCAATTTCAAAAGTTAAGCCACACCGGCGTAGTGCCGCGACGAGCTTAAGATGAGCGTGGTGGGGGAAAATGCAAGAGATTTTCATGGTGAAGAATATGGTGCTAGTAGGCTATGACGCTGCGGCCGGGACTGTGCCGGGCGGTTGCCCTAGTGGTACTTCTCGTTTTTACGATTGTGAGCCGTTCGGACGCTTCGGTAAGTCGAATTTTTCGTAGTTTTTCAATGGAAATCGGCGGATGGTGCGGTGTGGGTGCGTTGCACGGCTTCCGCTGACGGCCGGTACCGCTGTCATCGAAACCGGCGGCTTGACAGGGGGTGGTTCCTTGCTGATTTGTTTTTCTCGCTTGACAGCTCCATAATTCGATCGCAGATCCGTTTAATTAATTAAATTTCGTTTGACGAAATTACTAACGTTTAAGGAAAATGTGCAGATTAGCTTTATTTTTTCACATGTGGGTTTTTGCAAATTTTGTTTTGAGTACGGTACCATCCAACTAAATTATTCATTTATAATCAGTACCATTCGAGTATTGATAACAGGCTAGGTAATCTATTAGACCTTCAATACAAAAAAGTCTTAAAAAATTACAAAAAAATTCTAATCTCATATACATATATATTATAAATAGTTTATACTAGGTGGTAGATAAAGAATGTAAATATAGTTACTATAATTATAACCTTCATATATTTTAAATTATTATCAGTTTTAATATTTAAGTTTATTGTATTTATATTAGCTTTTTATATATTTTTTAAATTTATAAAAGATAATATATTCATTATTTCTACTGCAAGTTTAAAAAGTCTTTATTTTATTATTTTTAGAATTTTTAATTATATTTATAAAATTTTTATAAAGTCCAATAATATAATATAATTCTACCATGTCCTTTTAAAATGTTCTAAATTTTTTAGTCCAGTGGATGATACCTATTTTATTTTATAATTCTAATTTTAAGTAATATTTTTTCAAAATATTATACTGTAGACTTGGGAACTTTTGATTTATAATTTATAAATTTTTTATTTATATTTATAAAATATTTATCAAATGTAATTCTAAAAAGGTGTCATAAAATAAATTTAAACTTATTTTTTTTTTAAATTTTCTAGAATTTAAATTTTAAATAATATATTTTTTTAAATATTATTCTGTAGACATAAAAAATCTCGATTTTATTATTTTTAAATTTTTTTTTATATTTATAAAATCTTCATCAAATATAATTTAAATAATGTAGTATAAAATACATTTTAATATATTTCTTTTAAAATTTTCTTGAATTTTTTATTCAAATGAATAACATTTATTTGATTTTATTATTTTTACATTTTTTATTTATATTTATAAAATTTTTACTAAATGTAATTGTAAAAATGTGGTATAAAGTAAATTTAAACCTGTTTCACTTAATATTTTCTGGATTGTATTATTCAAATGGGTGATACTTATTTTATTTAATAATTCTAAATAATGTTTTTTTTTCTAAATATTATTCTGTAAACTTGAAAAATCTTGTTTTTATTATTTTTAGATTTTTCTTTTTAGTCTTCATCAAAAATAATTCAAATAAAGTGCCATAAAATAAATTTTAATCTATTTTAAAATTTTCTATTTTTTTTATTTAAATGAATGACATTTATTTTATTTCATAATTCTAATTTTAAGTAATATTTTTTCTATATATTATACAGTAGACTTGAGAACTCTGGATTTTATTATTTTTATATTTTTTATTTATATTTATAAGATCTTTATCAAATAAAATTGTAAAAATGTAGTATAAAATAAATTTAAACCTATTTCATTTAAAATTTTGTATATTGTTTTATTCAAATGGGTGATATTTATTTTATTTAATAATTCCAATTCTAAATAATGTTTTTTTTTCTAAATATTATTCTGTAGGCTTAGAAAATCTTAGATTTTTATTTATATTTATCAAATCTTTATCAAATGTAATTCAAATAATGTGTTATAATATAAATTTTAATCAATTGCTTTTAGATTTTTTTATTCAAATGAATGACATTTATATTATTTCATAATTCTAATTTTAAGTAATATTTTGTAATGTAAACCTATTTCATATAAAATTTTGTAGATTGTTTTATTCAAATGGATAATATTTATTTTATTTAATAATTTCAATTCTAAATAATGTTTTTTTTTTCCTAAATATTATTCTGTAGGCTTAGAAAATCTTGATTTTATAATTTTTAGATTTTGTTTATATTTATCAAATCTATATCAAATGTAATGTGATTTAATTTGTTCTTTTAGATTTTTTTTTTTCAAATGGATGACATTTATTTTGTTTAGATTTGGGAATCCTTGATTTAATTTTTTTTTACATTTTTTATTTATCTTTATAAAATCTTTATAGAATGTAATTTTAAAAATGTAGAATAAATTAAATTTAAACCTATTTCTTTTAAATTTTTCTAATTTTTTTTATTTAAATTTATATTATCTAATTTTAAATATACATTTTTCTCAATAACATTATTCTGTAATCTTGTTAATTCTTGATTTTACCATTTTTATAGTTTTGTTTATATTTATTTATAAAATCTTTATCAAATGTTATTCAACTAATGTAATATAAAATAAATTTTAATCTATTTCTCATAAAATTTTCTAGAATTTTATATTCAAATGGATGACATTTAACTTATTTCATAACTCTATTTTTTTCTAAATATTATTCTGTAGACTTGGTAAATGTTGATTTTATTATTTCTTATTTTTTATTTATATCTATAAACTGTTTATCAATATATAGATTTATCAATTTATAATAATTAATAATAATTTCAATCATGTTTCTTTTATTATTTCCTTAATTTTTGTATTAAAATGGATGTCATTTATTTTATTTGATAATTTCTATCCTCAATAAAATTTAATTTACAGTTTTAATTAAATTAATAGTTATTATAATTAAGATTAAAATATAAAAAATGATGTATTATTTGATTTATTGTTTACTGCTATTTCATCTTATAGTAACTAATAATTGGAAAAGACTAAAAAAAGGTGAATAATTATTTAAAATATTTTATAAGATAACATTACATAATAATTAATATTCATATTTAAACAGTTTTTGTTATAAATATACACTTATGATTAACATTTAAAATAAGATTTATAAATACAAACATTTATTTTGATTACAAATTTGTATATTATTTGAAATTATTAAAATACCAAACGTCCCATTGAGTTTAATTGAAACAATTCGGTCATTAACATTTTCTGTAATTACGTAGAATTATACAATAATTATGGTAACATGAGGGTGACTATTTATTAACCAGTTTAATTACAATTCCTTTCATAAAAATTAATCGACTTTATTATATTCCTTAACATATTTCGAAAGGCTTATAACTTAACGACAACGTATCTAAAATAAAAAAATGTTTGTCAAAAATTATCGCGGTAATTAATAAAACCGACATCAAAGAAATAATTATCGCGAAAAATAATTGCCTATAATTTGTCTCGGATAACCTTTCGCCAAGTTCACCGCGATTATCCTTTCCAGTTATTTGTTCCCGATTGTTTCGGTTACAAAAATGCCAAAAATAAAATTTCGCCAACGCATCCGCCAAAAACCGGAATTTCGGACCAGATTCGGGCGTCCGGTCTTCTTCAAAACTTCAACGTTCCCATTGTTAACTTCTGTCAGATGCCGAGATTCGGATTTCGGCAGGATCGCCGTTTTCAGGCGGACGCGTCAGCTGCGGCGGACGGACGGACGGACGGACGGACGGACGAATGTGCCGGCGCAACAACAAGAAACAAACGTTGGGAGAGTTCACGTAACCGGCGAGACTGGACGGGTTTATAAATTAGCTGCCCTACCTGTCCGACGTGCATTTATATTTTGTAAGTCACCGCCGTCCTGCCTTGGACCGTTTCTCGCATTTTTCTCTTTCGTTTCGTTTTTTCTTTTTCGAGTCTTTTGCGAAACATCCCGTCCGGACTGAGTGTGTGTGTGTGTGTTTTCGGGCACCGCCATCGATGTGAATGCGACAACTGAATTGTTACCCACGAAATACGGGGACAATGCCGGAATAGATCGCTTTGAAAAATTATTAATTCTAAAATAGTTAGATAAATATTAATTGTGTCACCTCCCAAAATTATTATTAATATTAAATATAAACAAAGGGAGTCACTGATTGTCAAATTTCAAGTATGTAATTTAATTTTTCTTCCTTTTTTTATACAAATAATAATGTTATATATTTTTTAAAATATCTAATTTATTTTTTGTTTTGCTATATTTATCTATCATTGATAAAATGTCCCAGTTAATATCAATAAACAAGGTCGATAATTATTAGAAACTTAAATTTAACATATATATTTATAATTTCCTTTGTTTAAAATAAAAATTAATACATATTATATTTTTTAAATAGGAGTAAAAATTAAGAACAAGTTTATTGTTTTTACAACATTTTTGATAATGTCTAAAATTAGTACAAACTTAAACTTAATATAATTTTATAATTCTCTTTCGTTTTAATCAAAAATTAATATACTTTTTTATACTTTTAAAGGATTCAAAGTTACCTAAATTATTTTTTGTTTTGTTACATTTTATTTTTTATTGATAAAATATACTAATTAATAAAAAAACAAAGTCTTTAAAAATTAGGTAACCTATTATTATATAATTTATTAAAAACCTATATTTAATATATTTTTATAATTTTTCTTTGTTTTAGACAAAAATTAATATACTTTTTAAAGCTTTAAAAGTTAATAACAATTTTATTGTCTTAAAAAATATCTAATTTATTTTTATTTTTAAATTTTATTTTTTTTATTTATAAAATATACTAATTAAAAATATAGATAAAACCATTTACAATTAGATAATCTAATTTTATTTTTAATAAGGTCCATAATCATAAAAAAATAAATTTAATATATTTTTATAAATCTCTTTTGTTTTAAACAAAAATTAATATATTTTATACTTTTTAAAGGGTTAAAATTTAAGAATAATTTTATTGCTTTTAAAAAATATCTAATTAATTTTTTTTGTTATTTTTTTTATTATTAAAATATACTAATTAATAATATAGATAAATCCATTTCCAATCAGATAATATAATTTTTATTTTCAATACTGTCTGTAATTATAAAAAACTTAAATTTAATATATTTTTATAAATATCCTTTGTTTTAAACAAATATTAATATATTTTATACCTTTTAAAGGGTTAAAATTTCAGAAAAATTTTATTGTTTTTAAAAAATATCTAATTTAATTTTTTTTGTTAAATTTTATTTTTAATAATAAAATATACTAATTAATAATATACAATTAGGAAATCTAATTTTATTTTTAATAACGTCTGTAATTAATAAAAATTTAAATTTAATATATTTTTATAATTCTCCTTTGTCTTAAACAAAAATTAGTATACTTTATACTTTTCAAAGAATTAAACGTTAAGGAACAATTTCATTGTCTTAATTTTTTTTTTTATTTTGTTACATTTTATTTTTTATTGATAAAATATGTTAATTAACAATATGAACAAAACCATTTACAATTAAGTGATCTAATTTTATATTTAATAATATCTATAATTATTAAAAACTAAAATTTAATATATGTTTATAATTTTCCTTTGTTTTAAACAAAAATTAATATTTTTAAAGGATTAGAAGTTAAAAACAATTTCTTAAAAAAATATCCAACTTATTTTTTGTTTCGGCACATTTTATTTTTTATTGATAAAATATACTAATTAATAATATAGGCAAAGCCATTTACAATTAGATAAACTAATTTTATTTTTAATAATGCTGTAATTGTAAAAAAAATTTAATAAAAATAATTTATAATTCTGGTTTGTTTTAAAACAAAAATTAATATATCTTATATTTTTAAAGGATATAAAGTTAAAAACAATTTTATTGTATCCAATTTATTTTTTGTGTTGTTACATTTTATTTTTAATAATGTCTTTGTTTTAAACAGGATTAAAAGTTAAGAACAGTTTTATTGTCTAAAAAATAAAAAATCCTCTTTTGTTTTAAACAAAAATTAATATATTTTATATTTTTTAAAGAATTTATAATTTAGTATAATTATATTGTCTTTGAAAATTACCTCATTTTTTTGTCATAATTTATTTTTTATTGATAAAATATTCTAAAGTAATAGTATCAACAAAGCCATTGGTATTTTAATAATTATTATAAATTTATATTTGTTTTATGTATTCTTTTTTATAATTTTCTTTGTTTTAAAGAAATAAATAACAAAATAAGTCAAATTTAATTTTACATTTGCTATATTTAAATTTTTATAGATAAAATATCCCAATTAATAAATAATATCAATAAAGCAATTTGCCTTTAACATACATAATATGCGACTCGGGGACAAGAATAGATTAAAACTGATGACGTAAATGTGAAACTTGATTGTTTTCGTCGTTTTCAACAAAATTTAAACATTTTTTATGTCCCGCAATTTCGGTAATTATTTTTTTATACCGCAATCAGAAAATCGGTGTCAAAATTGTATAAATATTCGGACCCCACACAGACTAAAACGAATCGAGCCACTTATTGATCTTATCTGGCAATTTCGGCGAATGTGGAGCCACACAATAATTCAATCGTGACGTTAATAATACCCCCGACAAACCCCCTTTATTAATTATCCCCCAAAATAATAGATGTGGTTATTAAAATTCGGGAAATAATGACGCATGAAAACGAAAGTGGATGTAAAAATAAATTTTAAATAAACATGTGGCTTCGGGTATATTGGGATGTTTATGGCATAATTTGTTTACAGTGAGTATGTGCTAACAAATATTGTTCAAACTTCCCAGTTTCATTGAAATCATCTGGTGTTAACTGAGGTTAACTAAACAAACCACTTTTTTCCTGAATAATTGTGCCACACTCACACTTTTAGACCAGACATTTTGGATATGAAAAATGTTTGGCCCCGCGATAAATGTTTTGACTAAAATTAATTACCATCGATGAACATATCTGCGATTAAATCATGTCAAATGGATTTTTATACGAAAAAAAAATAATTCAGATAGGCACAGTTTACGATCTTTGACCCTTGATATCTGCATCAAAACGGATGTATCAAAAACAATGGTCATGTGACCAGATACTGAAATTAAAATTACCAACAATTACAACATTCATTGATGCTGATATCTTTACTTTGAGTTATTTTGACTTGGCACCAAATGAATGAGATTTACATGAATGAATCCAAAGTCATTTTTCTACATATAAATTATCGTACCTATAATAATCATTATCGAATTATTCGATAGTTGCCAATTATTCAAATTATTCAGTAGACGACTATATTATTAATAATTTAATTATGTTTACTACAAATTTGTGGAAGACTATTTCCAAATAACCAAATGTGACACTAATCTCATATTTTGAGACAAAATAATAAATATCATTGGGCAATATAAATAACAAAACTGTAAACAATAAACAAGTCATGACTAGTTGAGTTCAAAGAATTTATTAAATAATTATTCAATAGCCAAGGAGGATACATTACATAAAATTTATATTGGAAAAATTACTAAGAAATAAAATTGTTGGGTGTTTATTTAGTAATTATTCGACAACTTGAATTTATTCGTCAGTTGTGAGAATTCAACTTAATTATTGAATAGCCAGAAACATTTAATATTTCTTTAAACTCTTTAAAGACCATATTGACAAAATTGGTAACTAATAAAACTACACTAATGAACTAATTCGCTAATTGGGTGTTTATTTAATAATTATTCGATAGTGTCAATTTGCTCATCAGTTGACTGAATTCATAAATAATAATTGAATATCCAGAACACTCAATACATATTTAAATTTTAAAGGCTATATTCACAAAATTAGTAACGAATAAATTTGCACCAATAAATTCATTCGATCATTGGGTATTTATTTAGTAATTATTCGATGGTGTGAATTTATTCATCAGTTGAGTTATTCATAAATAACTGTTGAATAACCAAAATCATTCAATACATCTTAAAACTCTTTAAAGGCTATATTCACAAAATTAGTAACGAATAAATCTACACCAATAAATTCATTCGATCACTAGGTGTTTATTTAGTAATTATTCGATGGTGTGAATTTATTCATCAATTGAGTTATTTATAAAAAATTACTGAATAATCAGAATCGTTAAACTTTTTAAAGGCTATATTGGCAAAATTAGTAACGAATAAAACTACACCAATGAATTAATTGGATAGTTGAGTACTTATTTAATAATTATTCGATTGTGTGAATCTATTCATTAGTTGAGTGAATTCATAAATAATAATTGAATAGCCAGAATCACTCAATACATTTTTAAACTCTTTAAAGGCTATATTGAGAAAACCAAACCAATGATTATTCGATAGTGTGAATTTATTCATCAGTTGAATGAATTCATAAATAATTATTGAATCAGAATCACTCAGTACATCTTTAAACTCTATAAAGGCTTTATACATAATATTAATAACACACAAAACTACACACCAATAAATACTAAATAAACACTTAACTATCGAATAAATTTATTGGTGTAGTTTTATTAGATTCTAATTTTGTGAATATAGCCTAGAAGTGAAGCAAAGAAATTAAAAATCTGATAAAACAATTCATCAACAAAGAGCATTTGTGGAAAGTCATACGAGAAGATGAGCCTACATTCTTGTCGATTCAATGAACAGGCAATGTTTAGAAGTTATTAAATAAAATTGTTATACCACTAACTATTAAATAAATAAACTATGTCCAAATTTATTTTGTGTATATGACATGATTCCACATTTATGTTTTATTAAATAAGAATTTATGTTACAATTAGATGTAATGAAATAAATATAAATTTATTGTATACTTTGGCCAACAAGGAAGTTTTCACTCTTCGGACGGTCAATTTCAGTTCCCCGAATCCCTTATCGTCAAGGCCTGAAACAGTTGCGATATTTGGAGCGACCAACTTCGTGGAGCTTCACGCTTCCAGTACATTCTTTTTTATCTGGCATAATTTAGTAGTGACCGACATAATTATGGAGACATTTGTATGGGTTGAAATCAACGTCGGTGATAGCGTGACCTATGGCGAATGCGGTCAGATGATTAAAACAATATCAGCCTCTTTGGTGGTTCCGATTCGACAATTGGGCCGGCCTGGCTGGTATCTTCTCAAAGGTCCTGAATTTTACTAGTACTGTTCCAACTATACGGGGTCGTATAAACTACGTATATGGCGACGCTTCGAATCGACGAATTTATAAGTTACAGCTCGTAACTAATAAGGCGGGTTTAGTGATGCACAGTCCATTTAAAAGACAATATATCAAATTTTGTCGCGCATAAAACGAACGCAGCACTCATTTTATGTGTGTAAACACTTTATGTCTTTCGCGATTATGTTCTACGTATAAACTTTATGTTACGGCCATGATTGAAAGCGGACACTTGTAATTTACTGTCCACATGATGATCGTACACAAAAAAGTTGGCAATGCAAAAATAAATAACAACAGATTATTAACCGCATCCTTTTACATTATTTAATTCATTAACCACAATGATCTCAGTTATCGGTGTTACAAAACTCGAGTTCAGCTTAAAAATGATAAAAGTAAATGTCAACAATTCAAAGGACCAGCGAATTAATTCTAATCTGTGTTTATATTATCTCAATAAGCGAATTGATGTTTCTTAATGTTTTTTATGTTTGAATGTAAATTGTTTATGTAACGGCATCAATTAAATATGTCAATAAATAAGTGACATTATGTCATGGTCTGGACACTAAAAATAGAACAATTTATCTACGACTAGTTGATAAATTTTTTGGTACATCTTGTTTTCGCAGGGTGTTTTGGGAACAACACAAAAGATATTTATTCTCGTTAAAAAGAAACAACAAATTACTGATTTGTAGTCACAAATGATTGGAACTAATGTATTATATAAAATATCGAATGAATTTAATTTAACAGTTTTTGTCGAGTAAATTCATAAATAATTATTGAATAGCCAGATAACTCAATAGATCTTTAAGCTCTTCAAAAGCTATATTCACAAAATTAGTAACAAATAAAACTACACCAATGAATTTATTCGATAGCTAGGTGTTTATTTATTAATTATTCGATAGTGTTACTTAATTCATCAATTGAGTAAATTCATAAATAATTATTGAAGGATCACTCAATACAACTGTAAACTCTTTATAAGCTATATTCACCAATGAATTAATTCGACAGTTAGGTGTTTATTTAGTAATTATTCGATAGTGTGGATTTATTCATCATTTGAGTAAATTCATAAATAATTATTCATTAGCCAGAATCACTCAATATATCTTTAAACTGTTTAAAGGATAGATTGAGAAAATCAGACTGAAGACTTCAATATTTAAGAAAATTCAATTTATTTCTTGTAAACTCAAAAATTATTCAATATTGACCACCTTAATTAATTATTCCATACTTTTGACCACTACTGTAATTAGAATTCCTGATATCAGTTTCTTACTGGTGATGATGTTTCACCTGTCATCTAAATATTTTCGAGGTCTCTTCCTCTTGTATTCGAAATATTTTCAAAATTTTCGAAACAGGTTCTTTGTCTAATTCCTAAATTTTACGAAATCTAGCATTGATTTTTCAAATTTTCCAATAAATATTTGTTCTTACCCATCTATAGAGACTGAAGACTTCAATATTTAAGGAAAACTCAATTTATTTCTTGTAAACTCAAAAAGTATTCAATTTTTTGTCCAACGTCAAAAATGTGGATAAAAATAACATTGAGACACAATACCTGACAGAAATATTGTCCACCTTCAACATCAGTTCTATAAACCGAAGTTTCAAAAAATGATCAATTCCTGATAATTATTCCATACTTTTGACCACCACTGTAATTAGAATTCCTGATATCAGTTTCTGTCTGGTGATGATGTTTCACCTGTCATCTAAATATTTTCGAGGTCTGTTCGTCTTGTATTCGAAATATTTTGAAAATTTTCGAATCAGTATCTTGTCTAATTCCTAAATTTTACGAAATCTAGCGTGATTTTTCAAATCTTCCAATAAATATTTGTTTTTACCCATCTATAGAAACTGAAGACTTCAATATTTAAGGAAAACTCAATTTATTTCTTGTAAACTCAAAAAGTATTCAATTTTTTGTCCAACGTCAAAAATGTGGACGAAAATAACATTGAGACACAATACCTGACAGAAATATTGTCCACCTTCAACATCAGTTCTATAAACCGAAGTTTCAAAAAATGATCAATTCCTGATAATTATTCCATACTTTTCACCACCACTGTAATTAAAATTCCTGATATCAGTTTCTGTCTGGTGATGATGTTTCACCTGTCATCTAAATATTTTCGAGGTCTGTTTGTCTTGTATTCGAAATATTTTGAAAATTTTCGAATCAGTATCTTGTCTAATTCCTAAATTTTACGAAATCTAGCATTGATTTTTCAAATCTTCCAATAAATATTTGTTTTTACCCATCTATAGAAACTGAAGACTTCAATATTTAAGGAAAACTCAATTTATTTCTTGTAAACTCAAAAAGTATTCAATTTTTTGTCCAACGTCAAAAATGTGGACGAAAATAACATTGAGACACAATACCTGACAGAAATATTGTCCACCTTCAACATCAGTTCTATAAACCGAAGTTTCAAAAAATGATCAATTCCTGATAATTATTCCATACTTTTCACCACCACTGTAATTAGAATTCCTGATATCAGTTTCTGTCTGGTGATGATGTTTCACCTGTCATCTAAATATTTTCGAGGTCTGTTCGTCTTGTATTCGAAATATTTTCAAAATTTTCGAATCAGTATCTTGTCTAATTCTTAAATTTTACGAAATCTAGCGTGATTTTTCAAATCTTCCAATAAATATTTGTTTTTACCCATCTATAGAAACTGAAGACTTCAATATTTAAGGAAAACTCAATTTATTTCTTGTAAACTCAAAAAGTATTCAATTTTTGTCCAACGTCAAAAACGTGGACGAAAATAACATTGAGTTACACTACCCGACAAAAATATTGACCACCTTATTCCTGAAAATTATTCCATACTTTTGACCGCCACCGTAATTAGAATTCCTGATATCAGTTCCCGTCTCGTGATGATGTTTCAGCCTGTCATCCAAATATTTTCGGCGTTTCCTCGCCAATGGCAATCGTTCATTGTTAGCTGTTAACCTAGACATTCGACGGCTGCATATCCAATTGCCTGCAATATTTATATCGGCCACGCTGAAAGCGAATGACGCAATCGCATGCGGTCGGCTCTTTTTGAACGATGACATAATTAATATTTTTTGTACGCCGGCACATGTTTGCAAAATCGATGCGTGTAAATAATAATCTATCCCAAGGAGATAGATGCTTTATGGTCATCAGTTTTTTTTTCTTTCCTTTTAATATTCTAAGAAGATTAACCGCCGGTTCTGTCCGAAGCTGCCACTTTGGTTATCCGATCGAGATGCTATCATTTAATTATGCGTAATGGAATAACGAATGTCCGTTACATTTTACCGGTGACAATTTGAGTTCGTGTACTAATATTACGAATGCGAGTGAGACGCGTTTCACCGTGATTATATTGAAAGTTAGAGCCGGTGAACGAAACGGCGACGCGGTTTTTGTTTTATGCGCGTCGATTCCAAGAAGCGATCGCCGATTGGTATATTTAGATTCACGCCCGAGATTGCAGTTTCAGGACTTTCAGGAAACAATGCTGGTAGCAGGAATAACAGTTAAAATCGAAGTAATACGTACTAAAAGTTTGAGATTAAATTCTTGTGTCATTTAATTCAATTGTTTTTTAGTTTCAATTTCAATAAAGTTTTTATCGTAATGGGTTTTAATGTTGTTGCAGATAAAATTTGTAACAGACTTACCAATACCGCTACGAAATTAAAATAAATTCTTGTTTCACAATATTTTTATTTTAAGAATTTATTAAATTTGAAAACTCATCATGATAATTTTAATAAGCAATTTTTGAGTTCCCAAAAATTAGACTATTTTTAGACTTAGATTATCATTTCAATATTTTATAATAGATTATAATATAATATTATATAAATGTAATAAAATCTTTACTTGTGAAATATATAAATTTATTTTTTAAGAATTTATTAAATTTGAGAATTGACATAAAATTTAAATAAAAACATAGAATTACTTTATATTATTTTACAACATTTTCTGGAAAGTTTAGTTAAAATTGATTAAATTAAATAAAAAATATGTGATGTTTTAGATCTTCTAATAAGCATTATTTAGGTTTCAAAAAAATTATTTTAAGGCTTATATCACTTAAATTTTTTATAATGGATTAAACAATAAAATGTTTTAAATTTTTTTGTGAAAAATATAAAAAATTGAATTTTATTTATTTATTAAGAATTTATATATATTATATTATTTCACAATATTTTTTTTGAAAGTTAACATTTTTTATTTAATTTTAAAAATATGTGTGTAGTTTTATGTTGATTTATTATAAATTTTTAATGTTTTCAAAATATATGTATATATATTTTATGTTTAAGTGATCATTTCATTTTTTAAATTAAATAAATTATATAAATTTCATAAAATTTCTCACCTCTATAAGTAAAATATTTAAAAATATAAAAATATATTTATTTTGTAATAATACACTTAATCTGAAATTTTGCAAAATTAAAATGACAACATTATTCCACAATATTTTCTTGAAATTTTGTTTCAAATTTATGAATTTAATAAAAAATATGAAATGTTTTATATTGGTTATATTTGAAATTTCCAATAAATTAACTAATCTTAGATTTAAATAATCTTTCCCTTTTTTTAGTTAGTCTTTTATGTGAAAAGTATAAAAAAATAATTATCCAATTACTTTATATTATTTCACAACATTTTCTTGAAAGTTAAATTAACACTTTTTAATTTAATTTTATAAAATGTGTGAAGTTTTATATTGATTAAAAATAAAGAATTTTTTATTCTAACAAAAAATTAATAAATTTTAGATTTATCAATTTTATATATAACAAATTTGTGAAATATGGGAAATTATAAAAAATAAATATAAATATATTAATTTATCAAGAAATTACTTAATTTAATAATTTATGAAACTAAAATGAAAACATTTTTTTCTCAATATTTTCTTGAACTATTTTCATATTTTCATTATTATTTTTTTTTATCAAATTTTAAACAAAATGTTTTAGATTGGTCCAATAAGTATTTTTTAAATTTGGAATAAATTATTTAATTTTAGATAATTCCATTTTTTTATAAAATAAATTATATAAATTTAATAAAATTTCTCAATTTAGTATTAAAAAAATTGTGGAATATGTGAAATTAAAAATAAAATATATTATTCTATTTATTTCTTAAGAATTTACATAATCTGAATTGTGAATAAATTAAAATTAAATCAAATTAATTCACACTATCTTCTTAAAAGTTGGGTCAAAATTTATGATTTTAATAAAGAAAATACGAGTTTCAGTTTAGTTAAAAAAAAAATGATTATAATTTTATTTACTTTTTATGAATTTACTTAATCTGAAAGTTTCAGATCATTTCATTTTTTTAAATTATATAATTTAATAAACTTTCTGATCTCTATATGTAAAAAAATTGTGAAATATGTGAAATTAAAAATATAGTTATAATTTTATTTGTTTCTAAATTTAGTTAAACTGAAAAACTATAAATTCAACATACAATTACTTACAAGTATTTTTGAAATTTCCAAGAAAAAATAAATTTAGATTTAAATGACCATTTAATTTTTTTAAGTAAATATATTAAATAAATTTAATAGAATCTCTTTATAAAATTTATATGTAAAAATCTTTTATTTTAAGAATTTGTTTAATCTAAATTTTCTACAAAGTTTCCAAATTATTAATTAAATTAAATTATCATTTCATTTTTTTTTTCATAATAAATTACAATAATAAAATATATAAATTTAATAATCAGTCTTGAAGAGATTTTCATTTGAAAACTTATTAAAATAGTAAAAAAAATATTTACAATATGTTTTAAAAAATTAAGTATATAAGTGTGAAGTTTTATGTTGCTTAAAAATGAATTTTTTATGCTTCCAACATATTAATTAATTTTAAATTTAAGTGGTCATTTCATTTTTTAAATTTAATAAAATTTTTCAACTTTATATGTAAAAAAATGTGAAATATTTAAAAATATAAAAACAATTTTAAATATATTTAAAAAACATATTTACAATATTTATTTATATTTATAAGTATATATTTATGAATTTAATAAAAAAATTAAAATTTTTTTATTCTTTTAATAAACATTTTCTAAAGTCTTTTATTATCACTTCAATTTTTTATAAGAGATTAATCAGATTGTATAAATTTAATAAAACATTTTATGCGAAAAATATGTGAAATGATAAGAGAGGAATTTATATAAATTGAAAACTTGTTATTTAAAATGAACCAATGGAAATAAAGTTAATATTTATGAATTATTATTTTTTTTAAATTTCATTATATTTCACATATAACAAAAATACTATCTTAGTTATGAAGAAGTCGGAAACTATTATCATGCATTGTCAAACATTTCTTCTGTTCAACGTCAAGGACCCATTTCAAAGTGAAAAACTGAAATGAATGAAGTTGTACCATTCTCGGAACCGCTCTTCCCCAACGTGGTACCTGAACATTCGCAAACGGAACGCAAAGAACCGGCCAGACAGACATAAAGGTGGAACATTTTTCGTTCGTTACATAAACCCGACCAAAATGAAAAGTGGCAATAAGGAAACTAATAACCGGGGAGCCCGTAAATAGACGATTTGTTTATTTTACCGTTTTTAAGACCGCGTTTCGTACGTAGCGTTAAAAATAATTTAACGGCTTGTTTGCAGCGTGTATTTTTTTCGGCCTTAAGATATTAAATAACGCATATGTAATGTGCGGCAATAAACGTTTTAATACACACGAATTAGTCACGAAAGTATTTCCAGCGTCTGTCTCATTCGACGTATTCGTATTAGTACTGTCGCATTTGACGGAAACATTTCTATTAAAACTTACGACCTCAAAACTGCAAGTTGATGTTTACAAACACCGACATTTTTCTCAGATCGAGCCCCTCGATCCGATGCGATCTGGACGCATCGATTATTTATTGGATTTAACTGCAACGTTTATAATGATTTATGTTTAAGTGGTTACAGTAAGTTGATTATTTTCAGTTGGTTCGGTGCAAGGCGGTTTATTACCGTGCGTCGGTGATAACGAACCCATTCAATTTGTTTGTGTGTTTGTCTTTGAGATTTTACGATGCACAACGCACAAGCACAACTTTTGTTGTGTTGCGAATTTCTTTCATACATCTGATGAACAATATCTGGGTTGTGCGAACGAATAAAAATTGAAAACCTTGTTCACCTACAAAACGACGTGTGAGTACATACTATGTTAGATATATCGATCCAGTTTCGTTTTTTTTTTGTGCTTAATATCTCCCAAAGAATGTAGCAAATTACACTGTTACAAGAAATTAAGGCACCACAACAATAATAATTGATGATTATTAATACTTTCTGAAAATCGGATGAACATTGTATAGTGATATATATTTAAAAATAGATTTTTATTTATAGTTGTTGCAAAAAATCTTAAATTTTTTTTTTAAAAAAAAATAAAATTTGTTGTTTATAAAAAATAAAAATTTGAACCACCTTTAAATTTCAAATAAATAAACTAATTTTAGATCAAGTTTCCCAATTTTGTATATAAAAAAATTGTGAAATATATAAAATTAAAAATAAGATATATAATTTTAGTTATTTCTTAAGAATTTACAAAATTAAAATTACATCAAATAAATTGACAATATTTTCTTGAAAGTTAGGCCAAAATTTATGATTTTAATAAAGAAAATATGAGGACTTTCATACTGGTTAAAAAAATAGTTATAATTTCATTTACTTTTTATGAATTCACTTAATCTGAAAATTTAATGTTTATAAAAAATAAAAATTTGAATTGAAAAAAAAAAAATAAAAATTTATAATGAAAACATACAATTACTAATTTTATATTTAACATTTAATTTTTTTAATTAATTATATTAAATAAAAACATTTCTTTATAAACTTTATATGCAAAAATTTTTTATTTATTTTTTTTTTAATTTAATTTATTTAACTTGAAAACTCAATATTTTCTTTAAATTTTCTGGAAAGTAAAGTTTTTTTTTAATTAATACCTAAAAAATAAAAATTTGAATTAAACAGTGCTAATTCCACCTTTGGTTCGTCCAAAATTTCAAATTTGTGAATTTAATAAAAAAATATGAATTTTTAGTTCAGTATTTTAGAAATTTTCCAAAAATAATTAATTTTAAATTTATATAATCATTTCATTTTTTAAAATTTAATAAATTATATATAAATTTAATAAAATTTCTTTAAGTTAAAATTTAAGAATTTAATAAAAAAAGTATGAGTTTTTAGATTATTTCAATAAGTATTTTAGAAAGTTCCAAAAAAGTAATTAATATTAGTTTTAAATAATCATTTCATTTTTTGAAATTTAATAAATTAAATGTAAATTTATTAAAATTATGTGTTAAAGTAAAGTTAAAAATATAATTATTATTTTATTAATTTATTAATTTACTTAATCTGAAAATCTACAAATTTAAAATGAAAAATTCAATCACTCTATATTATTTCACAATATTTTCTTGAGAATTAGTTTAAAATTTATAGATTTAATAAAATATATGAGTTTATAGATTAGTTCAATAAATATTTTTGAAATTTCCAAAAAATTAATTGATATTAGATTTAAATTATCATTTCATTTTTTGGAATTTAATAAATTATGTGTAAATTTAATAAAATTTCTCAACTTTATATATAAAATATTTTTAAATATGTGAAAAAAAATATAATTATAATTTTATTAATTTCTTAATTTATTTATTTTGAAATTCTACAAATTTAAAATGAAAACATTCAATTACTTTAAGTTATTTCACAATATATTTTTGAAAGTTAGGTTAAAATTTAAGAATTTCATAAAAAATATGAGTTTTTAGATTATTTCAATAAGTATTTTTGAAATTTCCAAAAAAAGTAATTAATATTAGATTTAAATGATCATTTCATTTTTTGAAATTTAATAAATTAAGTGTAAATTTAATAAAATTTCTCATTTTTATATATAAAAAATATGTGAAATTAAAAATATAATTATAATTTGATTAATTTCTTAATTTATTTAATTTGAAAATCTACAAATTTAAAATGAAAAGATTCAACCACGTTATATTATTTCACAATAATCATTTTATTTTTTGAAATTTAATTAATTATGTGTAAATTTATTAAACATTTTGTAAAAACGTTTGCACACTTTTTAAAACACATATACGGGAGTGTTAATAGAAAAACTTATTTACAAAATTGTAGGTGGTACGTTAACTTATTGGAGCAGTGTATCTCCCAGAGAATGTCACAAATTATCTTTCACCAGACGCCAACAAATCAAGTGCTTAGAAAATGATTAATGGCCCCTTATAAGTACTTACTGTAACAGACCTAATTGATAATTAACAGGCCAAAAACAAACCGTACCAAATCACCAATTACCCGAGGGGGTCTTAACATAAGTGTGAATTTGATAAATTACGTTATTCGATACGTAAAACGTTAATAATACGAAAGTCACAATTTAAATGGACGTAAAAGAACACCGTAAACAAATGTCACAATTTATTGCTCCGAACGCTTCCTGAATATTGCATTTCTAAAAATATCAAATTGGAAAATTAAAAATAACCCAACGGGGAAAAAAGCGCATCTTTTGTGGCCCGTCTGGCCTATTTTTAATGGCGTTTCTTTGAGAGCTCTATAAAGTGGCATTATCACCATTTATCATTCGGTGTTGGGGCATAAATCATATTAACACTGCTGAGTGTGAACGAGATAAAATTACAAAGATTTAAAAACACTCGTCGAAATATTCGATATCAATTTACTCGGTTGATTGTATAAAATGCGAAAAAGTGCTTAAACTGATTAAAAAACACTATATTAATGTTAAGAATGATCCACCGTTAAATTTATTGGTTTTCTTTTGTAAAGAGCTAAACTCCAAACCACCCACGTCTGCTTATGGATGCTACACCTATAAATAAAGGTGCGTGTATATATTTTTACGTTCGGTGTTTACATTCGTACGGGACGAAGCCGTGCTGGATTTTATCTTGCAGCGCGATCGAGATGTGTTCCATACAAATATAAAGATGCGATTCGAGAATACAAAGTTCATATTTATCGTTCACAATTTGGTCTTTGTTTTATTGTACAAATTTAAATATGTCTGGAATTAATAATCAGTAATTTTGAAAATTCACTCGGTTAAATAATTAAATTAAACACAGATAATGTAAATAATTACAAAACAAGTGTAAATATTTGAAAATTATGTGTCTTTAAATTTATTTTTAAGAATGTATTTCATTTGAAAAGTTCCTAAATTTTTAAATAAAATACTAAAACTTAAATGTAAAAAAATTATGAAATATGTAAAAATAAAAAAAAATATTATTATTTATTTCTTAAGAATTAAATTTTTATATAAAAAAGATCAAAATTAACCAAAATTTTTAAAACATTCAACTTTAAATTTTATTTATTTTATGTGAAAGTTACTGTACCATAAATTTAAAATTAATTGTTAATTGTGTTAATTATTATTTATTACTAATTTACAAAATTAAAATTTTTGAAAGTTAGGTTAATATTTAGAATTTAATAAATATTTTTGATGTTTCCAAAAAAATAAATAATTTTAGATTGAAAACTCATTTCTATTTTTTAAATAAATAAATTATGTAAACTTAACAGAATGTCTCAACTTCACATGTAAAACATTTTTGAAATATGTGAAAATAAAAGAATATATACTCCTATTTGTTTCTTAATAATTTATTCAATTTGAAAAATTACAAAATTAAAATAAAAATATACAATTAATTAATTTTTTTTATAATATCTTTTTGAAAGTTAATATTTAGAATTTTATCAAAAATTTTATTAAAAATATTTTAACAAAAAATATGAGAATTATTAAATTGGTTTATTAAATATTTTTGATGTTTCCAAACAAGTATTTTTAGATTTAAAAATTCATTTCTATTTTTTAACAACACACTTAACAAAGTGTCTCAACTTATATATAATATATATAATTTTATTTATTTCTTAATAATTTATTCAATTTCAAAAATTTACAAAATTAAAATAAAAATATATAATTAATTAATATTATTTCATAATATTTTCTAGAAAGTCAATTATTGGATTGGTTTAATAAATCTTTTTGATCTTTCTCAAAAATAAGTAATATTATATAATATTATATATATATATATATATATATATATATATATATATATATATATATATATAGTAATATTATATATATATATATATATATAAAATTATAAAATATGTAAAAATAAAAAATTATATATATTTTTAATTATTTCTTATAAATTTGAAAATTTACAAAACTAAAATGAAAAAATGCAATTAATTTATATTATTTCACTATATTTCCTTGAAAGTTAATTTAATATTTGGAATATTAACAAAAAATATGAGAATTATTAGATTGGTTTAATATATATTTTTGATGTTCCAAAAAAAGTAATTTTATATTTAAAAAATCATTTCTAATTTTTAAATAAATAAATTATGTAAACTTAACAAAATGTCTCAACTTTATGTGTAAAAAATTTATGAAATATGTGAAAATAAAAGAATATATATAATTTTATTTATTTCTTAAGAATTTATTTAATTTGAAAATTTCCAAAATTAAATTGAAACTATACAATTTCTATTATTTTCTAGATTTAGAATTTTATTTAACAAAAAAAGTGAAAAATAGTGTATGGTTTAATAAATATTTTGATGTCTCCAAAGAAAAAGTAATTTTAAATTTAAAAAATCATTTTTTAAATAATTTGTGTAAATTTAACACAATGTGTCAATATAATATTAAAATGAAAACATACAATTAATTTTTATTATTTCACAATATTTTCTTGAAAGTTAATATTTAGAATTTTAATTAAAAAAAAATATGAGAAGTTTTAGTTTGGTTTAATAAACATTTCCAAAATGTTAATTAATTTTATATTTAAATTATTATTTCAATTTTTAGAAATTAAATTTTTTAAATTAAATAATTATGTAAACTTAATAAAATATCTCAATTTTATTTGTAAAATATTTTCTTGAAATATAATAATGATTTATTATTGAGTTTTTTATGAGATTTATACGAATTCTAAAAATTGAAAAAACTTAACCTAACATTTTTTTGTAGAATTTGTTTCGCAATTAATAAAGGAAAATCGAATGACATTATTAAAATTTTCGTAATTAAATTTTTATATAAAAAAGATCAAAAATAACCAAAACTTTAAATTTTATTTATTTTATGTGAAAGTTACTGTAGCATAAATTTAAAATTAATTGTTAAGTTTTTCAGAATTATTAAAAATTAATAAAAATAACAATAAATATCTTTGTCATTTTAAATGTGAAACTAACAGAAGACAATAAAACAAATCAAAGCTAGATAACCTACACAAATATTAACATAATCCTTAAAAGTTCCCATAAATTTCGACGTTGGGAGAGAATGTCATTGACTCAGAGGTCTGCGTGCATCTAATTGAATTGACGATCTGATAAGTAGCGGCACATGTGCCAATTAAATTTTACGAATTAAAATCTTAAATTGAACTCGATTAGATAAAGCGCTTTCTGTGAAACAATACGATTATAATTAATTACGTGCAGTGCAAACAAGTTACACAAGGTTTTACAGCTTCGACACGGAACAATGACGAAATAGAAAATCGACAATATTTATCATTTCACACTTCACCTTCGAGATTAGAATCTCGGCAATCCATTCGGAAACCCATAAAGGACCTGTTATTGTGCCCTTATAACTATAACAAATACTATCTCGGATCTCGAGAGGCCGAAAACTATTATCTTGGCATTGTTAAACGTTTCTTGCGGGTCCGTACGGACCCGATTCAAAGTGAAATGAATGAAGTTGTAGAATTCTCGGAATCTTTCTCCCAACGTAGTACCTGAATATTTGCAAGTGGATGTAATTGTACGTTTTCGTTTCAATTTTATAATGGAGTTTGAAAATTAAATGGATCGTTAAAATTTAATTTCACATATATACATGAAAGATTTTATTAAATTTATAGAATCTAAATCTAACAACTGTTGATTTATTGTAAACTTACATTTGTAATAAAATTATAGTAACTTTGGAATGTTTTTCCTGTTAAATGTTTTTAAATATTTCAAATTCTAAAAAACTTATTTAACATTAAAATTACTGCAAATTTTGATACCCATTTATTTATTGTCAAATTATTTTTGACTATTTCATATAACTTTTTAACATAAAACATATTTTAAAAATTGTCATATTTATAAAATATAAATATTTTTTATATAATTTTTTAATAATAAACAATGAAATGTTTTTAGTTTGTGCTTTATTAAACATAAAACAAATTTGAAAAAAATTAACAAAAACTGATTTTTAAAAAGTTTTAACTTTAATTTTTCCGATTTTATCTAAATTTTAGGATGATTTTGATAAATTTAATAATTAATATTAGTTATAGTATCTTTCACTTTTATTTTTTTTTCAACAACAAAAATTTGGTGAAAATCTTATTAAGTATTAAATATACTATTTAATGTTGGTACCTCTTTATTCATTACTATATTAAATGTTAAACAAATTTGAAATAATTCAACAAATTTTTGGATGATTTTGATTTTGAATTTAATAATTAGTATTAAATTTATAGTAACTTTGAGGTTTATTCTAATAAATTTGGTGTTCAAAATTTTAAAAACTGATATTTATTAATGTTGCAAACATTTGTAATAATTCACAAAAAAAATTATTCTTCCAAAATTTTAGGTTATATTTTATGTTTCCATATTTTACTTAAATTTACTATAATTTTGAAAAACTTAATTAGTATTAAATTTATAGTACCCTTGACGTTAAATTTAACAAAATTTTGTGTTTAATATTTTAAAAATTACATACTTATTAGACCTGAAAAATTTAATTTAATAATTAGTATTAAATATACTTATACATCTTAATTTTTATCCTTCAATAGACATAAGAGAAATTTGTAATGATTCAATAAAAAATTAATTCTTCAAAAATGTTAGGTTAAGTTTTAAATTTTCATTTTATCTAAATTTTAAAATGATTTTGAAAAAATTAACATTTAATATTAAATTTGATGTTAAATATGACATACTTATAAATTTTGAAAAACTTCAAATCAATAAATAATTGATTCTTAGAAAATTAAATTTTTCAGATTTTATGTAAATTTTGGGATGATTTTGAAAAACTTAATTAATATTAAATTTATGGTAACCTTGACGTTTATTTTAATAAAATTTGGTATTAAATATTTTAGAAATTGATATACTAAGGTATTAAATATACTGTAAATTCTTAAAAAATGTGAAGTTAAGTTTCAAATTTTCAGATTTTTTCTAAATTTTGTGATGATTTTATAAAGCTTAATAATTAATATTAAATTTATAGAAATCTTGACGTTTATTTTAACACAATTTGGTGTTAAATATTTTAAAAATTTATATACTTATATACTTTTTAATTTTATGCTTTAATAGACATGAGACAAATTCAATAAATAATTGATTCTTTGAAAATGTGAGGTTAGGTTTTAAATTTTCAGATGTTACCTAAATTTTAGGATGATTATGAAAAATTTAATAATTAATATTAAATTTATAGTAACCTTAACGTTTATTTAATAAAATTTGGTGTTAAATGTTTTAAAAATTTGTATACTTGTAAATTCTTAAAAAGTTACTAACTAACAAATATAATGTAAATGTTGGTACTACTTAATTTTTTACATTATTAAACATAAAACAAATTTGTAATAATTCAACAAAAATTGATACAAAATGTTTATAACTGTAAATTTTAGGATGAAAATGGAAATTTGCATTATTACATATATTGTAAATTTGACGGCTATTTTTATAGATTTTTATACACTTCTTTAAACATTTAAAATATATTTTATAGAGTAAAGTTTATTATCAGTACAGCGTAGGTTGTTAAAATTTATACCAACATAACAATCAGTCTGTTTAATAAAATCATTTCAAGCTTATTAAAATGTTTAAATATTTAATAACAAAAATTTCCTGTTATTTACCAGATACAAATGTTATTATACTCAGTCTATTATACATCTAAAAATATAATTTTACGATATTTTTAAATATTTTTACATTTTTCTTCTCTTTATTTCATAAAAATTCATTTTCTTTTCCTTTTTTAATCATATCATATTCCTTTTGCTTTGCGAAGTTTATAATTTGTACTGTTTAAAATCTTATTCATGATAATTATTGAGAGTTTTTATTAAGTCTTTACTAAGAATAATCTTGTTTTAACCTCCACTGTGTAACCTACACCAACATCAGACGCATCCTTCCGAATTTTCTGGAAGATTACATCCATGCATCCATTAATTTCGTCTATTTAAAGCCCCCTTAGAAAACTCTTTACTTCTAGACAATAATTCCAGGAATTTACATGATAATACCATGACGTCCTCTTAAAAATCACACTCAATTAAAACCCCACATTACAACCTAGCCAGTGTACGAGAAAAACAAATCCGTCGTGTTAATCACTGAAACACAACCCGGTTCCCAAGCAGAAATTCCAAGGCGCAACATTAACGTCCAAACATACTTAAAATCTCGAGTGCTCCAGATCGCATGTAACCGAACCGATGTGAACATGCAACGGCATGCTAGCATAAATCAAACGCCTCGCATATTAACAGGTAAAAGACAACAGATAACGAACGCTCCTGGTTTTCGGTCTCGGTGGCAACATTAAAAACGTAAACACCGATGGGGGCTCAAGTTGAACACTCGACATCCACGTCGACGGCGACGATTGAGTCGAATTTTGAAAGCAAAACCCGTACGTGACTCACTCCTTGTGCCAATTTTTCACTCTCCATCTGACCGTCCGACATTTTAAAAGTCGTCGTGCCAATTTCGACGGACGGGAAACCTATATTCGACCAGATAAAGGAAATCTGGCCGGTTTAATTTACGAAACGTGCCGTTCACCGGCAGTTATGATTTGTGCCGGTTGCGCAATCGCGTTTGTTAAAACCAATAATTGTTGTTGGAGACGCAGTAAATTTAAGAAAAATACGGACCCGATGACATGGATACGAAACAATGGGGCTATAATTAATAAATGGCACATTTGAGTTGTAACTGACGTCTTTGTTCACCTGTAATGTAGATCTTTGTTGGCACCTTCGTGGTGTTTACCAACAAAATGACTCGACTTCTTTTGGTGTTGCCCAATGTTGGTGGAAGAGGCTTTTACTAATTAATAATTACATCGGCATTGACTATTAAATAAGGTTACTTCGTATGACAGAAACAGTTATGTATCTGTCAGGAGAGAACGGTATTTTGTAGCTACATTTTAAGGAAATGGAATCAGTTACGTTAACAAGATTACTGACGGCAAAAACACCATGATTTATTCAATCAATAGTTGAATACCTATAAATAACATGTATGATTTTCTTTTTTCAGGTAAGTTTATTTTGACCAGTCCACCACAAGGTAACCATAAAGATGTGCAGGTCAACAATAGTGGGTTAGGTGAATCCCCCCAATTAGATTAATCAGTTTGCATTCGGTTTCAATTTCGGCCATGTCCAGAAATGTTGCCCAAGTCCTTTCTCCCCATATTTGGCCGGCTCTCGTTCCATCAGCATGCCCCAACACATCATTTTCTTGGATTACATTGTGATTTAAAACTGGTGTAATTGGGTCACATGTAACACATGCTCCATAAATCTATAAATAATCGAACGTGTAAACAAAGCCAATCGACACAGGAAATAAAGCTGACGACTGGAAAATCTGGCAACGAGGTTGCGGCATTCCATCGATTTAATGAGCTCGCATATTTGTAATTATGTAACCTAGGGGGGCACTTCTTTACGGGATGAAAACGTGAGTGTGACACTTTAAAATGGAAAAATGTGACGGACCACACACCAAACCGGAATTTGTCCTTTTCAATGAAATCACTTTAAATCAACGAATGTCATGTTTAAGTTAAGTAAGCTGCACATGCGCCCTTCGGGCGCAGCTTCGCATTTAATTTACGCACGTGTTTAATACTCATTGATGCACATTTTACGTCCGTTTAAAAACAAAGTAGTGATGTTGCCATGTGGCTTTTTGGTGTTTATGGCTGCGACAGGAACACAAACAAATTGCGCCAACGTTGCGCAAAAACCAGCTTGGAGGAAAAGCTCTTCGTTTCAATTACTCTTGAGGCGAGAGTTTAAACCAACATTAAAAACAGATTACTTCTGTTAGTGAATCCACTTGAAAAAATTCGGTTACTGCCCACACCGTCTGTAATTTATATTATAATTAATGGTAATTTACATAATTACAATAAATGTTGTGCCGCTAATTGTAGGCCTGTGGTCGATCATCAAAATATCTCGTTTCAATGTTTAAATTAGTTTATAATTGGAGGAAAATCTATTGTGTTCGAATTTGATTTAATTAGACCAGTTTGAATGAAGATGAGATGAAGCTGAAATTTTTAGATAATTACTAATGTGCACGTTGACATTTGATTTTCGTATTTTTGTGGGTTGCCCCCCCCCAAGTTCAACCTACGAATGGTAATAAAATATTTCTTTAATGGATAATTAATTAAACAGCCACAAGTGACATAATAAATTATTATGGCATGTTTGCAAATTCGGTAAAGATCAATAATTGAATGTAAACAAGCAACTGTTAATTGAACCTTGTTTAGTGTTGCGGCTGTGAAAATAAATAAGACCGCAGGAAGTAGTAAATTTTTGCTTGTAGTTAAAATTTCCGGAATGTGTAACTAATTACGAGTTTGTCGGTAGTAAATTTCTCAATTGCGGAAAAGAATGGTAAATATTAATAAATTTTGAAAAATCATAAAACAATTTTACAATTTGTCTTTGGAAAATTTCTACAGTTATTTAAATCTTTTAAGAATTTAATTTAAAACAAAAAATGATTATTACCTTTTCAAGTTTAATTTCTATAAAATTATATTAATTATAATTAAAATTTTCTTTTTCACCATATTTTGTTAATGAATATACTTTTTATAAAATTAGAAAATTACTAAAAATTTAAATTAAAACTAAATTCAAAATATCATTTTGTTTTAAAAATTTTATGCAAATTTTAATAATTATTGTTTAGTTTTCCCTAATTTTTTTTATATAAAATTAGAAAATTCCCAATAATATAAATTAAAACTAAATTCAAAATTAAAGCAAATATGTTATATTATTTTATTTTTTATAAATTTTTAACGATTTTTAAATTTGAAAGAATTTGTACAAATTTTTAATTACACTTTTTCAAAATTATAAAAATTTATTGTATTTTTTTTTCTTCGCCATAAATTGTTTTTTTGAGTATAATTTTTATAAAATTTAAAAAATTCCAAACATTTTATTTAGAACCAAATTCAAATTTGAAATATATTATTTTTTTATAATTTATTATTTTTTACAAATTTTCAATTAAAGTTTTTCAAAATTAAAAAAGAGTATATTATATTATAATTACTGTTGAGTTTTTTATTATATATTATGTAATTAGAAAATTCTCAAAAATATTAGTTAAAACTAAATTAAAACATTTATTTTTTATAATGTCTTTTAGATTTCAATTTTTAAACAAATTTTTACTTAAATTTTTTCAAAATTATAAAAATATATTATATTTTTTTTTAGTTTTTCACCACAAATTATTTATTAAGTAATAATTTTGGATTTAAAATTAAATTCAAAATTTAAACAAATATATTATTTTTTTTACGATTTTTTTACAAATTTTTAATTAAACAGTTTCAAAATTTTAAAAATTATTGTTAATATAATTAATAAGTATTAATTGTTTTTTGAGTACACTTCTTATAAAATTTGAAAAAAAACCCAAAATTTTGATTTAAGAATAAATACCAAATTAAAAATTATCTTATTTTTTATTTTTTTTAAGAATTTTTTACAAATTTTTAATTAAATCTATTCAAAATTAAACAAATATTATATTACAATTATAGTTTATTATTCCATTATATATTTTTTCAGCATATTTTAGAATTAGAATTTTCAAACAAATTTTTAATCAAACTTTTTCAAAATTATAAAAATATATTTTTTACACTTTTACTATAAATTGTTTTTTGAATATACTTTTTATAAAATTTGAAAAATTACAAAAATTAGATTTAAAACTAAATTAAAAATTAAAACATTTTATTTTTTATAAATTTTTAAGAATGTTCTACAAATTTTTAATTTAAGCATATTTTTTTATAAAATTAAAAAATTCAAAAAAATTTAAAGTAAAATTAAATTCAGAAGTATAACAAATAATAATTTTATATTTTAATGATTTTTTTACAAGTTTTTAATTAAAATTTTTTTAAATTTTAAAAATATATTATAATTAAAATAAAAATTTAATTATTATATTTTTTTCAGTTTTTCACCATAAATTGTTTTTTGAGTATACTTTTTTTTAATTTATTAAGATATTTGTACAAATTTTTAATTAAATATTTTTTAAATTTTAAAAATATATTATAATTAATAATAATTAATTGTTTTTTATCAACATTTTTTATAAAATTTGAAAAATTCCAAAAAATTGATTTAAAACTAAATTCCAAATTAAAACAAATATATTATTTAATTTTTTAAGAATTTTCTACAAATTTTTCATTAAATACAAAATTAAAAAAATATTACATTTAAAATTAAATTCAGAATTAAAACAAATATATTGTTTTATTTTTTATTAAATAATTTTAAAATTGTAAAAATATGTTATTAGAATTAATAATAATTAATAGTTTTTGAGCATACAAAAGTATAAAATTTGTATAATACCAAAAATTTGATTTAAAACTAAAATAAAAATTAACGGATTTATTATTTTATTTTTTATAAATTTTTTAATTAAATCTTTTCATAATTAAGGAAAAATATATAATATTATAATTATTGTTTACTTTTCTTCCTCATATTTTTTAGAAATTTTTAAATTTTTACAAATTTATAAATTAAAAAAACAAAACAAAATTAAAATTTTAATTCAATCTTTTCAAAAATATAAAAATGTGTTTATGATTATTGTTTAGCTTTTTAACAGATATTTTTTTTTTGAAGATATTTTATTTCCTTTTTAAAATTATAAAAATATAATATAATAATTACATTTTTAATAACTTTTTAATCTCCTGCAATTTTCTAAACATTCTCAAAATTGTAAATATGTTATTTGTATTGTTTAGTTTATTTATTCATCAACAAATTTTTCCAAAAATTTAGAAAAGTTATTTCTTCCCATAATTATAAAATTAAATAAATTCATCAAATAAACTTTCAGTTTGTATTTAATAGCAAAACATGAAATTAATCAGTTAAATTAACATCTTCTGTAGTTTTTCCATCTCTCAATTAACCTCATAATGATTTAAACACAATCAACCATTAAACCGTACAAAAACAACATTCCGAACGCCGCGAGTCTTTAAAACGATTAGCAAAAAACGGAAAATAAAAGCCCATTAATCGGGTGCACAATAAAATTACACAACAGTGTTTTAAAGCCGTTCCCATTCAAAGGACCCCGCCACCGTCCGCCACCGGTAATTTCATTCTTAATTAGATGCACCAAGTTAGGTATTTGAAACGGAAACCTGTTCAAAACCGAACCTGCCCACGAACTGAACGAACTAAAAACGTATCGTGTGCGAAACCGATAATAAACACCGGGGCTCAGTTTATGGTAATCACCGTAATCATTGTCAACCTACCCATCGTTCCGATGGCATAATCCTAATGTCGGAAATGCGACGGGCAAATCGATTTTTCGACCCCCGGGGGCCTAATTTCGATTGACCTTGATTTAACACATGTTTAAACTGTTAATCGTGACCATTAATTTGTCATACCGCATACGTTATCCATATTGGTGCCCAGTAGTCATGTATAATGGAAGTATGTAAATGTTTTGAAAGGCTTAATTCGTCTGGCCATCCATCACATCTCAACCTATACGAGTATCAATTATTTATTAATCAGAAAGTAAACAAACCAAATTTAATGTCTTTATTACTGTGCCGGAATTATGATCATATGAGTCGTACCAAATTATTAATCCCCGACCAGTTTGGTGTTGGCAACTTTTTTCTAACGAGAAAGGTGGGCAAGATTTTTGCTTAAAATGTGGGTGTCCGTTTGCACATGTTCGATGTCATAAATTCGCAATAAGAGAGGATGTCAAAATCGATCTCATAAATGGGTCAGAAGGCAGTTATTTCCTGCTGAAAGATATCCGGAGGTGAATACCCTCGTGGCATTTATCGTGCGATTTTATGAAATATGAATGGACGACGTCTACATGCATAATGGCGTTTCATGTGTTCGTAACGTACCCGTTACGGCCGCGGCACGACCGCATTGAATATTTTACATTATCCTTTAAGAGAACCGTCTCCGAAGGATTATTTATATTCGCACGCAGCCACGTACCATTCAGGTGCGGGAATTATTGTTGCGGCTCCATCTAAATATTTGTTTTGCGTTATTTGGATGTGTTTGGGTTTTTTTCTGGGTAACGGTGTCTTCCTCTCAGGAACCAGTAGGATACCTACCAAGGTTTTTATTAAAATTGACTTAAATTCCCAAGATGGTATTTAATATTTGGAAATTTTTCAGAAATAACTTTTATTCGTAAAAATAATCATCACATTAGAAACAAAGATGTTGCTACAAGAAAAATATTCTGGGTTATTGGAACTGAAGAAAAGGACAATATCAGTTTCGACCTCCTCTTCAGAATTAAACCATTTATTATGGGAAAAATTGAACAATGATTAAAATAAATAATAGTCAACATTGAGAAATATTTATGGTGGATGAGATAGAGAACCTCCCATTTAATATTCTGAAGCTTTCCTTTGTGTTTTTAATACATATGGTCATGGAAAAGAAGAAACTAAGTCTTTGAGTAAGTTTTTCATGTACTTGATCAATTTGTGGGCAGTAGACAGTTGAATTGATTGTTTGACCTCTAGATGGATAATCCAAATTCCATAGACAAGTCCACCCAACAGTCACCAACTTTACCAGTTTCAAACCATTGTCTAGACAGAATTATCATAATCAAACTATTCTTGCAAGAAGATTATTGGCATTGAATATTTTACATTATCTTTTAAAGAGGACCATCTCAGGTGCAAGAATTGTTGAATTATTTTAAATTGAAATCCGTTATTTGTATGTTAGGTTGTTTGCTGTTCGACGGTGACTTCTTCTTACTTCAAGAACAAATAGGACTGTTATCCAGTTTTGAACTAAATTGCCCAAACTTATTTATAATTTCGAAATTTGTCTGAAATAACTTTTATTCATCAAAATAATCATCACATTAGAAACAACAACCTCAATTTTTAACTTTCCCTTCAGAATTAAACTGTTTCGGAAAAAATTGGACAATAATGAAAATTACTGGATTTTGTAGTGGATGAGATGGAACTTCCCATTTAATATTAAAAATAATAACAATTCAGCTTTTGCCGTTCTTATTTAATATTATTGTTTAATATATTAATCCTTGAATCACATGTGCTTCATATCCAAATCTGTTTATTACTTAAATGAGTCAATCTTTTAGTTTTTTTTTTTCATCGTGAGAACGTTAAATTTGGTATGAGACGAATTACTCAACATGTTACAGCCGAATTAAATTGCCATATGTTTTTTATTTGCATCTATCTATATTTAGAGCGGTGCATAATTGTTGATATTCAGTCGAATCACGAACATAGGTTATTCAACCTGAAAAGCAAACCTCTAAAATATTTACGATAACGTTAAAATTTAGACTAAACAGAGTCTAGTAAATCCGTGAGTTAGTAATATTAAAGGAAATTCAGGCAACAAAATCCACGGGTGACGCAACGAACACACACACATTCACAGAGTTAAATCTAGTCGATAATATAAATCTATTCCTGGAGATTTCGTGGGTGATCGATTCAATATTTGGCATTCGATCTATTGATTTTGAAGTTTGCTAATTTGTTTTATGTACTGGGTGTCCCATATTTACAAATCATATACAGGAAAACTGACTTAACTTAATAAGAGTTGTTCAAATAAATTGTCCTTAGTCAATACATTTTTATTTTATATTTTATTTTTATAACTGTACTATTTGTTTTGTCCTATTTTAACTTTAAATTTGGTACTTTTGTGAAAAGATATTATATGTTATCAAGTGACAAAGTTTTGGTCTTGTCGATTTAAAAGTGTCAATAAATGCTTTGAAGATGAGCAACGTCAAGGTCATCCTGAAACCTGAACCTAAGAAGAAATTAAGCAAAATATGTTTGGAAATGACAATTCTAGTTAATCTTGACAATAGGCATAATGAAACTAGTCAACTTAGTGGAACTGTAATTAAATGAGTCTTCACCCAAGAAAGATTTTGATGACATTAGGGTGAACTGTTTTGAGAAATTTTACATATTGGGTATACACCAAAAGGTAAAACAATCAACTCAACTCTCTACTGCTCAGAAATTGATCAGGTTTATGAGAAACTTACTCAAAGAAGAAAATAGAAAACATGCTCCTTCTTCTTGACCATTAGAAAGACAAAGGAAGCTTTAGAATATTTATTGAGAAGTTCCACCTCATCCACCACAAGGTTCAGATATTTGACTATTATTTATTTTGTCATTGTCCAATTTTTACATAATTTACATTAAAAATAATAAAGTTGATATCACTATAATTACTGTGAAAATTTCAACAATACATTTGTCAGTTCTCCATAAACTTTTATTGAAGTAAGGTGGATCATCCTGTATTAACTTATAAAAATGAATTAATCACAAAACTGGGTCATAAAATGATCAATTATAATTTTTTAAGAATATTTTCTTACATATAATTAAAAAATAATAATAATTTCCAGATATATAAAAAGAGATGTTAAATATTTAATAATATATAAAAAATTTCTTTAGTAATTAAAGAAACAAATAGTCTGTTTCTATAAAAAAAACTAATAAACTAAAACCATATGCTTGAAACCATAAAAATTTGAAAGAAGAAAATATTTTTAGTGATGATAAACAAAAGTATCCACGTAACAAATCATCAAAGACAAAAACTACTTTTGTTAAGAAAATAAACTTTTGCTGAAAATATAAAATTATAAAATTGTAGGAAAAATAAAGAGCCTAATATCTAAAATAATGTTGTAATTTTTTTATTATCTTGGACAAATTGTGTATGTGTATAACCTCCAAACTGTCGTAAAAATCTAATAGGAAACATTATGTTAATACTAAAAATAAAGCAGACCGTTATGACACATTAAAATATTTAAGCAGCATCGATCCAAATACAAACAATACTCTCACTTTTTTACAATCATTGTTATGGCCGAATTACGTTATAATAACACGAAATCAAAGAACGTCCCGATGGGCAATTCACAATAAAATTAAATTAAAACGCGTATATATCTACTTGAAAGGCAGTTTATTTTCGTTGTTTGTGTATACAATTTGAAATTTATTGTCACCTTGTAACAACACTGCGCCCACGAAATTATGACGCCACGGTGCCCACGTGAAATTTCTTTTCCTATTGGGATGCTGCTACCGCCGGTGCGGACCACAGCGAACCGGGATGCGTCCGTCAATTGCCCGACCATATGTTCTACATGTTTCGGATCCCATTTAATTAAATCGAAAAAGGGGGAACGTCAATTAAAATTTATCGGGTCGCTTTCGATGGTTATTGACAATAGAGGCGATTAATTCATTTCTTGAACTTGGCATTCGCGTCATTGTTTTAAATATTTGTTTGGTGTTTCTGAACGGCGTGAGTGATGGTGTTAATAGTTGTTGGCCTGATATTGTCTTTAATTGATTTGGTTTCTAATGTTCGACATTTCCATTGCTGATATCTCCAATGGATTTCAACAAATGATTATGTAAAGTTCTTCCTAAGCATTTCAAACCTTTTTTTTCCAATTTATTTGCCTAAAGTTTCTCTGGAGTTGCATTTCTCTTTTAGGAGATATGTGATGGATTCAATTGTACATCAGGCATTTCTTCATTCCTGTGAGTTAAGGTTTGCACAGTATTAATTTCTTCTACTATGTGTTTAGAGTGGGAATTTGTTATCAAGACATACTTATTTTTTCCAATTACTTTACCTAAAGTTTCTCGTGTGTTTCATAGTTTTTTTGGCCTTGTAAATTAGAGATTTTACAATTTCTTTTTTAGGAGATATGTGATAGTTTCAATTGTATATCTGGCATTTCTTCATTCCTGTGAGTTAAGGTTTGATCAGTATTAATTCTTCTACTATGTGTTTAGAGTAGGAATTTGTTATCAAGACATGCTTATTTTTTTCCAATTACTTTACCTAAAGTTTCTCTTGTGTTTCATAGTTTTTTGACCAGATCAATTAGAGATTTTACAATTTCTCTTTTAGGAGATATGTGATGGTTTCAATTGTACATCAGGCATTTCTTCATTCTTGTGAGTTAAGGTTTGCCCAGTGTTAAGGTCTTCTAGTATGCGTTCAGAGTAGAAATTTGTTATCAAGACTGGCTTATTTATTTCCAATTTCTTTACTTAAAGTTTCTCTGACTTTGCATAGCTTTTTGGCCTTGTCAATTAGACATTTTATAATTTCTCTTGTAGGATACATGTAGTGGTTGTAATTGTACCTCAAGCATAGCGTTGTAAGATTTGAAATTTTTAGAAAAGAAGAAGAACACTAGTAAAAGCAAAAATTTTCATAAACAGCATTCATGAACAGAAATTCTTGCTTAACAATAGCAAAAGTAAGAAATCTACTCATCCAGCACAAAAACCAATTGATCTTTAAAAACATTTAAAAGCAAATGCCGAAAACCCCTTCATCGTTCATTTGTAAATGTCTGAAGACACCCCAAACCGTAACGTGGCACCTCAAAACCAAACCAAAGACAATAAGTCCAACAACTGCATCCCAAACATTGTGTCACAAATGCACACCATACTATTTACATCCCGCGACAATTTCACGGACACCGCAAAAATTTATGCGGCCATAAAAGCTCGGCCCGTTCGCATCGACGGAGGGAAAGAAAAAGTACACTCTCTCTAATGGTCGTACTCTAATGCGAGCCGTCCATTAAATCGATTATTTATTGTGATGCCGTAAATCAACGTTCGAAACAACGAACACCAACGGCAGCCGTAACCGTTTCGCAAACAGGCCCGGAGCCGCGGAATATTCGTTCCGTGGCACGTCTCCCTCTCTTATCCACCAATCTCGATTTCTGCACGGAACAATTGGCAATCGGTTAATTGGCGGCCGGGGGAATCCGTGTTCGAATTAAACGATTGCGGGCGGAGGCCGCGCGTAATTCTTTCGTGACAGTAGCAGCTGTAATTATTACGTGGCACGCCGCATCGAAAGAGGAAAAAAAAAAACGCCGTCCGGTCGTGTTTATAACAATTAGATCATCGTTTATCGTTTTTAATTAGGTGCAATTGGTAAGATGTAAACAATTACACAATGTTGGGAGTGTGTACAGATGTTTGTTATTTTTTAATTTATTTTTGTGGACCCTGTTGGAAAACGTGAATGAAACGAAAGGGTTGGACGGGTTCGTCGCTTGACGCATCGTCGATGTCGCCGTCGCAAAGGTCAGCAAAAGTCAGCGCTGGTACACGAGTGCAGTCGACACGGTCGTGTGTCCGTGTCCTAATGTCGTTGTAGGACATGTAATACCGTTGTTTAAAAAAATGCACGTATCCACAGTGACAAAAATCAGAATTTTGCATGTGAATTTAAAAAGTTTATTTATTTTTAAATTATTATATTATTATTATTATTTGTGTGTAATTATTAATTTTAATTAACCACATATTTCAATTAAATATTTAGTAACAAATGCCTCAAATAATAACAAACAATAATTTTTAAATTAAATTTAAATTTTGAAAATAAATTAATCACATTATTTATAATTTAAAAAAAGATTGTACACTTTCTAAATATAAAATTATCATTGAAAAAATTTAAATAAAAATACAATTTATATTTTTTAAAGGTTTTTGAAATTTTCAAAAGTAAATAATTGCTAGTGTACACTTTCAAATGTTTTAAATAACGTTAGTTGGTTTATTATTCAAATTTTATCAAAAAATAATAATAATGAAAATGTAAAATATTGTATTTAACAAAAATTAAATAAAATGTATTTTAAAATGGTATATTTAAATTAAATAAATAAATGCCTTTCTAAGGCAAATGCTCAAAATTAACCAAAATAACTATTTTATCTTATAAAATTAAAAGTTTTTTTTATTTTAAATTCGTGACCTTCCTAAAAATAATAATCCAATTAATTAAAATAATAATAATAATAAATATAATTAAAATTTTCAATAATTTTAAGTGTTTTTTAAGAGTAAAAATTATTTATATATAAATTATAGATTTCCTAAAATTAAAATATTTATTGAAAATTGAAAGTTTTTAATTAAACATAAATAATTATTTAATTTTAAAAATATACCAATAACAATATTTGATTTTTATAGAAAAAAATTTTAGATTTTTTAAAATTATCAAAATTGTATATAATATTCGAATTAATTTTAAACATGATTAAATTATTTTGAGTAAATAATTATTGATTTTATTTTTAAAATTAGTAATTATTAAGTTAAATTAATTACTTTTATATTTCATTTTTTTTTTTCACTTATTTTCTGTAGTAAATGCTCCAAATTAACACATATAACTTTTTATTTTTAACATAAATTTTAAAAATATCTTAAAAAACTATAATACACCTTATTAAAAAAATATATAATAATAATAAAAAATAGAATTAAAATTTTCAATGATTTAAATGTTTTTTTAAACAAAGAATTATTTATATTTATAAAAAATCATAGATTTCCTAAAAATAAAATATTTATTTAAAGAATTCATATTAAAAATTTTTGTCATTAGTTTAAATTATAACAAAAAGATTGTTTTTTAAAATTATCAAAAAACTATATATAAAACAATAATAATTAAAACTTTAAAAGATTCTATTTAAACTTTAAACTAATGATTTTTTTTTCAATTTATAAAATAACATAACTTAAGTTAATTAAATTAGTGCCTTATGTATATTTTATTATTATTTTATATATTATATTTAAAAAAAAATTGACAAACTTCCTGAAAAAATTCAAATAGAAACAAAATTTTGAATTGTTTTAAATAAGGAAAAAAAATGAATTTCTAGATTTATTAATAACTTAAATAATAAGAAAAAGATTATTTTTTAAAATTATCAAAATTATAAAACTATATATTAGAACGGATTTTACACAGTTAAATTATTTTGATATTGATGATTATTGTTTTTAATATATAAAATTTATTTTATTAAGTTACATTAATTACTTTTTTAAACCAGTTTATTTCACTTATTTTTTGTAGTAAATGCTCCACGTTAAAACAAAAAACTTTTTACTTTTAACCTAAATCTTAAAAATATCTCAAAAAACTATAATACACCTAAAAATTAGAATTAAAATTTTTAGTAATTTAAATGTTTTTTTAAGAGAAAGAGTTATTTATATTTATAAAAAATTGTAGATTTCCTAAATATAAAATATTTATTGAAAAAATTCATATGGAAATAAAATTTTCAATTATTTGTTTAATAATTTTTTAATAAAAAGATTTATCAATAGCATAAGAAATAACAAAAACATTTTTTTAAATTATCAAAAAAAAAAATTATATATTAAACAAGAATAATTAATAATAAAAGATTTTATTCAACTTTAAACTGATAATTTTTTATTTAATTTGTAAAATGTATAATTATTAACTTAAATTAATTACTCTTTTTATACCATTTATTTTAAATGTTCCAAATTTATATAAATAATTATTTATTTTTAACTTAAATTTTAAAATATAATACAAGAAATGAAAAAAAAAAATAATTAATGAAATTACAATTTTCAATAACGTTGAGTGTTTTTTTATTTATATTTATAAAGACTATAAAACATTTATTGAAATAAAATGAATTACTAGATTTTTTAATAACTTCAAATCAAAATCAATCAAAAGATTATATTTTAAAATTATTAAAAATATAAAACTGTTTTTTAGAACTTTAAATTATTTTATTTAAACACTATTAAATTATTTTGAGCTAAACCTCACTGTTTTTAATTAATAAAATTTGTAATTATTAAATTAAATTAGTTACATTTTTATATTATTTTATTTATTTATTTCAATTATATTATGTAGTAAATGCTCTAAATTAAAACAAATAAATATGAATTTTTTACTTTAAATTTAATAATATGTCAATTACAATATTTATCATTAAAAAAAATTCAGTAGAATCTAAAAATATAATCATAATACTGTTAATTTAAAATATTAAATAAAATTAAAATTTTCAATTATTTATATTTTTCAATCCTTTATATTAAAATTAATTTTTTTTTAGAATTAATCACTTTTAAATGGTATTACAAATAACAGTAAATTATTGAGATTTTTTTGTCATTTAATTTAATTTAGATTCGGTAAATACTTATTTGTAAATTAAATGTTAATTGGAATATTTATTTTTATAGAAAAACTATCTAAAAATAAAACCACAATACAAATTAATAATAAAATTAAATGTTTTTTTATTTTTTTTTTTTTTTATTTTAATAAAATTAATTGTAATTTCTAATTAGAGTTTAATTTAATAAAAAAATCAGAATTTAAACTTTAAATATTTTATCATTTCTGTTTTTTTATTGCAAACTTTACAATTCATAGCAATAATAAAATTGTAGAAGTTAAAAATGTATGTAGACCTTTCCTAGCCAATACAATAACAGTGATTAATAAGAAAATATTACTTTGTAGTTAAACGAGAGAAGAAACTGCAAACTATAAAAAAGCCTCCAGTGAACCGGTGCTAAATGCAAGTCAAGAAAAGTGCAACCGATATCATCAGTCCCATATTGTATTACAATGAGTATTCGATTTCTCACGTAAAGTTAACGACGGTCCAAGTAACACAATAAGCCGACGTGCATTAAAAGAAACCACTGATAGAAAAGTATGCCACCCCAATAAAATGTGCGGGTAACTCTGTCACTTAAGCATAATCAGCGATAAGTTTATCGGATTTATTGCTAATGGAATCGAACACCATCGCTAAATTGGTTATTTATAGAACACCGATGGCGGCGAAATTAATAAATCGTTATGAAAACTTTAACAGTTCAATAAAACTTATATCAGGAATTTATGTGTGCCTAAAAATAATTAAATCGGTAATAAACACATTTCTCGAAATCGCAGACCGAGATAACCGATTCGTTTGAGCGAGTGGAATCGAAATTAACACATCGACATTCGTGGCGAGGGCAGGTTAAAAGTAAGCGACAATAAATCCCATTATCGGTACAAACCCCGACCGTATGAATGGATGTAAAACACAATGGCGACACCGAATAGGAACGAGGCGCAACAAGTTCATCGAGTGCACTTGTTAACCGTGAATGGGTTATGTAAATTGGGTGTACACTGGTCTCCGAGAGTTAAAAAAAAACTATCGCATAGTGATCATATCTTACTAAATATCTGGTCTAATTTAATACGGTTTTTTATTTGTAGGAAACATTTAAAAATATAATTTTTTATAAGAATTTAACTTTATATTTAATATATTATTATGGGGTAATTAATTTATTATAATTTAAATTTCCATTTGTTATTCTTTTTATGAAAGAAATACCTATAGTTAACAGAAAAAATCCAAAAATAAAATATCTATATTATAATTTAAAAAAAAAAAAATTAATAATATTAAAAAAAGTATTTTCTGTTTTAAATAATTAAACTTTAACATTAACTCTAGTTTAATATTATATGTTTTTATATTATTATTTATATTATACATTATTATTTTTTAAATAATAATATATAAAATTTATGAAATATTATTTTTAAAACAACTTTATAATTTTTTACTTTAATTATATAAAAAATTTCTTTTTCAAATAATTAAATTTTAATTTTCTAATTTAATATATTTTCCAATGGGCTTTTTTAATAATTAAATGCAAAATATAGTTTTTTAAAGTACACTTTTTAACTTTGAGATTGGTTAGAAAATATTTTTATGTAAATTATTCGTTTAAAAATAACTTTATGATGTGATGTCTCTATAATAAAAAAGGAAATTAATTGTTAATAAAGTTTTATGTATATGATTATAGTAAAATTAATAATTATTGTTATTTAATAGTATTTTATTTAATTTAAAGGAATATTTATATTTTTTAAAAACTCTTTTCTAAAACAACTTATAGTTCATAACATATTATACTTTTATACTAAAACTAAATTTATAATGATTATTATATTAAAATTAATAATTATTGTTATTTAATAGTGTTTAATTTAATTTATATATTTTATTAATTTATTAATAATATTACTTTTATTTTAGAATATTATTAGAATAAAAAAAATCTTTTTTCAAATAATTAAATATTAACTTTCTAATTTAATATATATTCCAATGAGATTTTTCAGTAATAAAATACAAAACAATTATTTTAAAATACAGTGGCTAGAAAATATTTTTTATATAAATTATTGGTTTAAATGTAATATTATGATGTGACATCTCAATAATAAAAAGGAAAATAATTGTTAATAAAAGTTTATGTATATTATTTTATAAAAATTAATAATTATTGTTATTTCATTATGTGTTATTGAATTTAAAGGAATCTATATTTTAAAAACTCTTTTGTAAAACAACATAACAGTTATAAAATATTATTCATATTATAATAATTATTATATTATAATTAATAATTATTATATGATAATGTTTTAATTAATTTAAAAGAGTATTTATAATTTTTAAAAACATAATGTTTTACTGTAAATATATAAAAACATTAAAATAATTTTCTGTTTTTAAATAATTAGATTTTAACTTTCAAACTTAAAATATTCTTAATAGGTTTTAGTACAAAATAATTATTTTAAAATACAGATTTTAACTTTTTAAATAAATTTATTTTTTTAAAAGTAACTTTATGTGACACTTATTATATTAAAATTAATAATTATTGATATATAAAATATCAATAATTGGGTTCAATCAATGTTTGATTTAAAGTAATGTTTATAATTTTTAAAAACATATTTATGAAATATGCTTAATAACAACTTTATAATTTTTCACTTTAATTATATAAAAAAATTAAATAATTTTCTGTTTTAAATAATTAAATTTTAACTTTCTAATTTAAGATATTTGGGTTTTTTGTTCATTAATTGAATGCACAATAATTATTTTAAAATACAGTTTGTGATCCGTCAGAAATAAAAAGGAAAATAATTATAAATAAATGTTTGTATATTTTATTATATTAATATTAATAATCATTGTTATTTAATAACATTTAAGTTAATATTCATAATTTTTAAAAATTCTCATCTAAAATCTACATAGAATTTATGAAATATTATTGTTAAAAACTACTCTATAATTTTTTCTCTAATTATATAAAAAAATTTAACTAATTTTCTGTTTTTAAATAACAATCTAATTTGAGATATTTTTAATGGATTTTTTGTTCAATAATTAAATGCACAATAATCATTTTAAAATACAGTTTGTAATGAAAGATTATGTAAAAAAAATTAAACTAATTTTCTGTTTTTAAATAATTACATAAAATACTTTTAATGTTTTTTTTCATTAATTGAATACAAAATAATTATGTATTAATTTAATTATTATTATAATTATTTTAAAATGCAGATTTTAATTTTGAAGTTGGGTAAAAAATATGTTTTATGTAAATTATTCGTTCAAAAGTAATTATGATGTGACACCTCAGGAATAAAAAAGAACATAATAAATAAATAAATAAATAAATAAATAAATGTTAATTAACGTTAAAATTATTTTAAAATTAATAATTATTGTTAATAATTTATGAAATATTATTCTTAAAAACAACTTTATAATTTTTTATCATAATTAAATATAATATAATTATCTGCTTTAATAACAAAATAATATATTTTTTAACTTTCATGTTGGCTAGAAAATACGTTTTATGTAAATTATTCTTTTAAATATAAGCAATTAATTTTAATTCTTTATTAATTAAAATGTAGTAAATGATGAAAAATATAATTCACTATAAAAATAAAAAATTTACCAACTTGTAATGGAAAAATTAAGCCCTTAACAGAATTAAATAATACACAATGTAAATATGTAAAAACTAGTTCCTATTTAACAGACCAATAACATTTTTATGTAATACAATGCTGTTAAATAACAAGATAAATATTAAAAACCACATTGTATCCTCAAGTGTAAATCGAGCAGGTGAAATAAGATTACACAGTACGTGGAGACTGCAGACCTGTGTGTCCGTGTATAAATTCTAGTCGACGGTGCGGATTTTCTACACGGGATTCGGTTCAACTATTCCGGGAAACTGGCGTATGCACTTTGGCACTGGCGGCGTTAAAGAATCGAACACCCAAGAGGTCACTAGCCACGATACGCACACAGGAAATTGGAACTGCGAAAAATACGTCGTACAACAGGAAATGATTTCGTTCTTTTTCACTCATTCGTTGGAAAATAATTTGTTTACTATTTTAACGTGAGAATGCTATTGAAATAATTTTAATTAATATGCCCCCCAATGCAACATTTTAATTAAGTTGCGGGTACAATTTTATTTATTGCTCGAGCCGTGCTGGCGCCTTTTTAATTCAATATTTCGTGGACGTCGAACGTTCCTCGCTCACTTAAAAGCCCATAAATCTACGGGGTGTTGTTTTCCTTCGGTGATTTGTGTGTGTGGCTTTTAAATTAACATCTGTACGGCCAACTGTAATTGTCTAGATCATGTACAGTACACTAAATCATTTACTTTTTATTACAATAATCTAAAATAATTAGCGTGAAACTGTTGATGCAGTTGATAAATGCACCGTGGTAAGTGAATTCGAATGTTTTATTCTATTTGGTAGATCGGTGTAACACCATTTATGGTAAGGCCGTTCCAGATATAATGGTGCTAGTACACGATACACTCAACACGTCCGAGCTGACAAATCAACTACAATTCAGATACAACGTAACAGATAAAACATTGTTTATTCAGATTTAAACGTGTTCGACGTAAAGTCGATACCGTCTTAATTGGCCGGAGTGAATTTATGCGCCTTATAAATTTAATTCGCGTTTCGGTTTAATTGTCGCCGATTTTCCGCGCATTCGCCATTTTTTATCTGCTCCGGCAAACGTTTACTTCCTTTATTAAGTAACTGTTACGAAATCCTGCATTGCATAATCATTTTATCTGTTGACACCTCCACCAAAATTTATCTAGCACATTGTTGTTTCATTTTTAGCAACGGAAGTGTTTCGTGTCTCCTATCTGTTAATTACCAAAAAATGTCTGTGCGAAGAACGGCTATCTAATCGAAAAAAGGCTTTGGCCTCGAATACCGTCAAATATGCTGATAATATTTGCATCGTTTATTTCCGTGCTGAATGATAAACAGACAAAGTAGGAGAGGGCACATTTAAATGCAGACACTACGACATACTAATTAAAGATGTTTACTTTAAAACAAACATCTCCTTTTATAAAGTATAAATTTTTGGTACTGAATTTCCACTCCTTTGACATTTGATAAGTGTTGAAAAACTGAGAGTATATGTGAAAATGTATGTAGATCAGCTTAAAGATTTACTTTATCTGTAACTACAAGAAGTTTATTTTGTTTTGTAACATTTACATTCTGCTGACACTTTATAGTACATTTAACACAATCAGCAAAATAATTTAATGACCTTGACAAATTGAAAGTACATGAAAGAAAAAAAGAGTGAAGATCAGATTCAAGATTGACTTTACCTGTAACAATAGCAAGTTTAATAAAAATTCTTGTGTGACATCTACTTTGTTTTTAAATCATAATTTTTGGCACTATAAACAGATATTTTTTAAATTTCCATTCTCCTAACATTTAATAGTAATTCAAATACAATCAGCAAACAGTAGATTGTCTTTTAAAATAATTCAATGTCTTTGAAAAACTGAAAGTACATTAAAAGTTCTTGTGTGACATCTACTTAGTTTTAAAATCCTAATTTTTGGCACTTCAAACTAATATTTGTAACATTTCCATTCTGCTAATATTTTATAGTACATCTAACACAATCAGCAAACAGTAGATTGGCCTTTAAAACAATTCAATGTCCTTGAAAAATTGAAAGTACATGAAAGAAAAAAAGAGTGTAGATCAGATTAAAGATTTACTTCATTTGTAACAACAGCAAGCTTAATAAAAGTTCTTGTGAGACACCTACTTTGTTTTTAAATCATAATTTTTGGCACTACAAACTGATATTTTTTAAATTTTCATTGTCTTGAAATTTGATAGTAATTCAAACACAATCAACAAACAGTAGATAGCCCTTTAAAATAATTCAATGTCCTTGAAAAACTGAAAGTACATTAAAAGTTCTTGTGTGACATCTTCTTAGTTTTAAAATCCTAATTTTTGGTACTTCAAATTGATATTTGTAACATTTCCATTATGCTGACATTTTATAGTACATCTACCACAATCAGCAAACAGTAGATTGTCCTTTAACATAATGCCATGTCTTTGAAAAATTGAAAGTACATGAAAGAAAAAAAGAGTGTAGATCAGGTTAAAGATTTACTTCATTTGTAACAATAGCAAGCTTAATAAAAGTTCTTGTGTGACATCTACTTTGTTTTTAAATCATAATTTTTGGGATTACAAACTGATATTTGTTAAATTTCCTTTATTCAGACATTTGATATTAATTCAAACACAATCAGCAAACAGTAAATTGCCCTTTAAAATAATTCCATGTCCTTGAAAAATTGAAAGTACATTAAGAGTTCTTGTGTATCATCTACTTAGTTTCAAAATCTTAATTTTTGGCACTTCAAACTGATATTTGTAACATTTCAAGTTTCCTGACATTTGGTAATTGTTGTACAATCATCAAACAGTACATTGGCCTTAAAATGTCTGTGTCTGAAAAACTAACAGTATATAAAAAAGTGTAGATGTGGTTAAAGATTTACTTATTTTTTAAATGCTAATTTTTAGCACTAAAAACTGATATTTGTAACACTTTCATTGTCCTCATATTTGATAATTATAATAACTTATTCAGCAAATAGTGGAATGTCCATTAAAATAATTGTATGTGTCCAAAAAACTGTGAGTACACAAGTAGATGAGAAAAAAAAAGAGTATAGATCAAGTCAATTGGAATTGATTCTATTGTAACGTAATGTGATCTCCTCCGTTGCGCAGTGGGTGGGAAATATCTAAGCATTTACTTCCTACGTCTCTCCTACGCTATCTAATATTCATTAAATTTGTTGCACGAAATACCCGAGTTGTACTCGACGATCACAAATTTGTACCTCAAATCCACATACAATGCATATCTAATAACGTAATATGAAATAAATTTAATTAGGTATAAATCACGTAACGCCTCGATAACTGGATCCATTAAAAAATGATATTTTATATTTCCGTTTTAACCCCTGCAGACGTATCGCGTTTCGATTTGAATAAATCACCTGCATTATTATAATCATGCCGGGTAAAATAACGAAGCAATTGTTCAACAAGCCACGGGCTAAAATTTATCAAACGTATCGGTTCTAGCTTCACTTTAAAATATTTATATTTGTAAGGCTCACTAATTAGGGTTGTCGGTATTTTTATTGTTTCCCTATGATCAGTTTATTTATTAAGTATGAAACCAAAATGTTAGTAATGATTTTTAATTTACTATATATGATTACATTATTATAGGTTTATTCAATGAAAATTGATTTCAATATAATAAATAGAGATAAAGAATTTGAAACTATATTGTTAATGCATCTTTAATATACATTTTATTCACATTAAAATTATTTTGTATTGATAAAGAATATGAAATTATTATTTTTTCTTTATATATTGACACAACATTAATAAATTCTTATAAATCTTTGGTGGAACTTATAAGAAAGTACTATATATATACTCTAAAATTATTTTGTATAACTAAAGAATGTGAATCTTATTATAGACCAATTTATTTGATTTCCTTATATTATACATTAAAATTATTTTGAGTAGATAAAGAATATGAAATTATCTTTATTTTCTATGAATCTTTAAAAATTATATCTAGTTTTTATATAATTTTGATAAAATATTAATAAATTTTTATAAAGCTTTGGTGGAAGTTAGAGCAAAGTACTTTTTAATTTTTGTCACCAAATTATTTGATTACATCATGTTATACACCAATTTATTTGATTACTTTATATTATACATTAAAATTATTTTGTGTAGATAAAGAATATGAAATTATCTTTATTTTCTATGGATCTTTAAAATTTATATCTAGTTTTTTATATAATTTTGATACAATTTTGCTAAATTCTTAAAAAGCTTTGGTGGAAGTTAGAGCAAAGTACTTTTTAAATTTGTCACCAAATTAATTGATTACATCATGTTATACTCCAATTTATTTGATTACTTTATATTATACATTAAAATTATTATGTGTAGATAAAAAATTGGAAATTATCTTTATTTTCTATGTATCTTTAAAAATTATATCTAGTTTTCTCTATAATTTTGATACAATATTAATAAATTCTTAGAAAGCTTTGGTGGAAGTTAGAACAAAGTACTTTTTAATTTTTGTCACCAAATTATTTGATTACATCATGTTATACACAATTTATTTGATTACTTTATATTATACATTAAAATTATTTTGAGTAGATAAAGAATATGAAATTATCTTTATTTTCTGTGCATCTTAAAAAATTATATCTAGTTTCTCTATAATTTTGATACAATATTAATAAATTCTTATAGAGCTTTGGTGAAAATTAGAGCAAAGTACTTTTTAATTTTTGTCTCCAAATTAATAGATTAAATCATATTATACACCAATTTATTTGATTACTTTATATTATACATTAAAATTATTTTGAGTAGATAAAGAATATGAAATTATCTTTATTTTCTGAGCATCTTTAAAAATTATATCTAGTTTTTTATATAGTTTTGATACAATATTAATTAATTCTTATAAAGCTTTGTTGGAAGTTAATTTTATCTAAATTATTTGATTACATTAAATTAATCATAAAATATAAGTATTCCCACTATAGTTTTAAGTCTTAAGTGGAAACTAGATACTCTTCAAGCTTTTAAGCTTAACACATACTTAATTAACTCCATCTTGAGTTCTCCAATTAGTATAAATATGCTTATACAACAATCCAAAGACGTTTTTCTAAACGTCGTACCCACCATAATTATACAATTAAGGATAGTTAAAAGTAAAATCATTCTAGAAAATTTCACAGATGCGTGTAACGAAATGAATGGCAATGTTATCTGGCACGCGCACGAGTAGCTTAATCTCCGTTCCATGAACAAAACTGCAACAGATAACGTTTCCGGTTTCAATAACCTCCAAAGAATAATGAAAGTGACGCATCGTTTTATAATTACCACGCGCCTAATTAAAAAAAAACGACGCGGGTGGATGTTGGCCGGAGATAGGACCGCGGTTATTCGAACGAAGACATTTCGATAACTGTACAACCGTCGTCGTACGAATTCATTAGCTGCGACCGTCGACGGCTCGGGGCCATTTTCATTGTTTCCCCGTGGCCGGGTTAATAAATAAAAGGGTTTTACGCGCGACCGAGAGACGGTGCAACGACTACAGTTATTGTGGACAATTCATTGAATCAACTGTAACGTCGACTTGTCCCGTGGTACACACATAACTCATTTCGTCGAAGAACGAATTTCTGTACGTCCTGTGTTCGATGTCGATATTTATAAATATGCCGTAAATCCAATCTGTGCATACCAGTGCGACGCGGTGTGGAAAGATTAATAAAATCGACTAATTGGTTTCTAAACATTCGGTCATCAAACCCAGTAGCGTCGGCACTTGTTAAAACATCGACATCTGTTTAGTGGAGGCGTGTGGGTGTTTTGCCACACGTAAAGGGCAGAATTTTTGAAAAGGTGCCCGTGGCAATGGGATGCTGGACCAGACGCACAGATGCAGTAAGCGGGTCAACGTGAGCAATAAAGTGCACAATTCCAGTTTCGTGTCTGCTAATAAGTCATCGAGTTAATTGGGCGAACGGTTACGCAATGCACTAACAAAATTCGGCGATTGGCAAAGAGTGCACATGTTATGTTATGTAGGCGCAGCCACATGTAAGGCGGACCTTGAGATCCGAAAATCCAGAATAAATAATAAAACGGTCTGTTAGATCATTTGACTTTTTGACGAATTTACTGTCGAGACTGAGTGTTGAAGACAGTTCATTAACAAAAAATTTGCGCCCACTGAGTGATTTAAATTTGCACTGGCAGACGTTTGAGAATATTGTACTTATAGTAGTAGACATGATTAAAGAAACTTTTAAAAAAATTAAGTATTGTATGTTAGTCATAATTGTATTATAAAAATTACTATATTCGTATTCTATAAAATCTTACATATATTTTCATACTATTATATATTAACAAATTCTTATAAAACTTAGCAAAGTACTTTTTAATTTTTGTCACCAAATTATTTGATTACATCATGTTATACATCAACTTATTTGATTACATTATATTATACATTAAAATTATTTTGTGTAGATAAAGAATATGAAATTATCTTTATTTCTTTATAAATCTTACATAGATTAGATATATTTTTCTGTATTGTGCCAGACATAAATATAGAAATTTAATTTTGAAAGGGATTTTTATAGATAAAATATGTGTTATTTAGTTTAATATTAACACTTGACAAATTTACAGCCAAGACTGAATGTTGAAGATCGTCCATTAACAAAAAATTGCGCCCACTGATTAATTTACATTTGCAGTGGACATTAGTATAGAAATTTTTAAAAATTTTAAGTACGTTAGTCATTAGTCTTTTGTTTAATGTAATCAGTTAAAATAATATCAATTGTTTTATTCTGTATTACAAAAATTACTATATTCTTATTCTATAAAGTCTTACATATATTTTGCTGTATTGTGCTAGACATAAATATAGCAACTTTAATTTTGAAGGGGATTTTTATTGATTAAATATGTGTTATTTAGTTAAATATTAACACTTGACAAATTTACAGCCAAGACTGAATGTTGAGGACCATTCATTAACAAAAAATTGCTTCCACTGATTGATCTGCATTTGCAGTGGACATTAGTATAGAAATTTTTAAAAATTTTAAGTACGTTAGTCATTAGTCTTTTGTTTAATGTAATCAGTTAAAATAATATCAATTGTTTTATTCTGTATTACAAAAATTACTATATTCTTATTCTATAAAGTCTTACATATATTTTGCTGTATTGTGCTAGACATAAATATAGAAACTTTAATTTTGAAGGGGATTTTTATTGATTAAGTATGTGTTATTTAGTTAAATATTAACACTTGACAAATTTACAGCCAAGACTGAATGTTGAGGACCATTCATTAACAAAAAATTGCTTCCACTGATTGATTTGCGTTTGCAGTGGTCATTAGTATAGAAGCTTTTAAAAATTTTAAGTACGTTAGTCATTAGTCTTTTGTTTAATGTAATCTTTTAAAATAATATCAATTGTTTTATACTGTATTACAAAAATTACTAGATTCTTATTCTATAAAGTCTTACATATATTTTTCTGTATTGTGCTTGACATAAATATAGCAACTTTAATTTTGAAAGGGATTTTTATTGATTAAATATGTGTTATTTAATGTAATATTAACACTTGACAAATTTACAGCCAAGATTGAATGTTGAAGACCATCCATTATCAAAAAAATTGTGCCCACTGATTAAGTACGAAATATTTAAAGAATAAAATTAAACTGACCAATTGCACAGTGGACACAATAAATAACATTATAAGTACTGGCATCCAATTTAAGTAGCACAGCTCATATTTTAATATATTCTAATAAGTTGCCATAATTATGTCCACTACTGTATTTTAAGATTAAGAAAGTAATATTCAAAACAAAATATGGATTGAGTCAATTAACTGAGACGTTCTAATGTTCAGTTTATGGTCATTGTCTAAATATACACCCATTTAAACAAATATTAGTTTAACAGCCAAATTCATTGGCTTTATTTCTTAATAAATTTTATTATCCTCAACAGTATCAACCAACTAGACGACGGTTCAAGGCTTGCAACAATCTATTATTAGTGTAAACTTTAAATTAATAGCATTTTGATTGAAATTGCATATAAAATTTTTGGGTTTTGATGGATGTGCGTAAAATTTTATTGCCGTACACTCGCGCTTATAAATATTACTGGAACAATACTGTTATTTAAATTACTTTATTGATTTACACAACATTGTTGGTATTGGCATTTTTGCATCCAATTTATTATTAGAATCTCAAGGCTTATTTATTTTAAAACCGCCGTTAAACACTGCATATTGTTCCACGTAACAATAAATCGGTTATTCGGAATAATTGAGTAAACTATTGAAGTCATTCAAAAATTATCAATCAAAAAGTAATACAGAAACAGTTATTTTTACATCCACTTATCGGGACATCCTTAACCTCCGACCTACGAGTATGAAAGTTCGCCATTTAATTATATCATTTTTAATGGTCCATAAATTAAATTATGAATCAAATTTATTTTCTCCAGATGGTTTTTAATTATAATCTCTTAAGGCTACTTATTATGGCATTCATTCTTAAAAACAAGTGTAGTGTGGCTGAGCCACGTTGAAAACAAACAGAGATTTTTCTTAAATAACGTGCTTGCGTACACGATCGTAACATAAAATATGCATAATAGTATATGTAGGTCAGTCCGTGTTGTTGGTGCATTTATTGTAAACAATAAATTATTATTAGACTCATTTATTTACGATTTTTCCTCAATTTCCAACATTATGCAACCAACAACGCACCGCCATCAATCAGAACTGAAAAGACAAACAAGTTTCGAGTTAATTTTTTATTTTTTTACACGTGGTTCATTCACGGGATCACGATTACTTAATAAAATTCGGCTGTGAATAATTGGCTTGCATGCTAAATGCATTAAGGCACACTCGAAATGTCGGTATGCAAAATGATTTCGTTGCAGTCGCTTGTCCTTTTATGGTAAAGAGGTCAGGCCGATAAATTTATTAATCGAATTATTTTTTTTTTCTCCAACGGCAAGTAAATTATCTGTCGCGTTGCAATTAAGATCGCCGATTTCAGATCAAAATAAATTACGAATCGAACGAGCCAACGCAATTTATAGGTGCTGTCTTCCAGATAATTTTTTTCCGATAGGTCAATTAAGTGCTATATAATATTTAAATCGGCGCTTTTTTATATTTTGATCAGCGGCGGCTCGTGAGGTTTGAAACTCCTTTTATACCAAATATCCTCACTTTGACTGTATCTTCACCATCATTTGACTACTGTACTTCTCGTTGGCCAATTAAACCTATCGTAAACCTATTAACTCCTGATAAGTGTGACTAAGTCGTTGTTTAAGAGAAGTTTGGAGTTACTGCAGAATAGCCGAAAGGTTTGGTGTATCCCATACATTCATTTTACAACGGTACATGGAGACTGATGGCCATACTAAGAGACCAGGTTAAGGTTGAAATCATGCTACAACTCCTGCTCAAGATCGTTTTTTGAGATTTTTAACTTTGAGACAACAGTTTGTGACTACAAGAAGTTTATCGTCACAAACACACGTGTGTTTCGACGATCAAATGAAAGATATGTTCAATGTAACTTCATAAATACCATCTTATTTAGTGAGAGCTCAATTATGGTGTGGAGAGGCACTTCTTTAACAGCATATACCCACTTGATGGTGATTAATATACATAATGTAAAATATATAATATACAAAGAGTGTATACGTTTATTCCCATTTTCAGAAAATACTAATAATAATCAATTATTATTGAAGTAGTGCTTTAATTTCTTGGAATAATGTAGACCACTAGACATACACACAATCAAGTAGTTTTTGAAACTGAAGAATCAGCAATATTCGGGAACTTCCTTTGTGTCGATATTGGGAGTTACCTCATTGGCTAGAGGCACGCCTCAGCTCCCCTACCATTGAAAGAACAGTCTGACATTAAAGTGCATGGGCAACGTTAGAACCAAATAGAAATATTCAAGATTTACTTATGAAACAAATTGGTGCGAAGAGGCACTTTTAAATGTGCCTCTGAAGGACTTGTGCACAAAATATACATTGAAATTGAATATAAACCTGTTACTGCTTGTTTAATTGTCGATTTTTTCAACATATTACCCTTCTATCTTTGTTTAAATATTATTTTAAAGGATAAAAACATAAAAATGTATTTTTTAACGTTAATTTAAAAAAATCACTGACTTAAAAGTCGATGAAATTATTCATCGGTCCAGACCTCGGATCGTCAGCACCTGTATTTGTTGTTGTAATTACATCTTCTCGTGTTAAATTTAGAAATTGTGGAAAAATAATTCCGACAGCCTCAAAGCCTCAAAGGTTTTTTCGGCCCGTTACACGACGCTACGAAAATAAATCGTGCGAAATCAGATGGCCGCAGGAAAAATTTACACTTTTTCATAAACAATCAACGCGTCTGTGAAAGGAAGGGTAAAGAAGCCCGAAATCAATTACCGAGATAAACGTGCGTATTAAGATACCATTTGACCCACGTGATCCGCATTTATTTTCGTCTCTTCGGCGATAAATAAATATTATTAATTAACGGTGACGTAACCGTCATTCAGTTAGTTATTTACACTTGCATAATTTTTTTAATGCCGCATGCATTTCAATGACACGTTAGGGCATCGATGGGACATTTCCATATGTTAATGAGGTCGGCTTATATGGTGTCTCGTTACTACTAAATCATCTCGGTTATTTGTCACGGGTATTAAAATAGATAAAATTAAACGCGCATCGCAGAAACAAGATTAATTTATGTTTTCACAGAAATACATCTTCATTAAAACAAAATAGGTCTCGTTTTTTTTACCCACATTAATTAATGCCAAATAAAAACTGTTGACGTCCACACACACACTATTGGTACATCAAAATTTATCAGTTATTCTAATTACTAAAAAAAAATATTCCATAATGTCCCCTGATTCGTACGAAAGGTCGCGGCTATCATATAGTTTTTGTCTAATGTACCAATTCATGTCGGTTGCAGAGGTCACATCCCATCCTATCATTAAGTTTTAGGATTGTATTACGCACATCAATTAAACTCTGCTTCAGTTGTTTTTAAATTGACATGGCACATTTTTAAACACACACTTTGATACAAGTGTCCGTTGATTGTTGGAATTTATAGAAAAGTGTCACAATTATATTTGCTGAAGTGTATAACTCTTAAATATAACTATGAGCAACAGATATTTTAAGAAAAGTGATAAAACGCTGAATAAATCTGGAACGTATACACATTAAACTAAATCTGATTTACGGTTTTATCTCTTTTTCAGTTTACATTATATTTGATAATTGCTTAAATTATGATGAATTATTTAACGAAATCATTTAATGGAAATTGAACCAGAATAAAATTGCATCAGCAACAGAACTTTTAAACCAGTTATAAAATTAATATCACAAATTCCTTAAAAACCTTTTTCGAAGCAGTACCTGGCCAGTACCCTCTTGTTCTACGAACAGCTTCCACCCTCCTTAGTATACTCAATATAAAGAATAAATTCTTGGTCCACATCTTCTCTTTAAATGCATCAGCAAAGCTCCTTCAAGTTTGCTTTGGCTTTGAAGACCTACAATACATCTGTATCCAATTGGTTTGCAGTCTGGTGGCCTCGGAGTGGCTGATTCAAAATCTTGAACAAACCAAATAATCATTTACTGTATGACCAAGTCGTAATTTGGTCGAGCATTCATAATTTCTCTGTTTAATATAATTGTGTTCTAAAGTAGTGTTACTGAACCACCTCCAAAAACAACATTTGCTCATGATATCTCTCACCACGTTCATCCCTTGTTCAACTAAGCCAGCTTTGTGCAACCTTCCTCTGATGACAGACCGACTCATCACCATGTCGTCTTTTAGCATTGCCAGTTAGTCGATATCGGATTCCGAATGCGACTTGTTACCCTTTGTGAGTCTAATATATCTATATCAATTATAGAGGCAAAATCTTCAGAGAAAAGCCAATCTACGGTGCCAAACAACGTATAAATTAATAATAAACCAAGTAAAACGGGCATAAACCAACTTGTATGTTGTTTATCGTAAACTAAAGCGACGTTTTATTTTTCCAGTGTCAAGGGGGATGTCCGAACGCCTACAAATGCGATTGTTCCGGTATAAAGGGCCGACCCGGCTCGGAGGGAATAAGGGGTATGGCCGCCATGGCCGGCGACTATGGTGACCAAGGTTTGCCAGGTCCTGTGGGACCGAAGGGAGAGAAAGGTGCCGTCGGTGAATACGGAAGCGAAGGTGAACGCGGTCCTAGAGTGAGTTTCGACATGTTCAGTTGTTTCGTTATTTTGTTTACGTTGAATTTTCCAGGGTGACATGGGTCCTCAAGGTATGGAAGGTTTGCCAGGAAGACCGGTAAGCGTCCCTTTTGTCATACGAAATTGATAGTTTTCAATAATGTTTTATTAACTCAGGGTGCCGCCGGAGAGACTGGTATGAGGGGACCTCCAGGTCTTGACGGCTGCAACGGTACCGATGGCGCTTACGGTGTCGATGGACAAGTGGGTATACCTGGAGAGAGAGGTGCACCTGGTCCATTGGGTATGATCGGTTTGCCCGGTGAACCTGGTGACGGTGGCGGAAACTCCATGGGCATAAAAGGCGATTATGGTGAAGTTGGTATTGATGGAGAAGCTGGTGAACCCGGTATAAGAGGATCTATTGGATTTAAAGGATATCGAGGCCCGCCAGGACAATCGGTAAATATTTTTTAAATTCCAATACTGACGACAATAACAAAACTCCATTAAATTAGGGTGTGACTGGTGAAGCTGGTCCTAAAGGATTTCCAGGTGATGCCGGAGAAACGATATACGGTATTAAAGGTCTTAAGGGAGAACAGGGTCCTCAGGGAAAACCAGGTCCTTCAAACTCTATTATGCCTCCTAGTTACCTAATTCATAAAGGAATTAAGGGTCCAAAAGGACAAATGGGTGAAAGAGGTGTTCGTGGATACGCGGGACCCAGAGGAGATCTAGGACGTCTCGTAAGTTTCAATTAATGCTTCTAGAAATTATATAGTATAACTTTATTATTTTCAAATAGGGTATTAAAGGTGTGGCTGGACCACAAGGTCCAAGAGGAGACCAAGGCTTAGATGGCCCACATGGAAAGCAAGGAAAAATTGGTCCAGCCGGTCCAGCAGGAGAAAAGGGAGATAAAGGTGCCCCCGGATATGCCGGAGTTGATGGGATTGATGGAGCCAAGGGTGAAATTGGTGAAGATGGACAACGTGGATTACCTGGTCCTCAAGGATATCCTGGTCCTCCTGGAATCTACGACCCTACCTTAGACGAACCTGCCATGCCTGGTAGTCAAGGAAGACAAGGACCTGATGGGCCAGTCGGTGAACGTGGAATGGCTGGTATTCCCGGTAGGCCAGGTTTACCTGGACCATTAGGTCCTCCTGGAGCCCCAGGGCCCAGAGGATATCAAGGAGCACCAGGGCGAAGAGGTACTTCTGTAAAAGGAGAAAGAGGAGATGATGGTTTGCCAGGCCTTCGAGGAAACTCTGGTCCTCCTGGTGTTCCCGGAGAAGTGGGTGCCATCGGCGAGAAAGGTTACAAAGGTGAAGACGTTATTGGGCCCCCAGGTGAACCTGGAATTCCTGGTAACCCTGGATTCGATGGACCTCCGGGAGATAGAGGAGATACTGGTGATGATGGTCCAAAAGGTTATCCTGGTACAGGAGTACCCAAACGTGGACCTCCAGGGGAAAAAGGTTTGAGAGGTCTACCAGGTCTTCCTGGAGACGATGGTTATCCTGGTGCTCCAGGTCTTGATGGTCTCAAGGGAAAACGAGGAGATGATTGTGGATATTGTACTCCAGGTATAACTAGAATAACAATTTAAATAAGGTTTCGTAACTATTAATATATTATATTTATAGGAAGCCCCGGGCCCAAAGGTGAAAGAGGTGAGCCGGGTAGATTAGGAAGGCCTGGTACAACTGGTTATACCGGTATACCTGGTCACCGGGGACCGAAAGGTTTGCCTGGCCAACCTGGCCCGGTAGGTCGTAAAGGTGTAAGAGGAGCACCAGGTAGCGCTGGACAAGAAGGCATTCCTGGACCGAAGGGCGCAAAAGGAATCTTAATATATCCACCACAAAATCAAACAAAAACAGAAGCAGGAGACCTTGGCGATTGGGGTGTTCCAGGTCTTATGGGACCAGATGGCCCAAAAGGTCCTATTGGTTCTGTAGGTGCACCTGGTTTCTTGGGGTTAAAGGGTATTCGTGGAGACGATGGAACTCCTGGACGTGCTGGTTTGCCTGGTTTACCTGGTTTACCAGGTGCAATTGGCCAAAAGGGAGAACCTGCATTAGGCCCAAAAATCTTCTATAAAGGAGAAAAAGGTCGCAAAGGACCCATGTAAGTTTTAGATAATATATTCTGATGTTATTGAATTCATACTAATAGGCATGAATATAAATATTTTTGTTGTGTTTTAGGGGAGATGTGGGAGAACCTGGTCTAGATGGACGGAGAGGATATGCGGGAGATTCATTTGCGCCAAAACATAACTTGAAAGGAGATGAGGGAGTACCTGGTGTAATTGGTGAACCAGGTGAATCAATCTATTATATTATAAGTAATATACATATTTACGATTTAAATTTTTAATACAGGACGTGTAGGAAGACCAGGACCTAAAGGTTTCAAAGGAGATCAGGGATACTTCGGACCACCGGGCCGACCCGGTTTGGCAGGAATTAGCATCGATGGACCTGTTGGATTTAAAGGATTTCCGGGGTACCCTGGAGATGAAGGTCCAAGAGGACCAGCTGGAAAGGAAGGTACTATGGGACTTCCTGGAGTGTCTGGCTTAAGAGGTCGCAAGGGAGATCGAGGAGAACTTGGAAAAAGTATACTATTTGGAGAAATGGGTACTATGGGTCCAACAGGAGAAAAAGGAGATGTTGGCGACTATGGGCCAGATGGACTACCTGGAAGACCTGGCTTTCCTGGAGTCAAAGGTGTGAAGGGCTCCAAGGGTGCCCCAGGTTTTGCTGGTGCTGATGGAAGAGAGGGACCAAAGGGTCAGCAGGGTGTATCAGTACCTGGCTATCCAGGATTAGAAGGTCTCCCAGGAGCTAAGGGTGCGCAAGGACGCTTTGGTTTGATTGGAGAAAAAGGAGACACGGGTCAAATGGGATATATTGGTGCAAAGGGAGCTAAGGGAGATTCTGGACTACAAGGACTTCAAGGCTTCCCTGGTGATGAAGGTGAACCTGGTTTTCCAGGACGTAAAGGATTTAATGGAAGGCCAGGAATTCCTGGCTTACCAGGGGAAAGAGGTGACATCGGATTCCGAGGACCACAGGGAATATTTGGACCTAAAGGAGCTCTTGGAGAAGTTGGTTTCCAAGGATTAAGAGGAGATACCGGATTTCCAGGACAGCCTGGTATAATGGGTGAACCAGGTCTGAAGGGTGAACGGGGAACTCCTGGTATTCCGGGATTGGATGGTCAGAAAGGTGAAGCGGCATTTAGTGGAGAACAAGGAGAATCTGGAACACCTGGACCACGTGGCGCACCCGGTCTTGATGGTCTACCTGGATATCCCGGACCTAAAGGAGAAAGTGGTACTCCTGGTATTGATGTAATTGGTCCTAAAGGAATAAAGGGAATACAGGGCGAGCCTGGTATAACTGGAAGATTTGGATATCCCGGTGAAAAAGGAGAAAGAGGAATGAATGGATTACCAGGAACGATAGGTTTACGAGGTGAAAAAGGATTTAGAGGCGCAGACGGTACTCCAGGTTTTGATGGTTTGCCGGGAATAAAAGGCCAACTTGGAGATATTGGTATTCCTGGAAGCTTAGGTCCAAAAGGAGAAGAAGGTATGTCGGGAGAACCTGGTCCCATGGGTCGTCCCGGTATTGTTGGAGATGTCGGAAGCATTGGGCCACCAGGGCCATTTGGAGATCAAGGTCCGAAAGGAGACCGTGGTTTACCAGGATACCCGGGATTTGGTTTTGCTGAAAAAGGAGACGTTGGAGATATTGGAATGCATGGTTTTGATGGTACGTCACCTTTATAAATTTATTTATCTATGAAAGTTATTATTTTTTTAATTATTTAGTTATTAATTTTTTCACTTTGAAGTTAGCTAGAAAATATTTTTATGTAAACTATTTGCTTAAAACTAAATTTATAATGTGACACGTCAATAATAAAAAGGAAATTAATAACTACTATATATATACATATATAACTACTATATATATATATATATATATATATATATATATATATATATATATATATATATACATCATAATTGAATATTTCAGGATTCAAAGGACAGCGTGGAGATGTAGGATATCCTGGTCCGGTGGGAATTAAAGGTGAAAGGGGCGATGATGGTCTACGTGGATTAACTGGTGAACCAGGATTTCCCGGAATTAAAGGAGAAAAAGGTGACTACGGTCTTCCGGGTCAAAATGGTTTACCTGGACAAAATCCAGAAAGAGGAGATGAAGGACTCCCAGGTTTCCCTGGTCTACCGGGTATTCCAGGAAGACCAGGCCAAAAAGGAGCTCCTGGAGAAGTTGGTTTGAATGGTCCAGAAGGTATCCCAGGAATGCCCGGTTTGAGTTTTCCCGGTGAAAAAGGAGTTAGGGGTGACGTTGGATTTGCCGGCAGGCAAGGTCTGGCTGGCGAAGAAGGAGCTCCTGGAGTTAGTGGGCGACCAGGAATTGATGGTGCCAAAGGAGTGCGTGGAGATTACGGTTTTGCATCGGATGCACTCAAGGGGCAAAAGGGAGAAATCGGTTTAATTGGTTTACAAGGTTATCCTGGATTGAAAGGAGAGCGTGGTGAGCCAGGCTTAGACGGATTACCCGGACAACAAGGTTTACCTGGATGGAAGGGTCAGAGAGGAGATCGCGGATTACCTGGATTTGATGGACCACCGGGACCAAGAGGAATAAAGGGAGAAAAGGGAGACATCGGAATGCCTGGACTTCCAGGATATGTAGGTTTGCCCGGAGATGCTGGTCTACCTGGTCTGCAAGGAGAACGTGGATATCCTGGTATTCAAGGATCTATTGGATTACGTGGTAGAAAAGGAGAACGTGGTGAAATAGGTCTAATTGGATTGACTGGATACAAAGGCATCAAAGGTAAATACATATCAAAATATTAAAACCTGACCTAATTAATTATATTACATATTTTAGGTGAAAGTGGTGACAACGGTTTTCCGGGAAGAGATGGTGCACGAGGTTTACGAGGACGACAAGGGCCTCCTGGAGAAAACGCACCCCCAGCACCTGGACCTAAAAGTCGTGGATTTTACTTCGCTCGACATTCCCAATCAGAAATTACTCCTCAATGTCCACTAGACACTATTAAATTATGGGATGGATTCTCTATATTGAGTACTGGTGGCTCTGAAAAGCCTCATGGACAGGATCTAGGAGCTGCTGGAAGTTGCTTAAGGAAATTTAACACCATGCCATTTTTGATGTGCGATGGTGAAGCATGCAACTATGCGCAGAACAATGATTACAGTTACTGGTTGTCTACATCGGAACCCATGCCTGCTATGATGACGCCCATTCCTGCTGCAGAAACAACTAGATATATATCCAGGTATACCAAACTTGCATGACATTTATATAAATAAGATATATTTAGATAAATAGTTAGAAAAATAGTAAAATAAAGTAGCAAATGGTTAATCAATACGTTACTTACAGATGTTCTGTGTGTGAAGCAACTACTAGGGTAATGGCTGTACATAGTCAGTCAAGTGAGATTCCAGATTGCCCAAAAGGTTGGGATGAACTTTGGAGAGGATACAGTTTTCTTATGGTTGGTGCATTTTACTCCTAAAAGTTAATTTTAAAACTAATAATTTTGTTTTTTAATTTAGACTAGTGACAACGGCGCATATGGCACAGGCCAATCTCTTGTATCCCCAGGATCATGTCTTGAAGAATTCAGACCGAGTCCATTTATTGAATGTCACGGCCACGGAAGATGTAACTATTACAATTCAGCTACGTCCTTCTGGTTGGCAATTATCCAAGAGAGTGAAATGTTTAGAAAACCACGTTCCGAAACCCTTAAGGCTGGCGCCTTGACCAGCAGAATCAGTAGGTGTTCTGTATGTATCAGAAGCCGCATCGTTCTGAATCAACAAATTCCACCAAGCCAAATTAGCAAACATCCTTACCAACAACCAAGTGGTTCGCAATACGGACAACAGGGAGGTGTTTACCGACAGGGTGTATATCAGTATGGCCAACAGGGCGGTAGCTATCAACAAGGTGGCTCTCAGTATGAACAACACGGCGGTAGTTACCAACAAGGTGGCTCCCAATACGGCCAACAGGGAGGTTACCGAAAAGTAAGCGGTGGAGGTTATTCTTCAAGTGAACAATCCGGAAATCAAGGCGGATACAGAGGCGGACAGACCGGTTGGTCGACTTATCAATCTGGAGAGCGGTCAAGTGAGACAGGAAGGAGCCAACAAGGAGGCACCCAATTCGGATCTAGAACATCCAGACCGCAATGGCAGAGATCTGGTAGCTACCCACCTTTCACCGAGTCCCAAGCAAGTTATGGTCAAGGTGGACAGAATCTGGAAGGTCCAAGAAGGGGAGATCAATCAAGTTATAACTACAAACATTTGCAAGGTGCCCCTAGAAGAAGAATTCGTCCAAGGCCCGGCGGATATTCGTACAACATAAATAGAAAACAGCCTGTTCCCGCCTAGTGATTTTAACGTGCCATATAAACTACTTTTGTAATTATATGTATAGTTAATTTGTACAATATATTTTTGCAGTTACTGCCCTATTGCGTCGTATATCTAGCGACTATTCGATAAAACGACTTATCAATAGTTTTTAAGTATCACATCCTATATTTTATGATAAAAACGGATACTTAAATATTATTGATGTTAATTTGTTATATCATAAATTAGTCATTATCACTATCAAGGTGCTAACTTAGATGTAATTTAACTTTAAGCTTGTATAATTTATGTGATTTGCTATGAGAAGAAACATTAAACATAGTCACTGCCAGATAATCTATTTTCATATTGTAATAATTAATTTGAAATAAACGAACCTCTTATTCTTTTATTGTCGTTTTATTATTTATAATTCAAAAGAGTCAATTATTAAAAAGAAACCTTTTAAATGTTATTAGAAAAAATAATATAATAAAAAAGATATCCAGAACCCTTTTATTATCCTGATGTAGTTCAAATTCTTGATCTGCTGCTACAGACACATCAGCAAATGACATTTTTGGTGTTCTTGAACATAAATGTAGTTGTGTAATTCCCCTACTACAATAATTCTTTTAACATTGCCCACAAATGGTATGTTAAATAATAACCCATTAGCATCTGACTGTACAAACTAGAATTTATGGATTAACAAAACAAGTGATTCATATTCTCTACTTTCTGATAAAAATGGATATTTAATATTATTCTTGTGTTGTTAATTTATAAATTAGTCAATATTACCATGGAGGTGCCAATTTAGATGTATTTTAACTATAAACAGATAATTATACATGTAAAGATGAATTGGTTTTTATTTGTTAATTTATTGAAGAAGTAGCCCGAGTAATGATTTAAATTTAATGTAAAAAAATTGTTATAATAAAATAGATAACTCCAATAACAATCCAATTATGCACATAAAATTCACTGAATATCACGTGAAACATTTTCATTTAAAGGATTCTTATGATCAGCCATATTTGGTCTTAATTCATAATTGCAGATGGTAACTCCATGATGATGGGCTTCACTGAATTCTCCTTTTAAACCTATATAGGCAATTCTAGTGACTTCATCTCCAAAATTACTAGGAAAGTGCATGGACAGGTGGTGTACATTGTTAAAAGTTACAACTCTAAAAAACAAATTAATGAAGTAAAAGCACATATATATAAAAAAATAAGTGTTACTTGGTGGCGTATTCGAGAAGTCCTTGATTATCCTGGTGTAATTCAAATTCTTGATCAGCTGCCACAGAGACATCATCGAATGACATTTTTGGTCTGTTCTTGAACCTAAATGTTACTGTAATGGTGCAATTCATATTACAGTGGTAAACTACTTACAGTCTCACTCTGGAAGGAAACTTATTGCATTGTTCCCCTGCTATGATAATTCCTTTAAGTTTAACATTGCCCACGAACGGTATGTTAAATAATAACTCCTCATCAGCATCTGATTCTACGAACTAAAATTTATTTATTAACAAAACAAGTTATTAATTTATTAACGTCTTACCACATCGAAATTTAATCTATTTTCCCATGGTTTAAATACTGTTTTGCCCGCACCTTCAATTGACTCGTTGAGGCACTCCAAATTTTCGGTGTTGATTTTTGAGTATAAACTATATTGAATTCCTAGTTCCGGATTCTCGTGTTGGTGGTGGTTTGGATCACCTTTGCAACCATGTGGTGGCATTTTTTGTTTTTGTAGAGATGTTTACAGGAACTCTAGTTTTGTAAATATAACCTATAGCAGTTTGAAAATGACAAATCAATTATTTGACGTTTAAATGTAAAAAGTTGATGGGATAAACAATTAATTAACAATCATACGTATAAAGAATACAAAAAGCATTATTCAACAAGATATTTTTACAAGCAACCATTAAAATGTATATCCGTATATTTCTAGTTAATTTAAAATTACTTACGTCGTTATTAAATTTTACATTTAATCTTTATCATAAACTTGCATAAGATTTGGATAAATACAGGGAAGGAGAAAAGAAAGTTGGGTTGTGTTGGCACAAAAATAGAATAAGGAACACTAGGTTATGAACTATTTCAGTAGAATTGAAGTTTTACAAGGTAATTTGTAAATATAAATAAAACAATGTAAAATATAATTTAAATATTTATTGTAAAACAACGAATAGGAATGAAATTTGTGATCAACTCAATTAAAAAATGTACAAACATAAATTTGGATTGAAATAACATTATTTACACATCATGATTGCACCCCTTCATAATTTTCTCCATGAACAATTGAGTGACATTATATGTATTACAAAATATAATAAATTATCCAAGAAATTGCTTCAAATATATCAAAAGTAGTTGTATCTTTTATCGCCAACACATACAGTCAACAAATTCTCATATTATTTAGCAAAATTATCATATTCTATTTTGCTATCAGCGAACCTCATGTGGTTGTCAATTATGTCAAATAATTCGTTTGGTTGTGGTACCCTTCCAGTTTCCAATTTAGACCAAACAGGCACATCATTAAGAGTCATTTCGAACGCTCCCGATTGTATAAGTTGACCCTCCAACAAGTTGCACAAGAAAAACAGCATCATACAAGCATAAAGCTTGTTATCTAGACACCACGTCCACCACGACGGCCTGGGTTGATTTATATATTCGAACACATTCACTCCTCCAATTATGCAAATTATGATGATCATCTTGGCAATACCCTGTCAAATTTTAATTGAATTAACCAAATCACGGCCAAGGCTGAGGTCAAACTATACTCACAATGAACTTGGCCAATCCCAAACTAAGACCCGGCGGATCGTAGTTGCTGCCATCAATAATGATGTACGGATACTTTTGTTTGATGATTTGGACATACTGTTCAAACATCTTCTTATAACCGCACGAGTAGCTGGAACGTAATTTTATGTAAAAGTAAAAATGCCACGCACCCCTCTAATTAACAACACTCACCAGTACAAAACCTTTAGGGTCGGCACACCAACATTTTGACTCAGCTTGGGCATCGGCACGTCATCGGCGGACTGACTGTCGCCGAAGCTGCCGAAACTGAACAGCGAGAGGCCGGCCAATATTAAAAAGCATGTGAGTGGAGTTATTGGCTGCGCCATCGTTTTTGCGTTTTCACATACGACACAAACGATGAACCACCAGTTTTGTTTGATCCTGTCAGCTGACAAATTGGATTTGCGTTCGGCCAGGGGATTGCTGAGTTTTTATCTGACGGTTGGTAGGCATGGTTACGTGAATTAATTTTTGTTTTTAAACAATTTTAATTGTTCTGATGGGCTTTAATGTTTTTCCATCGTGGCCTCTTTGATGGAAACAAAATAAATTTTATGATTTTATTGGTAATAATTTTGTTTTTTTTTTATTACAGATCGTCGAATTATTTTCAATGAAATGCATATTGGAGAACATTTTAATAATCTTTTCGTTGATTCTGTAAAGCTTTTTATATAAATTACAGCTGACAAACAATTTGCGCGGGATTTTTTCAAATGAAACCAGTGACCTCAAAATATTTAAAATATTATATTTATTTAGCGTAGGATATGCAAATATTGTAGTAATGCCAGTGGAAGGTAAACTAATTCATAAATATTGGTATAAAACAAGTTAAATCAGTCGAATTAAGACTGAGCATGCGTTAATAACACCTGAAAACCAAACTAACCTAACATTGAACAGTTTGACAAGTGACATTTCTCTTTTTTATTAAAACATGGCTGCTCGTGCCGCTGTCCCGAGGCGTGTGCCCGATAATGAGCCAGCGATCGCCTACGTCCAGGCCGACGGCTTGGTAAGTACACTGACATGATCCCCTCAACAATTTCGTGTCTTCACTTGTCCTTGCTCACCAATTTCCAACACCTCCAAAAACATAACCTACACAATATGTTAACGATATGTTGTTTTAGGCCGTCATGAAAATAGTCAAACACTGCCATGAGGAATCGACGACTAACATGGACATCGCCCAAGGAGCCCTCTTGGGTCTGGTAGTGGACAAGAGACTCGAAATCACCAACTGTTTTCCATTCCCTAAGGCCTCCGATGAAACCATGGACGAAGACGAGTATCAGTTGGCCATGATGCGCCGATTGCGTCGCGTCAACGTCGATCATTTCCACGTAGGTTGGTACCAAAGTGCCGACGTGGGTAACTTCCTCAGTTTGCCTATGCTCGAATCCCAATTCCACTACCAAACATCAATTGAAGAGTCTGTGGTGGTTATCTATGATACACAAAAGTCCTCGAGAGGTTTCCTCACGTTGAAGGCTTATAGATTGACCCCGCAGGCCATTGAGTTGTACAAAGAAGGTGAATTTACCCCAGAGGCGATACTGAAGCTGAAAATTGGCTTTGAAACTTTGTTCACTGAGGTGCCTTTCTACATTAAGAACTCGCCTTTGACCAACATTATGATGTCCGAGTTGGCGGAACTAGTGCCAGAAGAAGAGGGCTCCAAATTCTTGGATTTGGGTACTGCCTCAGTTCTTGAAGGACAACTGCGTTGTCTCATGGATCGCGTTGATGAACTCAACCAAGAAGCCATTAAATTCAACAGATATCAACAATTGGTGAGCAGACAACAACAAGATAAACACAGGTATTTGCAAAAGAGAGCTCAAGAAAACGCAGCAAGGGCAGCCAAAGATGAGCCCCCATTGCCAGAAGAAGACATCAATAAACTATTCAGACCACATCCTGTTCCACTCAGGTTAAATCCAATGATTTTCGCTGGACAAATCAATACTTACAGCCAGGCTATTTCTCAATTCTGTTCACAGTCTTTGGCCAAGCTGTATATTACACAAGCCTTACAAAATGCAAAAGAATCCAAATCTAATCCTTAAAATTGTTTTGTATTCTAGTTTTAATAAAACGGATTTGACATTTAATTGTTTTATTTATTTGTAATTATTTTGTAATAAAACCAAATAAATCACAACAAATGTTTATTTTTTACAGAAAAAGTATGTATTTATCATCTGTATTCAAATTTTATACTTAGAGGAAAATACTGTTTTAGTTTAATAAAAATAATTTCGTAATTTATGTTTTATTTGAGAATAACATTGCATGTATGTAATAAAAGCCCAAATGTGTACAAAATAATTTTATTCCTGTTTCAATCACATGTAATAACATTGTCATCTAAACTTATACAAAAGTTTTTCTTCATCTTTTACTCTCACTTCTCTATAGATTAAACATAAACTAAATATAAGTTTTTATTTAATGATTAGATTAAATAAAAGTTTAGATTTAATATGAGTTTTTTGTGCATTTTTGTAGAGTACGTAAAAATTTAAAGAATAATATTTGTTTAAAAATACTTACATCTAACAAGAAATTAGTGAATATCACAACATTTAACTAGGCTACAAACTAAAAAAGAAACCAACAAACAGTTACTGAAGAGCAAAAATTATTTAATTTACTAATACATTAATGAACCAATTCTATTGATAAATGAAACACTAATAAAACAATGTATTCACAAAATACTTTTATTCCTGCGTTGGAGACAAACATTTTAATTAGTTTTCTTACGCAAGATTATTTACAAAATTTTATTTACAATTTTCTATTGCACAAACTGGCCAAACATACACAAATTTTTGTGCAAAAATTCGGTAAACCTAAGACTTCTTAGATGTACTCTTAATTCTAAATGCAATAAATATCACATAACACTTAACTAGATAAAAATGACTAGAAATGAACAATAATTCAAAATTAAATCCTAACAAACGTACGGCTTGTATAAATTTAGCCAACGATTGTTCAAGAAACTGTAATTGAAAAATTGCACAATGCACAAAAATGGTTGAAAAAGTAAAACTTTAACATCTTTAACAAAATACGACTAGTTAATTGTATTTTTTAACGTAATCACAACTAAAAAGTAATACATCATAACTTACAAATTATAACACTGATTGTTAATATACAGGTACTATTTATTAAATTATATCAATTTAAGTTTCTAATGGAAAACTGTTTTGCTTAAAATTAATTTATTTAAAAGTCTCTTTAGGGTAATTTTATAAACTAAATATATAAAATGTTTATTTTTATAGAATTTAGTATGAACTTTATCAGTCATAATTTAATTTTTACATCTAAATATAAATAATTTTTTATATTAGGTAACATGTCACCACTGGCATTTGTCCCAATTAATATTTACAAGAATATGGCCTATTTGAATCCACGGGCTGATACCAAAATATTTACATTTTTGCCAATAAGAAAAATCAAGAATTATTTGTAACGTTTATCTCCTGCAACGGAGAAACCTTATCCACAACTCCTTCCATTAAATAATTTATAATACAAGTGGGAATCTTCAGCTTGTTTAAGTCCTTTTTGGATTTCACCCTTTTTACAATAACAACCTTACACCTATCCTGTAAACTAACAAACTCTTTTCTCGTTGTTGCCAAATACATCTGTGTTCTGGCAGCAGTGGAGCATATTATAGGATACAGTGCTTCTTTCACCGTATCTAAACCACGAAACGCAACACCTAGACATTTATCATCTTTATAGTAAGTTAGAGTACCCGCTATACCGTCGAAGAGAATACCTATGGTGGTTGCAACATTTTCTCGAAATGGCTTAGTGTACGTTGTCCATCTGCCGTCGTGCCACAAAAGTCCCTTGTGCGACAAACCCCAGCCGTGCTTATCTTCCCCCAGGAGATTCGTGAACGCGTCAGCGTGCAGTCGCGCCCTCCTCGTCCCTACAAAAATTCCATTATCAAAGTCTCGCCAATTACTAAAGCCAAACGCCCTCTTACCAATCCCGCACATCATGCTGGTGCCGAAGATCCTCTTCGAAATCGCCACCTCCCAGTAGTACCTCCCGTTGTTAAGCACCTTGGTGCCGCGCACACCGGCCGTGCCGCTGCTCCAATCCGGATGGAAGTCGGCGAACCGCAGGTTGTTTCCGAACAGCCGCACCTCCGGACTCTTGTGGCGGCGGCTCCACGTCCACGGGTCCACGGAGGAGTGACGCAACGGACATCGGATGGCCTCCTCGCGATCCTCTCCCGAGTACTCGCCATCCGAGTGCTCCGGATGCTATATCATCTTCAGGCACGTTCCGCCGGGTTTCTCGACGCTGCAACAGAAACTGCGATGGTTGGGTTTTGGTAGGCTAAACCGTTGGTGTTGCGGTTCACATTGGTGTTGAATGGGCCCACATTGTTCAAATTATATATGTGGGTCAGGATTTGTTTGAAGAAGTTTACGTTGTCGCAGGTGCACTATATTAGGTACAGGAAAAAGTAGTTTACGTTTTTAATGTTTAACTTTAAAATGTTATAACCTTCTTTTATTCAACAACCTAATCACCATCATTATCAACAATTTTTTACTACATTCTACACGCACCAGTTTAGACCTCGTCGTCACAATTATACCTTATATTTCATAAATAAATAATAGATACATGGAAATATATCTGGAATATATAGTGGAAGAGGTAGAACTTCTAACTTAATAGTTTAAAGCTTTCTTTGAATCTCCAATTCTACATGTGATCTTGCTTTGGTATGAAGAAGCAAAGTGTTAGATTAACTTAGTTAATCAATTCAATAACAATCATAGTCAACAATTTTGTCGAATTTTGAGCAAGAGACAATTGCATTGATCCTTTGGCCTTTTGGTAGGTAAATTTCCACAGTCCATCAAAATCATCATCCATATCTTTCTTGAGTTAAGACTAAGCACTGTTCTATCAAGTTTACTAGCTTCAATCCATTACTCACACCATCGAGAATCTATTAAATTAATCTATTTTTTGTCGCATGTAAAAACACAATCAGTAAAAAGATTCATTTGTGCTGCGTGGAGAATTGGAAACATCCAATAAGAGAATTTTGGATAAGATGTTTAATATCTTTGGTATAAGTTTCAGGAAGGGAGAACTTGACGTTGTTCATCTTCAGTAGCTTGCTTGACATTCTTTTCTGTCACTTTAAATAGAGTTTCAACTGATGAAACAAATTTACACTCACTTGAATACACCATTTTATACAAAAAAGGTTTCAAATATATTGTAGGAAAAAGAAAGGAAAGGTGCCGAATAAACTTTCAAATAAATTATGAACCTAAAACGTAAACAATTTTTCCTGTGCCTAATATTAGAAGAAACGATTTGTGCAGAATAAATGTAATAACCGAAAATTACCCCCTCCCTTTAAACTAAATAAAGTAAGTAATTTAAACAATTTAATAATATATTAAAGGATAAATATATCATTGAGCTTAAAGAACGCTTACCTTTCAGTGCCATTACCACAAGACTGTGTGGCAGGTACACGCAAGACCATTAACATTGCTCTTATCGAATCAGATAAGATAATGGGCGAAGTAGCACGTAAATTTGATTACGGAACACACACACGGTACAAATATGCTACATTTTTACGTTGGAAGCTTATCTTCAGTAATTGAACTCTGTGGAGATATCCAACACACCACGGTTTCAAATATCGATTACCACATGATTCATTATTTTAGGGTGGTGGTAAAGGTTATTAAATGCAGTGGTTGTATTTGTCTGATTTTTGGTGAATTTCCGAACAAGACTGGGCAAGAATAAAGGGGGATAAAAATCGATAGTACATTGTAATGCTGGATCGTATCTATTCTACTGATTAACATAAAAATTAAGGAAACATGTTTGAACGTGAATAATGAATTATATAATTGTGGTGCGTTTAAATATGGGCTCTCAATTAATTAATGTAAATATTTAGAAAAAATACTAACAATATGGTTTAAACATAGGGAACAAAAAACAACTATAAGTAAAAACGAATAGTTTACACGCACCCTAAAAGAGTTGATGCAAAAGGTATGCGATTAAAAAGACAGTTTTTACCTGCAGGTGAATCGTATAATCCGTGCATTGTGGTCCTTGCCGACAGTTCACCCCCCAAAACAAAAACAAGTCGGAGCGGCGCTCGCAGCTCTATCGATTACTTTGTCAAATCTTCGAAACGAAAACAAGAAGGAAAAAACCACCTACACACACACAGAGAGACAGGGAGACGCATCCGGGACACAAAACTTACCATCTGATCTTCCGCGGCCTCTCGATGCTGTTGTTCCTGGCGTGCGGCTGCATCGACTGGACGTCGGTCATTTTTCACGTGACGGAAAAACTCCGGGAAAATCGACGGAAAAACGTCGGTCGCACTTGTTTTCGACGGGACGACGTGTAGGGAATGCGCCTGCCCCGACGTCGTCGAATGCGCCGAGGGTGCGTCGCCGTGTGACGTAACCCGAATGATAACAGTGCGCATTTCTCCGTGAAGGGAGACACGTAGGGGTTGGCGATAGTTAATTCAGTGTCGGACTGGGCGCGACAAATTCCTTTTTTACGATCAAAATGAGTCAGCCTTTTAATTTCCTGTTAAATGCGTTACAAAATTATTGTTTTTAACAAATACAATAGAAATTGTTTAAGTATAATGGTAAAAATAATAAAAACTTATTATATATCATTAGTATAAAATAATTTAATTAAATACAAAGTAATTTCATTAAATTTTTAGGTTTTTTATATAAAAATTGTGTGCGTAAATAATAAACAATACATTTTTTATTGAATAATTTGATGTCTAAAATTAAAAAACATTATTTTTTTTTGGGGTGAACCACGAGTACATTTACTATTTGTATAATTTTTGACTACGGTCCTGTGGACGTTGCAATCTTGCTACCCTCTTGATACAGTGGGGGGTTCATTGACCCTCTCTAATAAGACATATTAGGACCCTTCATGTGCGTACGTGGGTCATTTTTTTCAACTGGACCATTAATATGCATATTCGCCTCGTAAAACGAACCAGATGACGTCCCCGTTTTAATTATATCGATTCCGAAGGGTGGAACAACAATTGGGGTAGAAAATTAAAACATTTATTATTTATGTGTTAAAAAGGGTTTTTAAGTACTTTTGACATTTCTATGGTTACTTGAATGCTGTATTTTCCTGCATAACAAGACGTTAAATGTTAATAACAATGATTTAATAAAAGTACAATTTTAAAATTATGGTATTATTTATTTTTAGTATTTTCTTAGGTTTTCTTAAGTTTTTATTGTACTTTAATTGCATAACTTCTATTATTTATCTTCTATAGAAGTATTTTATTTTTTGAAATAGGAGGAAGAGAGAGAGAAAATTGTTGTCACTTCTGTTATTGTCGGTAAAATACTCTTAAATTCATCCCTTTGTCCTTTCAGTTCCTTTTAATAGATGGTGCTAATTCAATCAGTTAAAAACCTTTCAACAAATTATGAGGTTTTTGCTACAGAAAACAGATGTCTCTTTTGTCGTCTAGAAAAGCTTAATATTTGTAACGATTTTAAAATATTTTCGATATGTTTTATTTTGGCCACTAATATTATGTTAATATTTGAATCATTTAATGGTCATAATATTAAATTTGTTTTACTTTTTACATATTTAATAGTTATTCAATAAATTATTCCATTTACTCAAGAATTTGGAGCAGATTTCCTTTTTTTAGAGCAAGGGGAGACTGACCAATTCCTAAATGAAAAAATTTAATATGTTTTTTACTTCAATTAATTTTGTAATATATTAATTTCCCAAGGAATTTGGTAATATTAGTTTTATTATTATGTTACGTTTTTTGTTATTATGAACTTATTATTTGCAATAACTTCTATTATATCTTCTAGATGGAAGAATTTTTTTTTTAAATAGGAGGAAGGGGGAGAGACAATAGTTGTCACCTCTGTTATTGTCCTTAAAGCATCCTGAAATTCACTTCTTTGTACTTTGTGCTCTTTTCAGTAGATGGTGCTCTAATCCAGTTAGTTAAAAACCTTCTTACAGGTTATCAGGATTTTCATTAAAGGAAGTAGATGTCTCTTCAGTCGCCTGAAAAATACTTAATTTTTGTAACACACGTGGATAATTTGAATTTTCTAAATGAAATATTTATAAAAATATTTTCAATATGTTTTATTTCGATCAGTCAAGCGTTTGACGGACAGAATATTAAATTTATTTTACTATTTATATATTTAATAGTTATGCAACCAATTATTCCATTTGCTTAAGAATTTGGACCAGATTTCCTGTTTTTAGATAAATAATCTTCCACCTTATCTGTATTTAGAACAAGGGGAGACTGACCAAGTCCTGATTGAAAACATCTAACGGTTGATATTATGTTTTTTTACTTTAATTAATTTTGTAGTGTTTTACTGTCTCAAGGAATTTGATGACATTAGTTTTATTATTAGATTAAATGTTTTGTTGTTGATGCAATTTGTTTAATTTATACTGGAGTTTGCATTGTTTATTAAAACTTATTTTGATATTATTATGTTTGTGTTTTTAAGTTATCTCACATTTTTTATCTTATTGTTTAATTTATAAATAATTTTAAACATTTAATTAATAAAATTAAATTAAATAAAAATAAATAAGGTATTTCTCATATTTATTGTTTAATTTATAAATAATTTTAAGCATTTAATTAATAAATATAATAGATGAAATTACGTTTTTTACTTTAATTAATTTTATAATATATTAATTTCTTAATTAATTTGGTGATATTAGTTTTAGATTAAAAGATTTGTTGTTATTATGTTATTATTATTTGCAATAACTTCTATTATATTTTCTAGATAGAAAAATTTTATATTTTGAAATAGGAGGAAGAGGGAGAGATAATAGTTGTCGCCTCTATGTACTCAAAGCATCCCGAACTCACCCCTTTGACCTTTCAGTTCTATTCACTAGATGGTGCTCTAATTCAATCAGTTAAAAACCTTCTTACGGATTATCAGAATTTTCATTAATGGGAGTAGATTGCTCTTTATAAGACATTGCGTATCTTTTGTAATGGATAATTTGAATTTTCTAAAAAAATAGTTTTAAAATTATTTTTAATATGTTTTGTTTTGATCAGTAATATTATATGAATATTTGAATGATTTGACGGTCACAATATTAATTTGTTGTTTTACTTTTTATATATTTAATAGTTATTCAACCAATTATTATATTTGCTTAAGAATTTTTATTTTTAGATTAAACGTTTTGTTGTTGATGCATTTCTTTATCTTATTGTTTAATTTATAAATAATTTTAAGCATTTAATTAATAAAATTAAATTAAAAAAACAAATAAGGCATTTCTTGTTAATTGTTTAATTTATAAATAACTTTAAAAATTTAATTAATAAACTTTAATTAAATAATAATATGTGGGTGGTTAGGTAAATATAAGAAAATTTTATGCAATAGGAAATCCATTTATTAACAATAAATTTACATAGCTTTTTTATAAAATCACAAAATTAAATTTGTTACAATGTTATAAAACATAACTAAATTGCACATATAAATAGTGTAATTTGTTAATAAAATTAAGAATGATTAAAACAAGGATATACATATATTGTTCTGTGGCGCAATTTGGATAAAATTAAATCCAATTTGTTTTTACTAATATTAAATATATTTCTTTTCGATATAATAAAGCTTCCAGTATTACACAACATTTATCTATTTACTATATTGGTAAACAGATTTTTAATTATTTTTTATAGAAATATAAACCAATTCACAAAATATTTGCAAATTGTTTGCTAACATTCATCAGTCATTTTCTTCTATTTTAAAACTAAAAAATACATAAATATTTATATGACTATATACACATAGTTATTTATACATATTTCTATATAGGTATCCAAATAAAGGGGTCCAAATTTTTCTATGCTATATAGTTTAATTTTTTTGGTGGGAAAGAAAATTAATGTTCCGAATCAAGGGAGACTATTTCTTATCATCTATATATCTATAAAGATTCTAAGCTTTAGGAATGTAATCAAATAAAATAGTCTTTCCTGATTACAATACATGTGCACAATGAAAGCCCTTATAAAAGCCCTTATCTTTAATATCCCGTTGATATGATTTTTTCATTTTTATTAGTATACATTACATGTTTATTTGTTTATCCGTACATTTTAAGAAACCATTAAAAACTGTCAGCAATTAAACGTGTTTTTTCCGAGACTGTTTAAAAAAATAATAAATTTCAACGTGGCAGTTGTTAAAAAATTATCACACTTGAGATACAAACAAAAACCGTTAAAATCGAATGAAATCTAATAATTAATCTAGCCCTCCGAATTTTTATTTAATTGTCGTGTTTTTCGTCGTCTTCGTTTCCGTGATGTTGCCAGGTTCGGTGCCGTCGGCAAACAGGACGTCCGGCTCCGAGCCCACCTCTTCCGTAAGTTCGCCCGGTATCTTTTCGATGTACGACGGCGTGGTATACGCCACCGTCGTTTTGTTCGGCGCCGCGGTCGTCTCGGCCGATGTCGTCGTTACCAGCGGGCTGGAATTGGTGAACAACACGGTGTCTATGTAAAACATTGTGCCCAGATTGTATACGAAAACCTCACTTTCCACTATGGTTGCCTCGTTCACTTTCACGTGTTCTGAAAAATGACAGATTTTAGTGTCATGATTTTAAAAAGATGGAAAAAGGAGTGAGTTCTTACCTTTATCCCTTTTGATGGCTATGGTTTTGTTTCCCAGAGAAGTCAGCTTGCCTTCATTCTTTAGGTCCTTGTCGTACAGCCGTCCCTTGACGAAGTGGTTCAGAAGTATTTGCAGTCCGTCGCCGGTGCTCAAATAATTATCCGGCATCTTATCCAGCCCAATCTTTTCGAAGGCCGAGTCAGTTGGTACGAAGAAGGTGTAACCAGTGCCGGAGACGTGCGGTGCAAGGTCGGCCAGGTTCAGGAACCTGGTGATGTGCGAGAACCGTTTGTCCCTTTCAAGTGCCAGGAAGGCGTGCGACAAGAACTGAGCCCCGAACCAAGGGAAGGCCAACAACGGTGGCGTCTCTTTGTCCCTGTGCTGCTGGTGCAGCTTCGACACGACGGACTCGCTCACAAACAACACCTCCCCGATAAACATGATGTTGCCCTTGGCCACCGGAGTGTCTCCTTTGACCACCATGGCTCCATTGACGGTCAAGTTGGCTGAAACAACAAGCGCCCAATTAACATTTAAAACCAACACCCGTGACCAGTCGTAATTTCAACAGTAAAATACCTACGAGTCTTCTTGAACATGATCTCCCTGCCGCCCACCGTTTTAACGGTCTGTCCGTCCTTAATGGTGTCCTGTTTCAATCGGCCCTTCACGAAATGGTTCGTGATTATGCTCTCGGTGAATTCGGGCACGCTGAACGGATAGAAGCCCCAATCAATCGGATGCCAGCGTTGGAATGCGTGGTCGGTCGGCACGAAGACCGTATACTCTTCGCCTGGAACATCGAAACGTGAATTTATTGGAAACCAGAACGATTTAAAAGGTCTAACGATTATGGCGGATGCGCCGGTGAAACAATTAAATTATGTTATTAGTGTTTTCCCCTTCGCAAAATTTCTTTGGTTTTCCACGTCACGATCTAATAAATGGTTATGTTTCCCATTACAGTCCGCATGGCCAATATCAATAACCATTATGGATGGAACAAAATCAGTCGCCCTCATCGGGCACTTACTCATCCTTCCTTGTCGACGTTCTCGGGGGGTGAAAACTCGAGAAAGAACAGAACTGACAAATATTTACTAATGGAATTTAATCTCGGAGAATCTGTCGAGTGTTTCATGTAAAAAAGTGGGACGTGTTTTATATAAGAAACTTTTGAGTCTGAACTTTTCATATTTGTTTGAAGTGCGCTCTAAAGACTGACAATTTAAAGATTGGAGGGCGAAATCGCCAAATGAAGCTGCGTAATTTTTTATATCTTTTAACAGTTCTAACACGAGATGACAGATCAATGATCAAGGATAACAATTTAATGTAATAATAAATGGGGACCTGGAAACTAACATAAAATTAATGATTGGTAAAAACGACGTTCGTGTTTCGGACTGAAACGACGTTATTAACGTAATCGACAAAGATAATTTGGTGGCTGTAAGTTTTTACGACCCCCATGATCGAGTAATCCCGTCCGTGTGCGCCTCTATTTACAAAATTTAGCGATCCAAACTGTCGACGGCTAACAAAGTGTTATGTGCCAGATTAGGGTCGTCGATAGCCAATATCAATATCCATAAAATCACTTACCCTCATCGAGCAGCTTCGAAACGTTGGACCGGGACAGGAAGTGCTGAAAAACTCTTACGCCGCTCTTCAGAAACGACAGCACCTCCATAATGTTCTCGACGAAAGTGATATTCGATTGATTTTTAAGCTCCCCCTTGGCCGTGACGCCCGACAACGGCCCGATATCAACCACTTTAGCTTGCGTCGCGTTCCTCCTGGCCGGCTGCTCGTCGGCGAAGAGGTAGTTGTCGAGCACGACCAACAGGCCATTCGGCACGGCGACCTTCCGTTCCAGCACATTAACGTCGTTCGCCTTCAGTTTGCCGTCCTTCGTCGACTTCACGTGCACCATACGTCCGCTTAACGTCTTGAACGAGATGTCGGTCACATTTGTCAGGTCCAGACGTGTGCCGAGCACCACGTGGTCCAGCAGCAGCTTCTTTACGAGCTCGGGCTGCTGCAGGAGATTTTCCGCACGTTTCGTCGCTGAATTCTGCGGCGCCAGGATCGTAAACGGCTCGTCTGGAAACATAAAACGGCGGCGTTAGTTTCGAATTTGCAATGCGTCGCACATAACTAAGCGAAAGTGCCAAAAATTTCCTCGACTACTGCTACTTTAATGCACGAAAACGACGAACGTTATGTTTTACGCTGAATACTCAACCATAATACTGCTTTCTTTAAAGAGCATATATATATATATATATATATATATATATATATATATATGCTCTTTATGACTATGCTATTTATTTTATTTCTATTGAATTTAATTTGGGGTTAAAAGTGATGGGTTTAAGGTGTATAATTTGTGTAATTTTGCTTTATGGGTTCAAATTCTAATTAAAGCAAGAGAAGTAAACATCAGGCAAGTGACAATTAATACATTGAAGATGAACAACGTCAAGGTTATCCTGAAACCTGTGCTAAAAAAGAAATTATGCAAAATCTTCAAATAAAATGTTTGGAAATAGGTAGAAAAATTAATTCCACATAAAATGAGTACAATTGCAGTACAGTGGAACTTCTTTAATCAATTGAAAAAACACTTTGCTTCTTCATGCCAAAGCAAGACCACATGTAGAATTGGAGATTTCCACTACATAGATATATCTCCATGTGACTATTATTTATTTATATAAGGTTTAATTTTGACGATGAGGTCAAAATTGAGGTCTGTGAACCAAGCATTTCTTTCTGGCATGAATTTGCCTGTAGAATGATGATTATGTTGTTGAATAAAAGAAGGTTATAACATTTTAAAGTTAAGAGTGAATTACTTTTTCCGGTACCTAATATAGTGCACCTGCGGCAACGTAAACTTCTTCCTGACCCACATATAATTTGAACAATGTGGGCACATTCAAGACAAATGTAAACCGCAACACCAACGGTTTAGTCTACCAAAACCCAACCATCTCAATTTCTTTTGCAGCGTAGAGAAACCCGGCGGAACGTGCCTGAAGATGATATAGCATCCGGAGCACTCGGATGGCGAGTACTCGGGACTCCCGAGTCGGGAGAGGATCGCGAGGAGGCCATCCGATGTCCGTTGCGTCACTTCTCCGTGGACCCGTGGACGTAGAGCCGTCGCCACAAGAGTCCGGAGGTGCGGTTGTTCGGAAACAACCTGCGGTTCGTCGAGTTCCATCCGGATTGGAACAGGGGCACGGCCGGCGTGAGCGGCTCTAAGATGCTTAACAACGGGAGGTACTACTGGGAGGTGGCCATTTCGAAGAGGATCTTCGGCACCAGCATTATGTGCGGGATTGGTAAGAGGCCGTTTGGCTTTGGTAATTGGCGAAAAGTTGATGTTGGAACTTTTGTAGGGACGAGGAGGGCGCGACTCTACGCTGACGCGTTCACGAATCTCCTGGGGGAAGATAAGCACGGCTGGGGTTTGTCGCACAAGGGACTTTTGTGGCACGACGGCAGATGGACAACGTACACTAAGCCATTTCGAGAAAATGTTGCAACCACCATAGGTATTCTCTTCGACGGTATAGCGGGTACTCTAGCTTACTATAAAGATGATAAATGTCTAGGTGTTGCGTTTCGTGGTTTAGATACGGTGAAAGAAGCACTGTATCCTATAATATGCTCCACTGCTGCCAGAACACAGATGTATTTGGCAACAACGAGAAAAGAGTTTGTTAGTTTACAGGATAGGTGTAAGGTTGTTATTGTAAAAAGGGTGAAATCCAAAAAGTACTTAAACAAGCTGAAGATTACCACTTGTATTATAAATTATTTAATGGAAGGAGTAGTGGATAAGGTTTCTCCGTTGCAGGAGATAAACGTTACAAATAATTCTTGACTTTTCTTATTGGCAAAAATGTAAATATTTTGGTATCAGCCCGTGGATTCAAATAGGCCATATTCTTGTAAATATTAATTGGGGCAAATCCCAGTGGTGATATATTACCTAACATAAAAAATATTTATATTTAGATGTCAGTATTTAATATCACTGATACAGTGTATACCAAAGTAATACATGATTTAATTCTGAAGACTAGTTCAAAACTGAGGTCAACTTTTTTCAGTTTCAGAAGCCAACAACTTTTTTCTCATAACCTTAATTTGCTTCTACAAGCAGATTATAGTTGTAGTTTATAATGATGATTATTTAGTAGAATAAAAATTATCTCAGGGAAAGTTATGTTGTTTTAAAATTAAACGCAAAAAGTAAATTTCATTTCCTCGTACCTAATATGTATATATTTACAGTTATGAAATTAAATTAAGCAAACAGATCACCTAAGGTCATCCGACAAGATAAGGCACCAAACCAGCAAATAAACAATTGAATTGCCAAACATTTTATACGTGACTAATTAAACGAAACACCAATGTCACATATAAACATTAAAATTGTTTCTAATTGTCGTAACAAGTATACATACTATCGATGGTAAAGAAATCACAGAGTGAATAAAACAATGAAAAATTCCTGCGCCCCTAAAAAAGTAGTTTTTAGTTTGTCATAAAATCCGGTAAATCCCCGCATCATATATAAGTCAAAGCGGAACGTGAAAATCGTAAAAAATAAACAGGATGCCTGACATTGATGGAACGTCCGCAAAAGTAACCCGGACCCAGAAAAGAATCATACCACTTGACAGGAAAATATTGTTCGGACCATATCTCAAAGTGAAATATTATTTTTAACGTAAAAAAAAACCCGAAGTCTCTCGTTAAATTATTCCTCGTAATGGAGTTTTCAGTTTTGTGATGAATGGAAGGTGGGATGGGGCCGGATCAGCCCAACCATCGGAGACCGAATGCAGCCCTGTTTCGCTGTCAATGACCGGAAAAACGCGGCACAATTTACTGTTTGGCATTAATTAAATTAACATTTCATTAACGTTGTAGCTGGAAATGAATTAGGCTGCCATTATAATTAAATTAAAAGGCATTTTATGATGTTATCTGTTGTAAAATGGCCGGGTCTATTTCTGTCATAAACACGAGTTTGAAAAGTCGTTGTTTACAGTGACAATTTGCTAAATCATTGGAGAATTTTCATTTCATCAAACGATCGATATGGAAATGAGCAATAATTAAGCGCAAATTGCGCGACCTGGGGGGTAATTAATCAACATATGTTTTAATTATGATTAGAAAAATGTGTCATCATCAAAAAATATCAATATCAATCAGGGTATAAATAAATAAGAGGCACAGAAATTGAACCTGCACATACTGTGATATTTTTTTTCAATTTGCATATATATTTAATGGTTTTTTAAAAAATTTACATCATAATTAAAGTAATAAAAAACACTTCTAGAGATTAGTAGAAAACCAATAATTTTATATTAGGTGTAGAAATAAAAGGTTAAAGAGAACTTATTTAATTTTATTTGATTTGTCTACAATTTTCTTTGAAACGTTTTCTAATTAAATTTTTAGTTTACATTAAAAACAAAAATATTAATGTTAAACTAATATTTATTTGTATTCTGAAGTATTTAATATTATTTATAATAACCAAAAAAAAAAAAAATTTAGAAGTCAGGAGTAAATTAAATTAATTTTAATGGTTTCTTAAAAATTTTGTATCATAATTAAAGTATACAAACACAAAAGAGTCAGGCGTTAAATAAATTAGTTTAAAAAAAAAAATACTTCTAGATATTAACAGAATACAAATAATTTTTTATTAGATGTAGAAATAAAAAAACAAAAGAAATATATGTAACTTGAAAGTCCAAATTAAGTTAATTTAAAATGACAACAAAATTTAAAAATTTTGTATCATAATTAAAGCATAAATATACTTTTAGAGACTAATGGGAAACGAATATTTTTGTATTAGGTGTATAAATAAAAGAGATGTGTAACTTATTTTATTTGTTTTCATATGAAATTTGTCTTCATTTTTCTTTGAAATTTGTTCAAATTAATCTTTTAATTTAAATTAAAAACAAAAATATTAATATGAATCTAATATTTATATGCATTCTGTAATATTTTTTATAATTTATAATAAATAAAGAGTCAGGTGTTAAATAAGTTAGTTTTAATGGTTTCTTCAAAATTTTATATAGCTATTAAAGTAAAAAAAGACTTCTAGAGATTAATAGAAAACAAATAATTTTATATTAGACGTAAAAATAAAAAACAAAAGAAATATATGTAACTTGAGAGTCCTAATTAAGTTAATTTAAAATGACAACAAAAATATTAATATAAATCTAAAAAATCCATGGACTTATAAAATTTTAATTTATTTTAATTTTATTTTTTTGTTTATTTTACACTAAAAGACACTTTCGTGGATGCGCAGGTAACTAATAACTTTATGTTAGGCGTAGAAATAAAAGGCAGCAAAAAGCTGTAACTTATTTAATTTTATTTGTTCGTCCTGAAACTTTTCTGCATTTTTATTTGAAACTTGTCCAAAATAAATTTAACTTTAATTACAAACAAACTCGCTCCCTTAAAGTATATAAACTTTAAGTCTTCAACGCTCATATTTCTTTACGAAGTCTATAAAACTACTTTATTTCACTTTATTTGTAAATAAAGTTATATTTTACTACGCAGTCTAATCATAAATCTCATTTTAAGCACAAACAACAACAACTTTCCCGGCCATAACGCGTACTTTATTTAATTACTGGCTGCTTATCGTGACGCTTATGGCAAATAGTTGAACTTTGCAGATTAGCTCAATCGACGGTTTTTGTTGTGCATGTGGATTTATCTATGAGCCCCGATACATCCCGCCTGTCTCCGGTATTTTAATCGTATGTTTTATCACCTAGACACGTAATTACGGGCCTGTAATTAATTTCCGAGCACCAATTTATCAGTGTTTAGTTTTTGAGTGTTACGCTACGCAGTACCGGCAATTTCAATTAACCGAATCTTTCAATAATATCCGATAGTGGCGTATGTCAAACGACGGATGCTTGATCAATATAATTGTGCGCCGGGGGAATAATGTTATATTATTCAGGGATTTAGACTGAAACCCGGTTTATACTCGAACAACATCATTTAATCAATTTATGGTTATGGAAATATGGCCGCATTAGAGTTACCAATAACACCGTAAGTCCTCTCGGTCCGATCCCGCCACCCCGTTTCTAATTCCTTTCATGATGCATAATCCCGTACGTGCACTTGTGCAATGGAAACCGACGCCCGGAAATATAATTCAGCCCGCGGCCCGTTTCGCCACACTTTCAAACTGACTTATTACCTGGTGATTTACTTTTTTTAGGTTCGCGTGTTTGGGAACATTTAAAACAGTTAAATTCGACGATGGATAAGATAAAAATGCGATTTACGAGTTCACCTGTTAATCCTGCGATACGTTTATCTTATCCTGTCCGTTCGATCCTGCAAATCCACCGACGGTTATTCATTCTGATTTAATATAAGGGTTAGTTTTTTATCTGAAGGTCGATTGTTTTTTTACGTGTAGCAGATGTCAACATTTAGAGAAATGGACTTGTTGACTTGATAAAGAAATTTGGATCAGAAATATTTGCATTAGATCAGCCAACGCTTAATTTACTAGAGAATATTTGGTACATTTTTATATTGTTTACTTTACACTCTTTTAAAATTTAACTGGTTAAAGTAATGTTAATTTTTTACATTGTTTTTATAATTTTCATTATTATGAGTCTTTTGTCTGAAGGTCGATTGTTGTTTACATAAACAGATATTAAAAATTAACGAAATAAATTTGTTATTTGCTTATAAAGACGTGGAGTAAAAATACTTGTAAGATTTTTCTACTAACATAGTTACATATTTTAACAATCTCTTCAATTGATTTTTATTTTTAGCATTAAATCAACCAATTCTAAATTAATTTATTAGAGAAAATTTGATACATTTATATATATTTATATTCTTTTAAAATTTTACTGGTTATTTTTAATTTTTTACAATATTTTTATATTTTTTATAATTTTCAATATTATGAGTATATTTTAACAACCTCTTCAATTATTTTTTATTTTTAATTTTAGCATTAAATCAAGCAATTCTTAATTAATTTACTAGTCAAAATTTGATACATTTTCATATTTTTATTATTATGTATCTTTTGTCTCAAGATATGTTGATTTTAAATGAACAGATATTAAAATTTAGAGATATGAACTTGTTATTTGGTTAAAAAGAGATGGAGCAGAAGTACTCGAAAAAATATAAAATTCTTTTACTGATGTAATAATGTAATGTAATATTTTAACAGTCTTTTCATTTATTTATTATTTTTATTTGTAGCATTAAATTAAACAATTCTTAATTAATTTACTAGAGAAAATTTGATACATTTTTATATTGTTTATATTTACACGTCTATTTTACATTATTTTAAAATTTTTTTTATTGTTAATTTTTTACATTATTTTTATATTTTTTATAATTTTCGTTATTATGAGACTTTTGTTGAAGGTAGAATTTTTTTACATGAACAGATATTAAAATTTAGGCATATGAACTTGTTAATGGTTAAAAAGATGTGGAGCAGAAATACTCGTAAAAATACTTGTAAGATTCTTTTTACTAATATAGTTACATATTTTAACAAACTCTAATTATTTTTTATTTTAATTTTTAGCATTAAATCGACCAATTCTTAATGCATTTATTAGAGGAAAGTTGGTACATTTTTATATTGTTTATATTTACACCATTATTTTATATTCTTTTAAATTTTACTGGTTATTGTTAATTTTTTACATTATTTTTATATTTTTATAATTTTCATTATTATGAATCTTCTATCTGAAGGTCGATTGTTTTTTACATGACCAGATATTAAAATTTAGAGAAATGAACTTGTTATTTGGTTAAATAAACATGGAGCAGTAAAAATACTTGTAACATTCTATTTCTAGTGCTTTTTTACTTTTTTTATAAGTTTACTGATTTTTTCCATTAATTTTCTACTTTTTATAATTTTCATTATTGTAAGTATGATATGTATTGATAAAATTCAAAAAGTTGATTGGGTTTTAGATGTACCGATATCAAAGTTTAGTGAAATAGATTTATTAATTTGATAAAAAGACGTAGAGGAGAAATATTCGTAAACATTTTTGTATGATTTCTAATGATTATTAATGATATTTTTAATTTCTATTTTAATTATTATATTAATCTTATTTACTTATATTCTATACATTCTTTGACAAATTTATTGTCATTGTTAAATTATTACGTATCTTTTTATTCTGATTTAATATGTTTTACACATGTCAAAATATGGAGAAATGAACTTGTTGATTTGATAAAAGAGCGTGGGAGTAGAAATATTCGTAAAAATGCTTGTAAGAATCCTTTTTTTTTCGGTAAAGTTACGGTTACCATTGTTTTCGCGTCGTAACGAAAGATAAAAAGGCGATTTATGGAATGGAATATACATTCACCTGTTAATCCCGCGATCCGTTTATCTGCTCGCTCGCCCGATCCTTTTTAAATCCACGGACGGTTGTTCATTTTGATTTAATAAAACTGCCGTGATGCATTTTTGTCGACGATCGATCGCTTTTATGACGACGGACAAATGTCTCCTTCCTATAGGATGGCGTGTCTAATAATGTGCGGTCATAATAATAACTTAATTCCCAGATAAATTTCTGATCAATTTGAAATTGCTCAATGCATTTTTTTGCCATTGTGTGTTGGGTCGGAATTTTTAACAGCGGTAGGAACTTAATCAACCGACATTCCAAATTTGTTTTTCACATACGTACTTTTTAACATATATTCAATACTTTATTAAAATTAGATAATATTATATTATTTGGATAACTATCCAATTGGTTCATCTGTCAAATTATATTATTTTTGACAAAGTTAATTAAATTTTACATATGATAAGAATTGAGCCTTTTTAACAGTTTTAAGAAAATTTGCTAATATTTATGTATTCATGAAACTTTTGTATGTTTTTTAGAGAATTTTATTTAAATTATTTAAAAACTGTTCATTTGTGTTTTATTATTGTTATTTTATGGGGATTTTATTTTAAAAATGCATTTTCTGAAATATTTTATAGTTTTATAAGATTATGGAAATTTCTAATAAATTTTGAACATTTTGATTTTTTGTTATGTTTTAATTTATCGAATATAGTTTTTTATGTTTTCTTATAAAATTTTAATTTTTTACCTAAAAAAATGTTATATTACTAATTTTGTGATTATTGAAATTTTAATTTTTTTCATAATTTGAATATTATAATTTCTCTTATAAACAATATAGATAAATTTTCTAACATATTTTTAAAAAATCTATTTGACCTTGAAATTTGAAATTCTGTTATCGAATAATTGTAATTTTACATTCTAAATTGTTTTAATCAGATAATATATTTTTTTCAATAATCGTCAATTTATGTTGTATAATTTTAATTTTTTACTTCCAATTTCTGTTTATTTTCTTAAAGAATTTTAATTTTTTACTTTTAAAAATCCACAAATTTGTTTACAGAATATTTTTAAATAACTATTTTTTCGACATATTTAAGAAATTTTTATTTTAAAAAATCGACACTTTTTTATATATTTTGTAAATCTGTGTAATTTTGATTGTTTCAAATATTATTATATTAAATTATTTTTTTAAATTTTTGAGGAAAATTTGTAATTTTTTCTAAATTTTGTTATTTTTTTTATCTCCTTAGAAAATTTTAATTTTTTACTTATTTTAAAATCGATAAATTTTTTACAGAATTTTAATTAAAAAATCATCGTTTATTTTTTACTTTTTAATATTTTTAAATATTAATTAATTTTCTAATTTTTTTAATCATATTTTATAAATTTGTTTAATTTTGATTGTTTGAAAATTTTAATATCTTTAAGTAAAAAATCATCGTTTTTTTTTTTTATTTTTTAACATTTTTAAGGAAAAAATTTTAATTTATTCAAAATTCAAAAACAATTATTTTTTATTTCCTTAGAAAATTTTAATATTTTACACTTTTGATTTTTTAAAAATTTTATCACTTACAGAATTTAATTAAAAAATCAAATTAAATAAAATTTGAATTTTTTTCTAAATTTTGTATTGTTTTTACTTTTTACAAAATTTTAGTTTTTTACTTCTAAAAATCGATAAGTTTTTAAAAATTTTAAAAATTTGTCTAATTTTGATTGTTTGAAATCAAATATTTTACAAAATTTTGAGTTTTTTTTTTATTTTTTAACATTTTTAAGAAAAAATTGTAATTTTTTCTAAATTTTGTAACTAATTTTTTTTTCAAATTTCTTTAGAAATTTTATTTTAATTTTTAACTTCTTTTAAAAATCGATATTTTTTTACAGAATTTTTTTAATTTTTTGACATTTTTAATCTTTTAGAAAATTTTAATTAAAAAAATTTTATAATAATTTGTTTAAATTTGATTCTTTAATATCTTAATTTCCTTCAGAATTTTAACTAAAAAAATCAAATTATTTTTTACTTTGTTTTTTTTTGTTATTAATATTTTTTATATAATTTTATTTTTTTTACTTTAAATAAACACATTTGTTTACAGGTTTTTTAAATATGTGTAACTGTTTTGAAATTCTTAACCATTTATAAAATTTTAATTTCATAATTATTTTCTTACACAATCGTACTATATAAAACATAATAATGGACATTTTTTACAGATTTTATAAATTTGTTTAATTTTAATATTTAAAATCTTAATCTCTTTCAGAATTATAATTTTGGAATTATGAAAATTATCTTATATAATTTTAGTTTTTAAATTATGTCTTATTCATATGTATATTTTATGCTTTCCAAATGACTGTAATAAAGTTAAACACATAAATATGTCATATACAAATATTTATTAGCAAAACAGGTGGAAATAATCACTTAATAAAAATAAACTAGTTTGTTGATTTATAATCAAGTTTAACATTGCAAAATATATCCTGATTTGCTGGAACTAATTCAATAAACACAAACTCACCAAAAAAAAAATATTTATACACCATAATTCACTTTAATTTGCTTAAATAACCTACATTACACGAACAAATTGTAAATATAATTACATTAAAATTCCCATTTTAAATAAATAAAGCGCATTTACCACTGACAAACTGACCTCGGTTACGTCGCCTCGCACTTAAATAATTGACGTATTGTCTTAAAGTTCAAGTTCGACGTCGGCGACGGCCAAAGAAAAAATGCAACCCTTTAAAATTCCAGTCCGGACGCGGAACGTACGGGAATAAGATAAAACTTCAAATGCAACTATCGAACAAATCACAAAGCCATAACTTAAGCCTTATAACCAATATTTGCGCCGTTACAAAAAGTTACGAAGTAATTTCGTCGCCGGAAATTCGCCGTAAAAATAAAAAGTCCGTATAATTTAATCGTTCGAAAAACATAACGATAACCGTCGCCATTCGATGGCCGTATTATGAAAATTGAATGGTGTTTTATTTTTACGGCGATGCAAATTTAACGGTTGTCGTTTCGATTATTATTTCGTGCAAATCATAATACGTAATCAGGCGCTTTAATCGGGCATAATGAATGCAATAATTAATGTGGCCGGGGCCGGCATTAATGAAAGTAATAATTGAAATTTTATCTGACGAAAATAACGGCTCAATTACATGGTTTTGGTTATGCCAAACAATTCGGTCGAATTATCGTATGTAAAAGAGGCAGATTGTGTTTAATTAATTAATTAATTGATTTTACTGCGTGCAAAAAAAAATAGCAGTTATAGTTACAGACACTGTCGATAGAAGTGAAAACTTAGAACTTTTAGTATTAAAATATGAATTTTCATAATGTTTGAATTAAAATTATCAACATCAATCTGGTTTTCACATCTATTGACACTCCGAGCAACAATTACATGAATGTTTATATGTTTTTTATTATTCAAATATATTACGGACTATACAAGGTCATAACAAAATATAAATGCAATTCAATTGATATAACAATTAATATACAATCATATTATTTATGGATAGTATTTGTATTTACTTAAATTTCAATGTTCTTGATTTTTAACATTATTTTAATTCTTTGCATTATTGTCATCATTAATTTCAACAATACTTAGACTTTTTGTACTTTCAATTATTTCATTTTGTTCTAAAAAAGATACAATAGTCTTATGGTGACTAAAGTAAGAAATGAAAATGTTTCATTCAAATTTATGTAAGTATCTCGTAAAAACGGCATCGATTGTCGTTTTATATTTTGTACTACTAAGTTTTCGATCATTGGACCTATTTAAATAAATTTTTCACTAAATCCATTCATTTTCACTAACAAGATATACACAGCACTATACGCCAGCTGTATAGCCACAGATATACTGAGATAAGCATGTCGGTGATGCGAACGCCCGAGATTTTACCCATCCAAAAAGTGTCTAAGGCGCACAGCACACTGCGCGTGCGCCAGTCATTATCATGTCAGTGACGCGAACGCATAATATTTCCCTAACCAAAAGTGCCCAACGCGGCTAAAGAAGTTTTCACTTCTAAAAGTACATTAAATATATTATTATTTGTTAGGAAAGGCTAATTTTCAGTTTACACACTTTTGTTGACTGTATAAATAAAATTTAAAGTTGGCAGTTATGGAAACTGCCGATAGAAGTGAAAACTTAGAACTTTTAGTATTAAAATTTGAAATTTCATAATGTTTGAATTAAATTTATCAACATCAATCTGGTTTTCACATCTATTGACACTCCGAGGAACAATTATATGAATGTTTATATGTTTTTTTTATTATTCAAATATATTACGGGCTGTACAAAATCATAACAAAATATAAATACAATTCAATTGAAATAACAATTAATATACAATCATATTATTTACGGACAGTATTTGTATTTACTTAAATTTCAATGTATTTGATTTTTAACGTTATTTTAATTGTTTGCATCATTGTCATCATTAATTTCAACAATACTTAGACTTTTTGTACTTTCAATTATTTCATTTTGTTTTAAAAAAGATACAATAGACTTATGGTAACTAAAGTAAGAAATGAAAATGTTTGATTCAAATTTATCTAAGTATCTCGTAAAAACGGCATCGATTGTCGTTTTATATTTTGTACTACTAAGTTTTCGATCATTGGACCTATTTAAATAAATTTTTCACTAAATCCATTCATTTTCACTAATAAGATATACACAGCACTATACGTCAGCCGTATAGCCACAGATATACTGCTATAAGCATGTCGCTGATCCGAACGCCCGAGATTTTACCCATCCAAAAGTGTCTAAGGCGCACAGCACACTGCGCGTGCGCCAGTCATGAGCATGTCAGTGACGAGAACGCATAATATTTCCCTACCAAAAAGTGTCCAACGCGGCTAAAGAAGTTTTCACTTCTAAAAGTACATTAAATATATTATTATTTGTTAGGAAAGGATAATTTTCAGTTTACACACTTTTGTTGACGGTATAAAAAAATTTAAAGTTGGCAGTTACAGAGACTGTTGATAGAAGTGAAACCTTAGAACTTTTAGTATTAAAATTTGAAATTTCATAATGTTTGAATTAAATTTATCAACATCAATCTGGTTTTCACATCTATTGACATTCCGAGTAACAATTTTATGCATGTTTATATGCTTTTTTTATTATTTAAATATATTACGGGCTGCACAAGATCATAATGAAATATAAATACAATTCAATTGAAATAACAATTAATATACAATCATATTATTTATGGATAGTATTTGTATTTATTTAAATTTCAATGTACTTGATTTTTTTAATTGTTTGCATCATTGTCATCATTAATTTCAACAATACTTAGACTTTTTGTACTTTTAATTAATAGAATTATGGTAACTAAAGTAAGAAATGAAAATGTTTCATTCAAATTTATTTAAGTATTGCGTAAAAACAACATCGATTGTCGTTTTATATTTTGTAGTATTGAGTTTTCGATCATTGGACATATTTAAATAAATTTATCACTAAATTCATTCAATTTCATTTATAAGATATACACAGCACTATAGGTCAGCCGTATAGCCACAGATATACTGCTATAAGCATGTCGCTGATCCGAACGCCCGAGATTTTACCCATCCAAAAGTGTCTAAGGCGCACAGCACACTGCGCGTGCGCCACTCATGAGCATGTCAGTGACGCGAACGCATAATATTTCCCTACCAAAAAGTGTCCAACGCGGCTAAAGAAGTTTTCACTTCTAAAAGTACATTAAATGTATTATTATTTGTTAGGAAAGGCTAATTTTCAGTTTACACACTTTTGTTGACTGTATAAATAAAATTTAAAGTTGGCAGTTATGGAAAATGCCGATAGAAGTGAAAACTTAGAACTTTTAGTATTAAAATTTGAAATTTCATAATGTTTGAATTAAATTTATCAACATCAATCTGGTTTTCACATCTATTGACACTCCGAGGAACAATTATATGAATGTTTATATGTTTTTTTTATTATTCAAATATATTACGGGCTGTACAAAATCATAACAAAATATAAATACAATTCAATTGAAATAACAATTAATATACAATCATATTATTTACGGACAGTATTTGTATTTACTTAAATTTCAATGTATTTGATTTTTAACGTTATTTTAATTGTTTGCATCATTGTCATCATTAATTTCAACAATACTTAGACTTTTTGTACTTTCAATTATTTCATTTTGTTTTAAAAAAGATACAATAGACTTATGGTAACTAAAGTAAGAAATGAAAATGTTTGATTCAAATTTATCCAAGTATCTCGTAAAAACGGCATCGATTGTCGTTTTATATTTTGTACTACTAAGTTTTCGATCATTGGACCTATTTAAATAAATTTTTCACTAAATCCATTCATTTTCACTAATAAGATATACACAGCACTATACGTCAGCCGTATAGCCACAGATATACTGCTATAAGCATGTCGCTGATCCGAACGCCCGAGATTTTACCCATCCAAAAGTGTCTAAGGCGCACAGCACACTGCGCGTGCGCCAGTCATGAGCATGTCAGTGACGCGAACGCATAATATTTCCCTATCAAAAAGAGTCGACTTGATAAAATAGCTTCAGATCGTCAGCATAGGCTAAACTACAGCATAAAAACCAACTCATTGATGAATAAAAAGAATAATAGGGGTTCCAAGTTAAATCCCTGCGGTACGCCTGAGGATGCAGTGTAAATGTGAGATCTAAAATCAATTGTAGTTGATGTAACAAGTTCTGTTTCGCACATAACTCTGAATTAAATCAATAAGACTACCACTCAGACCAAATGTAACAAGTTTGTTCAACAGTATAGCATGGTCAATGGTATCCAAGGCATGTCAAAAGTCTGTATAAATGTCGTCCATCTGACTTTTAAATCCATTGATGAACTTATATCACGAGTCATACATATCAAATTATTGGTGGTGGAGCTGTTTAATATAAAATTGTGCTTATTAGGAGAAATTTTATAACGAACACTTTGATAAATGACGGAATATAACACCTGTTCAAATATTTTAGAGAAATTACTTAATATAAAGATGGGTCTGTAATTATTAAAATTAGACTTATTACCTTTTTTGTATACTGGGGTAATTTTCGCATATAGATGGGAGGGTATTTGTTTTAAGAAAATTGGTTGTTACCTACTCGTAGGATTACAGTCAGTACAATTAGCTTCGACATTTTACGTCATCTTGACCTACGCCAACGTCCCAAAAACAGTTGGCAACTAAAACCGAACGTAATTAACTAAAACACATTGTGGGTTTGAGCACCTATTGATTCCGTACATAAATAATTCATAGACCGGTGCTCAAAGCAAACGTTAATTAACCAAAGTGGCCGAAAGAGAAAAGATAAAACGCGCTCGACATTAAAATCAACCCCCGTAACGAAAAGCGAAAAAAAAAAGAATTTGCCTTCCGTCAACGAAACAATCTATCGGTCACGTACCCGGTCGGCGTCTTAGTCGGTTTCAATTAAAAGTGGCCGTTAAGTTTTCGGTGCGGGGGTGTGCAGGTTCATCCTCGCCGACCGGCTAACGTGTCTCGATACCTGAAAGCGATGGCCTCCCGAAAATGCTTATCGGTACGGAAAGTTTGCGAACTTATGGCTCAAACTTCGCCGACATTGGTATTTTCCGGATATAAGGAAGTTCGTAATGTGGTTAGCGTAACGAAATATCGGACGATCGCTCATCGGATATAGAAAACTGCTTTAAAGCACATCTGGTTTTGGTTTTCGATAAAGATTTCGCGGGATTATTCGGCTGCGGACGCGTAAGACGTATCGGTATGGCTAAGTTGGATGGAGATGGGTGGTGTGCGGAGGTGGGGTTAATACCATATTGAACAATGCACATATAATGGGTTAGTTTGAAAGACAACTTAAACAATATCAGTCAATGTTACAATGAAAAATCTGTGAAGTGAGATATGACGACACAAGATGTATCAGTATGGCTATATTGGGAGAAGAGAGGAGGAGTACGAAGGCATAATTAATTCCTTACTAGCAATGTACATTTAAAGAGCTAGTTTATTATTTAATTTTATGGTGTATTCATCTGGTTTTGTCCTTTGATCAAGATTCCTTGGCAATGCCCATTTAAGGAGCTAATTTATCATTTGATATCAATTGAAATGAAGTTAAAAAATGCTACAATGATAAGCCTTTGTATTCATTCAAAATGATTCATAATTAAATGTTTATGTCAGCTAATATTTCAGGTCGTCACTTTGTGGTGTGTTCATCTGGTTTCATCCATTGATAAAGATTTTTCAGGATTATTCAGTCGTGAAGGAACAAAACTTATTAGTATGGCCATATTTGAAGAAGATTGGAGATGTACGAACACATAATTAATTCCTAATTGACATGCACATTTAAGGAGCTAATTTATCATTTGATGTCAATTGAAATGAAGTTAAAAAATACAACAAATTCATTCAAAATGATTCATAATTAAATGTTTATGCTAATATTTCAGGTCGTCACTTTGTGGTGTATTCATCTGGTTTCACCCTTTGACAAAGATGTTTCAGGATTATTTAGTCGTGAAGAGACCAAACTTATTAGTATGGCCATATTGGAAGAAGATTGGAGATGTACGAAGACATAATTAATTCCTAATTGACATGCACATTTAAAGAGCTAATTCATCATTTGATATCAATTGAAATGAAGTTAAAAAATACTACAAATTCATTCAAAATGATTCATAATTAAATGTTTATGGCAGCTAATATTTCAGGTCGTCACTTTGTGGTGTATTCATCTGGTTTCGTCCTTTGACAAAGATGTTTCAGGACTATTTAGTCGTGAAGAGACCAAACTTATTAGTATGGCCATATTGGAAGAAGATTGGAGATGTACGAAGACATAATTAATTCCTAATTGACATGCTCATTTAAGGAGCTAATTTATCATTTGATATCAATTGAAATGAACTTAAAAAATACTACAATGACAAGCCTTTGAATTCATTCAAAATGATTCATAATTAAATGTTTATGGCAGCTAATAATTCAGGACGTCATTTTGTGGTGTATTTATCTAGTTTAGTCTTTTAATAAAGATTTTTCAGGATTATTCAGTCGTGAAAGAACAAAACTTATTATTATGGCCATATTGGAAGAAGATTGGAGATGTACGAAGACATAATTAATTCCTAATTAGCAATTTACATTTAAGGAGCTAATTTATCATTTGATATCAGTTGAAATGAACATAAAAAATACTACAATGACAAGTCTTTAAATTCATGCAAAATGATCCATAAATAAATGTTTATGGCAGCTAATAATTCAGGACGTCATTTTGTGGTGTATTCATCCGGTTTTGTCCTTTGATAAAGATTTTTCAGGATTATTCAGTCGTGGAGGAACAAAACTTATAGTATGGCCATATTGGAAGAAGATTGGAGGAATACGAAGGCATAATTAATTCTTAATTTGGAATGCATATTTAAGGAGCTAATTTATCATTTGATGTCAATGGAAATGAAGTTAAAAAATACCACAATGGCAAGCCTTTGAATTCATTCAAAATGATCCATAATTAAATGTTTATGACAGCTAATAATTAGGTCGTCATTTTGTGATGCTTTCATCTGGTTTTGTCCTTTGATAAAGATTTTTCAGAATGACAATATAAAATGAAACAATGCTACAATGACAAATCTTTGAATTAACACAAAATAATCCATAATAAAATGTTTATGGACGCTAATAATTCAGACCAGACAGTCATTTTACGAGTGCATTTTCATTTAAAGACCGACGTGAAAATTTTAATATTCTCCCGTATTTGAATACAACATTAACATCCAGTCCGGTACTTCACACGTTCGCTCACGCACCATGCCAAGGCGATAATTTATTTATTTTTACGAGAATTCCGGGCTTAACCGGCAAAATATGACCGCAATAAAACCTGACCCATAATATATTAATAATTCTTTACAGTCGTTTTGTTTTTCCAGCAAAACCGGTCTTTATCTTTTACGAATGAGGTTCAAATAATACGTTTCGCCGTGTCTTTGTGTTTACTAGTGTTGGAACTAGTCTCTTACTTACTCGGCATCTAATTGGAACAGTTTCAGTGCTCTATATAAAGCAGGAATGAGTTGCAGCTCGATGTATCAATATGAAACACATAATTCAATTCCCGTTGTCTCTATGGCAACTCGTATATTTTCAATGCAATCAAACTTTTACTACAATTTTAAGATGTAAATTCGAAGTCTTTGTGCTGATGGAAACGTCTCCCTGAACTTTTTTATTTGCCTCATGATTTCAATGAATTTGTCTATGAAAAATTTATGGGGGTTGAACAAATAAAACGATCTTTATTTATGTGCCCTAAAAAATTGTACCGAGTCTTTTGTGGATGGCACATGTTCTTGACGTTACACAAAACGCAATAAGCCTCAACAAAGAGCCCGAATGGGGGTGGGGGGGCGAATCGTGAAGAGCAGATGTGAAAAATTGTCATATTAAGAGTACTAAGATTAAGGGAAAATGAAAAAGGGGGCGAACACATTGTCCTGAACACAAATCCACGGATGTGGATAAATACAGAAGTAGGTACGAGTGAGAGGAACAATTAATTAATGCCTGGAGGATAATTTTCATTATAAACTAGCTTGAGCCAATAGGAATTGATGAGAACGAAAGGGCTTTAAAGCAGATGATCCCCGTGCCCGTTAATCCTTAATCCTAATAAAGAGTTAATATCGGAACGGGAAGCCGGAGAAAATAATTAAAAACCCATTATGAGAAGTTAAGCAGCATAAATTTTTACTTCCGGTTTCACTTGGAATTACATCAATTTTGTTTTAGTGTGTGGGTGGGCGGGCAAAAAGTTTTAAATACTTTTCCTCGCAAAGACGGCCGGTATCTAAAATTGGAATTTACTTTGTCTGTGCCTTAAAAACGGGAGCATTTCACTTTATTATCAAAGTTGCAGGTGATGGGGGACGGACGTCAGATTTCGCTCGTAATTTTTGAGCAACCCAGGTACGTGAAAAGATTACGGCATTAAAGTATTATGAGTTTCAATATCGTTCTCGAGTTTAATGAGCATTACAGGAACGTTTCGTAGCCTGAAAGTTGTTGGCTGGCATCAAGATTGAATTTAGTTCGGACATCAAGAAAGAGGGAAATACACATTTTTAACTTGTAAGCACTTGATAAATTATTGACACACAAAACACAACCGGTGTAGGAAACTGATACGTGACTCCTTTCTCTTCTTCACCTCTTCTGAAGGATTATTTTAGAACAGATGTAAAACCCATAGTACTATAGGAAATTTGAAAGTAGCTGTATTAGGATAAATCAATGAGAATTAGATCTTCACCAGCTCTTCTGAAGGATCAGCTTAGCGTCCTCGTGCACTAGAATACACTTAAGAAGTCTTTTAGGCAGTACTTCTGAGAAGAGAACCTTGAAGCTATATCAACTTCGAATCCAGACTTATGAATGTAGTATTATATTATTAATCACCAAGTTTGAAAGATAAGTGAAAATAAGCTAAAAAGTGTTTAAATCATTATGGAGACCAAACATTAAAAATAGCTTACAACATTGGCACAGTCTCAACAGACTTTAGATCGTATTTATATGTTCTAAAGTGTTTACAGACGAGGTAAGAAAATGAACCTTATTATAATCTTACCATTATACATTTTTTAGTTAGAAACAAATTCTCACAACAACTGATCCAATCACTTCATGGAAAAACTTGATTATATTCTTTAGCTTTATGATTTAGGTCATTTTAGAATAGATGCAAAACATATAATCCTTTAGGAAATTTGAAAGTAGCTGTATTAGGATAAATCAAGGACCATTAGATCTTCAACAGCTCTTCTGAAGGGTAAGTTTATTAACCACATGCACTAGAATACTCTTAAGAAGTTCTTTAGGCAGTACCTCTGAGAAGAGAACCTTGAAGCTATATCAACTTCGAATCCAGACTTCATTATAATTGTAGTATTATAGTATTAATCAGCCAGTTTGAAAGATATGTGAAAATAAGCTAAAATGTGTTTGAATAAAAAAATATCTTCAAGGAGAATGAACCATTATGGAGACCAACATTAAAAACAGCTTGCAACATTGGAACAGTCTCAGCAGTGTTTAGATCGTATTTATAAGTTCCAAAATGTTTATAGACAAGGTAAGAAAATAAACCCTATTATAATCTTACCATTTTACATTATTTAGTTATAAACAAATTCTCGAAGCAACTGATCTCAACAATTCATTGAAAAACTTAATTATATTCTTTAGTTTTATGATTTATAACTTATTAGTATGGCCATATTAGGACATTTTAGAATAGATGTAAAATCCATAGTCTTTTAGGAAATTTGAAAGTAGCTGTATTAGGATAAATCAATGACCATTAGATATTCAGCTCTTTTGAAGGATCAGCTTATTATCCTCATGCACTAGAATACACTTAAGAAGTTTTCTAGGTAGTACTCCTGAGAAGAGAACCTTGAAGATATATCAACTTCGAATCCGGACTTCATTATGATTGTAGTATTGTAATATTAATCAGCCAGTTTGAAAGATATGTGAAAATAAGTTAAAAAGTGTTTAAATAAATAAATATATTCAAAGAGAATAAACCATTATGGAGTCCAAACATTAAAAACAGCTTACAACATTGGAACAGTCTCAATAGTGTTTAGATCGTATTTATATGTTCTAAAGTGTTTATAGACGAGGTAAGAAAATAAACCCTATTATAATCTTACCATTTTACATTATTTAATTAGAAACAAATTCTCAAAGCAACTGATCCCAACAATTCATCGAAAAACTTGATTATATTCTTTAGCTTTATGATTTAGGTCATTTTAGAATAGAGGTAAAACCCATAGTCGTTTAGGAAATTTGAAAGTAGCTGTATTAGGATAAATCAATGACCATTAGATCTTCACCAGCTCTTCTGAAGAATCAGCTTAGCATCCTCATGCACTAGAATACACTTAAGAAGTCTTTTAGGCAGTACTCCTGAGAAGAGAACCTTGAAGATATATCAACTTCGAATCCGGACTTCATTATGATTTTAGTATTGTAGTATTAATCATCCAGTTTGAAGGATATGTGAAAATAAGTTTAAAAGTATTTAAATAAACAAATATCTTCAAAGAGAATAAACCATTATGGAGTCCAAACATTAAAAACGGCTTACAACATTGGAAAAGTCTCAACAGTGTTTAGATCGTATTTATATGTTCTAAAGTGTTTATAGACGAGGTAAGAAAATAAACCCTATTATAATCTTACCATTTTACATTATTTAGTTAGAAACAAATTCTCGAAGCAACTGATCCCAACAATTCATCGAAAAACTTGATTATATTCTTTAGCTTTATGATTTAGGTCATTTTAGAATAGATGTAAAACCCAAATTTGAAAGTAGCTTTATTAGTACAAATCAATGACCATTAGATCATCCTCATGTACTAGAATGCACTTAAGAAGTCTTCTAGGCAGTACTCCTGAGAAGAGAACCTTGAAGTGATATCAACTTCAAATCCAGACATCATTATGATTGTAGTATTAATTAGTCAGTTTGAAACATAAGTGAAAATAAGCTAAAAAGTGTTTAAATAGAAAAATATCTTCAAGAATAATGAACCATTGTGGAGACCAAACATTAAAAATTATTATTATTAAGCTTATAATATTGGAATAGTCTTTAAATCGTATTTATATGTTCTAAAGTGTTTATAGACGGGATAAGAAAATAAATCTTATTATAATCATACCATTTTACATTATTTAGTTAATCAATGACCATTAGATCTTCATCAGCTCTTCTGAAGGATCAGCTGATTATCCTCATGCACTAGAATACACTTCAGAAGTCTTCTAGGCAGTACTCCTGAGAATAGAACCTTGAAGTTACATTAATTTTGAATCCAGACCTCATTATGATTGTAGTATTAATTAGTCAGTTTGAAAGATAAGTGAAAATAAGCTAAAAAGTGTTTAAATAAAAGAATATCTTCAATATCTTTAACCTTTATGGAGACCAAACATTAAAAACAGCTTACAACATTGGAACAGTCTCAACATAAATTAATTCGGACATCAAAAAAGGGGGAAATACACATTTTTAACTTGTAAGCACTCCATAAATTATTGACACACAAAACACGACCGATGTAGGAAGCCGGTACGTGACTCGTTTCTTTGATTTAATTAACACGCGGGGGCCCCCGGCCCGTGTTTATTGCGTTCGCGAAACTTTTAAATTAAATGATAAATTTAAGACGCCCAGATAAAACGTATCACGTCCCAATAATCCATGCCCGCACATTCAAGCATGTAACCGTGCATCGAAATCACTTCTATAAATACCCGAATGTTTCGATGATGCGAAAAGTGCCGTTGTAACGGATCACTTTTGCAGTCGGATTGACGTGTAAGATTGCGTACATGTAGAATTAAACTTTTATTGCAGACTACAGCTGATCTCTTAACGTCGTTAAATTGAGACTTCCTGATGTTCCAATGGCTATGGAAAGAGGAGACTGGATGATTGATTGCAGTTGTGCGGACGGCGTTTCGCCGATTCTCGGTCTGGCGGTCGAACGGTTGGCCAAAAAAATGCTGGCTTGAACTTCTTCAATTAGCCGCGGCCAACGTTACACGCGGCGATGGGAGAGCCCGTCTGCCGAATTACGGGCCAATGTGATTCAATTAGTTGTCGCGCCGGAAAGAATCCCGAGTGGTTCGTGGACTGGACGACGAAATTAGTGGAAATATAAAATAGTAGGTTGTGTAATAATTATTAATAATATTTGTAGTGTAATCTCTATTTTGCTTGTGTGAACAATAAACAATAAAAATAGCCCATAAAGTTGGAGGAAACTGGATAGTGATTAGATCCAATCTTTTATCTTGTTTAGGGGTTTAGAGGCAGGATATGAAAACAAATTGTATTGTTGTATTTAAAAAGAAGTTGACATAACAATTGTTACAACAACCCCATCATAAACTTTCAATTAAATTAGAGATAACAGATGTAAAACTTCGACATAGTTCATAATTGTATTTGCAGGATTATGTTTAAGAATAAAACCAAGAAACAGGAGGGTCATCATATGATTAAGGCCATTTTAGATTAGATGTAAAACCTACAGTCCTTTAAGAAATTTGAAAGTGGCTGTATTAGTATAAATCAAGGACCTCTAGATCTTCACCACCTTTTCTGAAGGATCAGTTGATCATTCTTATGCATTAGAATACTCTTAAATAGTTCTCTATGTAATACTCATGAGAAAAGGACCTTGAAGCTATACCAACTTCGCATCCAAACTTCATTATAATTGTAGTATTAGAGCCAGTTTGAAAGATAAGTGAAAATAAGCTAAAAAGTGCTTAAATAAAAAAATATCTTCAAGGAAAATGAACCATTATGGAGACCACATATTAAAAACAGCTTACAACATTGGAACAGTCTCAACAGTGTTTAGATGGAATTTATAGGTTCCAAAGTGTTTATAGACGAGATAAGAAAATAAACCCTATTATATTCTTATTATTTTACATTATTTAGTTAGAAACATATTCTCATAACAACTGATCCCAACTCTTCATAGAAAAACTTGATTATATTCTTTAGCTTTATGATTTAGGTCACTTTAGAATAGATGTAAAAGCCATAGATAGTCCTTTAGGCAATTTGAAAGTAGCTGTATTAGGATAAATCAATGAGCAAAGATCTTCACCAGCTCTTCTGAAGGAACAGCTCATGCACTAGAATACACTTAAGAAATTTTCTAGGCAGTACTCCTGAGAAGAGAACCTTGAAACTATATCAACTTCGAATCCAGATTTCATTATAATTGTAATATTATAGTAGTAATCAGTCAGTTTGAAAGATAAGTGAAAATAAGCTAAAAAGTGTTTAAATAAAAAAATATGTTCAAGGAGAATGAACCATTATGGGGACCAAACATTAAAAACAGCTTAGAACATTGGAACAGTCTCAACAGTGTTTAGATCGTATATATATATATATATATATATATATATATATATATATGTTCTGAAGTGTTTATAGATGAGGTAAGAAAATAAACTCTATTATAATCTTACCATTTTACATTATTTAGTTAGAAACCAATTCTCATAACAACTGATCCAAACTTTTCATCGAAAAACTTGATTATAATCTTTAGCTTTATGATTTAGGTCACTTTAGAATAGATGTAAAAGCCATAGTCCTTTAAGCAATTTGAAAGTAGCTGTATTAGGATAATTCAATGAGCATTAGATCTTCACCAGCTCTTCTGAAGGAACAGCTCATCATCCTCATGCACTAGAATACACTTAAGAAATTTTCTAGGCAGTACTCCTGAGAAGAGAACCTTGAAACTATATCAACTTCGAATCCAGACTTCATTATAATTCTAATATTATAGTAGTAATCAGTCAGTTTGAAAGATAAGTGAAAATAAGTTAAAAAGTGTTTAAATAAAAAATATCTTCAAGGAGAATGAGCAATTATGGAGACCAAACATTAAAAACAGCTTACAACAATGGAACAGTCTCAACAGTGTTTAGATGGAACTTACATGTTCTAAAGTGTTTATAGACGAGGTAAGAAAATTAACTCTATTATATTCTTATCATTTTACATTATTTAGTTAGAAACATATTCTCATAACAACTGATCCAAACACTTCATCGAAAAACTTGATTATATTGTATAGCTTTATGAATTAGATGATTTTAAAATAGATGTAACGTCCTTTAGGAAATTTGAAAGTAGTTGTATTAGGATAAAACAACGACCATTACATCTTCACCAGCTCTTCTGAAGGATCAGCTTATCATCCTCAAGCATTAGAATACACTTAAGAAGTTTTCTAGGTAGTACTCTGGAGAAGAGAACCCTGAAGCTGTATCAACTCGAATCCAGACTTTGTTATAGTGAGTTTGAAAGATAACTGAATAGTTAAATAAAATATGAAGAACAATTAATTATGGAGACCAAACAATAAAAATAACCTACAACATAGACATGACAGTGTCTAGATGAGGTCTTCCAACATGATCATATACTATCTTATATTAATTAATGAAAAACATTATCAGTTTTTTGATTTAGATAAGTTTATAATATATACTTAGAGGAATTTGTGTCTGTAACGTTGGAACACACTTGACAGTGAGTTGTTATTATCAATAAAGTTTAAATGAATATGCTCATAAATCTTTAAAGTGAGGAAGTGAAGAGAGCCGTCAAAACTCCCGACGTGATTAAGAAACTATGTATTACGGATTAATAAATTAGCTAAGCCGAACCGAAATTTACCTCCTTAAAGCGAACTCCTTCAATTAGTCGAACCAGATTCATAGACCCGGATGCCGAATTACTACTTTACAAAGTGATTCAATTAATTTACTCGGCAAAGTTACACTATCTTGAGGAGTGGGTTTATAACTAATTCATTTAAATACGTGTTGTTTACCGTGGAAGTCGGCAAATGCAAATTCACCCGGTGCATACCGCCGTACCGGTGGTGATCTTCCTTTGTAAAATGTTATAATCACGTACCGGGGATCGCGACATAATCTCACTTCGAAAACTTCTCAGTTGTTCACGGCAAAACTTTTTCCTCACACTGCACTTTTTTGTTTTCGTTGTATTTAATTAAACCCCGTTTTCCATATTTTTGCCGTTACCTCAACGTTATTTTTTACCCGCAATCGGAATTCATCAAAGCGGAATGTTTAAAATAACATATTTGTGTTGATTGCGGTGCAGAATTTCGCTCAATTTGACGCCAATCATGCGCGACGTCGGGACGCAGCAATTTTCGATTAAAACCCGGGACGAATGTGTCAATCAGGGGTCGATTCAGATTAAAATTGCAAGAATTTAATTATATCAGTTCTTGGGCGGGTGCAAATTTGCTTCCGGTCGTCGAAACCGCGGCCAGAAATTAACGCGATTCATACCACCACCCCCCGGACGCCGTTTGTTCCGCGTTTACTTTGTCCGACCGTTCCGGGTCCGATCAATTTTTCCCGACGAACTGCAATAATTCCCGGACTGTCCTTTCTATGGCGCAATGATAAAAACTAGAAAATAAAACAGCCACTCGTGCTGTAGTACATTTGAAAACCAACAGTGTGTAAAGCGAATCGTGGTCCGCATTCATGCACCGGGGGCAAGCTTTACGTATCGATGTCATTTAGTTAAATGTTCAACCATAAAATTCAGCAGACAGTTAAAATTAAATTGACATCTTGAGGAATGTCGCCCTGTCAGATAGACGGGTTCGGAACGGCGGAACATCGATGAATCTTCGCACCGATGGGAAAAATGCTCCACTTTGATATACTCGCAAGACGATAAAATGTCAATTTTATGATTGGAAAGTCGACCTGTTTCAATCGCTGTGTGTGACGGAGAAATGGTTGTTATTAAAGAGTGTTTTATAATATTGGGAACGGCTGTTGAGGAATGAACATGTCGCCTTTGAAATGATCGCCTTCAAAATGTTTTAAATAGGGTGTTGAACAAGCGTTATGTTGTTTTCTACCCACTATGACTCCTTTGTTATACAATATTGAGGAAAAAGTTGATAAAAATACAACAACGTATTTATAAAAATGGCTTTATTCAGCTTTAGAAAGGAATTCTTGTTTCAACTCATATTTCCCAATCTAAATATTGATAAATTTTTTGGTTAAATTATTGGAAACAAAGGAAATTGAGGCCTTTAAAGATTAACCTTAAATAATAAAAAAAAAAACTAATTCCAACATTTCTTAACACAAAAATTGCTAATATCAGCTAAATGTTTAAGCATTTATTACAAAAAATTATTGGAAACAAAGAGGATCCAGTTATCCAGTTATCCTCCAGTTCAATACAAGAACATTCCTAAATTCAATATTCTTCAATCCAAATATTGATAGAATTAAACAAAGTTATTAGAAACAAAGAGAATAAATGTCTTCAAAGGTTATCCTCAAGTTCAATATAAAAAATTCCTAAATTCAATATTCTTCAATCCAAATATTGATAGTATTAAGTAAATTTATTGAAAACAAAGAGAATAAAGGTCTTCAAAGGTTATCTTTGACATCACTACAAGAAAAATTCCTCAATTCAGTAATATTCATTCAAAATATTGATAGTATTAAATAGAGTTATTGAAAACAAAGATAATAAAGGTCTTCAAAGGTTATCATCCAGTTCAATACAAGAAAATTCTTAAATTCAATATTCTTCAATCCAAATATTGATAGTATTAAGTAAATTTATTGGAAACAGAGGGGATAGAGGTCTTCAAAGGTTATCTTCTACATCAGATCAAGAAACATTCCTAAATTCAGTAATCTTCATTTTAAATATTGGTAGTATTAAACAAAGTTATTGGAAACAAAAAGAATAAAGGTCTTCAGAGGTTATCCTCAAGTTCAATATAAGAAAATTCCTAAATTCAATATTCTTGAATCCAAATATTGATAGTATTAAGTAAATTTATTGAAAACAAAGAGAATAAAGGTCTTCAAAGGTTATCTTCCACATCACTACAAGAAAAATTCCTAAATTCAGTAATCTTTATTCAAAATATTGATAGTATTAAACAAAGTTATTGGAAACAAAGAGAATAAAGGTCTTCAAAGGTTATCCTCCAGTTCAATACAATAAAAATTCCTAAATTCAATATTCTTCAACCCAAATATTGATAGTATTAAGTAAATTTATTGAAAACAAAGAGAATAAAGGTCTTCAAAGGTTATCTTTGACATCACTACAAGAAAAATTCCTAAATTTTGTAATCTTCATTCAAAATATTGATAGTATTAAACAAAGTTATTGGAAACAAAGAGAATAAAGGTCTTCAAAAGTTATCCTTCTGTTCAATACAAGAAAAAATCCTAAATTCAATATTCTTCAACCCAAATATTGATAGTATTAAGTAAATTTATTGAAAACAAAGAGGGTAAAGGTCTTCAAAGGTTATTATCCATATCACTACAAGAAAAATTCCTAAATTCAGAAATCTTCATTCAAAATATTGATATTATTAAATATAGTTATTGAAAACAAAGAGAATAAAGGTCTTCAAAGGTTATCCTCCAGTTCAATACAAGAAAAATTCCTAAATTCAATATTCTTCAACCCAAATATTAATAGTATTAAGTAAATTTATTGAAAACAAAGAGGATAAAGGTCTTCAAAGGTTATTATCCACATCACTACAAGAAAAATTCCTAAATTCAGAAATCTTCATTCAAAATATTGATATTATTAAATATAGTTATTGAAAACAAAGAGAATAAAGGTCTTCAAAGGTTATCCTCCAGTTCAATACAAGAAAAATTCCTAAATTCAATATTCTTCAACCCAAATATTAATAGTATTAAGTAAATTTATTGAAAACAAAGAGGATAAAGGTCTTCAAAGGTTATTATCCACATCACTACAAGAAAAATTCCTAAATTCAATATTATTAAGGAATGTTACTGGAAACAAAATGAATAAGAGCCCCCGAAGGTGATCATACAGTACACATCAAGAAAAGTTCATAAAATCTCTCTTCCAATTCAAATATTAAGAGTATCAGCCAATTTTTAAAACAATATTATTAAAAACAAAAAAGTTAAAAGTTTTCATAATTTTTAAGACAAGCAAAATTTTTCAATATTTTTCTTAATAAAAATTGACATAGACTAAATTTTTAAACAATGGTCAATAAAAATGGTCCGGAAATCATTCTCAAATTTTTTATAAGGAAATTATCACTCAAGATGTAACTAAATCAGAAATCAAACTGGAAATTTTCTTACTGTGCGACGGTGTCAACGGACAGTGGTCACAACTCGACCCGGTCCAGTGACATCATCTATCCCATACACTCAATTTGGCGGCTATCAAGCGAAATGCTCCAGGAACCACAGACCAATTTTCGGTTCGATCCCGATGGACTTGTCAATCAGCGGTTCCCTATAATCTAAATTTCTATGTCGTGCCACAATGGCACTAAGCTAATGCACGAACTGACAGTAGCGTTCATTATAATATCGATTAAGGTGGCTTAGTATATCTTTGCTCCCTCACAACATGTTCAATAACAAGCAACCTTAACAATCATCAGCAATAACAGTTTTGAAAGTGTTTGCAGCCAGCTATTGACGTCGTGTTTAATAAAGCAATCCCCGGCAAATGATTATACAGCCAATGCGGTCACTGTGTTTATAGTGTATGCAAATAAGACAGCACTCGGGGTGGCTATGAAATGATTGCCGCGAACCCCACCGAAATTATCTTCAAACATGAAACCGGCGTACCTAATGTGTGAGCCTGGAACGGTGATTTAAAACTTGATGCCAGTAAAACGGTAAAAATGCCCGTGTGCCCCTCTTAATATTTAAATTTGCAGTTTAGATTTTATCCGGAGGTTTTTTGAATAAATTAAATTTTAGAAACACCGCTCGGAAACCATGAAATTATATTCAAATCTGTGTCGCACACGGAATCCAGTGCCAAAGCGGAGTGCATTCATAATTAACTCTGTTAATTTAGGGTATTCGCAAGTTTTATTATTAAAACCCGTTTTACATTCAATTTTGCAAGTTTAAAATAGTTTGCGTTTGAATAATGTGATGTCATTTCATTCATTTATTGCCGTCAGACTTGTAATGTAGTCAAACATTAACATGAAATCGGTTAAAATATTTAATATTGTCACAAACGAATCGATGCAATTTAATACATATTTTTAATTAAATACACAATACATTTAATGGTTTATTTTAACTGGAATTTTAGCTTTTTTATTTTATACATTGTTTTAAATAATAATATTTTATATTATTTCTACAATTTTGAAATATTTTATTAATATATAAAACATATTCTATAATTTTTTTTAATTATTTAAAATTGTCATAAATTAAATTAATTAATTGTTAATTAAATCAATATATAGAAAATATATTTTACACTTTTATACTAAATTATATTGTAAATATCTTAAAGTATTTATAATAATTAAAATTAATAAACTTTATAAATTTTTGCAATTTTTATAAAAATAAACATAATTAAAGTATTATTAATTAATTATTATATTAAATAATTTTAAAAAATAATAATAAATGTCTAAAAAAACGAAAAAAGTATTTTATTAAGATTTAAATATTTTTAATATTTTATATTATAAATAAAATTTTTCCATATTTAATTCATATATAGATTTACAAAAAAATTTAAAACAATTTAAAATAATTTTAATTAATAAATTCTATAAATAATTCCAATAAATTTTTGTAAAAATGTAAATCAAAATTTTTTATAAATTTGTATTAGTTTTTAAATATTTATTATTAATAATAAAATATTTAAAAACTTTTTTAAATAGATAAAATTCTTATTAATTATTTTATTATTATTATTTTTTTAAATATTTTATGTTATAAATAAAATTTTGCTATAATTAATAAAAAAGATTATAATTAAAAAATCATAACAAAAACTACAAATTTTTATAAAAATAGAAATTATTTAAAATTTCTTATAAATTTTTATTATTTTTTAAATATTTAATAATAATAATAAAATATTTAAAATTAATAAATTACATAAATAGACCAAATGTTTACTAAAAAAATAAAGTATGAATATTAATTTTTTTAATATTCTATTTTTTAAATATTTATGATAATTAATAAATTCTATAAATAACCAAAATAAAAGTTAGAAATGTTTATGAAAATTTAAATCTTCTAAAATTTTTTATAAATTTTTATTAGTTTCTAAATATTTATTATTAATAATAAAATATTTAAAATTAATAACATTTTTAAATAGATCAAATACTTACTAAAAAATAAAAAAATATTTTTGTTTTTAATATTTTATGTTATAAATAAAATTTTGTTGTAATTAATAAAAATGTTTCACACATACTTTTAAAAAATTTAAAATAATTATAATTAAAAATCATATAAATAATACAAAATAAAAACTACACATTTTTATTATTTTTTAAATATTTAATAATTATTAATTATAATTAATATGAATATTAATTTTTTTTAATATTCTATATTTTAAATATTTATTATTAATGATAATAATAAAATATTTAAAATCAATAAATTTTATAAATAGACCAAAAATGTATATTAATTTTTTTTTTAATATTTGATGTTATAAATTAAATTTTGCTATAATTAATAAAAATATTTCATAAATAGATTTAAAAAACTGTAATACAATTTAAAATAATTATAATTAACAAATCTTATAAATAATCCAAATAAAAACTAGAAATTTTTGTGAAAATTGAAATAATTTAAAATTAATTATAAATTTTTATTTGTTTATAAATATTTATTATAAATAATAATAATAATAATAATAATAATAAAATATTTAAACTTAAGAAATCATATAGATAGACCAAATGTTTACTAAAAAAATAAAAAAAATATGAATATTATTTTTTTTATTATTCTATTTTGCTATAATTAATAAAAATATTCCATGTATATATTTAAAAAATTGTAAAGCAATTTGAAATAATTATAATTAATAAATTCTATAAATAATCCATATAAAAACTGGAAAGTTTTTTACTTTTTAAATAATTATTAATAATAATAAAATATTTAAAATTTATAAATAGATAAAATGTTTACTAAAAAATAAAAAAAAATGTGAATATTAAATTTTTTTAATATTCCGTGTAATAAATAAATATAAATTTTGATATAATCAATAATAATCCAAATAAAAACTAGATTTTTTTTTATTTTTTATACATTTATTATTCATAATAATAATAATAAATATTTAAAATTAATAAAAATTACAAAAACATAAATTGTTTACTAAAAAATAAAGAAAAATATAAATATTAAATATTTTTTTAATATTTTATGTTATAAATAATATTATAATATTATCTTATTTTATAAATTACTAAAATAAAAATATTTAAATTCATTATAAGCTTATTATTATTTATATATTTACAATTGTCATAAATATATTAAATAAAACAACTAATTTTAATTATTTAAAAGATTTGACAGAAATGTAACAAAAAACTGTTGGAGAATTAATTTTATAAATATATTTTATTTTAGGACAAAATTTTGCTATAATTAATAAAACTATTTTATTTTATACGTTATATGAAAAATATGTTACTAAACTAGAAAGGTCTGCCTTTTTTAATAAATATACATTTTTTTGAAATAATTATAATTATCACTGTATTAATTAAAAATCAAACTAACTAAAAAATTTAATAATTCTTTATATATTTTATAAATATACTGAAATTAATAAAAATAATTTAAGATTATGTTTGATTAAATAAAATTAATAATTTCTATAAATAATATTTTAGGTTCAAAAAAATGTAAAGTAATTAAAATTAAAAATTCCATAAATAAACCATATAAAAACCATGAAAAGTTTGGTAACATAGGTTTAAAAATCATCTAAAATTCATCATAAATTTGATATTAAACATAAATCAGAATTTACCCGGTCCCATTACCAAAAAAAGGGTTTTTCAGGAACGTACTCGGGTAGGTTGTTCCCCAATTCGGTTTATATTAATGCCCCATATATGCGAAAAAAGTAATCTGCCAGTTTCACCTTCGACGGCAATTCCCGCTAAATTTTTGATAATCTGCCGCGGGATGGAGTAACGCCAATTTTATACGTGATTTAAAATCGTCTGCGTGATAGTCATACCTATGGCCGGATTTATAACTAACCTTGAATTTTTTATTTCACAATAAATTTTAATATTTATGCGCTTCACCTTTTTTCTACGTCACCGTCGGAGCGTCACAGCGAGGGGCTCAAAAAAGAAAGAAATCCTGCGGCCAGGACGAGCGGCAAAACTTTGGGGCCGACGGATTAAATATTAACCGACACGAGGTGATCAAGGAGCCGCCTTATTTGGTCGACTAACTTCGCTAATTTACAGCTCGCCAGTGTCGTAATAATAATTCCGGACAAAGACCGAAAAAGGGGACGATATGAGGAGCCAAGAATGTTTTAAAGGCCGAAACGTACGACCCAGTAATTTAAAAGAAAGAATTCGGAATGAAATTTTATTAAAAGCAGACACTTTAAACATGTCCTAAATCTTTACGGGACTCGTACGAAACGTTATTAGCTTTACTCATGAAAGCTTTCCTAGAATCCCGCAGTTAAATATGAAAAAGAATAAAAAGCATACAATTTTTGGCATGGACGAGGAATTCGTTAAGACAAGTCTGAGTGTCGTTGCCTCGGGGCGTGTTTGCTAACGCCTTTTCTCAACGGGATTACAACAAAAGTCGCACTAACAATAATTTAATACTACATGAGTAACTTCCCATTGATTAAAATCGGTGACTCATCATGGTAATTATTTCTGGGCAATTAATAAACGTTAGTCATTATTATAAGCGAAGCTTACGTCGATGTGTCGTTAGTTTTTCTTAATTACATCTGATTATATTCTAATGAATTCATTAGTGTCAAGTTTGATTTTAAAATCATTAAGATTACCAAATTTTTAATTACTTAACTGATTGAGTGATTACATTTTAAATTTTTTTAAACTAAACCGCATTTTGATATCTTTGACGGTTAATTTAATTTAGTGAGTAAACTTGTCCAGAATATTTTATGGACAACAATATCATTTTTTAATTAAAAATAATTAAATATATCACAAATTAAATAATTTTGGGAAACCTGTAGAAATTTGTTTAAAATTTGAATTTAAAAAAATTATTATAATTAATAAATTCTATAATAAATGCAAATAAAACTAGAATTTTTTATTTGTTAAATATTTCTTAATAATAATAAAATATTTAAAACTAATAATATTTATAAAAAGGTAAAATGCTTACTAAGAAACATGAATATTAATATTTTTTAATATTCTCTATTATAAATAAATTTTGCTATAATAAATAAAAATATTTCATACATACATTTAAAAAATTGTAAAACAATTTGAAATTCTTATAATTACTAAATGCTGTAAATAATTTTATTTGGATTATACTAAAGATTATTTTATACTTTAAATATTTATTATTAATAATAATAAAATTTATAAATAAATAAAATGCTTACTAAAAAAATAAATGAAAATATAAATATTAATTTTTTAATATTCTATAATATTTCATATATAGTTTTAAAAAATTGTAAAACAATTTAAAATAATTATAATTAATAAATTCAATAAACCAAATAAAATCTAGAAATTTTGGTAAAAATTGAATTAATTTAAAATTTCCTATAAATTTTTATTTAATTTTTTAAATACATATTAATAATAATAACAAAATATTTAAAATTAATAAATTTATAAATAGATAAAAAATATAAATATTATACAAAATTTTTTTATATTCTCTTTTATAAATATAATTTTGCTATAATTTAAAAAATATAATATAATATATTGTTATTGTTAATAATAAAAATAGTTTATTTTAAAGTATTTAAAATATTGTTAAATTCATCATAAGAAATTAATTATTAAATAATAAAATTTCGCTATAAATTATAATAAATATTTATTAAAATTTATTAAAATAAATATAAATTCATTATAAACTTATTATTATTTAAATATTTCCAATTGCCATAAATATATTAAATAAAATAATTAATTTTAAAAATTTAAAAAGGTTTAGAAAATATGTAAAAAAATATTAGATAAGTAATTTTTTTATAAACATTTTATTATTTTATTTTAGGACAAAATTTTGCTATAAATAATAAAATTATTTTATTTTATATGTTATGAAAAATACGTTAAAATGTTTGACATTAAGAAATTTTGGAAATAACTCTATTAAAACTATTATTAAACTAAAAATTAAAACAAGAAATCTCAAAAATATATATCTCCTTAAAATTTCGAGAAATTATATGTAATTTTTTTATTTAAATGAAAATTATAATTTAATTTGTCTTTATATATCGTATGTTTTACAAAAATGTATAATTTGTGATATATTAAACTATCTAGCTAGATAAATTTTGAGATATTTAATATTGTCATCACACAAATTTGACAAAAGTAATTGAAAATAAGTTAATGTTAATACTTTTTGCGATACCAGTAAATAAAAAGGTTAAATAAATTATTGGTTACTCCTCTAATTGTTTCATGCACAATAATATTAATTATCTCGAAAGTTACCACCTTTTAAAGGTCAACTCTGGTACTATTTTGCCGGATTTAGAAAAGTCGTATGTATCTCGAAATTTTAAAGAAATACGTTTTAAGATATCGCAAAAATATATATTTTCTTAAAATTTCGAGATAGTATAAGTAACTTTTCTATTTGGATCGAAAATTATAATTGAATTTGTCTTAAAATATCGTAAAAAATCATGCTTTACAAAAATATATAAATTTTGATATATTTAATTATCTCTAGCTGAGATATTACTAGTAAATTTTGAGATATTAAATACTGTAATCTGTAACACATAAATTTGACAAAAGTAGTTGAAAACCAGTAAATACCTTTTAACGACTCAAGTGAATAAATAAAATATTAGATACTTCTCTTTAGTTCATATTTCTTTCTGACATTTTAAAGAGCAACACAGGTATTTTTTCCACTGGATTTAAAAAAGTCGCACATATCTCAAAATTTTAAAGATACACGTTTTAATGTCTTTTATAATACGTAAAAAAGTGTTTGTAGAAATTATTTACAGTTTGTTTAAATTTTTATTACGAACAAGATATTTCAAAAATATACATCTCATTAAAATTTCGAGATATTAGACATTCGACTCTTTTATTTAAAATTATCAAATTTGAATTTGCCTTTAAACACCGTAAACAGTAATGCTTTACAAAAATATATCATTTGTGACATATTAAATTATCTCTAAGATACAGCTGGTAAATTTAGAGATATTTAATACTGTCATTTATTTATGAAACTTAAATTTGATGAATTTTTGTCACAAATAATTTGTTTAAAACCAGCTTTTGCAAATTTAATAAATAAAAAATTTATAATTTAATAAAATAAGTTAACCAATAATTATTTCAAAATTTGCCAAGGATATCGTCGTTATATTTTGACTAAAATCAACAAACACAATCAACCAATTTGGGAGACTCCGCACAATATTTCCATTTTCATATTTCTATATGATTTCATTTATTATACAAATTTTTGTTTAATTTTAATTATTTTGTTGAAATTATGCAAACAAAATTTCTCTACAAATATCAATTAGTTCGTTGAAATTATTTCAAATTATGATTAAATTAATACATGCTCCGATTGAACATTTAATTTCATAACAAACTTCGTTTTATAAACGTGCCAGTAAATATTTGCCCATCATAATTTTCATTTTAATACAAATTAATTCTGAACCGGTTTTATACCAAGTAAATTTAATTTTTATTATCCACCCAGCAAATTTAATTACTCACTTGACCGTAAATTTGTCCTCACCTGAAACAAAGTAAAGACATTAATTAATTAATTAATTAATTAATTAAAAAATCACGTTAAAGTGTATCATACATGTACATGAATCAGTCCGAAAGGAAAATATAATCACACAGACATTAAAATAGGTAATTGCCTATAATCTTATCGAAAGTGAAAGAATTTCTCTTTTTTTTTCTTTCCTAAGGTACCATCATTAATAATGCCGGTGCATTTTCATTCCACGCATAACTTTTACCTTCCGATCAGCTCATTAATGCATTTGAAAATAAAAAGGTTCGACGTTTACTGTTATATTACAATGCCTACACGAAATGCAGGTCATAAAAAATTCTAATCATTGCCGGATGACTCAAACTTTCTCGCTAGCCATTAACATAAACAAACAGACCATTAACATTCAAGGTGGATGCGGTATGAATCAATTCCACATTATAATTTAATAATATTCCGTATTGTAAATTACGCATTCCTGCCGGTGTTAAATAATTGAGTGGCCACGAAAAAAATGCTGTTAATAGGGTGCGATGACTGAAAGTGTAACGGGAAATGTCAGAGAAATCTGCATCCCCTTTTATTAACGGCAACTATAAAGAGTTCAGATCGAACGTTGATTTATGGGGCGCATTTTAAGGCTGGAAAGTCGTAAAGTTGGAAGTGTATTTTGCCTCAACGTCCTATTTTAAAATCAAAAAGTATGTGGTTGATTTATGCAGTTGTCAATTTAAAATTTATGGCCGAAAAGGATTTACGACTATAATAATAATTAAAAATACTATTTTGGTTTCGGGTTTGCTGAAAATATGAAATACGAAAATTCAATTAATGCCAACTAGTTCTGAATCTAAAAACAGCAATTTAAACTTATTATCAAAAGAATTATTTGTTTCATGATTGGAAATATCTATTAAACTTAAGTAATTTTCAATTTAAAAATAGTATTTTTGAAATATGATACCAAAATAATTTATGACTATAATTATAAGGAAAAATATTATTTGGTTTCAGTATCACTGAAAATATGCCTTATGGATTTTTCTTTTCCTGACTCTGGCACAAAATATGTTGATTGTTACTTAGGACATGTTCAGTAATGGAGAAATCCCTTAGAATGTACACTACTCTATAATTATGGAAACAATTTTTTACACTGAATTATAGATATGTATCTTAGGTACAACTAAATTTAAACACGACTAAAAGATACAGAAATATGAAGAAAAAAATTTTTGAAATTCAAATTTCGAGGGCGTAAAAACAAAATTTTCTCCATTTTCCATACGATTGTTTTCCATACGATCAAAATCTATATGATCAATTTCCATACGATCAAAATCCATATGATCAAAATCCATATGATTATATCCATACGATCAAAATCCATACGATCAAATTCCATATGATCATTTTCCATACGATTAAAATCCATACGATCAAAATCCATGCGATTAAAACCCGTACGATCAATTTCCATACGATTAATATCCATATGATTAAATTACATAGTTTCACTAACTTTCTGGATTTTTATTTTTTTATTAATATCATGAAAAATCATTAAAAAAGTAAAAATAAATAAAAATTTCTAATTCTTCCTGGATTTCCAAAAAAAACTAAAAATCACTAAAAACGTGACTTATGGATTAATTGTTCACTGATTGGAAAAAGTCAATTAACCATTATTAAGTAATTTTAAATTTAAAAATAGTATTTTTTTAATATAAACCAGAATAATTTATAATAGTAATTAAAAACACTATTTTGGTTTCAGCTTCACTGAAAATGTGACTTGTGGATTATTTGTTTTTTAATTGTAAAAAATCAATGAAACTTGATTAATTTTAAATTTAATTTATTTCAATTAAACCTGAGAGTAATTTGATATCTAAAAAAGCCTTTTCAAAATTTATTTCCAAAAGGATTTATAGTTACAATAGTTAAAATCCTAGCTCCACCGGAAGTTTGTCCATGGATTATTTATTTACCACGTAGATCAATTAAACCCAAAAATAATTTCAAACATAAAAAGTTAATTCCACAAAATTGACTCCGTTGTGACCCGTACAAAAGATTTAGAAAAAAAAAAAAGAAGTCGAGAGGAGCAAAAGCAAATAAATTTTAATTACGTGCACAGAAAAAGTAATAACTCGCTCTTCCTTGGAATTTAATTATTTTTGTAGCCGAGTTAATCAGGGTCCAGACTGGAAATGAATCCCGCATTTCTATTTGTTTGATAGATGAAACGCCAGATTAAACTGCGACAACAAAAATCACTCGGACAAGGAAATCAACCGCGCCCCCCCACGTCTGGCCGCCCCCGGAAACGAGTTCCATCAACTGGTAGTTTACCGGAAAATTAATTCTCATTTCGGCGCTGGGGGGCGAGGTGGTGGATTTCGTGTGCGAATATGGGATTATCGACGACGCAACTTACTTTCAGATCTGATACGGTGAGTGTGAGGAATTAATGCGCCGTTAATTCTTGTTTGATGTGAAGTTGCCGGTACTTGTTAATATCTAATTTGAGTAATTTAATCAATAGTTCGAGCACTTCCGGGGGTTCGGTCTGTTAAAGTTATTGAGAAACCCACAGCATTTATTGCCAATACAAATACAAAGTATTAAACTAGTTTGTCGTTAATCACATTTCAATATGTACCTGGAAACTTGGTAGTAGGAAAATCGAGGGGAATTTAAATCAACAAAATCTAGAGCGTTGAATTGAATTGTTTTGCAATAACAATATCAATTGATTAAAAACAGCGCACTAAACAATATTTTGTATTTTCAGTGTGGGTTTAATATTGACACATTTTAGTATACTGAATAGTTAATTATCAAATAAAAAACTTGTTTTCATGTAAATACTAAAGTAGATAAATCTATAGATTTTCATGGCCTGAAATGGGTCGAAGTACACAATAAAAAATGAACTAAATTAAATATTAAATAATCGTTTTTTAATTACCACTCAATGTAATTTTTTAAATATTAAAAATGAAAGGGTTTATCTTAGTCACATCAGTACAATCAATAAATTTTATTAAATTATATATTAAATTATAATATTAAATATAATAATTATAAATATATAAATAATAATTATATATAATAATTATAAATATATAAATAAATTATAATATTAAATATAATAATTTTGAAAATTAGTACTGCAAAAAAATGACAGGATGCAATTATTTACTGTTATTTTTATAATAGTATATTTAAAAATAATTTTTTTTTTTATTTAAATCGAATTTCTAAAATTAACAATTACAAACAATATTGAAAAAAATATCAAGGGTAAATTATTTTCTGTTATTTTTAGAGTAGGATTTTTTTATTTTTTCTTTAATATATTGAAAAAAAAAAAAATAAAATATTTAATACAAAGTAAAAAAATATTAATTTGAATTAAAAAATATATATTTAATTTAAAGCAAAATAACAATAGTAATAAAACATTTAAATTAAAAAAAAATAATCATTTTTAAATTAAAAATAAAATATTTAATTTAAATTGAAAAAAATAATAAATAAAAATTACTAGGAGATATTATTTTCAGCTATTTTTATATTAACATATTTTTTACAAATTGTATATGTATATTTTTTATTTTGAAAGAAATTTGTTTTTTAACTTTATCATTTATAAAAAATAAAATATTTAATATAACTATATTAAAATAAATAATAATTAATTAATTAATTTTACATTTCCTCTACTTTCAAATATTAAATTTATGAATCATTTAAAGGAATAAAAATATTGTATTAAATTATTTATTACAAACTATATTTTCACATAAATTAAAATAATTAATTTACATTAAAAAATAGAAATTTAAATTAAAAAATATATATTTAGTATTTTAGTTTTTCTTTACCTTCAAATATTAAGTTAAAAATTGATTTTTTACTTAAAAATAAAATAAAAAAATTAAAATATTTGATTTATATTAAGATAATTACTTTAAATTAAAAAAATAAATGAAAAATAAAATATTTTATTTAAACTTTAAATTAAAATAAAATAAAATATATAATTCAAATTGAAAAATTCTTAATTTAAATAAAAAAAGTAAACACGTATATTTTTTATTTTAAGTTAAAAATATACTTTATATATTTAAATTTTAAATTAATTAATACTTTAAAGAAAAATATTTTATTATATTATTTATCATAAATATGTATTATAAAGCATATTTATAAATATTAATATAATATATAATAATAAAAAAATAATTAGGTCTATTATAATATTAATAATTAATAATATTTTTATTTTGAGACAAATTTGTTTATTTTTACATCATCTTTTATGAAATTAAAAATAAAAAAACAAATAAAAATATATAATTTAAAAATATATTTTAAAATATCAAATATTTAATTTAAACTAATTTTTTTTTAATATTTATTTTGAATCAAATATAAAATAAAATATATACTTCAAATTAAAAAAAATACTTAATTTAAATTTCAAAGTTTAAATTATTGAAATATTAAATTTTAAAATTTACATTTTTAAATTTAATAAATATGGATTTTGAACTTATGAAATTTTAAATTTTAAAATTTAATTTAATGAAATTTTAAATGTTCAAATGTTGAAATTTTGAAATAATTTTAAATTTTGAAATTTAAATTTATTAATTTTAAATTTAGAAATTTTATATTTTGAAATAAAAATTATTTAAAAAATTAAATATAAATATATAATTCACTAGTTAAATTAAATTAAAAATAAAATAAAATATTAAGTTTAAAAAATATATTTGATTTATATATTTAAATATTAAAATAAAAGAAAATATTTTATTATGTTATTTATTATAAATTATATTTTTACATAAATGTCTTTTATAAAACATAATTACAAATATAATAATTTAATTGAAGAAATTTGAAATAATGAAATAATGAAAAATATATATTATCATTTCCCAAATATATTTATATATTTTATTAATGAATTAATTATTTTTAATAAATATAAAAAATCTAAAATAATCTTAAACATTTTTTGTATTTAACTTAAAATAAATAAAAGATTAAATATAATCCATAAATGCAGTAATATTTAATGAATAAGTTAAAAAATAAGCCTTGACATTTTAAAATTTAATATTTTTTAATATGAAATAATAAGTTTTTAATTTATGGTGAATGATTTATTAAATTGAATTTTTAAAATTAGCAGTGCAAAAAAAAGCAATTAATAAATAAAAATTATTATTTATTTTAAATTATATATTTAAATAAAATTAATAATAGAATTTTTAATTTAAAATTTAAGTTTTCTTTTTTTTTTAAATTGCCAATGCCCAAAAATTCAATAATAAATAACAAAAAATGATTTACTATAAGTTTCAATAATATATATTTAAAAATAGTTTTGTATTTTTTTTAATTCTTAAGGCACATCAATATAATATATAAAATCAATATACAAGTATTAATAAATAATAAAAAAACATTAAAAATACTTATCATAAATTATCTAAAATAAGTTATATCTGTGTATAACGTAAACATCAAGATATATTTATATCATCTCCTTATCTTCCTTCCTCATTGGGACCTTTATTAAAGAATAAATTTATTTATTTTTTTTTTTTATTTCAAATTATTATGATACCAATTTTATTCAAATTTAAAATTAATTTCAAATTAATTATTTATACTGAATGAATTATCATTTACTTAAAATATATATATCATTTCAATAAAGATAAAAAAATTGAACCCCTAAAGAAATATTCAATCAAAACTCGAACAGAATCGAAGTAATAAATTTAAATCCGTCTTGGTAGTACATTGGACAAGGCGTCGCGCCCCCATAATGATTTTCTCTAATACAAAATCGATGCAAATCTCGTTACACACATCATAATCCCTTTGAACGTGTGATAGTTCATTTTTAGTCGGCCGAGATCAAAGTTAAGGAAATTTTCAGTCTGCGGAGAAAAAGGAATTAGACTCGGAAAATGTAGTGAACGCATCTTATTTCGTAGCCAAGCGACAGGGTCCTTTATAACGTTGGCATTCCTATTTTCACATGGAAAATAGATAAATGCAAACATGTGCCGTTGCTTTGTCGCTCTCGGTCAAACAGGAATTTAGTGAAAGGTTTCCTATGTAGATACACTTTACGTTCACATATCCCCCCCGCCTCGATGACATTATCTTAATTAAATTTAAACTACTGAAAACCATATTTGCGTGTGCATTATATAATTCCGTTCCAACGGAAAGTAAATTAGTTGTGTTTTTCTTGTTTTTACTTGGCGTTTTCTATGTCAATTACATTGTTAAATGAGCGAACTACGTAAAGTTGTCAAGCGGCGAGATTTTCCGCTTCAAAGTCTTCAGTTAATGCCCATCCTTTTGCATAAGTCTACTTTACGACGATATAATCGTAACGTGCACTTTTATGTGTATTAAAAGTTAAAAATATACCGTGTAAATCATATTTTATCTTCTTATATTCCTAACATTTTAGCCTGAACGAGGTCTCGAGCGCCATTAACACCAAATGGAATAATCCTTGTTCGTAATTTATTGCAATTTGTTTCGCAGGCTTTGGCTTTTATGAAAACGTGACACAATTTCGTTTCTAGTTTTAAATCAATAAAACTACTGATCAATTTACATTTATTTTTATACGAACATCAAGAAGTTGCCTTTCAATTAACTTGACTTGTTTATAAATCCTGTAACAATGATAACAAATATTAAATTAATTTATCTTTTAAAGAAAAAAAAAATTTGCTTTACATAGGATTATAGTATTTAATCTATTTTTATTTAATTAAAAAATAATTTTATTAATAATTATTATTAATTTAATAATATACTATATTTACTATACTACTATATATTTATACTATATTTAAACAATTACTAAACAAGTACTAAATCGAATATTAATTAATCATTGTTTAATTAATCTATATAACATAATATATTTATAGTTAGTTATTAGTCACTTTCAGAAATTTATATCTCAGTTTCTTTACAATTTGGAGATTCCATTTAAACGACATCCTTTTTAGTGAATCTTCCATTTTCAAGACAAAAATAGATATTTCCGTTGAACTCATTTTCGGCTTAGCTGGAAGCTTTCTACTAATTATTAATAAAATTTTAAATTTTAAAATTTAAATTTATTAAATTTTAAATTTTGAAATTTTAAAATTTAAATTTATTAAATGTTGTATTTTGAAATTTATAATTTCAATTAATGAAATTTTAAAGATTAAAATTTAAAATTTATTAAATTTTAAATTTTAACATTTTAAATTTTAAATTTTAAATTTTAAATTTGACACTTAAATTATTGAAATTTTAAATTTCCAAATTTTAAAGTAAATATTTAGGATTTAATTAAATTTTGAAATTTTAAATTTTAAATTTTTAAATTTTAACATTTAAATTTTAAATGTTGACATTTAAATTTTTGAAAATTTAAATTTATTAAATTTGGTCTTTTGAATTTTAAATTGTAAATTTTGAAATTGAATAATTTAATAATGAAATTTTATAAATTTAAATTTTAAATTTTTAAATTTTAAAATTTAAATTTTGAAATTTTTAAATTTTGAAATTTTAATTTATTAAATTGTAAATTTTGAAGTTTAAATAAACGAAAATTTTAAATTTCGAAATTGTTAATTTTAAAATTTGAATTAATGAAATTTTAAATATTTAAATTTAAATTTATTAAATCTTATATTCATATATCATGACATTTAAATTTTTGAAAACTTAAATTTATTAAATTTTAAAATGTCAATTAATGAAATTTTAAATTCTGAAATGTAAATTTATTAAATTTTAAATTTTGAAATTGAATAATTTAATAATGAAATTTTATATATTTAAATTTTAAATTACAAAATTTTAATTTTTAAATTGTAAATTTTGAATTTTAAATTAATGAAATTTTAAATTTCAAAATTTAAATTTATTAAATTTAGAAATTTTAAACTTTGAAATTTTAAATTTTAAAATTTAAATTTATTAAATTTTGAAATTTTAATTATTAAAATTTTAAATTTTCAAATTTTAAATTTTGACATTTAAATTTATTAAATTTTGAATTTTAAATTGATTAAATTGAATTGATTGAAAATTTAATTGATTTTGAAATTTAAATATATTAAATTTTAAAATTTAAATTAATGAAATTTTTGAGTATGAAATTTTAATTTTAAAATGTAAATTTATTAAATTTTAAATAATGAAATTTAAAAATTTAAATATATTAAATTGTAAATTTTGAAGTTTAATGAAAATTTTAAATTTCGAAATTATTAAATTTTTAAATTTAAAATAATGAAGTTTTAAATTTTGAAATTTTAAATATTGATATTAAAATTTTTGAAATTTTAAAATTTAAATTTATTATATTTTGCAATTTAAATTAAAATTTATTAAATTTTGAAATTTAATATTTATAATTAAAATTTATAAAATTTATTACATTTTAAATTTTAAAATTTTAATTAACAAAATTTAAATTTATTAAATTTAGAAACTTTAAATTTATAAAATTTTAAAATTTAAATTTATTAAATTTAAAATTTGAAATTTAAATTTTAAAATTTAAATTTATTATATTTATATTTAAAATTTAAACTTATTAAATTTTAAATTTTGAGATTTAAATTTTGAAATTTTGAAATTTATATGTATTAAGTTTTGAATTTTGAAATTTAAATTTTTATTTTTAAATTTCAAAATATAAATTTATTAAATTATAAAATTTAAATTAATGAAAATATTATTTAAAATTATCTTTTTACAATATTCTTAATAAACAATGTAACAAATCAAGTCTAAAAATTCTCTGAAACACTTTAAACTGGCAAACATTTTATGAAAACGTGACACAAAATCATTATTAGTCCTTAATCAATAAAACCACCGTGCAATTCCCTTTTTCACTCAACCATCAGTTACGTCGTTCCAATTAACCCCACTTATTTACAAACCCAACAACAATGATCACTCTCCTCACCTTTCCAAAACAAAAAAAAAAACACATGTAAACAAGGAAAATGCAATTTCCAAACCGACGCCCTCAAAAAATCATAAACGCCAGTTTGCATAGTTTCAGAAAAGTCCTAATTGCATTCGCTTTCGGTGCTCCGGTCTAATAAAATAAAAGTCAGGTCGGAAATATAAGCATAATATGTTTACGCGAACGTGGTGATAATATCTGCTGCACAGCATTTTTATGTTATTTTTGTTTTTTCTTTTTTTTAAATACGATCCCCGGCAACGCTGAATATAATTACCACAGATAATTTGAGTTTTATTTGTAGTAAAAATGCACGCGGAACGGATAATGGAAAAACGACTAACAAAAATTACCGTGCTGCACAATTTTTTAACGGTTTTGTTCTCTCCGTTTTTTTGTTTTTCGTACTTCGGAAAATATAGCGTAGCGGCGTCCGTTTGTCCGTTTTGTGTGCGGGACTCCGCATCGAATGTGTGTTAATGGGGCGGACAAAGGGGCGCAACGAAATGTGATATTTTTTGTGACAATTATAAATAAAAACATATTTTTAAATAAACATACAAAGATATAATAATAATAATGGTCAATTATGGCCAAACCGATGTCCCCTTCCCCAACCCACCCTTTCGATTATTGTTTCAAGAAATTGAATCCGGACCGCCAAAACAGAGAAATGAATGCCAGTCCGGGACAACGAAACGGATGGGGGAGAGAGTTCAACAGCTGAATATAAAATTTTCGACCGAACTGAAACAACGGAACTAAATTTAGTCGAAAGGTTTTCCGTGTCAATTTTATATACTTTTGAATAGTTCAACGGACTGGGTTTCTTTTCTTTCCACGGCAGTGTTCTTCTTCACAATTATGACGTTGCTTTTGTTCACGTGAATCTTGGTATTTCGTGTACTTTTGTGGTAAATAATTTGGAATGGTTGTAAAACGTTTTATTTCGATGAGTAAGTGAAGTATGACACTTTAAAAGTTGCATGACTAAGAAAATTTAATTTGTTTCTGGGAATTTCCAAGTGTTAATTAAAAGTAAATTTTGCATAATTAGGAGATCTAACAAGATAATTCTTACAGTCAAATTGTAATTACTTTAACACATTCTAGCCAGTTAAATATTTATGTCTTATTTAAATTTAAATTAACATTATTCATTAATGACTTAAAATTTGCAATCATAGATAAAATCCATGTGTATTATTTATTCACTATTATAAGATTATTATGAAAATGCTTATGAACTACACTTTAGTTTAGAAGATTTAACTAGAAAAATCTTACAGTCAGATTGTGATTGTTTTTAATACATTTTATCAAATTAAATGAGTTATATTTAAATATATTTGTATAATTATATTGCAATACATTATAGATAAGCAGACACTTAATTATAATTATAAATTCTATTTCATTAATTATTTAAAATATGGAATATTTGATAAAATTCTGGTTTATTTATTCACCATTATATCATTATTATGAACTACACTTTACTAGAAGAATTAACTAGAAAAGTCTTATAGTAAGATTGTATATATTAATTAATATATTTTATCAAATTAAATGAGTTATATTTAAAAATTTGTCTCTAATTAAATTGCAATAAATATGAAACAAGTAGACACTCAATTAAAATAAATTAAATTTCTCTATTTCATTAATTATTTAAAATATGCAATAATTGATGATACTCTGGTTCATTTATTCACTATTGTATAATTATAATGAAAAAACGTATGAACTACTCTTTATTAGAAGATTTAACTAGAAATGTCTTACAGTAAGATTGTAATTCATTTTAATATATTTTATGAAATTAAATGAGTTATATTTAAGTATATTTATCTAATTAAATTGTAATAAATATGAGTCAATTAATTAAAATTAAAAATTAAATTTCTCTCTTTCATTAATGATTTAAAATGTGCAATAATTGATAATACTCTGGTTCATTTATTCACTTTTTTATAATTATTGTGAAAATACCTATGAACTACTCTTTATTAGAAGATTTAACTAGAAATATCTTACAGTAAAATTGTAATTCCTTTTTAACACATTTTATGAAATTAAATGAGTTATATTTAAATATATTTATCTCATTAAATTGTAATAAATATGAGACAAGCAGACACTTAATTAAAATTAAAAATTAAATTTCTCTCTTTCTTTAATTATTTAAAATGTGAAATAATTGATAATACTCTGGTTCATTTATTCACTATTGTATAATTATTGTGAAAATACTTATGAACTACACTTTATTGGAAGATTTAACTAGAAATGTCTTACAGTAACATTGTAATTCCTTTTTAACACATTTTATGAAATTAAATGAGTTATATTTAAATATATTTATCTCATTAAATTGTAATAAATATGAGACAAGCAGACACTTAATTAAAATTAAATTTCTCTCTTTCATTAATTATTTAAAATATGCAATAATTGATACAATTCTGGTTCATTTATTCACTATTATATAATTATTAAGAAAATACTTATAAACTGTACTTTTTTAGAAGATTTAACTAGAAATGTCTTACAGTAAGATTGAAATGCCTTTTAATATATTTTATGAAATTAAATGAGTTATATTTAAATATATTTATCTCATTAAATTGTAATACATTTGAGAAGCAGACACTTAATTAAAATTATAAATTAAATTCTCTCTTTCATTAATTATTTAAAATGTATAATAATTGATAAAATTATGGTTTATTCATTCACTATCATTATTATGAAAATACTTATGAACCACACTTTATTAAAAGATTTAACTATAAAAGTCTTATAGTAAGATTGTAAATCCTTTTTATATATTTTATTGAATTAGGTATATGAGTTATATTTAAATATATTTGGCTAATTAAATTGCAATAAATATGAGACATTTAATTAATATTATAAATTAAATTTGTCTCTTTCATTAATTATTTAAAATATATTGATATTAATTGATAAAATTCTAGTTCATTTATTCGCCATTATGTCATTATTATGAAAATACTTATGAACTATACTTTATTGGAAGGTTTAATAAGAAAACTCTTTAAGTCAAATTATAATTACTTTTGACACATTGTTTGAAATTAAATTTAATATATTTGTTTGCGTAAGAAAATTCTTACAACCAAATTTAGCACATATTATCTAATTAAACATTTAAATATATTTGTTTAATTAAATTGCAATAAATCAGAGATAAGTAGACATTATAAATTAAATTGTTCTCTTTCATTGACCATTAATAATATGTAATAACTGATAAAATTCCTGCTTGTTTATTCACAATTACATAGTTACTATGAAAATACGTGTGAACCACTCTATAAAATTATACGTTTCCAACATGAATCACGACGGCCGGCTTCAATGGATCAAATTATCCCCAGAATTAATTTGACTAATTACAAAAACACGTTCGTCAGAAAATGCCAACTTCAGTTCCGCAACGCGACAGCGGATTGAAACCGGATGAATCACCACTCATGGGATCGGCCGATTTTTAAGAAAACAACAATCCGACGTCAAGAAGCCCTCGCTAAATTTAAAACGGGCTCATTAATAATTCAAAATTTACTGTTATTTTAGATGCTGCAAAACGCACGAACGTTTCTTTCTTTTTTTTCTCTCGTTCGTTCGTTCGTTCGTTCACTTGACGTTAATTGCGATGGCAAACGGTTTATTGTGACATCTGCAGACGCTGCTGCATCGGGTATTTAAATATCTTCAATTATCAAGGCTAATAACGACGCAATTCCAATGGTCGTCTTCAATAAGTGGTTATGCGATGTGGGAAAGTGGCTGCTAAAATATTGTTGGTGTACGCATTTCTTGGTATCTTCGAAATGTCAATGTCTTTCATGCTGGAGTCGTGCACTTTTTTCATAACTTCTGTCTGAAGTCTGTGATTTTGATATATAAAAAATATAAAAGGGCATAATGTTAAAAAGATTTTTTTGCCTCCATTACAAGATCACTAAAATATCATTTAACTGCTGATGATTGTCCTCATCTTAAACACTATTAACTGAGTCAATTTAATTTTAATTTTTCTTATAGATCAATCAATGATTTTTTAGCCCCAGGAACAAATTAATTATTTTTGGATCCGAAAATGTGACTCCATCATTAACAGTTAATGATAGTTAGTCCTTATCTTCTTGAACAAAGTGTCATTTATATCAATTTTTAGTTATTTGACACAATTAGAAACTAAAATCTTAATTGTAATTATTAAGATATAAAATAAAATTTAAGATGATTTCCTTCCTTTCAAGACAAGATTTTCGGAGTATTATTTAACTGCTGATGATGGTTAATTCTAATTTTCATCATAATGTGTCAATTTAATTTTGTATTTTATTTTGAATTTTCATCTTCATAAATCATAGAGAAACGTGCAATTAAACATCTTAATTATAATCATTAAGTTATAAAATAAAACAATTTTCTTGCCAGATTTTAAGAATATCATTTAACTGCTGATCCTCATCTTCATCATCATTGATTATGTCAATTTAATTTTATATATTATTATTGATCAATTAATAATTGTTTAGCCCCAGGAATAGATTAGTTTTTTTTGTTCCAAAAATATGACCTCTATCAATAATTAATTATAGTTAATCTTCATCTTTATCAATCATAGAAAGAAGTGCAATTATAAATAGTATTTTAATAGGTTTGGGTGAGTCATTTATATATTTTGTTCTAGTTATTTAAAACAACTAAAAACTAACATAATTATAATCATTAAGTTATAAAATAAAACTTAAGACTTTCTTACCTTCAAGACAAGAATTTAAGAATATCATTAACTGCTGATGATAGTTATAACTCATCTTCATCATGATTGATTGTGTTAATTTAATTTTATATTGATCAATTAATAATCAGTTAATGATTGTTTAGCCCCAGGAACAGATTAGTATTTTTGTTCCAAAAATATGACTCCACCATCAATAATTAATAATAGTTAATCTTCCTCTTCATCAATCGAAAAAAAACGTGCAATTAAAGATCTTAATTATAATCATTAAGATATAAAATAAAACTTAAGATCACTTTATTGACTTTAAGACAACATTTTAGGAATGTGATTTAACTGCTGATGATAGTTACTCCACATCTATTCCTTACTGAGCCAATTTTATTTTAAATCGTATTATTGATAAATTAATTACGAATAAATAATTTTTTAGTCTCAGGGGCAGATTAATTTTCTTTGAAAATGTAACTTCCTCTTCAACAATTAATGATAGTTAATTCTCACTAATAATAAGTAAGTAGTGCAATTATTAATATTTTAATTAGTTTGGACGAGTATTTAGAAAGTTTCACCAAACAAAATATAATAAATTTTATTATACGGTATTTGACATATTCAAGTTAGTAATCATCTTTTATTTTCCAATAAAAATTTATAGTATAACATGTCTTACTTGTGAAGAAATTATTTTTCCTAAATATTAAAATAAAAATATATTTTTTAAACAACACACACAAAAAAGAGATAATAGAAATGATTACATACAAATCTGGACACAACTAGAAACTAATCATCTTAATTATAATTATTAAGATATAAAATAAAATTTTAAATGATTTTCTTGTCTTCAAGAAAAGATTTTAAGAATATCATTTAACTGCTGGTCCTAGTTAATCCTCATCTTCATCATTCTTTATTGAGTCAATCTAATTTTAAATGTTATTATTGATCACTTATCAACGAATAAATTATTTATTAACCCCCATTTTCTTTGACTCCAAAAACGTTGTTTTGTTATCAATAGTTAATGATAGTTAATCATCATTCTTGATTGAGTTATTTGATTTAAAATTTTATTATTGATAAATTAATGGTCCCAGGACCAGAATAATGTTCATAATTGGCTGCAAAATGTTTCTGCGTCATCAACAGTTAATAATGATGATGATGATAAATGTCTAATACCTCATATTCATCAATAATAGATGAATGTGCAGTTATATAGTATATTATTTGGTATGGTTGATGATGGAAGTGTCACTTATCATATTGAATTAGATTTAAGACATATATAAAATAAAATTTTGAATGATTTTATTACCTTCAGGAGATCTGTAAAATATAATTTAACTGCTATGACAATCCTCATCTACATCATTTTTTATTGAGTCAATTTAATTTTAAATGTTATTATTGATAAATTAATAATGAATAAATGATTTTTTGGTACCAGCTATAATGATGATGATGATTATGAATGATTAATACCTCATCTTTAACAATAATAAAGGAATGTGTATTTATAAATAGTATTTTAATTGGTTTGGATGATGAGTGTCACTTACTAAATTGAATTAGTTATTTAAGATATTTCCACTTTTAAACATAAATAAATCATTAAATATATGTTTATAAATAATGTACAAAATAACTCATTTTACTATAAGGTACTTGACATATTCAAATTAGTAATCATCTTTTATTTTCCAACAAAAAATTATGGTAAAACATTTCTTACTTGTGAAGAAATTATATTTCCTATATATTAAATAGATATTTTTTAAACAACACAATAACAGTGAGTTAATAGAAATTATTACATAAAATTCTGGACACAACTAGAAACTAATCATCTTAATTATAATTATGATACAAAATAAAATTTTAAATGATTTTCTTGCTTTCAAGACATGATCATAAAAATATCATTTAACTGCTGTGATAGTTAATCCTCATTTTCATAATTCTTTATTGAGTCATTTAATTTTAAATATCATTAGAATATTAATAATGAATAAATGATTTTTTTGACAAGAGGACCAGATTAATTTTCTTGAACTCCAAAATGTATCTTCGTCATCAACAATTAATGATGATGATGACGATGATGATGATGATGATGATGAATGATTAATACCTCATCTTCATTATAATAGAACAATGTGCAGTTATAAATAGTATTTTGATTTATTTGGATGATGATGAAAGTGTCAAATTTAACTAATTATTTAAGACATTTCCATTTTGAAACATAAATAAACCATTAACCATTACACACAAAATAACTTATTTTATTATACGGTACTTGACATACTCAAGTTGGTAATCATCTTTTATTTTCCAATAAAAATTGGTAACACAATGGTAGAATATTTCTCGATTGTAAACAATTGTTTTTCCTGCACATTAAAGTATATTTTTTTAAACAACGCAATAACAGATAGATAATGGAAAATATTACATAAAAATCTGGACTTTACCAGCAACAAATCGTCTTAATCATAATTATTAAGATATAAAACCGCATTGATAAAAAGTGTTATTAGAATCAAGCAAATAAAGGAAGTGGCGAGCAACAAGTTTTACCGTTTATCCTGCTGAGGAAATTCGTATCAAGAATAACATGTACATAGTTACAAGTATGAGTGTTATAACTACAAAATAAATAATAGGACAAGTAAATATTTGACGATGTAACATTATGCATGCACTGGTGTGTAGCATGTGCTATTTTAATTTGAACATTATTATGAATTGATTCATCAAAACCATTTTGCGAGTTTAAATTCATTCGAGGCAATTGCCTTTAACGACGTGTAATAATAGAAATCCCGCCAATAAAAACAACAACATGGAAACTAACCTGACATTTTAACATTGTCATTATTGAAGACCAGCCACAAGGAGAAGAAGTGATCGACTTTGTGGTTGGCGGTGACCTGACCATCGATGCCGGACGTGTCGGGCAGCTCCAGGACGGCGTGCACGGCCGCGAGGACCGTGACCAGGGAGCCGACGTGCACCAGGATGCCGGCACGACTTGGGTACATCACTTGTTACACGTTATGGAGCGCACTGGTCTGACTGAACCGTTGGCGACGGAGCACCATAACACACTGGCCAGACGATTTTCGAAGTCTCGCGCTCAGCCAGTGAGACGAACCAACCGTCGCGGCCGAAATACGCAACTAAACAATCGATCGAGGGGGGCTATATCCACCAGGAATATGCCTTCAGCGAGTCCCGCTGACACCTCGACTGTTACGTGCAGCCCGCTGACGACTTTGACACTCTTAATTGCCTAATGGTGGACATGCCAACTTCAACGGTTGATAACCGCCGTGCTGGAGTCGGCCTAACCGTTCGCCGGCAGCAGGTTGTTCCGAAATACTGGTGGCATTGTCTTTCGGAATAAGACTAATCGGTGGGTTTGAAGAAGAAGGTTCATTGAAATGCTAACAGAGTGATTGATGATCCTTAAAATTGGTTTCAATCTTTAAATTAGGAGATCCAGTTAGACTACATCATCTAATGTTGTGAAGAGGGAGGTTCCAGAGGCAATGTCAACAATGCGTTGTAATTGTGAAGGAGAATATACAATTAAACACTAATGAGGAATGTTGCCACTATTGTTATTTGAATTTCCAATTTGTTTCTTTGATAAAGATTGAACTAGACATCCTCCTCCAAATTTTTTTTATTAGAAACATTTTCATTAGTATGCAACCTTAAATTCCAATGTGATAAACCTTGAAAACAAGATATTCCAAGATGGTTTGAAGAAGAAAGCTCATTGAAATTCCAACGGTGTGATTGATAATCCTTAAAATTGGTTTAATTCTTTAAATTGGAAAATAAAGTTAGGCTACATCATCTAATATTGTGAAGAGGAAGGTTCATCATTATTATAACTTGCTTTTCAGAGGTAATGTCAACAATGCATTGTAATTGTGAATGAGAATATATAACTAAACACTAATGAGGAATGTTGCCACTATTGTTATTTGAATTTCCAATTTGTTTCTTTGATAAATATTGAACTAGACATCCTCCTCCAAATTTTTTTATTAGAAACAAGTTTATAAGTATACAACCTTAAATTCCAATGTGATACATCTTGAAAAGGAGGTACTTCAAGATGGTTTTAAGAAGAAAGTTCATTGAAATGTCAACGGTGTGATTGATAATCCTTAAAATTGGTTTAATTCTTTAAATTGGAAAATAATGTTAGTCTACATCATCTAATGTTGTGAAGATGAAGGTTCATCATTATCATAACTTGCTTTCTAGAGGTAATGTCAACAATGTATTGTAATTGTGGAGGAGAATATACATTTAAACACTAATGAGGAATGTTGCCACTATTGTTATTTGAATTTCCAATTTGTTTCTTTGATAAATATTGAATTAGACATCCTCCTCCAAATTTTTTTATTAGAAACAAGTTTATAAGTATACAACCTTAAATTCCAATGTGATACATCTTGAAAAGAAGTTACTTCAAGATGGTTTTAAGAAGAAAGTTCATTGAAATGCCAACGGTGTGATTGATAATCCTTAAAATTGGTTTAATTCTTTAAATTGCAAAATAAAGTTAGTCTACATCATCTAATGTTGTGAAGGTTCATCATTATCATAACTTGCTTTTCAGAGGCAATGTCAACAACGCATTGTAATTGTGGAGGAGAATATCTAATTAAACACTAATGAAGAATGTCACCAATAGTGTTATTTAATTTGATCTTTATGAACGTTGTGATTCTTTGAAGACAAAGGTTCAACAAGACATTCTCCTCCAACATTTTATTTTATGAAGAAGAAGATAAACCTTGAAAAGAAGATACTCCAAGATGGTTTGAAGAAGAAAGTTCATTGAAATGCCAACGGTGTAATTGATGATCCTTAAAATTGGTTTGATTCTTTAAATTGGAAGATCCAGTTAGGCTACATCATCTAAAGTTGTGAAGAGGGAGGTTCATCATTATCATAACTTTATATTTATATTATACTAAAATATTTTACTAATAAAAAGATTTAAAGAAAATTACTTTTTATAAAAGGTCTAATTAACGGCATAGAAAAAATGACTGATGTGATCCATTAATTGTTTACAATACAAATGCAGAGAGAAAACTAATTAGGATAATAACTAAAATAAGAAAGACATTGAAATACCAACAGTGTAATTGATGATCCTCAAAATTGATTTGATTCTTTAAATTGGAAGATCCAGTTAGGCTACATCATCTAAAGTTGTGAAGAGGGAGGTTCATCATTATCATAACTTGCTTCCTAGAGGTAATATGTATAATGCTATGTAATTGTGAAGAAGAATATCTAATTTAACACTAATGAAGAATGTTACCATTAGTGTTATTTGAAATTCCAATCTTTATAAACGGTGTGATTCTTTGAAGAGAAAGATTCAACTAGACATCCTCCTCCAATATTTTGTATTAGGAAGAAGAAGATCATAGGTATGATTAAATTTCAATGTGATTTACTTAAAAAGAAAGATACTTCAAGATGGCAAAGATATATAAAGATAGAAATTTTATTAAAAAAAAATTTAAAGAAAATTACATTTTATAAAAGGTCTAATTAACAGCACAAAAAAATGGCTGATGTGATCCATTCATTCTTTACAATACAAATGCAGAGAGAAAACTAATTAAGATGACAACAAAAGAAGAAAGTTCATTGAAATGCCAACGGTGTAATTTATGATTGGTTTGATTCTTTAAATTAGGAGATCCAGTTAGGCTACATCATCTAAAGTTGTGAAGAGGGAGGTTCATCATTATCATAACTTGCTTGCTAGAGGTAATATGTATAATGCTTTATAATTGTGTAGAAGAATATCTAATTTAACACTAATGAAGAATGTCTCCAATAGTGTTATTTGAAATTCCAATTTGATCTTGTGTTTCCAAACTAACCATTCTTCAAATTGATGCTCACGTCTTCTTTTTGTTTCATCTTCAACAATTTTAGACTCATTAAGAAAGATATATTTAATGAGCGAATTAATATGGCAACAAAATGGAGTTTATGATACAATATATTACTAGAATTAAAAATTTAAGAAGAAGAACAAGTGTTCTTACTTTAAATTATCCCTTATGACGATGACCTGACCCAGTTAAATTTATTTCAATTTGAACCAAATTAAACTATAATTTTGCCTCTATTTTCACTCACTAAAACATGCTCTTGTAATCATAAAATAATGGATATTGAAAATAAATTAGAAACTGTTCCAGGCGCTAAACAAGCGTAAGCTGCTAGTTACAAAATTAATGATCAACCAGTTGCACCTTATCTTCATGCAGCACTCGAAATATTTGGCTTATTAAAGTTAAAGAAAGCCAAGCATTAAAATGGGAATTTTAATCGCTGACAAGATTAAATTATGAACCAATTACAAAAGGATGGTCTTTAAATGCAAATGATTATAAAAAGTTAACCAATTAATTGAAATCGGTAGTCGTTCCTCCAGTACTCAAACAATTTTAAGCCCATTAAGCGAGTTTCATACTTCCAAACTGTTACCTTCCCAAAGTGATAAATTTTAGGCGACAGGGTGACGTATTAAGTGAGAATTTCAAATTTATTCAGCGTTTAAAATGCATATTTTTCCTAAAGCTCTTTTCCGAGCTACATGATTCATTTTTCTTAAACATGACACACAAGTTTTCCGCCAAAACGGGGACGGAAATAACAAAAAAAGAAAGAAGTAGTCGAATTTATTGCAAATTAAATATACGGGGACACTTTTCCGATATGTCTATATCATAAAAACGGTTCACGAGAACGAAACAGGATTTTGTTTTGTTCGCCAATCGGTTATGGCAACGTAGAACTTCATGAAATAGATTTGTTCGGCAAATCCGGACGAAATTAACGCTAACCCGACGACCCATTTCCAAACGCCTTCGCACAACAACCTGTCACAAAATAAGTCCTCATACGCATCGCGTAATAAAAAGTAATTTTCAGAACTAAAACACACACACACCATTTCTTTCACGTGCCTAAAAAGACTAATTAAGATTTCTATGAGTTTTTTTTTTTTTAAATAGAGATAATACAAAGAAAATGTATACAAGTACTTACTTGTTAATGTAATCTAGTAACTATTGAATTTAAGTTTATTAACTCTGTGTTTCATTCATGTGTTTATATCTCAAAGTATCTCTCTTAAAATACAAAGATGGCAACGAAATGGACATATTAAGATAAAATAATTTACTGGAATTAAGATTTGAAGACGATTTGATTTTATAGAAGGTTTAACAGCAAATATCGCTGGTGTGGCAAATTATTTGGTTTCAATATTATGAGGTAGAACAGTAATCAAATGACAATAAAAAAATTAATAGAAGAAAACAGAATACAAGAAGTGAATGGAAGATTAAGAGAAAATAGAATTGTTATAATTTATTCTAAAGCAGCTCTTCATAAAAGAAGATTCATCAAGGTAACGAACTATCTTTAAGGCTTAGTTCTCATTACATGGAACAGATGGAAGATTCATCAAGAGCTGAACATGAATTTGAAGACTAGTTAGATTGAAAATACATGTAGAAAGAGAACTAATTGAAAAGACTACAAGAGTTTTTGAGAGAAGGGAACACAAAGAAAAAGGAACAAGCATTTACTGGTTGAGGTAATCACTAGATTACTAAATATGTCTATTGTATTGTATTTTAATCTACCAACTCTGTGTTTCAGTTAATTATGTATTTAGATTTCAAAGTATCACTTTGGTGAAGATAAAATACAAAATAGCCATACAATTTCAGAATCATTAAAAAAATATATATTTGATGGTTGAAATGTCGGCAATATTCCTTAAGGTGGCAACAAAATGGACATATTAAGATAAAATAATTTACTGGATTTAAGATTTGAAGAAGATTTGATTTTATAGAAAGTTTAACAGCAAATATCGCTAGTGTGGCAAATTATTTGGTTTCAATATTATGAGGTAGAACAATAATCAAATGACAATAAAAAATTTAATAGTAGAAAAAAGAATACAAGAAGTGGATGGAAGATTAAGAGAAAATAGAATTCTCATAATTTATTCTAAAGTAGCTCTTCATAAAAGAAGATTCATCAAGATAACCAAGTATCTTTAAGACTTGGTTCTCATTACATGGAACAGAAGGAAGATTCAGCAAGAGGTGAACATGAATTTGAAGGCTAGTTAGATTGAAAATACATGTAGAAAGAAAACTAATTGAGAAGACTACAAGAGTTTTTGACAGAAGGGAACACAAAGAAAAAGTAACAAGTATTTACTGGTTGAGGTAATCTAGTAATATGTCTATTGTATTTTAATCTACAAACTCTGTGTGTTCAGTTAATTATGTTTTTAGATTTCAAAGTATCACTTTGGTGAAGATAAAATAGAAAATAGCCATACAATTTCTGATTCATTAAAAAATGGTTGAAATGTTGACAATATTCCAACAAAATGGACATATTAATATAAAATAATTTACTGGAATTAAGATTTGAAGAAGATTTGATTTTATAGAAGGTTTAACAGCAAATATCGCTGGTGTGGCAAATTATTTGGTTTCAAAATTATGAGGTAGGACAGTAATCAAATGACAATAAAAACTTAATAGTAGAAAAAAGAATACAAGAAGTGGATGGAAGAATTTTATTTCAGGGATTTTATGTTGAAAAAGGCAATTAATTTATATGCACGTAAAAAAAGTAATAACTAATTTGACAAAATTCATTTTGCCGTGGATTTACAAAAATAAACAAGAAATATTAAACTAATAAAATAAAATTGAATAACATCCAAAAAAATGCAATCGTATTGGAATCACTTTAATTACAGGGCACCGACATATTCGTTTGTTTGAGAAAATAGAATTGTTATAATTTATTCTAAAGCAGCTCTTCATAAAAGAAGATTCATCAATATAACTAAGTATCTTTAAGACTTACATGGAACAGAAGGAAGATTCATCAAGAGGTGAACATGAATTTGAAGGCTAGTTAGATTAAAAATACATGTTGAAATAGGACTAATTAAGAAGACATGTAATTTTGATATAAGAGAACACAAAGAAAATGTAATAAGCATTTACTGGTTGAGATGATCTAGTAACATATCTATTATTTTAATCTACCAACTGTTTTTTTTTTCTTTTCATCATTAAGAAAAATAATTATTGAAATGTTGAGAAATAAAATATACATATAATTAACATTTTTCCAATATATCTATATCATAAAAACAGTTCTCGTTTTGTTCACCAATCCGTTATCGCAGACTTCATGAAACAGATTTGTTCAGGAAATCCAAACAAAATTGACGTTAACCCGTCGACCCATTTACGAACACCTTCGCACAACAACCTCTCACAAAAGAAGTCCTCATACGCATCGCGTAATAAAAAGTAATTGCGATGGCAACGTGAAAACCATCTCGTTTCACAGGCTCAAACACACCATCTCATTCACGTACCTGTGCTTGACATATCGATCGTTCGCAGTGATTAATGCTTATGAACATTGAATACATGAACATAATGTGGCCGATGGTCGTGCACGTTTGTGACGTACCGTAATCGATGCATTAACATTCTTCGCCAGTCACACGGCGAACGTAATCGGGCCGATGAATGTTCAATAATCGAATTTACCACATGGACACAGAGGCGTGGCACGCAGTTTTTGTTTATTCCCCGTCCATATTCCGCGTCGTCGTCGACGACGGGACCATTTTTTCGGCACCGCAACGACCCCGTAATAATCCGGGGGGTAATCAGTATTCAACGCGGGGCCGGTCTCGTTTCGCAATGCCGAAGCACAGGTGTGTTACGACTTTTAGGTCCTGTAAACACACCGGCATTCACGGTTTTATTTGTGTTTCCAAACATTAACCGGCACATAACTGTTTGGGTAAGTGAGAGAATTGGACCGACAGATTAAAACGAACAGTTTCCGTTTTTTTCTCTTCTCTTTTTTGCCCTCGCAGTTTGTTTGCCTCCTTGAATTCCCCTTTTTTTATGGAGTTCGTGGGCATGCACTTTCGTTTGTTTGTGTTTGGATTCTGGTTAGCGATGAGTGGCGGGATGCTGAGCTGTAAATTTTTTATGGGAAGGATTCGCAAGAAGAATTGCCGATGTGATCCGTCAAAATCCTTTGAATATGAGAGATAACAAACTAATCAAAATGGTGTTAAGAAATGTTAACAACAGAAAGAAAAAATAAAAGAGATGGATGGGGGGTAAAGAAAAAGTAGTACTGCCACGAATTTGAGACAATTTGATAGATTTTTGTTGCGTAGAATAAGGTCGTCAAAATGGTAACATAAATTTGAAAAATCTCTTTGTAAATTTTAGAAAGTAATAAAGATGTGAGGTAGAAGAAGATGGCCATATAATATCAGATTAATTAAGACTGATGAATTTGATTTTATAGAAGAAGTAATCTAACGGCAATAAAAAATTGATAGTATAAAAAAATAAAAAAAATATAAAAAATAAATGGAAGATTAAGAGGAAATAGAACTGTCTTAATTTATTGTAATGTACCTCTTTATGCCAGAAGACTTTCCACTACATAGAATAAAAGCAAGATTCAACAAGACGTGAATTTGAAAATTAGTTAATTTGAAAATATATGTAAAAAATGTATATAGAAAAAATATTCAAGCATTTACTGGGTGACCTAGCAATATAACTGACATTTCAGAGTCTGATACATTAATAGATAGATTGATACAGTGAAACACAAACAGTTTATTAGTTAGTCTCTTTATTTTAAATAACAATACTTCTACATATTATATACATTCATTGCACCAAACCTGCAGATTTTAGTTTGGCAAATAAGCTACTTATGTCCATATTACTTGTAGGTTCAGTTTGACTTTCAGGGAGCACAGAAACAGTAGCTTGAACAGGTGGAAGACTCTGCTGTGTTGGAGCCTCGTCAGCTTGTCGAGTTTGATTCTGTGGCTGATTGTGCTGCCACTGTTGTTTTGGCCCATGTCGCATTTGGTGGTGAAACGGTGGACCATAAGGTCCGTGTCTACGTTGATGTGCAGGACCATACCGATATTGCTGCTTAAGGTAATGACGTGCTGATTGACCCTGTTGCACCAGATGGTGTGGTCTATGCTGCATATGATGGTGTTGTTGTAGTGATCCTGGTTGCATATGTCGGTGTTGTTGTGGTCCTTGCTGCATATGTTGGTGTTGTTGTGGTCCTTGCTGCATATGTTGGTGTTGTTGTGGTCCTTGCTGCATATGTTGGTGTTGTTGTGGTCCTTGCTGCATATGTTGGTGTTGTTGTGGTCCATGATGCATATGATGATGGTAGTGTTGCGATCCATTCTGCATATAGTGATGATGGTGTGATGGCCCATGATGCATATGCTGAAGCTGTTGTTGTGGTCCATAATGTATATTATGGCGACGTTGTGCCGGATGTTGCTCTACTCTGGAACGTTTTGCAACTGGTTCTTCGGTAGGTTGCTTACTTTCATCGACTTTTCTTTTTGATTGGGACGTTGCCTCAGACTTCTCCGTTTGCTGTTTCTTTATTGAAGCTTCCAGCAGTCTGATTTCTTCTTGAATCAATTTAATTTGCTTATCGACTTTAGTTTTCTCTTCTTCCACCCACTGGTTTTGAAGAGTTACTTGTTCTTCGGGTGAACATGATGAAAATTGTGGTAATTCGATTGTTGCCATTGTGAATTTGCTTTTAATTAATTGTAACCATGTGCTCTCTTACTTATATGACTATTTTACATTACAGGTAACATATGTGTACCTAGGTGTGATGAATGACTGATTATCTCACTTTTTACCTGTTAATTCATTTATGTGTTAAACGATTTTTTAAGATTTGAATTAAAATTAATTGAAACTATAGAAAAAGTTTGAGTATTCTTCAATTCTTAATTATAATAAACTATTTTACTTTAGTATCTACATTTTGTTGCCATCTTGAAGAACCTTTTCTCCAATTTGACATCTTCATTTCCCCACTTTTCTTCACCAATTAGAAACTGAACATAAAAATAAAATCTAACATCTAAATGGCAACAAAATCATTAATATTTTCTTCTTTATAGAAGAAAATTTAATATGATAATGATCATACATATAATTAATCACATCAGCAATTCTGTTAAACCTTTTATAGAATAAAATTTGAATTCGTTTCTTCAATGTCTATTTTCAAAATATTTTACTTCTACATTTTGGAGCCATTTTGCAGAATCTTTTTCTGAATTAGACAGCTTCATATCTCTGTTGCTCTTCACCAAATAGAAACCAAACATAAATGTAAGAAATGAAATTGATTAGTCAGATTTCAATTTAACATAAAATTAAGTATCTCATCAGGTCTTCAAATTTTAATTCTACTTAAATTTTTTATCTGAATATTTCGGTACCACCCAAAATTCTTATTGAACCTTCGTCAAACAGATGTTATATAATCTAAATTGATTGATTAAACTCAGAATGAAACGCATTAAAAGTTTATTTTATTTCCTCGAAAATACTTACTTTGCAGCAAGAACCAAATGTTCAAGATGGTTCTCTTGTTGAATATTGCTTTAGATGATGTGGTAACTATCATATATTGTTTTAATCTTCAAACCGTCTTGTTTCTTTTCTTATTTCTGTTAATAAAAAACATCAACAAATTGAATTTTTCTTCAACTCTTAATTCTAGTAACATTATATTATATTAATATTAGAATTTTCATCATTATTTCATTCATAAAACATTTTTTTAGTAAATATGCCTCTTTATGATGTCGCAAGACCACACCACTAGAGATTCAAAGCTTCAGAATATTAAGTGGTTATTTCAACTTCATTCGTTTCTTGGTTAGTAATAAAGGATTTAATTCTGGTGAAGAGGTCAAAACTGTGATTTCCTCCAGTTCCAAGACACGGGAATTATTTTTTCTTGATATAGAGTTGAGATTATTTTGTTGGTACATCCCACACACGTAAGAAGTAGCTTTCCATTCGAAGTTTATTTGACAGCATATTTAAATAATATTCGTTGGGATCGTGTGCGGCAAAAATTTAGCGTCCTTTATCTTAGAAAATAGTGGTTGGGCTTGAGCCGGGCACGTCCGTCGTATTTTAACGGATATCCGCCCAAGCTGAGCCAGTTACGTAGGCCTTTTCTTGCTCTCCATCCCGTCCCACCCGATTATATGTAAATATAACAACAACAGTACAGAATTTGCATTCACCCACAACCGACGGCTTTTGATGAAATAACGATCTTTAGCTGGGAACGGGAGCTAGTCGAAAACAAACAAATTTTGAACACGTATACGTTCCATATGAGGAATCTAAAATTCGTTTTGCGGGCCGGCGAAATCGGAATTCCATCCGTCTGGAATGGATAGAATTATCCGACAATAAGGAAGGATAATCAAGTTTTGGGATCACCCGCAAACTTCGGTGTTTGCTTTCGGGTGTTTTTGGGGGGGGGGCCTAATGTTTTAATAAACACGAGGTGGATTAGAATTTGGACTGTTGCAAATCGGTAATTAAAAATTCGTTTGAATCTGGAACTTTCCGACGGGGAAGTCACCCCGAAACGTCTGGAAAGTTTTTAAATGATGGATTAGCTCGCGAGACGGATCCTTAATAATTATTCAAAATAGGAAGAAAAAAAAATATATAATCCCGACCGACGGAAAAGGGGTGAAATCTGCAATCCTCTTAAACTAACCGGGTTATGTAAGAAAATCGAACCGGCCCGATGAAATTCCACACTAATCCTATTATACTTCTCCGATAATTAACTGAAACAAATTTAAGCGAACTAATCGAAAATCGAAAGAAGTCATTTCCCGCTTATTTCCTGCCCGTTTAAGATACAGAGGCGAATTTTAAATGGGAAGCCTCCAAACTTAATTTTGCCGTCACTAAGAGGCTTTCACATCACAATCTCTCGACTTTATGGCCAAGCACGGCGAAGAATCAAAACATTAATTGGGTGGCAGTGATATATTACGTCTCACTTCCTTTTTTGTCCTTTCTGAAGTTTAATTTTAGAATTAGTTGTATAACAGAGGCCATAATTATGGCAACTTATTAAAATATACACTGTTTAATATCTGTATATTTATTTAAAAATGGGTTTTTATTTACAATTTTTACAAAAAATCTTGATGTTTATAAAAATGAAAATTTCAATAGAAAAAAATCATTTATTAGGGAAAGACTAATTTTAAATTTGGACAATATTGATTTTTGAGGTTTTTATGATTTTTTTATACTGTAGGTCTATTTTTTAAGAAAGGTCTAAAAAAAAAAGAAATTCCAATAATGTAATTTTTCAATTTTTTATGAATTTTTGAAAATGTAATATTTATTAATACTAATAAAAATTGTTTAAATTTTCTTTATGATTTCTCATGTTTTTTAAATACTAATTTTGAAGTGTTCTATCATTAATTTTCAATAATTTACGTTTTTAATATTCCGTTTTAAATAATCTCTATTTTACCATCAACAGATAAAATTATATTTATTATCAACTGAATTATTATTATATAAAATATTTCTGGAAATTCACGCGTTGAAAGCTCTGAATTTGAAAAATACTATTTTTATGAAAAATATGTTAGGTTAGGTTATTTTGGTTATGGATGAAAAATGTAAAAAATATAGCTTTTTTGATTTTTTATTGTATAAAAATTTTCAAAAATTCATAAAAAATTAAAAAATTACGTTCTCACTACTATTTTTATATACTTCGCAAAAATCAGCATTTTTTTAAATTTAAAATTAAATTTTGAGGTTTTATTTGAAATTTTTATGAATTATTTCTTATACTATAATATGTCTGTTTTTTGAGAAATTTCATCAAAAATGGAGTATTTTCAAAAAAAAAGAAATAGTAACCTAACCTCTCCTATTTTTTACAGAAAGTTCAAAAATAGAACATTTTAAAAAAAAAAATTAACAATTTTTGAAAATTTTGTAATTTTTATTAAATTTAATAAAAATTATCTTTAATTTTCAACAATTTATTTAAAAAGAAAATATGAAAAAATATTGATTGTTTGATTTATTATATAAAAATTTACAAAAATTCATAAAAAATTACGTTATCGACAATTTTTTCTTCTAAATGTACTATTTTTATGAATTTATTCAAAAAAAAAAAAAAAAAAAAAATAATAAATAATAAAAATTTCGGACAAAAATCGCAAAAATCAGTATTTTTTCAAATTTATTTTGACAATTTTGTTTTTGAAAAAATAATATTTTCGATAAACTTGTATGTTATTTTGATCATGAACAAAAAAACTTACTGAAAAATATAATTATTAAAAATTTCAAATAAAAATCAGTATTTTTTGAAAAAAAATAAAATTAATTTCAAGGTTCTCATTATTTATCACCACTGTTTTTTTTTTTTTTTGAAAAATTAAAAAATTACGATATCGACAATTTTTTTTTAAAATTATTGGAAAGAAAATAAATAAATAATAAAAATTTCAAACAAAAATTAATTTTTCTCTAAGTAATTTTTATTTTTTTTTTCTCTATCATATTCTCGATGTTAAACAATTGCCCATTTGTGTGCCCATGTGGAATGGCATCCAGTCGTCTTCTCTGATGAATCCCAATTCGGTTTAGGTAGACATGACGAGCGAAAATGAGTCAGACGGCGTCGGAGAGACACATGTCAATCTCAGTTGGATGTAGGCCACATGTACACCGAACAATGGGCGTTATGGTATGGGGTGCTATTGCTCATGGAAGTAGGTCACCTTTAGTCTTTATTAGAGGCAACGTGACAGCACAACGTAATTTTCAGGAAGTAGTGGAGCACCATGTTTTTCCTTACCTTAATGACCCATGTGATTATGATGTCATGGCTAACCAGATCCTCTGACCTTTCATCCTCAGAACATGTTTGGGATATGATGAGTAGAAAGGACTTCGGAAGTTCTAGGACATGATGTTACGTAGCTTCAAGATGCTACACTTCAAGAGAAAATAGACCATTTTATTGAATCTTTTGAACATCGATTGACTAAAATTATACAACAAGAAGTGATAATATTAAATTAAATAACACTGATTTAATCAATAAAAATCCATTTCAAAATTAATATTGCTATATTTATGTCCAGCTCAATTCAGAAACATGTACCATTTTATAGAAAATAGTGTTTTTATAATACAGTATAAGACAACAATAGCAAGTCAACATTAAATAAAAGAGTTTAGGTTAAAATATTTAACATTAAAATTAACAGTTGCCACAATAAAAGCCATCACTGTAAATATTACCAATGTTAGTCACTGACTAAAAAACGGCCTCCACTCGATTTAATATAATTTTTTCGAATATCGATACAAATCTCCATTCCACTCCCAGTTCGACTATCTGAAATCTAAATATATCATGTTTTTTATTGTATTCCAAAGGGAGGATGTAAAACAATAAAGGACGGACCCTCCATCCGGCTTGACCTCAATAAATATTATAAGATTTTCATGACATTTATATTTCTCCGAGTTAAAAAGGCAATGTTTTCTTATCTAATAATGAAAAAGGAAACAAAAAAGACGGGCCCTATGAATACTTTATAAGATTATTACTTTTTTATGAAAACAGTTTTATGAAATTCCTGTTTATGAAATCCGGAATTCTTTGAATGCGTACATGTTTTTACATCCGAAAGAAAATTCCTTATATTATGACTAAAATTAATTATTTCCGTGAGCCCAGATTTATCCGTCTGTGTTGCGCATAAATATGTTTATTGCTCGTAATTCCAAAGGCATTTTATTATATTAGTAAATTCTTAATAAGGTTGCGAACTAAGTATGTCGAAATGTAAATTTTACTAGCTCCTATTACACAATACAGTACTCCAGGGGCAAATCTCGCCGAGCTTTATTACGTTAAGAACAATAAAACATGAGTAACTAAGGCAAAGGATATAATTTCCTTAAAATTGGGACGTAATTTAAGTACCTGGGCATATTAAATAGTTAATATTAAATTTTAGTGTTTGCTGATGTTTAATAAGTTACTTGTAATTCTTTCGAATTGTTTCCAGAAATTACTTAATTACTAATATCATAACAACATGATTAATTCAGTTTAATTACATGTCGAATTTCTGTAAACACTTTAAAACTTAACTAGGTTCGTTCCTGTACGATGAAATCAGTCTTATAAAAATTTCGTATCTTTGCTACTTTTCATTAATTAAGCACCTTCAATGAAATAATATTGATAGTTAAATTTTAATATAAAATAAAATTGAAATTAAATCTTCGAGTCTTATTTCTACTTTTTTATATAAATGCATTTTTAACTTCTTGAATAATCTTATATTATGTTGCTACTTTGAGTTGAATTTTCATCAAAAAGAAGCTTTGGAATATATAAAGGTTAATAAAATACAGAATTATCATATTAAAATACAATAGTTGGTTATAGATTATCTCAACATATGTTTTCAACTCTCTTTTAGTATTATTTTAATAAAAAAATAATTGTAATGTTTTGGAATTGAATGAAAGATCAACTTCAATTGATCCAGAATTAATTATTATTACTTAAAAAATTAGTGAGGTAGAAGTACCAATTTGGAAGTTTTTGTTAAGTCTCTTGAACAATATGATCTAATATATTTTCTTACTACAATAACTAATTCCAATATTACTAGATAGAAAACAGTTGTGTAAGATGGTAATCAAATTTTCAACAAGATAATGTCTTCTAAAAATAAAAAGTAAAAAAGGCAGTTGGAAGATTAACAAGTCAACAAGACAACTTTCTTGGGCACTTAGATCTTGCTGCAAAAGGAAGGCTTATCTAGACATACCATATTTTCTCTCTCCAATAACTAATTCCAATATTACTAGATAGAAAACTTATTAAGACGGCAATCAAATTTTTTGAGAATAGAAAGAAGTAAAGAAAAAAGTCAGTTGTAAGATTAAAACAATATATGTCATTTACTATATCACTTAAAGGAGTAATCAACAAGATAAACGTCTTCTAAAAATAGAAAGTAAGAAAAGGCAGTTGGAAGATTAACAGAGTCAACTCTTGTTGACTTAACTATCTTGGATACTTAGATCTTGCTGAAAAAGGAAGGCTTATCTAGACATATCATATTTTCTCTCTCCAATAACTAATTCCAATATTACAAGATAGAAAATTGATTAAGATGGCAATCAAATTTTTTGAGAATAGAAAGAAGGAAAGAAAGAAGCCGGTTATAAGATTAAAACAATACGTGACAGTTACTACATCATCTAAAGGACAAGATAACTGTCTTCTAAAAATAGAAAGTAGAAAAAAGGAAGTTGGGAGATTAACAGAGTCAACAAGACCATCTTAGATATTTAGATCTTGCTAAGAAAAAAGTCGGTTGTAACATTAATTAATTAAATTATTAAAACAACATGTGACAGTTACCACATCATTTAAAGCAACATTCAACAAGAGAACCGTCTTGAACATTTGGTTCTTGCTACAAAAAGAAAAGTCATCTAGACAGTAATATATTTTCTGATTTTTATGAAGAAGACTGATTTTGATGATGAGGAAATAAAATAAACATTTAATATGTTTTAATCTGGGTATTGTTAATCAATTTAGATTCACTTTGATTTAGATTCAGAAGAATTTTAGATGGTAACGATATATTCAGATTAAAAATTTAAGTAGAATTAAACTTTGAAGATTCCATTCGATACTTAATTTCTTAGAAGATAAGTAAGAAGTAAAAATGTTTTATTAAAATTAAGATTTGAAGAAGAGATGATTTTATTGATGGATCCAATAACTATTTTTAATAATACTAATACAATTAATATCATAATATTTTTTAAAATAATAAGTTTCAATTTCATTTCTTTCTGTATTTGGTTTCTAGATGATGTAAAATATTTTACTACAACTAAGATCTCTACTAACTAAGTTCTAATAATCGTAAAATAACGAATATTTTGAAGCTTCCTTTGACTCTTTAATATGACATATTGTCTTGGACTGTTAGATAGTCAATGTATAAAGTACTTATAATTAATATTTTCATTTTGTTGGCAACTTGAAGAATGTTACCATAACTCTAATCATCAAATATATTCTCCTTAATTAAATTGAAATTATATTGCCACCTTGAATTGAATCTTCATCAAAAAGTTGCTTTGTAATATAAATAGGATTATTAGTTAATTAATTTTGTGACATCTTAACCAGTCTTCATGATATAAGTAAAAATGATTTTGAGATCCACCTTTCCGAAAATGAAAAATTTTAAATTGAAAAATAATTACCTTCATGGATTTTTTAAGCTTAAACATTTAACACTGAATTGAATTAACAGGTAGTGAGATATTCAATAATCTATGAAGAACAGGTACATAACTAGATGTAAAATATTTGTATAAATATGAGATGCACTTGCATACAATTAATTAAATATCAACCTACAATGGCATCGTCTCAGTTACCACAAGTTCCATCCTCCTCACCCGAAGAACAAGTCACTCTTCAAAACCAATGGGTCAAAGAAGAGAAAACTAAAATGGACGATCAAATTAAACTGGTTCAAGAAGGAATTAAACGTTTATATATTTCATTAAAAAAGCCCAAAACCAGCATCAGGAAACTCTTTGTGAAGTTAAAGGAGCGAGAAATTAAAAAGTGTGAGGTAAGCCCACAGTCTAAAAGAAAATTTGACGAATGTAAGCAGCCCATTGAACAATCCACCGAACAACCCACTGCAAAACGTGTCAAAATGGAACGACGGCCTGTAAGACCTGATGGGCCTATGAATCAAACAGTTGAGAGACCTCCTATCCAACATGGACCACCGCAACAAAACCATCATGTGCGGCATGGACCTCCACAACAGTTACAAGATGATCATGTATCAGATCATGTATCAGATCATGTGTCAGATCATGTATCAGATCATGTATCAGATCATGTAGATGTAGTGCGAGCGTCTGTTTCTTTGATCTCCGATAATCAAACTGAATCCCCAAATTATTTAGATATAAATGACTTAATCATCCAACTAAAAGCTGCGGGTTTGATACCATGAATTTGTATATACGAGAATACGTATTGTAACAATAAAACAAATTAATAATATATTATTTATCTATTATTATCACCATATATATGTCCAATTTGACTATACAATTTATATAGATTAAAAATCATTATTTTACTTTGAAATGAATAATTCGAAACTCAATTTATGAAACTGGGTTCCGGATATTTCAGTAAATTCTTTTCTGATACTGGAAGTACTAGTAACAGAAAGTAATGAAATTAAAATGAACTACCCACTTAAAGGGGAATATAATGAATGATAATAATGAATCTTAACAATAATTACTTTACTTTGAAATGCATCTCATCTCAAAACAATCATACAATTCTGTTTGTTACCACCGAAACAAGCTGCATCAACTGCAACTTGTGCAGATTCACAATCTCAATAACTTGCGAAATTATTAAGTTCCACTTAAACAATGGCCGAACTTCCTTCCCGCCCAAGTTCGAGACGCGTCGAACAATGGGGAAAAATTATAATAAAAGCCGCTGCATGTTGTGAAAAGTTTGCCATTTTCCGTAAAGTTTGTTAGTTTTTGTTTCGGCACCGCGACACCGTCGGATCTAAGGATTCGAGTTGTTGGTGACGACTTATCAACTTTCGCGAAACACATCAGACCGAGACCGGGGGAGAATGCGGAATCGAGTGCAAAATGGGGTGCATAAAGCACGATTCGGGCATTAAGAGATTTTATGGAAACGCCCTCGCAATTTTTCCGATCTCTCCGGCCGTTTCGCCGACCGGGGAGTGTTGCCCGGATAATATGTAACGGGGTGCTAATCGAAAAATAATACTCTGTTTCGAGGAATTAACGCACCACCTATAATTTTGTAAGTAAATTATTCTGTCACACGTATATGACTTTTAAAAAGTGTGTAAATGTTTAGTTTTTTTATTATTTGAAATATACCGATTCTGGTAAATTAATACATAAAAATGGAAAATAACATTTTTTCATATTTTTTTTTTTCTAAAAAAATTTACTCGGTGCATTAAAGGATATGTTTTGATCTAGTAAAAAAATTAATTTTGCAGTTTTTATTTAATTTAATTAATAATAATAATGATAATAAATTGTGGATATATTTGACTAAAATCATAAAATCAAATTATTTCACATTTTTTTACATTTTTAGACGTAATGAACAATTTGTCTTAGTGAATTGATAAAATCAAAACTTCTTAGGGAAAATTTAAATTTTTAACATTTTCCCAGGAAATTGATTGTTTTTATACTGTATGTCTATTTTTTTAGAAAGTTCAAAAATAGAATATTTTCAAAAAAACAAAATAAATACGTAAATAAAATAGAAACCTAACCTATTTTTTCATCAAAATTTAATAAAAATAACAAATTTTTCAGACATTCATAAAAAATTGAAAAAAAATCAAAATTTCTTAGAGAAAATTTAATTTTAAATTTGAACATTTCTAAGATTTTTCCAGGAAAATTTTATAATTTTTTTTTTAACTGTATTCTTATTTTTTTAGAAAGTTCATCAACAATAGAATATTCTCAAAATAAATAAATAAATAAGTAAATAAATAAAAGAAATAGAAATCTAACCTAACCTAATCATTTTTTTCTCAAAAAGTTCATCAAAATTTAATTCATAAAAAATTGAAGAAAAAAAAACAAAATTTCTTAGAGAAAATTTCTTAGAGAAAATTTAATTTTAAATTAAATTTCAATCAAAATTTTTCGTAAATTATTTAAAAATAATAATAGAATAATCAAATAATTTAAAAATTGAATATTTAAAACATGAACATGAAAAAATATAAATATTTTTTTATTAAATTTAATAAAAATAACAAAATTTTTAAATATTCCATTTATGATGAACTTTCTGAAAATAAAATAGGTGAGGTTAGGTTAAGTTTGATTAGGTTAGATGTTTCTTTTTTTTATTCTATTTCTATTTTATATATATAATTTTTAAATAAAATTAATTTTTATCTAAGAAATTTTGTTTTTGTTTTTTCTCTTGGCAAAACCATGTTTTTCATCACGCCTAAAATTAAAACATTTTTTTTATAATTTTTTATTAAATAAAATAATTCTATAAAAATTTCAAAAATAAACAGTATTGTTCAAATTTAAATTTAATTTTTGAAGAAATTTTGATTTTTTTCTATTGATAAAGTTCTTAACCCTCCAAAATTAAAACATTTAAAAAAATTTTTGATTTTTTTTTATTTTTAATATATAAAGTTTTAATTTCATAATAATTGTTAAATTTTCAAAAATTCATAAAAAATTGAAAAATTACGTTATTGGCATTTTTCCATTTCTCATGAACTTTCTGAATAAAAATAGGTTAAGTTTCCATTTTCATATTTTTGATAAACTGGAAAAAATTGTCATGTGGTATAAAAAAATAATTCCATAAAAATTTCAAAGAAAAACCTCAAAAATCAGTACTGACAAAGACAAATTCTTTATCCCGTCAAAATTAGAGCATTTAAAATAATTTTTTGATTTTTTTTTTCATTATTTAAAATTTCAATATAATAAAAATTGTTAAATTTTCAAAAACACAAAAAAATTGAAAAATTACGTTATTGACAATGTTTTTTTGAAAATATTCCATTTTTGATGAACTTGCTGGAAAAAAAATAGATTAAGTTAGATTAAATTCGATTTGGTTAGGTTAGGATTCATTTCTATTTCTTTTTATATTATATTTTTGATAAACTGAAAAAATAGACATAAAAATAATTCCATAAAAATTTTAAATAAAATAAATTTTTATTTAAATTAAACAATTTAATAAAAATTGTTAAATTTTCAAAAATTCATAAAAAATTGAAAAATTTCACATATTTTTTCATAAATGCCAACCTTTGAGAAGAACATTTTAAAAATAAAAAAATGTCGAAATCTCAGTTTTTAGATGTTGTATGACTATTTAAATTTTTATTTTTTCTAGAAAAAAATATTTTGAAGATTTTTTGGTAACATTTAAATTTAATAATCGATTAAATATATTAGAATGAGTCAAAAAAACAACTATTTGTTTTTATATTTTTTGTCGACCTTGAAAAATTGGTTCCTTGACACCTTTAAAAAATGCTTTCCAAAGATGAGTTCTTAATTTTAATAGAAAAATTTTTCTCATCTCAGTCTTCCATTTATTCTTCAATTCCACATGGAAAAATCTATATCGCATCATTACTAGACCATACAGAAAATTTCTATATACATTTTTTGTAGGAAATCTACACTCTACAAAAAAGATATCTTACAATTTGTTCATAACTCTTAACGTTTACAAGATATCGGAGGTCAAAGTTTAAGAAATTCACAAAAATTTCTTTTTGGTCAACCCTTGTGTATATATGTGTTTATTTTTCTCATTTTCAGAAAATATTAATAATAATCATTTATTATTGGTGGTGTGGTATTAGTGGAGTAAACTAAAAAACTAAACAAAATTCCAATTGTCGCCGCAATAATTAACACAATAACTTCCGCCGACAATAAATACTCCCCCAGGTTGCACACCGTACGACGGGGCGGACAAAAGGGCGCGTAAGACTGGGATAAACCTTGTGAACAATGTGGTCAACTGGGACAATAATTAAAGCAATATTTCAACAAAATTCGTCCGTATTTATATCCGGGGGATAAAGGATTTTTTCCTAGGACCACGTTTGTTTACCGTTTACGTAATCCGGCACATACATCTCTCAATAATAAAAAAACCCGGACTTTAAACGTTACCATTTGCAGCAGCTCGCCAAGGTTACAATTAAATAATTCATTGCGTATTGGTTAAGGCCGAAACCGCAACACAACAATGTGTGGTCATAAATTTCCGCACCACATTGATTCTTGTGCCTAAAGAATGTTTCCATTATAGATAAAGCCAACGGGCTAGATAACGGCAAACCGAAATGTTAATTCAGCAAAATCTGATGAAGTAAAACACATTTTCCCTGAGCGCTGTTCATTATGAACTTTCCACAAATTACGATGTTAAAATATTAATCACATGTTTGTGAAATGCCATATTCCTTTGTTGAATTTAATTAATCATTTCCCCATATCTTTGTAACAAAGCGAAAAGTGGAGAGCGTTTTCAATTTTGCATTTGACATGCACGTTTTAAGATCGTATAATTAACTGTAATTGACTGAAAACATTGCCCATTTTATAATTAGCCCTTTGTAACGTGGAAACGCACCAAACACAGGTATTATGTAGTCGCAAAGTCCTGATAGCAAAATCAGATATGTTGGAATATCGTCCGTTGTAGATTTCAATAAAATATTATTCAGCCTTTTTCTAATACTCTGGGGTCGATAAAATATATTGAGTTGGAAAGTAGGGTATTATATATCCTTCGGGTTTTATTGTATTGCTGTGGGACCAAGTGAAAAAGTTATCATTGTCTCTTTAAAAACCAACTTTATATTCCTGAATGTCGTTGCTAGAACTTTTGGATTTTTAAAGTACGATTTAAAAAAAGCACATTAAGGCATTGTTTGTAGTGATAATCAAGGTGTCATTTTGACTGATACTAGTATTTCCAGACCAGATAGAGACAAATTGATTTGGTGTCCAAATCTCAATTTCTTTCTTTACTTCTGTACAGCTTGATTAATGATAATTACTTATTCCTTTCCGTGTAATTTTAGAAATACATTACAGTGAGGTCTGTTGTGACCCAGGAAGCCTAATTTACAGTTACTTATACTATCCAAAAGATATATTATCATATAAGGTAAAACATATTCATTTGAATTATATGATAATATATTATGTCTCTTTAAAAACCAACTGAATATTCCAGAATGTCGTTACTAGAACTTAAAAAAGCACATTAAGGCATTGTTTGGAGCGATAATCAAGGTGTCATTTTGGTTGACACTAGTATTTCCAGACCAGATAGAGACAAACTGATTTAGTGTCCACAGCTCAATTTCTTTCTTTTCTTCCGTAAAACATAATTAATGATAATTAATTACTTATTCCTTTGTGTATAATTTTAGAAATATTTTATAGTTAGGTCTGTTGTGACTCAGGAATCCTAATACAACCTTTTTACACTTATTTTTCTATTCAAAAGATATATTATCATATAAGGTAAAACATGGGTTATACAATAATTATTATGTCTCTTTAAAAACCAACTTTATATTCCAGAATGTCGTTACTAGAACTTTTGAACGTTTAAAGTACTATTTAGAAAAAGTACATTATGACATTGTTTGGAGTGATAATCAAGGTGCCAATTTGACTGGCACTAGTATTTAGTGTCCAGAGCTCAATGTCTTTCTTTTCTTCTGTACAACGTGATTAATGACAATTAATAAATTAATAATTAATTAATTTCTGTATAATTTTAGAAATATATTGAAGTTAGGTCTGTTGTGACTCGGGAAGCCCAATACAACCTCTTCACACTTATATTTTCTATTCAGAAATAGAATTGCATTATACAACAACAGATATTGAAAGTAAAAAAAATCTTATTGTTGCAATTTATTTATTGTACCAAACCTGCAGATTTTAGTTTAGCGAATAAGTCATTTACATCGACACTCCTTGTAGATTCAGGAATCAAAGAAACAGTAGCTTTAACAGTGGGAAGGTGCTGTTGGATTGGAACAGATTCAGCTGGTCTATTCGGTGCCGAAGCTTGTTGAGGCGGGACCTGATTATGCTGTATCTGACTAGGATGCTTATGATGGTGTTGCTGCGAACCATGACGCATATGGTGGTGTGGACCATAAGGCATATGACGACGCTGTTGTGCGGGAGCATGGTGATACTGTTGTGGGTGTGTTGGTCCATGCTGCATATAACGACGCTGTTGTGGAGGACCTTGTTGATATGGTCTTTGCTGTGATGCTCCATACTGCATATGACGACGCTGTTGTGGTGGTCCATGTTGGATATGTTGATTCTGCGATACAGTAGGATGTTGCTGTGGTTGATGTTGTTCCAGTTTGACCCGTTTTGCATTGGTATCTTCGGTAGGCTGGTTACCTTCGTCAATTTTTCGTTTAGATTGTGAGCTTGCCTCGTGCTTTTTCATTTCTCTCTCCTTTAACTCCTGGTAACGCTTCTTGATACTAACTTTGGGCTTTTCTGTTTGTTGCTTCTTTATTGAAGCTTGTAAACGTTCGATTTCTTCTTGAACCAGTTTAATTTGATTATCAATTTTGATTTTCTCTTCCTTTATCCATTGATTTTGAAGAGAGGCTTGTTCCTCTGGAGAGCAAGAAGGAAATTGTGGTAATTGAATAGATGCCATTGTAGATTGGTTTTTAATTAATTCTATACAAACGCATCTCTCACTTATATGAATATTTTGCACTACCTATGTACCTGTGTTTGATGGATGATTGATTATTATTCTTTTTACCTAGTAACAATGTGTAAAATAATTAATTAAAAAAAACTTTTGTGGTACTGGTTTCATTTGTGTACCTGGGCGTGATGGATGATTGACTATCATTCTTTTTACCTAGTAACTCATTTATGTGTAAAATGGTTAATTCAAAAAAACCTCTTGTTTTGTTCACCTTGTTGAACCATTATAATTTAAAATAATGTTACTTACTTAATTTGACTTAACAAGAAATATGTAGTAACGATCTTCTCAATTTTGACTTGTTAATTCATTTGTAAATCAAACGATGATTGAAGTTAATTTGATGGCAAAAAATTCGTTTAACTTTGAAACAACCCAATCAAGATCAGATGTATCCCCTGCACCAAGAAAAATGACATCCTTTTGAAAGTTTGCGCCGGCTTAATTTGCAATTTCAAAGTTTTCATTTTAGGACTTCCTGGCTTTCGCTCTTTGTTAGTCCTTTAAATGAGAGGCAATTTGAACGGTTTGCTTTTGTTGCGACGATAATTGTTTCTTACTCCATTCAACTCGTTAAATCTCCAGTTTAACGATCTGCATTTACGTCGATTTGTGTGTTCAGATAAACAGTGGATTTCAATTTCGCATTAACGCGAACGTTCCATCATCTCCACGCGGATAAATGTGTATTTTAAATCAAAGGAATTGTGCACGTATTGAATGGTGGATCGTTATGGTGAAACGTATATATATATCCTTAAACCGTTGCATCACTACTCGCCGAACACAAAACACATTAGACTGGTGCATGGTGCAGATTGCATCGCAGCAACAAAACGACTTCAGTTCTGATTTCGACTTTGAATACAAATATCTTTTGAGATGCATATCCGGTTGATTACGCCGGATAAGTCGGCGGTAGCAACAAGTGTAATGTTGCACTGCAAACGGTCCATGTATCATGTTCCTTTTTAGGGAAATGGATGGTACCGGACAATGTAATTTATGTGTTTGGCTCATTATTATTTGAGTCAGTTTTTTATGATGTTTACAAATTCTTATTGTATTATTTGTTATTTTTTTTCTCGGAATATATTGAAAACATTTTTTGGAGTTAAAAATGGTTTATTCTTAGAAAGCTTGAAAGTGACAATGAGTGCGTTGGCGGTGGACAACATCGAGCTTATCCTGAAAACCCGATCAAGAAATTATATCTCATGTAAAATCTCCATACTTGTAAGGACTATTATTAAATTAAACTTAGTTAGATGAATAAATTATTTTATTATAATTTTCATTTATTTTTAATTCTTTGTGAAGAAATAATTGTTTGTTTGATGAAGTTCTGACGAGTTGACATGGATGAAACCGGTACATTCATGTCCTGAGCATTCTCCACATTTTATTTATTCATATATCTATCTACCCTGGTGCAGACATGCAAGAATCTGTACCATTGATACAGTGTCATTGGACTGGAGTGGATCGAATCATTAGTGTTGTTCAATCCATCAATTGGAATGTTGTAAACTGATAATTAAAAATAAACAGATTGTTATTAATTGGTTTTATTTATTTCAAAATTACAATACATATTTATTCATTGTATCAAACCCGCAGATTTTAGTTTGGTGAATAAGTCATTTATATCGACACTCTTTGTAGGTTCAGTATGACTTTCAGGAATCAAAGAAACAGTCGCTTGAACAGTGGAAATGTGCTGTTGAGTTGGAACAGATTCAGCTGGTCTATTTGGTGCTGAAGCTTGTTGAGATGGAGTACTCTGAGGTGGGACCTGATTATGCTGTATCCGACTAGGATGCTTATGATGGTGTTGCTGCGTACCATGCCGCATATGGTGGTGTGAACCATAAGGCATATGACGACGTTGTTGTGGAGGAGCATGTTGATACTGTTGTGGACGTGTTGGTCCATGCTGCATATAACGACGCTCATGTGGAACACCTTGTTGATAAGGTCTTGGCTGTGATGCTCCATACTGCATATGAAGACGCTGTTGGATTGGAGCAGTCTGAACTATTTGATTCTGCGATATAGCAGGATGTATGGGATGTTGGTGTCGTTCCAGTTTGACCCGTTTTGCAGTTGGATGTTCGGTAGGCTGGTTACCTTCGTCAATTTTTCGTTTAGATTGTGAGCTTGCCTCGTGCTTTTTCATTTCTCTCTCCTTTAACTCCTGATAACGCTTCTTGATACTAACTTTAGGTTTCTCTGTTTGTTGCTTCTTTATTGAAGATTGTAAACGTTCGATTTCTTCTTGAATCTGTTTAATTTTATTGTCGACTTTAATTTTCTCTTCTTCTATCCATTCATTTTGAAGAGAGGCTTCCTCCTCTGCTGAGCAAGAAGGAAATTGTGGTAATTGAATAGATGCCATTATAGATTGGATTTTAATTAATTGTATACACTGCATACAACTGCATCTTATAATTATAGGAATATTTGAACTACCTGTGTACCTGTATTGGGTGATGGGTGATTGCTTCTTTTTACCTAGTAACTCATTTGTATGTAAAATGATTAATTAAAAAATCTTCCTTTTGTACTACTGGCTTTTAATTTCAATTTTTAATTATTTGTTTGTAACAATACATATACTAATATACTTTATATTTACAAGTAGATATGTATGTATCAATGAACTTATTTTATTATAATAATCATTATTATTATAATATTTATTATATTGAACTTAGTCTAATCTTAATTTAATTTCAATTTTTAATTATTTGTTTGATTTTAGTTGGATAGCTAATTTATTTCAATATATATTATTATGGAATTTTATTGGATTGGAGTGGATTGAACTTCATCATTAGTATCTTTCATCGTCAATTTTGTGATTGATATATATTACCTTACAATAGATACACAAAATGTATGTATCTTATCAAGAAATTGAAGAATATTTCCTGTAAAATCCTCATGTAACAATTAACACATAATTTTGAAAAACAGCACATATCTAATTATGCCAAATCCCTCCTTGTATGTAATGTGCCTCATATTCTTGAGATAAAAAGAAAGAATTGACGATAAACATATTAAATTGTTCTAAACTTGTGTTTATTTGTGTGATGTAATATAATAATTACAGGATTTCATTGAATTGGAACAGAATCACTGCTGAAACCTGACTCTCTGAGAGTAATAAGAATTAGAAAAGAATAAAAGAAATCGTTGATCGTTTTTAGTATTTATTTCATTCTGTAAAATCCTAATTTAACAATTAACACTTAATTCAGAGTAATACCATACATCTAATTATGTAACATGACAATTAGCCAAATATCTTCTTGTAGGTAATGGGAACGGGCCTCTTTTTCATATTCTTGAGATGAACATATTAAATTATTCATGAACCTGTATATTTCTGTGGTATAATATAATAATTATAGTAATGTAATTATTATACTGCATTTATTAATTAAATAATAATTCATTTGGATTATATTGGGTCTAATTATGTAACATGACAATTAACCAAATATCTTCTTGTAGGTAATGGGAACGGGCCTCTTTTTCATATTCTTGAGATGAACATATTAAATTATTCATGAACCTGTATATTTCTGTGGTATAATATAATAATTATAGTAATGTAATTATTATACTGCCTTTATTAATTAAATAATAATTCATTTGGATTATATTGGGTCTAATTATGTAACATGACAATTAACCAAATATCTTCTTGTAGGTTATGGGAACGTGCCCCCTTTTCATATTCTTGAGATAAACATCTCTTTGTGAGATGTAATAAAAATATTAGAAAAGAATAGAAAAAAATCGTTGATCGTTTTTAGTTGATATGTACATATTTATTTTATAAGCCCCGCAGATTTTAATTGTGAAAATAAGTCATTTATATTAATGTTAGGAGCTTCACTTTGAACAGAGACCGTCGCTTGTACTGTTGAGGAGTTCTGCGGAGTTGAAACCTCTTGAACTGGATTATGATGTGATGAAGCTTTATGCATGTGATGAAGTCGTTGCTGTTCATTTGGTATGTGGTAATGTTGTTGCTGCTGTCCAAGTTGTATGTGATGATGTTGCTGTTGTCCATGTTGTATGTGATGATGTTGCTGCTGTCCATGTTGTATGTGATGTTGTTGCCCATGCTGCACAGGCTGTCCTGGTAGACCATGTTGCATACGTTGTTGCTGTTGCGGAAGTCCATGTTGTATACGACGTTGCTGTTGTGGACCCAGCTGAATTGGTTCCAATGACGGTTGCTCCATTCTGGGGTGCTTTGTAACAGATTGTACCATTGGTTGCGGACCTTCGTCCATTTTTCTTTTACAATGAGAGGATGCCTTCTTCATTTCTCGATCCTTTAACTCCTGATAACGTTGCCTCATACTTACTTTGGGTTTCTCTGTTTGTTGCTTTATTGCAGTTTGTAAACGTTCCAGTTCTTGTTGAACCAATATCATTCGGTTATCGATTTTAGCTTTTTCTTCTTCTATCCACTTAATTTGAAGGGCTGCTTCTTCCTCTGGGGAAGAGGATGGGAATTGTGGTAACTGAGTTGGTGCCATTATAGATTGTTGTGTTGATAAAGATTAATGTTTAGCGATTCTTATACAAATATGTTACAGTACAGGTATAATTAAGCCTCTCTTGTACCTATTAATTCCTTTGTGAAATATAGGTTAATTCTGTTTAATTTAGTGCAAAAAAAAAAAAAATACAAAAGAAGCATATAATCGAGGTATTTGCTTAAGTTAAAGGTTAATAAGGTGAATTACTTTTCCTATTTTTAATATTTCTTCCGGTTTATTGAAGCTTAATGAGCTGTAAATGTTATGGGTTTTTCAGTCAATAAAACACTATATTATTCAACAGTTATATATATTAATATAAACATAAAAAAGCAAATATGTACTAAGGGTACATATAAAACATTATATAAGAATGCATTTAACAACACGTAACACGATTAATTGCCTTAGAAGTTGGACGGAGATAGATGGAGACTAGATAAAAGTATCAGTTAGTGTCTGTGTGGTCCATGAATGGTCTTGAAACGCCTGGTTAGTAATTTTTTGTTTCTGGTCGATCTCTGCAACAGAAAAAACGAGCTGTAGCACAAAAAAGCTAATCCATCAATACCTTGGTGGCTCAGCATCATAAATTGGATCGGGACCTGTCGCCGCATAACGTACAAGCGGCCCAGACCGGTCGAATGAAATATTTACGCGTTTTAAATGAACAAGTCGCACAATTTGGTGTACATTATCAAACGGACCGGTTCGTAATTTATTTAGGGGTTCAATTATCGAGTCCAGACCTGGCGTGCGGGGCGGTAGACGATGGAAGACGCGGCACCGAACAAACACCGTAAATAAGTAATAATGTGGAGGCGCGACAAATATTACTAATGTATCTCTCGAAATCCATTCGGTGTGTGGCTTCGGAAATCCGATTATCGAACTATGTGCCGTTTCGATCGGGTGTTTCATCTTGAGCAGATGAAAATCCGGCACGTACTGCATCTATGGATTATCATACCAAATGATGCGGTTCATCGATTTTTCACTTTTCACATCTGGTTGGTTTTTGTTGGAAACAATTAATGATTTTAATTCATAAATATTACCTAGACAATGGTTTCATAATTTAAAAAAAATAATTATATAATTTCTTTCTACATAAATCAAATTAATTTGTACTTAAATCTATTCAATTAGTTAATACCCACAATTCATTTGAAATTGATAATGTTTGGTGTTTTAAACGAGATTTCATTTCGTTCCAGTTTTCTATTTTAGATTACTGATGCTTTCTATTTGTCTGTATATAAAAGGAGTTTTTAAGACGTTTTCTTGTTGTATTTTCAATTGAGTAAGTTGTTTCATATTAGTTAATAACATTATTGTAAACCAATTTTCAGCAGCGTATTATGTTTTCAGCGATCTCAACAATATTTGTTTGTATATAAATGGAGTTGATTTTTTTTGATAAGACGTTCTCTTTTTGTATTTTCAATTGACTGTGTTGTTTCATATATATTAATAACAAAACCCACAAACAACAAGTTACGAATTTTACAGTGATACACCAAAATTCAGTTTCTTGACGATTTAGTAAGAAGTAGAAGAAGTAAGAAAATCACACTTCAATAATTTTTTTTGTTGACATCTGTTTAGTGATATTGGTGTTTTTGTACACTTGTTCATCAAGTTTCAATGTTTTTTCTTTTCTGATAAGTTTCAAAATTTGAAAAATTTGAGAAATTTGAAGAATTTGAGAAAATTGAAACATTAAAAGAAAGAAAAATCAGAAAAATTGGGAAAATTAGAGTTAAAAAATATGAAAAATTTGAAAAATTTGAAAGGTTTGAAAATTTGAAAAGTTTGAAAAATTTGAAAAATTTGAAAAATTTGAAAAATTTGAAAAATTTAAAAAATCTGAAAAATTTGAAAAATTTAAAAAATTTGAAGAATTTGAGAAAATTGAAACATTAAAAGAAAGAAAAATCAGAAAAATTGGGAAACTTAGAGTTAAAAAATATGAAAAATTTGAAAAATTTGAAAAATTTGAGAAATTTGAAAAATTTGAGAAATTTGAAAAATTTGAAAAATTTTAAAAAATTTGAAAAATTTGAAAAATTTGAAAAATTTGAAAAGTTTGAAAAATTTGAAAAATTTGAAAAATTTGAAAAATTTGAAAAATTTGAAAAATTTGAAAAATTTGAAAAATTTGAAAAATTTGAAAAATTTGAAAAATTTGAAAAATTTGAAAAATTTGAAAAATTTGAAAAATTTGAAAAATTTGAAAAATTTGAAAAATTTGAAAAATTTGAAAAATTTGAAAAATTTGAAAAATTTGAAAAATTTGAAAAATTTGAAGAATTTGAAAATTTTGAGAAATTTGAAACATTAAAAAGAAAGAAAAATCAAAAATTGGGAAAAATATAATTAGAAAAATATGAAAAGTTAGAAAGAAGAAAAATTAGAATTAGAAAAAAATTGAAAAATTCGAGAAATTTGAAAAATTCAAACAATTTCAAAAATTTTAAGAGTTCCAAAAATTTCAAAAAATCGAAAACATTGGAAAATTTGAAAAAATTGGTAAATTTGAAAAATTAAAAAAAAGAATAATTAGAAAAATTAGGAACATTAGATAAAAAAATAAATAATAATAATAAAAATTTCAAAAGTTGGAAAGAAAAATTAAAATTAGAAAAAAATTGAGAAATTTGAAAAATTTAAGGAATTTAGACAATTTAAAAAATTTCAGGAATATCAACATTATAAAAAATTTTAAAGATTTCGAAAACATAAATAAAACGTAGAAAAAGCATAAATATTGACAAAAAGCTGAATTTGGGTCTACCACTATAAAATTCATAAATTCATAATTTGTTGTCAGTTTTGAAACATTTCAAAATAGACTTAAATTTGTGGTTTCTGTTACTCCTAGAATTATATGTGAATTCTTTGTTCGAAAATACTTCCATAAAAATATTTTGTTTAATGTTTCAAAATTTATAAGAAGATTATAGTGGGATTTATAAAAGATTTTTTTTCCAATATTGACCCACAGTTTTTTTATTTAAGTACAATTAAAGTGGACATTTTAAATCACAAAAGCCTAATATTCCCAACTTGTGAACACGCCTTTATTGTTTTAACCATTCAAGACGAACTTGTAAAAACATTGCCAAAATTTATCAGTTATTTTCCGACTTAATTAACGGTTTTGTCCGCGCACACCGTCCCGAATACAAAGTGCGATCTGTCGTGCGGCAAAAAGACCGGTCTCGAATTTCAGCGCCTGTCCCGACTGGTAATTCTTTCGGGTCACCCTGACCCATATCGGTCTGCCGTAACATGTAATGTTTGACGTTTATTACAGCGACACTTCGCCGTAAATTTACCGCCCTTTCGTACGTCACTCACCTCAAACTTAACGGCTTGTTTAGACTCGTAATTCTTCTTGGCCAACGCCACCCTAACCCATTCCGGCTTGTCCGAAATGGTGATGTGGAGCAAGTAGCGGACGCCGAGCAGCAAGTGTTCGAGGAACACGAACAGCAGGAACCACTCCACCTCGCTCAAATCCGGCGCCTGCTTCCTCATTTGCGGGCTCAGGTACAACAGTCCGCAGTTCGTCATGATGGAGAGGACGCTCAGAACCTCGAAGCATCGCTGAAACGAATTTCATAAAAAGGTTTTTATGAGTATTAATGTTCTCCCTTGGTTGCACAGCATTTTCTGCGAACACAACGTAAAAGCGAGTGTTAACACTGGCTACGTAATTAGAATGTTTCCCCGAGAGACTTGTAATTAAGGGGTGCGGTAAAAATTCTACTAACCGAGATGTTTTTAACGATGTACCAATTAAGGAAAAATATAAAATGGGATTATTAAGGCTCATTCATTATGTGGGTGTGTTTAACTAACCTGCCAGGCTCCGATATCCTTAACCCTCCTGCTCATTGGTCTCTGGTAGATCTTGCAGAGTTTGAAGGCGTCAGCCCTGATTTCGGTGAAGTTATTGATGACCGCCCAGAGGGCAGCCAGTGGATAAACGGAGGAGAACATGAACACGTAACCGAATTGGATGAACAGCTCCAAATAGTCATCGAACGTGCCTTCGTACTCCTCCATCACGCACTCTTGGTTGACCTGGGTGATTCGGGGGTCGTCACGTTGGATTTGAGGTAGATTGTAGGTGATTTGGTCGAAAGCTTCGCTTCTTGATATCTTTTGCTTGGGTGACTTGGGGTGCTGACTTTTGTACGACATTACCTTTTTAAAAGGTCCAAAGTTATTAATGGTTTAATGGAATTGGTTAAGACTAGATTAACTAACTATTATGGAAACTATAGTTGTTCGGGTTTATATTTCCTGACGTTTCGCTTGCACCAATGGTTTTTGAGCACTGATGTTCATATTTTATCAAGCTTCAATGTTGCTTCTTTTCTGTTGAAGTTGTTTCCGTGTGAAAAATTAATAAAAAAACGTTAGAAAAATTAATTTGAGAAATTTGAAAATTTTTTAAAAAAAAAATATAGAAAACATTAGAAAAATAAGGAAATTAGAAAAATATGAAAAATTTGAAAAGTTGGAAAGAACAATTATTAAAATTAGAAAAATTTGGAAAACATAAGAAATACTAAAATAATTAAAAAAAAAATGAGAAATTTGAAAAAGTTGAAAATTTGAAAAATTTGAAAAATCCCAAGTTTCAGAAATTTGTAATGGAATTAGAGAAGGAGAACTAAATACCGTTTTTGGATGTCCTAATAAAAATAGTGTTTTTACACTAACAAATTTTGAAAAGTTGGAAATTTAAAAAATTTAAAAAAAATCAGAAATTTGAAAAATATGAAAAATTTTAAAAAAATTAGAAAAATTAAAAAAGTCGGAAAAATTATCAAAATTATAAAATATTACATAAATTAGAAAAATTAAAAATATTAGGAAAATTAATAAAATTTTGAAAGATTATAAAAATTTAAAAAATAAAAAAATTAGAAAAATCAGAAAAATATACGAAAAATTTGAAAAATTAGAATTAGTAAAAATTTGAGAAATTTAAAAAATTTGAAAAAATTAAAAAATGAAAAATTTGAGAAATTGAAAAATTAGAAAAATAAGAGAAATTAGATATATTAGAAAATTGTGAAAAATTTGAAAAATTATAAAATTAGAAAAATTTAAAATTTGAAAAATTTAAATAATTTGAAAATTTTGAATTTAACAAATTTCAAAATTTTCAAATATTTAACAAATTTCAAGTTTCAAAAATCAGAAAAATTTAAAAAAATTACAAAAATATTTGAAAAATTTGAGAAAATTAGAAACATTGGAAACATTAGAAAAATTAAAATAATTAAGATAATTAGGATTAGAAAAATTAGAAAAATATGAATATGAAAAATCAGAAAGAAGAAAAATTAGATTATGATAATTTTGAAAAATTTGAGAAATTTCAGAAATTTGAATATTGTAAAAAACTTTAAATATTTAAAAAAATTCAAATTTAAAAAATTCAAAAATAAGAAAAATTGGAAAAATTAGAAAATTAGAAAAATTACAAAAAATAGACAAATTAGAAAATTAGAAAAATTTGAAATGTTTGAAAATTTTGAAAAGTTCAAAAAAATTCAAACATTTCAAGAATTTCTAGAATTTCAAAAATTCTAAAAAATTAGACAAATTTTAAAAATTAGAAGAAAATAGGGGCAATTAGAAAAATATTTTAAAAATTATAAAAAAGAAAAATTAGAAATATTAGAAAAATATGAAAAAATATAAAAATTGGAAAAGAAAATTAGAAGAATTACAAAAATTATAAAAATTTAGGAAAATTAGAAATATTATTATTCGAAAAATTATAAAAATTGAAAAAATTAAAAAAATATAAGAAAAATTGGAATAATTAAAGAAAAATTTGAATAATTTGAAAAATATGAAGAATTTGAAAACTTGAATTGACAGATTTGGGAAATTTGAAATATTTGAAAAATTTAAGAAATATGAAAAATTAGAAAAAAGAAAAATTAAAAAAATTGGAAACATTAAAAAAAATTAGGAAAGTTAAAATTAGAAAAATATGAATAATTTGAAAATTTGGAAAAAAGAAAAAATTTGAAAAATTAGGAAAATTAGAATTAGAAAAATTATCAAAATCAGAAAAATTTGAAAATTTTAAAAAATTGGCAAAATTATCAATTAAAAAAATTACAAACATTTACAAAAGAAAATAGAAAATTTATTAAAATTAGAAAAATATAAGAAAAATTAAAAAAAATTTGAGAAATTTGAAAATGTTGAAAATTTTGAAAATTTGGAACTGTTGGATGGAAATCGTAAGATAAAATACACAATTGCTTGTCTGACAACATCATGATTAGGGAAGCAACTGAAATCCATAAACACGGAAGCAACTCCAACAAAAAGAAGAAACATTGAAGCTTGATAAAATATGAACACCAGTGCTCAAAAACACCAAACCACTCGCTACAGAGGTAAGAACGGCCAACGAACATAACGAAATTTCTAGAACATTAGTTGTCCAAGTGACACGAACCATATCAGACCTCTGAAGATGCTAGCCACTCGTACTAGGGAAACGTCAGGAGATAATTCCACCAAACGTCGACCAATAAACCCGAATAACTATATATAGATTTAATGGAATTGTCCAGTCCTTACTTGAAAACTGTAATACTTCATGATGAGCGGCAGCACCGTCTCCTGCAAATTGCATATCATCTGGGAGATAATCAGCATCGTCTGCACCTGGCTCTTGAGCATCTCCATGTCCCTCGTGATGAAGGCGATGTAAAACAGCGACATGAAGTTGTTCACGAACTCGAACAGAACGAGTTTCGTTACCCGATGCCTGTCATACTGTGATTGAGTGCGGTGATTCTCTGCGAACGGATAAAACTTTAACGGGGACTGATAAATAATTCAGAATGAAGACGTTTCCGATTTTAAAGCGCGATACAAACGACAAAGGGGGGGCAATAAATCCCACGAAATGCGTCTCGTGTCTCGGAATTAAATCAAACTTTTCATTAGACGGCGACGGGGTTGAATTTCGGGAATTCGTACGCTTCGAGGAAAGAGGCGAAGCTATTGAAATAACTTACCCCATTCCGTCAAATAAGTGGCCAGTTTTCTGTAATACATGTTAAGAACGAAGACTAGAATGGAGTAGATAATGCTTGGTAACATTATGTATTGTTGATAAGACTCGTCCGATTGTTTGATGTAGTCTTCGGCCCAAAAGGACGCCAACATGACCACAAACGCCCCCACCATGCACACGAACACAATCGGCATTGATACGCAGTACATCTAGAAAAAATTAATTGTTAAAAAATTAATGACAAAGAACTGAAGACTCACCTTGACGGTGGTTAAATATCTGGGTGCTTGCGGCTGGATCCTCCCCGACACAGCATCCACCCCCATGGTACCCCGAAAGTTGGGTCTCGGCTCGTCCAAGCTGGTCATTCCAATCGTGCCCCATTTGAAAGCAAGCTCGTTGCTCTTCCGCCTCCATATCTGTAAATTTCCTCATGCTTTGTAACTGACAAGTCAAGACAATGGGTCATTGTTCAAAAACAAACAGTCATCGCGATACGTTCGGTGAAAGGATCTGCCTAAGAACTAAATATTTAATTAACTTCCATTTAATTTTGTCCGCGTGACTGAGTACTCTCGAAATTTAAAGTGTGTTAGAATAAGAAACTTAGCCTCGGCACTTCATAACTTCAAGTGGGCCTATCTGTGAAGGGTGACTCTTAGAATTTTAGTAATGACATACCAAGATTTAAACTTGTTTCAGAACGTGCGGGGCCAATGTCTAGTTCACTGCTGGGTTTTTAATAATTGTTTTTGTTCTTATTTCGTGAAAGAAAAAAAAAATTATAAAAATGAAAATAATAGTTAGAAATGTTTTTAATTAAGGACTTTATTAATAATAATTAATGACAGAAGTGATAAAAATTAAATAAATTAAAGAACGAAATAAATAATTAATAAGATAAAATTGCTAAAAAACTCCTAAAAATCATAAAAATCATAAAAATCATGGAATTCATAAAAATCATAAAAATCAGAAAAATTAAAAAAATTAGGTTAGAAATTACAAAAATTAATTAGAAAAATTAGAGAAATTGGAAAAATTAGAAAAATAAGAGAAATTAGATATATTAGAAAATTGTGAAAAATTTGAAAAATTATAAAATTAGAAAAATTTAAAATTTGAAAAATTTAAATAATTTGAAAATTTTGAAAAATTTTAAAAATTTGAAGAATTTGAAGTTAAAAAACTTGAAAAATTTGAAGAATTACAAAAATTAAAGAAATTGGGAGAATTAGAAAAATTAATAAAAAGAAAAATTGGAAAAATTTTGAGAAATTTGAAATATTTGAAAAATTTTAAAATTTGAAAAATTTTAAAATTTGAAGAATTTGAAAAATTTAAAAAAATTGAAAAATTTGAGAAATTTGAAAAATTTGAAAAACTTGAAAAATTTGAAAAACTTGAAAAATTTGAAAAATTCCAAAAATTTGTAAAATTTGGAAATTTTGAAAAGTTTTAAATATTTGAAAAATTTGACAATTTTATAAAATTTGAAAAAATTACAAAATTTGAAAAATTTGAAACATTTAAAACTTGAAAAATTTGTAGAATTTGAAAAATTTAAATTATTTAAAACTTGAAAAATTTGTAGAATTTGAAAATTTTGAAAAATTCAAAAAATTTGAAAAATTTCAAAAATTAGGAAAATGAGACGTATTAGAAAAATTAATAAAAAAGAAAAACTAGAAGAATTTATAAAAAAAAATTGATGAATTTCAAAAATTAGAATAAGTAGAAAATTAATAAAAGAAAAAATTTGAGAAATTTAAAAAAATTGAAGAATTTGAAAAATATGAAAAATTTGAAAAATTTGAAAGATTTGAGAAATTAGAAAAATTGTAAAAATTAGAAAAATTAGGAAAATTATAAAAATTATAAAAATTAGAAAAATTGGAAAAATGAGAAAAAATAGAAAATATATATTCAAGAAATATAAGAAATTAAAAAATTTATATAAATTCAAGAAATTAAATAAGTTAAAAAAAAAGGAAAGAAATTAAGGAAAATCAACTAATTGAAATTAAAAAAATAAATAATTCGGAAAAATTAAGAATTACAAAAAAAAAAAAAAATAAAGTAATTTAAAGAAATAGAAAAATATATGGAAATTAAGGAAATTTCAAAAAATTCAAAGAAAATGAAAAAATTAAAGAAATTATAGACAGTAATAATAGGATAGAGGAAATGATAAAAATGCAATAATGACGACAATGTCAAGGGTAAAATCAAATTTAAGAAAAATGTCGAATTAAATATTCGAAAATTTAAGTAACACATTTAATCAAAATTTGGGACAAATACTACATTACAATCTATATTTCTCTATTATGAAAATCCATTATTTCAATAACAATAAAGCAAAGTAATTAACACAATCATATTTCGAATTACCATTAATTGATGTTATTCCTTTGAATTGGGCAAAGTAATTGAGAAAATCGAATCTGGCAAGTACAACCATTCCGTTTTATTTCACTTAAAAAGGTATTAAGACAATAGTTTGTCCATGGCTTTCCTTTCAAGAACAAGAGTAGTTTCCGTTAAAATATTGACATTAAAGCAAGTTCGTACAATTCCGCCGTAAGCTCCACTACAGAGCGATCCCGTGCAGGATATTAACTCGGGTTTTATTTTCCTCGAAATTAAACGTAACAGAAGCAGTTTAAACTAATAATATTGCAGCGTCTTCGACTTTGTTCCCCGATGGATTCAATTGAACACTCAACATAAAGGCAGGACCATTTAAAACGTGAACGAACGGCCAATCTGGAACGCAACAAAAGCCCGGAGGCATCTTGGGAATCTCGGGACAGGGCCATCAGTGAAAGTGATAATTAACCTCGGCCCGAAAGCCGACGGAGTCCTGCCACCAGTTAAAGGCAGGATGCGAGATAAAACTCCGACGACAACGCGATCCACGATAAAAATCTGACGCCCGCTACTCGGCTCCCTCATAATCCGGGCGGGTTAATCTGGGGAAAATAATTTCGAGGACCCGGAGACTGATCCGAAGTGGCGCGGGGCTTTTGTCAATTTAATAACTGTATCTGCGACAACAAAAACCCGCCATTAGAGGCGACGGCACAAAAGGACCGCGAAGACGACAGACCTGGGGCACGGGAAGTTTTCAAGATTAATGGCGTTACTCTGTCCTGGAGTTTTTTGGTTGTTCCTCCGGTTTCCGGAGTCGACTGAACGATTGTTTTTTAATCCGGGGAGAAGGCACCATCATGGAAATAAAGTCTTATTTAAAAGTTGGGGATGTTGAAAAAAGTGTCTAAAAATCGTAGTGTCATTGACTTTTTATTATTTTATCATTTAGAATTCCTTAATAAAAAGTAAGTCTCTTGAAAAAATTACACCCTATGGAAGAGTGTTAAGGAGAATACTCAATTCGAGATATTTGAGAAATTCGTGAAATATCAGAAATTTAAAAAATTCAGGAAATTCAAAAAATTGAATAAATTAAAACAAATTCTTGATATTAAAATAATTAAGGTAATTCATGAAATTTCATTTGATTTATTTAATTAACTAAATTAAAGAAATTCGACAAAATAAATAAGTTAAAAAAGACATACTCAAGAAATATGAGAATTTCAAAAAATTAACGAAATTCCATAAATTGATGAAATAAAAAAATAAACTAAATTTTAAAATTTTAAGAGATTTACAAATTAAAGAAACTGATGAAATTAAAAAATAATAATAAGGTATTCAAGAAATACATAAACTTCAATAAATCAGAATAAATTCAAGTTACAATATTCAAAAGTTTCAAAAAATTCATGAAATTAAAAAATTAAGACAATTTATGAAATTTCATTCCATCTAGTTCATCAACTAAATTATTGAGATTCAACAAAATAAATAAGTTAAAAATAAAAATAATTAAGATTCCATAAATTGAAGAAATTAAAGAAATGTTTATTTCAAAAATTCAAGAAATTTAGAAATTAAATTGATGAAATAAAAAATAAGAAATTCAAGAAATTAAAAAATTAATGAAAGTGATCAAATTAAAACAAATGAAGAATTTCAAGAAACAAATAAGTCAAAAAAATTAAGTAAATTGAAGAAATTCAACCAATTCAAAAAAATATTAAAAATGTAAGAAATTACAGAGATTCAAGGAAGTCACAATATTCAAAAATTTCTAAAAATTCAAGAAATGAAAAAATTAAGGTAATTCATGAAATTGACATTCATTTAGTTAATTAACCAAATTAAATAAATTTAACAAAATAAATTAAAAAAAAATACTCAAAAAATTTAAGAAAATCAAAATAATAACGGAATTTCATAAATTGATAAAGTTAAAAAGGAAATTCAAGAAATTCATGTAATTCAAAAAATTCAAGAAATTCAAGAAATTCAGGTAATTCAAGAAATTCCAGAAATTCATGAAATTCAAGAAATTCATGTAATTCAAGAAATTCCAGTAATTCAAGAAAATGATGAAATTGAAACAAAAAATTTCCAGAAATTGAAAAAAAATTAATAATAATTAAAAATTATAAAAATTTAAAAAATAATTTAAAAATAAAAAAATTAAAAATTTTTTAAATAAAATTAAAAAATTCAATAAATTGATAAATGAAAATTTAAGAAATAAATATGAAATTTAAAATAATTAAAGAAATTAAAGCAATTCAAATTATTTAAAATATTTTAAAAAATTTTAATTTATTTTTTAAATTCCTTAAATCTTTTAAATTTTTTAAATTTACTAAATTTTTAAAGATTTAAAGAATTTAAATAATATGAAAAATTTAAAAAATTTAATTTAATTTTAATAAGTTAAAAAAGAAACTTAAATTATTTAAAGGATTTATTTAAAATACAAAAAATTGAAAATTTTTAAAAATTCGAGAAATTAAATAATTCTTTGAAATTCATGATAAAAGAAATTTAAGAAAGAAATAAACAATTTAAAATAATTAAAGAAATTAAGAAAATACAAGAATTAAAGCAATTCAAATTACTTAAAATATTTAAAAAAATTAAAAATTAGAAAATTTAAAAAATTAAAAAATTTAAAAAATTTAAAAAATTTAAAAATGTAAAAAATGTTAAAAATTTGAATAATTTAAATAATTTAAGAAATTTTAAAAATTTAAAAAACTTGATAAATTTAAGTACTAATAAAAATGTTAAAAATTTAAAGTAATATAAAGTAATTTAAAGATATTTAAGAAATTAAAAAATTGTGGAAATTCATGATATTAAATAAATTAAATAATTTATAGAACTTAAAAAAAATCAAGAAATTCAAAAACTCATATTAATAAGACAAAAAAAATTATAGAAATTAAAGAAATGTATGAAATTCAAGAAATAAATGGGTTAAAGAAATTAAAGAAATTTAAAAGTTGTAAGATATTCAAAAAATTCAAGAAAGTTAAAAAAATTGGGAAATTTATAAAACATAATATATTCAAAAAATTAAGATGTTCAAGAAATTAAACAACTAAAGATTTTCAAGAAATTCATGAAATTAAAACAAATGAATTTCAAAAAATAAATGAGTAAAAAAATTAAGGAAATTCAAAAAATTGTATATATTAATAAAATTAAAGAAATTCAAGAAGTTCATGAAATTAAAAAAATTCTAGGAATTTAGTAAATTCAAACAATTCAAATAATTGAAGAAACTCAAAGTATTCAAGAATTTCATAAATTAGTTAAAAAATTTGACCAATATCTATGTATACATAACTCTAATCAATTTATAAATTAAAAGCTCATTTACTGACTTCTTTAAAAAAGTATATTTTTTTTTTCTGACGAATTACATCAAAATTATGAAAATAATCACTGCCTATATATAAAGTCAAGTACAATTAAAGTGGACTTTTGAACAGGAATCCATCAGTTTTTCAAATTATGAAAATATTTAGCTTCCACTGTAAACGATAATATTGTTTGATTAATTTATGGCCGTACCTCCATCGACTGCACAAATCACCTCTTTGTTATTTACCATCGATATCTGTACAAACGCAACGTATTTATCTTCCGTTATTACAACAAAAATGCAAATAAATGTTTTTGCATTTCAATTATTCCTCGCACACGAAACATTGGCAACGAATCCTTTGATGTGTTTTATTTCCGGTTTAAATTTCATATATTCCTGCCTACTGTTATTTTTTTTTTCAGAACAAAAAACCATTGACAAAATTACCGCCATTATAGTCGCGTCTGGCCTCACCGTTTTAATATTCATTGCAATTACTCAAACCAAACACGGGGGTGGCGACAAAAAAAATTGATTTCCAATTACCAATTATCCCGTTCGACGCGAATTTAACATTACCAGGACACCGGTAGACAGGCCGTCTGTACGGAAGGAGCCGTTTCGGGTCAAGCTTAATTAAAATTATATCGTGTTTTATTCCGACCGTTTTGCACCACCGTCATAATTAAATTGCGAACGGTCCGTAAACGCGAAAAAATCCCTATTGAAACGCCACGTTCATTCCCATTCATCCCCTAATTTGCCGAACCCTTCTCGTCATTATCGATTCCAGACTCTCGTTGTTGTTTTTTTCCGTTCCCCGGCGCTTTTTTTTGAAGTGCGAATCCACCCCCCAAGTTCATTGCTTCCGTTCGGTTTCGCGGGCGGCCGTCGGCGCATTAATCCGCCCTTAATTAAAATTAAATGACACCGGATCGGAAGTTGTTTATGGAAAAAAAGGCCGAGCCCGCCGCGGTGGACGTTCGCAATACGGTCGGGTCGCGGGGATGCGATGAGACGAGGGCGGCGGCATGAAAAAAAGAGCCGGAAAGCGATCTATTATGAAAAGTTTAGAATTGTGACGTTTGCCCGAAACGAGGTACATTTATCTCTCGGCAGGCATTAAAAACTCACTCCAGTGGCGGATGACAAAACGGAATCCATGGCGAGTTACTAATTTATGGTCCTTTATCTGAACTTTCAAATTGTTTCGGATAAAATAAAAGTTGGAATAATCGATGTCCGGGATGCCCGAATCGATTTCGTCCTTTTATTACTTGTGAACTTTGAACAGACGTTATGGAACTTGAAAGGTTGATTAGACATAAGTATATGGGAAAATTTTGGTGTAAAAGCAAAGTTATAGGCAACTCGAATTGTTGTACGTAATGAAATTCATGTAAGTTTTATTTGAAATTTATTTAATTTTTTAAAATTAATTGTTCCACAGTATTTTAATAAAATTAATTAAAATATTATATTTTTTAACTGATAAATAAAATTTTCTGATTCTGAACTGAAACCTATTTAATTTTAAGTTTAAGTTTAATTAATATTTATATAATTTTTTAAAATTTTATTAACTTTGTTTTAGTAGGACCGACATTTCATTTAAACCAATATTATTTATAAAATAATTGTTATATAATATAATTAATTTTAATAAATCAATTTTTATAAATTTATTTTAAGCTCAAAACATAAATGCCAAATAAAGAAATAATACTGCTGATTAATAATTTTTTATAAATTACGCTTAAAAATTTTTTACTAAACTTCTTGTGAAAAACAAAAAGTACTATACTGATACTTAATTATAAATTAATTAATTTTAAAAAAATTTAGTAAATTTCAGATGAAATGAAATTTAATATTTTTTTATAAATTACAGTTAAAATTTTTATAAACTTCCTTTAAAGGTGAAAATCAAAAAGTTTGTTATTTAATTAGACAATTAATATTTTAAATTAATTAATTTTAATAAACTTTAGTGAATTTCAAGCGAAAATTTTGATAAATTTCATTTTAAACAGGAAACAGACAAATTTAATTTTTTAATTAAATAAATAATACTGCTTAATAAATTTTTACCAAATTCAGTAAAAATTTTTATGAACTACCTTTATAAGTAAAAAACAAAAAATCTGATATTTAATTAAGCAAATAATAATATAAATTAATTAATTTTAATAATATTAGTGAATTTCAGTTGAAAATTTTGATAAATATCATTTTAAATATAAAACATAAAAATTTTATATTTTAATTAAAGACATAATATTATTATTTAATATTTCTTTATAAATTTCAGCTAAAAAATTTGTATGAACATTTAAAAGTGAAATACAAAAAGACTGATATTTCAATTAAACCAATAATATTATTAATTAATTAATTTTAATAAAATTTAGTGAATTTCAGGTAAAAATTTTGATTATTTTCATTTTAAACAGAAAATATAAAAATTTAATATTTCAATAAAAAAATTAATATTTTTTTATAAATTTCAGTTAAAAAAAATTATGAACTTCCTTTATATATAAATATAAATATTATAAATTAATTAATTAAATAAAACTAGTGAATTTCAGTTGAAAATTTAATAAATTCATTTTAAATAGAAAACATACAAATTTATGCTATTATATATAATACAGTGTTTAATAATTTTTTAAAAATTTTTATAAAATTCCTTTAAATGTGAAACTGTAAAGTCTGACATTTAATTAAACAATTAATATTATAAATTAATTAATTTTAATAAAATTTAGTGAATCTCAGGTGATCATTTTGATAAAGTTAATTTTAAACAGAAAACATCAAAATTTAATATTTTAGTTAAAGAAACAATATTACTGTTTAAATTTTTTTATAAATTTAAGTTAAAATTTTCATGGACTTCGTTTTAAAGGTGGAAAACAAAAAAATGTGCTATTTAATTAAACAAACAAAATATAAATTTAATTAATTTTAATAATTTAATGAATTTTGGTGGTGATTTTAAATGTGGAAAACAAAAAGTCTTATATTTAATTAAACAAATAATATTATAAAATAATTAATTTTAATAAAATTTAGTGACTTTTACGTGAAAATTTTGATAAAATTCATTTTAAACAAACAATATATAAATTTAATATATTAATTAAAGAAATAATACTATTGTTTAATAATTTTTTATAAATTTCAGATAAAATTTTTATAAACTTTCTTTAAATGTAAAAAACAAAAAGTCTAATATTTAATTAAACAAACAATATTATAAATTAATTAGTTTTAACAAAATTTAGTAAATTTCAGGTGACAATTTTAATAAACATAATTTAATATTTTAATTAAAGAAATAATACTATTGTTTAAAATTTTGTTATAAATTTCAGTTAAAATTTTTATAAACTAAAATAAATTAACTAATTTTAATGAAATTTAGTAAATTTCAGATGAAAACTTTGATGAATTTTATTCTAAACAGAAAACATAAAATTTTAATATTTTGATTAAAGAAATAATAATATAATTTAAAGAAATAATAATATAATTTAATAAATTTTATAAACTTCTTTTATAGATGAAAAACAAAAAGTTTGCTATTTAACAAATAAAAGTATAAATTAATTAATTTTAATAAAACTAGTGAATTTCAGCTGAAAATTTCGATAATTTCATTTTTAAAAAGGAAACATAAAAATTTAATATTTTAATTAAAGAAATAATACTATTGTTTACTAATTACTACTAATAAATTTCAGTTAAAATTCTTATAAACTTCTTTTAAAAGTGAAAAACATGTAATCTGATATTAAATTTAATTATTAATTAAACCAATAATATAATAAAATAATTAATTTTAATATAATTTAATGAATTTCATTCTAAACAGAAAACATAAAAATTTAATATTTTAATTAAAGAAGTAATACCATCGTTCAATATTTTTTTATATAAATTTCAATTAAAAATTTCATGAACATGGTTTTAATGGTGGAAAACAAAAAGACTGATAATTTAATTAAACCAATAATAGATTAATTAATTTTAATAAATTTAGTAAATATCAGGTTCAATTTTCATGAATTTTATTTTAAACTCAAAACATAAAAGTTACATATTTTAGTTAAAAAATTTTTATGAACTTAATTTTATCGTTTTTTTGGTGAGATAAAAAGTATGATGAATTTCAAGTGATACATTCATGAATTTCATTTTAACCATTACAGTCTAATATTTTAATTAAAGAATTAATATAAATATATAATAATAAATAATTGTTAATAATTGTTTAAATAATTTTTTATAAATTTTTATAAATTTCAGTTAAAATTTTCAGAAATACAAAATGTCTCAAACGTAGCTCATGAAATTTATAAAAAATTATTTAAATTTTAAACTTTTTATTTCAATTTTTAAATTAGTTTCTAAAATTAGACATTTTTGTTTTATATTTAAAATGAAATTTACGAAACTTGTACTTAAAATTTATAAGATTTTATTAAAATTAATTAAAACATAATATTATTTCTTCAATTGAAACAATAGATTTAGATGTTTCCATAACGCGTTGTTAAAATAAGATTTTCATTACAGTTTAACCCCTCTCTTTATAAATTAATCAAAAACTTGCCGAACCCCCGGCCCTTTAATTACGCAGCAAGTCCGAGATCCCGACAACAAATCCTAAACCGTTCCACTGGATATTATGAAAACATCTGCCACACATTGAAAGTTCCACTAAGTGAAATTACTGCAGATTCCCACCCTAATTTTTGAAACTGTAATTTATCAAATGGCATCTTAAGCTGTACATGACACACGAAATTAGACGGAATAAAAGCGGCCGATCAATTTCCCAAAAAAAAAAACGACGCTTTTTAACGCTAATACTCGAAGATTTATCGATGCGATATTAATTTGGCAGGAAAAAATCGGGACGTCTGGCGATGTTTTCGAATAGTTTTCGTTACATCCCTTCGAAGCCACATCAACAACACACTTACCTCGAGCAGCAGCGTGACCGAGACGACGTTGAACACGCAGAAGAACGGAACGGTTTCGACGGAAACAAATATTTGCAGGAAGCCCAGGAACACGGGGATCAGCAGGGCTTTGGTGTAGAAACCAAGAAATTGAAAATACAACGCTATCGATTCGCCGAAGTACAGTCGAATCTCCTCTGCAAAGGAAATAAAAAAAAAATTACACACAATTGCAGCCACTGTTTACACGGGATGCTTCGCCCCGGGGCCACTTTAAATTTTATACGCAAAGAGGTTTTGTTGAAAAAATAAACGGCGAGACGTAACAGCGGTTGTGTTTTGTTTTTTTTGTTTTTGTTTTTGAGTAAACAGCAGCTCTTCGGCAAATTTTTTTAGAAACCCGCCACCCACCAATTTAATTATACAATTGTATAATGGAAAATATTTTAACGTGCCAGTTAACATTTTAACGCATTACATAATTTTACAGTGCATTTTTGCAATTTACCCTAATTAAAAATTCCGTTCAAATGATTCCCATTTGCATTAAGCACACTGCGAACAAATTAAATTTTATTCCACGTTATTAGCCAATCCACTTCCATTGTCGGCGTTTTTACGTTTTTTGTTTTTTAATTTTAGTTCACGACTAACTGGACAAACTGTTCACGTACTTCCCTCTTTTATCTCGTAATATTTAAAACGTTGCTGTTGCTCTGCAAATTACGGATTAGCGCAAAGGAGCGAGTAAACGTGTTACATCCACCTGGAAGTGCTGGATTTATAGGGACGGTTCTTGAAATTAATAATTTTACTTTTTTAGATTTATTCTTACGTCTGAAATGTAATTAATATTGTACGTGAATTTGGCCTGGTAATATTGCTCACTTAAAACAGTTGGAGTTCAGTAATTTATCACAAATATTTCTGACTGTTTTTTAAATGTCTTTGAAAACTGAATTTGAGGTGTTTTTGTTTGATTTTCAGACATACGTGTCTGGTATTACGATACCAGGTAATTGTTAGAAAATTATTCGTACCTCCTTGAAATTTTGAGATAACGTACCATAGGCATCTTTTTATCTCAAATGAAAATTTAAAATTGCCTTTAAAATTTGGAAAGTTTTCCTAAAATATATACTATAATTTATGATAAAATAAGTTATCTTGATATAAAACAAAAATATCCCTGGTAAATTTTAAGATATTTAATAAAAACCATAATAGACTTTGTTTTCAAAAAGTTCAAAAATTAAGTTTTTCAAAGATTTATTTTGTAATTTGACTTAACTTCTTAAGACAACGTAAGATTTTTATCTTAAATATATATATCACATTAAAATTTTGAGATATGAATAACTTTTTTATCGCAAATTGTTTTTAAAATATTTAAAAAAAATTACCTCAAAAATTTATCTCCCTGAAATTTCAAGATAATATGTGCAACTTATTTATCTCAAATGGAAAATTAAGTTTGTTTTTAAAATGTTTAAAAAAAGCTTTCTAAAAATATATAATGTAATTTGTGATATATTAAATTATTTTTATATAAGATATAAAGTTAATTATGGTAATTTTTGAGATATTTATTTATTGGAAACCGTAATTTAATTTACTTTTAAAATGTTCTAAAAAATATATTTGCAATGTTTTACGTAATGAGATATTTACCTCAAAAAATACATCTAATTAAAATTTTGAGATAATAAGTGCAATTTTTTTATATCTAATATAAAATTAAATTTACCTTTACAATGTTGGAAAAGATCAGGCTTTTCAAATATATATATATATATATATATATATATATATACATATATATATACTCAAAATATATATCTATTTCAAATTTTGACATAATATGTAGAATTTTTTATGGAACAAAATCAGGTCTTTCAAAAATAACAAAATATACTTTGTGGTATATTGAATTATCGTTGCAATAGATATAAAGATATTCCTGGTACATTTCAAGATATTTAATGAAAACTGTAATTGAATTTATTATTAAAATTTTCGAAAGTATTAAGCCTTCAAAAATGTACAAATATAATTTATGATATATTAAATTACCTTTACATGATATATAAAGATATTTTAGTATATTTTGAGATATTTAATCAGAAGCCTAATTGATACTGATTTTAAAATTTTCCAAAAAATATAACTTCAAAAAAATATGTTATAATTTTTAATGTTTATCTCAAAAAATATATCTACTTGAAATTTCGATATAATAAGTCGAATTTTGTATCTTTAATTCAAAATTAAATTTGTCTTTAAAATGTTGGAACAAAATCAAGCTTTTAAAATTTATATAAATATTATTTGTGGTACATTGAATTATCGTTACAATAGATATAAAGATATTCCTGGTAAATTTCGAGATATTTAATGAAAATTTTCGATAATGTTCAACCTTAAAAATTTACAAATATAATTTGTGGTATATTAAATTACATGATATATAAAAATATTTTTAGTAAATTTCAGATATTTAATCAAAATTCTAATTAATATTATTTTTAAAATTTTCTAAAAAATTAAAGTTTTAAAAAATATGTGTAATTTTTTTTATTTTTAAAAGAAAATTAAATTTTCCTTTGAAATTTTTGAAAAAATAAATTATAATTTGTGATATGTTAAATTATTTTAGATAAGATATGCTTGGTAAATTTTTGAGATAATTTAATATTTACAAATTATATATTTTTAGAAATATTTTTATACATATCTAAAGCAATGTCATGTTATAATTTGTAATGTTATTTGAAATTTCGAGATAATATGCCAAAAAAAAAAAAAAAAATCTCTAACACAAAATTAAATTTGTCTTTAAAATCAAACCTTTCAAAAATTTATAAATATAATTTGTGGTATTATCGTTACAATAGATACAAAGATATTACTTCAAAAATGTACAAATATAATTTGTGATATATTAAATTACCTTCACATACATATAGATATTTTTAGTAAATTTCGAGATATTTAATCAAAATTCTAATTGATATTGTTTTTAAATTTTCCAAAAAATTAAGGTTTTCAAAAATATGTGTAACTTTTTGATTTTTAATGGAAAATTAAATTTTCCTTTGAAATTTATGAAAATATAAATTATAATTTGTGCTATGTTAAATTATTTTAAATAAGATATTTTAGTAAATTTCGAGATAATTTAATATTTACAAATTATATATTTTTTGAAAGATTTTTTATACATATCAAAAACAATGTCGATCGAACAATAAATCAATTTTTAAAAATATAGAGTTTATTATATACAAAATTATCTCGAAATGTACGACGAATTTAATATCTCGAGATTTCAAGAATGTGTTTTTTAAGATAAGTAAAAATTAATTTTTTCAACATTGTGATTTATGGTTTCTTTTTAATATAAAAAATCTCGAACTTATCTATGACAATATCTCTCTTAAAAAATAACTGAATAATATTTAAAATATGGGAAAAATCAGGATTTCAAATATATATATATATATATATATATATATATATATATATATATATATATATATATATATATATATAAAAATTTATCTAAAAATAATATAAAACATATAATATTTTTTTCAATATTTAAAAGTAAATCAATTATGGTTATCATCAGTAACAAAAAGTTGCAGATATTATCTCAAAATTTCGAGTATATATATATATATATATATATATATATATATATATATATATATATATATATATATATATATATATATATATTTGAGGTAAGTATCTTTATATTACGTAAAACTGTTCGAGATATACGCAATTTTTTACATCAAAATTGGTTATAAATGATTAATAAAAGATATTTTGTGATATATCATTGTCCTTAGCTAAGATATAACAATAATTTTGGAAAATGTGGAACATGGAGAGTTAAATCTCTTCTCTATCTGGTGTGAAAATATTCATCACACCCACAAAGTCTGCCAGTTTCTAAAATTATTTAATATTTTATTAAAACAATTTCGTAGAAAAATAATGTCGCCCCGCCTCGGCGACACAGCCTGACCAAGACGTTTGTCATCCCGACGACAAATGCCCCGCCCCGGCGTTGATAAACCTCCATACCGCATCCAGTGATTAATGATCTGTTTAATCGAAAACAGATTTTATAGAAATTAGAGCCGGAACACGTTGAACGATCCCCGTACAAGCGCAATTTGCAAAAATAATTTATGGCTGCAGGGAATTGTGTGATGAAAAATTATTAAAAGTTGCAGACACGTATGCCGGCGCAACGGGGCTCAGCATCCAAGACCTCGTTTCACAAAATAAATAAAAAAAATAATAATAAAAAAACGTAAGCTTAAACGCAATTATCCCAAGGCAGCGTTTCGCCAGCCCGCTCACAAAAGACCATCCACAGCATGCATCATTAATATCCGCTTTTATCATTTTAACGGGAGGCTCCGGCTTTGCGTCGTATTGACTATTTATGAACGGGCGAATTGAGAGGGAAACTGTATCTTAAAATGTTACTTTTTTCCTCTTGATGTTTTCGTTTTATGCAAGTTGATTTTATGATGAGCATCAACGAATTTACTGCCAGTCGGTAGTTTTAAGTGCAGTTAGTTTACGACGGTCATTTCGCAGATATCGATCACCACGAACGGGACTTCCTCCCAATTGTCGCCGAAACAGCGAACTCAAACACGAGCTGCAACTTAGCTTCAGTGCCTGTGTCACGATAATGCTAATGAAACTGTGTCCGCACACCAAGTCGACCGGACGCAGTCGGAACAATTAACCTAAGAGAACAAACACAGTGGCAATATTATCCCGGATTCGGTCGTCGTACCTCTCTCCAACCCAGTCCGGCCGTCAATTCCCCCGCACGAGCACACAAACTTGTGCGAAAGTTGTTACGGGGGGGGATTAATGTGCGGGAAGAGGAACGATGTCGCCGGGGCTCTTCCCGTTGAATTTCGCCGCAACGTGTATACAATTGTCTGAGGGTACGTTCCAGCTGAATATATTGCATTTACATAGGAATGATTCTTCGGAAACGAAAGTTGGTTCACTAGTTTATCGGTCTGTGATGCTCCAAACTGCCGCTTTTATGCTACGGCAACGGTGGTTTCGGTCTGAAATGTTCCAGACCCGAGTTTACAAAGAGCTCTCGTAGAACGTCTAAATAAACCTATCGACTGGCACGATGGAAATTAAAAATAGGAATATATCCAATATAAAGGTTAAGACTGTCGTGAGCATTGTTGAATAAAATATATCGGGCCAAGCAGTTGAGTTTCCGCGAATTTTACTCAAAATGTTTACAATTTATGCGATAATTATGACAAAAAATATATTCCTTTGAAATTCGGAATAATATCTTTCTACCTTTTGTTTTAAGAAATTACAAGAATATGTTCAAGTATTCTTTGGTAAATTTCGATAAATACACAATTTTTTATGTAATATTAATTTATCTCAAAAAATATATATCTTCTAATAATTTTCTTTTTTACCTGTTTACAAAATAAAAAAAAAAACAAATTTTCTAAAATGTTGAAAAAATCAAGCTTTTTAAAAATATATATGTAGTTTGTTATATACTAAATTATTTTCAAGATATTACGAGATTTCTTGTAAATTTCAAAATAATGAAAAGTCTACATTTTTGAAAAGTAAAGTTTTTTCGACATTTTAAAAGTAATTTCAATTATGATTATCATTTGAAATAAAAAGTATTTTTTCGTAATGTTACATATCCATTGAAATTTCGGGAGAATATGTGCAGTTTTTTTATTTCAAAATCTCCATTTAAGATGTAACAATATTCTGAGATATCCACAATTTTTTATGTAACATAAGAAACTTATCTGAAAATTCTTAAAATTTTAAAATAACATTTCTTTTTTACCTTTTAATACATGTCTACAATTATTTATACATAATATGGGAAATTTATCTCAGAAATATAGATCCTTGAAATTTTAAGATTTTTCTTTTTTTTTTCGTTTTTGTTATAAATGAATGTTTTATAAATGGTAAAGTTTTCAATCAAAAATATACAATTTGTATATATAAAATTATCTAAAAATAATATAGTTGCACACAGTTACGTACGTAAATTTAATATATCACAAATTTTAAAATACATTTTCGAACATCCAAACATGAATATTTTTCCACCAATTTAAAGGTAAATTTAATTTTTTTTTTTTGGGACAATAAAATTCTTCATATTATCTCGAAATTTTAAGACAATATATTGTTTAAGATATGTTTCTTATAATATGTAAAAGTGTGCCCTAATTTAATACACCATCAAATTATAACATACATATTTAAAGTATAATTTTTAAAAATATTTTTAAAACAAATTTAAGTATGATTTTCAATAAATATCCCGAAATATATCAGAAATATCTTTATATCTTAAATAAAAATAATTTAATATATGATAAGTTATAATATATTTTTGGAAAGCTTGATTTTTTTATCATTTTGAAAGAAAATTTAATTTTACATTTGGGATAAAAAAAATCCACATATTATCTCAAAATTTCAAGGAAATATATTTTTTAAGATATATTTTTTATAATATGTAAAAGTGTGCCCTAATTTTATACACTACAAATTATAACATATATATTTGAAATTTAATTTATTCGAATATTTTGAAAACAAATTCAAGTATGGTTTTCATCAAATATCACAAAAAAAAAAGAATATAATAAAGGAACTTCTTCATATTTTATAGAAATATAATTTATTATATGATTAATTGTATTATATATTTTTTAAAAGCTTGATTTTTTCTGTTCTAAGGCAAATTTAATTTATCATTGTGGAAAAAATGTTCCATATATTATCTCCAAACTTTAAGATTTTTTGTGATATTTTATAGAAAAATAATTTATTATTTCATAAATTATATTACATATTTTTGAAAAGCTTGTTTTTTGACATTTTAAAGGCAAATTTAATTTTCTATTTGGGATAAAAAAGTCCCACATTATCTCCCAATTTTAAGAACATATATTTTTTTTGATATTTCTTGAAACCTTGTTTTTTCTATTTTAAAGGCAAATTTAATTTTCCATTATAAATAAAAGAAATTCTACATTTTATCTCCAAACATTAAGGAGATATATTTTTTGAGATATTTTATAGAAAATTAATTTATTATATGATAAATTTAATAATATATTTTTGAAAAGATGTTTTTTACCATTTTAAAGACAAATTTAATTTCCTATTTGGGATAAAAAAAGACCCACATATCTCCAATTTTTGAGAAGATATATTTTTGAGATAGGTTTCTTATATTATGTGAAAGAGTACCCTAATTTAATACACAACAAAATATATAAAAATAATTTAATATATGATAAATTATATTATTTATATTTGGAAAGCTAGATGTTATTCTATTTTAGTCAAATATAATTTTCCATTTGGAATAAAAAAGTTTCACAATTATCTCGAAATTTTAAGGAAAGCTATTTTTGAGATTGGTTTTTTGTATTATAGAAAAGTGTCTTCTAATTTAATACACAACAAATTATGTATATTTGAAGTTTAATTTTTACAAATAGTTTGATTATCTTAAAATATCTGGAAATACATCTTTATATTTTATATAAAAATAATTTAATATATTAAAAATTATATATTTATTTTGATTATATTTAATGGAGGATTAAATTACACAAACGAAACGGAAGATTAAGTCAATCAGACAAATCTGCTGTAGTTCAACATGTATTATTAGATAGAAATCACAACATTTTTATTTTTAGGAAATTCATCTGCTTGCCTCAATTAGTGGATAACACATTAGAATGTTTAAGAAAGCAATTGTGACCCACAAACCCAAAAACAAGAAATTCTAAAATTTAATAAAATTTGGACACCAGCACGCAAAAACTCAAAACATTAACTTCTCTACTACCGAATTACCGAAAGGTTAGAAAATAACTCCATTCAACGACGACCTACAACCCCTAACAAATATACATTTTGTGTAAACGAATACTTTTCAAATAACGGGCGCGGATAACAATGTAACTTCCGTGGTGGATGCGCCCCTTTTAAATTTGGCCGTGGATCATTTAATCTTTTCGCGTATTAATACATCTTTAAATTTCGAGCCTCCCCGCAACTTTCCCCAATTATAAGTTTATAATGAAACGGAGCGTGGAACGGCGCCCCGGGACGGCCGACTGTGTGTATACAACTCGGGGCGTTACGTATTTAAAGTAAACAGTGTGCGGAATTCATTACGTTTTCAGCGAAAATTATTCCGTCGCCGGCAACCCCGTAAACATTATCGGATCCAGCTTTTGTCGCATTAACGAACGTGTACAAGACAAAAAACAAGGCGTAGTTACAAACTCAGTTTTGTGCCCGAAATCTTGACGAAAATTTGATAACGAGCCCCATCAAAGGCCGAGTAAATGACTTGTTAACCGTCCGTCCTGGTTCTTGCTCCTTGTGCGCCCTTCATTACGGCACCAATTAGTGGATGGAACATTGTGTCGCGGCACAAAACCCTTCTGGCCCTCGCCCGATATTAAAGGCGGATCTCGCGTGATGACAGGCCGTAAGCCCGGCGAATTTGTGCGTCTAATTAACCGACTAATTAGGTTAAAACGTCCGTCTGGCCCCGCGGGATTAATTCGCATTCTTTGCGTCACTCACCGATCGGTTGCTTTTGGTAGAACGACCAGTACCACTTGTTCCCCAGCTTCTTTAGGGCCTCCTCGTCGTGCAGGGGGAACATGTTGAGGATTATGTTGTGCCTGTGGCACACCTGACAAATCGACTGGCCCTCGTACAGGACGTAGCTGTTAAAGCCGGGGATGTGGTCGTCCTCGGCCAAGGCTCTGATGTTCTCCAGCTCGTGCCTTATGATGGTCTGCCTTTCGGATATGGTGAGCAGGTCATCGACGTGCATGTCGTTGGGGAGGAACTCCTCCAACTCGGCGACGATAAACTCCCTCATTATTCCGTTCCTGTCCGTCTTCACCATCTCCATTTCCTCCGCTATCTCCAGGAACTTGATTTTTGATGCGGAAATGTGCAGTATTAATCCCTGCAACGACAAAAATAGACGTTTTAAAGTTCCAGATAACGGCGGACATGATCGATAAATTCACGTGCAGTGCTCGGAGATATCCTGTTTACCATACGTTAATTAGCAAACTCAATTTACCTTATCTTAAACGCTTTACCTAATCTTAATCTGGCCATATGTAGCTATTTCCGGGAATGCAGCGTTCCGGAGTTTTTTAATGGCGAGTTTCTCCATTGTAGCCGGGGACACTTTGAAAGATTTAAAGTACGAGATGGCAAACGTGAAACTCGAAAGTTTTGCCCGACGGATTTAATACAGTAAGTGTATCCATAAAGTAAATTGTATCTAGATTTTTAGACGTCCGTATACGGCGATACGAAATTACGTTTGACAATCAATAAATCGTAGGTATGCAGACGTTGAAAGCACAGTCGTAAATAAAATTGCACTTGCTAAAACGTATTACTTACGTCGTCCACCGAGGGCTGCATCATGACGATGAGCTCGGCGCCTCCGCTCTTCTTGGGGCCCTTTATCTTGTCGATCAGCCATTTGGTGGTGGTTTCCGGTACGTTCTTGGCCACTTTGATCACCATGTAGGTGGGTGGGAGGACCGTCTCTTCATTTTCGGTGTCCGTTGTTTGGTCACTGTGGTCCGTGTGGTTCGACCTCATCAGTCCTGAAAACGAGGCGAGATTAAAAGGCCCGGCCTTGTGAGTGACGGTTTAATTTTAGCGCTTGCATTGAGGTGGTACCTAAAGTTCAAATTGCTTTAAATTATTGGCTAATAACCAACGTATTTAATAATACCTTTTGCGAGTAGTTTATTTATAGGACGTGACTCACTGATCAAACTGGTTAAAAATAATTGTTTGCTTACCCTCCAGAAGGGTTATGGTTTTTCTCAAGCCGGGCTTTTCATCGAAATACGAGTCCAGTTCATCTTCGATGAAGGTGGAGGTGGCGTTTTTTCTGTTTCTTAAGTCGGAGGTCATGCTAACACACACTCACACTGCAAAATATGTTAGTTAGCACTATTAATTAAGTTAGTGGCTTGACATAAAACAAGTTAGCACCATCTTTCAATCATCAAGTTTTATCTTAAAATAACTTATAATTAGACTAAATATATACATTATATTGGATACTTAATTATGTAAATTCAACAATCTAACAACAGTTGATGTTTCTATTGATGTATAATTTATTATTTCAGGGATATGTTTCGGAATAGGTGGTATTTACTGATTTAAATGAATCTTCCCCAACTTCGGAATACGTAACCAGTTTGAATAATACATAAGGTCGGTTTAACCCCTTTTAACGAATGATTGATTACCAATAAATGTTTGATTGGACTTGTTCATAATTTCATTCATTCATTAAATTTTTATAAACTGATTTAGAAATTATTTCAGGCACAAATTTGCCTTTAATACTGGTTAGGCAAAGTTATAAATATGAGTTACATCTTTTATTATATATATTTTTGAGTGTTACAATCAAATTATAATTACCTCAAATTATATTATCGTAAATCAACTGACACAGATTAAAATGTCATGTCATGTGAAAAATAAGAACGAGGAGGTGATATAACACCATTATCTATCTTATCTTCAAAGATAAATATTTAAGAAGTAAACACCTAAATGAATCAAATTTATTTATTTCATTTGATAGTACAGTACAACAAAACAAATCAACATCGTCAGCTTTCCCCACTGACAAACAATTCCAGACACTGACACAGACGTTTGTTTATTTATTTATGCGGATGATGTCATTGTAAACAAAACGACCGCAGGCTTCAGGAAGTTAATTGCCAAGCTACATTTTAGTACACACGCAGTGTTAGTTTCAGTGCATTTTTACCTTATTTTTAATCACTAGCACGAGCTGATGGGCCGGCAAATAAAAAACATTCTGTAATGCACGTGAAGTAAACTCCTGCTATTTTTATAACGTCTTGTGACGTGGTCTGTAAAACGGAAGTCGGTTTCGTGCCGAGGTCGGTGGTGGCAGCACTAACCACTCTATTGGTTACGTTTGCAGGTTACTGTAGGCGTACGGCGCTGTGCGTCGTAGAAAACTGTACGTCGTGCTAGATTTGACGTCTAGTTGACGTGGGGAGTTGTAGAGGGCGAGACGAATTTGTGTGACTGTCGGACGCTCATAATTTGAAAATGTGGGACTTGACCGGACTTTTCAACATTAAAATAATAATGTTGCTTTTGTTGGGGTGCTTCTTCGTGGGGTTTGTAGCGTTCTGCGTCATATGCTTTAGAGGTACGCCCTTTTTGTATTGTAAAATGTTTAATAATATCTTCCATTTTTGACAGATGTTTTCTGGATTATCCGGGGCAGCTACAATGACATTTGTGAAGCATTAACAATGGATCCTGCCACATTAAAAGAGGACAAGAAGGAAAAGAGTGGACGTGAAAAGAAGCTCCAATAAAATGTCATTTATTTAAATTGTGTAGTTTAATCTGTTGGGTTATAATAAATAATTAATTAGTAACTATTTAATGGCCTTTTCACTGAACCAAAGTAAATGTGTTGACAATAAACATCACGACATAGTTGTGAATTGTAATTATCGTTTGTGAAAACCCATAAACGAATCACCCAGTCAACACAAACCCCCCATTATGTCGATTCGGGACTGAAAAGCGTACAGCTGCAATAATATTTTGCCGGAGTGTTTAAAACGGGGTTTATGGCACCATTATGAGCTGCATTCCGCCATTGGTACGGAACGACGTAACAAAAACCGATAAATTACCACCTACAATATGGAAACTATTCCCCGTATTCGGCCCGTTCAGTCATTACGTTGAAGAAAACAAAGAGCCGGTTTATGTTGATCAGCTCGTTTACTAAACAATACAAAAGGGATAATCAGTGAGAGTCGAGTTAATCTCATCGGTGCTACGGAACAAAATAACCCGATTTATCTGCGCCCGTGTCGGTTATAGACTCGGAATCCTTTTATATTCCATCGGGACGATGCGCCTCCATTATAAACGCATAAGATGGATCTTTCGCGTTTTTAAAAATTCTTCAATTATACGTTTGTGAGGATGGGTGGGAGAGAGAGACGTGGTGAGGGTATCTGCAATTGTAATTCGAGAACAAATTGCCCACTCATACACAAAACCCGATGTTTTATTTGATTTCTATGCGAGGTGATTTATATTTTTAGGTGAGGGCCGGATTCAACCGTTTCCGCAGAGTTTTCACGAGGAAAATATAAAATTTTTATTTCATTTCGGTAAGGAGGTTTGAATCGGTTTTTTATTATTTACATTTGTCATAAAGGGTATGACCAAAAGTTTTACAAATAAACTTGAATGATATGAAATGTATAAAATATACAATAAACATAAAAACAGGTTGTTAATTGAAATGTTTTCTCGTCGTAAAATATATTAATGTATGTTGCGAGCTTATAAATCAATAAGGATTTTATTATTTACATTGGTCATCAGGAAAATGTCCAAAAACTTTACAAATAAACAGGAATTGTTTTCTGAAACTATAAAATATACAATAAACTCATCATCAAATTTATTAAAGTATGTAGCGAGATAAAAACTTGAAACTTGAAAACTATAAAATGTGTAATAAATACATAAATTATGCAATATTTCATTATTAGAAAATTTATTACCTGTCGCAGAATAAAATTCAGTAGTTATTTATTTATTAAAAGTTACAAAATTTTGTAAAATTCATAAAAAATTAGAAAATTATGTTACTGACACTTTTGTTTTGCAAATATTCTATTTTTGATGAATTTTCTGAAAAAAAAAAAATTGAAAAATTACAATTTTTCAAAATTTTTTATGAATATTATATTTTTTTTTCATAAAAATTTTGTAAAACCGTAAAAATCGAAATTTTTTCAAATTTAAAATTTGATATTCCTCTAAAAAATATTATTTTTTTTCTATACTCTTTAAAGCGTCGAAAAGTAGAATATTTTAAAAAGAAGAAGTAAGGTGACTAAAAGTCAAAATGTTTAAAATCAGATTTTTATTTACTTTTGTCAATGGGAAAATGATCAAAACTTGCATAACCTGAGAACTGTAAAATACACAACAAACTTAAAAAAGTTTTATTTCTTGAAGAACTTCATTATTATAAAATTTATTAAAGGATAAAAAATCAATAAGATTATTTTCATTAATCATTAGGAGAAATTTCAAAAACTTTATAAAAAACTTGAATAACCTAAAAACTATAAAATGTATATTAAATATAACAATGTTCTAAATCAAATCTAAAGAATCTAAAGAATCTAAAGAATCTAAAGAATCTAAAGAATCTAAAGAATCTAAAGAATCTAAAGAATCTAAAGAATCTAAAGAATCTAAAGAATCTAAAGAATCTAAAGAATCTAAAGAATCTAAAGAATCTAAAGAATCTAAAGAATCTAAAGAATCTAAAGAATCTAAAGAATCTAAAGAATCTAAAGAATAACATATGTTGCAGGATAAAAAATCAGTAAGATTATTTACATTTGTCAATATTTAAAAACTTGAATATCCTAAAAATTATAAAATGAGCAATAAATATAAAAATGTTTTTTTTTTATTTATTGAAATATTTCATTAACACAATTTTTTTAAAATTTGTTGCGGGATAAAAAATCAGTAACAATTTTTATATCAGATTTTCATTATTCATAATTGAAAAGGAGAATATCCAAAAACAAAATATTTTTATTATTTTAAAATTTATTAAAATATTTTAAAGCATGAACATTTTTAATCAGATTTGTATTATTTACTTTTGTCAATGGAAATATGGTGAAAACTTGAATAACCTGTTAAATACACACACTAATACAGATATTAGTAGAAATATTATCATAAAATTGATTAAAATATTTTGCTTGCTTAAGAACATAATTTAAATTGAGTAACCTTAAAACTATAAAATATACAATAAACTTAAAAAAATTTATTAGTGTAAAAAATTTCATCATAATAAAATTTATTAAAAGCTGTTGCAGGTTTAAAATTTAATGAGGATTCTTTCTATGCTGCATCAGTTAAAGATTGATGCAATAAACGTGAATATTTAATGCATTTGTCACATTCTAAATTTCATTAACATTAAACAAAATAATTTGTTGTGCAATTATGGGCTGTACCACATAATATAACCTTGACACGTCCTAACAACAGACATTTAAAATCGCAGGTTTTAATGAACTTGACATTTAACCCACAAACCTAAAGACCAATTAAATATCAAAATGCATTTGAACCCATAACTAGAGTATCGTACGTACTAATTAATGCATTAATAAACGAGAACACCCAGAGACACATAAACCAGTGTTTGAAGTTCTAACGTGCATAATTAGAAATCCGTCGGCGCACGTCTGACGTCTTAACACTCGTGCAGACATCGCATGCGGCGTAAATCAATTTTTATCGACGGCAGCCGGCAATTTGAAAACATACAGTTGCAAAATTACTGTTGTGGCGTTCGTACGCGAACTGTCGGTTGTCCTGGGCAAATTGCAGGAAACCGGCTGAATTGAACAAACTACATACATGAACGGGCACCTGATACTCCCTGAAATTATTCGTTCCTGAATAACCCGACTGCCGTATTACTTTAAACGACCACTTATTTCCGACATTCTCATCGGACGAATCATGTTTCGGGTTTCGATTGTTGTACCAACGGAATGTGATCACGTAATTTTGTTTTGTTGATGAAAACTTTCTATTTATATTGAAAGCATTTTTCATTGTAATGACGATGTCGGGTTTATCGTTAAAGTTCAGTTTTTGGGCGACGTTATTTAATAAAAACATTCTTTATTATGGCAATGGATTGTGTGTGGATAATGTATAATAAATTGACAACTTGATGTGTCAGGCATTGATCAATGTTCGATATAAAATTACATACACTGGTGGACAAAGACATTGCACACCTTAATATCTATTGTTATAATAATTAGGAAATGCACACCTCAAATATGTAACATTTTATTAAAAATATAGGTAATTTTTTAGAATCACATTTTTATCTATTTTCAGCTATAAAAAATCGACAAATTTTATTCAAAATATTCTAAACTTAGGCGGATTGATAGAGTAAAAAAACATTAATTTTTCTTAGAGAAAAATTAATTTTAACTTAAAAAAATGCCTATTTTGCGCTTTTAAAATTTTTATGAAATATATCTGATATGTGACTATTTTTTTTCCAAAAGTACATAAAAAATAGAAAATTTTCAAAAAGACAAAAAATTGATATCGTAATTTTTTGTAAATTTTTATGATTTTATTAAATTGAGGTTTTATACAAAATTAATATTAAATTGATGTTTTATACAAAAAAATTAAAAAATCAATATTTCTTCATATATTTTTTGTTCAAAATGTTCTATTTTTAGGCATGATGAAAAATCTTCATGTTTTTTCTTGAAATTTTTATGAAAAATAGAATATTTTCAAATAAATAAATAAATAAATAAAAACGTAACTTAACTTAATTATTTCATAAAATTCATCAAAAAAAATAAAATTTTAAATTATTAAAATTATTAAAATTATTAAAATTATTAAAATTATTAAAATTATTAAAATTATTAAAATTATTAAAATTAGTCAAATTATTAAAAATTCATAAAATTGAAAAATTAAGTTAAAATATATTAAAATAACGTTAAATTTTCAAAAATTCATAAAAAATTGAAGAAATCAGCAATTTTTCAAATTTCATTAATTCATAAATAACTGAAAAATTACGTTATTGACATTTTTTTTCTTTAAAAATATTCTGTTTTTGATGAACTTTCTGAAAAAAAGTCACGTGGTATAAACACTTTTTTCATAAAAATTTTAAGGAAAAACCTTAAAAATCAGTATTGATCAATTTTAAATTAAAATTTAATAAAAAACGTTAAATTTTCAAAAATTCATAAAAAATTGAAAAGTTTCTTGAAAAAAAGAAATCAGCAATTTTTCAAATTTCATAAATTCATAAATAATTGAAAAATTATGTCATTGACATTGTTTTTTTTTCTTTAAAAATATTCTGTTTTTGATGATCGTTCCGAGTTATATGGTATAAAAACTTTTTTTCATAAAAAATTTAAGGAAAGATCTCAAAAATATTAGTATTATAAGTATTGTTCAAATTTAAATAGAATATTTTGAAAAAAAAAAAAAAAAATGAAAATTTATTGTTTTTTTATTTTTTATAGCATAAAACATAAAATTTATTAAAATAGTTAAATTTCCACAAATTTATAAAAAAAATTGAAAATATGCATTATTGAAAAATTTTTTGAAAGATAAATTAATAAATAAAATTTAATACAACTTTTTCTCTAAGAAATCTTTTTTTGTTACTTGTTCAAGGCATATTTAATGCGCCTAAGAGTAGAATATTTGAAAAAAAATATGTGAAAAAATGTTTTTCAATTTTTTATAGGTGAAGACGCGATTATAAACAATTATTCAAAATAATTGAGGCTGTTCACATAAATAGCTAGAAATGCTATTAAAAAATGTATAGTTACTTGCACTGTTTGAATTAAAGTAGATTCATGATTTATAGTTTGGCGCAAGAGTATTGTAACTGATTAAAAAATGTATTGAATATTGAAATATATTTTTTATACTGACAAGACGAAATTTGTATAAAATCCTTTTATGAAATATCTCATAAAACGTCTAATTTTAAGTTTTGTGCTGTGTTTTTGTGGCCATTACTGTATCTTAAAAAAAAATTCAAATTACAGGTGAGTACACATTTCTGAAAGGCCAAGAATATTATATTTTGATTAAATATGTATATGCCACCATACAGTTAATTTCACACTGTTACTTTGAAATATTACTCAAAATATTTTAACAAAACATCACTCAGGAGTTCATGTTAACAAAAGTCATATCTTGATTAAAACGGCTGTTACATTATTCAAATATTTACTTATTTATTTACAGAAAAAACTTGATTAAATATTAAAATATTGCTTGTCATTAAGTTAGCTTTGACAAAGATAAATTGTTGTCTCTCACAATATCAATAAACGTTTGTAATTCATCTTTTAAGATCCAATAATATCAGAGCCAGAAAAAAAAATACTTGTTAATGTTCGACTTTCAACTTTTGTACGTGGCAAATAAACTTGGACGTAAACTTTTCATTAGGAAACTGCGAAACAATTAAATCCGATTTTATCTCGTTCTAATAATTTTTTTACGCGTCATTTTATCGTGATAATTAAGACCCGTTTTTAATTACTGCGACTGTAACTTAATTAAAAGAGAGTTTTAACTGCCCCCATCCAAAACTAACCCCGAAATGTTTATTGTTAATGTCACTTTTAATGGAAGTCGCTGCACGCCAACGCCGAATTTAAAATGTTTTCTTTATGAACTGGGCGGTAAATTATGAATTAAAATTTAATAGATTAATGTTTTTGGGGTCGAATTTTTGGTGGATTTACGTCCGGTAAATCTAAAAACAACTAAAACTTTTTAGTGCTTTGTATATGTATTTTATGATACTAGTGCTAGACTAGCTATTCTTCGAACAGGCACTTTAGGTTTGGGTGATGTTACGGCAATAATTATAAATCCATTTGCTTTATAATTTATGGGGGAACATGCGATGTTTTAGATTATTACAATGTTGGGGTATTGTTGAAGCTTTTACAAAAGAAGCCATTAAAATATGATCGTTTACACGACTATTTGTGTCCTTTGAGGGACCTAAATATGTATTGCTAGAGTTAATAATAAATAAACATTTGGAATTATCGATTGGATGAATAAAACAATACGATTGCAATCTAACAATGTATTGGAAACATATTTACAACAGACTTAAAATATAAAATATTAAACAACAATCTAACTAACAATTTATCCTAATTTGTGGTGGATGAATTTCTTTCCTGCTCCTGCTAAAAGGGTGCCCAATAATCCTGCGATTTTCAGCTTGTCTTTGATGAAACCGGACTCGTATCCTGTGGCGGTGGGATCGGTGTCATCAATGGGCTTTGACAGGCACATACCCAAGCAGATAGCCAAAAGAAGTACCTGTAAATTACAACACACATTCCTTAAATATCTGTCTAAAACTATTTTGAATAGTTTGAATAATTAAAATAGAATTGTTAAATACTCACGATGTAAATTGGTTTCATGTTGACAGTTGAACAAACTTAAAACAATTATAATTTTGATGAAAAAACGCCAAACATATAAATATAATTCCCCCACCCTAACTAAAGCTGGAAGGACTACTCAAATATACTAAAAAAATACACATTGATCGTAATTGCGAAATATGTTACGAGGATTTCGTACATTCTAAGTGGACTTTATAAATTAATAGATTAGAGAGGAAATTTCCTAATGTGTGTTGTTGTTTAGAAAGAGTGATTTTAATAATATTAAATATTTATGTTAATTTTCTTTGTTAAAAAAATATTTAAAATTTGTTTTAAACATTTATTTATCACAATTTATAAATTTATAATCGTAAGTAGTATAAATTGAATTAATAAAACATTTAAATATATTTAAAAAATCACATAAAAATTATTTCAATTGTAAATAAAAGTATTATAAATATTTTGCTTCATTTAAAGAAAATCAATAGGCTACAACATAATACAATATTAATGCAAAATACTAAATACAATTTTTAAAATTATATTTTTCGATTTATATTTAGATTCTCAACCAGTTTTACATTTATAATTAGTATAATTATGTAAATTATGTGTAGTATATATTTTTAAGTAGCTTGTTTAATTCAAATTATTATAATTTTAAGAAATTATTTAAATAAATTTAAACAATCTATTAAATTCACTACAGCACTATTTTGTTATTTTATATACAATATATATAATATTATTTTTTAAATTATAAAATATTTAAAAACATTTTTTTATTTGAATATAAATCAGATTCTTATTCTGTTTTACTCTTATAAGGAGTACAATGATGTAAATTAATACTGTTTTTTATAAAATAATTTATTTAAATAAAATCAGTATTAATTTTGAAAAATTATTTAAATAAATTTAAAAAGTCTCTTCAATTTATTTATAAATTTTGCTTAATGTAAGTAATATTTTTTAAATTAAGACAATTAGTAATATTGTAAAATTATTTCGTATTTTCTATTTAATTTAATAAAAATCTTTAAAATTAATCTTTAAGATTAACTTTTTATTTTAATACAAAGCACTAAATTAATTATCTAAAATTTTAATTTTTGATTTATGTTCAGATTATCAAATATTTTTCCAATTTCAATTAATAAAAATCAATAAACAATATCAAATTTTTTCTAATATAATTTTTATGCAAAATAATAAAATAATTTTATTAGGAAAATTAGAAAAATTGAAAAAATCAGAGAAATGTGAAAATTTTGAAAAAATAGAAATAATAAACATTAGAAAAATTAGGAAAATTTGAAAATTTTGAAAAATTTGAAAAAACTGGATAATTTGAAAAATTGGAAAAATTGGAAAAATTTGAAATATTTGAAAAATAGAGGAAAAAGAAAAAAGTGAAAGTAGGAAAAAGAGAAAATAATGAAATATGTTCAGATAATAAGTATGTTCAGGTTTTCAATTTGTTTTTACCTTTAAACATAATATAATTAACTTAATTTATATTTTATATTATAATAATATGATATTTTATATAATAATATAGTTTGTTTAATTGAAATCATTATTAATTTCATATAATTTTTTCTAATTTTTTTCGATTTATGTTCAGATTTTCAATTATTAATTATCATAATGCAAAACAAAATATTTTTCGATTTATATTAAGATTATTAATTATTTAAATATACTTAAAAATCTTAAAAAATATATACTGTGTTTATATTTTGATATAAATACAGTATATATTTATTTATTTATTTTAGTATTTTTACTCTATGTGAATAATATGTTTTAATTAATGATAAAATAATATGTTTTATACTATAATATTGTATAGTTTGTTTAATTGAAATTATTATTAATTTCAAGAAATTATTTAAATAAATTGAATAAATTTATAAGAATTCTAAATATATTTTTATATAAATATATAAAATAATCAATATATAATTTTTCAAAATATTAAATAAAATATTTAAAATAATGTTTTTACCTTTAAAAGACTATAATTATTGATTATAATAATGAAAAATATAAAATAAAATAATATTTTTCGAATTATATTGAGATTATCAATCAGTTTTTACATTTAAAAAGAGTATAATTATCTATATTATTTAAGTTTTTGTAACTAATTTTAATTAGTTAAAACCATTTTTAATTTTAAGAAATTAAAAGATTTATAAAATTTATAAATATAGTATATATTTTTTACTTTATGTGAATAAAAAAACTAAAATTTTAATTAAATTATTGAAATATTTTACAAATAAATAATTTCCAACATAATATAATATAATTTCAATTATATTATGAAAATATTCATATTTTATTCTTTCCTATTTATATTCATATTCTAAATTTGTATTGTATTCATAAATAGTATAATTATGTAAATTTATTTACATTATTATTTAATTTATTAATATTATTGCAATAATTATAAATCTTAATAAAAATACAATTAAAAGATGTTGTTTTTTTGTTTAAATTTTATGTATTTTTTACAAATCAAAATATTAATATTGGACAGAAAAAAAATTTTAAATGAAAAGATACAGGTTAATTCAAGTGGTTTTAATAATCGCTTACAACATATTTAAACTTGAACTTGGCATTTGTTTCGTGTCTCATTACGAAACCTATTTTTACCAAATCATCATTGCAATTTGGTGCTATAAATATAAATTTCCATAAAAAATTTAATATATGTTAATTTATTAAAACCTATGAAATAGTTTCATAAGACGCAGAATATATTAAACTAATTCTTTAATAAATCGTCTGAGTCACCGTCTTTATAAATACCATAAGTTTGTAATAAACAAAGACATTCGAAATGTTACTAGTGCTTTAATATTATGGTATCAAAGGCGCGAATTCCCCCGAACCAAATTTATACGTATGCGAAATTATACATCCAATAAATGACAGCCCTCTGTATGTATCATTATTTGTTCTCGCACTCAAAGACATTTTATTTGATGCTTTTTCATATTCTTTTGCTCCGAATATTGACAAGGGACCGTGCATTTTATTCAAGAAGAGCTGGAGCCTGCGAGGAATTTGTCGCAGTAGTTTCTCCACTAAGACACTCGAAAATGACGCGTACAATTACACTACGAGTATAAAGTTCCGGGACCGTGGGGGAGACTCCCGGCCGGTCTCAGCGAGAGTAAGACGTAAGGGAAAAATCTATTAGGGTTTATCTCCGTGTTAAAAGCGTAAACGGGGCGTCGCGCCTAATTTTTACGCCGAGATTTAAAAGGGCCCGGCCACAACATCCCGTTTTATTCGTGTAAACCGCCGGTGTAAATTGATAACGAAATTAATTCCGAGGAGTTTTACAACAAAAGTAAGTTATGAAAAGAGGGTGATTCGTTAGGATGTAAATTGGCGCTTAAGTATGCATTTTAAGGGGAGGCCTCGGGCGTTATATTTTTCTTCGTGGTCTCACACACGCCCTGCCCCGGAAGACATCGAGAGGGGATCACTGAGAATTATAAAGTAGCAAATAAAACGGTTTTTGCAATAATCCACGGAACCGTAACCAGCGGGTATTTGGAGAATGCTGGCAGGCGCTAGGAGCCCCATAAATCCCGGAACAGATAATAAGATAAATGGGGAAATAAACACAATGCGATCGTGTACATTAACTTATAGCCGGCGGATATTAATTAGCGTTTAACGTGACTTTAATACAGCTGATAAGCCTGCCCGAGAATTCTAAACTCCTAATACTCTCGCGCAAGATAAATTCTATAAATCTATAAATGCAGCCGGGGCCAACATACTTTATTGGGAAATAATTTACAGTGGATGCTCCCAGCTTCAGACCCTCGGCCCGATAAATTTTTGCCTTTCGCGAACTTGAGCGGCGATTAAAGTTAAAAAATAAATCCAAATTCTGGCCTTTATCTGGCCGTAAAACAGAGAGACTGATAAAAATCAATACAGTGATGTTTGGAATCGAAGGTTACATGTTGGATAGAATAAATTAATAATAAAAATAAACGATTTGTCTCACTGACTTTTTTTCATATTAAAATTAATAAATAAATCCATATTTTGAGATTTAATTGGGTCTAAAATAGAGAACCCGTTAAAAATCAATAGTATAAAACTGAAAATCAAGGAATAGCACTGAACAATATATTTTACTATGAAAACTAAAATATATGTATGTCAAATTAAAATAAATAAATAAATCCATATTTTGGCATTTATCTGAGCCCAAAACAGGAAACCAGCCAAAAACAAGGGTATAAAGCTGAAAATTGGAGGATACACACAAGAAAAAATAAATAATATTAAAAACAAACTATTTGTGTCTGTGAACAATAAATTTTTCTGTGTATACTAAAATATTTGTGTTTCAAATTAAAATGAATAAGTAAAGCAATATTCTGACCTTTATCTGAACTCAAAACAGGGAACTAGTTAAAAATCAATAGTATGAAGCTGAAAATTGGATGATGCACTTTAAGAAGAAATAAATAATATTAAAAATAAACGATTTATGTCTCTGAACAATAAATTTTATTGTGTATACTAAAATATTTGTGATTCAAATTAAAATTAATAAGTAAAGCAATATTCTGACCTTTATCTGAGCTCAAAATAGGGAAGCAGTTAAAAATCAATAGTATGAAGCTGAAAATTGAAAGATGTAATTTAAGAAGAAATAAATAATATTAAAAATAAACGATTTGTGTGTCTGAACAATAAATTTTTATGTGTATACTAAAATATTTGTGTTTCAAATTAAAATTAATAAGTAAAGCAATATTCTGGCGTTTATCTGAGCTCAAAACAGGAAACCAGTTAAAAATCAATAATATGAAGCTGAAAATTGGATGATGCCCTTTAAGAAGAAATGAATAATATTAAAAATAAACGATTTATGTCTCTGAACAATAAATTTTATTGTGTATACTAAAATATTTGTGTTTCAAATTAAAATTAATAAGTAAAGCAATATTCTGGCCTTTATCTGAGCTCAAAACAGGGAACCACTTAAAAATCAATAGTATGAAGCTGAAAATTGAAAGATGTACTTTAAGAAGAAATAAATAATATTAAAAATAAACGATTTGTGTCTCTGAACAATAAATTTTACTGTGTATACTACAATGTTTGTGTTTCAAATTAAAATGAATAAGTAAAGTCATATTCTGGCGTTTATCTGAGCCCAAAACAGGGAACCAGTTAAAAATCAATATTATGAAGCTGAAAATTGGATGATGCACTTTAAGAAGAAATAAATAATATTAAAATATTTGTGTTTCAAATGAAAATTATTAAGTAAGGCCATATTCTGGCCTTTATCTGAGACCAAAACAGGGAACCAGTTAAAAATCAATAATGTGAAGCTGAAAATTGGATGATGCACTTTAAGAAGAAATAAATAATATTAAAAATAAACGATTTGTATGTCTGAACAATAAATTTTTATGTGTATACTAAAATATTTGTGTTTCAAATTAAAATTAATAAGTAAAGCAATATTCTGGCCTTTATCTGAGCTCAAAACATGGAACCAGTGAAAAATCAATAGTATGAAGCTGAAAATTGAAAGATGTACTTTAAGAAGAAATAAATAATATTAAAAATAAAGATTTGTGTCTCTGAACAATAAATTTTACTGTGTATACTAAAATATTTGTGTTTCAAGTTAAAATTATTAAGTAAGGCCATATTCTGGCTTTTATCTGAGACCAAAACAGGAAACCAGTTAAAAATCAATAATATGGAGCTGAAAATTGGATGATGCACTTTAAGAAGAAATAAATAATATTAAAAAATACACGATTTATATCTCTGAACAATAAATTTTATTGTGTACACTAAAATATTTGTGTTTCAAATTAAAATTAATAAGTAAAGCAATATTCTGGCCTTTATCTGAGCTCAAAACAGGGAACCACTTAAAAATCAATAGTATGAAGCTGAAAATTGAAAGATGTACTTTAAGAAGAAATAAATAATATTAAAAATAAACGATTTGTATCTCTAAATAATAAATTTTACTGTGTATACTAAAATATTACATTTTTCAAATTAAAATTTATAAAGAAATTCAAATTCTGGTCTTTATCTTACTCCAAAACAATAAAAAATTAATAGTATGAAGCTAAGAATCAGAGGATCTACTTTAAGAAGAAATAAATATTAACAAAAACAGACAATTTTGTTTGTTTACTACTATAATTTTTAGGTTTGAATTAAAATTCATAAATAAATGCAAATTTGAGCCAAGAAAACTAAATAAAAATAAATGAAGCTGGAAATCCTAATATATAATTCAAAAATAAATAAATAATAATTAAACCAATTTGTATTAATAAACAATATACTTTACTTTACAAAATATAGTTCTTTTTTATTATTATTAATAGATATCATTAATATTTAAAAAAAAAAGATGTATATACTTATAATTTTAGAAATACGTAATCCGCAAGATCCAGGTTTCAAAGATGAATGCAATCCCCATTTTACAACTTTAATTCACTTTGCTTTTGTCAATTCCACGAATTTTATTTGTGCGGAGTCAACATTTTTAAGGAGCGCGGATTTGGCCGTGTGTAAAGTTTAAAATAAATTGGAATATCTTTGAAGTAAAATGCAAGCAGGTAAATAAAGTATTCGTAACTTTCGTCGAAAGTTCAGGCCTCAGCTAACACACCAGTTAATTAAACTTGCGTACGAAAATAAATTAATCCCGGCTGGAGCACTGTATTTCACGATTCGGACGATGATTCTCAAAACCGGGTTCTTGCACCATAATTGTGATGTTGGTTAACGTGTCGCCGGCACAACCTTGAAAAAGTAAACATTGTTGTTACCAATTCTTTTATGAAAATCAATGCATTTCCATGTCACGGTCACACTTCGTCGGGATTTATGTTAATTGGTTTGTTAATTATGCATATTCTAAGCAATCCGGCGTTTCGGAGCATAAATTAATTTCATCAATCGACCGTAAAAATTGCCCAATAACCGACTATAAACAATATTTAATATTTCCGAACGAGTCTGCAGGACTTAGTTTTAATCGTTCGACGAATTAAAATCCGATGACCAGAGGTAATTTTCTGAATATCTCGCCGCCTAACGTCGCCTTTATGTTCGTCCATTAATTTTAAATCCAATTAAACTTAGGCAGATATAATGACTCCCTATATGATTTAATATTTACGCTGTGACATGCTGATGCTAAATAATTGAATTTTGATGTAGCAATTTGGACTTGGACGCCGTTAGGCAAGAATAGGAAATGGCAGAATTATGTGGTGTGGACGTATGAGATCAAAGTCATTCCCCAATAGAGAAATCGTCCAAAACTAAAGATTTTTTTGTTTAAATATCTACTTAGAGCTTTTAGAAACAACTCCATAGACAGGAAATAAGACCAATAATGAGACCTCAGCATCCCATGAAACGAAGACTAAAGGAAGATGGTCTCTATGGTAGAAAATTATCTAAGAAGTCCTTCATTTCTGTAAAAAGTAGAAGAATAAAAGAAATATTCTTTCCATTCTTCAGCAGTGTTGAAGAAAATAACAGTGATTTTAAAGCAGATTTAATAATGTTTAAACTATTTAATTAATAAAAGCTGAAAAATTTTATAAAAGACCTTAACATCTTATAGGAGTTAGCTAACTTACTTTCATCATTATTAAATGCAAATGATATACTTATCGAGTAACAATTTCAAATTTTATCCTAAAAGAAATAAAAATAAAGACAAAAATGAACATATCCTAATCATAATTAAGCAAAAGGCCCTGAAGAAATACTCATTTAAGAGATTTAAGATTATAGAGATTAACAAAAGCTAAAAGATTAAATTGAAAAAATTCTAATTGAGATAAAAATAATAATTAACATTTGTGATAAATTGATCTTCATTAGGATAATTGACAACAAAATTAATAAAAAACTAAAAAAATTAATTTACTGCTGTGGATATTTCTTATACAATATTTATAAGAATAATAAAACCGTCGTGTGATTTATATTTAATATTAAGGTAAATTATAAAAATTAAAATAATTGTTGATAATTTTTAGTTTTTTAGGAATTCCCCAATAAGAACTTTAAGACAAAAAATAGTAAACAAATACTTAGTAAAAACTATTGCAATTACAGATAACAAAGAATAATAATATAATATAATCATAATTTAGGTAATTGAAAATAAATTTATACAAATTATATAAATTAAAATAATTATTGCTAATAATAATAAAAAGTCAAAAAAGTGAAAACTGTTAAAAAAAGAAGAAAAGATAAATTCTGTTCAAATGTTACGAATGTTAAAGTTATCAAAAATTAAAGTAATAAAAAAGTAAATTATAAAAATTAAAATAATTATTGGAAATTTTTAGTTTTTTAGAAATTCCTTAACAACAGTTAAAAAAACTATTTCAATTACAAATAAAAAAGAAAACATAGATAATAATAATAATTGTGGTTGAAAATAAAATTATACATACTATAAAAATTAAAATAATTATTGCTAATATTTAGTTTTTTAGAAATTCTTTAATTAGGACAAAAAATGATAAAGTAGAAATAAAAAAGAAAACATATATTTTAATCATAACTGAGGTAATTTAAAATAAAATTATACAAATTATAAAAATTAAAATAAATATTGCTAATAATAATAAAAAGAAAAGGTGAACACTGTTGTAATTAAAAAAAAGATGAAAATATAAATTCTGTTAAGTTATAAAGAGTTAAGATTATTAAAGTATTAAGGTATTAAAATTAAATTAATTATTGCTAATAATCTAAACAAAAAACAGTCGACCCTTGATGAACATTGGAAAAGCTTTATTAAAATATAGTCAAAGTGTATAGGGAACGCCCAAATATTTTTGAATTATTGCATTAAAACCAAAAAAACTAATGTGAAAATATAAAAATATAATGAATTATTACTAATTAAATAAAAAATATATTGTAAAATGAATTTTCAACCACTTCAAAAATTGAAATAAAAGCACCAATCAAATATCCAAATATTTATTATTATGTTATTTATAATAATTATGCCATATTTATATTTTTACCATCGCCCTACATCGATTTGACATACTCAATATAAGCCTATTAGCCAAAATTAGCTGCTGGTTTTAGCAATTCAAAAGTCTATTGAATTAAGGTGTGGGGAGTTTTCTGGACAAGGTAAAACTATATCAGTTTCCAGTCCTCCTAATAATGTCAATAGAAAAGAAGAAACCCTAAAACTTATAAAGTTTGCCCATTGCACCATTGCTCAGAAATAAAAAATTAGCAGTTGGATGTAAAAGAAACACGAACCAATGTGAAGATGGTGTCCATTCTAAGGACGTCAGGAAATAATTCCAATCCAAATTTAGATATTCAAACAATGGCAACGAAAGCCTTAACCTTTACATTCCCTTTGCTTTTTATCATTTTTTTAATGTAATGGGGTGTAAAAATAATAAACAGCTCACGTCCCTCAGTGATAAAGGCAGAAGTCAACGATTTTATGGAGTCTCGTAAATATCTGTCTCTCATGAAAAATAAATAACCCGTCATTTATGTTCTTAGTTATGTCTCGGCATCGTCTAAAGTTGGATTAGATTACTTATTCTCCGGATTACAGTCTTATAATTAGATGTGGCACAGAATAAAACCCTAATGGAGGTGTACGAGTTGTTAAAATATTTACGGGTCCGTCAACAAAAAAAGGTGTAACTTTTTTAATCCGTAACTAAGACGTGGTGGGAAACAAGCAATTTCCGGATCTCAATTATTAAACGTTCCATATAACTCCATCATATCTTCCACGATAAACTTGTTAAATTGTTGATTTTTATTAAAAGAGTCAACAATATATTTACCGCCAAGTTTCGTTGCGGCCTCTCGTCGAAACTTTTCGTAAGCCGTAAAAGTTACGGAGCCGGCAATCGCCGAAACTTTGGGCCGGCAATATAAAACATCTCATAAATCCGGCTTCGGATGAAGCATCGCCGTATTCCCCGTGTAAACCAATAGACGAAACTCAATTATTACATTCATTGCTTATGTTATTTTCAATAAGATGGAGACGAGTAATCATCCAGAAAGAAGATTAACTTACAGCTATTTATTCTGTGGACTGATCCGATTTGGGGGCAATGGAAATAAAATATTGCCGGATTTTGGGACATCCATCATTGACACAATGGCACAATGACTTCATTTTGCATGTTCCTGTCCCACACTCACGAACACTAACATCAAATACCAGAAGGAAAAAGTCAGATTTTATAATTTATGACACCATCGATTGTCTGATTAATGTCCGAAAATGGCTATTTAGAGTGATTTAACTAATTTATTCATTAGAAGTATATGGAGAGTGTAAAAGTTATTGATTTGAAAGTATTAAAGAAATTAAGTCGACTTGAATTTCAAAATTTCATACCCTGTTTTGCCAGAAGTATCGTCAACTTTGCTAATTTCAGTGGAAATCGTGTATATATTTGTTTTTAAAATTCTATATGTAATTGCAAATAAAATGACTTTATCTAATCACAGTAGATTTCGATATCATTTAATATTGAGTTATACTGAAAATAACATAGTTATTCATTAATAAGATACACACTACAAAATTAAAGGCAAATATCGAATCTTGTATACATTAAGTACTAACAAAAAAATTAGAATACATTATTTAATTTTTGAATTTAATTAAAATTAATTCCATTAATTATTGAATTATTATTTTTTAATTAAACTTATATTATTATTTTTTAATGCTAATTATTATTAGCTTTTTAAGTTAAATGTTTTAAATTTTCAATTTAAATTAAATATATATATATAGATATATATATATATATATATATATATATATATATATATATATATATATTAAATTATAATTTTTTTAATTTTAAATTAAATGTTTTATTTTTTATATTTACTTATTTTAATTTAAATTATGTTTTAATTTTTTTAATTTTATTTTCTTAGTTTAAATTGAATAATAATACAACAATAATTTTTAAATTTTTAATTAAATATTTATTTTTTTTATTCCTTTTCAAATGAAATTAAATATTTTATTAATTTTTGAACTTAAATTAATTTTTTTTAATTAAAATTATACTTATTGTAATTTTTTTTATTGCTAATTTCAATGAATTAATATTATTTTTTTAATTTAAACTAAATATTTTAGTTTTGAGAAATTACTAAAAACGTAAAGTGACCTAATTCCATACGATTAAAATCCGTACGATCATTTTCCATACGATAAAAATCTGTACGATCACTTTCCATACGATAAAAATCCGAATGATCAAAATCCATATGATCATTTTCCATACAATCATTTTTATACGATCAGAATCCATACGATCATTTTCCATATGATCAAAATCCATACGATCAAAGTCCATACGATCAAAATCCATATGATCATTTTCTATAGGATCAAAATCCATATGATCAATTTCCATACAATTAAAATCTATAGGATTTTATAGATCTATATATTTTTATATATATTATGTCTTTTTTTATTTATAGTTAAATATTTTATTTCTTTTTTTTAATTTATATTAAATGCTTTATTTATTAGTTTAAATTAAATATTTTTTTTTAAATTTTAAATGTTTTTTAACTTTAAATTGAATATTTTATATTTTTTTTTAGTTTTAACGTAATTTATAAATTAAATGTAATATTTTTTTCAATTTAAATTAAATATTTTAATTTTTTAAAATTAAATTATATATTTTAATATTTTTAAACTTTACATTCAATATTTTATTATTTTTTTAATTTTATATTAAATATTAATAATTAATAATAAAATCAAACGATTGTTGTTACTGAACAAAATTTATTGCTCAACACTCTATATATTGTAATTTTATTATATGTTAATCAAAATAAATAATGACTTTTGCAATATTATTTTTTCAGCAAGTGAAAATTTAATTAAAAATTCTAATACATAAAACATATAGCAACATAAAAATAATTATTGTAAAGTTGAAAATCGAAAGATACAAGTTGAACAACAAATATTCAATTTTATTGTTGTCTATTTCAAACATCATTCACTAAACAGATATAAAACAATAAGGTTAAAGTGGAAATCGAAGAATACACATTAAAAAGAAATAAATAATAATAAAATTAAACGATTTTTCTTATTTAATAAAATATTTTGCTTTGCAAAAAATAAATCTCCCCCGCAAACATCTTATAAATCCATCTTAGGATGAAGTATCCCCATATTTTTGTAAACTAATAAACGAAACTCAGTTACAGCATTCATTGCTTATGTTATGTTACTTTCAATAAGATGAATGCGCGTAATCATCCTGAAAGAAGATTAACTTACATTTATTTTTTTCTAAAGACTGATCCGATTTGGAACCAATGGGAATAAAATATTGCCGACTTCACGGAACATCCATCATTGACACAATGGCACAACGACTTCATTTTGCATGCTCACAAGTCCTAACATCAAAAACCAGAAGCGAAAAGTCAGATTTCATAATTTATGACACCATCGATTGTCTTTATTAACGCCCAATAAAAACCATGTACGCAATTCAAAACGTACGGGATCCGTTTTTGATTTGCTATTAAAATAGATTGCAGCAATTTAAAAACAAACGTATGTTGCGCCGCGGTCGAGTGCAGCACTTCGCGGTCCAATTTACGAAAAAACCTCAAATCGACCGGGGACAACAAATTTTAAATGACGGCAATCAATTCGAATTTCGAATACGTAAATCCGAACTAATGATGGGTCGCGTCCAGTTTTAAATAACATCCGCAAATTTTAACGCAATTTGTAACAATTAAACCGGGGTTTAATTTGAATTGTACGTCGAGAAAGGAACACCGATATTTGGTTAAAGTGGATTGTTACGAACGTTATATATATTTTATTTGCTGAAGTAAAATTCATGCGATATTGCCCACATGTTGTGTCATAAAAATGCGAGTTACATACACTGTAGCCCATACTAATTTTATGCAAAGTAAGCAATTGAATTCTGGAAAAATAAAAATGTCGAGCTTTGTTTCGACGTAGTTTTCTGCTGACAACATTTACCGAAGAGTCACGTTCCGTGCGTTTATTTGAAAAATTGTTCCTAAAACATGCCGCCTTTTTATATCGAATCGAATGCGATTTTATTCGTGCGACACGTTTTTTGACTTGGAGGTGTTTAAGTTGATCATAAATAAACACTATTAGGTGCTTTAAAGGAAAATTGGTATTTGAGTGCAAATAAATTTCTTCCTAATTCATTACTGAAATAAATAATCACGAGGAATTGGGCTGCTGAAAAAAAATACAGTTTTATTCAAAGGACGTCCCAAATTGTTTGATTGTGACTACTGTGGAAATAATTAGAGAAAAATTATCTAGACTTCAGCTTTTTAAAACGTCGATAATAAAAAATAATCAGGAGTACCCTTTTTCTTCAAAATCATACAAAGAATTATAAAACATTAATATTTTTGAAAGATATTCAGTGATGTAGAAAATAGGACGACAAAAAAGGGGGAATCCCCGGAATCTACCTTTCTGTATCATCATGAAAAAAGTTAATTACACTGAATTTTAGGTATGTATTTTATTATAATAATAATTATAAGAAAAAAATATTTTCTTCATTATAGGACGTGTACTACTGCTTCCAAATTTTGATTATCTTGTCACTGTTTTTGAGTGTCTTGTCCAACGAGAAAAATATTCTATAAATATTTTTACTATACCTAAAATATATTTAAAATTCGACATAATATATATTATCTCATATTATATGAAAATCATAATTGAGTTAAAAAAAAAGATGGAGAAAAATTAACCTCCCCATAATATATATAATCACATATGAGGACATACTAGACTATGATGTATAAGTCTATAATTGTAAATTTTTGATTTTATAAACTCAATTCTTAATTTTATAAATTTAGACTAAAAAGTTTTAATTCTTATTAATTAATTTTTAATTAAAACTTATAGATTTAAAATGACAATTTTATTTATTTTTTTAATTAAATTTTAAGTTTTCAAGTTTTATAAGTTCAAAATAACAATTTCAATTTATTTTCTTTTAATTTAAATAGTTATATTTAATTTCTAAACAAATATTTTGTATTTTCCAATTCTAAAGTAAAAATTTTATTAATATTTTTAATTTAAATGTTTTTTTTTTTTAATTTTTTATACATTTTTTGTTTATATTTTTAAGATAAAATATGTAAAATTCTATAAATTTGGAATTAAAATTTTAATATTTTAAAATTTAAATGGTAATTTTTAATTACAAATTTTACAAATTTAGTTTAATTTTAATTCTTTTTTTTTTTCTAAAATATATAAATTTAAAATTTAAAAAAAATTTTATAAATTCAAAATTTCATTTTTCTTTTTTTTTAATTTATTATTTTTAATTTTCTAAACTTAATATATATTAATATTTCAATTTTAATGTATAAATTTTATATATTTATATATTATATATATATATTATATTTTTTTAATTTAAATGGTTATTTTTAATTTTGTATAAAATTTTTATTTTTATATTTTTAAGTTTAATATATAAAATTTTATAAATTTAAAATAAATTTTATTTCTTAATTTTATTTATTAAAATTTAGAGATTTAAAAAGTCAATTTTATTTATTTATTTAATAAATAACTAATTTTTTAAAATTGAAATGGTAATTTTGAATTTTAAATTTTATAAATTTAGCTTAAAAATTATTTTGATTAAATTATAATTTAAAAAATTAAAATGACATTTTTTTATTTTTTAATTAAATTTTAATTTTGCTAAATTTAATATTTTATATTTTTCAATTTTAAAGTAAAAATTTTATTATATATTTTTAATTTAAATCGTTATTTTTAATTTTTTACAAAATTTTTATTTTTATATTTTTAAGTTTAATATGTAAAATTTTATAAATTTAATATAAAAATTTTATATGGTAACTTTTAATTTCAAATTTTCTTAATTTTTTTTATTAAAATTTGGAGATTTAAATGAGAATTTTATTTATATTTTAAATAAATTCCAAATTTTTGAAAACTTAAATGGTAATTTTTCAAATTATAAAAAGTTAGAAAAAAAATTTTAATTCTTAATTTTTTCAATTAAAATTTATATATTTAAAAGAAAAATTTTATTTATTTATTATAAATTATTATTTAAATTTTTTAAAACTTGTATATATATATATATATATATATAATTGCATATCTCGAAAATTTAAGTGTGTCTTTTATTCTTAAGTAAAGTACAAAATTTTTACCGATTATCAGTATATTTATATTCAATCAATCAATAAAGTTTCTTATATATTTCAGAAAAATTAAAAAAAAAAATTGATATCTGAATTCTTAATTGGTTTTTCTGAGCCCTTTCTGAAAATGGACAAAAAATAACGAATTTGGTACGCCCTGTATAGCGATTAAGCAATATTATTAGCAATTAGTATGCACAATGACCAAACTACAAAACTAATTTATCCTGATAGTATTTTTAACAGTAAACCGTGGACTAACACGAACTGTAAATATTTCACGAACACGAATATGAATATACCCCGGATTGTAACATATTGGTCAATATTTTGATTTATTATTCAGCCCCCGGTTTTATCCTCGCGTGTAATTTTCTACAACGCTGGCCTCACTTTTGCAACAAACAAAATGTTATTAATTCGATAATTTTAACGCCGTAATTTTGTTATTAATTGATATTTATGAACTATAATAAATTTGTTATGTATTTAAATAGGCGAAATTAACGTTCCATTTTATGATGAATATATTTAATTTTTCGGCTTGGCTGTATAATAATTCGTTATGGTAGAATGTTGATTTGTGAGAATTAATCATCTGCAATGAATGGGATCGGGTTATTTAATTATGTTCGGAGTCATTTCTCATATTTTATAGGCTTTTATTTTATTTATAATTCCACCGTTGTATAATTTTGTTAATTGATTGTTAATTTCAATTCATTTCGGATGTTAATGCAAACATTACAATATATGCGAAATCAGCATTTTACCATTTTTAATTTATTAATTTTACCCTCAAATGTTTTTATGAATTTTTATACTAATTTCTAAACAACAAAAGGTTCATTTCAATAAATTTTAAAATTACATTTTGACATTTTTATATTAAATTGAATTATTATTTATATTAATAATAAACTATAAAAAAAATAAATTTCCATTTAAATTTTTAAAAATTAAGAATTTATATAAAAAAAATAAATAAAATTCCTTAAATCTATAAATTTAATAAAAAAAATAAAAATTAAATTTTCTAATCTAAATTTATAAAATCTGAAATTAAAAATTACCATTTAAATTTAAAAATAACTTAAAATTTTTAAAATAAATCTCATAAAATTTAAACCACTATTTAAATACAAAAAAAATTGAAATTGTTATTTTGAATTTATAAAATTTAAAAATTAACTCAAAAAAAAAATAAAGTAAAATTTTACGATTAAGCTTAAAAAAAATAAAAATTTTATAAAAAATTAAAAGTAATCATTTAAATTAAAAAAATATAATAATAAAATTTTTACATTAAAATTATAAAATATAAAATATTAAGCTTACAAGATCAAAAATAACTAAGTGAATTAATAAAAATTGAAATTGTTATTATAAATGTATAAAATTTGAAATAAAAAATTAAAATTTAATATAAAAATAAATAAATAAAATTGTCATTTTAAAAAATTAAAAATTAACATTTACATTTTAAAAAATTTAAAATTTATTTAAAAAAATAAATAAAATAGTCATTTTATAATTCAAAATTTTAATAAAAAATAAGTATAATTTTAAATTTAAAAAAAATAAAATTTTTATTATAAATTTATAAAATTTCACGTATTAAACTTAAAAATATAAAAATAAAAATGTTATAAAAAATTAAAAATAACCATTTAAATTGAAAAAATATAATAAAAAATAGAAAATTTAAAATAACTATTTAAATAAAAAAAATTGAAATTGCTAATTTAAAAATCAACTTAAAAAATTAAAATTTAATTAAAAAAATAAATAAAATTGTTTTTTTGAAACTATAAATTTTAATTGAAAAAATAAGAATTAAAATTTTAAAGCTAAATTTTATAAAATTTGAAATTAAATATTACCGTTTAAATTTGAAAAAATTGTAATTTATTAAAAAAATAAATAAAATTGCCATTTTAAATGTCAAAATTTTAATAAAAAAATAATAATTAAAATTTTTAATCAAAATTTATAAAATTTGAAATTAAAAATTGCTATTTAAATATTAAAAAGATAAAATTTTTATTTTAAATGTATAAAATTTAACATATTAAACTTAAAAATTAAAATTTAATTAAAAAAATAAATATATTTGTAATTTTATAACTAATTTAAAAAAATAAGAATTAAAATTTTTAATCTAAATTTATAAAATTTTTAATTAAAAATTACCATTTAAATTTAAAAAATTAAAATTTTTATTTTAAATTTATAAAATTTAACATATACATAAAAATATAAAATAAAGAATTAAAAGAAATAATTTAAAATAACAAAAAAATTGGAAAATACAAAATATTAAGTTTAGAAAATTAAAAATAAAACTGAAATTGTAAAATTTAAAAATCAACATAAATAATTAAAATTTTAAAATTGCCATTTCAAATTTATAAATTTTAATTAAAAATTAATTAATAAGAATAAAAATTCTAATTCTAAATTTATAAAATTTAAAAATAAAAATAATTTACCATTTAGATCAATTTTGGAGAGAAGTACATATTTACAAAAATAATTTAATTAGGAAGACAAAAGACGCAAAAATATTATAAAGTGATATAAAATTTTATTCAAATAAATTATTGTTACAGTTAAGATTTGAAGACATTACTACACAATATAAAGTCGTAGAAAAATAGTTTAAGAACAGTTTGTACTTTATTCAGGACGTAACAAAATTTAGTGATTCAGTGATAAATTTTCCCAATAAATCCTGTTATGAAACCCGATCACCAATTTTTTATTGGTACGTTACCTGGACCGCTACACGTGAAATGGCATAAATAAAATTTAACTGTACACGTAAATTTTTCGATTAGTTCATTTCACAAAGTAAATAGTCGGTCTGTTTGCATTTCACCATAAACATATTTATTGCGAAATGATGCATTGGAAATTATTCAGTGGAGTCCGTACCTATAAAAGCTTTTGAAATAGGAAGGCCCATAAAATTCTAGTTACCTCTTGTGTGTCTATGCTGAGAACAAAGTTACGTTCCAGGTCGATTATGTAAAATAAAACATTTCATGATACAGATAAAGGATAAAAATGTATTCCTGCGTTGTTTTATCGCCCATTCTCTCATACCGAAGTAGGTAATGCAATACGCAATTCCAGTTTATCATCGTCCGACTAGAAAATTGCTAAATCAACTAGAAACTAACTTTAATACGTTGTTAACTTTACATCGGTAATAAATATTAGCAGTTATAAAAGTGTGCGTTACATCCCCTTTTTACGAACTTTTTGTGCATTACATTTTAAAATGGGAATCGACATGACTTTCGGGCACGGCCAGATTATGATGTGCAAACGTTGAAACTTTCGCAATTCCACGATAGTCGCTATCAGCTGCCGCAAAGGTTATTTCAAACCTGCTCCACACTTATTATCTGTGTTTATACATATTCCGGCATTTAACAGAAAACTTTTCGTATTACATAGCCCATTTGTCCCATCCCGTGACGTTCCAAAGGTAAAAGATAAACTGGCAACTTTATTATGGTTTGAAAGATTTAATGGCACTCAACCAGAATGGCTTTCGTTGCTTTTTGCCCGTCTGGTGGTGTCTTGCGACTAAGTGAAGAAACACTTTCGCTCTGTCCACAGAGGCCCTGCTGGTATTGTTCGTAAGTAAGTCGGTGTTGGAAGGCCAAAACATGGGATTATTGTCGCCAGATAGTTTGGGCGGGCACGTATTGTGACCACGGTTGGTGAATAGTGTTGGAAACGAGGTGGTGGGTCGTTGAATTAAAGGAAACCGTAATACTTGATGTGTAATAATTGTATGGACCCTTCGGCGTTTTCAAATAAAGGTCCCGGTTACCAGATAAGAGAACAAGTAATTGCCGGTACGTTTGAATCTCCGTCATATTGTGTCGTGTAGCGTGATAATTAGGGTTGTTTCCCATTAAAATGTTACGAGTATGCCGATAATAAATTGAATCCGTTACCATTGTGGCATATGAAAATAATGAGTACAACTATTGCAATAATCCCACCAGGATTGTCGAGGTAGAGAATCTCCGGATGTGCCCAAAAGGAACTTTAACAATATGTCGATATTAAATTTTAGTGGAGTTGGCAACCGATATTTCCTGATCGTTGATCATTATGCTCCGGGCTTTGCGTTTTGACTGAAATAATAAATATATTAAAAAAAAACAATTCACGACAGGTTATATATTTTTTATAAAATATCAGTTATTTCTGGTTGAAACCCAAAATGATCTAAAAATAAAAATTTTCAGAGTCTTTAACAACCCTATTCACATAAGGTATGTAAGGTAATAAATATTCTTTTGAGGTCAATAATTTATCAGATATATGAACAATATAATTTGTATTATATAATATATATATAAATGTGTAACTGGAATGACATGATATGAACCACCTTACTACTATTAGTTAAAAGGTGAAATTCAAAAATTTAAATGTAAAAATAAAAAAATTAAATATATAATATATTTAAATTTAAAAAAATAACCATTTAAATTAAAAAAATATATTAAAATTGTTATTTTAAATTTATAAATTTTTAAATTTTAAGCTTAAAAATTTAAAACTAAACAAATAGGTTAAATTAAAATAAAATAATAAAATTATTATTTTATAAAATTATAAAATATTAAGCTTAAAAAATTAAAATTCATTTAAATTAAAAAAAAATTGCAGTTTTAAATTTTTAAAATTTATAAAATTTAAAATATTTATGTTAAAATATTAAAAATGATATTAAAATTATAAAATGCAAAATATAAAGCTTAGAAAAAAATGAATGAAAAAATCATTTAAATTAAAAAAATAATAAATTGTTAAAAATCTTAAAATATGATAAACTATAAAATTTTATAAGAATTTTAAAATATTAAAAATAACTATTTAAATTTAAAAAAAAGTAAAATTATTATATTAAATTTATAAAATACAAAATGTTAAGCTTAGAAAATTAAAAATAACCATTTAAATTGAATAAATAAATTTTATATTTTCAAAAAAAAAAATAATATATTAAGCTTGTAAAACTTAAAATAATCATTCAAATTAAAAAATAAATAAATTGTTACTTTAAATTTATAAAATTTAAAAATTTTAAAAAACACAAAAATTTTATAAGAACTTTAAAATATTAAAAATCACTATTTAAATTTAAAGGAAATAAAATTTTTATATTAAATTTCTAAATACAAAATATTAAGCTTAGAAAATTAAAAATTTTGAAATTTTATACCTAAACAAATAAATTAAAAAAATAATAATAAAATTGAGTTATTTAAATTTTATTATTATTAATAATTATAAAATTTAAAACATTAATCTTAAAATATTAAAAATTATATTAAAATTACTTAAGCTTAGAAAATTAAAAATAACCACAAAAATTGAATAAATAATAAATAAATAAATTTGAAATTTTATATTAAAAAATAAAATAAAATATTAAGATTATAAAATTTTGAATTAAAAAAAATTAAATTTTTACTTAAAATAATCATTTAAATTAAAAAATAATAAATTGTTACTTTAAATTTATAGAATTTAAAATATAACCTTATAATATGATAAACAATAAAATTTTATAAAATTTTAAAATATTAATCTTAAAATTAAAAATAAAACATATAAATAAAAAAATATGTAAAATACATAAAATACAGTATTGAGCTTAGAAAATTGTAAATAACTATTTAAATAAAAAAAATAAATATATTTTAATTTTTTTTTTTTTAAATTAAAATATTTAGCTTATAAAATTGAAAATAATTATTCAAATTGTGAATTTAAAATATAAACTTAAAACTTTTAAAATATGATAAAGAATTAAATTGTATAAAAAATTTAAAATACTAATCTGAAAATATTAAAAATAAGCATTTAAATTTAAAAAAAATTAAAATTATTATATTAAGATTGTAAAAAATATTCAGTTTAGAAAATTGAATAACCATTTTAATCAAAAAATGAATAAATACATTTGAAGCTTAAAATGTAAAACTAAACAATTAAATTTAAAAAAAAAAATAATAATCAAATTATTTTAAATTCATAAAATTTAAACCATTTAGCTTAGAAAGTTAAAGTACCATTTCAAAAAAAAATGAATTAATGATTAAAAAATTAAAAATTTCTATTTACATTTAAAATTATTACAATTTTTATTTTAAATTTATAATTTTGGAAATATTACATTTAAATGAATTAAAAAAATGGTGTTATCGTAATTTTAAATAATAATAATAATAATAATAATAATAATAATAATAATAATAAATTAAATAATATTATTTTGTTCGTAAGTTGAATAGAGTATAATATAATTACGGATAATATTAGTTCAGAACTGGTTAAATAAAATTAGGTTATATTAGGTTAGGTTAGGTTATATGTTTTTAGGTTATGTTTGTTTAGAAGGTAATTTTTAAAAATATTTCTATTAAAATACCTTAATAAAAATTTAGAAAAATGTTTCCACACGTATACAATATTAATATCATTGTGTTTATTTATTATAAAATTTCTATACCAATTTCAAAGCCTTAAAAATATATTTAAAAATTAACGTAGACTCGCAATAAGATGAAAATTTTCTATGTCGTAATAATTTCAATATAGTTCAAGAAATAATCTACAAACACCTTTTGCAGCACTTATCTATAACAACTTTGAGACCAGGCGACATTTTTATGTTTACACCAAGGATTATGCCTCCGGCATAATGGAATATCCGTATGAAACATCCACAAAATTTCGTACACATTTCGTCGTCGGGTAAAAATGTAATCCAGGGTAATATGTATAATAAAATAATCCTATAACACTTCTGACCGCGGCGAATTGAATCCTTATAGCCGATACGATAACCGTATCAATCGGTGTTTTGCAAGCCCGTACGTAATTCGGACCTAAAAAGATTTTCCACATTTTTTTTTTTTTTCGAGGGGGTATGTGAATTCGGATTTGGGCGGATTTTCGAACACACGTCATTTAGTTTTTCCGGATTACTCTGTAGTCGATATATTCACAAATCATAATACCAAATATTTAGAATCGGGGGGATTAGATTTTGTGTGTGTGGGTTTTATTTTAATTTTGAATAAATAGGATGTGTATTCGTTCGGGGTGCACAAGGGTGAACATTCGCGGGGGTAAAATAAAATGCCTCGACAATTTTAATACTGCAGCTGGAAATGATTTTTGTTTCGTGTTTATATTTCATCAAAAGATTTAATTTTTATACATCCTCATTTACATACAAATGCAAAATCTTTCGATCGCTTTATTTTATCAAAATATTCGTTTTCAACAAAAAAATATACGTATAAGTGCGCGGAACTTTATTCCGTTATTATTAGTTATGAACAGCCGGAAGTGGAATCGGAGCAATTAGTTTTAGATTGATCTGGGCTTTGACAATTTGCGGTTTTTCAATCAATTTCGATAACCCCCCGCCGTTTGATTGTCGACGGTTGCAGGAGACTGTTTGTAAATAAAAGTTCGGGTCCATTGTCGTCGTGACCGCGACATTACCGTAATGATTTCCGGTTTATAGTTTGCGAATCAGGTCGTACACCACATCGTCGACGTACACACTTCGTTACACATTTTTAAAGGTTGCGAATCTTGAGAAGTTCCTCCAATCGATGTTGTTTAGTTGTTGGGAGTTTGTCCTGTCCTCGGGCGAACTCGATACAATGGACGTTACTTTTACAAGTAAATTGTTTGATTAAACACAAAGAGATCAAGCGAATTGAGGAGATTTGGTATTTTTGATTGGAAGTTATTGGAGGTCTGTCACGAGTTTATTCAAAATGTAATTGACAACTATTAAAGACCGGAAAATGTAATTTATGTTATATTAATACAGAATATTCAGCTTAGAAAATTAAAAATAACTATTTAAATTAAAAATTTTTAACAATAATATTTTTAGATAAAAATTTTAAAAAATATTCTTTTGGGCACAATAATTTAGCAGAAATATGAACAATATAATTTGTATTATTTACCGTAATTTTAAATAAATAAAAAACCATTTAAATTAAAAAGAAATAAAAATGTTATTTTAAATTTATAAATTTTAAGCTTAAAAATTTAAAACTAAACAATTATGTTAAATTAAAATAAAATAATAAAATTATTATATTATAAAATTATAAAATATTAATGTTAAAAAATTGAAAATTAAAATTAATTGTAATAATATTTTAATTATAATAATATTATATTGTTATTAAATTAGTGTATCGATTATTATAAAAGACTAATAATTAGAATAATCATTAAAATAAAAATTAATTAGTAAATTAATTACTATATTAAAAATATAAACATATTGTCATAGCTTAGAAAATTAAAAATTATTTAAAAAATAAATAAAATATTTAAAATAATTTATATATGATAAATTAGCGACTGTTAATCTGTCTTTTTAGTTTGATTAAAACACTAAATTCACAATAATACGCTTTATTACAACAAACGTAGTTTAACCCTCGACATCTAAAGCTTGACTGCCCGGTTCTTTCTTAAAAACTGCCCCGATTATCAAATATAAACAAATCCTTCAGATTTGTTTACAAAACAAAATAGTCTAAATAGATGTGAGTCCATCGGTGAAGATAATGACGTAAGCTAACATATATGTAACTAAATAATTAAAATAAAAAATTGTTATTTTATATTCATAACATTTAACATATTAAGCTTAGAAAATTAAAATACAATTTAAATATAAAAAATAAAATTGTTATTTTAAATTCACATTAAAAAATATCTTAAACAATTTAAAAAATTTGAATTAATTATTGAAAAATTAAAAATTTCTATTTACATTTAAATTTTTTATTTTAAATTTATAAAATTTTAAATATTAAAATAAAAAAAATTGGTTTTATCGAATTTTTAAATAATAATAAATTAAATAATGTTTTTCAATACATATGAATGGACTATAGTATTATTCCAGATAATGTTAAGTTAGGTTAGATTATATGTTTAGGTGTTAATAAATTTAACTATTAATCTTGAAATATTAAAAATAACCATTTAAATTTAAAAAAATAAAATTATTATATCAAAATTATAAAATACAAAAATTAAGCTTGGAAAATTAAAAATAACCATTTAAATTATAAAAATAAATAAATAAATTTGAAATTTTATATACAAAATTTTTTTAAATATTTCGCTTATAAAATTGAAAATAATTATTTAAATTATAAAAACAAACTTAAAAATATGAAAAACAATTAAATTTTATAAAAAACTTAAAATATTAATTGTAAAATATTAAAAGAAATGAATTATTATATTAAAATTATAAAATACAAAATATTTAGCTTAGAAAATTAAAAATAACCATTTAAATTATAAAAATAAAATTTAAAATATACACTTAAAAAAATTTAAAATATGATATTAAATTTTATAAAGAAATTAAAATATTAATATTAAAATATTAAAACGAACTTTAAAAAAAAAATTAAATTATTATATTAAAATTATAAATTTCATCAAAATGTTTTTTAGAAAATTTTAAAGAATTGTAATAGAGAATTGTAATAATATATTAATTATAATATTATATTGTTATTAAATTAGTGTATCATCATTAAATAAAATATTACATAAAAAATATATACACATTGTTTAAATAAAATTGCCATATTTTAATAATAAAAATATTATTGTTATTGTCAAATTATTATGACAATTATTATTAAAACTAACAACTAATACTATTTCTAAAAAATAACTAATTAATAAGTTAAATATTATATAAGAATAAAATTGCAGCACTACTGCTTGTTATGACCTACAAACCTAATCTCATCTAATCTAACCTAAAATAATTTTACGTAATCTAATTCATTTTAATTATATATTTCAAAATTTTGATTATGTAAATTATTGTAAAGATTGTAATAGAAGAACTTTTTTAAGTGTTTAAACAGGCATAATCTAGCCTAACCTACAATAATATAACCTCACCTATCCTAACGTAACATAATTTAACGTGTAGTACTTTTACAACGTGACTGAATCATATATAACTTAACCAAACTGACTTTTCTAGCTACTAGAACTTGTAAAACCTTGCCTAACCTAACTTAAACTAACCTCTCCTAACGTAATCTAACATAAACCTTAAGAATATTATTATTTAATGGTAGGGGATTTTTTCATAGATTAAATTATAGTAATTATTCAATGTAGCCGAATCGTATCTGACTTAACCTAATCTAATTTAACTTAACTTAATTTTGATTATTATAATGGAAATTAATCTAAAATTACCACAATATTTCAATTAAAAAAAATCAAATTAACTAAATTAATGATGTGATTACTATATTATTTAACCCAATTTTATATATATTTAACTTAATCTTACTTGATCTAACCTAACCTAATATAACCTGTCTTGACCTAATCCAACCTAACTTTATTTAATATAGTCTAACATAACATGTATTTTAAAAACTTGTTATCTAATTAAGCGTACATATTGAATAAAAATTTCAATTCAATCGTAGCGATTTTTAAAATAAAAATTAGAGTGGGTCTTCGGCAATACGAAAGTTGGTAATTTTATGAAAATAATTCGTTCCTGCCCACTGTCGGTCTTGAAAGAAGAAGTGATTGAATAAATGAGATTTTCTGAACGATGCGGTTACTATAAGACTGTATGTTTTATTCATGGTTACGTACTTTTTTTCCTACTTTTCTGGTGTCTCCTAACTTTAACTAAGTCGAAACACTTTTAGGTTGTTTTATTTATAGCCGCTTTTCAGATTTTAAAGCTCCTTTATGACCGGGGATTACCTCTATGAAGTAAATTTATTACTATTGCTAATAAAAGTTTTGCCTGAAAAATTCAACAATACATTATTGTAACGTGAAATTAAATTTAATCCGGGACGTGGTATTTCAGGTTTTTTTTTTATTATTATTTTTTGAAGCGGCGTTCGTTGTTTTAATTGCCATTCAACTTAAAACTACAAGATAAAGTGGTTAAGATTTATCGGTCCACTTAATTGTTCTTTGCCCAACTTTCAATGCAAGTCAATGTGGGAGTTTTTATATTTAAAAACTTTTTCGCTACAAGGTAACAAAAGTGGAATTCAACTGCTTGAAACTATCTGAACAATTTTTCGAAAGTTTCTTATCTAATTACAAATTATTTATCGGTAAACACTTTCATCGTTTACAAGTTTTGGTGGTCCTACTCTTAAGTGGACAATAGCAACTATTTTTTATTTGATTGTCCACGATGTTATTGCATTTTATGTTATTTGATTTCTTAAAGATGAGAGATTAGGTCAAATTTTTAATGTGTTGATGTGAGGTGATATACAGTTTTAAAACAAATACTCTATCTTAACTTGTATGGTGTTATGGTCCAACTCCTGCTCAATAAATAATAAATTAAAGACCCTCTTACCTGGTGGGGGCTCAATTATGGTGTGGGGAGACATTTCTTGTTAGACGTTTAAGGCAACATCTTAACCGTTCCAATAACTTAAAGGATGTGGACTCTTTTACTCGAAATATGGCAGAATTCAGACTAAAATGGAATTCAAACCCAGATTTTGAGTATGAACAGAAAATGTGGAGCTTTCATTCGTAGTAAAGATGAAAATACCCCATATTAAGTTCAAATTTTAATTTTTTATAAACATCAAATTTTGTTAATTTTTAATTTATTTAAAAAAGCAACAAACCCAGATTTTGAGTATGAACAGAAAATGTGGAGCTTTCATTCGTAGTAAAGATGAAAATACCCCATATTAAGTTCAAATTTTAATTTTTTATAAATATCAAATTTTGTTACTTTTTAATTTATTTAAAAAAGCAACAAACCCAGATTTTGAGTATGAACAGAAAATGTGGAGCTTTCATTCGTAGTAAAGATGAAAATACCCCATATCAAGTTCAAATTTTAATTTTTTATAAACATCAAATTTTGTTAATTTTTAATTTATTTAAAAAAGCAACATTTCTAAGATTTTTTCTAAAAAATATAAAGATAAACCCCTTTTTAAATAAATATAAAAATATTATAGCTTTAATTTCTTGTAGCAGTGAATTTTAGTGCATTTTTCATTACACAAAGGTGATAAAATTATTTTAGAATATCCAGGGCATAATTATTCGACAGTTCCCGGCGTTCCTGCAATATATCCAAGAAATTGGAAAAGTTCCGCCAGTAATTCCCGCCCGGCGATTTATATCAGTTTAAGAAATTCAATCGCCAAGATTATATTGAAATATTCTTAGTACCAGTTAACAATATCGCACGAAATAAAATATATTATGTCGCATAAAATTTCAAGATACCGAAACCCATAAATATTTTAGTGTTATTTATTTTAAGTGTCCCTGGAAATTTTAATTAAGAAAATTGCAATAACAATTTAATATGTAATATGAACACCAGTAAAACGTTGATAACGGCACCTTCATTCGTTAATGTAATTATGGGAGCACCTGCATGGCATTACCTTTGTTAAAATCATTAATTAAACAACACAATTAAGAATTTATAATATTCGGACTCCCACATCTAAAAGGATATTGATTCGCGTAAGGGTTTTTTTTTGTGCTCGTTGTTATGGCAGAGACACGAGTAACTAAAAGCAAAGCACCCATTACTTACTGGAACAGCCGATAATTTTCAGATACGGTCGTAGATTAATGTAGTGGCTGGTGTTATTATTAAAGTATCAAATGGCTCTGTATTAGTGAAATATAAACGACGGTTCTGGCCCGAATCCATTTTGCCGTTTCGGCTTTTTTGCCTTTGTTTTGGCGGAAAATAAAAGCGGACACGTAAAATCATTTATGTCTCAAGTTTTTGAACGGTCCTGAATTGGCACTAAATAGATTTAGTTCAACTGGACGATCGGTGCGATAGAAAATTGATTTACTGAGTAAATAAATTGGTTTAGATCGTAGGAACAACTGTGAAAGTTTTTAATTGTGTGTACAATCATACAGAGGAGGTCAAAGAAGTTTTAAATTTTAAACATATTGTGGGATTTTTTAATCTCAGTCCCCCAATACATATTTTTTAAATGTATGCCGACGATGTTTTAATGAAGAATTTATCAAAATTAGACCAAAATTAGACATTATTTTCAATTTGTCCCAACCCCATCTATATGGAAAAACTGCCAAAATTATTATATATATATATATATTAGACTGTTTAAAAAAATCGACAATTTTCTTTTTTCTTATTTATATCGAAAATATAGTTGAAAATGGTAAAAAAATACTGTGAAAGTTACAGCTCTTAATATTAATATTAAGAGGTGCCGCATCGTAAATTTTAATTTCCCGTTTAAATAACACGGGAACGGTGTTCTCTTGGATTTTGAAATATTTTACCTCTCGTTAGAGATAATATTTCAAAGTGATCAAAACAGATTTTTATACAAAATTTAACGCTCTACAAAAAATGTCTCTTACAGTTTTTTGATATATTCATTTTTTCAAAAGTTATTTAACATTAAAGTTGGATTGATTTAAAATTTTGACATTTTTCTCATTTTCTGACGCAACCATCAACTTTATGGGAAAATTTTATATGATATTTATTGTAGAGAATTCAATTTCCTATAATTTATCTCGGAAAAAGTTTTTCATATTTTTTTACAGATCTGTAGAAAACTAAAAATTTTATTAAATAAATGTTAAATGTTTCACGAAAAATGAAGAGCAATTACTATACTTGCTAGTTATAAGTGAATACAGAAAAAAATTGCCAAATTGTAGTAAAAGTTTGTTAGTGTAACGATATATACTACTTTGATTATAATAAACAATCAATTTTTTTAGTAAAAATCTATTTATTTAAATAAAATGCTTAATTTTAAGCATTAAAATAACATTATTTAATAAAATTTTTAGTTTTCTGCAGATAACTTATGATCTGCAAAAAATATCAAAAACTTTTTCGGAGATGAATTATAGAAAATTGAATTCTCTACAAAAAATGTTATATAAAATTTTCCAATAAAGTTGATGGTTGCGTCAGAAAATGAGAAACATGTCAAAATTTTAAATCAATCCAACTTTAATGTTAAATAACTTTTGAAAAAATGAATATATCAAAAAACTGTAAGAGACATTTTTTGTAGAGCATTAAATTTTCTATAAAAATCTGTTTTCATCATTTTGAAATATTATCGCTAACGGGAGTTAAAAAATTTCAAAATTCAAGAGAACACCGTTCCCGTGTTATTTAAACGGGAAATTAAAATTTACGATGCGGCACTTCTTAATATTAATATTAAGAGCTGTACTTTCACAGTATTTTTTTACCATTTCCAACAAGATTTTCGATATAAATAAGAAAAAAAAAAATTTGTATTGATTGATTGATTTAGTTCCGAATGAATAATGGTAGAAAGAATACACCGTAACCATTTTAAATAAAATATAAAAAACATTTTGATTCCATTAAATAGCAATGTGCGCTACTCCTCTGGCCACCACCGTAACTGACTTTTATGGGGCCGGATCCGTGGCTGTCCATTTTAAAACGCAATTTAAAACCTGCATCTCCACCATTAGTTGGCCAACAGTATCCATTATCAATCCTATCAATTCCCCTCGAACCTATATTTGTGCCGAACTAAATAATGGGGCACAAAAGATTTTAATTACGCGAAATTTCTAATTAAAAATTAAAAAACCGTGTCGGATGAATGCTCGTATCGCCACATCACAACATAACGAACTTTCTGGTGTATATGTAATTGATGTTGATGAATTTTCTTTACGGTAGAAAAAATCTATCCTTTCGAGTCGTGCAGATTGGAGTTTTCAATTAACAAAGGGTTGGCGGACAATTTCTGGTTCCGTTGCTAATAATTAACGTATGTAAATTTTTATCAGAAATATGTTTCGCTATATTTAGATTATAATTCGTCATTGTCGCGTATATTTGTAGTGACAAGTCAATCTGAATTTTCGGCATACTAATAAGCCATTATTTAGATTTACCATTTACAATTTAAATCCACTACATAAACAACCGATTACTCGGATAGTTCTTTTTGTAAATAAGCCGAAGTAGATTGCATTTACATTATGTATGAGTTTTATATTAAAAGTCGAACGGAAATCGTTATTAAAATAACAGGGTTGATTAATATTCAAATTTTAAACAAATAGTGTTACATTTAAAAGGACGTCAGTTAATTCGGTAAAGTCTTTCCGAGTCTTGAATATTCACGACGTGTTTTATTTGACATCTTTACTGTGAACAGGGTTTCTCAACCTCCAATTGAGTGGATTTGGCCTTTACAGGTATTTCCAGGTGCAGAAAAATTGGTCGAAAAAAGGTGGTTGGTATATTTCAAAATAATTAATATTATTGCCTCGATTTTTTTTGAATTTAAGTAATAAAACCTTCTTCAATTATATTTTAATTAAATTCTAAAATAAATAGATATGTAATAAATTATATATTTTTTTCATTTGAAACAAAAGAAGTTGGATAAATTATTTTTAATTTCATCATACTCCAATTAGCCAATTAGACTCTAAAAAACAGAATTTTTCTTTTTTATGTTTAGTTATAATTACAATAGTAATTTTTAGTGTGCATTTATTTATCAATTCTATTTTTATTAAATATATTAATTTTTATTTTAATTTAAAAATTAAAATAAAAATTTAAAATAAAAAATAATATTAAATTATTAAATTGGTTAAAACTTAATTAAGTATTTTATTATTATTATTTTGATTATAAATTAGATATATAATATTTTTTTATGATTTTTTTTAAATTTAATTTTATTATTATTTTTTTTAAATTTAAATATTTTTTAATTTCAATTTAATTATTACTTATTTAATATTAAATTAAATATTCTATTATTATTAATGATATTAATTTTTATTTTAATTTGATTTAATTAATATAATTTTTTTATTTTAAATTAGAATAGTAATTTTTAGTGAGCATTTATTTAGCCATTTCTATTTATTTTAAATTGCATATTTTATTACTTTATAATATTAAATTAAATATTCTATTTTTATTAAATACATTTTATTTATTTTAATATTTTTCCAAATTAACTATTTATTTTTTTAAAATTTAAATTAAATATTTTATTATTTTTTATTTATATTTAGTATTTTATTATTATTATTATTATTATTATTCCAAATTAATTATTTATTTTTGTTTAAATATAAATTACATAAAATAAATATGATATTTTATAATTTTGAATTTAAATTTTTTTCCAAGTTAGATATTTTAAATTTGAATTACTTTACAATATTAAATTAAATATTCTTTTTTTATTAAATACATTTTATTTATTTTATTATTTTTCCAAATTAATTATTTATTTTTGTTTAAATGTAAATTACATATTTTATTATTTTTTATTTATATTTAGTATTTTATTATTATTATTATTTTAATTTTAAATTAAATATGTTATTAAAAAAAATAATTTGAATTAAATACTTTATGACATGATGTCTCTCTTATTTTAAATTATTATTTTTATTTTAATTTTAAAATAACTATGATACTTTTTTTAACTTTTTATAATTTAATTTGAATATATATATTTTTTAGTTCCAAGTTAGATATTTTAAATTTGAATTAAATTTATTTATTTATTTTTAAAATAAATTAAATTTTTCATCATATTTTTAATTTCAAGAAATATTTTAATACTTTTTTAATTTAAAATTCTATTTTTATTTGATTTAAATAAAATAAACTTTTTTATTTAAATTAAATATTTTAACTTTATTTTAATTTAAATTAAATATAAATTTATAATTTAAATTTAATAGTATACATAATGTAACAGTTATTTGTTTATATAAATTTTAATACTGACGGTTTACAGCATTACAATATTTAAATTTGCCCACGTACACCGTACAACCCAATTTGTTTAGCTTTTAATCCCAATAAATAAACAACAGCTCAATTTTATAATCAACAAAGTACGAAAAATAAACACTTCCAAATGCCACGCTAATGCGAAACATTGTATCAATTAAAAAAACAATCGAAATAAAATCACCATCGATTGCCTTTCTAAAATTATTTATCGCGCACCATTAGGGCCGTTGCAAGGAAAAAAACTATGGAGACATTGCCCCATCCGATGTGACAGGAAACGCCAGAGCAAAAAACGGGGGGTGCACGTGGGAGAATGAAAAAGTCGAATCCGGGGAGTCGATGTCATTGGGAACGGTAAAAGGCGGAGGCATAACAAAAATCACCGATGAAACAAAACTTTGCGGTCTCTCTAAAATCGACGTGCAAAATGGCTTTTTAACTTATGCGTCGCTTTGGGGGTCGCCCTGAAACAATATTGTTCTTGGGGATGGCGCGGCGACTGACATTTTAAAAATAAAAGTAGATTAAGGAGCGAACAAAAAATTATGATCATAGGAACGATTAAATAAGCTGAATCTAATAAAAATGTGATGTCGGTGTTCCGCCTGGAGTTATGAAAATAAGTCGGAAATTAAAGAAAATTCGATGTATTTCCAAATGAGAATTTTGAAATTATATTGTTAAGCTGTTAAGCGAAAGTTGTTAAGCGAAATATATATTATGTTTGTATTGTTATATACTAATTAATAAGTAATGTTTCTCTAATTGATTCGTGGTATTGAAGTGCACTAATTTCATTTTGAAATTTCTTTGTTATTAAACTTTAACATACAAACTTTTAATACAATAAAATTTTAAAATGGTAATTATACAAATAACTTAAGTAGGTCACTCGATATTCACTTTTCCAAACTCATTGTCACTGATATTAAACTTTAAATGTACTCTGATACTTTTATTGTATATTTGTCTATTCAACTTTAATGATATTGTTCACTTTGTTTCTATTTTCATACTTAATATCTGTTTGAATAATTTAATATTTTATTTTTGTTTACTATAGAATACATATTTATAAAAGTAATAAAGAGAGAATTAATTGTATCAAATAGTAAAAAAATCCCCAAATTCAAGGTAAGTATATTAATTAACAGATACAAAAAACTTGCTTATATTTAAAAAAAAATAAAATCAATTATGAAAACTGAAATTATTATTGGTAATTTTTACTTTTTTAAAAATTATATTGGAATATAAAGAGATAATAATTAACAAGCAATCCTGATTATTAGAATAATCGAAATTAAAATTAACAGGAAAACATAAAAATTAGTTTAAGAATTTGTAATTTGTTAAAAATTTTAAGACACAATGAGGGTGAATAAATGCATATAAAAATCCCTGTTGTAATTAAAAATAAATAATAAATTACGTCAAATTTATGGAATTTAGTCAGTATATTTATGATAATTAACAGACAAAATAATTTTGATTAACAAAATAATTAAAAATACAGTAAATCATAAAAATTAAAATAATTATTGCTGATTTTTAGTTTTTTAAAAACTAAATTATGAGATAAAGAGGCTAATTGGAATAATAATTAACATATATGATCAAGTAATCTCAGTTATTAGAGTAATCAAAATTAGAATCAATAAAAAATTTACTATTGCGAATATTTCCTGAAGTTTCTTAAACAATATTTATAAAATATAATAAAATCTTAAGAAGGATTTGTGATTTGTTAAAAGTTTTAAGACACCCAATAAGGATGAACAAATACATATCAAAAGTTCCTGTTGTAATTAACAATAATAAAAAAAAAATAATAAATTATGTCGAATTTTATGAAATTTAGTCAGTATTACTGTAATAATTAACAGATAAAATAATACTGATTATCAAGATAAAAAATATAGTAAATTTTAAATATTAAAATAATTATTCCTAATTTTTAGCTTTTTAAAAATTATATTGAGAGATAAAGGGGCCAATTGGAATAATAATTAACAGATCAGAAGAGTAATCAATAGAAAATTTAATTTACTATTAATTAATTAACAGACAAAATATTCTGGATTATCAAGGTAATAAAAAATATAGTAAATTATAAAAATTAAAAAAATTATTGCTAATTTTTAGCTTTATAAAAATTATATTGAGAGATAAAGAGGCCGATTGGAATAATAATTAACAGATCAGAAGAGTAATCAATAGAAAATTTAATTTATTATTAATTAATTAACAGACAAAATATTCTTGATTGACAAATCAAAAGTTCCTGTTATAATTAAAAATAATAAAAAAAATTTTTAAATTATGTCGAGTTTTATGAAATTTAGTCACTATTACTGTAACTATTAACATAAAATAATACTGATTATCAAGGTAATAAAAAATATAATAAATTGTAATTATTAAAATAATTATTGCTAATTTTTAGCTTTTTAAAAATTATATTGAGGGATAAAGGGGCCAATTGGAATAATAATTAACAGATCAGAAGAGTAATAAATAGAAAATTTAATTTACTATTGATTAATTAACAGACAAAATATTATTGATTATCAAAGTAATAAAAAATATAGTAAATTATATTATAATTAAACAAATTATTGCTAATTTTTAGTTTTTGAAAAATTGTTGTGAGATATAAAAAGTGTAAAATGGATAATAATTAACAGATGAGATAATATATAAATCTATTATAATAAATAATCTATTATACAAAATCCTAAGGATTTCTGTTTTACTAAAAATTTTAAGACAAAAAAAGTTGAACAAATTTTTATCAAAAAATCCTTATTGTAATTATAAAAAAAAAACAAAATAATTACTGTTAACAAAAAATAGCAAACTAGTTTAAGAAGAGAAGGAATTCAATTTTTATGTTAAAATAAATAAGAATTCTTATCTTTTTTTTTGGCAAAAATTCTGATATTTTTATTTTTATTTTGCTTTATGATGAAATAAATAAATAAATAAATTTAAAAATATATTTTTTTATCGAAAAAATTGAATAAACATAAAAAAGAATATTTACTTATTAAATATGTACATTGTTTCAAAATTAAAAATAATAAAATGACAAAAATGAATATATAAAAAAATAATACAAACATATTTACAACATAGGAAATTATTTTTAATTTTTATATCTTAGATTAATAAAAAAGATTAAGAAACTGACATTTTTGTATATTTTTAAATAAGAACTAAATAATAATCTTTAAAAAATTCCGGACAAAAATGTTATAAACAAATGCACAGTCAAAAAATTACTATTGTGATGACAAATAAATAATCTTGATAATTAAAATAAACACAACAATAAACTAAAATTATTGTTATAAATTTTCAGATTTTTGTTTTTATTATACAAAAAAAATAAATAAAAGAACACGAATAAATAATCGACCCCAGACAAAAATACAAAGACCAAAAACGGGATGAACAAATGCGCAGTAAAAATATGCGCACGGATCCCGAAACGGAGCGCTCCGGATAATATTCCTGGCTGAAAGTTTCAGTATCGCGCAAAATGTGTTTCAGCTCGCATCCAGCATGCACGTACCCGCGATCGGCGCGACAACGTTACGTAGTACGCACCCGATACGACGCCAATTGATCATTTCGTGCGATCGTCCAGGAAAAAATTCCAAAAACCGAGATCACCGGACGACGGTCGTCGGTGCGTGTCGCGTGTGTGTGATCGGATCACATGGTTGATTTATTTATTTTTTTTTTTTAGCGACTTCCTACGTGTCTGGCCGCGGGCTAATATGTGTTTAATTATGTGTTAGGCGTCAAAAAGGGAATTAAGTGTCGTGTTAAATTGTTGTCCTGTAAAAGTTATGGTTAAGTGTTCGAGACAGATAAACTCTCTGCATGGTCGCACCTTTATCCAGTCATAAGGTAAATTACCCTTAATTAAATGCGGATATACTTATTTAGACTTGAGGAAGTGAATGAGAGATTGTTATCGTCGGTGGAGTTCTTTGCGAGTTTCTGTCTTTAGGAAGCTATAACTTCGGCTTAATTAATAAGAAAACTTTTGTTCTTACAGATATCATTGCATAAATTAAAATAATTTATTTCTGGACGAAAGGAGATATGATTTATACCATTGAAATGGGAATAATTATGGTTACCAGAATTTAAAAGTTTTGCAAGATTTATATTTTTACAGAAAGAAAATTTTCTAGGTTTTTCGGGGTTGCATAGCAAAATGGTTTAAGAAGGGGAGGAATTCAATTTTTATGTTAAAATAAATAAAAATTCTTATCTTTTTTATTGGCAAAAAATTCTGAAATATTTTTATTTTGTTTTATGACTCAACAATAAATAAATAAATTTAAAAATATATTTTTTCTATTGAAAAAATTGAATAAACATAAAAATAAAATATTTAGTTATTAAATATGTATATGTCTCAAAATAAAAAATAATAAAATGACAAAAATGAATATATAAAAAATTAATATAAACTTATTTACAACATAGGAAATTATTTTTAATTTTTATATCTTAGAATAATAAAAAAATTATTTACTTTTCCAACAAATGGATATAAAAACAGATATTTTTGTATATGTATAAATAAGAGTTAAACATATTTTAACTACATATAATTATTAACATAATATTGAATAATAAAAACAATATATAATTTACATTTTAAAAATAATAAAGTAAAAACAAATTAAATAAAGGTTTAGTTTATTTTAAAAAAAGTTTATATTTTATTTCGTATAAATTAAAATTAAAATTTTTATAGTGAATATTTTTTATATATAACGAACATTAAATAATTATGAAGAAATTTTAGTAATTTCAACAAACACAAATAATCAATTTCGGTAACTATTCCTTAAAACATTTAATAATCTTAATTTAAGAATCTATTTCTTAATTAATAAAATAACTTTATTGACAAAAAATTTTAAAACATATTTTGTTATCTCATTTTCCTCTAATATTTTCTTCAAATTAAAAAATTAATAAAATGACAAAATTGATAAAACAATTCGTATATTTACATCTAACTGAAAATGAGTATATAAAATAATATAAACATATTTACGTAGAAAAATACATTTAATTTTTATACTTTAAAATAATTAAAAAACTTTCATTTTCATTGAAACAAATGAGAAAATAAAAACAGATACATTTGGATACAAATAAAAATATAATATAATTTAATTGAAAAAAATAATAATATAATTATTTACTTTTTAAATATTAAATATATTGACTTTAATTTAAAAATCAGGTGAAATAATTTAAAAATAAGTATATATAAGTAAAATTAAAGATAAAAGAAAAAATAAGATAACATATACGATGTTTAAAAAAAAGTGATATTTTAAGTTAAATTAAAACTTTTATAGTGAATATTTTTCATATAAAACAAAAATAAGGAAAAGAAAGTTATTTTTAGTAATTAGTAATTTAATTTAAGTTAAAATAAAATATTTAACTACAAATTAACTGTAATTTCAAGGAATAAAAATAATCAATTTTAGTAACTATTAAATAAAATATTTAATAAACTTAATTTAAAAATTTATTTCTTAATAAAATAATTTTATTGATAAAAACATAATTTGTTAAGTTATCTCAATTGAATAATTTCAGAAATAAGTTTTAGTTATTAAATTGATAAAAAATTCGTATATTTAAATCTAATTGTAAATAAATATATAAAATACATGTCAAAAGTATAAAAGTATAACATAATATTATAAAAATTATAAAAAAATTCTTACTTATTAGTCCAACTGTAAATGAGTATCTAAAATATGTATGTAAATATTTTTAAAAGAAATTTCTTATATTTGGATATTTTTATTTTATGCTTTACTTTGTTTAAATTGAATTTTTTTATAGTGCATATGTTTTTATTTAACAAAAGATATGGAAAATAGCTTAATAGCTCAATTTTTCAGTAAATAATTAAAAGAAATTAAATTAATAAAAATTAATATCATTTTTTATTTAATTTTACAACAAAGTTAGATTTAACTTTATTTAAATTGAATTTAAAATTTTTATAGTGTAAAATTTTGTCGAGCAACAAATATGATGAATAGTGTAAAAATTGGCAATTTTATTGTATGTTAAAATAATTTAAATAAATATAAAATTATTATTTCAATCTAAGACATCTCTATATTTTTTTATTTTATTGCAAAACTTGATAATATTAAAAGAACTGTCATTAAAGTATAATAAAATATTAAAAATTATTATATATTCATTAAAAAATATATATTTTTTATTCATCTATATTTTTTAACATAATATTAAATAGTAAAAAATGTATCTATTTTTTATATATACACACAATATTATAAAAATAATAAATACAATTCTTACATATTTGTCTAACTGTAAATGAGTATCTAAAATAATATAATTATAATATATTTTAAAAGTTATTCGGATTGAAAATCATTAGTTGATGCATAAATATATAAACATTTCACATTTTATTATCTTTTTAAAGTATAAAAATAAAAGAAAATTTTTATACGTACATAAAATATTGTTATTAATATATTATGTATTTATAATACATTTAAAAACCAATTTTCCTCTTGGATTAATTTTATTTCCAAATTTATCATCGTTAATTTAATTTAAAAAGTAAAAATGTCGTAATATAAGAATGTTAAAAGAATATTATACATTTGATTATTTTATTATTACCTCTAAATTAATAGATTAATTAAAATAGTTTCAAAATAATAAAGTAAAATCAGTGAGTAAAATGTAAAAGTCCTTTGGTTATAGTCTATTAATATAAAACATTATAGCAAAAAATATCAAAAAATTCGGCATATAAAACAATAACTATGTAAAAAATTACTCCTGAACGTAATATTTTTAGTAAAAATATAAAAATTATTAGCTGGAAATATGTTTGGTTTACTGTTAATAACAGTTTGGGAAACTCTCATACTTTTTAATAATTTCAATTTAAATGTTCCAACTTTTTAATTATTATTTCCATAATGGACTAAATATTACAATAATTATACACTACCAAAACTCTCGAGAATTCTAAGTAATTTTCATAAAAATGTTTTTGTCATAATTATAATAATTCCATCAAATTAGCTAGGAAACACATTACCTACGGAACATAAAGTGCAGTAATTTTTTAGTAAATAACAAAAAACATTAACCGACGAAACTTCAATACAAACAACATTATCCAAATATTTATTACAACACTGGGAAACGGATTAAAATTAATCTGGATATGATTTGTGTATTGTAAGCTAACAATTAAACCTGCATTTTAGTTTTCCAAACTGGACTGCTTTTAAACGATTAATAATTTCAGTGATTCAATTTCAATTTTGTACATATCAAAAGCACCTACAAGCTGTACATGTGAATGTTTATGCATTAAACAATGACGGAACATTTTTGGGAACTTAAATAATTACATTTTCAAATATTCAATATAGCACACATTCAACAACATTAATGAGAAAAGCCTTAAAATTGAAACAGCAATTTATTAAATATCAACTTGATGATATGTATGTCACAATGCTTCCACCATTCAACTACGTATTTCATAATGTATCTTTTACAGTCTCTCTGCGTGACGAGCAATAATTAAATCCCAAATAACGCACAGCATGTCGGTAGGGCTGTCGAAATTAATATTAACACAAAATTAAACCGTTGCATCAAACATTTATTTCCATCGGATAAACAATGCGGTTAATTTATGACGCTTCCTCCCTAAATTTGTTATCGGCGAGATCATAGCCGCTGAAATTCTAATATATTCAATTCGAGGGGCGAAATTCAATTGCATAACGAATTTAATTACCGTGAAACCGCGTTATTGATACCGATTGTGCTCCCGACGATGTAAATTCACCTGCATCAATTGGGAGTTGTAAACACTGTCTATTCATTAGGCAAGAAATGTTACTAGGCAACTTTACGCTTCAAACGCCAATAAAGTTATATACTAGCAATATGGGAAGTTATGGAATACAAATTTATTTATTAATTGGTTAAAAATAAACAACAAGACAATTTGTAAATTGCAATCTGTAAAGGGTACTGGGTAACATTAAGTTTCAAACAATCGTAAATTTATCCACACACATAAAATTTTATAGGAAATATTTATTTACAACCTAAAAATCAATAACAAAGACAAAAATGGACAAACTGAAGTTATCTACAGACATAAACAGTTATAGGAAATAAAATTATTTACTTAGTAGATAAAAGGGTACAACAAAATTAATAAATTGTAATCTGTAAATGTTAATAGGCAACTTGAAGTTGTCTAGAGACAAAAAGTTTCAGTAAACATAATTATTTCCTTACTAGGTAAAAATCAACAACAAAATTAATAAACTGTAATCTGTAGACGTTACTAGGCCAATTGAAATCGTCTACAGATATAAAACACTACAGGAAATATAATTATTTGCTTACTAACTTAAAATCAACATCACAATTAATAAAATGTATTCTGTAAATGTTACTGGGCAACTTGAAGTTGTCTAGAGACATAAAAAGTTACAGGAAATAAAAGTTACAGATATAAAAAACTACAGGAAATATAATTATTTGCTTACTAACTAAAAATCAACATCACAATTAATAAATTGTTTTCTGTAAATGTTACTAGGCAACTTGAAGTTGTTTACACACAGAAAAATACAGGAAGTATAATAATTTACTTAATAGCTAAAAAGGAACATCACAATTAATAAATTGTAATTTGTAAATGTTATTAATCAACTTGAAGTTGTCTACAGACATAAAAAGTTACAGGAAATATTTATATACTTCCTTACTAGCTTACAACAACAAAATTAATAAACGGTAGTCTGTAAATGTTACTAAGCATCTTGAAGTTGTGTTCAAACATAAAAAGTTACAGAAACTATAATTATTTACTTAATAGCTAAAAAGGAACATCGTAATTAGTAAATTGTAATCTCTAAATGTTACTAGAGAACTTGAAGTTGTCTACAGAAATAAAAAGTTACAGGAAATATTATTATTTCCTTACTAGCTAAGAATCATGATTAATAAATTGTAATCCGTAAATGTTACTGGGCAAATTTAAGTTCTCTACAAACATCAAAATTTATAGAAAATAAAATTATTTATTTACTAGCTAAAAATTAACAACTAATAAACTGTAATCTCTAAATGTTACTAAGGCAAATTGAAATTATCTATATCCATAAAAAGTTATGGCATATTTACTTACTTATTAGCTAAAAATCAATAACAAAATTAATAAATTATAAACTCTAAATGATACTAGGTAACTTGAAGTTGTCAACTGATATAAAAAATTAGAAGAAATGTAATTATTTACTTACTATCCAAAAATAGACATCACAATTAATAAATGATAATTTGTAAATGTTACTAGACAAATTGAAGTTTTCTAGAAACACAAAAAGTTACAGGAATTGCGGTTGGATCCGTTAGCTTCCCACAGCCACTGATTTGTGGAGTGGTACTGAGCCCCAGGACCACGACAAGGTGGATCCATCCTGGGGAGGAATATATAATAATATTTACTAATATATAATTACTAATATAATTATTTACGAACTAAAAATCAACAATAATTAGTAATATGTAATCACTGTGTTAAAGTGTAGTAATATTTTTGTAATTAATTAATGTAATCAAGTTTGCCATGTTTGTAATTACCTAATAAACACCATAATTAATCAAAGCACTATGATTATGCATTGTATTAAAGTACTTAACTAAATTAAGTAATTAAATTGTCCATGTGACCTGCAGACCACAACTAAATTATAATAAACTAACACTATGCACGAATTTTGTCATGTAATTATAAAATTTAATCACACTAAAAGTTTTAAAACTGTAAGTTTTTACTTTATTAATTGACATTTTTTAATTTGCTTTATTTTATATTTAAAATATTTGTTCTGAAAATAATAATTAGTATTTAAATAATTAAGCTATTTGAATCTAATATTTGTTTTCCACTATGAATCATCAAAATCCGATTAATTAATTATTAGGGTGAAATATGGAGTAGTCATTGAGGAAAATTAATAATAATTAAAAATTAATCATTATCGGAAATTGTAATAAGAGAAATAACGACGCATAATAAAATTTTATAATAGGAAAAATATTTTTATTATTAGTTTTATATTGCTTGTTATTAATTTTTTAATATCTAAAACAATTGAATTTCCCACAATAAATAATTTACCCAATATTTGTATAAACAATGCTTGGAAAATATATAGATTTTTATTTATAAAATTCAAAAACAAGTTCAATCATAAATAAATATTTTATATCAAATTAAAAAGGAAAATAAATAAAATACCCGTCATTTTTCATAAAAAAGAGACAGTTCGTATTTAATCAATATTTTTATTTAAAAAATAGGGCACAAGTTCACTTTTGCATTACATACAATTTTACATGTAAAATGTCGGTTAAAAAATACTTTTTCAAATTTAAATTGAACCGTTAAAAATAAAATTTAAGCATTACTAGTGTTAGTTAAATCTCTATATTTGTGTAAATAAAATTGGTTTCCGGTAACAATATCATAAAATATCCAATAACTTTCAAATTAAAAATACACAATTTCGAATGAAATTTTACAGGATTAATTAAAGCGATAAAATATCTCTAATTATTGCCCGGATTAATTACAAAGTCTGGGACGCCAGTCAATTCATCTCAAGCTAATGCACTTCTATTAGCTTCATTAAGTGCGAACTAAATACATTAATTCCAAACATTAATAGCGTAGCTCCAGTTCAAAGGCTATAAAACATAGTTTCCACCGAAAAGTTTACAACTATAAAAACTAAATAAAACTCTTATCAATTAGGTTGATTACTATGTACAGGGTAGTCAGAATTTTTTTAAGAGTATTTTTAGACCAGCTATTGAAAAAATTACTGAAATATCTACGAATTGGCTTTCGAACTAAAAATCAATCACCATAATTAATAAATTGTAATATGTAAATGTTAATAGGCAACTTGAAGTTGTCTAGAGACAAAAAGTCACAGGAAATTTAATTATTTCCTTACTAGCTAAAAATCAACAACAATATTAATAAACTGTAATCTGTAAATGTTACTAGGCAACTTGAAGTTGTCTACAAACATAAAAAGTTACAGAAAGTATAATCATTTACTTAATAGCTAAAAAGGAACATCACAATTAATAAATTGTAATCTTTAAATGTTATTAAGAAACTTGAAGTTGTCTACAGACATAAAAAGTTACAGGAAATATAATTATTCACTTATTTGCTAAAAATCAACAACAAAATTAAAAAATTGTAATCTGTAAATGTTACTAGGCCAATTGAAGTTGTCTACAGATATAAAACAATACAGGAAATATAATTATTTGCTTACTAACTAAAAATAATATAATTAATTCCTTACTAGCTAAAAATCAAGAACAAAATTAATAAACTATAATCTGTAAATGTTATTAGGTAACTTAAAGCTGTCTACAAACATAGAAAGTTACTGGATGTATAATTATTTACTTAATAGCTAAAAAGGAACATCACAATTAATAAATTGTAAATGTTATTAAGCAACTTGATGTTGTCTACAGACATAAAAAGTTACAGGAAATATAATTATTTACTTATTGGCAAAAAATCAACAACAAAATTAATAAATTGTAATCTGTAAATGTTACTATGCCAATTGAAGTCGTCTACAGATATAAAAAACTACAGGAAATATAATTATTTGCTTACTAACTAAAAATCAACATCACAATTAATAAATTCTATTCTGTAAATGTTACTAGCTAAAAATCAACAACAAATTAATAAACTGTAATCCGTAAATGTTACTAGGCAACTTGAAGTTGTCTACAGACATAAAAAGTTACAGGAAATATAATTATTTACTTATTAGCTAAAAATCAACAACAAAATTAATAAATTGTAATCTGTAAATGTTACTATGCCAATTGAAGTCGTCTACAGATATAAAAAACTACAGAAAATATAATTATTTGTTTACTAACTAAAAATCAACATCACAATTAATAAATTGTATTCTGTAAATGTTACTGGGCAATTTGAAGTTGTCTAGAGACATAAAAAGTTACAGGAAATAAAAGTTATTTACTTACTAACTAAATCAACATCTGTAAATGTTACTAAGCAACTTGAAATTGTCTACAAACATAAAAAATTACAGGAAATACAATTATTTACTTATTAGCTAAAAATCAACACTATAAAACTATAAAAAGTAAATAAAACTCTTATCCATTAGGTTGATTACTATGTACAGGGTAGTCAGAATTTTTTGTTAAGAGTATTTTTAGTCCAGATATTGAAAAAATTATTGAAATCTACAAAAATTGGCTTTCGACAGATTTTAGAAAAGTGTAATAAATAAATGGTAAATAATTTCTAACTTCAATTTGCCCGGTACCATTTAGAGACTATAATTTACTAATTGTCATGCCAATTTTTAGCAACTTTATACACCGACTTGGTGGTGATAAACAATGGGAAATTTATTAGGGAGTGTCCGAAATTATCTTGTTGAGATTAATTCTATGGCCTGGCCAGCTCCAATTCCAGACCTTAACCCAATAGAACATATCTGACACATTCTTAATAGACGTTTAAGAGACCATCTTAAACTTAGAATCTTCTACTCGAAATTTGACAGAAGACCAAAATGAAATTCACACCCAGATTTTGAGTATTTTGGAGCTGCCATTCGTAGAAAATGTGGAAATACACCTTAATAAGTTCAAATTTTTATTTTCTGTTAATTCTTAATTTTTTTAGAAAAGCAATATATTTTAAGAGTTTTTGTAACAAAGAAAACATTTATACAACAGTCAATTTAACATGCAAAAGGCCAAATCCTTTCACATATTGACTGTGGATTAAGAAAATAATTAAATGTGGTCCCCCTGACCGGGTTTTAATGTAGGTTTGATGAGAAACGAGATAACAGGTATGGATAATGGCACTAAATTATTCAGCATATTTTTGATGGGGAGGCCGTTTTGAAAGAGCAATTTGTAAAGTTTCAAGTAATTTTATATGCGGTTTATTCGACCGCAATTAATGTTAAACCATTAGCATTTAGGCTCAATTTCATTCATTACATAAAACCTGTAACAGACTCGATTCACGAATTTATTTGCCTGTTCGATTAAAATAGTCCAAAATAATATTTCACTCGCGTAAATTTAATTTGATAGGTAAATATCAGATACACGTCAATCGCGTTTGGGACTTTGAAGATTTATTAGTTTATTAATTACTCATAGTATTGCCAGGCGTTAATAACGTTTATAAGTGTAATTAATAACGTTCAAGTAATTTTATTTGCGGTTCATTCGACTACAATTAATTCGATAGCGCCATAAACCAAGTGAACAATCAGTTTAATCCATTAACGTGTTCCATCAATTCGGTGGTCTTAATAACGATACGTGCGTCGTTTTTTAGTAAAACAATCGCTTTATCGGCAATATAATGGTTCACGTTTTAGATTAGCCATACTTGATTGCATTAAGTACAATATGGTGAATGCGTCAAATTAATTTAATCAATGGTTTAAAAATTTAGTAACACAATTGAACTATACTATAATCTATAAAATTATTATATATATTTTTTTAAAATAGTATAGGACAGTTTATTAAGCTTATAAACATTTTGATTAACAATAAATGATTATACTAACTAAATTCAATAATCAATAATTTAATTCATAATTTAGAAACATCGTAGTACATTAGAAATAGTATTTAACTTTCCTTCTAAATCATTTCTATGTTTATAACATAAATATTTTCAAAAATGGTTGATTTATGAGTATTTTAATTAACAAAAAATGATTATGATAATTACAATAAATATTTAATAATTTAATTTATAATTTAGAAATATAGTTTAAGCTGACGACCTAAAAATAATAATAATAATTGAAAATTGTATCTAATTTTACTTCTAAATAATTTCTAAATTTATAATATACAGTCAGTTTATTTAAATTATGAATATTTTAATTAACAAAAAGTGATTTTAATAACTAAATTAAATATCTGAAAATTTTATTCATAATTTAGAAACATAGTTGAAGTTGACGTCCTAAAAATGAATAATTTAAAATTGTATCTAACTTTATCTTTGAATAATTTCTAAGTTTAATTTCTAAATATTTACAAAAATGGTGGGGGAGTCAATTTATTTAATTTATGAATATTTTAATTAACATAAAATGATTGTAATAACTAAATTGAATATTTAATAATTTAATTCATTGTTTAGGAACTTAGTTCAAGTTGACGTCTTAAAAATGAATAATTTAAATTTGTATATAACTTTACCTCTAAATAATTTCCAAGTTAATAATATAAATATTTTCAAAAATGGTGGAGGAACTAATTATATAAATATTTAAAAATTGAATTCATAATTTAGATACATAATTGAATATAACGTCCTAAAACAAATAATTTAAAATTGTACCTCTGAATAATTTCTAAGTTTCTAACACAAATATTTTCAAAAATATTGGAGGTGTCAGCTTATTTAACTTATGAATATTTTAAATAACAAAATATAATTATAATAATTAAATTGAACGTTTAATAATTTAAATCATAATTTAGGAAAATATTTATAGATGACGTCTTAAAATGAATAATTTAAAATTTTTTCTAACTTTACCTCTAAATAATTTCTAAGTTTATAACGTAAATGTCTTTTTAAATGGTGGAGAATTAAAGTTATGAATATTTTAAAGAACAAAAAATGATTTTATAACTAAATTCAATATTCAAAAATTCATAATTTCATATTCATAATTTAGATAATTTAAAATTGTATCTAACTTTTCATCTGAATAATTTAATATTTATAACAAAAATATTTTCAAAAATGGTGTATGAGCAAATTTATTTAACTTAAGAATATTTTAATTAACAAAAAATAATTATAATAACTAAATTGAATATTTAATAATTTAAATCATAATTTAGGAACATTAATAAAGTTGACGTCTTAAAAATGAATAATTTAAAATTGTAGCTAACTTAACCTCTAAATAATTTCTAAGTTTATAATATAAATATTTTCAAAAGTGGTCGATCAATCAGTTTGTTTAATTTATGAATTAACAAAAATTTTTTGTTTTTAACTATATATATATTTAAAAAAAAAATGGTGAATGCGATATTCGAATTTTTGAAATTTTAAATTCCTAGAAAATATTTTAAGAGAATGATAAAACAATTTTTAAATTATTTGGAATGTTTGACGTTTTACAAGACGATTCCTAGGAATATAAACCTTCAATAAACCGACCCTCCTTTCGATTAATAAAAACTACACAATATCCCGGGGACATCGGGACTGCAATAAAATGATGCACTCACAGAAAAATGTCCTCGTTCTTGTTACCCACATACGCAGAACACGAACAAATAAACCGTCTAACCCTCAGAGTGAATGGTGTTGTATTTTTAAGCCAAATGGGAAATAATAGCTGTTATTGTCGTTCTTTGTCGTGATTACAAATTACATCGTCCGAAACAAATATTATTATATTCGGGCTTCACACTTTCACCTCTAGCAAATTGTTTGATTACTTTTTATGCTGATTTACAAAAAATAATAATTATTAAAGCTTTACTACGTTGTTGATTAAATAAAATAATATTCGCGTTACAAAGCCAATATTTAATTAATCTGCTGCAGTAACACAGCATTTGTTAATCTAAAAAATGTTTTAATTGGATGTGAGCCTTTCAATTAAAAAACTGCATTAATTGGTTTAATATTTTCCTCTTTAATTTATTTACCGCACTTTTACCGCCGTTCACGTTGCTGAATTTATTTTGTAAATTGTTTAAAACTATTTTTATCACGGTTCTGAATTATTAAATGACAATACATTTACCAGACTGAATGTAACATCCCCCTCCAATCACTCATCTAGTTCTTAATTTGCTTCATGGATGACTGCAGTATTGAAACTAGGCGAAATTACAGATAAAGGGGTACTTTGTAGATAATTAAAATGTCACAGCTATAGCGCTTATTAAAACATAATTTGTCATTATTAACTGGCTAAAAGGGAATTCATCATTAGCAATTTACGAAATAAATTTAAAACAGTTAATAAACGTGCCCAGTTAACACAGTTTTTGGGGTATAAAATATTCATAAACGTGATCAAAATAATCCAATGCAGTTGTTGACATTTTTGCAGTCGATAATAATTATGTTTCGTACGCAAACACATAATAATTAAAATCAATCAATCAACATACGAGTTTACATACTAAAGCTAAAAATGTTAATATTACTGTTACGCAAAAATAATTCAATTTTAGTTTGTGATTTTTTTTTGGATTAAATAAAGATGTCACGTCATTTTTGCTGGATAAAAAAAGTTTTAAGGAAGCGTGTATTGAAAGTTCCAAGAACGTATTGATGAACGTATAAAAAGTTATCTCTTATCATATATCCCTCGCAAACTGTATAATATTTGCTGGCGTCATAAAAAAGTTTAGTATTGATCCATTGAGGAGATATAAAAGTCTATAAACAAACATATATTTACAAAACATATTAAGTTATTTATTGTTTCAATTGTGTAATTTTAAATTAATTAAAATATAAAAAAAAAACTTTATTTCATTATAATTAAGGAATGGACATATGAACGTAATTTTTAGTTTAGGTATTTTTTAACTTCTCTTGTTAGTAATTTAAATAACAAATGATTTTAATTTAATTTGATTAAAACATTTTAAATAAAATATATTTAATTACTATAATTTACCTAAATAATAAATGATTTTTTAACAGATTTTAATATTAATTTATAATATGTTGTTTTTAATTAAGTTTTTAATTAACTTTCATATGAAAAAATACTTGTTCCGGTAAATTTGCTCTGTTTAATTGTGAATAATTTTAATTAGAAAACGCCTGAATATATTTACATTTATTTACATAGGCTGAATATAATTTTGCTTAGTTCGCTTAAAAACTAATTGGAAAGATTTTAATAAATTATCTCGATCGAATAAATGATTTACATATTAATATTCTGTTTTTCAAGATAGTATTAAATACGTTGTACTTTTTTCTTTAAAAACGAAATAGTTTTTAAATTTTTCTACTGCTATTTAAAAAATAACAAACAGCCAAAAAATTGTTTGAAAAAGATGACCATGATAATTTTATGACTTTTATGAATTTTATGAATTATTTTATAAATTTTATGAATTTAATGGATTTTATGAATTTTATGAATTTTATAAATTTTATGAATTATTTTATGAATTTTATGGATTTTATGTATTTTATGGATTTTATGGATTTTATGGGTTTTATGAATTTTATGGATTTTATGTATTTTATGGATTTTATGGATTTTATGGGTTTTATGGGTTTTATGAATTTTATGAATTTTATAAATTTTATGAATTTTATGAATTTTATGAATTTTATGAATTTTATGAATTTTATGAATTTTATAAATTTTATGAATTTTATGAATTTTATGAATTTTATGAATTTTATGAATTTTATGAATTTTATGAATTTTATGAATTTTATGAATTTTATGAATTATTTTATGAATTTTATGAATTATTTTATGGATTTTATGGATTTTATAATATAATCAATTTATTTATAATTTTAAGTAGAATTTAAGAAAAAAAAAGAAAAAATATACAGTATGTTTTACTGAAAATAACAATATTGATATTTTAAGATGCACATCTTAAAAAATCAATATTAAAATACAAAATCAAACATAAAGAATGAACACTCTGTATAAATTTTTGGAGTACTTACTAATAAGGAGTTCTTATAGGATGGTTCTTGGATAATGTGTATGCCAGACATTTTAGTCATATTTGTCAAAAATTTTCGAAAAATGTTAATAAACCAAAAACATTTGGATTTTGGCAAAAGACATGGTATAGCAATTACATGTAGATTTTTAAAATTTAAAAATATACAAGGCGTTCTATTGTAAATAACAAAATAATTGATGTTTTAAGATGCACAAAATTAAACGTGAATAACGAACATTCTCTGTATAAAATTTGGAAGTACTAGTAACGGCTTCTTAAAGGATAATTCATTGTTAACGTGTATACATAAATATGTATATACATATTTACATATATATACATATATATATTGAAAATAGCTGTAATTGTCAAATCAATAGCTTTTTCCGTTTTTCATAAATTTCAATTAAATAAATTAGGTAAATCACCCTGTATAAATATATTAAAATCAAGAGGGACAATATGATTGTATAAAATATATAATAGTTTGATATGAATTGTTTCCATGTATTATTATATACATTAATTATATCATTTATGTGGATATCTACATATTTTTTAAATTTAATTTTTATTAAATTGCCATCTATAAAGTTGTATTTATTTCTAACAGCCAGAAGTTTTATTTTAATTTTATAATATCATAATTTTATATATTTTTATTAATATATTATGTTTCAGTGTCAGTTTATTTAACACAATTTTAAATAATGTAAATTTATTCCACAAAGTAATTAGTTACTCTGCAACTTAGTAAATAACAATTAATACATAGTAAAACTGAATAATTTTCTGACTGTTATAAAACTAATATGAAACACTTTTATTACCTAGACAAAGCCATAATTCTAAAAAGGTAGTGGATACCCTGTAAAAATAAAAGACGACACACAATTAAGCATTTTAACAGACATTTAACAGTCTGAGTATTACGAAGTAACAAATTATAATGAAGAGCAAAAAATGGTTACATTTTCACCCTTTCAAGCGTATTAATAGTACATTGTTTCCATTTTAAAACGTACACATTGCTAAAATTACAACCTCCATCAGACAATTTAGAGACTTTATTAAGATTTTTTTAAAATTTTCATTTTTATTTTATATGCAATTGTACGAAACACTTTTAACTGGAACTGGATAGCGATACACGTAAAATGAGTTTTGAAACTTTTAATTTGATTATACGCAAACTTTTTATTTTATTTAAATGCTCGCTTGCTCCGAGCAACAAGTATAAAGTTAAAGAGTTAACGTAATAAATATGAATGCACTAGTAGGATTATACTTTGATGTCCTACCTTATGAATAATCTGTAACAAAGTACACAAACCAAGATAATTATAATTGCACATCAGTCTAGTAAATGGAAGTGTCACACAAGGTAAACGGAAAATCGATGCAAAACATTTTTAGAACTAGGTTCGTCCAAACTTTCAAAATTGGCAATAACGTAATGGATGTAAATTATTGTGTTACCCTCCTTTATTTTTTGTATATACTGCGTGAAAGAAAAACACCTAAATATATTCAATTTATTCAATTTTTTTTTAGAAAAATATTAACCTTTACATTTAACAAAAATCTTGAAGTATAAAGTGTCAAAAGCTAATAATGGGTCGGACCCCCTCTTTGATTAAGATACTCATTGACGCGTTATGGCATCGATCTAATGAGATTATCGACATTTTCATTTGGTATCTCATCCCAGGTGAACTGAATATGACGTCTTAGTTCATTAAGAGACCGTGGAGGATGATGTAAATTCGTTAAGTATCGCCCCATAATAACTCACACATCTTCGATTGGGGAAAGGTCTAGAGATGTGGGTGGCTACGACAGTAAATTCACATTAATGTATTTCTGGGAATATGTGGACGGGCTTTATCATCCTGAAAAAATAGTCTGAGATCTCTTCCTATGTAGGGAAGAAGATAAGGCTCCATAAGGAATAGCATCCCTTACCATTAAACACATAGTGTTGTCAACATGTCTCTCTACAACAAAGCTTATACCACGTCTTTTTCTTTGACAAAAATATAAAATTTAATAATAAATAATTAAGTATTTAGTATATTAAAAATTTTTGTTTTTATTATATTGTTAGTAATAATATTAAACTTCAAAAGTATTCATATAATTGTATAAATACTTTAAATAAAAATCATTTTATTATAATTTTCAGGACTATGAATACTTTGTACAATTTAGTTAGTTACTCTGCTACTTACTAATTAATAATTAAAGCCGTAATTCTAAGCAACTAGTGAATGCAGAATAAAAACAAAAAATCCTGTATAATTAAGCATTTTAATACACACCTAACGATCTGAGTACAGTGAAGCAACTAATTATACAGAAGAGCAAAAAAGAAATGATTAAATTTTCACCCCTTAAGCGTAACAATAGTTCATTGTTTCCATTTTAAATGTACACATTGTTAAAGTAACAACTTCTATCGGACAATTTCATATCATTATTAAATCTTTAGTAAAATATTCATAAGTAGTTATGTTTTTATTTATATGTAATTAGACAAAACTCTTTTAACTGGATAACGATGCATCTAAAATGAGTTCAGAAACTTTTAATTTAACCAAACGAAAACTTTTATTTAATTTAAATGCTCCCTTTCTCACAACAACAAGTATAAAGTCAGAGAGATGAAGTAATAAATATAAATGTACTAGTAGGATTATACTTTAATGTCGTAAGTACACAGCCGAGGAAATTGTAATTGCACATCAGTCCAGTAAATAGAAGTGTCACACAGCACAAACAGAAAATCTATGCAAAACAATTTTAGAACTGGGTCTGTCGAAACTTCTAAAATTGACAATAAAGTAAATAGGTGGTTAGTCGAACTCATTATATTCTATACAAATTCCTTTATTATTTTGTATATAATAATATATTAGTTTTGTGAAATGTGAAATTTATTAATATTAGGAAAACTGGAAAGTAACGTAATGTGAAAGTAATGTAAGTAAACTTTTATTAGTCTTAATCAATAATTTATTCACCCTTCCTAGTTAAGTTTTTCATGTCAAATAAATTTTAAAATTGGTATCTATAAGGTTTTATTTATTTCGAACAGGTGAACTAAATAATTCTATGAAAAATAATAATATTTTATATATTTTTTGTTGATATTTTAAAATAAATAATTTCCAATTTGTTTTCATATTTTTATCATATTTTCAATTATACTAAAAAAATACAGCATTTACATAAAATTTCAAAGGTTTTCATATTATTTTATATAAAAATTAATTTATTTAACGCAATATTATGTAATATAGTAACTTGCTAACTAATATTTAATGAGGTAGCAGTAAAACTGATGATTTTATGACTGCTATAAAACTAATTATAAACACATTTATCACCTAGACAAAGCCATTATTCTAGAAAAACTAGCGAACACATAATAAAAACCAAAAAATCCTACATAATTAAGAATTTTAATAGATATTTAATACTCTGAGTACTGCGATGTAACGAATTTATGATGAAGAGCAAAAAATGTTTACATTTTCACCCCCTTAAGTGTTATAATAGTACATTGTTTCCATTTTAAATGTACACTGTTAAAAACACAACTCCATCACACAATTTCATATCTTTATTAAATCTTTTGTACAATATTCGTAAGTGGTTGTATTTTTATTTACATGTAATTGCACGAAACTCTTTTGCTTGGATTCTTGTGCACGGAAAATGAGTTTTGAAACTTCTAATTTAACCAAACGCAAACTTTTTATTTAATTTAAATATTCTCTTACACCAAGCAACAAGTTTAAAGTCAAAGACGTAGTGATAAATATGAATGTAGTAATATAGTAGGATCGTAATTTAATGTCGTACCTCATAAATAATCTCTGGCAAAGTACAGAAACGGAGGTAATTATAATTGCACATCAGTCTAGTAAATGGAAGTGTCACACTACGTAAATAGAAAATCAATGCAAAACGTTTTTGGAACTGGGTCCGACGAAACTTTCGAAATTGGCAATAAAGTAATGGATGGATGTTATTTGGACTCAATTTATTGTATGCAAATCTACAACCCCTTTTTATTATTTACATTGTGTATTAGTTTTATTATTTATATGCATGTGTATCTACTCATATTAGAGACTTAAAGTTTACCAAAAAAATTTACATAAAAATGTTAAAAACAAGAAAATACATTTTTTAAAAAACGTATACTTTATATTATTTTGTGAATACTTTGCAATAAAATTAGTTCACTTCACCCAAGTTTAAAAAGCATATTTATCATTCATAATTTAATTAATTACTTTGCAACTTAGTAAATAATATTTAATGAAGTCGCAGTAAAAATGAATAATTTTCTGACTTGTGAAACTAATATAAAACAGTTTTATCACCTAGACAAAGCCATAACTCTGAAAAAGTAGTGAATACACGTAAAAACAAAAAAACGTGACACAATTAACCATTTTAACAGACATTTAACAGTCAGCATACTTCGAAGCAACAAATTATAATGAAAAGCAAAAAAAATGTTGCATTTTCACCCCTTTAAGCTTAATACTGGTACATTGTTCTCATATTACATGCACATATTGTTAAAATCACAACCTCCATCAGAACAATTAATGTCTGTTCAGTTTATTGTAAAATATGAATAAGTGGTTGTATTTTTATTTATATGAAATTGCACCAAACTCTTTTAACTGGATCGTGATACACGAAACTTTTAATTTAATTAAATGTAAACTTTTTATTTAATTTAAATGATCTCTGGCTCCAACTAACAAAGGATAAAGACAAAGAAGTCATAGTTATGACTAAAAAGACCAATTCGAACCCAGATTTTTAGTTTGAAGATGTGAGGCTGTCAATTTTAATTTTTAAACACGAAATTTTATTAATTTTTATTTAAAAAAAAACAATATTTTAAGATTTTTTGCAACAATTATTTGTTGTTTTAATTTTCAAATTAAATAAATTCTTAAAAAATAAATAAAAGAATTTTATAAAGAAATTTTTTATTTAATATATTTAATTTAAAATATTAAATGATAATTTAAATATAAAATTAGTTACTTTTTTTGGAAATTTCAAAAATAATAGTGTTTTTATATTAAATTAATAGATTTTTATTTTAAATAAATTTAGAAACAAATACAATTACAAGTATATTTTTAATGTCACATTTCACAACTTTATTAAACTTATTTAATTAAAAAAATATCATTAAATTTTCAAATTAAGTAAATTTATAAAAATTAAATTTAAATAAAATAAGAATTTGAAAAATATTGAGAAATAATTAATATAAAATAATTTTTTGTTTTCATTTTGCTTTTATACATTTTCAAATTAAATAAGTTCTTAAAATATAAATAAAAGATTTTCACATTTAAAGATTTTAAAGAATTTTTTTTATTTAATTTATTTAATAAAAAAAAATTAAATGATTATTTAAATCTAAAATTAGTTATTTTTTTAGAAATTTTAAAAATAATTGTAAGTAATTGTATTTTAAATTTATATATTTTCTGTTTAAATAAATTTAGAAACAAATACAATTATAAGCATATTTTTAATGTCACATATTTCACAATTTTTTTACATATAGAGTTGAAAAACTTTATTAAATATATTTAATTTAAAACAATGAAATGATCATTAAATTTTCAAATTAATTAAATCCATAAAAAGTGAATAATAATATAATTATTTTTTTAACCAATATGACACTTCTCATATTTTCTTTATTAAAATCATAATTTTCAAGAAAATATTGTGAAATAATTTGATATAATTTTAATTTTGTAAATTTTCAAATTATGTAAATTCTTAAGGAAGAAATAGAATTATATATTTGTTTTTAATTTCACATATTTCACAATTTTTTTATATACAAAATTGAGTAACTTTATTAAATTTATATAATTTATTTTTTTAAAAAAATGGAATGATCTAAAATTAGTTAATTTTTTCGAAATTTTTATTTTTTATAAATATCAAATTTTATTAATTTTTAATATACAAAACTATATTTTTAAGATTTTTTGCAACAATTATAAATAAAAACCTATTTTTAAATAAATATACAATATTCAATATTCATCCCATTTTCAGAAAATATTAATATTGGTGTGGTACTTTATTTTAAAAACCGAGATAATTATAACTACACATCAGTTTAGTAAAAGAAAATATTACACAACATAAAACATTTTTAGAGCTGGCTCCGACAAAACTTCCAGAACTGGCAATAAAGTAATGGATGGATTCATTGCAAAACATTTTATGCAAATCCATCACCCACATTATTATTTTATACAAGCCAAACAAAATTGTATTCGTATTTGCTCCGAACCCCAAAAATTACAGACAGACAAAACAAAACGGGCAAATTCGGCGGACGAACAAGCGTTTTACGGTTAAACACACATATCCCAAAAGAAAAATATTGTTCCAAACTGACATCCGTATAATACGCGGGGGCTCATAGACCCACTTTCGGCGGGCCTTAAAGCGGAGACCCCGATTGTGTACACATCCAGTTTCTGACATGTTACAAGTTTAAGCTTATGAAGTAACCTCGGGACGTTAACTTAAGGGCTGCGCCGGTTATCGGCGACGGTGACCTCTTAAATGTGTTTCGGTCTATTATTTGTCGTACGGAAGTCCCTGTGACTGTTGGTCGAACGATCCATCAATTGATTTGTTTTCGCCGGGAGAAGATTGATCGGCTCAGATTGCGGAGTTTTTTTTTTTTTTTTCGGCACAGGGTTGTAATTGACCACATTCGGCTTTTACGCGACGCCATTGAACGGGGGTGAATGTGCGGAATCGATAATTCATTTTTTTAATACAACATACATACCCCCCGCATCTTTGAATTTATGTCCGTTTTACGAGCGTGTTCTTTATTCGTTTTGTATGGCAATATTGTACACCTATAAAATATTATATTCAAATACGCGATAGTTTTATTTATGGGCAATTTTGGGGGAATGGCAAATGTTCTCTTTGGCATTTCAGACACGAAAATTGTTCAATGTTTCCATTCAGATGTGTTTTTTTTAATAAACTGATATATTTATATGTCAAAGAATGAAAAATGGCTACTTTGTGTGTTATTTAATATATCATAGAATTAAAAGTGCAGGGTGTCTAAGAAAAATTGAGAAAACCTGACAAAAAAAGTCGGTTGATGCAAACAGTATTATTTTATGATGAAAACTAACATTTAAAATGGGAACAATGTGTTATTATTTGGCTTAAAGGAGGGAAAATGTAATCCTTTTTAGTTCTTCGTTATAATTTGTTACTTCGAAGTAAGCAGACTGTTAAATGTCTGTTAAAATGCTTAAATTTGTACCGTTTTTTTGTTTTTACTGTATATTCACTACTTGTTTAGAATTATGGCTTTGTCTAGACGATAAAACTATATATATATTAGATTCGCAGGTCAGAAAATTATTTATTTATACTGTGAATTTATTAAATATTATTTACTAGGTAGTAAAATAATTAATTAATTATTTATTTTTAATTTAAATATAGTAATTAATTAAACCAATTTTATCACAAAATATTCATAAAAAAATAAAATACATGTTCTTTTTTAAAAAAATTTCAAATTTTTATATTCAAATAGTTTATTTTAATAAATTTACTATTTTTGATAAAAAGAAGTTTTTATTAAATTCTTCAAACTTTGACCTCCGATATTTTCTAAACGGTAAGATTTATGAAAAAATTATAAGATATATATTTTATAGAGTATTAAATTTCCAACAAGAAATGTCAACAAAAATTTTCTGTACGATCAAGTAATGACGAGACATAGATTTTGCCATATGGGGCTGAAGAAAAAATAGAAAATTGAGATGAAGAGGACCTTTCTATTAAAATTAAGAGCTCATCTTTGGAAATTAATTTTTAAGTTAAAAAAAATGGTCGATTTTTTTGGCCTATCCTAATGTACATAAAAAACACTAATAGTTTAGATTACAGATTTATTTGAAATAAACCTATTTCATAATTTTAATAAACATTCATATATTTTTTTCTCGGTTTTAATATATTTTTATGTGAAAATAAAAATGTTAAATAAACATATGACCAAAAATGCAAATCTGCCAATTTTAATTTGTGTATCTATAAATTTTTATTATTTAATAAAAATATGTAAATTTTAAAACATTTACGTTTATCGTAAAAAAATATTATAAATAACAAATCTTTAAAAAAAAATAGTGCTTTTTTAACAATTTTTATTTATTTTTTCACCCGTTTTAGATATTAATTTATAAATTTATAATTACAAAAATACAAAATATTTAACAATGTATATAAATTGAATTAAATATTGAATAAAGTATTGAATAAAGTATCGATTAAAAATTAAAAACTGGCAATTAACAACATCTATTTTTCAACACATATAAATATACTGAGTGAAAAAAAAAACACTTAGATATAATTTTTTTAGAAAAATATTAACCTATTACAAAATAATAATTGATTAGGTCAGATTCCTACTCGTATTTTTTATAGGCAGTCTGGTCAAAAAAAGTCTAATTTTAATAACTTGTTACGTCAACTACAAGGGATTTAGATCTCACACTTACAGTGCATCCTCTGGCGTACCGCAGAGGTCTAACTTGGGACCCCTATTATTTCTTTCATTCATCAATGACTTGTTGAGTTTGTTTTTGTGCTGTAGTCTAGCCTATGCTGATGATCTGAAGCTATATTATCAAGATGACAGTATTGTACAAGCTCTTACTCTACAAAGTGATATTGACACTTTGGTGACATAGTGTCAGAGTAACAAGCTCTAGCTAAATGGAAAGAAATGCTTTATTGTAAGTTGCACCAAACGTAAATTGCCTGTCAAATTTTCATAGAACATAAACGGATGGATGCTGGTGAAGAAGGATTGTTGTAAAAATCTGGGTGTTTCATTTGACAACGAATTATCTTTTGTGTCGCAAATAATGGAAGTTTCTACATCAGCTTCAAAGATCTTGGGATTTGTTTTACGAAACTACAAATCGCTAAATTCTGAAAATGCATTACAGTCTCTGCTTTCTGCACTAGTACGAAGCAAATTGAAGTATTGCTGTATTGTCCGGAATCCCATTTACACTTGCCATCAAATTAGCCTGGAATCTATTTAACGACGATACCTTAAGTACTTGAGCTTTCTTAAGAACAATGTATACCCTGCTCGTAACACCGACCACAATCTATTCCTGCAAGAACATTCTATGGAATCACTGCTAGTAAGAAGAGAAAAACGTCAGCAACGTCAATATATTACATGGCAAAATTGATTGTTCTTATATACTAACCAACATTGGATTTAATGTGTCAAGACTTAATTCAAGAAATAGCGTTTCTCTCACCATACCAAGACATAGAACCAATGTTCTACTAAAAAGCCCAGTTTTCCAAATTGTCCACCAAATGTGCAGCAATGCTGACAACGAAAAACATTTATTTGAGAAGGTTATTGCTATTAACGAGTTTAACACGTAGTTAAATTTTCCTAACACCCTGTATAAGAAAAATGTTATCAGAATAAAATATTTGCAGTTACATTCTTATACAAATCGTATTTCCTTTTTAAACAATAATCCTGCCTCTTAAAATAAATATTTCAACATATTTTTAAACTTCGTACCACACACGTTGCATCATAGTAGTTCTTGTTATTTTTAAATTGACCCGTTGGAATAGATTCTACATATAGATATATTGAATAAACTAGTCTCGTTAATATAACGACGTTATTGAAATATTCTTTTTGGAACGGGTTTCGTGTCTGCCATATCCGAAGTAATGTATGGACTGGATCGGTCCGTATCGGGAGGATTGTCTCAATTTTAATACGTGATTTTCAGCAATTCGTCCCGACGTTCATCCAAGGATAAAATATAAAATTGCGTTTTCGCAAAATTGTGCCCGACATCGGGGTAAAATCGCACAAAAGAAATCTAAAATTACATTGAAAACGAAACTGGATACAAAAGACGGTTCTGATACAGATAAGAGGAGGAAAAATTCGGTTCTTCAAAGCTCGCAATTAATCCCGTTACGCTTCTCCCCTTTTCGGTTGCGGTACAGGGGAAAATATTCGAAAATTTCACCACGCACTAGTTACAATTAACGGACTGCTAATTACGGCAACGTACCTCGTTCGAGTTTAAACGATGAAAGTCACTTCACGGTACACGACCGACGAGTCAAATGGGCCTACATGTGGGGTCAATGCAGCGTGTAACAAAGGAGTTTGGGTTATTTAACTTTTCACCCTCCAAAAACAACAACAACAACAACATCAACAGCAGCAAGGACAAGGAAAATACTCGGGCGTTTATCCTAACATCCGAGGCAGCCAGTTTATTTATGTATTTGATTAATCGATGTCAAACTTCAATTTGTACGGTGATAAATTACGGGCGGCTTTTTATTTGTATCATTTCCGAAAATCGAACGGCGTAAAACGACAGTGACATGTTGATTTGCAGGCGACTAATCGCATCTTTGCGTGGCGCTAATAGAAATGCATCCTGAACGATTACGACGTTAGTGCTGACGGGAATTGCTTCAAACTTTCCTGTGTGCAAACTTTTTTTAAAACTGTGGCGAGGTTTCCCAATTAATTTTATATATAAATTTACTCAAACTATGGGAATATACTTTAGACATTGTTTAAATGTTGAATAGTTTAATTTTTCTAAAATTTACTATGCGCGCCATATTACTTGATAATTTAATTCTCTCTATATATTTTTTTTTTAAATTGGATCTATACCAAATTCGACATGAAATGAAATGATAATCCAGTTACCCATGAATATATAAAAATGTATTTATTTTAACTAAATTTAAACTATCTATAATACTATACTTCTTTATATAAAATAATAAACAAATAACTCAATTCTAATTTTAAAATTTAATAACTAGTTAAAATATTGTTAGATTAATTTTTCTTTTATTTTTCATAATATTTGATTAAAAGTCCTTCTGATTATTATTATTTAAGTAATTATTTTTTAATAAATAATAGTATATTTATTTGATACATAGTACAATAATTTTCATAACAAAATAAAATTGTTTTATGTAGTCTTTTATAAAAATTTAAACAATTTGTATATTTTTTATTTACTGAATATCTATTGTGAATTTGAAGAAATGTTACATATTAACTAATTTGCTTGAATTTGTTAATAATTTGTTAATTTAATTTAATTATATTTTTATATATTTTTTAGATATTATTAATAATATAAAACTATTTCTACTATTCAATAATTACATTTTTTTATTTTTATATCCCAAATATATAGAATTTATATATTTAAATATTTTAAATAATATTAAATTGATATGTAAAAAAAGCAGAAAAAAAATTAATTTTAATAGATATTTTAGAAATTTTAGAAATCAATACATAAAATTTATGCATTTTTTAACTTTATATTAATATTTAAATATCATAAATGGCATAAATTAACATGTAACAACAAATAAACAAAAAAAAAAATAATTTTAATACACCATTTAGAAATTTTAGAAGATAATTATTAACTTATACATAAAAAGTTTATTATGCATATTAAATATGACGAGTTTTGAATAATAAAATCTGTTTTGCTATTTTAGAAATTAATTTATATCAGTGTTTCTAATAATTTCATAATTTTGTTTAATTTACATAAAATTTATACAATTTTAAAATTTATTTTAATATTTAAATATCGTATTCGACATATATTAATATGTTACCACAAATTAACTTAACAAAAATAATTATAATAGACATTTTAGAAAATAATTATTAACTTATAAATAAAAATAATTCAAATATGTTAAGTTTCAATTATATAAATTAAATATGACGAGTTTTGAATAAAAACACTGTTTTTACCATTTTATAAAATAATTTATATCAATTTTTTTTATAAATATATTAAAATAAACTGTTTAATTTACATAAAATTTATATATACATTTTTAAATTTTATTTTAATACTTAAATAATATAAATGATATAAATTAACATGTAGCAACAAATTAACAAAACAAGAATTATTATATAGACATTTTAGAAATTTTATAAAAAGAAATCAAATAGCATAAGTTACAATTATGTATATTAAATATGAAGTTTTGAATAAAAAAAAATTGTTTTTATTAATTTAGAAAATAATTATATTTTTTTTATAATTTCATAACATTGTTTAATTTGCATAAAATTTATATATTTTTTAAATTTATTTTAATATTTAAATATCATAACTAACATAAATTAACATGTAACAAATAAACATAACAAAAATATTTATAATAGACAGTTCTTACCATTTTAGAAAATAATTTATATCAATTTTTCTTATAATTTCATAACACTCTTTAATTTGTATAACATTTATGCATTTTTAAAATTTATTTTAATATTTAAATGCTATAATTAACATTAAATTATCATGTAACAACAAATAAACAAAAAAATAATTTTAATAGACATTTTAGAATTTTTAGAAAATAATTAAAAAGTAATTAGTAAAAAGAATTCAAATAGAATAAGTTACAATTATTTATATTAAATATGAAATGTTTTGAATAAAAAAATCTGTTTTTACTAATTTACAAAATAATTGTATTTTTCTTGTAATTTCATAACTTTGTTTAATTTGCATAAAATTTTAAATTTATTTTAATATTTAAATATAATATATTTAATATAATAACTAACATAAATTAACATGTAACAAATAAACATAACAAAAATATTTACAATAGACATTTTAGAAATTTCAGAAAATAATTATTAACTTATAAATAAAAATAATTCAAATATGCTAAGTTTCAATTATTTAATAAAATATGAGGAGTTTTGACCAAAAAAATCTGATTTTTTTTTCTTATATTATTTTTATTATTTCATATTATCTCAGTTTAATTTACATAAAATTTATAGTTTTTAAATATTTTAAATAATATTAAATTAATATGTAAAAAAAGTAAATAGAAATAAATTTAACTTTAATAGACATTTTAGAAATTTATACATTTTTTAACTTTATTTTAATATTTATATATTAGAAATAACATTAAATTAACATGTAAATACAAAAAACAGAAAAAAACATAATAATTAAGTTATAAATAAAAAGTATTGAAATATACTTTCAATTATATACATTCAATATGAAAAATTTTGTATAAAAAAATTCTATTTTTAATATTTTATATGAAAAAAATTGCTCTATCAGTTGGCTCAAAAATGATTGTCGGCTAATTAACAAAAAGTTGTACCAAAACAAAAAATAATATATGCATAATTCGGTATGATTTTAAAACTTCAACTAGAAAACATAATTTCCAAACGCCAGGTCGCCTATCGACGATGCGAACTCTCTCACATTACCGTCTGGGCAAAAATACAATAAACAATAGAATCGGTTGCACAAAAATAATTCCCCCGTCGGCTCCGTCTTCATTTAATCCCAGAACTACAGTTTCGACTCTTTTGTTCCAGGGGGCCAATTTTCGATAACGCCCGCCCGACCGACATACGAGAGCCGTCGCCCGCTTCACGTTTCTATGGGCAAGGTAAATATGAACACCGGCAAGGATTTTAATGAACGGACCTTCGCCGACGTTTTGTTCCTGCAATGAACGAATTTATTACGTTCTTTTCTTTTGTTTTTATTTTTTTCGTGTTTGTTGTTGTTTTATACCGGTAAAAAGATCGCCGAATTGTCGGACGGATCCGTTGCTGGAAAAAGTTTGTAAGCGTATTAAAATGGGCGGCGGACGTGTTTTTCGATTCGAACGTGCGAGGGAGTTTTTGCGGGCCGCCGTTTTTTCGGTGGTGGCCCACTAAAAATTCTTTATGGTGCAGACAAAAGGGAGGACGTCGGATCGATTTTTTATCGTGCCACTTTGGTAAATGTCTAAGTAATTGCTCTCGGAAACCTTGTTTGCATTCGGTGTCTTCAAATTTGGCTCGGCTGTCATCTTTTATATGAAAAATATGGGAGGACAGTAAATAGATTTACAAACACGAAAGTCACGATTTTACGTAATTTTAGGAATAATTGAAATCGATTTCAGTTATTTATTTAAAAGATATATTGTTTTTTTTATATTTAATATATTTATTTTAATTGGTTTCTGAATTCTATGATAAATAAATATAAATTAAATAAGAACTCCTTATTAAGGGATTAAAATTAATAAATATGATAATGATTTTTAATGGTATCAATCAAATATCAAATTATTTGTTATTGGAGTGATAAAACAATATATTTAAATTAGAAATTATTGTGTTAAATAGAATATAAACGTTATAAAAATAATAGTTTATTAAAAAATTTTTAAAATTATGCTTTGAATTCAAACAAATTATTAGTCAAAATGTAACTTTCCTCCAAATTTATAATAGATATTCAGTAAATAAAAAATATACAAATTAATTATTAATTTATATATAAAAAAATCTCAGTTGAATTTACATAAAATTTATATATTTTTTAAATATTTTAAATAATATTATATTAATACGTAACAAAAAATAAGCAGAAATAAATTTAATTTTAATACGCATTTTAGAAATTGATATGATGCTAAGTAAATATAAACTGAATAAAATGTCCTTATTAAAGGATTAAAATTAACATTAAAACATAAAAATGATAATGATTTAATGGTATCAACCAAATATCAAATTATTGCTTTTTGGAATAATAAATAGTAAATTAAATAAAAAAAAATAAACATAAACATCTATTTAAGATTTATGTATATATAAAACAACATATTAGAAATTATTGTTAAATAATAGCAAGTTATAAAAAATAATAGTTTAATAGAAAAATTCGTAATCAAATAAATTTTAAAATTCTGGATTGAATTTAAACAAATTATTAGCAAAAAAAGTAACTTTTCTTCAAATTTATAATAGATATTCAATAAATAAAAAATATACAAATTGTTTAGACTATATAAAACAATTATATTTTATTATAAAAATTATTGTATTATGTATCAAATAAATATAATATTTTTTATTAAAAAATAATTACATAAATAAATACTTTTAATAAAATTTTATAAAAAATAAAAGAAAAATTATTTTTATTAATAAAACATAAAAATAATTAAACAATTTTTATGTTTTATTAATATAAATAATTTTTCTTTTATTATAAGTATTCTGTTATAAAAATTATTATTAGAAGTAATGTTAGGTTAAATATTTTATTGTTTTAATAAATAAATAAATAAATAAATGTAAATAATAATAAATAGAATGAAATTTAGACAAAAGATATTTATCAGATATGTTAAAAAATCAGAAAAAAAGATGAAATATGTTACAAGTTTTGATGTTTATTTTCATTGACTTGAGAATATCCATTTCAAGTCATTAATAATGTCCTCATAAATAAATAAAAATAATTATTGTGAATTTAATATAAATATTTAAATTAATAAAAATATATAAATTAATTTGTTAAATACTTACTTTATTTTAAAATTTATTATTAGAAGTAATTATTAAGATAAATACTATATTTCTATTGAAAAATATTATACAAATAAATGTAAATAATAATTAGTAGAATGAAATTTAGACAAATTAGAAAAAATTAGTGGCAATTCTCAAATTTGCTTTTCAAAGTATAATTACTTTTATTATAAAATTAGAAATTTATCAGATATCTTAAAAAATTAGAAAAAATTAGAAGAAATATAAGTTTTAATGTTTATTTTCATTGAGTTGAGAATATCAATTTCGAGTCATTAGTAATGTCCTCATAAATAAATAAAAATAATTATTGTCAATTTAATATAAATATTTAAATTAATAAAAATATATAATTTATTTAGTTAAATAATTATAAAAATTATTATTATTATTATAGTTACAAATATAAAAAAACAGTGAAAATTCTTAAATTTGCTTTCCAAAATATGATTATTTTTATTTATAAAATTAGATATTTGTCAGATATGTTAAGATATATTAATAAAAAAGAAATTGAATTGAGAATGTCAACTAGGAGCCATTATTAATAATGTCTTCATAAATAAATAAAAATAATCGAAATTAATTATTATTAATTTATTATAAATATTTAAATTAATAAAAGTTCATAAATTACTTAATTAAATAACTTCTTTATTAGACAAATTATTAATTTAGTAAATATAATAATAATTTAAATATTACAACATTTATTGAAAAAAATTAATATAAATAATAATAATAATATCAATTTAAAGCCATTATCAATAATGTCTACATAAATTAAATAAAAATAAACAAAATTAATTATTATTGATTTAATATATTTATTTATATTAATAAAACTATATAAATTATTTAGTTAAAAAAATATTTTATTTTAAAAATAATTGTTCTAATTATTATTAGAAGTATATATTAAGTATTATATTTTTGATGAAAAGAAATGTAATTAAATTAACGTAAATAGAATAAAACATAGTCAAATTAAAAATAAAAATGAGTTAAAATTCTTAAATTTGCATAATAAAGAAATGATTATTTTTAATTATAAAATTATATATTTATAATATATATTAAAAAAATAAAAAATGAGAAGTTTTCAAGTTTATTTTGAGCTAAGAAAATCAAGAGATTATTAAATTGGCTCGATTATTAATAACGTCTTTATAATTTAAATAACATTATTAATATTGTCACTATTTATGTTAATAAAACTTTAGTTAAATAACTATTTTATTATACAAATTATTTTATAACTATTATCATTAGTATTATATTATTTATTTAAAAAAAAATAAGTTTTCAAGTTTGTTGAGAATATCAATCTATAATGTCTTCATAAATTAAATACAAATAAATGGAACTAATTATTATGAATTTATTATAGTTAAATAGGTTAATAGAAAAATATACAAATTATTTTTTAATAGAAAACTAATATTAATTAATAATAATTTTAATTATATTTAATAATTTATTCACAGATATTTTTTATTTATAGAAACAACTACGTTTTCTATTAAACAACCATGATTCCAATTAATTTCCGGACCGACGAATCAGCCACGTCCCCAAATTACCAAAATTACATGCGTGTGCAATTAAATCACCGAGCCGACTGGAATTTTATGCATTTATGGAGTCGTTACTTGCCGCTTTTTGGTTTATTAAATGGATCGTTTGATGTTTTTCAACGTGTCCGGCACACGAACGTCGACACGGCGACGGCCCGCCACGTTTCCCAGACACATTCATTTTTAATGTCGTTAGTTTTTGACGTTCCCGTCTCCAATAAAAAAACGCGACGGCGTTTTGTATTTTACGTCTGTTGGAATTTCGTTTCGTTAATTATTGATAAATCTTCGTTAAAATGTAATTGGAAAAATGGCGTGGGCGGCGGCGAAACAAAACGACGACGCTTTTGAAGCAATTACCAAAATAGACGGAACGGTAAAAAATTGATACGTTTTGGTTTCGTCTGCGGCATTAGGAATTTAAGAATTGCTAGCGTTGAAAAATTACACGCTGCAAAAAAGTCTTGTGTTTTAACTCACAAATAAGAGCTTTGATGTATTTTTTAATGTTGAATTTTTATTTCGATGTTTCTTGTTAATTTATTTTAATATTATACAAAATATCACATTTATAAATCAGAAGCTTAACATGATTTAATTTTTAATTGTTATTATCATATTAATTAAAATTATTAATTAATTAAATTTATTTTGTGTAGAACATTTTTAAAATTTGATTAATGTATTTAAATTTAAAAATAATTCTGTTTTATTTACATTTGTTTAATTTAATAATTTTCAACAAATACATTTATTTATATATATATATATATATATATATATATATATATATATATATATAAATAATCTACGAATAATAAAATACACTTTAAAATTTCATTTAATTAAGAATTTTTATAATGAAGTAAAATTATTTTGTCTGTCTATTTATTTTTTTTTTACATTTAGTTTAATGATATATAAAAAATTATTGTTAATAATTTTTAAAAATATTTTCCTCATTCATTCATTCTTACTTAATTTTCTATTTAACAAGAAATTATTTCCAATAAATTCATCTCTTTTTATTTGTTAATTTAAATTAATGATTTATTCAATGTCTGTCTTTAATTATTTTGTTTAATATTATTACAAATAAGTAACTAAAATTTTTTCTCAATTTTATTTTATGTCGTTCAAAAAAAATCGTGTTTTTTTTTGAACGATTTGATAAATTTACCTTTATATCAAAAAAAAAAACATAAAAATTTTTAAAACCATTTTTTATTATATTATTGTTATTTTATTTTCATTATATTATTAAAATTTCAATAACATTATTAGATTTTCTAAAAATCAATTTTAATTTATTTAATATTTTAATTTAACTTAATTTTTTAATTGTAATTAATTAAAATAATTAATTAAAAATTGTATAGATATTCTTTTTAAAATATTAAAGTTTTTGTAGAAATGTGCGTTTTCTTCAAATTAATTTTTTGATTCTCATAAATAAAAGGTCTTTTCTATTCATATTTTTATATTATTATGTTTTTAAACATTAATTCCATTAATTTGATTTTTGATTATTAAATTAAATTAATAAAATAAAAATTTGTAAAAAAGTAGGTTTTATTCAAATTAATATTTTGATTCTCATATATAAAATATTTAATATTTTTTATTTATATTTTTTACCATTAATTTCATTAATTTGACATTTATTTATTAAATTAATTTAATTTTAAAAAATTCATTTACCATACCTATATTTAATCTTAATAATAAAAAATATTTTATATCTTTTATTTTTATTTTTTAACCATTTCAACAACGAATTTCATTAGTTTGATATTTTATTGTTAATTTAATTTAATATTTATAAAAAAATCAAATGTAAGAATCAAATATTAAAAATTGGAATTGCAGGAACTCTAATAGACTTTCTAAAAAATCAATTTTAATTCATTTCTTTAAATTTACCTTTACTTAATTTTAAATTTAATTAATTGAAAATATTAAAATAATTAAAAACTACATAAATTTTTATAAAAGAATATCTTTAAACTATTATAGTTTTTGGAAAAATGTAGGTCTTCTTAAAATTAATATTTTGATTTTAATAGTTAAAATATTTAATATTTTTTATTTATATTTCTAACCATTAATTTCATTAATTTAATAATTGTTTCTTATATTAATTTAATAAAATCAAAAAATCACATGTAAAAAACATCTTACCAAAAATTTGTCAGAACTCCTATAATTAATCTTAATAATATTTATATTTTTGAACCATTTCAATGAATTTCAGTCGTTTAACTTTTTTTTCTTAATTTAATTTAATTGTTAAAATAATTAAAAACTATGTAAATTTTCATGAAAGGATATTTTTAAACTAAAAAGGTTTTTATAAAAATGTAGGATTTCTTCAAATTAATTTTTTGATTCTCATAGATAAAACATTTTATATTTTTTATATATTTATTACACCATTAAGTATATTAATTAATTAATTTAATTAAATAAAATCAAAAAATCACATGTAGGAATCTTAACTTAATTTTATTATTATTTATGATATTTATTTTGAAATTACTTACAAATTATTAAGTTAAGTAATTAAATAATAGTTTATTTAAAGAGAATTAGTAAAGTACACAAAATAAATTAGTTTTTTATAAAAAACAAGAATATTTAAGGTAAATAAATTCAATTATTTATCGAAACAAAAATATCTTTAAATAAAAAGTGAGTGTTTGAAATTTGCTTATCAGAACATGTTTATTATTAATTGTGCAATTAAAACTTTAGCAGCTATGCTGGAAAATAGCAAACAGATACGTACCATTTAATAAACCAAAAGCAGCAAGTAACGAGTCCATAAATGCATAAAATTACATCCAGCTCGATGATTTAATTGCACACGCATATAATTCGGCACACCAGTGACTCGTCAGCCCTAAATTCAATTACAATTATCTTTGTTTAATCGAAAATCAAAATTTTCGCTCGCTAATTTCAAGCTGATTTGTTTGTCTTTGCGACACGATTACGTTTACACCAATTGACGTGTTTTTTAGTTATGACGGTGACAAATAGTTGTTGATGTTGTTGTTGTGTCGGATCGCCACTGTATTTTAAATCAGTTACGGACAGGCAATTAACCCAGTAAATAAATATTGCGCAAAACTAATTACACCGTACATTATAGTCAGTGTTGGTGTCGAGTGACAAGTTTATGCATGGATTATTATAATTTATCGACAAATAATTTGCGTTAATCGGGCATAATTAATTAAGCGTTTTAAAGCTTTTAATTCACAGGCCCGTCCTTTTCGCTGTAACATCCGATTTATAGCTTGACGGGGAATTATTGCACGTTATCTTTTTTTTTCTAAATTATAAGCGCCGTCGTTCCGTCTTAATTTTGGATTTACAAGACGTGATTTATAATGATCAGAATATGAGTGTAGGAATGGTTCGAACTGATTTATTCGGTTAAATTTAGCTCAACTTCAGCCAAGAAATATTGTAAATTAATTAAATTTAATTAAAAAAAAATTATTAAACTAAATGTGTAGATAGTTTTTTTTATTAAATTTAAACATAATTAGTTCAAACATAAAACAATATTCACTGACATATTAAATTAAAATTAATTTTAGCAAATATTTTCTTTACTTTTATTGAAACAATCACTTTCATTATTTTAGGAATAATTTTAAAAAATATCATATTAAATAAAGACCTTAACAAAAACCACCCATTTATTAACAACAAGTAATCAACAATATTTAATTAAAAATATCTCAAAATAATTTTTATTTTATTCTAAATATTTTAAATACATTAAAGAAGAAAAATATTAAACTAAATCAATAGTTAGCTTTTTATATTTAATAATTTTAATCTCAATTAATAATTTAAAAAAATAAAATTAGTTAATAGTTGATTAACTAAATAATTAAATAATAATGATATTAATATTTACGTATTATGAATATGTGAAATATTTATAAAAAATAAAATTATTAAATAAATAAATGGTTGGCTTTTTATTTTTACTAATTTTAATGTGAATTAAAAAAATAAAACAATATTAGTAAATTAGTTAATAGTTAGGTAATTCAAAAATTAAAAAATATTTTAAAAACAGCTCACACAAAAAAATTTCAGTTTATTATAAAAATTCTTAATAAATTTTAAGTGTTTCTTGGAATTATTAAATGAGAAAAATAACTAAATTCTATAGTTTTTCCAAAACGAGTGATTAAAGTAAAATTATTAGACAAAATATATAGTTATAATTTTATTTTTAATAATTTTAATCTAAATTTATGAAAATTTTAAATAATAATTAAAATAAATTAATTAATTGTTAAGTTACTTAATAATATTCCATTATATTTTCAAAATATAAAATAAAAATAAATAATATTTTAATAATTTGAAACGAAATTCTTAAAATTTTAAAACAGTGAAAAAATAAAATTAGTTTATAATAAAGTAAATCTTTTAATAATTTTAATTTTAATTCATAAAAATTTAAAACAATAAAATAAATTAATTAATAGTTAAGTAATAATAAATAAATGTTCATAAAATTTATTAACGAAATAAATTTTAAAAGTTGTCGAAATTATTAAATTACAAAAAACAAATAAATTCCATTTTTTCAATATAAAAATAAAAAAATTATTATTTTTAATAATCTCAATCAAAATTCATAAAAATTTAAAACAATACTAGTAATAAATTAATTCATAGTTAACTTAATGATAATAATAAATTAAATAATAGTTACGTAATTGAATAATTAGAAATAGCTTCATTATTTTTTCAAAATGTGGTAAAGGTAAGTAACTTTAATGTTAATTTATTATAAAATTTCTTAACTAAATAAATTTTAAAAGTGTGTTTTGGAATTATTAAATCCCAAAAAACAAATTCCATTATTTTTTTTTAAATAATTTTAATCAAAATTCATAAAAATTTGAAACAATAATAATTTAAAAAATGAAATAAAAATAAAAAATATTATTTTTAATAATTATAATCTAAATTTATAAAAATTTAAAACAATAATAGTAATAAATTAATTAATAGTTAAATAACTTAATAATTATATATTTTTTAGAAAGAGTTCAGACAAAATAATTTTAGTTTATTATAAAATTTTAACTGTTATATGAATATACATAAATAAATATATTTTTTAAAATAAAAGTAAACGAATTTAATTATAATAATAGACATTTTGTTGAGATTAATAGTTTACATATATTAAAAATTATTATTAATTAATAGAATCATTATAATAATAAACCTAATTATATATTATTACGTAAAATAATTTATTTATAAACAATAATAATCTATTACTATGTATAACATATTGACAAAAAATTAAATTATAAATGAATAAATTATTTAATAATTAAATAAAATTTTATTTAACATATTAAATATATTCTGTCATTAAAATTCTTGACTAGTTCCAAAATTGTGGGTTTTAATTATTAAATTAAATATACATAAACAATTTGTTATTATAATTTATCGGCGAATAATTAATGCATTAATAGGGCATAATTAATTAAACGTTTAAAAGCTTTTAAATCACAGCTCCGTCCCATTAGCAGTAACATCCGATTTATTGCTTGACGAGGAATGATCGCACGTAATTTGTTTAAAAAAATTATAAACGCCACCGTTCCATCTTAATTTCTGGATTTATAAGGTGTGATTTATAAAGACCGTAACAATGGTTCGGAACCGTTACGTTCGGTGAATTGTAGATGTTGGGAAAAAGTCGCAGTTTCCAGAAACTGATTTACTTCCACTTTATTAACAAAGTTCAAATGCACCCAGGAAGCAATATAGACCATTCGGGCCTGCTCGCTCATTATTGATGGGAACGCCAATGTGGACTTAATGAAAAATCTGTCAATACATTCCGGCTATTTTAAATGAATATGTGTATTGAGGGTAACATATATAAAAGAGGGCAGTGGCTCAAGTCTTTTAAGTCTTTTGATGCTGACCGTTTCCGCAAGCGTGTTTAAATCATGCATAATATAAATATTGGCGGATGTCTAGACATTGATGGGTCTGCATATGTTCGAATTTTCTTGGGTTGAATGGTTACTGTATTATTAATGATGGGGATGAAAGCTGAATTGTGTTAGGTGAAATAGGGCGTTTAAATTTTATGGACGTGGATATTATAGCAAATTCAAAAATGTATAAATTGAATTATTCAATGTTATGTGTAAAATGTAGTACATTATAATAGTTGAAACGGACTTGAAGATAATTCTGGCCTCCCCTTTAAATAAAATGATAAATAAAAAAATGCAAATTAACCAATATTTTTAAACCAGTCATTTTAAAAAGCTAAATATTTTATTCAAAACTAAATGTTGTTAAATACGATAATAAATAATGCCGATATGGTTCAGAATCTAATTCCTAATAAATTTCAAAAAATCATGCGTCATCACTGCATAAAAAGCAAGAAAAAATTAAATATTTAGCAACTTTTTATTTTCTTATGTTTTTTTTAATATTTTTGATATAAGAGTAATTTAAGAATCCAACATGACTGTATTTTATTAAATATATATTATTAATTATTCAATTTATAAATTTTAAACAGTTAAATAAAATATGTTTTATATTGTTTTAAGGCATATAATTAGATATTTAAAAATAAGAATGTAAAATTAATCAAATTAATGGAATGTACCATTAATAAAGGACACTAATATACACAATTCTTAAATGTAAAATGTGGCTAAAACGAGTAATAATTACTATCAGAACAATCATGTTGAAATATTTCTCAAATATCAAAAAATCAATTTTTGCCCCTTCTCCTCACTAAAACGACAATTCCTAAAATAACAATTGAATGCGGCCACACAAAACTGCACTGATATGTCTTCTTTCTCTTGCAGAGACAAATGCAAATAATTTCGTCTTTCTTTGTCAGAACGAATTCATAGCCAACTATAAAAATATATGGCAGTTTTAGTAGTAATTTTTAATAGAATATTATACTAATAATAGTTTATTATTATAATATATATAATTTTTATTTTTTTTTAGTTGCCACCATAGCAAATTCATAAATAAAAAATGTACATTCAAAAATAAACAACATTTATTTTAGCAGATAAATGTTCAGTATCGAATATGTCTCAGAATGATATTTTTTACCCTAATTTAAGTAAAATTTTCAAATAAATCGTACCACAATAACCGGACGCATTAAATAAAATAATAACCCGAAAAATGATTATAATATATTAATATTATGAATGATTAAAATGAATATAATTTTCGTGTTCAGCACACACAAAAAATCATAAAATTATTTCTATATTTTAACTGTTAACCAGTGTAACTCATAATTGTGGAGAACATTGGAATATACCATGAATAAAACAAACAAAATACTTGAATTTAAAAAGAAATTATAAACGGAAATTAATAATTATGGCTACAACCTTAGTCAAATATTGCTCAAACACAAGAAACCAAATTTCACACACCAAACTACACCGCTTTAAGCAATAATAAAATTTAATATTTCTGCCATAAGAGTAAATTTTTGGCTCCATCTGTTGCCACACTATAACATATCCTTAGCCAACTTTAAGAATGAGTGCTGTCAAATTTACGTTTTTTATTTTAATTATTAACTTTTTATTTAGTTAATTGATTTGCAGGATTAAAAAATAATTATTTATTATTGTAGTACTCATGTGTAACGATATGTCTCAAAATGAAATCAATTTCCATATTAATCTGACATTTAATGTCACTAAAATAATTCAAAACTCCCTAAAACGTATATAAACTCTTACCTTAAAATCCCACAGATTAGTCAAATTTGATATTAAACACCACACGACGCATTTACAGGTTCGACAAAACAATAATAAATAATTCCGTAGACAGGTCCTATCCCATCAAAAATACGTTAAAACTGCAATAATCCCTTTGCTTGGCGTCGACCAATTGACTGCAGCAAACCGGTTTTTGTGATTCCTGGAAACGTTACATGCACATTTGATCTATTTAGTTTATTTACATTTAATTTATACTAAGTGCGCAAAAATTTTGTTTTTAAATATAAAAGTAACATTAACTAGTTCAAAATTATTTAACTCATTTGAATTATATATTTTATTTAAATTTAATTTTAAGTATTTGTGGTTGCAGAGAAAATTTATTTTATTTATTGAAAATATATTAGTTCATCGGCCTAAACGATTTAAATATAAGTATTTTTTATTTCAATAGTGATAAATCTCATAATGAAATTAATTCCTAAACTCACCTAATTTAAAGTAGAAATTTCTTCACATTTTCTTAAAATTCTGCGAAAAAATCACCCATACCAGTCAAAGGAAACTTAAAACGTATCATTATACATTTACAAAGTTAACACAATAAAAATATTCATAAAAATTACTGATTTTAATATTTATTTAAAACAGCCATCAAGCGTTATTTGTCTACAATGACTGGCTTCCCTCTACTCGATTCAAAATTCAAATTTTTCATTTGTCCCCGTAAGAGAGTAAGAGAAAAATACATGTTTACGTGAGTTCAAGAAGGATAGAAAAAACGTGCCGGCCAAGTGTGCTGTGCATTTTTAAATGGGCGGCGACATACAATTGTTTTTCCTAAAACTGCAGTTTTAGAGTGAGGAAGGGGCAAAAATGAGATTTTAGATGTTTCGTAAACAATTTTTTTCGTACTCGTGAATTATGTTAGTTTACAGTAAAAATGTGGAATATTTTAATTTGCGTATTTTTTGGGTAATTTGTGTATTCTGCTTCTTTTCTTAAGGACGAATACAAAATTCTGACTTTTAGTCCAATGGAATCAAATTAATATAAATTTTTATATAAATATTTTAATACGAATTTAATTAAATTAAATATTTTAAAATATCTCTATCGCCACCATAACAAAATTTTAACGATCTCTTATAAGAATATGTGGTTTAAAATTTACAGTTTTTATATTCTTCTTTATAGTGGTTTAATATTCAAGAAATTTGTGTTAATAATTAATATTTACAATATTTCTTTAATTACAACGCATTCGCCAAAAATGGAAAATTGTAATTTAAGTCATAACATATTTAAGTTTTTAGTAAACTTTATTCTATTTTGTGTTTTAAAATTTCTGACAGTAATTTAAGTAGTCATGTTTACTATGAGATTATTATATTAAATATATATTATTATTTATTTAATACGGTTAAACAAAATAGAATAACACTATAAAATTTATGGTTTATTAAAATTTTAAAGGCATATAATTATATTTTTTAAAAACAAAAATGTTTTAATGATATCATTGATATTTTTAAATAATCTGGGTGCCATTAAAATAATATTTAAATAAATAATTTAACAAAGTAAAATTTATAATTTGTTAAATATTTAATGCAAATACATTTTTTAGGCATTGTCACTTCTATTTTATAATAAAAATACGATTATAAACTGTGGCCCATTTAACATAAATGCATCTCTGTCATTTTGTTATGGACTAAACTGTTATTAAAATTTAGTGCCACATTTTTATATTTTTCAACCATTTGTGTGCTTATTCTGGAGGATGCATTAAGTAAAATGATGAATCGAAAAACACAAAATAGCCATTATCTGGGTGAATGTCAAAATGAGTATAATGTTTACCACACACAAATCACGATAAAATTATTTCAATATTTTTGCTGTAAACTAGTGTAACTCATAATTGTGGAGAAAATTGGAAAATACTATGAATAAAACACACAAACAGTATACTTGAGTATAAAAAGGAACTTACAACAACCTTACTCAAATATTTATGAAACACAAAAAAATCCAAATTTTACTCACACCAAACTACACCGCTTTAAGCAATAAGAAAATTAAATATTTAACAGCATTATTATTTTTTTGCTTTTTAATATTTCTGTCATAAGAGTAATTTAAGAATTTTATTAAATATATCAGTTTTTTGTATGGTTGAATAAAAAAAATAACATTGTAAAATTTATATATATATATATATATATATATATATATATATATATATATATATTTAGGTATAGGTTAATATAATAATAATATATAATTTAGGTATAGGTTAATAAATTACTCAAATATACAAAATTCTTGAATATAAAATGCGGCTAAAAAGAGTAATAATTATTGACAGAACAGCTACGTTGAAATATATCTCAAATATCAAAAATCCAACTTTTGCCCCTTCTCCTCACTAAAACGACAATTTCTAGAATAACAATTGAATGCGGCCACACAAAACTGCCCTGGTATGTCATCTCTCTCTTGCAGAGACAAATGCAAATAATTTCGTCCTTCTTTGTCAGAACGAATTCATAGCCAACTATAAAAATATATCGCAGTTTTAGTAGTAAGTTTTAATAGAATATAATTGCATGTAAATATTATTATACTAATAATAGTTTATTATAATATATATAATTTTTATTTTTTTTTAGTTGCCACCATAACAAATTCATAAATAAAAAATGTGCATTCAAAAATAAACAATATTTATTTTAGCAGATAAATGTTCAAATATCGAATATGTCTCAGAATGATATTTTTTACCCTAATTTAAGTAAAATTCTCAAATAAATCGCACCATAACCAACGGACGCATTAAATAAAATAATAACCCGAAAAATGATTATAATATATTAATATTATGAATGATTAAAATGAATATAATTTTCGTGTTCAGCACACACAAAAAATCATAAAATTATTTCTATATTTTTACTGTTAACCAGTGTAACCAGTATAATTATAGAGAAAATTGGAATATACCATGAATAAAACAAACACAAAATACCTGAATATACAAAGAATTTAAAAACGGAAATTGGTAATTATGGCTATAATCTTACTCAAATATCGCTCAAACACAAAAACCAAATTTCACACACCAAACTACACCGCTTTAAGCAATAAGAAAATTTAATATTTCTGTCATAAGAGTAAATTTTTGGCTCCATCTGTTGCCACTCTATAACATATCCCTAGCCAATTTTAAAAATGAGTGCTGTCAAATTTACGTTTTTTATTTTAATTATTAACTTCTTATTTAGATAACTGATTTGAAGGATTAAAAAATAATTATTTATTATTGTAGTACTCATGTGTAACGATATGTCTCAAAATGAAATCAATTTCCATATTAATCTGACACATAATATCACTAAAATAATTCAAAAATCCCTAAAACGTATATAAACTCTTACCTTAAAATCTCACAGATTAGTCAAATTTGATATTAAACACCACACGACGCATTTACGGGTTCGACAAAACAAGAATATTCGTGAAAATTGTCGAAAAACCGAATAATTCCGTAGACAGGTCCTATCCCATCAAAAATACGTTAAAACTGCAATAATCCCTTTGCTTGGCGTCGACCAATTGACTGCAGCAAACCGGTTTTTGTGATTCCTGGAAACGTTACATGCACATTTGATCTATTTAGTTTATTTACATTTAATTTATACTAAGTGTACAAAAATTTTGTTTTTAAATATAAAAGTAACATTTACTAGTTCAAATTTATTTAACTCATTTGAATTATATATTTTATTTAAATTTAATTTTAAGTTTTTGTGGTTGCAGAGAAAATTTATTTTATTTATTGAAAATATATTAGTTCATCGGCCTAAACGATTTAAATATAAGTATTTTTTATTCCAGTAATGATAAATGTTATAATGAAATCAATTCCTAAACTCACCTAATTAAAAATAGAAATTTCTTCACATTTTCCCAAAATCCTGTGTTAAAATCACCCACATCAGTCACAGGAAACTTTAAACGCAACACTACACATTTGCAAAGTTAACACAATAAAAATATTCGTAAAAGTTACAGATTTTAAAATTTATTTAAAACACTTATCAAGAGTTGTTTGTCTACAATGACTGGCTTCTCCTCTCTACTCGATACAAAATTCAAATTTTTCATTTGTCCCCGTAAGAGAGTAAGAGAAAAATACATGTTTACGTGAGTTCAAGGAGGATAGAAAAATCGTGCCGGCCAAGTGTGCTGTGCATTTTTAAATGGGCGGCGACATACAATTGTTTTTCCTAGAACTGCAGTTTTAGAGTGAGGAAGGGGCAAAAATGAGATTTTAGATGTTTCGTAAACAATTTTTTTCGTACTCGTGAATTATGTTAGTTTACATTAAAAATGTGGAATTTTTTTATTTACGTATTATTTGGTAATTTGTGCATGTTTCTGCTTCTTTTCTTAGGGACGAATACAAAATTGTAATTATTAATGCAATGGAATCAAATTAATATAAATTTTTGTTTAAATATTTTAATATTAATTTAATTAAATTAAATATATTAAAATATCCTTGTCGCTTTGTTACCAGAAATGTATTAAAATCTTACGTTGAAAATCACACAAATCAATCAAAGGACATACAGAATACCAGACTATATATTTACCATAATAAACACGACAGTAAAATCCGTGAAAACAGGCTAAGATCGTAGACGCTTCAAAATAAGTTAAAATTGTATTTGGTAACTAATCGTCCACCAATAAGAATGTACAATACGCCATTTCAGACTATTAATTTTAATTTTGTTTATTTGAAATATGAACAATAAGATTTAAAAATTTTGTTGTAATAATTACTATTTACATTTGTCACTACGTTTGAAAATATTTCTATAATAACGACGCATTCGCCAAAAATTAAAAATTTTAATTTAAGTAATAACATATTTCAATTTATAGGAAAAGTTATTCTATTTTGTATTTTAAAATTTCTGATACAACAGTAATTTAAGTAGCTTGCCTATGAAAATATTATATTAAATATTGAATAAATAATATAAATATTATTTATTCAATACAGATGAACACTAAAAAATTTAACACTATACAATTTATGGTTTATTAAATTTTAAGGGTATATAATTATATTTTTTAAAAACAAAAACGTTTTAATGAAATCGTTGTTATAGTTAAATAATCTGGTTACCATTACAAAAACATAAATTTAATGATATTATACCAAATAAATGACTTAACAGAGAAAAATTTATAATTTGTTAAATATTAAATGAAAATACTTTTTTAGGCATTGTCACTTCTATTTTACAACAAAAATATGATTATAATTAACTGTGGTCCATTTTACATGAATGCATCTCCGATACTTTGTTATGGATAAAATTGTTATTAAAATTTACTGCCACAATTTTATACTTTTCAACCATTTATGCGCTTATTCTGAAGGACGCATTAAGTAAAATGATGAATCGAAAAACACAAAAAGGCCATTATCTAGGTGAATGTCAAAATGAGTATAATGTTCATCACATACAAATCACCATAAAATTATTTCAATATTTTTGCTGTAGTGTAACTCATAATTATGGAGAAAATTGGAATATACTGTGAATAAAACACACAAACAAAATACTTGAATATAAAAAGGAACTTACAACAACCTTACTCAAATATATATCAAACACAAGAAAATTAAACATTTAACAACATTATTATTTTTTTGCCTTTTAATATTTCTATCATAAGAGTAATTTAAGAATTTTATTAAATATATCAGGCAATCAAATAATATTTTTGGTTGCCTATTAATTATTCAATATATACATCTTAAATGGTTAAATAAAAAAAAATAACATTGTAAAATTTATAGATATATCTTTTAGATATTTTAAAAATAAGGTGGTTATTATGAAATTGTTGATAATTTTAAATAGTGTGAATATTACCATTATAATAACGTAGAATTAATTAAACAAATGAAATATACCATTAATAAATGTCTCAAATATACAAAATTCTTGGATATATAATGCGGCTAAAAAGAGTACTAATTATTGTCAGAACAGCTACGTTGAAATATTTCTCAAATATCAAAAATACAACTTTTGCCCCTTCTCCTCACTAAAACGACAATTCCTAGAATAACAATGAATGCGGCCACACGAAACTGCACTGATATGTCTTCTCTTTTTTGCAGAGACAAATGCAAATGATTTCGTCTTTCTTTGTCAGAACGAATTCATAGCCAACTATAAAAATATATGGCAGTTTCAGTAGTAATTTTTAATAGAATATAATTGCATGTAAATACTATTATACTTATAATCGTTTATTCTTATCGTATATATATATATATATATATATATATATATATATATATACAAAACCAAATTTCACACATCAAACTACACCGCTTTAAGCAGTAAGAAAATTTAATATTTCTGCCATAAGAATAAATTCTTTGCTCCATCTGTTGCCACACTTCCTATGACATACATAAACTCCTACCTTAAAATCCCACAGATTAGTCATATTTGATATTAAACACTACACGACGCATTTACTGCTTCAACAAAACAAAAATATTCGTGAAAATTGTCGAAAAACCGAATAATTTCGTAGACAAGTCCTAGCCCATCAAAAATACGTTAAAACTGCAATAATCCCTTTGCTTGGCGTCGACCAATTGACTGCAGTAATCCGGTTTTCGTGATTCCTGGAAATGATACATGCACATTTGATCTATTCAGTTTATTTACATTTAATTTCAAGTAAGTGCACAAAAATTAAATATAAAAATATCATTTATTTACAACAATTAGTTTAAATTCATTAAACTCATTTGAATTCTATATTTTATTTAAATTTAATTTTAAGTATTTGTGGTTGCAGACAAAATTTATTTTATTTTTTGAAAATATATTAGTTCATTGGCCTAAACAATTTAAATATAAGTATTTTTTATTTCAATGGTGAAAAATGTCATAATGAAATTAATTTCTAAACTCACCTAATTAAAAGTAGAAATTTCTTCACATTTTCCCAAAATCCTATGTTAAAATCACCCACACCAATCACAGGAAACTTAAAACGCAACACTACACATTTATTTATATTTATTTATTTAAAACAACTATCAAGCGTTGTTTGTCTAGAATGACTGGCTTCTCTCTACTCGATACAAAATTCAAATTTTTCATTTGTCCCCGTAAGAGAGTAAGAGAAAATTACATGTTTACGTGAGTTCAAGAAGGATAGAAAAAACGTGCCGGCCAAGTGTGCTGTGCATTTTTAAATGGGCGGCGACATACAATTGTTTTTCCTAGAACTGCAGTTTTAGAGTGAGGAAGGGGCAAAAATGAGATTTTAGATGTTTCGTAAACAATTTTTTTCGTACTCGTGAATTATGTTAGTTTACATTAAAAATGTGGAATTTTTTAATTTACGTATTTTTTGGGTAATTTGTGTATTCTGCTTCTTTTCTTATGGACGAATACAAAAAATTCTGACGTTTAGTCCAATGGAATCAAATTAATATAAATTTTTATATAAATATTTTAATACGAATTTAATTAAATTAAATATTTTAAAATATCTCTATCGCCACCATAACAATATTTTAACGATCTATTATAAGAACATGTGGTTTAAAATTTACAGTTTCTATATTCTTCCTTAAAGTTGTTTAATATTCAAGAAATTTGTTTTAATAATTAATATTTACAATATTTCTTTAATTAGAACGCATTCGCCAAAAAAAGAAAATTGTAATTTAAGTCATAACATATTTAAGTTTTTAGTAAACTTTATTCTATTTTGTGTTTTAAAATTTCTGACATTAATTTAAGTAGTCATGTTTACTATGAGATTATTATATTAAATATATATTATTATTTATTTAATACGGTTAAACAAAATAGAATAACACTATAAAATTTATGGTTTATTAAAATTTTAAAGGCATATAATTATATTTTTTAAAAACAAAAATGATTTAATGATATCATTGATATTTTTAAATAATCTGGGTGCCATTAAAATAATATTTAAATAAATAATTTAACAAACTAAAATTTATAATTTGTTAAATATTTAATGCAAATACATTTTTTAGGCATTATCACTTCTATTTTATAATAAAAATACGATTATAAACTGTGGCCCATTTAACATAAATGCATCTCTGTCATTTTGTTATGGACTAAACTGTTATTAAAATTTAGTGCCATATTTTTATATTTTTCAACCATTTGTGTGCTTATTCTGGAGGATGCATTAAGTAAAATGATGAATCGAAAAACACAAAATAGCCATTATCTAGGTGAATGTCAAAATGAGTATAATGTTTACCACACACAAATCACGATAAAATTATTTCAATATTTTTGCTGTAAACTAGTGTAACTCATAATTGTGGAGAAAATTGGAAAATACTATGAATAAAACATACAAACAGTATATTTGAATATAAAAAGGAACTTACAACAACCTTACTCAAATATTTATGAAACACAAAAAAATCCAAATTTTACTCACACCAAACTACACCGCTTTAAGCAATAAGAAAATTAAATATTTAACAGCATTATTATTTTTTGCTTTTTAATATTTCTGCCATAAGAGTAATTTAAAAATTTTATTAAATATATCAGTTTTTTGGTTGCCTGGTATTTTATTAATTATTCAATTTATACAACCTGAAATGGTTGAATAAAAAAAATAACATTGTAAAATTTATAGATATATAATTTAGGTATCTTAAAAGTAAGAAAGTTATAATAAAATTGTTGATAATATTAAATAGTCTGATGTCATTAGGATAACGTGAAATTAGTCAATCAAATGAAATATACCATTAATAAATGACTCAAATATACAAAATTCTTGAATATAAAATGCGGCTAAAAAGAGTAATAATTATTGACAGAACAGCTACGTTGAAATATATCTCAAATATTAAAAATCCAACTTTTGCCCCTTCTCCTCACTAAAACGACAATTCCTAGAATAACAATTGAATGCGGCCACACAAAACTGCCCTGGTATGTCATCTCTCTCTTGCATAGTCAAATGCAAATAATTTCGTCTGTCTTTGTCAGAACGAAATCATAGCCAACTATAAAAATATATCGCAGTTTTAGTAGTAATTTTTAATAGAATATAATTGCATGTAAATATTATTATACTAATAATAGTTTATTATTATATATATAATTTTTATTTTTTTTTAGTTTCCACCATAACAAATTCATAAATAAAAAATGTGCATTCAAAAATAAACAATATTTATTTTAGCAGATAAATGTTCAAATATCGAATATGATATTTTTTACCCTAATTTAAGTAAAAGTCTCAAATAAATCGCACCATAACCAACGGACGCATTAAATAAAATAATAACCCGAAAAATGATTATAATATATTAATATTATGAATGATTAAAATGAATATAATTTTCGTGTTCAGCACACACAAAAAATCATAAAATTATTTCTATATTTTTACTGTTAACCAGTGTAACCAGTATAATTATAGAAAACATTGGAATATACCATGAATAAAACAAACACAAAATACCTGAATATACAAAGAATTTAAAAACGGAAATTGGTAATTATGGCTATAACCTTACTCAAATATCGCTCAAACACAAAAACCAAATTTCTACGTTTTTTATTTTAATTATTAACTTTTTATTTAGATAACTGATTTGAAGGATTAAAAAATAATTATTTATTATTGTAGTACTCATGTGTAACGATATGTCTCAAAATGAAATCAATTTCCATATTATTCTGACACATAATGTCACTAAAATAATTCAAAAATCCCTAAAACGTATATAAACTCTTACCTTAAAATCTCACAGATTAGTCAAATTTGATATTAAACACCACACGACGCATTTACGAGTTCGACAAAACAAGAATATTCGTGAAAATTGTCGAAAAACCGAATAATTCCGTAGACAGGTCCTATCCCATCAAAAATACGTTAAAACTGCAATAATCCCTTTGCTTGGCGTCGACCAATTGACTGCAGCAAACCGGTTTTTGTGATTCCTGGAAACGTTACATGCACATTTGATCTATTTAGTTTATTTACATTTAATTTATACTAAGTGCACAAAAATTTTGTTTTTAAATATAAAAGTAACATTAACTAGTTCAAATTTATTTAACTCATTTGAATTATTTATTTTATTTAAATTTAATTTTGAGTATTTGTGGTTGCAGAGAAAATTTATTTTATTTATTGAAAATATATTAGTTCATCGGCCTAAACGATTTAAATATAAGTATTTTTTATTTCAATAGTGATAAATCTCATAATGAAATTAATTCCTAAACTCACCTAATTAAAAGTAGAAATTTCCTTACATTTTCCTAAAATCCTGTGCTAAAATCACCCACACCAGTCACAGGAAACTTAAAACCCAACACTACACATTTGCAAAGTTAACACAATAAAAATATTCATAAAAATTACTGATTTTAATATTTATTTAAAACAGCTATCAAGCGTTGTTTGTCTACAATGACTGGCTTCTCTCTACTCGATACAAAATTCAAATTTTTGTCCCCGCAAGAGAGTAAGAGAAAGAAATAGATGTTTAGGTGAGTTCAAGAAGAATAGAAAAAACGTGCCGGCTAAGTGTGCTGTGCATTTTTAAATGGGTGGCGACATACAATTGTGTTTCCTAGAACTGCAGTTTTAGAGTGGAGAAGGGGCAAAGATGAGATTTTCGATGTTTCGTAAACAATTTTGTTTGTACTTGTGAATTATAGTAAAAATGTGGAATTTTTTAATTTACGTATTTTTTGGGTAATTTGTGTATGTTTCTGCTTCTTTTCTTAGGGACGAATAGAAAATTCTGATTTTTAATCCAATGGAATCAAATTAATATAAATTTTTGTTTAAACATTTTAATATTAATTTAATTAAATTATATATTTTAAAATATCTCTATTGACACCATCACAAATTGACAACGAGCTATAAAAATATATGGTTTTAAATTTACAATTTTTATATTCTTTTTTATATGTTAGTTATATTTAATATTATATTATGTATAATTTTTGACTTTTTTAGTTAGCCCCCATAAGAAAATCATAGTTACCAATATAAATGTTTGGTCAAAATTAAACAATTTTTATTTCAGTAATTAACTGTGTTAAGACAATAATAATTAATACTGATATGTCTTAGAATGTAAAATTAAATTCAAACAAAATTTGAAATATGATTTACCAGAAATGTATTAAAATCATACGTTGAAAATCACACAAATCAGTCAAGGAACATACAGAATTCCAGACGATATTTTTACATAATAAACAGAACAGTAAAATTCGTGAAAACAGGTCAAGATTGTAGATACTTCAAAATAAGTTAAAATTATATGTAGCAACTTATCGTCCACCAATAAAAATGTATAATAAGCTATTTCAGACTATTAATTTTAATTTTGTATATTTGAAATATGAACAAAAAGATTCAAAAATTTTGTTGTAATAATTATTATTTACATTTGTCCCTAGGTTTGAAAATATTTTTATAATAACTGCGCATTCGCCAAAAATTGAAAAATATAATTTAAGTAATAACATATTTAAGTTTATAGGAAACGTTATTTTATTTTGTGTTTTAAAATTTCTGACCCAACAGTAATTTGAGTAGCTTTCTTACGAAAGTATTATATTAAATATATATTATTTTTTCAATACTATTGATCAAAAAAATTAACACTATACAATTTATGGTTTATTAAAATTTTAAGAGTATATAATTATAATACCATTAAAATAATATTTAAATAAATAACTTAACAAAGTAAAATTTATATTTTGTTAAATATTTAATGCAAATACATTTTTTAGGCATTGTCACTTCTATTTTATAATAAAAATACGATTATAAACTGTGGCCCATTTAACATGAATGCATATCTGTAATTTTGTTATAGACTAAACTGTTATTAAAATTTACTGCCACATTTTTATGTTTCATCCATTTATATGTTTATTCTGGAGAACGCATTAAGTAAAATGATGAATCGAAAAACACAAATTTGCCATTATCTAGGCGAATAGTCAAAATGAATATAATGTTCAGCACACACAAAATAATCATAAAATTATTTCAATATTTTTGCTGTAAACTGGTGTAACTCATAATAATGGAGAAAATTGGAATATACTATGGATAAAAAACACAAACAAAATACTTATATAAACAGGAACTAACAACAACCTTACTCAAATATTTATCAAACACAAAAAATCCAAATTTCACACACCAACTACACTTTAAGCAATAAGAAAATTAAATATTTAACAGCATTATTACATTTTTGCTTTTTAATATTTCTGTCACAAGAATAAATTTTTGGCTCCATCTGTTGCCACACTATAACATATCTTTAGCCAACTTCAAAAATATATGCTGTCAAATTTATGTTTTGTATTTTAATTATTGACCTTTTATTTAGTTAATTGATTTGAAGGACTAAAAAATAATTGTTTATTATTGTGGTACTCATATTACTATATGTCTCACAATGAAATCAATTCCTGTATTATTCTGACAAATAATGTCACTAAAATATTTCAAAAATCCCTAAAATATACATAAACTCCTACCTTAAAATCCCACAGATTAGTCAAATTTGATATAAAACACCACCAAGATTATTCGTGAAAATTGCCAAAAAACCAAATAATTCCGTAGACTAGTCCTAGCCCATCAAAAATACGTTAAAACTGCAATAATCCCATTGCTTGTCGTCGACCAATTGACTGCAGCAAACCGGTTTTCGCACTTTCTGGAAACGTTTCATGCACATTTGATCAATTTAGTTTATTTACATTTAATTTAAGTTAACAAAAACTTTTTTTTAAATATAAATACGATTTACTGATTTAATTAACGTTAATTAGTTCCAATTTAATTAACTCATTTGAATTATATTTTATTTAAATTTAATTTTAAGTATTTGTGATTGAAAATATATTAGTTCATCGGTCTAAACGATTTAAATATGAGTATTTTTTATTAATTCCTAAACTCATCTAATTAAAAGTAGAAATTTTTTCACATTTTCCTAAAATCCTGTGTCACAATCACCCACACCAGTCACAGGAAACTTACAACGCAACACTACACAAGTGAAAACAATAAAAATATTCGTAAAAATTGTTTGTCTAGAATGACTGGCTTCTCTCTACTCGATACAAAATTCAAATTTTTCATTTGTCCCCGCAAGAGAGAAGAGAAAGAAATACATGTTTACGTGAGTTCAAGAAGGATAGAAAAAACGTGCCGGCTAAGTGTGCTGTGCATTTTTAAATGGGTGGCGACATACAATTGTGTTTCCAAGAACTGCAGTTTTAGAGTGGAGAAGGGGCAAAGATGAGATTTTCGATGTTTCGTAAACAAATTTTTTGGTACTTGTAAATTATATTAGTTTACAGTAAAAATGTGGAATTTTTTTATTTACGTATTTTTTGGGTAATTTGTGTATTCTGCTTCTTTTCTTAAGGACGAATACAAAATTCTAATTTTTAATCCAATAGAATCGAATTAATACAAATTTTTGTTTAAATATTTTAATATGAATTTAATTAAATTAAATATTTTAAAATATCTCTATCGCACCATAACAAATTTTTAACTATCTATTATAAGAATATGTGGTTTAAAATTTACAGTTTTTATATTCTTCTTTATAGTTGTTTAATATTCAAGAAATTTGTGTTAATAATTAATATTTACAATATTTCTTTAATTACAACGCATTTGCCAAAAATTGAAAACTATATTTTAAGTAATAACATATTTCAGTTTTTAGTAAATTTTATTCCACTTTGTGTTTTAAAATTTCTGACATAACAGTAATTTAAATTATTTAATACGATTAAACAAAATAAAATAACACAATAAAATTTATGGTTTATTAAAATTTTAAGGGTATATAATTATATTTTTTAGAAACAAAAATGTTTTAATGAAATCATAGATATTTTTAAATAATCTGGTTACCATTAAAATAATATTTAAATAAATAACTTAACAAACTAAAATTTATAATTTATTAAATATTTATTGCAAATACTTTTTTTGGCCATTGTCACTTCTATTTTATAATAAAAATACGATTATAAACTGTGGCCCATTTAACATGAATGCATCTCTGTAATTTTGTTATGGACTAAACTGTTATTAAAATTTACTGCCACATTTTTATATTTTTCAACCATTTATGCGCTTTTTCTGGAGGACGCATTAAGTAAAATGATGAATCGAAAAACACAAAATAGCCATTATCTAGGTGAATGTCAAAATGAGTATAATGTTCACCACACACAAATCACCATAAAATTATTTCAATATTTTTGCTGTAAACTAGTGTAACTCATAATTATGGAGAAAATTGGAATATACTATGAATAAAACACACAAACAAATTACTTGAATATAAAAAGGAACAACAAACTTACTCAAATATATATCAAACGCAAAATATCCAAATTTTTCTCACACCAAACTAAACCGCTTTAAACAATGGAAAATTAAACACTTAACATTATTATTTTTTTGCTTTTTAATATTTCTATCATAAGAGTAATTTAAGAATTTTATTAAATATATTAATTATTATTATATTAATTATTTAATTTATACATCATAAATGGTTAAATAAAAAAATAACATTGTAAAATTTATAGATATATGTTTCAGATATTTTAAAAATAAGTTGGTTATTATGAAATTATTGATAATTTTAAATAGTCTGAATATTACTATTAGAATAACGTAGAATTAGTCAAACAAATGGAATATACCATTAATAAATGACTCAAATATACAAAATTCTTGGATATAAAATGAGGCTAAAAAGAGTACTAATTATTGTCAGAATAGCTACGTTGAAAATATTTCTCAAATATCAAAAATCCAACTTTTTCCCCTTCTCCTCACTAAAACTACAATTCCTAGAATAAAAATGGAATGCGGTCACATAGAACTGCACTGATATGTCTTCTCTCTCTTGCAGAGACAAATGCAAATAATTTCGTCTTTCTTTGTCAGAACGAATTCATAGCCAACTATAAAAATATATGTCAGTTTTAGTAGTAATTTTTAATAGAATATAATTGCATGCAAATATTATTATACTAATAATTCATTCAAAAATAAACAACATTTATGTTGTTCAATATCGAATATGTCTCAGAATGATATTTTTTACCCTAATTTAAGTAAAATTCTCAAATAAATCGTACCACAACCAACGGATGCATTAAATAAAATAATAACCCGAAAAATGATTATAAAATATAAATATTATGAATGGTCAAAATGAAGATAATTTTCGTGTTCAGCACACACAAAATATCATAAAATTATTTCTATATTTTTACTGTTAACCAGTGTAACTCATAAATATGGAGAACATTGGAATATATCATGAATAAAACAAACATACAAAATACTTGAATATAAAAAGAAATTAAAAACGGAAATTAATAATGGCCAAAACCTTACTCAAATATTGCTCAAACACAAAAAATCAAATTTCACACACTAAACTACACCACTTTAAGCAATATTAATAATTAATATTTAACAGCACTAACTTGCTTTTTAATATTTCTGTCATAAGAGTAAATTTTTGGTTCCATTTGTTGCCACCACAACATATCCTTAGCCAACTTAAAAAATATGAGCTGTCAAATTTACGTTTTCTATTTTAATTATTGACCTTTTATTTAGTTAACTGATTTAAAGGATTAAAAAACAATTGTTTATTATTGTAGTACTCATATAACGATATGTCTCAAAATGGAATCAATTCCTATATTAACCTGACAAATAATGTCACTAAAAAAATTCAAAAATCCCTAAAACATACATAAGCTCCTACCTTAAAATTCCACAGATTGGTCAAATTTGATATTAAACACCACACGACACATTTACAGGTTCGACAAAACAAGATTATTCGAGAAAATTGTCGAAAAAACGAATAATTCCGTAGACAAGTCCTAGCTGATCAAAAATACGTTAAAACTGCAATAATCCCTTCGCTTGGCGTCGACCAATTGAGTGCAGCAAACCGGTTTTCGTCATTCCTGGAAATGATACATGCACATTTGATCTATTTAGTTTATCCACATTTAATTTCAAGTAAGTTCACAAAAATTTTGTATTTAAATATAAAAGTAATATATATATATATATATATATTTATTTACATTAATTAGTTCAAATTTATTTGACTCATTTGAATCATATATTTTATTTAAATTTATATATTTTATTTAAATTTTAAGTGATTGCAGACATAATTTATTTTATTTATTTACGATTTATATATAAGTATTTTTTATTTCAATAGTGATAAATCTCATAATGAAATTAATTCCTAACTCACCCAATTAAAAGTTTCACGTTTTCTTAAAATTTATGTGAAAAAATGACCCATACCAGTCAAAGGAAACTTAAAACGTATCACTATATACATACAAAGTTAACACAATAAAAATATTAGTAAAAATTATCGATTTTAATATTTACTTGAAACACCTAACAAATACAAATACTGAGTTCTATTCGATTCAAAATTTTAATTTTTCATTTGTCCCTGGAAGAGTGTAAGAGAAAGAAATACATATTTACGTGAGTTCAAGAAGGATGGAAGAAACGTACTGGCTAAGTAAGTTGTGCATTTTTGCATGGGCGGCGACATTCAATTGTTTTTTCTGGAACTGTCGCTTTAGTGAGGAGAAGGAGTAAAAATGAGATTTTTGTGTTCCGTAAACAATTTTGTTCGCACTATTTTAAATCGAGCGGAATTAAATTTATAATTTTTTTTATATATATTTACGCAATCCAAATTAAAGGGTTTATATAGATACAAATTTTGCGTAAAAATTAAAAAACAAAAATCAACAGTAATTTTAAAATTTGTAATATGAAAAAACAAAATCCCAAAAAATAACCAAAATAATAAATTCGAATAGGTGAAAAAGTTTTGAATATATAAAAATTGATAATTTATTGGATAATTATCAAATTGATAAATATTTAATTTTGATACAAGGTATCTAAAAACAACCATAATAAATTTAAGTAAGTTAAAAACTGATTATAGGGATAAAAATGAAATATTAATTGAATTAACATCAAAATTAGCAAAATAATTTTTAATATACAAAATTTGATGAATATTTGAAAAATTATCAAATAGAAAAATATTAAATTTTGATACTTAAAATTAAATTTATAAAATCTAAATTAAAAGGTATTGATAAGAAGTTAAAATTAAAAAAATATAAAATTAACTATTTTAAACTTTGTAATATGAAAGACACAAGAATAAGTTATGCTTATATAATAAAAGTATAATTTCAATCTATTTCAGTTAACTGAGTTACAAATTTAACCAATTTATTTTGTCAAATTTAAACAATTTTTACCTTAGTAAGTAAATGTTGTTAAGATAATAATTAAAAACGATATAACATATAACCTTAATATAAAAAGTCGCAATATAATTTACTAGAGATTTTTTAAAATCATGCGTTAAAAATCACAAAAATCAGTCAAGAGTCGATACACAATTCAACAGTAGAGTACAGATAAACTAACGAAGAAGGTAGACGCTTCGAAATACGTTAAAAACAAAAATATTTTAATTAAATTATTGATATTTTTAAATAATCTGGTTACCATTACAAAAACGCAAATTTAATGATATTAAAACAAATAAATAAATTAACAGTAAAATTTATTATTTATTAAATATTAAATGCAAATATTTTTTTAGACATTAGGCATTTTATAATAAAAATATGATGATAAATTGTGGCTCATTTAACACGAATGAACTCCGTAACTTTGTTATGGACTAAACTATTATTAAAATTTACTGCTACATTTTTATATGTTTCAACCATTATGCCGTTTATTCTGGAGGACGCATTAAGTAAAATGATAAATCGAAAAACACAAATTTGCCATTATCTAGGTGAATGGTCAAAATTAATATAATTTTCGTGTTCAGCACACACAAATCACCATTAAATTATTTCTATACTTTTGCTGTAAACAAGTGTAACTCATAATTATGGAGAAAATTGTAATATTAAATAGTCTGAAAATAACCATTAGTATAAAGTAAAATTAATCAAATAAATGAAATAGACCATTAAAAAATGACACAAATATATAAAATTATTGAATACTAAATGGGGCTAAAAAGAGTAATAATTATTGACAGAACAATGACCTTGAAATATTTCTCATATATCAAAAATCCAACTTTTACCCCTTCTCACTAAATCGACAATTCCAAGACGAACAATTGAATGCGGCCACACAAAATTGCACTGATATGTCTTCTCTCTCTTGCAGGAACAAATGCAAATAATTTCGTCTTTCTTTGTTAGAAGGAATTCATAGCCAACTATAAAAATATATCGCAGTTTTGGGAGTAATTTTTAGTAGAATATAATTGCATATAAATATCAATATCGAATTAAATAAAATAATAAGCCGAAAAATGATTGTAATATATTAATATTATGAATGGTCAAAATGAATTTTATGAATTTTCGTGTTCAACACACACAAAAAACCATAAAATTATTTCTATATTTTTACTGTCAATCACTGTAACTCAGCAACTTGATAGGTCTTCTCTCTCTTGCAGAGACAAATGCAAATAAATTCGGCTTCGTCTGTTATTCTCTGTCATAACAATTCCATAGCCAACTATGAAAATATGTGTCTTCAAATTATTAAAATTATATTTAACATTATATTAGATATAATTTTTAACTTTTTTATTCAGCCGCCATAACAAATTCATAGTTAACAATAAAAATAGACATAATAATTAATAACAATATGTCTCAGAATATAAAATTTAAATTTAAAGAAGTCACAATATAATTTACCATTTTTTTTTTTAAATTAATAATTGTCTACAACCATACTCAAATATTTCTGACACAAATAATCCCAATTTTACTAAAACCGAACTACAAATTTTGTAGAACAATTTTACATTTTACAATTATTGTCTTTTTATTTAGTTAATTGATTTGAAGGATTAAAAAAATTGTCTATTATTTTAATGCTTATAATAACAATATGTCTCAAAATGAAATTAAATCCTAAATTAACTTAACAAATAGAGTTACTAAACTGTTTGTATATGTGATATGGTATGTTTTAATATAATATATATTATTATATACATTAATGAATCTACATGTAAATTTAATTTAATTAAATAAATGACTAAAAATTATTTATTTAAATAATAAAATTAAATTTTAAATTAAAATAGTTCAATAATTAGTTCACATTAATTTAAATTTCATTTTATTAATTTATTGTTATACTAAATATAATTTTTGATTTTCATAAATGTCTATCTGTTTCTCCCTCTCTTCAATGAACAGGTGCAAAATTTGAATTTGAAACGAATGAAATTGAATTAATTTAAAATATTTGTTTAAATATTTTATTATTGTTGCCTGTATCAATTATTTCCATAACTAATTCATGACCAGCTATAAAACGTTGTAACATTTGCAAAGTTTATTTTATTTATTGAAATTATATTTAGTCCATCAGCTTAAACGATTTAAAAATATGTTTTTTATTTCAATAGTAATAAATAAGAATACGCTTCAAAATGAAATTAATGTCCATACTCACCTAATTAAGAGTCGAAATTTCTTCAAATTTGTATACCCTTACTAGAAATAAGAAACTCAGAACGAAACACCACACGTTTACAAAGTTAGCTCAATAAAATAATTCGTGTAAATTGTTGAATTTAATATTTACTTAGAACACCTATCAAGTCCTGTTTGCGTACAATGACTGAGTTTTCTCTGTTCGATTAAAAAATTCTTATTTTGTATTTGTCCCTGTAAGAGTGTAAGAGAAAGAAATATATGTTTATGAGAGCTCAAGAAGGATAAAAAAAATGTGCCGGTTAAGTGTGCTGTGCATTTTTGCAAAGGCAGGTTTTAGAGAGGCGGAGGGGTAAAAATGATATTTTGGTGTCTCGTAAACAATTTTTTTCGTACTTGAAAATAATATTTATTTACAAAAAATCATCGAATTTTTATATTTACGAATTTTTAGAGTAATTAGTGTGCTTATCAGGAAAATGATATATATCAATAAAAATAATGTTTTAAAATGTTACATTAATTTTTGTATTACAAATTGATAACTACTATAAAAATATTTGTCATCAAATATAAATTTTTATTAATTGAATTTATATTAAAATTAATAATTAAATAATTATTAATTTTTCCAGGAGGAGTAAATTAACCGTGCTTCTCTTTAAAGCATATAAGTTACCATTCTTACGACACTTCTAAAGTATGGTCTTAGATCATGTCGCAAAGTACATTTACACTCATAAAACTCTCTCGTAGAATCAACGTTGCGCATATAGGTTGGGTTTGTAGCTCCATCTCAAAATTGTTAAAATTTAGTAAGAATAATTGTATTTAAACTCATTTATCTCTAAACAAAATTTAGTAATGTAAAAAATTGCAGTACTGATTTAAACAAGTTAACCATATTGCCTTATTTTAGAACTAAAAAATGATTATTTATTAAAAATTAAAATTGTAACTGTAGAATTAATAAACATCAGTATGAAATTAAACCAAAAGCAATTAAAATTTATTTTACAAAATAAATAAGAAATTTTACACCTTTTTTTTAAGAATCGATTAATTCCGCCTCTGCTTCCTATTAAAGCTTGTACCCTACCTGTACCGTGGCATACATCAGGTCATCCAGATGATTTTGATCAAAGTTCTGGAAGAAGTTGTCTTAATTCTCCGAGAGTGTCCATTTTTTAATTGAGTGAGACTATAAAAGTGTACAAACAGGCAAAAGTGGTAAGAACTGAATTAAAATAAAAATATTAACCTCGCATTTAGTAGCCTGAGTTTTAGTTTATTCCGAGTGTGGTTATTTTGTAGTGTATTTGGATTGCGCCTTACAACGCGTTCACATAAACGTTAGTGCAGTTGTGGTGTATTTGTATAAGTAATGCTGATCATGGCATAAATAATACAATATTGTTTTTTAAACAGGCAACATATACTTATCCAGGATACATTCAACAACCATAACACATAAATTTATTTAATTTTAGATGTATATTTGAAGATTAGTTTACATCACGAGATAAAATTATTTAATTGTGTCCAACGGAAATTTAAAATTAGAAGAAAATTCAACAAAATCATTCTTTTTAATGATGAATAAAATGTTAAAAATGATGTAGATTTGTAATTTATTACTAACTGTCTCGACTACCCATAAATGGTAATTCAACTATCGTTTATATAATCATAATAAATCTAAAATAAAATCTGAAACTTCAAAAATGTTCTGAAATATTAATTTTGTTAATATAAAGCTAAATAATTATAAAAATGTCAAAAATTTTTTGAAGAAAATGTTTTTCTTATATCTAAAGTGTTTATTTAAATTTATGCTTAAATTAGTATACATATTTAATTTTTTTTGTTTTTGATTATTAAATATTTTATTCTTAACTTAAAGTAATTTATGTTTTTCTTACGATGAATTTTAAATCTACTTTTACCACAATTTTGCATACATGTCCTTTCTTTACCAATCGCGTATTAGCATGCATAGATATCCTTGTCTTGCTAAATATTCTTAACAATGCGCCTGCGCACTATCAGTTAAAAAGAAAATGGCTAAAAATGTAACGACGTAGAATTATTGAAACGTATTTTTAACTGCTACATCCAGTGGTGTATGTTATGAAGGTATGGAAACTGATTTATCCTACTGTTATATTTTAAAATTCAATTTTCCTCGCATTTAACTGTTGATATTATATATTATTTTTATATACAGAAAAATGAACATCAAATTTATCATGTTCCCAAACACTTCCGTTAATGTCCTTAGATCTAGTTGTTTATGGTCGCAGGTATATTTAACATAACATTTACGATAGTTGTAAATTCTTGATTCGGTTACGTCAGAAAAACACATAAATGTTACTGCGTACACTAAAACACACGTTTTTACGGGCCCGGGACCTTTTGTATATTTTATTCGGTCGCACACGCACGACCCGGATCATTCGCCGTGCTCAAAAATTTAAGTAAGATACTCCACACACAACGAACCACCCCAAGAATATAAACACGAGCTTTATTCCATTGATTTGACTGCATAAATCAAATTTTAATTCTGGTTCGTGTTTCTTCGTGTCTGATCCGACGTTGACCGAGGAATAAAATAAACAGTGGCGGGTACTTAAATAAGGAGTGTGAGGCAGTGCCTCACCTACGAAAATGATTTTAATATTAAAAAATACATTTTTTATGTTTCTATTCTTTACAAACGGGAAAAATGAACTTATACATTCTTAATATATTTATTTAAAAATATAATTATTACAAAAAATCTTAAAAAACATTGTTTTTCTAAAAAAATTAAAAATTAACAAATTTTAATGTTTATAAAAAATTAGAATTTGATTTTACTACGAATGACAGCCTCATGTCACCCCCCACTGCACAAATCACATTTTAATTCCGGTTTGTCTTCCGTCGTGTCTAATCCGACGTTGAGGATGAGACAATAAAATAACTACGTAACGAAAGACGCAACGTCTGTCAAACTCGATTTAATTCGCAGCCTGCTCACACAATGGGCGTTTATTCATTCATTTTTAGTTTACACGAAACTTGTGTCAATGGATATAAACAGGCGAAGCGCCGAGGCGAGACGGGAGTTTGTGGAGCTTCTTTAAAACTTAAACAATTATATTAACTATCGGATCAGTTTATTAGGGAACAAGGGGGTGGGGGGAGATGCTTCCGAGCGAAAGTAACGAGTTGTTTAGTTGAAACTTAAACCCGATTGTTTATGAAAGTTTGGCACGGCCAATTATTTTCCACTGAGTTAAAGAATAAACTGATGCCGGCAACTCGCCGAAAACTCCGGGACGTGTATATAACTATAGTTGTTCGTTAAACAACTGTTTTGAAATTTTAATAAGAAAACCGTATTATTTAATGCCGTGGCAAAACTTAAACTGTATTGTAATTAAATCAGCACCTGAACGTTGGATGTTCGGTACGGTGTACTAAAATTGTTAATTGTTTTGTATCCTTTGGCTATATTAGTGTGGAGTTTGTTCCAGATTAAAGTAGTAAATCTGATACAATGTACGAAATTTATAGTGAAGAAAAAAAAAATAATTTAATTAGATTATTTTAAATGAATTACTTACTATTTCATTTTTTTTATTTTTGTAGTTGGCTATGGCGACCCAAAATTCCAATTTTATATTTGTCCTTGAAGTGGGAGAAAGGGAATAGATGTTTATGTGAATTAGAGAAGGATGAAATAGGAGGTAGGTGGAGCCGCGCCTGTCAAGTAGGCGCTGCAAGTTTTGTATGGTTGCATTTAATTGTTTGTTTAGGAATTGTCGTTGTAGACTGAAGAAGGGGTAAAAATTTAATTTTTGATGTTTCAGAAATATTTTAACGAAGCTGTAGCGACAATTATTATATTTCCTTAGTTTCATTTTATATATTAATTAAAATTTCTTCGTATTTTCAGATTAAGGAAAAATTGATGGCTTTACCAACATTTTTGTTGGATCACCAATCAATCAAAATATTTGAAAAAAAATTAATAACTAAAAAACTAGTGAGTGTATATATAGGATATGATAGAGCCATTTTAATAGCAAATACATGTAGAACTGAAACATATAAAAATATACAGGGTGTTTCATTGAAAATATCAAAGTTAATGTCAGGTAGATCACTTCCAATAATGAAAAAAATCTCAATAAGTTTTGTTTCTGAAGTTTACCTTATTTTCTTAAACTTCTAATGTATAAGTTATGTGAATCACCCTGTATATGAGATATACGAGTGTAAAAAAGGACAAGGAACAAATTGAATCAAGCTCTTGAAGACGAAATTGTGGAAACAAATCAATTATATGAGACTGTTAAATACTTCACCCCAAATTTTCAATGCAAATTAACCAGATTCACATTAATGATAATTTTTAACTTATTTTTATGTTAGTTGCTTTAAGATCTGTTAATAACCATGTCAGTATTGAATTTTCAACTATAAGTTTTTACGAGTTTTATAGTTATTACTTTAAATTTCTTGTTGGAAACTTTCCCTTTAGTTCTTTGTTGATTAAATTTATAGGTGACTTCCTGATAACTACGTATTCAATTCCCTGATATTTAAAAAATGTTTAAGAACTGTGCCTGTATTGAACTTTAAACTTCTCACAATTTTTACAACTTCCATTATTTCAACTTCGAATTTCTCCTTGAAAACTCCTCATTCAGTCCCACGTTGATTCAATTCAGCATGGAACATATTAAACACACTCAACACCGTGTACTTTTTATTAAAATTAGATCAAGATTAATCGGGTGTCGGCATCCTTTGGACGTTATTTTTCTGGATCGGGACGCGTGTTGTTACCAGATTAAAAAAGACAACGTTCCACTTCTTTTTTTTTGTGTCACTTGTGGAATGAGATACGATCCGCGGAAATTAAATCAAATCACGACAGAAACGTTGGCAAGCTTTAATTATTTCGCAAAGCTGATTATAACGAAATCCACGTTGTAAAGAATTATATCACATCATATTTGTCTCGGGGTAGTTTTTACCCTTTTATGATCATAATTAGGTCATTACTTAACTGAAATTTTATTCTATTATCTGGTAATGAAATAGTATGGATAATTTTTAGATTGCTGTCCACTTATCAATACAAATTAAACAACAGGAATACACTGGAAAGAGTTCCCAAATGTGGTAAATCAAGAAATAAACGAAATCAATGTGACGGTGAGTACCGTAAAATGAGGACTAGAAGAAACTGGCTCCTATGGTAGAAAATCAGCAAAATATCTCTCATTTCTACAAAAAATAGGACAGCGAGACTACTTTCCGATGAAAATTGGTTCCCATTGTTAAAATCTGATGATACTTCATAAGTGAGAAAACTAATTAATGAAAAGTATAATCCCAAGTAAACTTTATCAGTAAAGTAACCTTCAGGAAGCAGTACGCCCTTCCTTACCTTACTCGGTCCAGGGATCCAATATTTCAGCAATATAATGCTCTGCCCCATATTGCTAGAATTAGTTTAAAGTATTTTAAAGAGACTCTGATGCCATGGCTAGCCAGATACCCTAGGAAATTTACCACAGCCTCCACGGATTTTGGAGACTCTAAGACATGAGGTACAGGTAGCTTGGGATACTGTACCTCAAGAGGAAATAGACCACCTCATTGAATTAATGTTAAGACCTGTTGGGGAGTGTTTAGATAACCTCGATAGACAAACACATTATTAACTAAAATTGATAACTATCTATAAAACTATCTAAAAAATGGTGTGTGGTACAATTTCTTTGTCACTGAGTATTTGATATTAAAACAATTTTAAATTATAACGTACCTTTTGGGACGGTGTGAGCCTTAAAATAGATCATGTCTTAAAAATTATGTTAAATATACCTACGACTATAAACAACTAGATCTTAGAACATTAAGGAACGTGTTTAGTAACATGATAAATTTACTGGTGGAAAACCATACATCATTTTTATCTATATAAAAGTAATATCTTCAGCTTTACCCGTGTCAAAAAGATTTAAGGCTTATGTATTCTCATTCTGGCCTAAGTATAAATCAACAACAACAACTGACATTCTTTGGGGACTTCGACAACTCAATATTACATAATTTTATAATAATTAAACGGAAAAAATTATTTAACCGTAACACAGATATGATTAAAGAACTTTTTTCCACGATCTTCGGTAAATATCTTTCCGTGCCGACTAATAAATTTAAAAGTTTTTATCTTTTTCTATGAACTTTCGGAATAATTAAATCCGGCCCCATAAATCCGCTTTTTATGAAATGGAAATAAGAAAAATTCGAAGGAGGTTAAACTGGAAACTTAATTAGTATGTAATTTAATTTATGTCCCCGGGTCTTAATACGGAATCATCCATCGATTTATTCGTCCACTTATTGAAAATGTCTTCGACCACCGATACGAGGCGTCGGCCGGTTCGGCCCCGTTTAACAATAACGACGGAACAATTGCGCATTTATAATTTAACGGGAGCCAGGTCGATTTTCTGTTCTGCACTTTTATTTGACTCGTCAAGTCCCCGCTGTCGTGTTTTGCGTCATCCAAACAAAAACACAATTTATATTTCGAAAACGAACGGATTAACTACAACAGGTAAGTTATATTTAATCACTTTTTTTATTTCCGCCGTTTAATGCGAACACGGTGGCTCATTGTTTTAATAAAGCCCAATACAATTTATTTGGCCGCGTTCGAATTTCGACAGGCCGGGTTTTAATTGTCGGTTTAAACCCAAAACAACTGTCTAAATTATAATTTATTATTTCACAGGGCCTCGCATTGAATTGATGCGAAAAGTATAGGGGGACGTAAAAACACCCACCCACCGATCCTGCGACGTGCAACAAGGCGATTGTTATTTTAATCCCCGTCGCACGCAAATTAATTTAGTTTTAGCAACATTCTGATTCGATTTATTTGTTTGGGCGCCGCAGTAACTAGTAATTAAATGTCGCCGTCATATAGGAAGTGGCAATGGGAAATGCAAACATCTCCTTGTAACACGTTTCACGGATTGCGAAAATTAAATCGAATTGGATCAATGAACCGAACGTTGCGAAAATTCAATACAGGTTGCTGAATGCTCAATTAAATACCGTAAAATGACCGTAACTAAGTTTATTTTTGTGTTTTACACCGGCCTTTCGTGACGATGGTGCAATCAAAATTTTATGGTTCATATAATTGCGCACTTTACTCAAGGATTTGATTGTAAAAGTGTCATAGGAATTGTCGTTGAATTTAAGTTAACGCGGTTATGAACAACTAACTATTAAATGGCTAGCCGTAAACTTTTATCAAGGAAATTTGATTTATGAGACCATGATGAATCGATAATTAATTGATAAGGGTATATAAATATTTAATTGATCAATAAATCAGTAACCATATTTATCTAAACCATAAAAATATCTTATAAATAAATATGTTATCGTTAAATTTAAGTTCACTTACATATGAACAACTAATAAAAGGCAAGTCATAAACTTTAACAGAAAAAAATATATTTACTTGTTTTGGGTCAATATTTAAAAGTTAGACAATATATATTTTAAAATTGTTTAATTAGATGGGTCAGTAATTGAGTTGATTTCAATTTGTGGACAACTTCTAACTGTAATTCATAAACTTTAAAGTAGAAAGAATTTAATTTTACTAGTCCTGAAAAAACAATATTTTGAAGTTAGTGTATATAAAAATGTTCAAATTGATCAATTAGACGAACCAGTAACTAAATTCATTGAAAAAAATAGAAGTGTCTCACGAGTTGTCATTGAATTTAAGTTTACGTGCTTATGAACAACTATTAACTGTAGCTAGTAAACTCTTAATATAATGAATTTAAGTTTACTAGTCCTGGAAAAATAATATTTTGATGGTAAGATATATAAATTTTAAAATATGTCAATTAGATGAACCAATAATTAAATTTTCTGAAACCGTAGATATACCTTAAGTGTTTTCATTGAATTTAAATATATTTGCTCATAAACCAAACGGTAATTGTAAACATTTAATAAAAATAATATAAATTTACTAGTCCTGAAAAAACAATATTTTGAAATTAGGATATATAAAAATGTTCAAATTGATCAATTAGACGAACCAGTAACTAAATTCATTGAAAAAATAGAAGTGTCTCAGGAGTTGTCATTGAATTTAAGTTTACGTGCTTATGAACAACTATTAACTGTAGCTAATAAACTTTTAATAGAAAGAATTTAAGTTTACTAGTCCTGGAAAAATAATATTTTTATGGTAAGATATATAAATTTTAAAATAAGTCAGTTAGATGAACCAATAACTAAATTTTCTGAAACCGTAGATATGCCTTAAGTGTTTTCATTGAATTTAAATATATTTGCTCATAAACCAAACGGTAACTGTAAACATTTAATAAAAATAATATAAATTTACTAGTCCTGAAAAAACAATATTTTGAAGTTAGGGTATATAAAAATTTTTAAATTGATCAATTAGATGAACCAGTAACTAAATTTATTGAAAAAATAGAAGTGTCTCAGGAGTTTCCATTGAATTTAAGTTAAGTGCTTATGAACAATATTAAATGTAGCTAGTAAACTTTTAATAGAAAGAATTTAAGTTTACTAGTCCTGGAAAAATAATATTTTGATGGTAAGATATATAAATTTTAAAATAAGTCAATTAGATGAACTAATAACTAAATTTTCTGAAACCGTAGAAATGCCTTAAGTGTTGTCATTGAATTTAAATATATTTGCTCATAAACAACTACTAACAATAATTTTAAACATTTAATAAAAATAATATAAATTTACTAGTCCTGAAAAAACAATATTTTGAAGTTAGGGTATATAAAAATTTTTAAATTGATCAATTAGATGAACCAGTAACTAAATTTATTGAAAAAATAGAAGTGTCTCAGGAGTTTTCATTGAATTTAAGTTTACGTGCTTATGAACAACTATTAACTGTAGCTAGTTAATTTTTAATAGAAAGAATTTAAGTTTACTAATCCTGGAAAATTAATATTTTGATGGTAGAATATATAAATTTCAAAATATGTCAATTAGATGAACCAGTAACTAAATTTATTGAAAAAAGTGTCTCAGAAGTTGTCATTGAATTTATTAAATTTACGTGCGTATGAACAATATTAACTGTAGCTAGTAAACTTTTAATAGAAAGAATTTAAGTTTACTAGTCCTGGAAAATTAATATTTTGATGGTAGGATATATAAATTTTAAAATAAGTCAATTAGATGAACTAATAACTAAATTTTCTGAAACCGTAGAAATGCCTTAAGTATTGTCATTGAATTTAAATATATTTGCTCATAAACAACTACTAACAGTAATTGTAAACATTTAATAAAAATAATATAAATTTACTAGTCCTGAAAAAACAATATTTTGAAGTTAGGGTATATAAAATTTTTCAGATTGATCAATTAGATGAACCAGTAACTAAATTTATTGAAACCATAGAAGTGTCTCAGGAATTGCCATTGAATTTTAGTTTACGTGCTTATGAACAACTATTAACTGTAGCTAGTAAACTTTTAATAGAAAGAATTTAAGTTTACTAGTCCTGGAAAATTAATATTTTGATGGTAGGATATATAAATTTTAAAATAAGTCAGTTAGATGAACCAGTAACTAAATTGTCTGAAACCATAAAAATGCCTTAAGTGTTATCATTGAATTTAAATATATTTGCTCATAAACAACTACTAACAATAATTTTAAACATTTAATAAAAATAATATAAATTTACTAGTCCTGAAAAAACAATATTTTGAAGTTAGGGATATAAAAATTTTCAAAATGCATCAATTAGATGAACCAGTAACTAAATTTATTGAAAAAATAGAAGTGTCTCAGATGTTGTCATTGAATTTATTAAATTTACGTGCGTATGAACAATATTAACTGTAGCTAGTAAACTTTTAATAGAAAGAATTTAAGTTTACTAGTCCTGGAAAAATAATATTTTGATGGTAAGATATATAAATTTTAAAATAAGTCAATTAGATGAACTAATAACTAAATTTTCTGAAACCGTAGAAATGCCTTAAGTATTGTCATTGAATTTAAATATATTTGCTCATAAACAACTACTAACAGTAATTGTAAACATTTAATAAAAATAATATAAATTTACTAGTCCTGAAAAAACAATATTTTGAAGTTAGGGTATATAAAATTTTTCAGATTGATTAATTAGATGAACCAGTAACTAAATTTATTGAAACCATAGAAGTGTCTCAGGAATTGTCATTGAATTTTAGTTTACGTGCTTATGAACAACTATTAACTGTAGCTAATAAACTTTTAATAGAAAGAATTTAAGTTTACTAGTCCTGGAAAAATAATATTTTGATGGTAAGATATATAAATTTTAAAATAAGTCAATTAGATGAACTAATAACTAAATTTTCTGAACCCGTAGAAATGCCTTAAGTGTTTTCATTGAATTTAAATATATTTGCTCATAAACCAAACGGTAATTGTAAACATTTAATAAAAATAATATAAATTTACTAGTCCTGAAAAAACAATATTTTGAAGTTAGGGTATATAAAAATTTTTAAATTGATCAATTAGATGAACCAGTAACTAAATTTATTGAAAAAATAGAAGTGTCTCAGGAGTTTTCATTGAATTTAAGTTTACGTGCTTATGAACAACTATTAACTGTAGCTAGTTAATTTTTAATAGAAAGAATTTAAGTTTACTAATCCTGGAAAATTAATATTTTGATGGTAGGATATATAAATTTCAAAATATGTCAATTAGATGAACCAGTAACTAAATTTATTGAAAAAATAGAAGTGTCTCAGAAGTTGTCATTGAATTTAAATTTACGTGCGTATGAACAATATTAACTGTAGCTAGTAAACTTTTAATAGAAAGAATTTAAGTTTACTAGTCCTGGAAAAATAATATTTTGATGGTGAGATATATAAATTTTAAAATAAGTCAATTAGATGAACTAATAACTAAATTTTCAGAACCCGTAGAAATGCCTTAAGTGTTGTCATTGAATTTAAATATATTTGCTCATAAACAACTACTAACAGTAATTGTAAACATTTAATAAAAATAATATAAATTTACTAGTCTTGAAAAAACAATATTTTGAAGTTAGGGTATATAAAATTTTTCAGATTGATCAATTAGATGAACCAGTAACTAAATTTATTGAAACCATAGAAGTGTCTCAGGAATTGTCATTGAATTTAAATTTACGTGCGTATGAACAATATTAACTGTAGCTAGTAAACTTTTAATAGAAAGAATTTAAGTTTACTAGTCCTGGAAAAATAATATTTTGATGGTAAGATATATAAATTTTAAAATAAGTCAATTAGATGAACTAATAACTAAATTTTCTGAAACCGTAGAAATGCCTTAAGTGTTGTCATTGAATTTAAATATATTTGCTCATAAACAATTACTTACAGTAATTGTAAACATTTAATAAAAATAATATAAATTTACTAGTCCTGAAAAAACAATATTTTGAAGTTATACCCTAACTAACCTAAATAAAAATTTTCAAATTGATCAATTAGATGAACCAGTAACTAAATTTATTTAAAAAATAGAAGTGTCTCAGAAGTTGTCATTGAATTTATTAAATTTACGTCCGTATGAACAATATTAACTGTAGCTAGTAAACTTTTAATAGAAAGAATTTAAATTTTCTAGTCCTGTAAAAACAATATTTTGAAGTTAGGGTACACAAATTTTAAAATTGGTCAATTAGATGAATCAGTAACTAAATTTAATGAAACCATAGAAGTGTCTTAGAAATTGTCATTGAATTTGATTGTCTCGTACTACTACTGATACCACTAGTAAATTGTTAACAGAAAGAAGTTTAGTTTATTAGTGTTGGAGAATCATTAATGTAAAGTTAGGGTATGTAAATTATAAAACCGATCAAAACATAAACCAGGCCATACTCACTAAAACTATAGAAGTAATAATCGTTGCTCAGAATTTATAACGAAAACCACTTGGAAATAATGGTCCCATTATCACATTAAATTACAATCTTATATTAATCCATAGAGTGTTGTATGAATTACAGCAAATGAAAAAGATTTCCATCCGGCAAAGTTTCACGTTTATTACCCACTAAGTTACATGTTAGTGAACATACTTTTCCACGAAATAGAACCGTTGGAGCGTCGAGCAGTGGATAAACTGTTTTATAAGCATTCGTGCAACATTATCTTCCAATTTCGTTATGAGCATAATTTATTCATACGACGGAGACGTTTCGCACCGTAATTCCATCGGAGTGAGTTCGCATTATATTCGGTATTTTGTAGATTTTGTCAAGACGAAAAGTTACGAGTCTAATCTGTTATGGAGCAAACAGTGCCGCAATTAGTTCCTGGATCCAAAAGCGAGTTAGTGAATGCAGCAAGTGTGTACGCTTATATTTTAACGCGGTTTTCAAGTTATACATGGAATTATGGCAACTTTCATTAGGGGAGATTAGTTTATTAATTCTTGCTTTGTGAAATTCAAATTAGGTTGCTCGTAAGACAAAGGGGCTGAAAGGTGGGGACGCAATTTATAAAAGTATTAATTTCAAACTTTACGTATTTACCCGGTCAAATACGTTAGTTTAATTAAATAATTAATTTGCCCAACAGTGTTTGGTAACGTTTTATTATTGACCCACCGAAACATGCACTAAAATCAACGGGGAGTATAAATTAATCTATTCAAATACAGGTGAATTAATTAAATAACAAATAAACAAACCGATTCATTGATTTCAAATTAGTACTGACGCTGAGTTTTGTTGATAGTTTGGGGAATCACTAATTATAAAAGATTCATTCGGAAAGTTTTAAAATGAAACTTTAAAATTAACAAAACATGTAGTTTCTGCGTTTTCTGTCTTAATTAAACTTCCTAAATAAATTAATATAGGGCTTGATAAAGTTTACGAAAACATTGTCCTGTTGTGGTTAGCATAAGCCCGGTATAATGGTTAAATTAATTAAACTTTTGATTACTTACGACTTTTGTTATTTACTAAATGCCATTTAACATTTTTGAATGTCAAATTCAATTTTATGCCATATTTGAAGGTTTTTGTTCAGTTTTAATAGTGTTTCTTCAATGTGGACTTTCTTAACGTGGAGTTAAAAGATTATGAATTTAATTAATTAAACTTTAATTAAATAAAAACAAAATTATTTTGTTAATCAAACTTAGGGGATTGGAATTTTGGGTTTTCATCCCATTTTGATTCCAATACCATACTTAGGGTTATTTTTTAATTATTTTATTTTTATGTAAATTAAATAAAAACAAAATTATTTTGTTAATCAAACTTAGGGGATTGGGATTTTGGTTTTTCATTCCATTTTGACTGGATTATATTTTAATTATTTTATTTTTATGTAAATTATGTTTCTTTTTAATTAATTAAAAACTGTTTTTAATTAAATTTTAGATTTTTTGACTATCATTTATCATAAAATATTAGATTTTTTGATAATTTCATTCTATTTTTTTCAAATTTCAACGACTTTTTGAGTTTCTCTAATGTAAATTTCAACATTAATTAATTAAAAATATTTTTTTTTTTTTTAAATAAATTTTACATTTTTCTGTCTATTTTATCTCGTGTTTTAACTATTTTTTAAATTCTATGTATTTCTCTAATGTAAATTTTATGATTTAATTTATTAAAGTCGACATTAATTAACCAAAAACAAGTTTTAGATTTTTTGAGTATCAAACTGTAATTTTCTTATATTTTAATATATTTTATTAAATTTTATCAATAGTTCTCGCAATTTTTTTATTTAATTTCTTTAAATCAAGTTTAATTAATCAAAAACAATTTTTTTACTTACTTACTTCAACGACATTTTGACTTCTCTTAAAACATTTTTCTCATATAAATTATATAATTTAAATAAATCAACATTATTAATTAATTGAAAACTATTTTTTTATAAAGTTTTATATTTTTTGAGTATCGATTTCGATTTTATCTCGTATTTGAAATGCTTTTTTAGTTTTTAGTATATTTCTCGAATATAAATTTTAGTATTTTATTTTTTATAGTTTATTATTATTAATATATTAAATAAAAATTTTTTTAATTAAATTTTATATTTTTTGAGAATTGAATTCTATTTTTTTCATATTTCAACGATTTTTTGAGTTCTTTCAATATTTTTCTAATATAAATTTTATGATTATAATATATAAACAATAATTAATTAAAAATATTTTTTAAAATTAATCTTGTATTTGAAAGACTTTTGTTTTTGGAAAGTTTCTCGGATATAATATTTATTATTTTATTCCTTATAGTCAAATTTAATTAATAAAAATCAATTTTTTAATTAAATTTTAGACTACTTTTTCATATTTTAATGATTTACTATTATTTATCTAATGTAAGTTAATAGATTAATTAATAAAAAATATTTTTTTAAATTAAATTCCACATTTTTGTGAGTACCAATTTCTATTTTATGTTATGTTTGGAAGATTTAAAGTCAACTTTAATTCATTAAAAAATAATTTAGTTGTTTTTCTGTTTTAAAAATATTTTTTTGTCATATATTAATGTCAACTTTAATTGACACAACAGAATTTAATGTTTCAGTTACAAATTAATTTTAGTAAAAAAGGGGCAATTTTTTTTAATTAATTAAAATTCATTGATTTTTTTTTTGACTCTCAAAAATGGTAGAACTTTTTTTAATCAATTAAAAAGTTGAATTTAAGAAACTATAAAATTTGCATTAGAGAAATTTTAAAAATTCATTTCGTATGAGGCAAAATGGAATATAATACGTAGAAATTAAAAAAAAATGTGTACTGTTTTTAATTAAATATTCGACTTTAATAAAGTACAAAAAGTTTACATTAAAGAAATATTTTCAAAGCAAAAACTCGAGACAAGATGGAATTTGACATACAAAAATTTGATTAAAATTTGATGAAAAATATCTTGAATAATAGAGTAAGTACTTCTTCGTTTTAACAAATAAATGTAAAAATAACATTTAAGGTCTGTCAATAAAAAATCATGTTAATATTTAAAAACAAACATGCCGTAAAAACCTATATGAGACACAAAAATTGTGTGTGCGTGTGCCAAAGGGCGTATTTGCTCGGTCGTTTACCGCCATTGCCTCGTCAAATCTGCCACGGATCGGATTACGTAAAATCTGTACACAGATCGAGGCACTTCGCCGTAATCTCAATACGTTAAGTTCGCCATTGTGGCGTGCAAGACGAAAGTTTTGACTTACCGATTTTAATTTTGTTTGCCAATCCAATGTTCGACGCAATAAAGCTGTTTGCATTTAAGTTTGCGGTTTTAATTAAATCGGGAACTTTGTGAATGGATGATTTGGTGCTCGGTTATTGTATGAATTTGGCCGGAAGCGCGGACAAATCGGTGGATGGCTGAAGAAAGTGCCAATGCTCATCCGGCTTATCGGCTTAAGGTTACATCCGTATTGAATTAGCCGAAAAGAGTGGCGGCAAGTTATCCGGAGTAGATAAAACCGACTGATTTTTACGAGTCAAATTCTTATTACCGGGATGGAGTGTGTGAAATAGGCCGTTTTTATTGTTGGCTTCGAACGGCTGATACGTTCGCAAGTTCCCACCCGAAATTTATCGCCGTCTCAGCCGCCCCTCCGACAACATTATTTTCGTCGATTTTTTTTTCCTTATATTATTGTGACCATCGCGCCAGTGTATCACATTTCGATCAAATAATAACATAGTCTTTTGGGAAAATTTGATGACTGGCTGCCGCCACTTTCGAATATGGAATGGGGCGGCGAATAATGAAAGGGGGGCGGTTTACGAGTGTGCACCTCGCTTACAAGTGAATGTTTTCGGAGTATTGCCCAGAGATATGGCAGAACAAGGGAACGTAGAATTCAAAATATGTCATATATTTTTTTAAAGTATTGTAATAAAGTAATAAACTTTGTTTTTTACTAAAATTAATTTGTAACTAAAGCGGTGAATTATCCATTACACCGTATATTTTCATAGTTTAGATGTATTTTTTTAGAAGCTTTCTATAAAATTATTATCAAATTTTATTAAAAATTGAATATTAATTTTATCTGACATTTAATTTATTTATTTTTATTATAATTAGTACGAAAAGTCAAGAAAACTAAAAAACAATACTTTCTGCAGATATTTATAAATTTTATTTATACTTATTTAAATTTTTTATTGTTGTTCAAATACGAGATAAAAATAGAATTTAATAGTCAAAAATTCTCAAATATTCTCAAAAATATAAAATTTAATTATTATTATTATTTTTAATCAATTAAATTTGATTTTAAGGAATTAAATCACAAAAATTTATAATACAATCGAGAATTGTTTCTCAAATTTGGAAAATTCTCAAGAAATCTAAAAATTAGCAAAAAAAAAAAAAAAATATTAACTCAAGTTAATTATAAATAAATAAAATATATGAATGAGGTATTATCAAAATTGAAAAAAAAAAATACCGAGCAAAATTAAATTTGATAATCAAAGAATATAAAAAAATGTATTTAATTAATTAAAGTTGATTTTAAATAATCAGATTTCAATTTTAATAATAATCCTCTAATATTAAATTTATAATTTTTAGTTTATTTTTTAAATAGTTAAAAATAAAATAATTTTTTACTTAATTTTTAAAAATTTTGACTTGTTGAAGATTTTCCAGTTTTAAAAATTTGTCTTTTAAGTTTTCTTAAATAAATTAAAAACAAAATAATTTTTTAATTACATTTGTAAGTGTGTATTTGAAAATTTTTTATTTTAATTTTAATAATATTTCTAAAATGCCTATTTTTTTATTTGATTTTTAAAGTCAATTATTATTATAAGTTAATAATTAATATTTTTTTTTTAAATTAATTTTACATTTGAGTATCAAATTCATATTTTATCGCCTATTTTAACTATTGTTTATATTTTATATATTTCTCTAATGTAAATTTTATGATTTAATTTATTAAAGTCGACATTAATGAAAAACAATTTTTTTATTTCAGTTTTAGATTTTTTGACTATCAAATTTTATTTTTCTCATATTTTTATATATTTTTTCACTTTTATTAATAGTTTTCCTAATTTTTTATATTTAATTTCTTTAAATTAAATTTAATTAATCAAAAACAATTTTTTTCGTTAAATTTTATATTTATTTGTTCTCAAAAATATAAAATTTAGTTATTATTATTGTTTTTAATCAATACTAACTAAAATTTAGAAAACTGTTCAAAAATAAAAAATACATATTAATACTCAAGAAAAATTAAAATTAGTCAAAAAAAAAAACATTTTTTTATTAACTAAAGTAAACTTGAAATAAAATTATAAATAAATAAATTGTATAAATGATATATAACTAAAATTAACAAAAACACGAGACAAAATTAATTTAGATAATCAAAAAATTTTCTTAAATTTTAATTTTTTGACTCCTTAAAGTTTTTTTATTATAATGGTTCAGTTTTTCTGATATTTCTTTAATAAACATTTTTAAATGAACATTACTTAATTAAAAATATACTTTTAATTAATTAATTAAAGATTAACATTTTTTAGTACAACTTCTGTTTTTTTCTCTATTTTATATAATAATAATCGTTTAGTATAAATTTTATAATTTATTTTTTACAGCTTCAAATAATTAAAAATAAAATATTTTTTTTAAGTAAATTTTAAAATTTTTAACCTTTTAGACTTTTTATTTTAATTTTAATAATATTTATTAAATGTCAATTTTTCGATTTGATATTTCTTTAAAAAATATTTTTAAGTCAATTTTAATTAACTACAAAAAAATGCTTTTTAAAAGAACTTTAAAATTTTTGAGTATCAAATACTTTATTTTGTATTTGAAGGTTTTTTTAGTTGATCTGATTTCAGTTTTTAAATGAACTTTAATTAATTAAAAAAATACTTTAATTAAACTTTTTGAGCATCAAATTCTATTTTGACTCCGTTTTAAATAATAATAATAATCCTTACTTTAAATTATTAAAAATAAAATTATTTTTTAATTAAATTTTAAAATTATTTATCTATATTTAAAGTATCAGTTTTAAAAATATGTATAAAATTATACTTTGTCTTGTAATTAAAGCTTTTTCCAGTTTTTCTGATATTTCTTTAATAACAGTTTTTATATTTTTAATTAATTAAAAAAAATTGTTTAATTAAATTTTAACGTTTTTGAGCATCAAATTTTAATTTGTCTCCAATTTAAATAATAAAAATTCTTTAATATGAATTTTATAATTTAATTTCTGACAGTCAGTTTTAAATAATTAAAAACAAAATAATTTTTTAATATTTTAAAATTTTTGTCCTGTATTTGAGGATTTTTCAGTTTTAAAAATTTGTTTCGAATTTTCATATTTTTAATAATATTTGTAAACAAACGTTAATTTTATGATTTAATTTCTTGAAAACAATTTTAATTGATTTTTTAACTAAACATCAAAATTTTTAAGTATAAAATTACACTGTTTTTTATATGAAGGTTTATATAATAAAAGATTAGACTAACTTTTATTAATTAGGAAAATATTTATTCATTAAAGTTTAATATTTATGAGTATTAATCTAATAGTTGATATAAATTTTGTATTATTTTTAATCAAATTTTAATTTTTTGACAACTTTAATTAATTAAAAATAAAATTGTTTGGTTAAATTTTTATATTTTTTAGTATAAAATACAATTTTTTCCTGTATTAAATGATATTTTTAATTATAATTATATTTCTATAATATAATATGTGATTTCTTAGTTTTATTTAATAAAAAAGTTTTATTCAAACTCAGTAAATTCATTTTACAAATTTTGACAATCCTGCTAAATTAATTGAAACATTTATATATTTATTGGACCCAGTTGGTCCAATTGTAATCAAAACAAGCGCGTCCTTCATAATTTATTCCGTCGCTTTAAACCCGGAATTTTTGATTAAACAAAACCTCCTTAATAATTTTCAGCGACTCCTAATCTCATTGTTATCAATGGGGCACTATTTCGGTATAAAGATGGTGCGCGTGAATTCCGTTAGCATAATAGTTTCAAAGCAAATATTTAACTATCCAGGAAAGTTTAACAAATTTGCATTTCAGATGTTTACTGATTTAATTCCTTTCTATAGAATTATCACGATTGTATACAACAAAACGGCTAACGGCCGTTACACAACTCTGCAAAATACGAAAATCTTGTTTGCGCACGCTGCAAAAGTGGATAATCTGTATTAATTGATGCGACGCTTCGCGGACGTGTAATAAAAATGTGTTTGCATAATTTTAAATAACAAATGCAATTAGTATTGTTTTTAATTTGCAACAAAACGCGTCCGGCTAAACGGAAATTCAATAAAAACCGAATTAAATTCTATTCCGTAATTCCTATTTGATGCTTTCCAATCAAATGAATACAAAAATACTTCAAGTAATTACTGACGGGCATTAAATGGTTTAGTGTGTACATTAAATTAACATACAATTAGCCGGGTTTAATATAAACGAGTTAGAAATAATTTATAATTTATTCAAACTCGCTGGATTGTTTAATGGGGTTAATAATGTCAAAGGTCGGATTAGTACAATACAAACTTTAAGTTTTTGAGGGCGCATTTAATGGTCGGAAACTTTTATTTCTACTTTTAAGTTTTAGATTTTCTTTTTTTAAGAAAAAACATTAAACTTTTTCTTATCAATGAAAATATTACTCTCAAATTTTGTCACGTATATGAAGATATTTTATTTTAATAACATTTCTTTAATGTAAATTTTATAATTTGACTTTTCAAGTCCACTTCAATTAATACAAACCAAATTCAATAATTTTTAAAATTTGTAATTATCAAATTCAAAAATTTATGTGAACTTTAAAATTTAATTTTATTTCATTATTAATAAAAATTTTTAAATACAATATTAAGATTTCTCTGTATCAAATTCTATTTTGTCTCTTATTTAAAGGTTTTCTGGCTGTTTTTATAATATTTCTTTAATGTGTTTATAATTTAATTTCTTAAAGTTCCCTTCAATTAATAAAACTCGAATTTTAAATTTTCTGAGTATCATAATTCTATTTTTTCTTTTATTTGAAGGTTGTTACATGTTTTAATATTTCTTCTTAAAATCCACATTAATTAATAAGAATCAAATAATTTTTCATTTAATTTTAAAATTTTTTATTATAAAATTTAAAATTTTTGTAAATTTTATAATTTAATTATTAAACGTCAATATTAAATATTAAAAAAAAAATTGAGTATCAAATTCTCTTTTGTCTCTTACTTGAAAGTTTTTTTCCTGTTTAAATAATATGTGAATTTTATAATTTGATTTCTTGAAGATTACTTTAATTAATTAAAAATCGAATAATTTTTTAATTATATGTAAAATTTTTGATTATCAAATTCAAAATTTATATCAATTTAAAATTTAATTAATTAAAAATCAAATAATTTCCAAATCCAATTTTAAAATTTGTGTTTTAAATTCTATTTTGTGTCTTATTTGAAGATATTTTCTAATTTCAATTTTTAAAATCCATTTTAATTAATAAAAATCAATTTTTTTAATTAAATTTTAAAATTTTTGATTATTAAGTTCAGAATTTATGTAAATTTTATAATTTAACTTTTTAACGTCAATTTTACTAATTAAAAATTTATATAAATTTTATAATTTAATTTTTCACTGATATTTTAATTAATAAAAAATTTTGTAATTTAATTTTAATTTTAAAAATGTTTTTTGACAAATTTCATTTGTCTCGTATTTAATAATTATTAAATTAAATTTTAAAATTATTATTGATTATCAAATTCAAAATTTATTATATTTTATATGACTGAATTTTAATTAACTAAAAAATATATTTTTTTGAATATTAAATTTTATTTCGTCTTGTATTTGAAGTTTTTTTCATATTTGAGTTTAAAGTAAACTTTATAGTTTGATTTCTTAAAGTCTATTTAATTTAATTAAAAATACTTCGTAAAATACACTTTAAGATTTTTGAGAATTAATTTCCTTTTTCTCTTGTATGTATTTTTTTTTTTCAGTTTTAATGTAAATTTTATCATTTGATACTCAACTTTAATAATTAAATTAAATACTTTTTTAATAATATCCTTTTTTTTAATTTTATATTTTAATTCTTAAAGTCAATTAAGAATAAAATATTTTTTTAATTAAATGTTAAGTAAATTACATGATTTGTGGTCTTAAAGTCAAAATTAATTAATAAAAAATTCCTTTTTGCCTCATATTTAATGATTTTTCTAATTCTAATAATATTTCACATAAATGAGAGAGTCAATTTTAAAATATTTATTAATTATAATACAAAACTTATGAGAAACATAAATTAATATTTATTCAAACCTTCTGACATTTTAGTTACATTAATTGAAATATAATCATATAAGTCATAATTTATTCCGTCGTTTTAAACCCGGAATCTGCTTCTCTCATTTTTAATTAATATAAATCTCTCTGTGTAAAATATAAATTGAGAAGAAATATTGTAAAGAATAAATAAGTTTAAATATATATTCAAATCAAATAAATTATTTTTAACTATAACTATTGATATCCACATTATGGTTCTAAATTTAACTCTAATAATAAAGGTCAATTATTGTTACAATTTGCCTTTATTAACATTAATCTTAATGATGGTTTATTGCCATAATTATAAGTTAATAAATGTAAACACCAAAAACCAATATAATGGTATTCAAACATTCCCTCAAATTACACATTTTTTGTTAACCAACGTTTAAATGACATTTCTATACTAACGACATAAATTACCTTAATTCTGAACATTCTAACAAATTCGTATATTTATGATCTCATTTCCAGATAAGAATAGAATAGAATTCCAGTTAAGTAATTACCTAATTATAATCAGAAAAGGGTAAAAACTACCCCGGGACAATATGATGTACTCGTAATTCTTTACAACGTGAATTTCGTTATAATCAGCTTTGCGAAATAATTAAAGCTTGCCAACGCTTCTGTCGTGATTTGATTTAATTTTCTCAGATCGTATCTCATTCCACAAGTGACACGAAAAAAAAAAGAAGTGGAACGGTGTCTTTTTGTAATCCGGTAACAACACGCGTCCCGGTCCAGGCTTAAAAATAACGTCCAAAGGATGCCGACACCCGATTAATCTTGATCCAATTTTAATAAAGAGTACACGGTGTTGAGTGTGTTTAAGATGTTCCATGCTGGATTGGATCAACGTGGGACTGAATGAAAAGTTTTCAAGGGAAAATTCGAAGTTGAAATAATGGAAGTTGTAAAAATTGTGAGAAGTTTAAAGTTCAGTACAGGCACAGTTCTTAAATCTTTTTTAAATATCAGAGAGTTAAATAAGTAGTTAACATGAAGCCACCTATAAATTAAATCAACAAAGAACTGAAGGGGAAGTTTCCATGAAGAAATTTGAAGTTAAAACTGTAAAACTCGTAAAGACTAAAAGTTGGATATTCAATACTGACATGGTTGTTAACAGATCTTAAATTAACTACACAATTAACATAAAAATTATCATGCTTAATTTGCATTTAAAATTTGGGGTGAAGTATTCAACAGTATCATATAATTAATTTCATTTCAGAGACTTGAACCAATTTATTCCTTTTCATTTTTTATACTCGTATAATTCATATACAGGATGATTCACCTATATCATTCATTAGAAATTTATTAAGATAAGAAGAAAACAGAAAAATAACCTTCAAATAAGAGACAAAAATGAATTTGATATTCAGAAATTTGAAAATTGAATTTTAAAATTATTAATTTTTAATTAATTAAATTTGACGTTTAAAAATTAAATTCTAAAATTTACATTAGTTTAGAATTTGATAATCAAAAATTTTAAAATTAATTAAAAATATATTTGATTTTTAATTAATTAAAGTGAACTTAAGAAATTAAATTATAAAATTCACACAAAAATGAATTTGATATTCAGAAATTTGAAAACTGAATTTTAAAATTATTGATTTTTAATTAATTAAATTTGACGTTTAAAAATTAAATTCTAAAATTTACATTAGTTTAGAATTTGTTAATCAAAAATTTTAAAATTAATTGATTTTTAATTAATTAAAGTGAACTTAAGAAATTAAATTATAAAATTCACACAAAAATGAATTTGATATTCAGAAATTTGAAAATTGAATTTTAAAATTATTGATTTTTAATTAATTAAATTTGACGTTTAAAAATTAAATTCTAAAATTTACATTAGTTTAGAATTTGATAATCAAAAATTTTAAAATTAATTAAAAATATATTTGATTTTTAATTAATTAAAGTGAACTTAAGAAATTAAATTATAAAATTCACATTAAAGGAACATTATTATAACAAAAAAACCTTCAAATAAGAGACTAAAACTATTTTGATACTTAGAAATGTGAAAATGGGATTTAAAGATTATTTGATTTTTAATTAACTAAAATAGACGATAAAAAATTAAATTTTAAAATTTACATAAATTTTGAGACAAAAATGAATTTGATACTCATAATTAATTAAAATTAACATTATAATACGTTCAAGATCAGTATTGGTGATGATAAATTTAATTCAAACATTATGAAATTCCAAATTTTAATACTAAAATTTCTATTCGAGTCGATTTAAGGATTGCTGGTTGTTGGCCAAGTGGACGATTTAAGTAAACAAAATATTGACGGTAACGCGTAATGTACACAGGGATGTGGGTGGTGGTGGTGGTGTAGTCGAACACTTTTTGCATTCGTAATAAACAGTGCGTGTAAATTTCATTGTCTGTTGTTCTACAACGCGTACGAAGTGTTCAATTTACAAAGTGTATGTTTAGCCGGTAGTATTTACATGATAATCGAGTTAAATTAAACTGATTTTCGAGGGGGAAAATGCCACTCATTTGCGATGAATATTGAGTAAGGGAAGTGATTCACGTTGAAATATATGCAAAGAAGGTACAATAGCCATTTCACACATAGACGGGCAAATACCTGTGTTAAAATGTAAATGAGAACAGGAGGCCATCCCGAATTTCACGAATGACCCGAATTATTGTACCGGGTTCGGCGTAATTCACACAAAATATGTTGTGTGGCACATGTCATGCGTGAAACTGGAATATTCGGAACGGCCCGAGCAAAAACTTAACGAAAACACTGATTCCCGGACGATTTTCGAATTTGCACCGATCGTGATTGCATTAATGGATTAGGGAATTGCTCGTCCAAATATTTCTAGTCCCGTCGACAAGTTCCATTATACTTCCGACGGTTTTTGTTTGTATCAATTTACAATTCGGATGTTTTGGATGAATAATTGGAATGTTCCAATTTTAAATTCGATTAACGGTTAAGTTTGCTTTTGTTTTGTTTGGAAATTGGAAAGTGGAAAGTGGTACGAGGTGTCGAACAGAAAAAAACTTTTTTATCAGTTTGTCGTTTCGGTTAATTTTGTTGAACTCGAATCAAATTTTTACAATTCTATCAACTTACTACAATAATTTTGTAAACAAGAAATATTTAATGATTTTGGAGGAAGCTCAATTATGGTATGGGAAGAGATTTTCTTTAGATTTTTTAGATTCTTTAGAATCTTTAGATTCTTTAGATTCTTTAGATTCTTTAGATCCTTTAGATTCTTTAGATTCTTTAGATTCTTTACATTCTTTAGATTCTTTAGATTCTTTAGATTCTTTAGATTCTTTAGATTCTTTAGATTCTTTAGATTCTTTAGATTCTTTAGATTCTTTAGATTCTTTAGATTCTTTAGATTCTTTAGATTCTTTAGATTCTTTAGATTCTTTAGATTCTTTAGATTCTTTAGATTCTTTAGATTCTTTAGATTCTTTAGATTCTTTAGATTCTTTAGATTCTTTAGATTCTTTAGATTCTTTAGATTCTTTAGATTCTTTAGATTCTTTAGATTCTTTAGATTCTTTAGATTCTTTAGATTCTTTAGATTCTTTAGATTCTTTAGATTCTTTAGATTCTTTAGATTCTTTAGATTCTTTAGATTCTTTAGATTCTTTAGATTCTTTAGATTCTTTAGATTCTTTAGATTCTTTAGATTCTTTAGATTCTTTAGATTCTTTAGATTCTTTAGATTCTTTAGATTCTTTAGATTCTTTAGATTCTTTAGATTCTTTAGATTCTTTAGATTCTTTAGATTCTTTAGATTCTTTAGATTCTTTAGATTCTTTAGATTCTTTAGATTCTTTAGATTCTTTAGATTCTTTAGATTCTTTAGATTCTTTAGATTCTTTAGATTCTTTAGATTCTTCAGATTCTTTAGATTCTTTAGATTCTTTAGATTCTTTAGATTCTTTAGATTCTTTAGATTCTTTAGATTCTTTAGATTCTTTAGATTCTTTAGATTCTTTAGATTCTTTAGATTCTTTAGATTCTTTAGATTCTTTAGATTCTTTAGATTCTTTAGATTCTTTAGATTCTTTAGATTCTTTAGATTCTTTAGATTCTTTAGATTCTTTAGATTCTTTAGATTCTTTAGATTCTTTAGATTCTTTAGATTCTTTAGATTCTTTAGATTCTTTAGATTCTTTAGATTCTTTAGATTCTTTAGATTCTTTAGATTCTTTAGATTCTTTAGATTCTTCAGATTCTTTAGATTATTAAGTTTTTTAGTATTTTTTGATTCTTTAGATTTTTTAAATTCTTTAGAATCTTTAGAGTTATTTAGAAGTGAACTAGTCAGAATATCCTTAATAATTCGACACTTCGGCGCAATTCGCGTGCGATTATTAAAATGCGCAAATTGTTATTAAGTAGCTGAGCAAAAGGGGCAATAACTCAAATTTTATGGTTATGAGATACTTAATATCGTTTAGCCGGAAGGGAATTAAGGTATTAGAAATGAGATATGCGAAAGCAAAAAAGGGACGACGAACAAATTGGTTCATGCCCTTGAAGTCGGAGTTGTTCCTCCAACCCCCCGGAATTAACGGATTCGTTCGGTGCCGTTACTGTTAAATATTTCACCCTGATTTTTTTTTTAATGGAAATTTACTAAGGTTCACGTTAGGGATAATTTATGGGTGGCTTTATGTTAATTATGTATTTAACTGGCTGATATTTAAGAACTGTGTCTTGTATTGAACTTTTAAGTCCCAAGTTTTTTTTTGGGTATTGAACTTGAAAACTTTTCTTTCGGTTCTGTGTTGATTTAATTTTACATGGAATATCTTAAACACACTCGACAATGTGTACTTTTTATTAAAATTCTATGTGAAACTGGGACGGCTGTTGTTAGCAGACTCCTTAAACATAAAAATAAATTCAGTATAGGAAAATGTGATAATGATTTGTATAACACGTTTTAACATTGTTGTATTAAACTAAACGCAAACGGTATTTCAGTAAAGTTTAGAGGTTTTTGACCACATTTTTAAATTTCAATTTTTTTATTTCTAAAATTTATTACTCTATATTAAAAAAGTTAATTTTCATTATATTATTTAAAATTTTTCGTAAAAAATGTTAAATAAATAAATACGCACTTTTTAATATATTCTATTTCAATAAATTTTTTGGCAACATTTTTAAATTTCATTTTTTTTTATATTTATTGCTATGTATTAAAAATAATTTGCAATAGATTACTTAAAATTTCCCATTAAAATGTACCATAGATAATTTTTCTTTGTAGAGTAAATATTTTTTCTAATGTATTTAATTGATTACATTTTTTGTTATTATTATTTTTTTTTAATAATTGAAATTACCGTAAGTTATAAAAGATGTTATTTACTTTATTTATATACATTAAGTTTTTTTTATTACTGTAAATTTTAAAGATTTTCGACCAGATTTATATTAAAAAAATTAATTTTCAATAGATTACTTAAAAATTCTTATAAAAAATATTCCACAGATAATTTTTCTTTTTAGAGTTTATTATTATTGTTTAATGGAAATTATCACAATTTATTATTTTATTTATATTTTTTTAAATTTCCATAAGTATTTCATAGTATCATCAATTTATTCCAGTAAATTTTAAAGATTTGTGTCCAGATTTTTTGAATTTCAAAAATTATATCTATATATTAAAAAGAATATTTTTTATTAGATTTCTTAAAATTTCTCATAAAAAATGTACCATAGTTAATTTTTCTTTGTGGAGTGAATAATTTTTGTTATATTATTTATTTTATTGATTGAAATTATCATAATTTATAAAAGATGTTATTTACTTTGTTTATTTTTAAATTTTCAGATAAATATGCATTTTTTAACATTTAACATATATTCCAGTAAATTTTAAAGGTTTTTGACCACATTTTTAAATTTCATTTTTTTTTTATTTCTAAAATTTATTACTCTATATTAGAAAAGATAATTTTCATTATATTATTTAAAATTTCTCATAAAAATGTACCATGGATAATTTGTCTTTGTAGAGTGAATATTTTTCTTATTATAATTTTTTTTATTAATTAAAATTACCATCATTTATAAAGGATGTTATTTACTGTTATTTATATATTTTCAAGATTTCAGATAAATACGCACTTTTTAATACAATTTATTTCAATAAATTTGGAGATTTTTGGCCACATTTTTAAATTTCATTTTTTTTTTTTAATTTATTTCAATGTATTAAAAAATTATTTTCAATAGATAATTTTTCTTTGTAGTTCACACTTTTTAACATTTTTTATTACTGTAAATTTTAAAGATTTTCGACCAGATTTATATTAAAAAAAATAATTTTCATTAGATTACTTAAAATTTCTCATAAAAAAATATTCCATACATAATTTTTCTTTAAGTTTTTTTTATGCTCCTATTTACATTTTTTTATTATATTTTTTTATTAATTGAAATTACCATAATTTATAAAACAATTAATTTACTTTATTTATATATTTTTAAGATTTCAGCGAAGTAAGTATATTTTCACAATTTTAATCCAGTATATTTTAGAGATTTTTCTTTCTTTAATAACTTAAGATTTCTCACATAAATGTACCATATTTTTTAAATGTAATTTGTTATTATTATCAATTTATTCCAGTTAATTTTAAAGATTTGTGTCCAGATTTTTTGAATTTCAAAAATTATTTCTGTACATTAAAAAAAAATATTTTTTTTTGGTAACTTAAAATTTCTGATATAAATGTATTATAAATAATTGTTTCTGCAGTGAATATTGACATTTAAAATTAATTAATAATTAAATAAATAATGTATTAATAATTTATTAAGGATATAATTTTATTTTATTTATATGTTTTTAAGCTCTCAGATAAGTGAGTAGTTTTTAAAATTTTCTTGTTCCAATAAATTTTTGGCCAGTTTTTCAAATTTCAATTTGTTTATCAAATTACAACTATATATTAAAAAATAATTTTACTTTTTGCATTACTTACGCAAATGTATAATAGATATTTATTTTCTGTTGCTTTAATATTTTTTAAAATAATTGCACATATTTAATATTTTAATTTTTAATTGAACATTTGTTATTTATATTGAATTTTATTGTTTTGCTGTTATTAGTTCTTTAGTTGGCTAAACAGATATTCGTTTCTCCAGAAAATTCTGAAATAGCTTTAAAAATCTTTAAATACGAGAATTTCTATGTCTTTCGAGTCAAAACTCATTTTCTGTCCGTGACCATCCTCCACTTAAATGATTCATCACGATCCACGTAATTTACGATATGAAAACTTAACCCAAACTAAAACGATACGATTGTTTCATTTAGCTTTTGTGATACCACTTGAATCGTTTCTTCCTCGGCGAACGTTTCCTCAATAAACATAACCTGATTGTTACCAGAAACAATAGAAAATATCCTTAACAATTACACCGACGGAACTACACAAATAGTACTAATCCCCATAACCGGACCCTTTATTTCGGTTTTCGTTCAACTGCGGCTCCCATTTCGCCGGCTAATAAATACATTCCGGACATGTCAGGAGTTCCAACGTCTGCGTTATAATTACCGTATTCGATTAGGACCTAAACCGCTTTACTCAAATTAATGTGCGCCCGTCCCGCACAAACGGCCGTATAAACTTTTCTTTATGGGTCCGCACGAGCAACGGACACACACACACACACACACACACAGGGAGAGGGAAAAACAAAACAAATAACACACGCAACTTGGCCGTAGGGGCGCACATTTATTACGTTCACATCATTAAATCTAATCCGGCAGCGGTTTCTTTTTTTTTTTGCTCTTCGTTTTTTGGCAATATTTAAAATAAATTGGGCATGGTCGGCGACGTTATCGTCGTCGTGCGGCCGTTTGTGAAAACGACTCTATGTGCACGGCAAACGCGATTAATTAAATAAACGCTAAATTTGTATAATTATTCGATGGCACACAAGTACAAATTGAGCTGTAAATGATTGACCGGGCCGAGGAATTAAATAAAGCATTTTATTCACGTAATCAGGATTTACAAACAAATGCACCGACAAGCATCGGGCTTCACTTAGGGCCTATTTTAATAATCAATGAAATAAACGGTGCGTATTTGTTTAGGAAGATTTTGTTCGATTTGTTTTGTTGGAAAATAAAATGGAGATCATCAGTTTTATTTATCTAGGCTTGAGGGTATTGTTTTTGGGATATTGAAGGGAATTTTGTGTTTCAAATTTCCATACATCTACAAGTAAAATATTCTAAACATGATTATTTATAATTTGGAATTTTATACATTTATTGTATAATTAATAATTAATAAAGAGGCCTGTTGAGAAATTTTCAGAATTAATATTTACACATGTATTAACATATAATATTTTATTATATTTATTTTAGTTCACTGTTTTAATAAGCTTAAACAAAATGAATATAAATTTGTATTTGTTATTCTGCTAAAGCATTTTATGACAAAATCCCAGTATTGTTTAATAAAATAAATAATTCTAAATTTGCTCAATTAAATCAAAGCTTTATATTTTATTTACAACACAATAATATCCTCGACATTAATTATGAAATTTCATACAATAATAATAAATTTATTTCTATGTTGTAAAACTTTTACAGCTTAAATATAATACAAATATTTTAAATCCTTAAGTATATAGTTAATGCTTAATTTTATATTATTACACTAAATTTTTTGCGAAAATAAAGTTTTTATTATATTTACAGAGTGCCTCCTTTTATGGAATCAATTTAATGTTTGGAATAAAACAAAAATAAAAATTGTATTTTTCCTAAATAATTTCCGAAGTTATTTTATTAATTCTTTGCGAAGTAATAATTATTTTACATCTCCAACTTTATATAATTTTTCTAGACTTAACTTATTTGTCCTAACGTGTTGTAATCTGACCTAACCTAACGCAATCTTACCTAACCTAACTTAACGTAACCTACTCTAAACTAATAAAATGTAGTCCCATTTTCTCATATTTCATTTTTTTCTATGTATGTATTAAAAGAAATAATCTACCTTTTGATTCTTGACATTCCGTACATAAATTTTGTAATAATTTTTTATGTATTAATTACATTTAACTGATATATTTTATTTTATATCATTATTATGATTATTTTAACTTTACTATATATTTTAATTTTTTAAAATTTAAATGAAATATTTTTTTTTTTTAAATTTTAATTTGAATATTTTATTATAAATCTTTTTAATATAAATAAAATATTTATTATTTAATTTTTTTAATTTATAAATTAAATATTTTATTTTTGTTTTAATTTAAATTATATTTCATATATTTATCTCATTAATATTTTATTAATTTTAAATTACAGATATATTTTTTTAAATTAAATTAAATATTTATTTATTTAATTTTAAATTGAATATTGTATTATTTATGTTAATATAATTTTTTTTTTGTAATTTAAATTAAACACATACTAATATTTTTTAATTTTAAAATTAATTAATTCTTTTCTCCTTTTTTAATTTTTTATTAATAATATAATTTTTATAATTTTTTTATTAATTTAATATAAATTTTCTTAATTTAAACTAAGCAGTTCAAATTATGAAATTTAAATTAAATATAAATTTTTAATTTGAAATTGAATATTTTAATATACATATTTTATTTTAAATTATTATTTTATTCTTTAATTACATATTATTATTTTTTAAATGCTAAATTGATTATTATTGATTAATGTATTTTTTGTGTTAATTTAAATTAAATATATATTTTAAATTTGAATTAATTTTAATATATATTTTTTAATTTAAATTTTAATTTTTTAATTAAATATTGTATTATTTTTCTAATTTTAATACTAAATTAAGTATTTTGTTTGTCTATTTTATTTAAATTATTTATTATTATTTTTCTAATTAAATTAAATATTTAAATTTTCTAAATTTAAATTAAGAATTTTATTTTTTAATTTAAATTAAATATATTAATTTTATTTTATATTTTTTAATTAAATAAAATTAAATTAAATTTTATTAAATATTTTTTTTTTAATTGGATTAAATATTTTATTGTTGTTTTAATCTAAATTATATATTTTATATTTAATAATATATTTTTAAGTTTAATTTTAATTTGAATATTTAATTATTTTAATATAAATAAAATATTTTTTTATTTAAATTAACACATATATTAAATTTTTTTAATTTTAAAATTAAATATTTCATTTTTTCGTTTAAATATAAGTTAAATATTTCATTATTATCATTTTTTATTAATTTTATTTCAATTTATTAAGTTTAAATTAAATATATATTTTACATTTGAAATTGAACACGTTAATATATATTTTTTAATTTAAATTAAATATTTGATTATTACTATTTTATAAATTTAGATTTAAATATTTAACTTTTTTAATTTAAATTAAATAATTTAATTTTTTGAAATTTAAATTATATATTAATTTAAAAAAAAAATAAATTAAATTATATAAAGTGGATTTGGTTAGCCCGATCTAACCTAATCTCAGATATATTAACCTAATTTAAATCAGGTTCAACTTTCCTAACCAATATTTTAAATTTTATTTGTAACATAAAAATGTCACTAATATTATTGAAAATGAGGTTATTATTACTGAAAAAAAAACAAAATATAAATTATATTTCTTCTAAATAATCATTTACTCACAGAGGATTATTAAAAATTAGTAACGTTATAAAAAACAAAATGTAATGTCGAAATTTAATTTAACCTAACATAATTTAAACTAACCCCTTCAATTAAAATGGGTTTTTAGATAATGTTAGTTTAGGTTTATGTAAGGTAATAATAGGTATATATGTAATAAATTTAGTTCAATGTTGTTAAACATTTACTTTATAAATGTGATAAAAGTATACTAAACAATATAATGTAATTACTTACTTTAAATTTAAATTTATTTCTCTATTGTTAAACATTTATGCAATAAATATGATAAAAGTATATATAAAAATATAATTAAATTACTTACTTTTGTATTATTACATTACACTTTGTGGAAATAAAGTTTTTATTATTACTAAAGATTTCCTCCCTTTGTAGAACGAATTCACTGGCTGGAATAAAACAAATATTAAAACAGAACATACGATGCATTTTTCCTAAATAATCCAGTCATTTCATTTATTCATTCACAGCAAGTGAATGTTCAAAGAGCGAATTATATGTTTACACAATTCTTTCCAATTTGCAAAATGCATTTCAATTTGAACGATCAAATTGCATCATCACTAAAATAACAGCGACCGAAAAAAAGCAAAAAAAAAGAGAAATAACGTGAAACTACTCCGGATTCTGTATACAGTTTACCCACCATATTAGAGTCATAATTTCAACTAAAATTCATACATCCTCTTAAAGTTCAGCAAACTAACTTTAACTCAATTAAACTAGTTATAAAAGGGCACTTTGCAGGGTCTGGTGATTATTTCCCTAAAAAGTGCGTGGATGAAGTTTAACGGCTAAGCCGAAATGGAATTTTAATTTGGTTAATGTGCATTTAAATTGGATGTTTGATTTGAATGTTAATGCGTTGAAACGTATCAATATTATACGAAATTACGACACAAAGTTATTAATAATTTGCATTGCCATAATTTTTATGAGATTCTTTGGTCAGAGATAATTTTTCTTAATGCTAATCTAATCGTTTGTCAGTTCATTGGGTATCTCGAAATTAAATTTTATCGGTTCGGAGTTGGATGACAAAAGGTTGTTGATTACTAAGGTGGTTAACATATATTATTGGCTAAAAATAAAAACCTATTAAGAATTTATTTATTTGAATTTAAGCTAAGTAACCGGTAACCCCGATGTTAAATAAAATTTGTCATGTTTTGTCGTTTAAATTGATTTTTCGTGTTGCCCTTTAGTTATTTGAAGGTCTTAAAAGTGCCCAATTACAATATCGAATAACTAAGTAAAATATCCATATCGCGGAATGTTCTGTAACATGCAAATGCACTTTAAGTTCAAGTTATTGTTATATAAGGGAAATTGTTATAAACCAGTTCTGTAAGTGGCGGAACTTCTTGAACTTGTATTATTAGATATTTGAACTACAGCAATAAAACAGAACAGTTACTTGGAAGTATAGGAAAGTTTCGGGATGAATTAAGGCTTCGTACCGCCAAACTTATTTTTACGACGACGAGTAAAATTAATGCTGTTGACGTAAAATTTTAATACTGCCACCGCATTTACTTTTAGTTTTACTGTCTCAGATAGTTTTCGGCGGAACGTACGCAAACATTTCCATCAATTTGTTATGGAAAGGAAAAAAATGGAGAACAACAGTTAATTTTTTGGACGTAAAATCGATCGATGATTAAAACGTTCGTTAAACAATATTTTAAAAGCCCCCGATAAGTTTTAATTAGTTCTTCATTCGGTTTAACCGGAAAAGGGAAACTTTTCGGTAATTTGTGTTGCGCCCCATTCACTTTTTAATTAACCCGATACGAAAATATTTATGGTTAGTTTCGCAGGAAAATGGCAACATTAACATGTAACAATCCCTGCTGGAAGTTTTAATGTCCATAAAAAATATTACTGTTAGAGTCACATACAAAAATTATAATGGAGTATTAGTACAAGGTGTTTCTAAATTAGGTGGTCAAAATTTAGTAGCAAGACAACCAGGCCAAAATAATTGTTAAATAATATAAAATAATAAATTATTTTGTACATTTTATCCATTTAGTATCAAGACAACCAGGCACAATAATAGTTAAATAATATAAAATAATAAATTATTTTGTACATTTTATCCATTTAGTATTTTAGTATACATTTTATACATTTATTTTATACATACATTTTATACATTTATACATTTCATACATTTTACACATTTTACACATTTTACACATTTTACACATTTTACACATTTTACACATTTTACACATTTTACACATTTTACACATTTTATACATTTTACACATTTTACACATTTTACAAATTTTACACATTTTAAATATTTTACATTTTTATATACTTTATTTTATATATTTTATATATTTTTATATTTTATATGTTTTATATATACTATATGTTTATTTTATACACATATTTTATATATTTATTTTATACATTTTATACATTCTATATACTTTATTTTATATATTTTATATATTTCATATATTTTATATATTTTATATATTTATTTTATACATTCTATAAATTTTATATATTTTATATATCTTATATATTTTATATATTTTATATATTTTATATATCTTATATATTTTATATATTTTATATATAAAATATATTTTATATATTTATTTTATACATTTTATATATTTTATATGTTTTATATATACTATATGTTTATTTTATACATTTTATACATTCTATATACTTTATTTTATATATTTTATATATTTTATATATAAAATATATTTTATATATTTTATATATTTACATATTTTATATATTATATATATTTTATACATTTTATTCATTTTATACATACATTTCATACATTTAATTTTATACATATATAGTTTTTGAAAATTTTATAGAAAAGACTTAAACAGTAATAAAATTGGGGAATGATATTTTTAAATAAATGGTGAATGCATATATCAATTTTAAGTACTTGAGCTTCCGTAAGGACAATGTATACCCAATTTATATTTGTCTGAATTTTTAATGACAAATTTAATAAAATCTAATCACTGAATCAGCAAGAATAAAACAAATTTAAATTCCACTAACAAGAGTAGTAAATATTTAATATCAAACTAATATTGTACATTAATTAATAGTCGCATATTTGGTATTCCATTGGACAGTTATAATTAACCTACCACAATAAACATTTGTAAATCTAATTAAATTATTGGTTGGTTAAATCCGTACACAAATAATATCGTAATTAAACGATGTATTTACAATGTTACTAAGTATCCCTTTATACAACGAACAATAGTATAAACAAGATGGGAAACCATATCAAATATTGATATTACGTATGTACTCCAATAAAGACAATTGGTTATTAATGTGTCACTTTGAATACAATAATTGCTCAATAACTTTTTAACTAGATGTTAAAAAATTAAATTAAACCATAAACTTGATAAAAATCAAATGGAAAATTAATTAATTTTTGCCCATTTTATAAAATAAACGTAAATAAATATTTATGAAAGTTTTTATGATTATCAATTGTGGTTACAACACTAAAATAAGTAATCAATCCAACGTTTTATTAAAGTTATTACACCCTTTATGGCCTATAATTTTTATAAAAACCAAATTACCAAATTACATGCATACATTAAAACGAGGTTTCCTTCACATGATTTATATACATACACATTTAGGTTTTGAACACGGACACGGAGACGCGGGATAATCGAATTTACTTCAGCCATGTAATGGTACATTTTCCTTTTTTTACAGGAGTTTCGGCAAGTTAAATGAAACTCAATTTTTTCAATGTATATTATGCATATATTTTAATACATTATATACGTCGTTTTCGTCTCGAAATGAGACCCTCGTTGTTTAATGACATGCAAAATGGGTATTTACATAAGGTTCCATGGCAGTGGCGTCCCAAAAAATGTGTTGGTGTGGGTTATAAGTAAATTTCAAATGTTGAAAAAACATGCTGAGAAATTGGATTTGTATATATATTGTTTAAATATTATTCTTCGTATAAAAACAATAATGATTCATGGTTTTCAGAATAAACAACGGAATATTACACAATATGTAAATGTTGTATTTTTTTGATTAATTTTCATGTTTTTATTTCTGTGGGAGCAAAATAAACAGGCTTTCATGGAATTTATCCATTTCATGTAAGTTATCCTTATATTATATAATTTATCCTACTATGAAAATGAAGAAATTGTATGTGTAAAGAAAGTTCCCATATTTTCAAAATAAAAAAAAAACATAAAAAGTAAATATTCTACTTTTTACTTTTATTTTATTACTAGGTTTTAAAGTTTGAGGTTCGTAAATGAGACTAAGTTTTTAGAGTACGTATAGTAGTAAGAATATACTAATATACTATTTACAGTATATATACTAAAAAACTTGGTTTGTAATATTTTTATTTCAGTAAAATTAAAATAAAAGAAGTTTCATTGAAATGAAATATCAATACTTCTAATTTGATATAAGTTATATAAATATTACATAATTTAATCTAAACTAACCTCACTTATCTTAACCTAACCTACTACATTCTGAGATGAAATTAAAAAAAAAGAAAAAAAAAAAAAAGAAAAAAACAAAAAAAAAAAAAGAAAAAGACAAGAAAATTTCTATATAAAACAGAAAATTACAATATGCAAATATTAAGTTTTATTACTAGGTTTTGATTATTTGATGTTGTTAGATGAGACTAAATATTTAGAGAAAAAAAAATATAAACTAAAAAGAATCTCGGTTTATATTATTTTTATTTTAGTAAAAGAAAAATATAGGTTTTGTTAAAATTAAAATTTCTAATTTTATGTAAGATATACAAATATAATCTAACCTAATCTAACTTAATCTGACCTAACCTCACATGTCTCCACATAACTTACTTTATTCTAAGATGAAATTAGAGTAATTATTAGTGAAAAAAAAAACAAGAAAATTCCTATATTTTCAAAATAAAAAAACTGAAAATTACAAAATGTAAATATATATTTCATTAAATTTTATTGCTAGGTTTTAATGTTTATATTGTTAGATGAGACTAAATTTTAGTATTAGTAAAAGCAAAATACAGGAAGTTTTGTTGAAATTAACTATCATCAGTTATACAAATATTACTTAATCTAATTTAACTTAATCTGACCTAACCTCACTTATCTTAACCTAACTTACTTCTTTCTTAGATGAAATTAGAGTAATTAGTTAAAAAATATCTATGTTTTCAAAAATAGAAAATTATAAAATTTAAATATTTTCTTTTTATTAAATTTTATTACTTGGTTTAATGTTTAATGTTGTTAGATGAGATTAAATTAAAGTAAAATATAAGAAGTTTTGTTAAAATTAACAATTAATATTTCTAATTTGATGTAAGTTATGCAAATATTACCTGATTAATTTCGGACATAAGTTCACTTATCTCAACTTAACCTGCTTCATTCTAAAATGAAATTAGAGTAATTATCAATGAAAAAACAAGACAATTGTTCTATTTTTAAAATAAAAAACAGAAAATTACAAAATGTAAATATTCTACTTTTTATTAATTATTATTTTGATGTAAGTTATACAAATATTGCCTAATTTAATTTTTGACCTAACCTCACTTATTTCAACCTAACCTGCTTCATTCTAAAATGGAATTAGAGTGATAATCAGTGAAAAAAACAAGAAAATTGTTCTATTTTTAAAATAAAATATAAAAATTCTACTTTTTATTAATTTTATTACTAGGTTTTAATATTTATATTGGTAAATGAGACTAAATTTTTAGAAAAAAAAGAATATAAACTAAAAAGAATCTATAACAATTTTTTAGTAAAAGTAAAATAAATTTTGTTAAAATTAACTGTCAATATTTCAAATTTAATGTAAGTTATAGAAATATTACCTAATTTAATTTATCTTAATCTGACTTAACCTCAACTAACCTGCTTCATTCTAAGATGCAATTAGAGTGATTATTATTAAAAAAAAAATCAAGAAAATTTCCATATTTTTAAAATAATAAACAGAAAATTACCAAATGTAAATATTCTAGTTTTTATTGAATTTTATTACTAGATTTTAATGTTTGCTGATGGTAGAGACTAAGTTTTTTTTTTAAATAATATAAATTAAAGGGACCTTTATAATAATATAAAATAGAATAAAAAATGCTTTTTGAAATTAACTATTAACTATTAATATTATTAGGTAATAATATTACCTACTCTGACCTAACTTATCATAACTTAACATATCTCAATCTTTATACGTGTAAATTTTGTTTATTTTACTGAAATTTAACACAAAGATGTTTGATGTTATTAGGTGAGGCTTAGTTTTTAGCGAAATAAAGAATATCAACTAAGAAATGTTTATTAATATTACTATATTAGTAAAATTACATTGTGTGTTTGTCGAATTTATGTAACAAAATTTCTAATCTAAATTAATTTATTGTAATATAATCTAATCTAACCTAAACTAGTTTAACTTACTCTAACCAAACGTAACACAACATAACATAAAATTAGAGTAACTCGGAAAGTATCAGAAAACAGGGATTTTATTGTGAACGAATTCAATTGTGAATACAAAACGCCGAGAATAAAAGCGTGAAAACTGCGCCGCTGTTTTCGAAACGTTTCCCACACCGTCAATTCCTTATCCATAAAAATCGCGAGGATCCGCGTCGGCCCACTTAGTTAAACAACCTGAATTATCCGTCCTGCTGTTCCGTTACACCCGACATAGGAGCGTCATCTGAACGTTGTTTAATGGGTTTTTAGGTACGAGATCACGACGAAACTGGTTGATTGAACGTATTGTCGGAGGCTTCCGCCCAACACCGCGGCGAGAGTGCATCTCGCGAATTAATGCATCGCCAAAAAAAAGAACCGGGTAACCGACAGAGAATCAAAGAGACTTTATCGAACGTGTTCTCCGTGTTTGTTCTTTTGAGACCGGCTAAACCGCGTGTGAATCCTTAAAAATACCCCTTTGTCGAAGCCCCGACGACGAGACGGTGGAACCGTGCGAGGAAATAAACGATGACTTAATTTGTCACTCTTTGTACCGGCTCATAATTGAAGCTATAACTCCCTTCCATTTTTTCCTCGTTCCTAGTACAAAGCCAATATATATATTTCGTTGGGATCCTTCCCCGGGGAATGTTCCGATTCCGGAGGCTGCTTTGTAATCTGGCGTGTTTGCAGTTATCAATTTTATTTTGGGGAATGAATGTTTACACATCTGTTATATCCGCGGGCGTTACGCAAATATAGACGTTTTCTTAAAGCATTCGGTAAATAAATTATGCATAAACCCGGCGAAATTTAATTAAAATTCCGAGTCAGCAACGGATTTCTCCCATTATGATTTCCGTCAAAACTGCGAAATACGTCTGATTCCAACATCTGGGTTGAGCCTATTGATGTTTCTCACAGGTTAGCTTGTATCGAGGAATCTGGGCTGTTTGAGTTATTGTTTTTCTCTTCGCTAAAATAAATAATAATAGGAGGAAACAGATTGATTCAAATTTGTAAAAACACTAGATATATATTAATAAATATCAGAAATACGGAATAGAGAGACTCCATCTTCGTCGACTTCATTAAATTAGTAAAATAGAATAATTATTGAAATGGACAAGTAACTGATGTCCACGTTCATGGTCACCATCCAATTAGACTGTCTTTTGACTTTTGTCCTCTATACTCTGTTCTCTGTTCTCTAACCCCTGTTGTCTACCTTCTGCCCTCTGTTCTCTGTCCTCTAACCTCTGTTCTCTGTCCTCTAACCTCTGTTCTCTGTCCTCTATCATCTGTCCTCTACCCTCTACCCTCTACTTTCTATCTTCTGTCCTCCTCCATTTGTTCTCAGACCTCTGTCGTCTGTCCTCTGTTCTCTATCTTCTGTCCTCTGTCTTATGTCAACTGTTCTGTATCCTCTGTCCTCTGTCTACTGTTCTCTGTCCACAATCATCTGTCCTCTGTCCTTTGTCCTCTGTCCTCATCTGTCCTCTGTTCTCTGTCCTTTGTTCTCTATCTCTGTCATTTGTCCCCTATCCTCTGTTCTCTGACATCTGCTCTCTGTTCTCTGTCCTCTGTTCTCTGTTCTCTGTCCTCTGTCCCCTGACCTTTGACTTCTGTTCCTCTAATATCAGACCTTTACCCTCTGTTCTTTGTTATATGTTCTGTCCTTTGCTATCTGTTCTCTGTCGTCTGTCCTCTGCCCTCTGTCCTCTGTCCTTTGACCTTTGTCCTCTATCCTCTGTCATCTGTCCTCTGTTCTCTGTTCTCTGTCATCTGTCCTTTATCCTCTAACTTCTATCCTTTGACCTCTGTCATCTGTCCTTTGTCCTTTGTCCTCTGTTTTCTGCCCTCTGCCCCATGTCTCTGTCCTCTGTTATCTGTCCTCTGTTCTCTGTCATCTGTTCTCTGTCCTCGGTCCAATGTCCTCTGTCCTCTGTCCTCTTTCCTCTGTTTTTCGTTCTGTGTTCTCTATCCTCGATTCTCTGTCCTCTACCCTCCTCCTTTGATTTTTGTCCTCTGCCCACTGTTCTCTACCCTCTGATGTCAGTCCTTTGTCTTCTGTTCTGTCCTTTGCTCTCTGTTCTCTGCTTTCTGCCCTCTGTCCTCTGCTTTCTGTTCTCTATCCTCTGTCCTCTGTCCTCTGTCCTCTGTCCCCTGTCATTTGACTTCTGTTATTTGTCTTCTGTTCTCTATCCTATGTCCTCTAATGTCAGTCCTTTATTCCCTGTTCTTTGTTATCTGTTCTGGCCTCGGCTCTCTGTTCTCTGTCCTCTGCCCTCTGTCCTCTATCTTCTGTCCTTTGTCCTCTATCCTCTGTCCTTTGTCCTCTAACCTCTATCCTTTGTCCTCTGTCATCTGTCCTCTGCTCTTTGTCCTCTGTCCTTTATCCCCTGACCTCTGTCCTTTAACCTCTGTCATCTGTCCTTTGTTCTTTGTCCTCTGTCCTTTGCCCTCTGCCCCATGTCTCTGTCCTCTGTTATCTGTCCTCTGTTCTCTGTCAACTGTTCTCTGTCCTCGGTCCAATGTCCTGTGTCCTCTTTCCTCTGTTCTTTGTTCTTCGTTCTCTGTTCTCTATCCTCGATTGTCTGTCCTCTACCCTCTTTTTTCTGTTATTTTTCCTCTATTCTTTATACTTTATTCTCTGTTCTCTATCTTCTGCTGTCTGTCCTTTGTTCTCTGCCGTCTGTCATTTGTCCTCTGTCCTCTGTTCTCTGACCTCTGCCCTCTGACCTCTGTCCTTTGCCCTCTGTTCTCTGTCCTCCGCCCTCTGTTCTCTGTCCCCTGTCCTCAGCTCTCAGTCCATTATCCTTTGATCTTTGTCTTCTGGCCACTGTTCTCTACCCTCTGATGTCAGTCCTTTGTCCTCTGTTCTCAGTCCTCCGCTATTTGTTCTCTGCCCTCTGTCCTCCGTCCTCTATCCTCTGTCCTTTGTCCTCTGTCCTTTGTCTTCTGACCTCTGTCATCTGTCCTTTGTCCTCTGCCCCATGTCTCTGTTCTTTGTTATTTGTCGTCTGTTCTCTGTTCTCTATCCTCGATTCTCTGTCCTCTACCCTCTTTTTTTTTTGTTATCTTTCCTCTATTCTTTACTCTTTATTCTCTGTTCTCTATTTTCTGCTGTCTGTCCTTTGTTCTCTGTATTCTGTCGCCTATTCTCTGTCCTCTGTCCTCTGTTGTAACAAACTGAGTCGAAAATTAGTAAAATATCAATTACTCTTGATTGTTTGAACATACTGATTTTTCTTACAGGTTAATTTAATATACCGAGGAGTTGTGGCAGCTTGAGTTATTATTTCCGTTAGCTAAAATAAATGATAATAGAAAGAATCAGTCAATTAATTGACCATTGAATGGAGTTCCCAAAAAGAGATGAATGTGTATTACTGATCTTCATCATCCTGCAACTTCCACTTACAAGTGTTTATTATGGGGAAGAGAAATAATGTCTCAACTGTTAAAAGTTCGATACAACAAATTAACCTGTGAAAATCACTTTACTCCTTAACGTAAGCCCTGAAAACAATAAATAAATTACCGAGTTTGTGTAAGTATTCGGATGATTCGAAATATCGGATAATCGAAATTGTATTTCACAATTACCAGATCCGGTTCGAGCCGAAGGAAAATAGGCGAGTTCTCGGAAACAAATAAAATTTTCCTCAGCCATCCGGCTCGGATCATTTATCACGATTTACGTATCGGATAATAGACATTACAGCCTCTCTCGTTAACGCTCTTAAATCCCCATGTCTGGCACCATTTTTCAGTGTACTCGTTCCAGGCGTAAAAATGACTGATTTGCATAATGCACAATTCAAAGGTTCCAAGTTAATTTGGTAATCATCAATCTCTATTTTATGAAGTTATTATTTATGTACGTATCCGGTTTTACCTATGTCAAAGACGGGATTTGATACTGTCACGTTGTTTAATATTAAAATGGAATTTCGTAGTGGCAACGAAACTATCACGTTTAGTTCCCTTATTGGATAACCCGAAGGAAGCTATTTTTCACGGCAGAACATTGTTCGGGAATTTAATTTAATTGGCCCAAGAAAACTTTTCGTATCCGGGACCATCGAGATTCAAATTAATTGAGGTGCATATTAAAAATTGCACAAAGTTTAGTACAAAGTTATTTAAAAAAAAAACATTAAAGTTTTATTTACTGGTGCATTTAATTAAAAGGCCAGAACAAATATTTGTTTAAGGTAATTAATGGAACTAACCAGAATTTACCGTTTTTAAGTTGGCTTATGCAAATAAATTGTTTTAAATTAATTTTAACGTTTGGTGTCGGGTAATTTTTCATCGGGCGTAAAAGTTTCGAGCCGGATGTGTGTCGTTTATCCTTAATTCGCATTCGTGCCGCACAGTGCCATCTTCGTTTCGACCTGAATTTATTTATTTGTTGGTAAAAATAAAAAGGGCGAGGGGGTGCGATAAAACTGAAAATTTTAAATAATGTTCCGGATAATGTCGAAACTTTTCCACGCGGTTAAATATAATTGCATTTGTCCTAACAACTTTCTATGCGATAACTATAAGAGCTGACAGTAACTTTTTCAATTTGTCGTTCTCCTTTCCATTGTCCTCGATTTGATATGGCCGAAAACAAATCGAGGTGTAATTGAAATTTTACTAGTTTTCGACTCACTTTGTTACGCGGTGGCTTCATTCAATTACTTGACCGTTTCATTGACAATTCTTTTCCATTAATTGGATTGAGTCCATGAAAGTATCACCAGTCTTCATTATCCTTCACTAACGTATTATACGTCTTTTCTGCGATTCTGTACATTATTTATTACCTCTGGACTTTCAATTACATGCTCATTTCATTGACTAGTTTATTTTTTATAATTGGATTGAGTTCACGAAAGAGGACGAGGATGGATGGATTACATCCTGTGAGAGTAGTAAACATTTTATTACTTGAGATATTACTTCTCATGGCTATAATAAATAACAAAATTGCTCCAAATGTAGAAACAACAGACAAAACAAAAAACTTTCAAGGAACATAGTAAAAACTTTTAAGGTAAGAGGTAGATAATTTAATTTTTTATTTAAGTCTACACAATTATAAAAAATAAATTTAAAAATTAAAAAAAAAACAATTAAATTAAAAAAAAAATTATTTATATATTTTGAAAAAATGACCTTATAAAATAATAAAAATACTAATTAATTATCGAAAAAATAAAATTAATAATTAAATATCCACTTAAATTAGGCTTAAAAATAAGAAAAAACCAATTAATTAAAAAAATAGAATTAATAATTTCATTTTATATAATTAAACAAGATAAATAAAAAAATAAGATTATTAATTTAATATTTATAAAATTATAAATAATTAAATTTGAAAAAAAAAATAAAATTAGCTAAAAATATTAAAATATCCAATTAAATTAATAAAAAAATTAAAGTAATTTATTTTTAAAAAAATAGATTTATTTATACATTTTGAAAAATTAGGCTTAAAATAAAAAATTACCAATTAATTAAAAAAAAAAAAAATAGAATTTTATAAAATTATAAAAAATAATTAACAATTCAATTTGAAAAAATAAAATTGTTTATATATTTTGAAAAATTGTGCTAAAAAAAGTACTAATTAATTTTCGAGAAAATAAAATTATTAATTTAATTTTTAAATATATTAAAAAAAAATAGCTAAAAAAAATTAAAATATCCAATTAAATTAATAAAAAAAACTAAAATTATTTATAATTTATTTTTTAAAATTTATTATAAAAACAGTTTTATTTATATATTTTGAAAAATTAGTTTTAAAAATAAAAAAATATCAATTAATTAAAAAAAATGTAATTATTAATTTTATTTTATATAATTAATTAAAATTAGCTTAAAAAATTAAAAATAACCAACGATAAATAACTAAAAAAATAAGATTATTAATATAATATTTATAAAATTAACAAATTATATATAACCAATTAAGCTTAAAAATTATATAAAATTAGATAATAAAATTAAAATGTCCAATTTAAAAAAAATTAAAGTAATTTATAGTTATAATTTATTTTTTAATATTTATTAAAAAAATAGATTTATTTATATATTTAAAAATTAAAAAAAAAACAATTGAATTAAAAAAAAAATAGAATTATTTATATATTTTGAAGAAATGAGCTTAAAAAATAAAAAAATACTAATTAATTATCGAAAAAATAAAATTATTAATTTAATTTTTAAATATATTACAAAATAATAATACAAAAGGTTAAAATATCCAATTAAATTAGGCTTAAAAATAAGAAAATACCAATTAATTAATAAAATAGAATTATTAATTTTATTTTATATAATTAAACAAGATAAATCAAAAATAAGATTATTAATTTAATATTTATAAAATTATAAAATTATAAATAATTAAATTTGAAAAAAAATAAAATTAGCTAAAAATATTAAAATATCCATTTAAATTAATAAAAAAATTAAACTAATTTATTTTTTAAAAAAATAGATTTATTTATATATTTTGAAAAATTAGGCTTAAAATAAAAAATTACCATGACCAAATTAAAATGACCAATTTAAAAAAATTAAAGTAATTTATATTTATAATTTATTTTTTAAAATTTATTAAAAAAATAGATTTATTTATATATTTTGAAATATTAAGCTTAAAATTAAAAAATACCAATTAATTTAAAAAAAATGGAATTATTAATTTTATTTTATATAATTAAAAAAAATTAGCTTAAAAAATTAAAAATAACCAATGACAAATAAATAAAAAAATAAGATTATTAATTTAATATTTAGATTAAAAAATTATAAATAACCAATTGAATTTAAATAAGTATAATAATCATTAATTTATAAATTACTTTTTATTTAATTTTTTAAAATTATTAGAAAATAATGTTAGTAAATTAAAAAAAGTTTAAATTGAAAAAAAAAAATAAAATTATTTATATATTTTGAAAAATTAGGCTTAAAATATAAAAAATTATCAATAAATTAAAAACATCAAAAATAAAATTATCGATTTAATTTTATATAATTAAAAAAGTAGTTTAAAAAAAATATAAAAATTAAGAAAATAAATTAAATGATTAATTTATATTTCAAATTTATTAAAGTTAAAAACCAATTAATATTAAAAAATAAATAACTAATTGAATTAAGGCCTTGTAAGTGGAAGGTGAAAGATGATGAAGACCAATAATTAACCACTTTAATTTATTTTTGAGGATTAAATGCAATAAATTCAATCCAAATTTATTATATAGAGAAATTATGATAGTTTGAGTTATTTTTTCTGTTGACTAAAAATAAAAAATAATAGGAGGAGTATAGACTTCATCCATCTTAATCCAATTATAAAAAAATAGAATAATCAATGAAATGGCCAATTAATTGAAAGAAGACCATGTAAGAGGAAGATTAAAGTTGCTGAAGACCAGTAATACACATTCATCCATTTTCGTGAATAAAATCTAATTAAAAAATAAATTATTCAGTGATATCTATCACATAAAAAAGTCGAAAATCAGTAAAATATCAATTACATCTTTATTGTTTGATGTTTCACAGAATTTTACAGAATAAATAATGGCAGAAGAAACTAGATTACTTACACAAACATGGGTAAATATATTTGTTATTTTAAGAACTTATGTTTAGGAGTAAAGTGACTTTCAGGTTTTGTAGGGTGTCTACAATTTAAACAATTTGACGTTCCGTCTTGTTGCTGCCTTCTTTGGTAAACATCAGTTTCAGACGTCTGAAGAAGACAACATGTTATTTCACAACCCCAATATCGCTTCACCTCCGAATTCATTTGTTAGTTTAGGTAACTTTTAATTAACGCCGAAGTTATAAATAAAATTTCATCGGGGTAGTTTGTTTGTTGTCCCGATTTCACACTACAAAAGTTTCTTTGTCCAATTAACTAGGTACTAGGCCACTAATTTAAATTTAATAGAAAGACCTCGACATAAAACCCGTCGATCATTTTCGTTGTTTAGCAAATTTTACGGCCCTTAACTATTTAGTTAGAACTATTATAAAATTAAATCGACAAAACGAATGTAATTTAATCAAATAAAATTTTAGTGGCCAATTTAAACGGGCCCGCAAAATATAAATCATTTATTAATATGAATTCCTGCTAACTTTGCCCAATAAAAAATCGGTCTGCTGAAATTTCGTGATGTAAAAATCCGATATGTCCGGCTAAAACCGTATTGGAGTAATAAAAAAGCGTTGAATCGTGTTAAATACCAACAAATCAATGTTTGCGCTTACGACCAGGTGAATTTATTTTAATTCTAGCGTGTTTTGAGCAATAATTGTTGAATCATGTTTGTTTTAATATCAAGATGAACAAATCATGTTTATGTATAAATTAAATACAGTTTGTATGTTTTAATGGATATAAAAACAAAATGTATCTAATTATGAATTAAAAAGTTATTATTTGGTTATATTTTAACAAAATGTTGTTGAATAAAAGATTACTATTTTATTTAAAAAATTAATGAAAAAAATTAATTTATGTAAATTACATCAAAAAACTAAAATGTATAAACATTTGAAAAATAAATATTCAAAACAACAAACTTAAATAATCAATTAAATTAAAACAAGAAATGAATTTATAGTTTTAAATTCATAAAATTTAATAAAATAATATTTAATGTTAAAAGTAAATTATTATTTATTAAATATTAATACTATTAATATAATGTTAAAAAATTAAGTCAGAAATCAGTAACTTATGTTTATAATTTATTTCTTATTTAATTTTATATAATTTTAAAAAATAAGGTTAAGAAATTAAAAAAAAATCAATTTAAAGAATTATTTACAAATTTTGAAAAATTAGGCTTAAAATATAAAAAATTGCTAATTAATTAAAAAAAAAAAATAAAATTATTAATTTAATTATTAAATATATTAAAATAAACTTAATAAATTAAGAAAAAAAACTCATTAATTTATATTTATAATTTACTTTTTTATATTTATTTATATATTTTAATAAATAAGGTTTAAAAATATAAAATTACCAAAAATAGAATTATTAATTTTATTTTATATAATTAAACAAAAATAACCAATGACAAATAAATAAAAAAATAAGATTGTTAACTTAATATTTATAAAATTAACAAAATAGAAATAAACAATCAAATTTAAAAATATATATTCATTAATTTATATTTATAACTTATAGTATTTTTTATTTAATTTTATAGAATTATTAAAAAATAAGATTAAGAAATTGAAAGAAAAAAAGATTAAATTAAAAAAATAGAATTATTTATATATTTTGATAATTTAGACTTAAAAAATAAAAAATTATCAAAATTAAAAAAATATATCACTTTTAATTTTACATAATTAAAGAAAATAGTTAAACAATATATGCAATTAAATTAAGAAAATACAAAAATTAAGTAAATAAATTAAATTATTAATTTATATTTATTATTTATTATTTATTTTGTATTTAACTTTATAAAATTAATAAAATAAGGTTAAGAAAATACAAAAGGCAAGTCAATTTAAAAAAATAGAATTATTTACATATTTTGAAAAATTAAGGTTAAAAAATAAAAAATACTAATTAATTAATAAAAATAAAATAAAATTATTAATTTAATTTTAAAAAAAAATAGCTAAAAAATTTAAAATATCCAATTAAATTAAGGGAAAAAAACATAAAGTCATTAATTTATGTTTATAATTTATTTTTTTTTTTAATTTGTTAAAAAATGTATATATTTCGAAAAATTAGGTTTAAAAATAAAATATTACCAATTAATTAAAAAAAAATAGAATTATTAATTTCATTTTATACTTTTAAACAAAATTTAAAATAATCAATGACAAATAAACAAAAAACTAATTTATAAAATTAAAAAATTATAAATTAATTAATATTAACTTTAAAAAATATATAATCATTAAATTTAAATTATAAATATTTATAATTTACTTTTTATTTAATTTTATAAAACTATTAAACTTGGCTTAAAAAATAAAAAATTAGCAATATATTTTATATAATTAAAAAAATAGTTAAAAAATGTATCCAATTAAATTAAGAAATTATAAAGATAAGGTTAATGTTAAAAAAAACAATTAAATTTAAAAAAATAAAATTATTTATACACTTTGAAAAATTAGAGATAAAAAATTATCAATTAATAAAAAAAATAAAACTTAACTTAATTAAAAAAAAATTAATATTATTTAATTAATTTTAAAAAATTTATTTATGGTTTTTTAATAAATAATTGTAATATTGTTAATATTTATTTTTATAAAATTTAAAATTTAAGAACAATATAAACAGAAAAAAATAAATGAAACTGAAAGCTAATAAAATATCAAGAACCATAATAAAAAATAAATAAAAAAATAATTGTAGTATATTGTTGACTCCAACTTTTCTTCCCTTAAATCTACTCGTAATTTGTGAAATATAACATGGGGTAAAATGTTGTGTGAATAATTTTCATAAAATGTAAATAAAATAACGGTTAACATGCAATTATTAAACGGTAAACCCAAATAAAAAAATGAAAGCTCGACAATATTATCCAACTTGACAAATATTTTGAAAAGTTTGTATTTATGAATATTTCGTATAACTTGTTCACAACATATTTGTACAAAATTAATTAAACCAAACCAAACAGCATTAAAAAAATGGAAACGTCAAAAACAAACAATATTTTATAACAACCCTTTCATAAATTACTGCACTTTACAAATGACACACAATATTTGTTTTGTTCACGTTCTTCACATTGTTGTTTTATCCCGGAAATTTTAGGAGATTTTGTTTGCTAGTTTTCTCTGTAAATTTAACAAAGAATTTATTTCCAACGTTTCCGGTTTAATGGATCACTTACCGAAATACGAGTCTTGCGCTAATGCACAACAATAGAGCGCAAAACTGTAGTAATGTCGACGTTTCAAAAATACAGGGATACTGCAGTTCAATAAAATGTTTTATTTATTGGCAAAAACGTTCGACTCAATTACCATTGTTCGCAGTAAAACATTTTCTTTCGTGCGTTTCAGGATGCTCTCAAACTGGCACGTCTCAACATCCTGCCTGTTGTTGTTGTGGCTGTGTACAAGTAACGCCCTGTGCCCGACATCGTGCACGTGCAACCAAACGGACAAGGGCAAGAAGAAGGTGAGCTGCATCAAAGGCGGACTGCACGACCCGCTGCCCACCGACGAGATGGACCTGGGCATGGAAGTGTTGGAGATATCGGCGCCGGACGACGTGAAGAACACCCTCACCATATCGCAGATCTTTCAGCGGTTCAAGAGCTTGGAGGAGCTGACCATCAGGAAGTCGAACGTGCATCAGATCGCGATGCACGCTTTCTGGGGCGTGCCCAGCATCAGACTGTTGGATCTGTCCTTCAATCGGATAACCAACATCCTGGACCACAACTTCCGCGGACTGGTCAACCTGGTGGAATTGAATCTGGACCATAACAGGATCGGCCGCATCCAGAGTGGCGTCTTTAAACACTTAACCGAGTTACGAATATTAAGTTTGCAGAATAATTTGATTAGTGAATTGGTGCCACGGATGTTCGTAAAACTTGTTAAGTTACATGTGCTCAAGCTTAGTGGAAACAAATTCGAGGAGCTGGATCCCGAGGCTTTTAAGGATATACCGGTGAGTCCGTATTATCCATGTCCCTGCGTGATCCAATAAGACGACCTTACAGGTTCCAATTCCAAATGATATTTTATTATTATAACTATAATATTATTTTAAATATATTAGTCCATCAGCCATTTATAAAGGTATCAAAATTCTTTTTAACTGCAGAATTAAAATTAGCTATTAGATTTTGTCATCAGATCTAGTCTTTATCATAGACTATATTTACAGTTTTATTTTCTAAAGCACGTTTCTTACCATTTCCCCATTTTCGTTTTTGTTTAATCTGGATGAGTATACTTAGACTCTTTTGAAATGTACAATTGTTTCGGTAGCAACCTCTAGCTGTACGGAGAAACTGAAAATTAATTTAAGTTTAATTGGCAATTTTTAATTTTTGTACCTTAATTTTTTAAATTTTATGGATTTAAATTACTACATTATTTACGTTAATTTTAAATCTTTAAGCTTTATTTCAATAGTATATTAATTATTGTCTGAACTTTGACAGAATTTTTATAAATATTTTTTAAGTATTATATTTTTTATTTAGTTAATTTTAATTTTTATGCCTTATTCTTATATTTTTTTTTTTTTATTTAATTGGTGATTTTAAGGTCACTATCTCAATTTATTTATATAATTAATAAATGCAATATTTAAAAAATTAAGCCTAAAAAATAAATTAAAAAAAAAAAATTAAAATCAGTAACTTATATTTATAATTTATTTTTTATTTAATTTTATAAAATTGTAAAAAATAGGGTTAAGTAATTAAGAAAAAACAGTTCAATTTGAAAAGAAAAAATAGAATTATTTGTATATTTTGAAAAATTATGCTCAGAAAATAAAAAATGAGTAATTATTAAAAAATAAAAATGTTAATTTAATTATTAAGTATATTTAAAAAAATTAGCTACAAAAATTTAAAATATGTAATTAAATTAAGAAATTCATTAATTTATATTTATAATTTATTTCTTAAAAAAACAGATTCATTTATATATTTTGAAAAATTAGGCTTAAAAATAAAAAAATACCAATTAATTAAATAACAATTTTATTTTATTTTTTATTCAATTTAATTTTTAACTAAAAAGTTAAAGCTTAAAAAAGCTCTATTATTTATGTTTTTAAATTTTTTATTTAATCTTTTATTTTTTAAGTTTAAATTATTAAATTTTAAAATTTAAATTAATTATTTTATTTTATTATTATTGTTTTAATTAGTAATTTTTAATTGTTTAATTGTTTTTAAAATATAAATTTAATTTGTTAATTTTTATTTGTTAAGCCTTATTTTTCTTATATGTTCAGTATTGCTGAATTAGCTTTTAATTTTATATTTTTAATCTTGTTTTTTTTTTTCTACCAACAATTTTTTAAACTATTTTTTACAATATTTTTTTTAATTATAATTACTGATGACTGGTTTCAACTTTTTCTTTAATTTAATTGGCTACTTTTAATTTTTCAATTTCAATATTTTGATTTTTATAAAATTAAACAAACATAATTATTATTATTTTTTAATTTAATTGTGTTTTTGTAATTTTGTAAATTTAAATTTTATTATTTTTATAATTAATTGATTACTTTTAACATTTTAAGCTTACTTTTTAACTAATTAATTATTAGTTTATTTTTAATATTTTTAAGTTCAATTTGTTCTTTTTAATATTAAGCTTAATTTCTAAAATTTTATAAATTTAAATTAATATTTTTTTTCGTTTTAAGTATAATTGGTAAGTTTTTATTTTTTAAGCTTAATTTTTAAATTTTAAATTAATAATTTTAATTTTTTAAATTTAATTAGTAAATTTTAACTTTTTAAGCTTTAAATTTTGAAATAGATAAATTTTTCTCGATAATTATGTTAAATTTAAGTTAATTGAATTATAAATTTAAATCAATAATTATATTTTTTTAGTTGGTTATATTTATTTATGATTTTAAGATTCATTTTTTTATTTTAAAATTTAAATTAATAATTCTAATTATTTTTCTATTTAATTAATAAGTTTTAATTTGTTATGCTTCATTTCTCAAATTTTATCAATTAAAATTAATTATTGCATTTAAAATTATTGATTATTTATCTTTAATATTTTGAAATATAAAATTTTATTTTTTTTTAAATTTAATTTTTAAAACACAATTATAAAATTTTATAAATTTAAATTATAATTTAATATTTATTTGTTTTAATTATAATTGGTAAAGTTTTTAATTTTTAAGCTTGATTTTTAGAATTATAAAATTTAAATTAATGATTTCATTTTTTTTTAGTTTAATTAAATTTTTAACATTTACGTTTTAAAATATATAAATTTTGATTTTTCACATTTATTTTGTTAATTTTAATTTTTAAGCTGTAGCTCTGACGTATCTTTTAATTAATATTCAATATCATCTTCATTTTTTTATCCGTCCACAATTTTTTTATTATTATATTATTTGATTGATTTTAATTTTTTATGCTTAATTTTATGAATTGATTTTATTTTTTTCTTCTATTGTTCTAATTGTTATTTTTAATTTTGATTTTTATATGGTTATTTTTAAGATTTTAAGCTTAATGTTTTTTTATTTTAAAATTTATGTTAATAATAATTATTTTTTAATTATACTTAACTTTTAACTGTTTATTTTTAATATTTTTAAACTTAATATTTTGTTTTGTTAGTTTTATGTAAAAATAAAATTAAAGTAAATTTAAATTAATATTTATTTGTTTTAAATATAATTGGTAAGTTTTTAATTTGTAAACTTAATTTTATACATTTTTAGCATAACTTTAAGTTTTGTCAATTTAAAATAATAATTTAAATTTTTAAAATTAATTTATGATATTTAAACTCTTAAGATTAATTATGCTACATTTGGCTTACACACCTTTTACAGACGAAATCCACAGACTAAAATATTCCTGGTCTTCCAAATGAACGACCAAAGTATGTCAGATAACCCCTTTTCACAAAGTGGATTCGTCACACACACACAACATAAACAATTTGGAGAATTTACACCCATACGTTTGTTTGTGGATTCTTTGATTTATGTTTAGTGTTTTGATATTAAACATCAAAAGTCTGGACACAATAATACCATAAATTTACTCACAAAATTTAGTGAGTTCAGAAAGACAGGGGTAGGCCAAAGGTAATATGGGCCTAGGGGAGGACTAAATAGGTCAGTCGAATCAAGGGCAATTCTAGATATATGCGGCTAATTCAATTTTAAATTTAAGTATATATTTATTTCTTTGAGTCTTTTGCTACATCAAATAATATTTATTAATAAGAAACCTAAACTAATAAACCAAATCTAACTTAAACTATGTAACTATACAAACATTGTATCGAAAAATATCCTTATAATAAAAATAAAGTAAAATAATAATAATAATAATTTTGTTAAGTAAAACGAGTGACAATTATTTATTTTTATTGTCTAAAGTAACTATCATTAAATTAGTGTAAAATATTATTCATAAAGGAACTACTTTTCACCCCAATTTGCACATTATTATTCTTTAAGTTTTCGACAAATTGCAAGGAAACGGTTGTTAAAAAGCAGCTCCCAATTATGTCTAATAAAAATAATTGCCCCCCGTAACGCAGATCCGGGGGTGGCGTGCTCTCAAATTAATTGAAATATAAATTTTGCAACTAACTCGTAAACTCGCTTTTGAGATGTACCTGCGAATTTTCTATAATTATCGTTATTTGCTTTTAAAACTTTGTTGCCTTTGATTTGTGCCTTGATTATGGATAATTATAAAACTTTGTTTAATCGTTCTTCGGGAGAACGTAAAGTTTTTTAATGCAGTTTCCTGAGTTAAGGTCGTAATTGCTATTTTTTTCAGTCACTTTTGATGTCGACAGTATTCGAGGCAATTAAACCCGAAGAAACTGTTAAGTTCATTAATTAAGAAAAAACAAAAACTCGTTTGCACGTAATTTGTGATTTTAAGTGCTCCACGAAGTCACCCCCGGAGACTCTTTAGTCTAATACTAAGAACATGTTTATTTTATTAATTAATTTTTCGAAAAATCTTTTGTTGTATATCAATTAAAAGTAATTTTCGGTGTTTGGTTTGGATGTGGGTCATTTTAAAATTTAATTAGGTATAAATTAAACATGAATAAACATAAATTGGAGTCTATGATCAATTATATTTTATAACAACGTAATCATATTTTATTACTCATATATATTTATGTATTTTGTGTACCATTATAATTTCCAAAATTGCCGTAATTTGTATAATCATTACTTATAATTATCCTTTCATTAATGATCATATTATTAAAACTAGTATATTGTTCATAACTTAATTAAATTAATGTGGGCCATCTATTTAACAATATAAATTTAATATTTGTTCCTGGGAAAGATAAAAGCGGATCACGTTGATAATAAATGTAGCAGTGCTAAATTCCACTTAAGTAAAGCCACCAATAATAATTGCCTTTCATAAATATGACTTATAACGAGAAATCCGACACAATAAATTTACTGGCAATTTTCTTAAAAGCCTCAAATATAATAACACCGGCCAATAATATGATTTTTTCTTTTTGGTGGCGGAAAGAACTGGATTGGAATATTTTAAGGCGTTAATTCAACAAAAGCCATCAATTTTAATTTTTGAGATCAGGCTAATTGAATTTAGTTATGGTAAAAGGCATAAGAAAAACAAAGATTTTTTTGTAATTAAAACAGACATTTCGTCTGGAGGAATTTAATGCTAAATAAGCAAAAAGCAACAAAATTATTATTATATTAAAATTATTATTATTAATTGTTCTTCGAACACAAATAACTGATTTAGTATATTGTTCTGATTCCATTACTTTATTTAAATAAATACACTATTTTTTTATGATTATTTATGCGTATTTGTCGATTCAGCTTTTGTTGACTACAAATAGTTTTAGCAGAAAATCTAACTTAGGTTAAATTCGTTTAGATTAGGGTAAGTTAGTTTAGAATAGATTTGGTTGGGTTAGTCTCGGGTAGGTTACTTATTATTATTATTAATATTATTATATTATTATGAAATTATTTATTTATATAAATAATAATTTATTTATAATTATAAATATATTATTATTTTTATTATATTATATGGATATTTATTGATTCATTGTTTGCTGATTATAGCCTAAGTTGGGTTATTTAGGTTAGGTTTCTTGATGTTATTATTACTAAAATTATCAATATGAAATTGTTTTGTTTGAATAAATAATACTCTTTTTTATTTATCTTTACTTTTATTACATGGATATTGATTTAGTTTTTGCTGACTACAAATAGTGTTAGAAGAAAGCCTAAATTGAGTTAGTTTAGGTTAGGTTTTTTGTCGTTACTATTACTAATATTATTATTAAGAAATTATTTTGTTTAAGTAAATAATACTATTTTTTATTTATTTTTACTTTTATTACATGGATATTGATTTAGTTTTTGCTGACTACAGATAGTGTTAGAAGAAAGCCTAAATTAAGTTACTTTAGGTTAGGTTTCTTGTCGTTATTATTACTAATATTATTATTAAGAAACTATTTTGTTTGAGTAAATAATACTTTTTTTACTTATCATTACATTTATTTTATGGATATTTATCGATTCAGTGTTTGCTGACTACAAATAGTGTTAGAAGAATGCCTAAACTGTGCTAATTTCTTGTCCTTATTATTACTAATATTATTATTAATAAATTGTTTTGTTTCAGTAAATAATACTATTTTTATTTACCATTAATTTTATTATATGGATCATTTATTGTTTCAGTGTTTGCTGACTGCAAATAGTGTTAGAAGAAAGCCAAAATTGAGTTACTTTAGGTTAGGTTTCTTGTCGTTATTATTACTAATATTATTAATTTGAAATTATTTTGTTTAAGTAAATAATACTATTTTTTATTTATCATTACTTTTATTAACTGGATATTTATTGATTCAGTGTTTGCTGACTATAAATAGTGTTACAAGAAAGCCTAAATTGAGTTAGTTTAGGTTAGGTTTCTTGTCGTTATTATTACTAATATTATTAATATGTAATTATTTTGTTTAAGTAAATAATATTATTTTTTATTTATCTTTGCTTTTATTATATCCATATTTATTGATTCAGTGTTTTTTGACTGCAAATTACAAGAAAGCTTAAATTGAGTTAGTTTAGGTTAGGTTTCTTGTCATTATTTTTACTAATATTAATAATATGCAAATTATTTTTTTTTAAGTAAATAATACTATTTTTTATTTATCATTATTTTTATTATATGGATATTTATTGATTCAGTGTTTGCTGACTACAAATAGTGTTAGAAGAAAGCCCAAATTGAGTTACTTTAGGTTAGGTTTCTTGTCGTTATTGTTACTAATATTATTAATTTGAAATTATTTTGTTTAAGTAAATAATACTATTTTTTATTTATCATTACTTTTATTACATGGATATTTATTGATTCAGTGTTTGCTGACTACAAAGAGCGTTAGAAGAAAGTCTAAGTTGGGTTAATTTAGGTTAGGTTACTTGTTGATATTATTACTAAAATTATGAATATATAAATTGTTTTGTCTAAATAATACTTTTTTTACTTAACATAACTTTTGTTACATGTATATTTATTGATTCAGTGTTTGCTGATTATGAATAGTGTTAGAAAAAAGCTTAAGTTGGATTAGTTTAGATAAGGTTACTTGTTATTATTATTACTAAAATTATTAATATGAAATTGTTTTGAATAAATAATACTATTTTTGATTCCATTACATTTATTATGCTAACTACAAAGCATGTTAGAATAAAACTTAAGGTTAGATTAGGTTAGGGTAGATTAAATTAGTTTATATTTAGTTATATTAGTTTAGGTTAGGTTAGGGTTACTAACCAAGACATCCGTAAGTAGATGTACCTATGTAAATCCTCCCAAAGTTTTTGGTACTTTGACATTAAGTAGAAAACAATTTTAAACAGTCTCGTATTAATAGGAATAGTAGAAACACTGTACATCTTAATCTTTATTCAACCATAAGATCTATATATACCATACCAACATACTGAAGAAATATCAGTTTCATCCTTCAGCAGACTTCCCAAGCTTCTTGGTTGGTTCAGAAAATCCAACGTCCGATGAAAAAAACTGCAGTGACTTTGAAGTAAATTTAATAATTCCTCACTATTTTAATTAGTAATTATCTGCATCTAGATTATTTGAAAGTATCACTTTATACAGGCACTAATATAGAATTTTTTAAATACCACTTCGTAATTTTGTTGTTGAGCTACATACATAGTTAAGAAGACTTAAATTATAAAACTAGATCTGGTGGACAAAATTTAGTGGCTCTTTTAGATTCTGCACAGAAAAATTAACCATAAAAAATCGTTGGTACCCAAATGGAGGTATGTTCATTGTTAAAATGTCACAGAAATCCAACAGCTGCATTGAAATGCAACGTACAAATTTAAAATTGTGTGCGATTCAATTAGTCAAGATCACGTGCCGCGATAATTAAATCGGTAATTTTTGTGTTAAATAACGTAACCCAAATAACAATGCTGTGCGCACCGTGTATCGTGTTACAGGAATAATCCGTATCTGATTCACACATGCGAAATGTAGTTAAAAACTGGAAATATTTTTTATTTTCATAATACAACACGAGAGAATTTCAACTTCAACTTTCAACGAATGTGTGATAATGTGTAATACAATTACCAAGATTGCCATACAATTAAGTGAAGCTGTTAAAGTGCCACTTAGATTAACCAGTAATTAAGCTAAGCATGTGTTAAACGTTGTGTAATGGTACCTATAGTATAAATTCCCGGGTGGCGAACAAAGGCCCCAATTTAAGGACGGCAGAAAGGTCGGTTTGAAAAAAATTATTTATTAAACGTTCAAAGTATTTTTAATCAAAAAGCTAGATAAAATAATGGCTGAATGCTATAATGCCCCTTGCATTAACCGGCGTAATTTTTCAGGAAAAGGCGCAATTAAAATTAACATGTTTTTACATTTTTTACACCCCACAGGCTAATGACATAATCGCATGACGTAACTGAGGAAAAAAAAAACAAAATTCGTATTTGTAAACCAAATAGAGTGGAGGATAAAGCTACGAAAAAAACGCAATTTATCATACACGTCAGGCTTCTTTATTTTTCCTTATATTTATGAATTTGTTTAATAAAAGAGTGCGAGTGCAATCGCTAAAAGAGAAACTTGTAGCTTGTACGAGAATTTTTTGTGTTTTATTTAAATTTTAATTACCCACTCCCACATTCGAATAAATTAACTAGTTTAAATGTTAATTCCATTAATTGTTAAAATTAGATCACTTTATTGAAATAAGTTTATTGTTTTCTGCATAATAATTTTTACATTTTTTACATTAATTTTATCATTTTTGTCTATATTAATTTTTATTTTGTTACCATTATTATAATTTTTATTAACTAATAATAAATTAATATATACTATTTTAATTTTTTATTTTATTTTAATTGTTATGGTATTCCGCGTATTAATTTTTATTTTTCACTATGATCGTACAAAATTTTTAATAATATTTGATTAATTTTTAAATTTAAAAAATTTTATATTTTTTTATTCACACTTTTAATATTTCAATTTAAATTAAATGTTTTTTTAAGGATCAAATATTTTATTATTTAATTTATATTAAATATTTTTTATGATTTATTTGATTGAAATATTTATTTACTTTTAAATTAAATATTTTATAATTATTTTTACAAATTTAAATTAAACGGCTTAATTTTATTATTTTAAACATTTTATTTTTTCTTCAATTTTGAATTAAATATTTTATTTTTTTTTATTTTAAATTTTTTTTTTATATTTTTAACTAAATTGAATATTTTGTTTAATTTTTTTAATATAATTAAATATTTTAATTTTTGTATTATTATTTAATTTAAATATTTTAATTTTTTTTAAATTTTAATTTAAATATTTTATTATTTTTTTATTTTAAATTATTTTTTTAAAATTTTTCAATTAAATTATACATTTTATTATTTAATTGAATTTTTTAATTTATTTTATATGAAATTAAATATTTTATTAATTTATTTTTTTAACTAAATTAAGTATTTTAATTAATTTTAAGTCAATTTAAATATTTTAATTTTTTAATTGTAAATTAAATATTTTATTTCTTTTTTATTTAAACTAAATATTTTATTATTTTTTAAATTTTGAATTAAACATTTTATTTTCTTTATCTTAACTCAAATATTTTATTTTTTTAAATTAAATTAACTATTTTAATTTATTATTCTAATTTTTCTTTTATTAAGGATTGAATATTTATTTATTTTTTTAATTAAATATTTTTAATTTATATTAAATATTTTATTAATTTATTATGGATTAAATACTTATTTTTTTATTATTTTTAAATTAAATTTTTAGTTTTTTTAATTAAATTAAATATTTTAATTTTTTTATTTAAATTAAATATTTTACATTTTTATTTTAAATTTAAATATTTTGATTTAATTTAATTTAATTTAATTATTTTAATTAAATATATAATTTTTATATAATAATAATATAATAATTTTTTTTTAATTTAAATTAAATATTTTATTTTTTATTTAATTTAATTATTTTATTTTATTTAATTAAAATATTTTATTATTTTTTTAATTTAAATTAAATAATAAATAATTAAAAATAAATTATTATTTTTTTTAATTAAAGTTAATATTTTAGTATTTTTTTAAATTTTGAATTAAACATTTTATTTTTACTTTAATTTTATTTTTTTAAATTAAATTAACTGTTTTAATTAATTTTAATTTAATTTAAATATTCTAATTTTTCGTTTATTAAGGATTAAATATATTATTAGTTAATTATAGATTTAATACTTTTTTTATTTTTTAATTAAATATTATAGTTTTTTAATTAAATTAAATATTTCAACTTTTTTATTTTAATTTACTTGAAATATTTTTCAATTTAAATTAAATATTTTATTAATTTATTAAAAATTTTATTTTTAAATTAAATATGTAATTTTTAATTGCAAATTAAATATTTCATTATTTTTTGTTATTTTAAATTAAATGTTTTATTTTTGATTTAAATTAAATATTTTATTGTTACTATTTATATATATTTTTTTATAAATTAAATTAACTACTTAAATTCACCTTTTATATTTCAATTTTATTTTATTTTTGTTTAATTTAAATTAAATATTTCAAATTTGTTTAATTAAATTAGATATTTTAATAACTTTTTTGTTTTGGATTAAAGATTTCAATTTTTTTTATTTTAAATTAATAATTTATTTTTTTTAATTTTAAATTACATATTTTAATATTATTTTTAAATTAAATAAATATATTATTAATTTTATAATATATATATTAAATAATTAATAATTTATTTAATTTAAATATATTTATTTATAATTTTGAATTGGATATTTTATTACCTTTTTTTAATTTAAATTAAATATTTTATTTTTTTAGTTAGAATTATTATTTTTTTTTTTTAAATATTTTAATAGTACTTTAATTCAATTGTTATTGTATCTGTAATTTTTAATATTTTACTATTAATGTAGAATTTTAAAAATTTAGTTTTTAATCTACATTAACTGTGAACATATGATCACGTAATTTAAGATGTTTTTTATGATAATTAATAATATATTAATTATACTAAATTATTATTTTATTTTAATTTATTGAATTCTGCATTTTGAATTTTTACTTTTTTTACTATAATCTAAATAATTTAATTTTAATTTAAGGTTTTGTTTTTCATAATAATTAGAATAATTAATAATACATAATTATACATTTTTTTAATTATATATTTATAAAAAACGTCATTTATCATTCATATCAGGCTTTTCTAGTTTTCTTTATATCTATGAATTTGATTAATAAAAGAGTGCAGCTGCAATCACTAAACAGAAACTTGTATCGTGTACGAGAAGTTATTTGTATTTCTTTTTTCAAATTTTAATCACCCACCAGTTTCGTATAAATTAGCCAGTTTAAATATTAATTCCATTAATTGTTGGTCGGGGAAAGAAAAAAAAAACCGAAGCGCATAATCCAAGCTTAATTTCGGCGTTAAACATTCATAAAACCAGCGAATATTCCATCGCTCCCGTTGTAAACCATTCACGTCGACGCATTACATTTTTGGAATCAGTCAGCGGTGAAAAGTGAAAAGGTTATTGAAGAGGGACCAGACGATGAATTTTCCAATATACGATGAATCTCAATAAAATTCCGAGTCAATATTGTTCTTGGTGCCGAAGGCCGGCCGGATTATCATCCCCCTCCTTTTTAAATCTAATTTTGAAATTTTCCTTTGCAGGATCTGCGAGTGCTGGAATGTCGGGGATGCGGTCTTAAAAGAATAAACACTCAAATATACCATTTGCTGCCTTATCTCTCTCATCTCGATTTGGGAAACAATCAGATGCAATTTATAGACTACGACGAATTCCAGGATCTACATCGCTTGCATAGTTTAAAACTCGATGGTAAGTTGCTCCGCGCCCTTCCTCACGGTCTCCGTTCCCTTTGTTTAATAAACTTCTTTTCACTTGCCGTTTATTGTCAGAACAAACTCGATAATGGAATTATGTTCGGACCGGATCGGCTCTAAATTTATATAAGCGAGAAAGGGCAACAATACGATGCTCCAATTATTAATTTGCAATTCTATCATTGGTACACTACAGGATTTATTGGACCAAATTTAGCCAATTGTATTGATTTTGTACACAAGTCTGTTTGATAGAAGCTCAAAATCTAATTCGACTTATGCATATGCATATGGGGCAAAAATTCGACATTCCTTCAAAAAATAAGCCTTCAAGGTAATATTTATATATCTGAAGACATTTTCAGTAACTCGTTAAATGAATTTTTGATTTTTCTTATAATAATTATCAGCACTTTTTGCGACCTTGTTGTAGGTTTTTATTGATGTATTTTGTGAAAAAAATATTTTTTAACTGATAGCATAAATTTTTTTGACATTAATGACATATTATATTTTTGGTAATTGGAATGAATTTGGTTGTGTAATATATATTTTTATAATTGATTACTAATTACAATTTATTTAAATTAATTATTTTATTATTTTAACTTAAACATTTTATAATTTTTTTAATTATTAATTAATTATTTTAATTTCTTTAATATATAATTTTGATAATTAAATTAAATGTTTTATTTTTTAATTTTAAATTTATTTTTTTTATTTTTAAGTTAAATATTTCAATTTTGTTTTAACTTGTACTTTATTTTACTTTAATCTTAATTAAATATTAATTTATTTAATTTAAATAAATTTATTTATTCAATTTAAATTAAATATTTTATTATTCTTTTAATATTAAATTAAATACATATTTTTTTAATTTTAAATTATTTATTTTAATCGGACTAAATAATTTTTTTTAACTTAAATTCAGTATTTTATTATTTCTTAAATTTTAAATTAAATTATTTCAATTTTTTACAATTTAAATTATGTATTTTATTATTTTATTATAAATCTAAATTAAATATTTTAATACTTTTTTAATTTAAATTAAATATTTTATTATTAATTTATTTTGTATTATTCATATAAATTATTATTTTTTTAATATTAAATTTTTATTTTAAATCAAATTTTATTTTTTTATTTAAATTAAATGTTTTATAACTCTTTTAATTTTAATTTGAATTGTTATTTCAATTTAAGTTGAATATTTAAATATTTTTTTAATTTAAATTAAGTACTTTAATTTTTGTTTAATTTTAGTTAAAAATTTTATTTTTGTTAATTTAAATTAAATATTTCTTTATTTTTTATATTTTAAATTTATTTTTTAATTTAAATTATGGTTTATAAATTTCTTAATTTTTTATTTAATTTTTTAAAATTACATATTTTATTTTTTATTTTAAATTAATCATCTTAATTCTTTTTAAATTTAAATTAAATATTTTAATTTTTTACTTAAATTAATTATTTTACTATTATTTTAACATAAATTAAATATTTTAGTGTTTCTTTAATTTTAAATTATAAAATTAAATATGTTTTAATTAAAAATTAAATTAAGTATTTTTTTACTTAAATATTTTATTATTTTTTTAATTTTAAATTAAATATTTTATTAATTTTTAAATATAATTTTTTTTAACTTCTTAATTTTTTAAATTTAAATTAAATATTTTATTTTTTTTTATATAAATTAAATGTTTTATTTGTTTTTAATTTAAATTAAATATTTTAAAATGAATAATTTAGTTTTTATAAAATAAATGTTTTATTTTATAAATTGTAAATTGTACACATACTTAAATTAAATATTTTATTATTTTTAAATTTTGTATCAAATATTTTATTATTTTTTTTTTAAATTTAAATTAAATATTTTAATATATTTTTTTAATTTTAAATTATACATTTATTTTTTTATTATTAAATATTTTATTTTTTTATTTAAATTAATTATTTTATTATTTTAATTTAAATTAGATATTGTAGTGTTTTTTTTAGTTTTAAATTATAATTTTTTTGTTTTTAATTTCATAGTTTTTTGTTTAAATTAAATATTTTTTTTAACTTAAATATTTTATTATTTTTTTTATTTCAAATCAAATATTTTATTTTTTTTACCTTTCTTTAACAGACAGTTTTTTTTATTATTGTAACAAATCTGTAAATATTGTCTTATAATAATATCAATAATAATTTTAGTGGTAATTCACTGTGTTTATTGAAATTTTTGTATAATAAAGTGGAAATATCATATAAAATATGTTTTACAATTGATTTTTGTTAATTAATATTCAGTAGTCAGTAAATTATGTTTCACCAAAATATTTGACATATTTTATAATTATATATTATATTTAGTTATTATTAATTTTAATATTATATTTAAATATATTATATATTTTAAATTAGTATTAAAAATGCTTTTCAATTCATTTTCATTCATAAAATTGTTTTCATATATTTAATTAAAAATATTATTGAATAAAACAATTGTTTACTATTCTGTATGTTATTAATAATTTTTTATCAAAACGTTTCATCTATTTTATGATTATAATTTATATTAATTTCAAAATTTTATAATTACAATTTATTAACATATTTTCAATTCTTAATAAAAATGTTTCAATTCCCTGATATGTTAAAACTTTTAATTAAAAATATGAACAAAACATTTATTTATTTGACTGTGTGTCCACATTTTTAATAAAAATTAATTAAAACCCTTCATTTTAAAATATATTTATTAAAATTGTTTGATATAAATATAAATGCTTTTGTGTAAAATATTTAAATTTAAAATTCATTTCCATAAATATTTAATATATACCATAAACATAAAATGATACTAGTAATTCCATTAGCCTTGACCCATAAATTCCAAAACAATGGTTGCCAGTTTCTCCCGATGTTAATTCCCTATAAATTGAAATACCTTCGAGATTAATTACAGCGAAGAATGCCATTGTTTCAGGCAACTTACTGCCGGTAGTGTTGGAGAGGACGTTCGTCCATCAGCAGCAGCTCAAGTATCTGAACCTGGCCCGCAACCGTCTGGCCAAGATAACCAACACCGCCTTCGTCAACATGACCAGTCTGGTCGACCTGGACATCGGACAGAACAAGCTGCGCAAAATGGAGATCGTCTCCTTCCAACCGATCAGCGAAACGTTACAAAGGCTAGTGATTGGCGGCAACAACATCGACGTGCCGACGCTCAAACTCATCCTCCAGACGCTGCACAAAGTCAAAACTTTAGATATATCCGGCATGAAGTTGCTCAGTCTGCCGCCCAACGTGCTGCCCGACCGCATAACCGAGCTGAACGTCTCCAGGAACAACCTGACGGAGCTGCCCTACGACAGCCTGCCGCTGCAGCTGAAGAAGTTGGACATATCGCACAACCATTTGCGCGGCCTCAGCGAGCGCGTCGTCCTCAAAATGGAGATCCTGCGACACGTCAACCTGACCGGCAACCCGTGGACCTGCAACCTGTGCCACATCGCCCCCATACTGTTCCGCGTCAACAAATCGGACCTGTTCAAAGACGTGCACTGCGCCTCGCCGCGTTCGCTGCGCAACGTGAAGCTGAGCCTGCTGCAGTTCGAGGACATAACCACCTGCAACAACCCCGACCACGAGGACGAGGCCGAGCCTCTGGACAGGAGCAAGATGAGCCTCCTCGTCGGCCTCGTATTCATCGTCATCCTGGCGATATTCTCCGTCATTTTCGTCGTCTGCTCGTGCATGAAGAGGCACTCGCGCAACGTGATGCTGCAGCAGAAACGGGCGGCCGAGTGTAGGCAAGGGTCGCTCGAGGCGACGACGGCGATCTTCAGCAAGGGCGAGATCAGCTTCAAGTTCCCGCTGGACCTGACCGAGCGCAGGATGTCGGTCTCGACCATTGACGAGATCAAGAAGGACACGCCGAACGCCAATCTGCCCAACGGCACGGGCACCGGCATTTGAAGTTCGACCGTGTGGTTTTTATTCGCCGGCTTTAGTCGGGGTCTTGAATGTTTACCCGTGTACATGGGGTTCCGGTTGTTTGTTTTCCATGAATTTTGATGCGGATCTACTGCAAACTAACCTTGTTGATGTTGATAAATAAGTTATTTCGCTGTATGACTGACTCGCGACGTTTTAATCAAAGGTAATAAGATGGCTGGCTCAATTTTGGCTTCTGTGGTTTCTGTGTTAAACAGTTAATTTCTGAATTAACTTTAATTATTGCTTTGTTATTTCCTACATTGCTAATTAAATAAAAATTTTGTTTAAAAAATATACAACCAAAACTTGATTTTTATTGGTTTGTTAAAAAAGAATCTTCAAAGGGTTAGTTTATGTAAGATCACATTAACTTATTTGCTTTTACGCATATTTAAAATATAATTATGTTAATTTTTAGACGTATTTTCAATATCAAAATGTCAAAAGTCGTGAAAATGTAACACATTTTAATTTTCCAAACTATCTATAAATCATTTAAATTTAATAATTTATATATATTGGAAATTCTTAAGTTTCAGGTAAGTCTAATTATTATTTTTTTAAATTTAATATAATTTTTTCATCAATTTTCTATGAGATTAGTATTTTTAAATTAATTTCTCAAATTTATTATTATATTTTAAAATTATTTTAGATTTATCACTTTTATAAATAAAAGTTTTTTAAATAAATTATTATAATTATAAATTTAAAATTTAGTAAATTTAAATTTTAAAATTCAAAATTTAAAATTTCATACATTTAAATTCAAAAATTTAAAATTAAATAAATTTAAAATTTGGAAATTAATTTATTTAAAATTTAAAATTTCCAAATTTGAAATTTAATTAAATTAAATTTTAAAATTTAAAATTTAATAAAAATAAATTTTAAAATTTAAAATTTAATAAATATAAATTTTAAAATTTAAAATTTCAAAATTTAAAATATTTAGTTTAAATTTTATAATTTAAAATTTCATACATTTAAATTTTAAATTTAAAATTTAGTAAATTTAAATTTTAAAATTAAAATTTAGTAAATTTAAATTTTAAAATTTAAAATTTTGAAATTAATTTATTTAAATTTTAAAATTTTCAAATTTGAAATTTATTTAAATAAATTTTAAAATTTAATAAACATAAATTTTAAAATTTAAAATATTTAATTTAAATTTTATAATTTAAAATTTAATACATTTACATTTTAAAATTCAAAATTTAAAATATTTGTTTAAATTTTATAATTTAAAATTTAAAACATTTATATTATAAAATTTAATACATTTAAATATTAAAAATTCAAAATTTAATAAATTTAAGGTTTAGTAAATTCAAATTTTATAATTTAATAAGTTTAAGTTTGAAAATTTCAAAATTTAACAAATTTAAATTTTAAAATTTTCAAATTTAAAACTTAATAAATATAAATTTTAAAATTTTAAATTTATTAAATTTAAATTTTAAAATTTAACATTTGTATTTACCAAGTTTTAAATTTGAAAATTTTAAATTTTGAAATTTAATATTTAATAAATTTCAATTTTAAAATCGCTTTTATAAATAAATTTTGGAAAATTTTATTTCAAATTTCTTTAAATTTCAACAATATTCTTATTCTCTTAAATTAAATGAAATTGAAAATTTATTTTATTCTAAATAATTATATATTGAAAATTTACGTTATTTTAAATTTGATTAAAATTTAAAAGGCTCATAAATTTCTTTAAATTAAGGCAATTTGATGAAAATTGATTTTCCTTTTAAGTTAATAAAAATTAAATTAACTAATTAATTTTTTTTTTAATTTTTAATGTCTATTCATTTTAATAAAATTTAATTTTACATAAATTTCGCAAATTTTTAAATTTCAATTTAAATTCGATTAAACTTTAGTTTCTATTATTTTCTTTTTTTTTAATTAAAAGTTTTGAAAAATTTATTTTCTTCTCGAAATTATTTTACGTTAAATAAATTTATAAATTATGAAAAGTAGTAAATACTAAAGTATTATTTTTTAAACAATTTTTTATTTTGTTAATTTACTAGTTTCAGATTTAATTTGATTAAAATTTAAAAAATACATGTATTATTTAAATTAAGGGAATTTTAAAATTAATTTTGTTTTTGAGATAATAAAAAGTAATAAAAATTAAATTTTCAATTTTTATTTTTACATTAAATATTATAAAATTAAATATAATATAATAAATGAATTAAGATTATTTTATAAGTTTTGAAAAATTTGACACATTTCTTACAATATATGTTTTCAAATTACAATTAATTAATATAATTTAAATAAATTTATTATGGATAAATAGTAAAAAATTAATTATATAAATTTAATAAATTTTCTACACTTTTCATAATAAATTTTATTTTATTTTACACAGTACATATTTCATTAAATTAAGTGTAGTTCATAATTAATTTTGTCATTGAAATTATAAAATATTAAATTTCACAACTTTTATTTAAATTAAGAGAAATATAAATTGATACCTTTGAATAAATATTGAAAATTAAATTAAAATTTTATAATGTTGCAATAAAATTTAATTTCTTATTAAATAAATTCATGTAGAATAAAAATATAAAATATAAATATTAATAAATTAAATAAAATTACTTTATAAATTTAATATTTTAATTTATTTAATTTATTTAAATATTTTTATTTTACATTTATATTTACTATATTATATTAAGTTAAGTTCAAAATTGATAAACATATAAATAAGATTTATTATTTTTTTAATTTAATATAATTTATTAACGGATTTTCTACAAATTTTCGATATTTTATTTTTATTTAAATTAATTCAAAAATGGGTCTAAAATTTATTTAATTAATTCAAAAAAAAAAATTAAAACTAATTTTATCATCTAAAGTTTATAAAAATCAACTGATTCATTTATAAAAACTAATTAATTACTTATTATTTATTTTTATATTGTTTTGTTTGAGAAATTTAAAGAATATCCAAAATATTAGCTTAATTCAGCAAAAAATTGATTGATTGACAAGACAAAAGAATCCAGCGCACCGAAATAACTAAATAACACGTTGAATTATTGGCGATTCCATAACGGAAACATTTTTAGTTTTGGCAAAAGTTCGCCGTCAAATAATTTATATATTGAGCGGAAAAGTTTTCGAAGTTACATAAACCCAAACGAAAAATCCACCGTTTTCGGTATAAGCACATTAAGACGAGTTATGAGTCGAGGTTTTATGTTTTCGCCACGATTTAATTTACGTAATAAATAATTGTTGTGCCGGAAATTTATGACGGCGACTTTTTCCATAATACAATACAAGAAATTTCATGTTTTATTTTATATTATTTAAAATTTAAAATCGCGTATTCGTTAAATTGGAACGGCATTGTAAATAATGTATTAAACAAATACGCACCAATAATTTTAATGTCCATTCACCGGCCATTTATGTTTATTAATAAATGCTATTTTCAACATTTATCGAGCTTACAAAACAAGAATTTAGTACACACGGATTACAACAATATTCCGGGTGTTTATTTTCATTTCGATTATAATGGAACAGCTTTAAAAACTGATTAATAATTCATACGTAACGGGGTAAACTTTGTTAATTTAGTAATTTTTGATGCACCTCGATCACGGATGATCCCGAAACTTTGGGCGAAACTTAAAGCCAACTTTTATTTGATCAATTTTAAAGCTTTCCGCCGAAACATGTTGCCATTAATCCGGTGCCCGGCACTTAAACTTGGGTGCGGTCACTTCTTCGATTCCACCGAATAAATTCGCCCCAAAAGTGTGTCCATTATTCACGACTGTTTGACCCGAAACAAAACTGGCATATCATTGTGGAATATTCATTACTATAAACCTAGTGAATAATAGTGCCTATATTTTTACAATTTGCATACAGCATGTAAATACGACGACTTACCCCTTGTTTTCTTGTAAAACCATTTTTATACAGGATTATGTTGAGACGTAATGAGTTGTGGAGCTGAAGATTACATCGAGGCGGCAATATTTTATGTCGCAATATTTTCCCTTAGAATATTCTTAATTCAAGAAAATTGGGTCGGGAGAAGATTACGCCTCTCACAGTCTCATCATTACGACGAAATTAAACTAAAACAAAAAAAAGAGCCGCAGTTTAAAATTGATTGCAATTTTCCCTACTTTTTTTTATTATTTTTACTTTAACGTTAATTGAAACACCAATTTATCGGCACTTTAGTTTTTGGCAGGAATTTATTCGGAAAATTAGCGAAGACGAAAACTGAAGTTATGTTGTTTTTGAAGACGTAACAATCGAACCATTAACCGCATAACTTCCTTGTTTGTTCGTATAAATTAAATGGTGCAAAATTCGTACATTATCCGGTGCGGTTTTGTAGTAAAATCTTGGCATCAATTTTAGACGAAAATGGCGATTTACAACGGTGTAATCTTCATCTTTTTTAATAAATGCGCACAGTTATATTACTGCCAAATTATTAAGTTTGATGTTGATTGTATTCTTTGAGTTTATGGTTTCAGGGGACCATAGAGTTTTGTTGACGTTGGTTTCCGATGTTATTGATTCTGTACAAAACTACTGTAACATACTTGTATATATTGTTATAAATTTTTAATATAATTTAATTAATAATGATGTTGTTTTATTTACTAATTTAATGACTCCCAAACGATCAAATTATAAAGGTAAGTAAGTAATGATAATTTTGATGACTGAATATTGACATTTTTTCTGATTAATATAAAATATTAAAAAGATTAGAATGGATTTCACATAATTTTAAAAAAGTGGATAAAGTTAGGTTACATACTATTCACCTACCTTTAAGGTACTGAAAACATTAACAAATTAATTTTGTTAAATAAATGTTGGGAACATATAAATTTTTATACATTTTTAATATAATTTAATAATATTTTTAATAATATTTTATTTTGTTCTTCAGAGCATAAGTAAGGATAACTTTAATGACTGAAATTATTTCTTATAATTACGATAAAATATTAAGTACAATAATTTAATTAATCTTAAATAATTTTCAAAAAGAAGAGTTAACTTATGTTAGGTTAAATTAGGTTAGGTTAGGTTAAGAATCAATGAAAGATACAGATACATTAAAAAATTAATTTTATTGTAATGATTTTTAACAAATAATTGAAACATCATGTTGAATCTTAATATAATTTAATTAATAAGATTTCTATTAATTTTGTTCATTTAATTGCTTAGAATAAACGAAAGAATATAAAGGTAAGTAATAAAATCAATTTAAATTGATAGATTTCCTTAAATTAAGAAAAGTAAAAAATATTTTAAAGAAAATTAAAATTGATTTGTACTAATAAAAAATAATATAAATATAATTTATATAAAAAATTTTGATATAATTTAATTAAGGTTTCTATTTTATTTTTTTCTTCAAATCATAAGATTACAAATGTAAGTAATGATAATTTTAATCACTGAAACTATTTCTTATAATCACGATAAAATATTAAATAATACAATTAACCTCAAATAATTTTAAAAAGATGAGTTCAATTATGTTAGGTTAGGTTAAAAATTAATGAAAGATACTGCTCACTTACATTTTACTGTGCTTGAAACATTTACAAATTAATTTTATTGTAATGATTTTTAACAAATGTTTGAAACACCAAGTTGAATTGTTTTAAATTTTTAATATAATGTTTCTATTAACTTTGTTCATTTAAATGCTTAAAAAACAAAAGACTATAAAGGTAAGTAATAAAATCAATTTAAATGGCTTAAACAAGTAGACTGAAACAATTTCTTGGTATCACTACAAAATATTAAAAACTCAGGGTATTAATTTTGTGCTAATGATCAAAGTTCTTTAATTATTGTTCGAAAAACTAATTTAAAATGAAGTATCTACTACACAATCGATTTTTAAACTTTTGGTTTAGTCGTAAACTTCAATTTTTTCTTATTTCCTTCACTAATTAAAATATTTAGCCACTTTTTATCTACTTTGAGTGGTTTTTATTTAATTTTACCTTTTTAAAAATATTATTGTTTTATTGCATTTAAATAAATAGTACTAATTTTTATTTATTACATTTTTTTAATAATTGGTGAGAATAAACTTAAGTTAGATTTTGTTAGGTTAACTTCGGTTCCTTTATATTGGTCAATAATTAATAAAATCTATTGAAAATTAACTTGACTCTAATTCTAACTGACATATTCAGTCTTATTATGTTTAAAATGTAAAAAAATTTATATACTATCGGGATCCTATTTAAAATAAAATATTTTATTGAAAATATAAGTTAGAGTATTTTAGTTTAGTTTAAAAGTGAATAAAGTAAATTTTTGATTATTTTCTGTTTTCATTACCAAATATAATGTTTTATATTGTTTACCATAAATAAACACAAACTCTTTTATTTGTTACATTATTTCGTTGCTTCAGTAATTTCTGATTACAAATAATTTTAAAAGGAAATCAAGTTTAGAATATGTTAGGTTAGGTTAAACTAGGTTAGGTTAGATTCGGTTAGGTTAAGTTAGTTTAGGATGTTAAAAATTATTAAAATAACCATGAAATTAATTGATATATCTAAAGTAAAATTTCTGTTCAGGTTAGTAAAAAAGGAATGGATGATAAGCAACACTAATCAACACTTTCATTTTGATTAATGTTTAAAAACATTAAAAAAATGTTTAAATATTATAATAACTTAATTTTTATTTATTGCATATTATATTTATTATACTGTTGCTTCAGTAAATGCTGCCCATAAATAATTTTAAAAGAAAATCTAGGTTATGTTATTTTAGGTTAAAATTAAGTGCCACGATACTCGGAACTAATTTAAATGTCACAAGTAAAAACTCTGTCCATTAATTTAATAAATGTTGGCGACGTCAATTTAAATTGATTATTATTCTTAATATAGTTTAAATGATAATGTTTCCATTTTACTTACTAATTCAATGTAGCACCAAACAAAAAAGTAAAAAGGTAAATGATAAAATCAATCATGATGACAAAAACTAGTGTACAATTGAAACAACTTCTTAATGTAGCAATAAAATATTAAAATCCACAGTATTAATGTAATTAATGTAACTAATGATCAAAGTTCTTTGACAATTGTTAGAAACATAATTTAAAATGAAGTATCTCCCACACAATCGATTTTTAAACTTTTGGTTTAGTCGTAAACTTCGGTTCTTTTCCTATTTCCTGTACCAAATAAATTATTCAATTCACAATTTTTTCGGTTTGACTGGTTGACACTAACAAACACATTCAGGGTGATTAATGAATATAAACGAAATAAAATATGCATTTTATCAGCACCCTTTTTAAAATATCTGTTTTTTTATATTTAAATAAATACTAATAATTTACATGATTTATTATTCAATATTATATTTGTTATATATTTGGAACCATTTTGTTACTTGAATAATTGCTGATTTTTAAACAAATCTTAGGTTAGGTTACGTTGGAATTGGTTGGATTATATTGGGTTAGATTAAATTCGACAAATACTTCAAATTTATTAAAATATGGAAAATAAAAACTCAGTTTTCTCAAAATTATTTTGTCCTTGAAAGGTTAAAAAATCACAGTTTTAGTATCAAAGTAGTAGTATCAAAGTTTTTTAGTAAATGTTTCAACACTAATTTAAAATGGAGTATTTTGGAATTGTAAACTTTTGTTTTGGAACTTTTTCTATTTCCAGCACCAAATAAATTATTCATTCACATTTTTTTCGGTTTTGTTGGTTTACACTAACCGATACATCTAGTCTGATTAATAAATAATACAAAATTAAAATATTTATATAGTCAGCACCATTTCTTTTTTAAATATTATTACTGTATTACGTCAAATTAATTGTTAATTATTTTAAATATATTGAACTTTGTTCCTTGAATCATCCCTAACCACAAATAATTTTACAAGAAAATTAGGTTAGGTTAGCTTTTGTTTAGTTAGTTTAGGTTATATTAGGTTAAAAATTAATAAATGATACTCGAAATTGATTAAAATATATTGTTTTTAGTTTTTTTTTTGTAATTGACACATTTTGATCTGATTAATAAATAAAAACAAAAAAAAAAAAATATTTATGTAATCAGCACCATTTTTTTTTTTTGATTTTATTACTTTATTACGTTAAAATAAATCCTATTATTTTTTATAAATTAATTAAGTAATTATTATTTTAATTATGATGAACTATTTAGCCTCTTGACTAATTGTTAACCACAAATAAGTTTACAAAAAAATTTAGATTAGTTTAGATTAAGTTTAGTTAGATTAGGTTAAGCTAAAAATTAATAAATGATACTAGAAATTGATTAAAATATATTGTTTTTAGTTTTTTTGTAATTGACACATTTTGATCTGATTAATAAATAAAAACAAAAAATAAATATTTATGTAATCAGCACCATTTTTTTTAATATTACTACTTTATTACGTTAAAATAAATCCTATTATTTTTTTATAAATTAATTATATATTATTATTTTAATTATGCGGAACTATTTAGTTTCTTGAATCATCCCTAACCACAAATAATTTTACAAGAAAGTTGAGTTAGGTTAGCTTAAGTTAAGCTAGATTAGATTATATTAGGTTAAAAATCAATAAATGATACTCGAAATTGATTAAAATATTTTGTTTTTAGTTTTTTTGTATGTTAATTGACAAATTTTGTTCTGATTAATAAATAAAAAAATAAATTATATAATCACTACCATTTTTTTAATATTATTACTTTATTACCTTAAAATAAATCCTATTATTTTTTTTATAAATTAATTAACTATTATTATTTTAATTATGAGAAACTATTTAGCCTCTTGACTAATTGCTAACCACAAATAATTTTACAAGAAAGTTTAGATTAGGTTAGATTAAGTTTAGTTAGGTTAGATTTTGTTAGGTTAGGTTAGGGTAAAATTAATAAATGGTACTCGAAATTGATTAAAATATATTTTTTTTTAGTTTTTTTGTAACTGACACATCTGATAAAAAAAAATATTATGTATTATAATATATTATATAAAATATTACGTATTATATATACATTATATAAACGTTAAAATAATCCTATTATTTCTTTATAAATTAATTACATATTATTATTTTAATTATGAGGAACTATTTAGTCTCTTGACTAATTGCTAAAAACAATAAATTTTACAAGAAAGTTTAGGTTAGGGTAGGTTAAGTTTAGCTAAGTTAGATTATATTAGGTTAGGTTAGATTAAAGATGATACTTGAATTTGATTAAAATATTTTGTTTCTTAGCTTTTTTGTACTTAAACATTAAAAATTCTATTAATTTTGTGTTAACTATTAAATTAGTTTAACAAATGTTTGGAACATCAATTTAATATGGATTATCTTCGACACAATAGAATTTTAAACTTTTAGTTTGGAATACATGATAAACTTCGATTTTTTTTCTATATCCACAACTAAATAATTCAGCCCTATTTTTTTCCAATCTGGCCGACTGACACTAGTCAACACATTCAGTCTGATTAATGAATAAAAACGAAATAAAATATGCACATTGTCAGCACCCTTTTTACTAAAACAGCAAAAAAAAAATGTGTGACATCGTGAACGTCAAACTGATCCGTTTTTGGCTCGCACACAAATGTAACGAAATTTATCATGCAATTAACGAACGTGTACTTGAAACTAATTTTGTTCCTTTTACACAGCAAAATTATCGTTACCAAGAAGAAATTTTGGCATGAGTTTTAGACAGTTTCATCCAATTTATAACTCCACATAATTCACAATTTAATCTCGTTGCTCGGCACCACCCACACCACCACCCCATCGATTTTTAGCCATCACAATTAGAATTTTTAATTTACATTAATTATTATAAATTGTTACGCCCGGCGAATTTACGTGGCCCGCAAAAACGAAGTCGGAAAAGTCAAGTTTTTGTTATAAATTCCGACCGCTTGAATACATCGTACGAATTATTCAAATTACGTTCATGCCGAGTTAAATTCCATTTAAAACGCATTCATTTCAAGCCCCACGACCTGTGCGATATTGCCGCTGATGAGATCGATTTCGAGAGAATTTTGAATTATCGGAGCGTGGATTTCGATTAATTGAATGTGCATGTGTACACGACATTAATTTTATATTCTTTAACGGCTCCATATATCGTCTCGTTAGTAGTTGGCGGGTGACACTTTCATTAAAGCCAATTCCATGCCCGGTGACATCATTATCATCATCGTGCAGCCCCAACTTCAACCGCCTGGGCCCAATTTCCGGACGCAACAACAACAAAAATTACTGAAATACAGATTGAAAACTTTAATATTCATAATCCCGAACCGAAAAAATAATAAAAAACCCAATTCCACCCTTGTTAAAACGTAATTCACCTCATATTTAAAAAAAATATATATAATAAACGCGACTGCACCGCCGAAAGAATATCAGTGCAGCGTACCATTAAAAGTTTTTAATTGCATAATTAACCGGGGTAATATATTGGGGGGAAAAAACGCCGAGAAGCCGGGGAAGTTCAACGGAGGGGCCAAAAAACGTGGACGGACGAAAATAACTCGTTAATATGCAAATCATCTAATAATTGTTACGGTTTAAAGTTTAAACTTCATAATTTCGGGTACACCGTCGTATTTCATAATTGTTACGTGCCGGCATCGACTAATCGAATTATATTCGATGAAGTCGGACCGTTTCGGGAATTTGCGTTGCCCCAGTTCCCGTTGCGCGTTCATTAAATCTTTACGTTGGGTGTATTAATTAAATGTGAATTAAGAATGCGTAAACGTTATGAATGTCTTTAATCGGAGTGGAAAAAACAATGAAAGAAACTTGGTATTAATTGTAATGTCGAAAGGAAAAACCTCAATCTCTGAGAAGAAATTTATATTGTCATTTTAAAATATCAGTTTTACTCATTGTTATTTTTTAATTAAACAAGGCTGAGTTTGTTTTTATTTTGGCACATTTAATTTTAAAATAGTTTCAGTTACACTGAAATATGTTAAATTAGATTAGGTTTTGATATATATTATATTAGGATAGGTTATATCATATTATTTGTAATATATTATTTCACTTATATGGAATTATTTTAGTATATAAAATGGGTTGGCTAAGCTCACTTAAATTAGATTAGATTTAGTTAAGTTATATTAATTTAATTTAAGTTAGATTAGATTACTTTTTCATTCATTCTAAATTTTATATATAAAATTATTTTGTTGCTCCATATTAGGTTAGAACACATCCAATTTCTTTAATTTATTATTTTTTATTATATAAAACTGTGTTATTAGTTCAATATTTGCTGAAAACAAAATATTATAAAAGAAAATCAAAGTTGTTCTAATTTTGGTTAAGTTAGCCTAGATTTGGTTATTTTATATGAGGTTATGTTAGATTACTTTTTTATTCATTATTTTTTTTTCTTTAATATGTAATATGTATCTAAATTCAGTTAAGATAAAATAGATTTAATTAGATTATATTAGATAAAGTCATTTTTCATTACCTCAGTTTATTTTTTAAATTTATTATTATTTTTTAGTATATTAAACTATTTAGTTAATTCAGTTTATACTGAAAATAAATTTTAAAATTAGATGTACTGATTTGGATTAAGGTAGATTAGGTTAGGTTATGGTATTTTATCTTTTATCTTTCTAATATTTTATTCTTATTATTATTATTATTATTATTATTATATTGGAAGTGTTTTGTTGCTAACTAAATAAATTGAAAATAATTTGGCTAAATTCTATTAAATTAGAATAGGTTTGGTTAGATTAAATTAGATTAGTTTTTTAATTCATTATTATTTTTTAGTATATAAATTATTTATTTCCTTCAATATTTATTAACTACAAATAATTTTTAACGATAATTAATAATTTGTCTAAATTCTGTTAAATTAGAATAGGTTTGGTTAAATCAGATTTGATTAATTATGAATTATTTTAGCTTTTTAATATACAAAATCATTTATTTCCTTCATTATTTGTTAACTACAAATATAGTAACTTTTACATCAGATGCATTAAATTAGATTAGGTTTTGATATATATTATATTAGGATAGGTTATGTTATATTATTTGTAATATATTATTTCACTTATATGGAATTATTTTAGTATATAACATGGGTTGGCTAAGCTCACTTAAATTAGATTAGGTTTAGTTAGGTTATATTAATTTAAGTTAGATTAGATTACTTTTTCATACATTTTTTTTTCATTAATATTATATATAAAATTATTTAGTTGTTTCAGAATTTGTTAATAATTAAAAAGAAAACTAAGTTACATAAAAATGTGTTAAATTAGATTACGATTTGTTAGATCATATTAGGTTAGAACACATCTATTTTTTTTTTTAATTTATTATTTTTTATCATATAGAACTGTTCAGTTCAATATTTCCTGACAACAAAATATTATAAAAGAAAATCAAAGTTCTAATCTTGGTTATATTATATTAGGTTATGTTAGATTGCTTTTTTATTCATTATTTTTTTTTCTCTAATATGTAAAATTGTTTTGTTCTTTCTGTATTTATTAATTACAAATAATTTTAAAAGGGAAAGTTACACTAAATTCAGTTAAGATAAAATAGATTGAATTAGATTATATTAGATTAAGTTACCTTAGTTTAATTGATAAATTTATTAATATTTTTTAGTATATTAAACTATTTAATTAATTCAGTTTATACTGAAAATAAGTATTGTGGTGGTATTTTATCTTTCTAATATTTTATTCTTATTATTATTATATTGGAAATGTTTTGTTGCTAACTAACTAAATTGAACATAATTTAGGTAAATTCTATTAAATTAGATTAGGTTTGGTTAGATTAAATTAGATTAGATTAATTTAGAATCACCTTAGTTTTTTAATTCATTATTATTTTTTAGTGTATAAATTATTTATTTCCTTCGATATTTATTAACTACAAATAATTTTTAAAGATTTATTTTTTGAATATACGAATCATATTTATTTATTGCTTCAGTATTTTCTAATAATAAATCATTTTAAAATATTGTCTAGGTTTTGCTAGATTGAGTTTAGTTAAATTAGGTTTAATTAAATTATATTGGGCTAAGTTATTATACGTTACCTCAGTATAATTTTTAAATTTATTATTATTTTTTAGTAAATCAAACTATTTTATTAATTCTGTTTATACTGTAAACAAACTATAAATTTAGATTAAAATTATTTAAAAACTAATTTTGGATTAAGCTAGATTAGGTTATGTTACGTTATTTTATCTCATTAATTTTTAATTTTTATTATATGGAAATGTTTTATTGCTAACAACTAATAATTTGAAAATATTAAATATTTATTAAATTAGAATAGGTTTGGTTAAATTAATTTAATTTTCTTAATTAATTATTTTTTTTTCAATACATAAAATTATTTATTTCCTTCAGTATTTGTTAACTATTATATAAATAAGTTTTAAAGATAATTTACGATACTCTCAAAGAAGTAAAGTTAGATTAGAGTTGGACAGAGTAGGTTAGGTTAAGTTACGTTAGGTTACCTTAATTTAATTCTTAAATTTATTATTATTTTTTTAATATATGAAATATATGGAAATGCTGCAGTACTTGCTGACAATAAATCATTTTAAAATAATACCTAGGTTTTACTAATTTGGGTTAAGTTAGATTAGATTTTGTTACATTAGTGAGAGTTAAGTTAGTTTAGATTTTTAAATTATTTTTATTTAATAATTTAATATTTATTGTTCCAATATTTTCTAACTATAAAAACATTAAAAGAAAAATTAGATTAAGTTAAGTTATATTAGGGTAAGTTAGGTTAGCTTATGTTAGATTAAATTATGATAATTTAGTATTTTAATTGTTTATTTTAATTATAATATTAAATATAACTTGAAAATTAGTCTATGTTTTTAATTTAACATTATTAAATTTGTTATATAAAACTATTTGTTTGGTTCAGTATAAGCAAATTATTTGAAAAGAAAAGAAAAGAAAGGTTAGGTTAAGTTAAGTTAGGTTAGGTTAAACATATTTTGTATTTTAAAACCCAACATAACGTAACCTACTTTTTATTTTCAAATAATTAGCTAAACATATTTCTTGTCGTTATCCTGTATTAAATTAAGTCCTGAATAAATAATTGTTTTTCCATAAATTATCATGAACATTTTTTAATACCTAATCATGATAAATAATGTAATTAAACAACAATAACCCGCCAATCATAAATCAATTAAAGGGTCGAAATTATAATGACAATTTATTATAGTGCGTTTTATAATTTAAACGAATTACTCAAATTTTAATTAATTAGGATGTTTACAGTGGAATTAAAATCGAATTTGGCTATGTTTATGATTAATGCAGGCTAAATAAATAACTGTTTTGCGTATAAAATACGTGAATAATGAAAATTTATGGATTTGTTATGAATCATTAACGCACAATATTTGCATATGAATATTGTACGGGTCCATTTTTAAAATTTAGTACCGTCTTATTTAAATATTAATAGAAAGTTCGGGTGTATTCCACACGCGTTATTAATGAACTGATCGTAACTTAGGTTTTATGGCCCAAATAATAATAAATTCAGTGCTGTATTAGTGGTTAATAACTTTCACAACCAGGCGTCATTAGCATTTGATTTATAAGAACAGATGGTTCACATTACATCCCTTATTTTATCCATTTCAGGATTTTCCGTAGGATTTAATAATGTTGATTCACGTTCCGGATCCGGATTTTTATCCGAAATGTCAGACATAATAAAACTTCGACGTTCAAACACACACACACACAAACACAACGAACAAAATTAACTAAGAAACTGTAATTTACATAATTCATAAGGCGTTATTGTTGAAATTTGTTATCTGCACTTGTTAAAGTTTGCTTTCCATTAATCTTGGCAAAATATTTACTTTTAAAATTATTCTGTCAACTTTAAGATAACATTTTCCATTTCCATTACAACGCGGCCAACAACGGCTTTAAAAAGTTTAATTGTGTTACTTGATGTCCCGAAAGAAATTATAATTTCGATTGATATTTAAATTTTAATTAATGTTATTTTTGGTTTATTCATTCCGCCAACATTAGGTCGTCCATTTTTATAATTTAAATTAAGAAACTTCAATTTATACCAGGTCTACGTTAGGTTAGCATAATTTAGGTTAGGTTAGGTTAAATTAGTTACTTTTTATTTATGTCTGGCTTACATTTAATTAGGTTCGGGTACATTATGAAGGTTCAGGTTAATTTGAGCTTATTTAGTTAATGTCTTATTTATTTTCATTATTATATGGTTTTCTACAGATGTCTCAGTGAAACTACCGTTCCATTAATCTTTGGAACACTCAGTCATCTTATATTACGTCGTCTAGAAAATGGTTTATTTGTTGGTTTTTATTGAATTTATAAATAAATAAAAATATCTTGTGGGGTATTTTGTTTTATACTTTATTGCATTTAAATAGTTAATACTTTTTTATTTATTATTATTTTTGTTATATGAAATTATATTATTTGTGTATTCTCTGTTTACTGAGTATAAATAGTTTTAAAACATCTTAGTTTAGTTATATTAGGATAGATTTGCTTATGTTACATTAGATTAAGTTAGTTTAGGTAAGGTTACTTTAACATATTTTGACTATTATTATTTTTTATGGTTAGTTATATTAATTTTTATTAAGTTTAACAAAAATTAATGAATTTTAATTACTGTTAATTTAGGTTTGTTCATTCATCTTGTATTATGTCGTACATTTCTATAATTTAAACTAGAAAATTTTTTAGTTAAATAATTAATACTTTTTTATATATATATTAATTTTGGTTATATGAAACTGTTTTTTACTATTATTTAGTTAATGCTATAGTTTTAAAACAACTTAGATTGTGTGAAGTTAGGTTAGGATAGGTTGGCTTAGGTTAGAATTAATTAAGTTATATTGAGGTTAGGTTAGGTTACATTTCTATGATGAATAATTAATGTTATTTTTGGTTTATTCATTCCGCCAACATTAGGTCGTACATTTTTATAATTTAAATTAAGAAACTTCAATTTACATCAGGTCTACGTTAGGTTAGCATAATTTAGGTTAAGTTAGGTTAAATTAGTTACTTTTTTATTCATGTCTGGCTTACTTCTAATTAGATTCGGGTACATTATGTTGGTTTAGGTTAATTTAAGCTTATTTATTTAATGTCTTATTTATTTTCATTATTATATGGAATTGTTTTCTACAGATGTCTCACTGAAACTAGCGTTCCATTAATCTTTAGAACACTCAGTTATCTTATATTACGTCGTATAGGAAATGTTTTATTTGTTGGTTTTTAATGAATTTATAAATTTTACAGGCACAGAAAACATTCCATAAAAATAATAATAATAAATGAAAAACACTAAAGTTAAATAACGTATTGTGATTTAATCTAATGTAATCTAACCTAACCTAACCTAACTTAATCAAACCAAAATTGTTTTAAAACTATTTGTACTCACCAATCAGTGGAAAAAGTAAAGTGCTCTAACCTAAGCTAACTTAATCTAACGTAAACCAATCTAACTTAACCCAATTTAATTTAGCCTAATTTAGGTTGCTTTAAAAGTGTTTGTAGTCAGGAATCACTAAGACAATAAAATAGTTTCAAATAACAAAAATAATAATAAATTTAAAAGATATTTGTCAAAAAGCAATTTAAACCGTAATTGCTTTACTGTTTGCTGACTACAAATAGTTTTAAAACAATCTAGTTCAAGTTAAGTTAGGTTGGGGTAGATTGGGTTACGTTAATTAGGTTAAGTTTGTTTAAGTCAATGTTTCTATTAATTAATCAATAAACCTCACTGATTAGTCAGTAAGTTCTGCTGATGATTCAGCCATAACTGCTGATTAATTAGTAATTTAGTAAATTTTATCAACTACTAAATGACTTTTTGGTGATTCAATTTTACAAATTTCCAGCCTGAAACATTTTGTTGTAAGCAACAATTTAAAGTAAATCGTTCTTCCTTCGGAGTTAGTTTTGATAAATAAATACATCCCCTCAGATTTCGGCCTGTATCCAATTTAACAAATCATCGAATTAAATTTTATACCACCCCGGAATTCGGCCGTGCAGACAAATTACAATGATTTAATATCGGTTTAAGAAGCAGACAGTTAAAATTAAGCGTGGTCATTTGCGGAAAATAAAGCGTCGTCCCCATTCCGCACCGGCGACAATATCATTAGGAACGTGGAAAGTCTCGGTGTGTTGCTTGCATACCAAATCCAAACGGGGACGCAATTTTCTGGAATGACAGCTTCAGTAAATTTCGACATTAACCAAGGTCAGACGGTTTGAATTATCGGCCGCTCATTTTAAGTAAAACTCCCCACCCCGGTGATGAGACCGCCGTGTAACGTGGTCTTAACCTGCGCAACTTAAATGGGGGTGTGGGTGTGAGATGTAAATTTTGGTGTTTAATATTCAAGGTCGCGCGTTTGAGTTATTGGGTTAATCGAACGCGGGAGCAATGCAAACATAAATGCAGTAATGTAAATCTGGAACTAACGTAACGTTATCACTTTGTTGATCGGCGGTTAGTAGTGTATCTCTGTCGGACAATAAAGTGCTGTGTGGGGTGTAATAAAGTTAGTTTTATGTCTGTTTAAGTGCCGTATGTGCTATAAATGTTTCAGCAGTAAATTACACTTATATATGTATTTCATTTTGTGTAATTTACAAAGATGGTGCATTTTTGCTGGGCATGTTTTAGGATTAAAATTATAGCTACTCGTACAAACTGGGTCTTTGATTAAATTATAGAAACGTACATTAACCTAACCTCAATATAACTTAACCAATTCTAACCTTGGTCAACCTATCCTAACCTAACTTAACCTAATCTAAGATGTTTTAAAATTATAGTAACTTTATAATAGTAAAAAATAGTTTCATAAAACAAAAATTTTAATACATTAAGAAGTATTAATTATTTATATTTAGGATGTTTTAAAACTATTTATGATTAGTAAACAGAGAAGCAACAAATAATATAACTTAATGTAACAGAAATAATAATAAATAAAAAAGTATTAACTATTTAAATGCAATAAAACATCAATAATTCCATTTTTATCCGTAGATTCAATAGAAACCAACAAAAAATTCTCTATGTAAAAATATAGAAATGTGTGACATAATATAAGATTAATGAACAAATCGAATTTAACATTAATTTTTGTCAAATTTATTGGAAATTAAACTTTAATAAGCCCTGAAAGCAATTTCATGAAAAAATATAATAAATGAAAAATTCTACACTAACTTAACCTAATCCAACCTAAGTTATTTTAAAACTATTTGTAATCAGTAAACATCGGATCAACAAAATAATAATAAAGTAGTATTAATTATTTAAAAACAGTAAAATATCAATATTCCTTACTAGAATTTTCTATCATTAATTTCAATAAAAACCAAGGAAGAATAATCATCAATAATAACCAACGAAACATTTTCTAGGTTAAATTATAGAATATGAGATGAATCTAGTTTAAGTTAAGTTAGGTTGCTAATAATTTTACAGTAATGAAAATTTGCATATTAATTTTTGCCCAACTTAATTTTAACAAGCACAGAAACAATTCTATAAAATAATAATAATGAATGAAATGTAATCCAATCTAACCTAACCTAACTTAATCTAACCTAAACTATTTTAAAACTGTTTATAGTCAGCAATCAGTGAAATCACTAAGGTGATATAACCTAATTTAACTTAACGTAAACCAATCTACCGTAAACTAATTTAATTTAACCTAACCTAGATTGCTTTACAACTATTTGTAGTCAGCAAACACTGAGGCAATAAAATAGTTTCATATAACAAAAATAATAATAAATTTAAAAAATATTTAAAAGTATTAATTATTTTAATGCGATATATCAATATTCTCTATCAGAAATTTTTTCATCTGTAATAAAACAAAAACAAAAATTTAGCTTAAATTGACATTTAACAAATACAGAAAACAATTTCATAAATAATAATTTACTTAACCTAATGTAACGTAAGCCAATCCACCCAAATCTAAACTAACTCATCCTTAGCTAACCTAACTTTGCCTAAACTAGGATGATTTAAAACTATTTTAAGAGAAAACCTTTCCAGACAAAAATACTAATGAAATGAAAAAATTAAATTAACCCAACCTAAACTAATTTAACTTAATCTCATCTAAGGCAATCTAGTCTAACTTAATCTAACAAGTATAGAAAACAATTCCATAAAAATAATAATAATAAATGAAAAATACTAAAGTAATTTAACATAAATTAACCTAACCTAATATAACGTAAGTCAATTTACCCTAACCTAACCTCACTTAATATAACCTTGTATGCTTTAAAACTATTTGTGGTCAGCAAACAATTATTATTTTGATAATTACTGATTAATTGAATAATTTTATATATACATGGTGTTTCATAACTTATCCGAAATTTTTTATCTTGATATGCACTTCTAAATAATAAGACTAACAGAAAACGAGATAATTTTTTATACTTTTTAGGCAGTATTTACTTCTTAATATTTTCAAGGAAGTACAAAATATCGGTGAATTGCGTAAACTTTGAACAGCTTTTGTAGAGTAAGGTTCGTTACACTTTAATACTTTTTATCTCGTTTTCTGTTGGACTTTTATTAGATTTTTTTAAAGAAATCGACTTATTTAGAAGTGCTGTCATACAGGGTATGAATATGTACATCTTACTAAATTACTAGAAATTTTTAAATAATTTTGACTTTATTGATTAACTTGTGAAAGTTACTGATTAATCAGTTAAACTTGCTGATTTCGATATATCTTAGCAAGTCACTAGTAAATTTAAACATTCATCAGTGAAAATTACTAATTCATCAACTGAACTTACTGATCATTCAGTGGACCTTTACTGATTATCAGTAGAACTTAGTGATTCATTAGTGGCAATACCGATTAACTGAATATCACTGATTGTCAGTAACAAAAGTTTTGACTTAAGTAATCAATAAATATTTACAGACAATGACTAGCTTCCCACTAATTCAGATTCATAGAGTATGTAATTGTCACTTAATACTATTAAACTACAGAACATATTTTCTGCGTGCACCGTAACTGATTTAGTGTAGTAGTTCTTAGTTAAAATTTAAACTTAATTAAAGGCGTAAGTAAGGGATTAATTTTATGTTTTAATTGCTCAGCTGTGTTTATTTCTGGATAAAGTCTTGGACCATATTTTAGTTTTTATGTTAATTAAACTACTTACACAAGTCCGGAGATGCAATTTTAACCTTATTATTTTAAAACGAAAAGTTTCATTTAAATTATCCGGCATATTTTTCATTATGCTTAACTCAATTAATTTTTTTTTTCCTTTTCGTAGCCTCACAAAGGATTTTAGATTACATTTTTATGATACTTTAAGTGACTTAGACGCAATCTTTTGTCGTTTTATTAAAATTTTAACAAAAACGTTTCGAATTGAACGGTTAGACAAACGCGGGATGTGAAATGTACAAACGGACCGGTCGAATCATGGTGAACAATATTGACCCGAATCGCCTGTAAATGGAAGTTAAAGCGCACGATACAAATTTATTGGACTAGTGAAGGCATTAGTCGAACCTATTGTATCGCGGGTCCCTTAAGAAAAATAACTCTGCGGATTTTATGGTTGCCTGGCTTAAGGACGAGATGAATTTATAAATCCGTAGATACAAAGGCTCTATCTCTACAAGGTGACACGTATGGGCAATAAAAATAAAATCTTGTCTTATTTTACCAAAATTATGTGGCCTTCCTATTAAAATATGTTAAGGGATGGATCTAAAACGAGAAATATATTTTTTCCTTTGGAATATATATTTTTTTAAGAAAAGCAATTTATAAGAAAAATATTGCGGTGAAAAATGGTGGTTACTCCCTAGATCAGCTGAAAAACTGTTGCAAATATTAAAATATTAACTGATTATATTAAGCAAAACTATGCCACTGAGAATCAGTGGAATTGAACTGATTAATCAGTTCATTTTCACTGATTGTTTAGTATAATATTACTGATAAATCATTAAATTTACTAATAAATCACTAAATAACATTGGTAATCAGGAATCTTCACTAATGAATCAGTAGGTTGCACTGATGAATTAGAAAGTTTCACAGATGAATCAATGATTTCCATTGATGAATCAGTGACCTCCACTTATAAATCCTTTTTTCCACTGACAATCAGTAATTTCCATGGATTACTTAGTAATACAATGATTAATCAGCAATTTTCACGAGTAAATCAGTAATTTTAACAGATAAAACGTTTTCCTTTGAAATATATTTTATAACAAAAGCAATTTATAAGAAGAATATTGAATTGAAACAAAAATAAAATTATTATATTTACTATTGTCAGTAAATATTAACTAAATTACTCAAAACTATGCCACTGAGAATCAGTGGAATTTAAATGATTGATCAGTACGTTTTCACTGATTGTCCAGTATAATATCACTTACAAATCAGTAATTTCATTAATGAATCAGTAAATTCCAATGATTAATCAGTAATCTCCACTAATGAGTCAGTAAGTGTCACTGAATAATTAGTCAATTGGACTGATGAATCAAAAAGTTTCACAGATGAATTAGTAAATTCCACCGATGAATCGTTGATTTCCATTGACAAATTCCACTGTTTACTCAGTAATTCAATGATTAATCAGTAATTTTTACTTATGAGTCATAAACGAGAAATATATTTTTTTCTTTTGGAATATATTTTATTAACAAAAGCATTTTATAAGAAAAATGAGTGAAAAGGATAATAAATTTAATTATTTCTAACAAAAATAACGATTATCCTTGGCGGAAAACTGTTATTAATCAGCGAAAATTACTGATTCATCACAAAATCTTACTCTTTCTTCAGTGAAAATTACTGATTAATCAATGAATACACAGTTATTTCATCCTGGATAAAAAATAAATTGAATAATTCGATTCTATACGTTTTCTTTTTAGTCAATTTTTATATCAAATTTTCAAAAAAAAAGAAATTTGATAGATTATTCTAGAGGGATGAATTCCTGTGATTACAAAGTTATTGAATATTACATAAGAATGTTTTTTATCAAATGGAATGATGAAAGAGCATTTTCATCAATATTTTTAGTACAAAAAACCAATTATAAAAGTGTAATAAATGTAAAAATGAGAAAAATCAATCAATTTTTCTTACTGGTTGGTTAGTAGAAGTTATTTATTAATTCGTGAAATTTACTGATTCATCAAGAGAATTTTACTTTTTATTCAGTGAAATTACTAATTAATCAATGAAACTGAATGATTAATTAAAATTAAAGATGAGAAAAGAGAATCAGCACTCATAAGTAGAAATTATAGATTCATCAATGAAAGTTACTGATTAATCAGTAAAACCTACTGATTTTTTGATGTTAAATCCCTGTTTTTACAAAGTTGTTGAATAAAAAGTAGTCAATCTAATCGAATGATGAAGGATCATTTTAACCAATATTTCTCGTTCCCAAAGAACAATCATAAAAGTGTAATAAATTCAAAAGTGAGAAAAACCTATTTTTCTTTCGACCCAGTTCGTTGAAAACATTAAAATAATGACGAGAATATGTCAGAAGTTTTAAACTGCAGTATTTTAAACTAATAATGATGACTTTGTTTTTGTCACAATTCAAAATGTACATAAAGTTTTCGGTGGTTTATTTTAAAATGATACGTAGCATAATAAAACCTATGAAGAAAATCCATTGCTTGAAGGGTCATGTAATTCGTAGTATCTTAAAAACGAATGGACATTTTTATGTGGCTCAGACAAAGGTCCCTTTTTACGGGCCCAGAACTGGCTTTATTTATATTTTATCTCGTGCTGAATAAAATAGGAAAAGAGTAAAATATTTTTATATACTATCAACCGTAAGCCTTATCAAGACAAAAGGATTTACTCCGGACCGCAACACATTTTTCGCTCGCGTTGTTGTCGTTGTTATTATAAAAAAAAAAATGTTAAGCAACGCCACCCACTGAATCGGACAAATTCGATTTAAAACCGTCGTCCGGTTTCATTTGGCCGGCACAATCAGGACTGGTCCGGACGCGGGACCGAAACAAATCGATCTGAATTTATCCTTATAATTCGGCAAATAAAAATGTTGCATTCGATGAGAAATATTGGTCTTTAGAAATATAAAATGTAATGGAGTGGTCATCCTGAATGGGCATAAAGAAGAACAGACGGAAGCGGCAGGAAATGGAATTATTGAAGCAATATTGAGTTCCTAACGCCCAAGGATTCGTTCGCATGTCCTGCTGCACCCCGGGAAAAATTTCAGCCATCCTGCTGGAATAACCTTTCGAGTTTCTCTTTTTGTGAAAATTTAATATAAAAAATGAATAAAATGAAAACGTATACAATTGAATTATTCAGTTATTTTATTTATTATCCAGGATGAAATAATCAGCGCATTCGCCATATTTCAAAGTCTTCGGTACTTACAAGTTAATCATTTGAATTGATTCATCAGTGGCAGTTAATCATCACAATTTCACTGATGACTCAATAAGTTTCACTGATTAATAACTAATTTTCACTAATGAATCAGTAAAATCATTTGATTAATCAGTTAGTTTCATTGATGAATAATCAATAATTTTTATTGATGAGTGATGATTCTCTTTTCTCACCTTTAAATTTAATAAATTTCTATGACTGTTCTTAGTGAACAAAAAATATTGCTCAAAATGTTTCTTTATCATTCCCGTCGATTAATAAGTAAGTTTCATTGATTAATCAGTAATTTTCACTGAAGAAAAAGTAAAATTCTCTGATGAATCAGTAAATTTCACTGATTAATAAATAAGTTCCACTAACTAACCAGTAAGAAAAACTGATTGATTTTTTTCATTTCGATATTCATTACACTTTTATAATTGGTTTTGGGTACGAAAAATATTGATTGAAATTCTCTTTCTTGATTCCATTTCTTATTTATTATTCAGTAACTTTGTAATCACAGGTATTCATTCTGCTAGAATAATCTTTTGAGTTTCTTTTTTTTAGAAAATTTAATATAAAAAATGAGTAAAATGAAAACGTATACAATTGAATTATACAATTTATTTATTATCCAGGATGAAGTAATCAGCGCATTCGCCATATTTCAAAGTCTTCGGTACTTACAAGTTAATCATTTGAATTGATTCATCAGTGGCAGTTAATCATCACAATTTCACTGATGACTCAATAAGTTTCACTGATTAATAACTAATTTTCACTAATGAATCAGTAAAATCATTTGATTAATCAGTTAGTTTCACTGATGAATAATCAATAATTTTTATTGATGAGTGATGATTCTCTTTTCTCACCTTTAAATTTAATAAATTTCTATGACTGTTCTTAGTGAACAAAAAATAATGCTCAAAATGTTTCTTTATCATTCCCGTCGATTAATAAGTAAGTTTCATTGATTAATCAGTAATTTTCACTGAAAAAAAAGTAAAATTCTCTGATGAATCAGTAAATTTCACTGATTAATAAATAAGTTCCACTAACCAACCAGTAAGAAAAACTGATTGATTTTTTTCATTTCGATATTCATTACACTTTTATAATTGGTTTTGGGTACGAAAAATATTGATTGAAATTCACTTTCTTGATTCCATTTTTTATGTATTATTCAGTAACTTTGTAATCACAGGGATTCATCCTGCTAGAATAATCTTTTGAGTTTCTTTTTTTTTAGAAAAATTAATATAAAAAATGATTAAAATGAAAACGTATACAATTGAATTATTCAATTTATTTATTATCCAGGATGAAGTAATCAGCGCATTCGCCATATTTCAAAGTCTTCGGTACTTACAAGTTAATCATTTGAATTGATTCATCAGTGGCAGTTAATCATCACAATTTCACTGATTAATAACTAATTTTCACCAATGAATCAGTAAAATCATTTGATTAATCTGTTAGTTTCACTGATGAATAATCAATAATTTCTATTGATGAGTGATGATTCCTTTTCCTCAACTTTAAATTTAATAAATTTCTACGACTGTCCTTTGTGAACAAAAAATATTGCTTAAAATGTTTCTTTATCATTCCCGTCGATTAATAAGTAAGTTTCATTGATTAATCAGTAATTTTCACTTAAGAAAATGTAAAATTCTTTAATGAATCAGTAAACTTCACTGATTAATAATTAAGTTCCATTGACCAATCAGTAAGAAAAACTAATTGATGTTTCAACATTCATTACACTTTTATAATTGGTTTTTGTGTATGAAAAATATTGATTGTACTCCTCTTTCATCATTCCATTTCATGAACAACTTCTTATGTATTATTCAGTAACTTTGTAATTATAGGGATTCATTCTGCTAGAATAATATTTCGAGTTTCAATTGGTTCAAGTTATTTATTATCCAAAATGAAATAATCAGCACATATATCAAAGTCTTCAGCACTTATAAATTAATCAGTGACAGCGATTAACATCGACACAATATTACTGATGAATCGATAAGTTTCATTTGATGAACAACTTTTTATGTACTATTCAGTAACTTTGTAATCACAGAGATACAATGTTTAAAATTGTCCTGAATGAACAATATAATTCCACTTTGTAATCAACACAATTTCACTGTCGAATCTGTAATTTCCATTGATGAACCAGTCAATTCCAATGATGAATCAGTAAATTTCACTGATTAATGAGTAATTAATTTTCACTAATAAAAAAGTAAGTATCACCGATAAATAATTAGTAATTGATGAGTGATGATAAAATACCCTCATCTTTAAATTTAGTATACTTTTACGTTGTTCTCTAAGAACGAGAAACATTGCTTAAAACGGTCCTTTGTCATTCCCTTCCACGGACTACTTTTTACGTGTTATTCAGCAACTTTGCAATCACAGCAATTCAACGTACAAACGTCAAAATTTCATTACACAAATTTGTCTTTTAATTATATTTGTCTGCGCACTTTTTCACTCTCTTTCGCCACCGAAGTTAATACAATAAGCTACTAAAAGAAGCGTTCGTCTCAAACGATTTCAATTTTATTATATGTCAGAAAATTCTCCTTTCACAACGATTTGCCTTTGTCTTTAACGGTTCCACGTTTTATAGTATTTAATTTGGACGGCTTTTTCTAGCTTTTGTTGTTGAATTAATGAAATTATTTTAATTAAAACTGTAAGAACGCATTCGACTACTTTTCTTTTTTCATTTTCGATCCGTCGCAGGAGGAATTCGCAATGCAATTTTAAATAAGCTGCAATTATTTCGTGCGTTTCTGCATTATCGCGGCTTCAGGTATTCGCCGACAAATTTTAAATTTATCGCTGTCGTTATTCGCGTTTAGTTATAAAATATCACGTACATTCAACGCGACATAAAATATTTTCTAAAATATTATGCGGGGGTTGAAGGAAATGTGCCGTTCGGAATTCGAGCGATTTTCAGCTAGAAAGTGATGTGGCTTTCCTTTAAAATTCAAAACATAGTTTGAAGCCTTTCGAGGCAGTGAAATTCTTAAAATACGTTTAATCGAAACTGAGGAAAAAATCCTCGGTGGTCGGTTAAATTAGCAACCGCCCCGTGTGCGGAATGAGATGAGTTGTTGCCCCACTCGCGGTGACAAAAACCGTTTCTTTTACGCGGAATAATGAATTTCTCCGGGGATGGAGGGGGCTGCAATTTTATTATGCGCTAAATTAATTCGAATTCTGTCTTAAATAATTATTTACGATGACAAGAAAGTGCTCACGGAGCAAATTTATGGTGGTTGGCCGGTTAATTTATGGCGAATGCAGTTTATAGCTGATGAAGTGTAAAGCAGGTCTTATTTAGTGAAGAGCGACTGTTGCAGAACTAATTAACATACATATGACATTAACCGGTTCCCTCTTGGATTAGCTGGACGTTCCTATTGTTTGATCATGCACACGTGATTAGACCGGCTCCAACCTAATCAAAGTAGGAGCTGGTTGTTATAAGTGATTCATTCAGGTTGGATGGAAGATTTTATTTGGACTTTATCTTCATACGTCACATGTTAATTGTGGGAATTAATAGTGAAACAGGAAGGAATTGAAATGAGTATAACTAAGGGAAGTTAAGATTGTATCGTCGAAACAATGGCAAGGACTGAGAAACAATTGAAGTTGGCAGTATATTTTTGAGTATTTAAGTTGTGAGATATTCCATAACAGACAATTACTTGAGATATGCTTTTGACTGGAAATATTATCTATTTCTTATTTGACAAATAGTTTTAAAGTTTTCTATAAATCATAAATTTAAGTACGAAGTTACAAATAAACCAAAATAAACAAATAATAATAACAAAACCTTCGTCAGTCAACAATATTATTTTTAAGAATTAATTTTATATTTTAGTTGTGTTGATTATTGGAATCTACAGGCATAAAGTTAAACTGACTCCAACTTAATCAAAGAAAGGCTGGTCAATATAATTGACATGTTCAGGATGGGCAGTAGATTTCATTTGGTACATTGTTGGTGTTTTTATCTATATAAGTTACTGGTGTTACTTATGGAGATCAAGAGTGAAACATTAAAATTAAAATAAGAATACCTTCGAAAGTTGAAAGTGTATTTTAAAATTAATAGAATTTATAGAATTATTAGAATTTATAGAAATTATAGAATTTACAGAATTTATAGAATTTATAGAATTTATAGAATTTATAGAATTTATAGAATTTATAGAATTTATAGAATTTATAGAATTTATAGAATTTATAGAATTTATAGAATTTATAGAATTTATAGAATTTATAGAACTTATAGAATTTATAGAACTTATAGAATTTATAGAACTTATAGAATTTATAGAACTTATAGAATTTATAGAACTTATAGAATTTATAGAACTTATAGAATTTATAGAACTTATAGAATTTATAGAACTTATAGAATTTATAGAACTTATAGAATTTATAGAACTTATAGAATTTATAGAACTTATAGAATTTATAGAACTTATAGAATTTATAGAACTTATAGAATTTATAGAACTTATAGAATTTATAGAACTTATAGAATTTATAGAACTTATAGAATTTATAGAATATATAGAATTTATAGAATTTATAGAATTTATAGAATTTATAGAATTTATAGAATTTATAGAATTTATAGAATTTATAGAATTTATAGAATTTATAGAATTTATAGAATTTATAGAATTTATAGAATTTATAGAATTTATAGAATTTATAGAATTTATAGAATTTATAGAATTTATAGAATTTATAGAATTTATAGAATTTATAGAATTTATAGAATTTATAGAATTTATAGAATTTATAGAATTTATAGAATTTATAGAATTTATAGAATTTATAGAATTTATAGAATTTATAGAATTTATAGAATTTATAGAATTTATAGAATTTATAGAATTTATAAAATTTTTATAGAATTTATAGAATTTTTATAGAATTTATAGAATTCTTATAGAACTTTTAGAATTTTTGTAAAATTTATAGAATTTTTATATATTTTATAGAATTTATAGAATTTTTATAGAATTTATAGAATTTTTATAGACTTTATAGAATTTTTATATAATTTATAGAATTTTTATAGAATTTATAGAATTTTTATAGAATTTATAGAATTTTTATAGACTTTATAGAATTTTTATATAATTTACAGAATTTTATTAGAATTTATAGAATTTTTATAAAATTTTTATAGAATTTATAGAATTTTTATAGAATTTATAGAATTTTTATATAATTTACAGAATTTATAGAATTTTTATAAAATTTATAAAATTTTTATAGAATTTATAAAATGTTTATACAATTTTTATAGAATTTATAGAATTTTTATAGAATTTATAGAATTCTTATAGAACTTTTAGAATTTTTATAGAATTTATAGAATTTTTATAGAATTTATAGAATTTTTATAGAATTTATAAAATTTTTATAGAATTTATGGAATTTTTATAGAATTTATAGAATTTTTATAGAATTTATATCATACCGTGGAAACAATGGAAACGAGTGAGAAAATTTGAAGTTTTCATTTTATCTCTGAGTAAGTCGTAAGATATTACACAACAGACACATTGTTTGAAATATACTTTTAGTTAGAAATACAATCTATTTCTTATTTGACAAACAATTTTCTATAAATGATAAATTTAGGAACAAAATTACAATTAAACAAAATAAATAAGTAATAATAACAAGTGGAATTATATAAATCAATAATGTTTTTAAGAATTAATTTTATATTTTAGTTGTATTGACTGAACACAAAGTGAAACTGACTCCAATCTAAGCAATGAAAGATCTGATCATTATAATTGTCTTGTTCAGGTTGTGTGGAAGGTTTTATTTGGTAAATAGTTAGTGTTTTCTATCTTCATACGTTACATGTTAATTATGACGATTAATAGTAAAACAGGAAGGAATTAAAAAGTGCATAACTACCCAAAGTAAAGAGGATGCCTTGGCAACAATAGGAAGAAGTGAGGAACATTTGAAGTTAGCAGTTTATCTTTGTGCATCCAGATCGTGGGATATTACAAAACAGACACACTGCTTGAAATATACTTTTAGTTGGAAACATTATTTCTTATTTGACAAAGAGTGTTAAAGTTTTCTGTAAATGATAAATTGAGGAACGAAATGAAAATTAAACTATCATAAAATATGCCAGTATAATTAGAAAACCTTCGCCAATGGACCAATTTTTAAAGTATTAATGCTGTTAAGAAACATATTTGTATTTTAATTGTATATTTATATTGTATCTACGAACATAAGTTAATTGGAACATGTACCAAATAGAATCAATTCCTTCGTAATTAGTGAAACTAAGTAAGTTAAACAGTTGGCATAAAATTGACAGATATTTTGACGTAACCGTGCGTAGACGTAGACTTCCTAGTAGTGCAAAGCGTCGGATAATTTTTCAAAAGCTTACATTTACAAGCGAAAATCCGGCAATTTACAGCCTCCGTTTACAAACGGACCAACTTCTCATCTGCAGCTTTTGTAGACAACTGCCGAGATGCTCTTAAAACATTTTTGTGCTACGTTACGGGAATACTTTTTTATTAACCCCATTCTTGCGCCGACTTGTGACTTGATTTGAAACAACGGAACTATTCCTTTTCTTTTCTTGTCTGGTTGTTGTTACTACAATTTAAATAAAACCCAACGATAAACTTAAAAATGTATTTTACGAGAGCATCAGGCACGGCTTTATTGAGAGGATATGTTCTTTAAGCCAATCCTTCCATACTCTTTATTTTCTTTATAATCCTTTTTTATGGTACATCGCCGGTATAAAAACATGATTGATGAGGCTTCTTTGAACTTATTGACGTGCCGTTTTCATACGATCATCGGTCTGAACGTTCCAGATAATCCCGTTTACGTTGAAATAAATATTTCCTTTATCGAATGATATTTGCATCATTTCACCATCTGGCTGAATTGTCAAATCGTATCTATTCGCATTGACCAAGTGAAATATGTATGTATCTCTACGAATATTTTTAAAAAACTACTCCGTTTTAGTTTCTACTGAATATTTTATTTCAAGTAATAGAATTTTAAATGTTTCTTTTATTGAATTATATTTAAATATTTTTAAGCGTCTCTCATCTAATGATATTTATTTTAGTTCACGATTTAATTAAAGTGTCAACTGTATCTATTTAAACACTTCTTAAAACACTAATTTTATTATCCAGTAAATTTACTATTAAGAAATTCAATTAACATATTAATTCTTTAATGTCTCCTTCATCAAATAATATTTGCTTAATTTCTCCATCTAAATGAATTGTCAAATCTTTGCTCAGGCCAAATGAATTATGAGTGAATCTCTTTAAACATTTTTAAAATACTCGATGATTTTACTTTCTAGTAAATATATTATTAAAAAATTCAATTAAGAAATTAATTCTTTACTGACTTCTTTATCGAATGATTTTTGCTTTATTTTACATTCTGAGTGAATTGTCAAATCGTCTCTCTTTACCCTGGTCAAGTGAATTATGAGTGTATCTCTTTATAGATTTTTATAATACTCGATGATTTTACTTCCTAGCCAATATATTATTAAGAAATTCAATTAAGAAATTAATTCTTCACTGACTTCTTTATCGAATGATTTTTGCTTTATTTTACATTCTGAGTGAATTGTCAAATCGTCTCTCTTTGCCCTGGTCAAGTGAATTATGAGTGTATCTCTTTAAACATTTTTAAAATACACGATGATTTTACTTTCTAGTAAATATATTATTAAGAAATTCAATTAAGAAATTAATTCTTCACTGACTTCTTTATCGAATGATTTTTGCTTTATTTCACATTCTGAGTGAATTGTCAAATCGTCTCTCTTTGCCCTGGTCAAGTGAATTATGAGTGTATCTCTTTAAAGAGTTTTATAATACTCGATGATTTTACTTTCTAGTAAATATATTATTAAGAAATTCAATTAAGAAATTAATTCTTCACTGACTTCTTTATCGAATGATTTTTGCTTTATTTCACATTCTGAGTGAATTGTCATATCGTTTTTCTTTGCCCAGGCCAAGTGAATTATGAGTGTCTCTTTAAACATATTTAAAATACTCGATGATTTTACTTTCTAGTGTATAATTAATTGAGAAATTCAATTAAGAAATTAATTCTTCACTGCCTTCTTTATCGAATAATTTTTGCTTTCTTCAATTGAATTATGAGTGTATCTCTTTAAAGAGTTTTATAATACTCGATTATTTTACTTTCTAGTAAATATATTATTAAGAAATTCGATTAAGAAATTAATTATTCACTGACTTCTTTATCGAATGCTTTTTGGTTTATTTCACATTCTGAGTGAATTGTCAAATCCTCTCTCTTTGCCCAGGCCAAGTGAATTATGAGTGTATCTCTTTAAACATTTTTAAAATACTCGATGATTTTATTCTCTAGCAAATGTATTATTAAGAAATTCAATTAAGATATTAATTCTTCACTGTCTTATTCATCGAATGATATTTGCTTTATTTCACCATATAAATGAATTGTCAAATCATCTCTCCTGAATATTCAGTGAGATTTTTTACTGTCTCCTTTATTGCATGATATTTATTGACTGAATTGTCAAATCGTATCTCTTCACATTAACTACGTGAATTGAGAATGTATATCTTGAGACATATGTGCTCTCTCAAAAATTAGCTTATTAAGAAATTGATTTTTGTCTGTTTCTTTTATCGAATGATATTTTCATTATTTTACCACTTGACTGAACTGTCCAAGTGAAAATTGTACGTGTCTCTTTAAACGTATCTAGAAAACTAAACGATTTTATTTTCAAGCAAATATAATATTAAGAAATTCAATTAACCGATTAAATCTTAAACGTCAGTTAATGCAATTCGGGCCGGGTGATTTCGAATATTAAGTAAATTGGATAGGAGCATCGGATTAAAATTTTTTTTTTTTCTTTTTTAATTTATTTACCAAAGAAAATAAACTTGCACCTCGAGGAACGCGGCATGCGACTCATGTTTTTTAATCTAAATTTCCAATATATGTAAATGCGAAGCCGTTTCGATTGGCGCACCGATATCGACACGCCAAGTCGATATTCAATCGTTCAGTTGCAGCTCGTTTCCGAAGTACTTTCCCGGGGACTAGTTGCTTTTATAAATAATATTAGTAATTTCCGTTACTGATGTGCTCGCCTTGTGCCCTTTGAATTTTGATGAGACGGCTGATGGATTAAAATCCACAAGGTATTATTCGTAACAAAGTGGGACACGTTTTTCTTTTTAGTTTTTAGTTCGTTTCCTTCGCAATTTCCCGAAGATTTTTATTACTGACCCATAAATAAAATCGCGTTTTTAAATCTCGGGGGTGCGCATTGTTAACGGTGCCCGTCGCACGACGGATAACGGAAAATATTGTGTCCATCGTCCCCATCATCTTTCCCATCGAAACCATTCGCGGGGGTGGAAAAAACGGGCGGCCGGTCTGGCAGGACGCTGGTCGTTGAAGTTTTCCAATTTTCGCCCGGCAACGAGAAAAAAAAAGGTCAAAAACCAAATTACTCCTAGTATATATTCACGGCTGACGGCCGCGTTGAGGTGTCATAGATGAAATTCCGCTCTATTTCCCGGGGAAAAGTATGCGAAACGGCGTCGCACCGAAAATTGTTTCCTTATTATTGACGGAACGATTTTTCGCATTGGCTGCAACTCCGCGACTTACTGCAGGTGAAAAAGGGTTGTGTTTATGTGGACTCCATAACCGTTCCCACTTCCAAAAACATTACGTGATTTTAATATTTATGCGGGTGCAAATGTGTCGGAATATTTTCAATTTGGAGATTCAAATTGAAACGTTCGATTCGGTGTTATGTATGTACCGGCACTTCCTATCGTGCATTGGGGTTTGGTGACCTTTTTAATATCCGCAAATCAATACGTATTGTCAATCGAAGAATATGAACCGCATAAATGTTAACATGTATGGAAAGTATGACGGGTAAATTATTAATTTAACATTTATTGATTCGGCCCTTTGTTTGGAACAAATAACGAGTTATGAAATTGTAAAGCCGATATTAAAAAACGGTAAAATTCATGGGCACATTAAATGCAGAATGTGGTTGAAAAGCTACATTCAAAATCGGAATGTCGGTGCAATAATTGATTCGAATGGGGGACTGACGACTTTTAAATCGACTCAAATAGGAAATTGGGTATTTTTTTAGAGGAAACTTCTTCAATTTGACGGTATTAAATTTGTTTAATAAGATTGCTTATGGAACAATATGTTTAAAAATTAATAAAAAATATTTATAATAAAATATATTTTTATGAAATTTTGAAATATTTAGATAAGCAGAATATTAATTAATATATAAAAGTCGAAATGATGTTGAATGATCAAATTCAAATAAATATAGAATCTTTAAAACTATTTAATTTTTTATGTAAAAGTAAAATCATCAATCTCCAACTTAAGCTATATTTTTGTACAACTGTCCACTGTTTATAAATTATACAAATTTTATATAAGGAAGAAAAAAGTTTGGCATATTCAAATAAGTATTAAATGTTTAGTATTGAAAAGAAAAAAGCTATAGTTTTATAAAAGTATTTGGTAACTGTCTAATATTTAAAATTTATATAAATTATATAAGAAAAGAATATGTGGCAAATTTTAATAAACATAAAATCATTAAAATTTTGAAAATTTCATTTAATTATTAAATAGAAGTCAAATTTTCAGTTTTCAGCTTAAATTATATTTTTATAAAATTATTAGAAAACTGTCAAATACTTTTAAAAAACTACTATCTAATATTATAATTTATATAAATTTTATATAAAGAAGAAAAAAATATATGGCAAATTTTAATAAACATAAAATCATTGAAATTTTAGAAAACTATTTAAATAATTGAATAAAAATCAAATTTACAACCTTCAGTTTAAACTGTATTTTTATTATTTGACAACTGATAAAGACATTTAAATTTTATATAAGAACAAAAAAATATATGACATATTTAAATAAACATAAAATCTTTAGAATTTGAAAAAACTATTTAATTAAGAAGTAAAAATCAAATTTTCAAGTTTTAGCTAAAGCTATAGTTTTATAAAATTATTTGACAACTGTCTAATACTTAAAATTAAAATAAATTTTTTATAAGGAAATTTTAATAAACATACAGTAATTAAAATTTTAAAAATTTTATTTAATTATTAAATAGAATTCAAATTTTCAGTCTTCAAAATTATTAGAAAACTGTCAAATACTTTTAAATTTTATAAATATTGTATAAGAAGAATGTGACATATACAAATAACTACATAATATTTAAAATTTTGAAAAAACTATTAATTATTAAATAAAAATCAAATTTTGAACTTTCATCACAATCTAGAGTTTTATAAAATTATTCAACAATTTTCTAATATTATAATTAATATAAATTAAATAATAATAAGGAAGAAAAAAATATATGGCAAACTTTAATAAACATAAAACCATTGAAGTTTTTAAAAAACTATTTAAATAATTAAATAAAAATCAAATTTTCAACCCTTCAACTTAAGGTATAGTTTTATCAAAATATTTGACAACTGTCCAATACTTAGAATTTATATAAATAATGTATAAGAAAATGAATATATGGCAAATTTTAAAAACATAAAATCTTTAAAATTTTGAAAATTTTATTTAATTATTAAATAGAAAACAAATTTTCAGTTTTCAGCTTAAACAATATTTTTATAAATTATGCCAAATACTTTTAAATTTCGTAAATTTTGTATAAGAAGAATGTGATATATTTAAATAAATACAAAAGATTTAAATTTTTAAAGAAATCTATTTAATTATTAAATAAAAACCAAATTTTGAAGTTCCAGCACAAGCCAGAGTTTTATAAAATTTTTTTAAAAATTTTCTAATAATATAATTAATATAAATTTTGAAGAAAACTATTTAATAATTAAATTAAAATCAAATTTTGAACTTTCAGCAAAGTTTTATAAAATTATATAACAATTATTTAATATTATAATTTATATAAAGTTTATATAAAGAAAAAAATATATGGCAAATTTTAATAAACACCAAATCATAGAGATTTTTAAAAAACTTTTTATGTAATTAAATAAAAGTCAAAATTTCAATCTTCAGTTTAAACTACATTTTTATAAAATTATTTAACAACTTTCAAAATCATTTAAATTTTATATAAGAAGAAATAATATATAACATATTTAAATAAACACAAAATCTTTAAAATTTTTGAAAAAACAAATTAATTATTAAATAAAAGTCAAATTGTTACTAAGTTACGTTTTAATATTTTTAAATTTTATTCAAAATTATAAAGACACTAAAATTTTGAAAACTAAAGACTAAATATTTTGAAATGTTTAAATAAACATAAAAACACATAAACATTATTTGATTATTTGACAATTTTTCAATACTTAGGTTAATTGAATTTTATATTAAAAAAATATATAAAAATATATGATGTATATATATTATATATCTTTTTTAACATTTTCAATATTTAATATTTAATTAATATTTAATTATTATTTATTGACAACTTATTAACATTAGAGCATAAAAATAAATATATCATTTAAATTTTTGATTGTATAGCTGGTTTTTGAAATAATTAAATAAATATAAAATCATTTTATAAATTAAATTAAATTAAATCAAATTTACAACTTCTTTTATTAAAAATGTCTAATATAATATTTATTGAAAAGGAGGAAATAAAAATGAATAAAAATGACATTAATATTAGGGGAAAGAATATTATAAACACAAATTTCACATTATTTACACGGTGTAACCATCGATACGTTAATTCCAAATGTAGGTATAATAAGATTTCCGATATGCGAACGCGTTACGGGAATAAAGGGTATTGAATTGGCGCCCACCCCAATATGAATTTAAATTAGGCAAAACTAATACGTATTCATATTGTACGCGAAAACCGGTGGCGTTCGTGAATTTGCTACCGATATCCATCGATGACCGTCAGTTTGAATGGTCTCTCATCAAGTGTACCAACTGAATCATACGAACGAATCAAACGTCGTTCACGCACATTTCGTCCCGTATGACGAACTGATTTAGAACCGTTCCGGCACGCCGGTAACACACACATCAGTTTCGAAACTGATAAATTCAGTTGTCATTATTATTCGAACCGTTTCGCCGTCGGTTATCGATCTAAACCTGGCTTTAATTAAATGTAGATTATATTATTTGAAGTGTTGTCATATACACGGATTGCTAATCCCATTTTCCATATGCGACCGGGAATTCTAAATGACATTGCGACAATATCGTCTTAATTAGTCTGTCTATTAGATAGAAACGTGTCTAATTTTCAGTCAGTATCAACAAGATCACATGTTCCGTGTTGATTATTTTTAGGTATTGTCTGCTGTTATGAAACATGTTCCATTTATTTCGGGACGTTTCTACTAACTATTGATTACAGTTTCGGTTGTTTTGTCCTGAACAAGTTTTACATTAAAAATTACTTGAATTAATTTAATTTTTTACTAATGATTATAAATTTAATTATAATGTTTGTTGGTTATTAAGGTCAGCAGTATAAAAACATGTTTATTTATTATTGATATATATTAAAAAAAAATAAATTTATATTTTACAATTTTTATGACAAAATTTATTTACAAGTTTGTTATCTCTTAATAATTTATCATTTTTATTCATTCTAGATTAAAAATTACCATACTACTTCAATAGTATTTTTTATTATTTAGTTGAAATAGTCCCATTAAAAACTCTTCTAAATTATTAAATATTTTGAAAACATGTTTCTGTATATTAAAATTACTTAGATGTTTTTTTACAATTGAAAAGACAAAATATTCTAGATGGAAAACAATTGCTCAATTATATTTTTTCACTTTAAATTGAAAATTTAATATTTATATATTTTTTAAATTAATTGAATTAAATATATTATATTTTTTTAATTTAAATTAATTTGAATTAGATATTTTATTATTTTTTAATTTTAATTAAATATTTTATTTTTTTTTTAATTTTAAATTAAATATTTTATACTTTCTTATTTATTTTATTTAGTTAAAGTTAAATATTTTAATTTAAATTAAATTAAATAATATATATATATATATATATATATATATATATATATATATATATATATATATATATATATTACTTTTTATTCAAATTAAATATTATTATTTTTTATTTAAATTAATTTAAATGAAATATTTTAATTTTATTTTAAATGATTTAAATTACAAATTTTATAATGTATTTTTTAATATAATAAAATTTATATTTTTTATTCAAATTAAATATTTAATACTTTATAATTTTAAATTATTTTTTTTAAATTTTTGTATTTAAATTAATTTTAATTAAATATTTTAAATTTTGTAATTTTAAAGTAAATGTATTATTATTTTTCATTTAAATTAATTTAAATTAAAAATTTTATATATTTTAATTAAATTAATTTGTTAATAAAATATTTTATTTTTTTTTTACTTTTTATTCAAATTAAATATTATTATTTTTTATTTAAATTAATTTAAATGAAATATTTTACATTAATTTTAAATTAATTTTTTTTTTACTTTTTTAATTTTATTTTAAATGATTTAAATTACAAATTTTATAATGTATTTTTTAATATAATAAAATTTATATTTTTTATTCAAATTAAATATTTAATACTTTATAATTTTAAATTATTTTTTATAAATTTTTGTATTTAAATTAATTTTAATTAAATATTTTAAATTTTGTAATTTTAAAGTAAATGTATTATTATTTTTTATTTAAACTAATTTAAATTAAAAATTTTATATATTTTAATTAAATTAATTTGTTAATAAAATATTTTATTTTTTTTTTTAAATATTTAAAACATTTTTTTCATTTTAATTTAAAAATTTTTTAATTAAATTTAATTTGAATTATTTTATACTACGTAATATTTTTTAATTTAAAATAAATATTACGTAATATTTTAATAGATAGATTTTATTCATTATAAATTAAAAATTTTTTAATTGAAATTAATTTGAATTATTTTATACTACGTAATATTTTTTAATTTAAAATAAATATTACGTAATATTTTAATAGATAGATTTTTTTAATTTAAATTAATTTTAATTAAATATTTATGGTATTTTTTAATTTTAAATTTAATATTTTTATTTTTATTTATTTAAAATAATTTAATTTAAATATTTTACATGTTTTAATTTATTTAAATTTGAATTAAAAGAATAATAAAATTTGAATTTTATTATTCTTTTAATTTTAAATTAAATATTTATTGTTATATTAATTTAAATTTAATATTTGATATATTCTAATATTAATTTAAAAACTTTCTAGTTTTTTAGTTTTAATTTAATATGTTATTCTCTTTTAATTGTAAATTAAATATTTTTTTTTGTTAAAATAAAATATTGCAAAATATCTATTCATATTAAATTAAAAATTTAAATTAATTTTTTTAATTTGAATTAATTTGAATTATATATTTTATTATTTGTTTTCTTTCTTTTTTTAAATTTAAATTTAATATATATATATATATATATATTAATATTATTTTTTAGATCGAAAATTTTATACATTTTTCTTTTTAAATTAAATTGAATATTACATAATATTTTTTAATATTAAATTATATTTTTGTAATTTTAATTAATTTAATATTTTATTATTTTTTAATTTTAAATTAAATATTTTATATTTTGTTAGAAAAATCAATTTTAATAAAATATTTTAATATATTTTTTTTAATTTGATTTAAATTTAAAGTTAAATATTTTATCCATTGTATGTTTTTTAAAATTTAAATATTTTATTTTTATATTTAAATTAATTTAAATTAAATATTTTATATTTTTTATTCTTTTTTTAAATGTGAATTAATTTTTTTCATGTTTTTTAGTTTTAATTTATGTATTTGATTTTTTAATCAACATTAAAAATATAATTTTATTTAGGTTTAATTTAAATATATTTTTTATAATGTATACCAATAAAGAAATTATTAAATTTGAAGTAGGTACTTCAGAAAATATTTAAAAAAAAATATATTTTGCGTTCAAATTTTAAGGATATAATGATAATAATTATTAGTCTCTCGGTACCACATATGCCTAAATTTATTTAATATGATACTAGGCAAAGGCAGCTTTACTTTTTGTTCTTGTATTTCTGCGATGACGGAAGACTGTAATCCCCAGCTTCTTCTGGTTCGTTACAGTCTGCACAAATATTATAATAAGTTCAATGATATAATTGAATTAAAACTTTCCACTAGGAAAATCTGCAAGGCAAAATGAGCTCCTAAGCCACCAATAAAATTACCATCCACACTAAAACATTCTCCTGGCATGAACTAAAGCAAAGAATCCGGGCTGTCACCGGGGGCGTCCTCTAATAACATAATTACTTATCTTAAACAGAGATTAGCCTTTACGACCCCGTAAACCAAAGTTTCTCCCGACAACTGCGGAATTATTATGTTGAAAATTCATTACTTAGCGGATAATTCGCCGTTGTAAACAGGAACAGTGTGTAGCTCCGGCGTGGCACTATCAACAGCTGTCAACATATGCGTCTGAGTTAATTATTATAAATCGCCGACACGAAGAACTCCGAAAGCTGTGAGCGTCGAAATTCACACTCCCGGTACAACAACTCCCAACCAACCCCTGTTTTTTCCTTAATAAATGTGCTAATTAATTTAATGCCATCCGAGTTGTTAAACCGAATTATTTCATTACGTTTTTACAAATCCTTGTCAGTTGTAATTCGCAATACGTAATTGACCATCCAATTCTTGTTTTCTTATCTCGGGCAAAAAGTCCTTGTAACGGTTTTTCCTGAAACGAACCAAATGAGTAATATTCAAGCGCAGTCTGATAAATTGATGACGCTCATGACATTATTGCCGTAGAAAAACAGGAAAACACATTTTCATTTCCGCGGATCTTGAGGATAATCAATGTCGCTTATTTTCTCACGTAGAAACAAACAATCTGTTTTGTCGGCGTGGCGGAAGAAAACAACATTAATCGCACGTGTGAACATCATCTTTATTTAATGTCTAAGACCGTTTTATTCTGCGGATGACGGTTTAAAAGTATTTCTTTTATATAAATAATATAATAATAATGGAAAAGAATGAGTCTGTATTATATAAATAAATAATAATAATTGTTTAGATGCTTTTAAATCTTTATATTTATAGTGGTGGTCATTATTATAGCAATCTTTTGGATGTTAAATATTTTACCTCCAACCCTTTTATTTAATGTGAACTGTTAAAGTAATATTAATTTACTATTGTTGTTTTATACAGTGTATACAATACTTAATAACTCAATTATTTAATAACCAAGTTACTTAATGACTAAATTACCAAATGACTAAATATCAAAAAATAGTTAAAACAATAAATTTGGGAAATTTGAGGAATTGGAGAATTTTAGAATTTCAGGAAACCTCATCTTTAATGATTTTTCCTAAATTTAATGCATAAATTACAAAACGACGTAAAATGTCCCAAAAAAATCATTCAAACGTAAAGGCTTATCAAAAAACTAAAAACTATTTACAGTCCAAAAAATTATTCAAAACTTAAAATTTTACTAAATTCTGACATGACCAAATTACTTAACCAAGTTACCTAATGTCCACATGATCTAATGACCGAATGACCTTAGGCCCAAATTACCTAATTACCTTATGACGAAATATCAAAAAATAGTTAAAACTAAAAAAAATTGGGAAATTGGAGTTATTTAATAATTTTTATTAAAATTACAAAAAAACGTAAAAATCACATGAATGTAAAAAATTATTAAAATCCCGAAAAATCACTAAAAATGTAACATAATTAATTAAAAAAAATCATCGAATTATCTTATGACCAAATTACTTAATCACCGAATTACCTTATGACTAAATTACCAAATGACTAAATATTAGAAAACATATATAACTATAAATCTATGTTGGGAAATTTTTGGAATTGGAGAAATTGGAGTAATTTAAGAATTTGAGAAACCTCATCTTTAATAATTGTGAATAAATTTTTACTGAAATTACAAACAAAAATCTAAAAATCATTATGAATGTAAATAAATACTAAAATCCTGAAAATCAATTAAATCACTAAAAATGTAAAATGTTATTAAATTAAAAAGAAATCAATAAAACAAAGGTTTACCAAAAATGTAAACATTTTCTACTATTCAAAAAATATATATTGAAATCGTATAATTTTTTCTAAATTCCGAAATGACTAAATTACTTAATGACCAAGTTACCTAATGACCACATGACCTAATGACCGAATTACCTTGTGGATAAAGTACTTAATAACCTAATTAATTACCTAATGATTAAATTACCTAAAATCTGACTTACCTAAAGACTAAATTACCAAATGAGTAAATATTAAAAGTCAGATAAAATTATAAATCTAAGTTGGGAAATTTTGGGAATTGAAGAAATTGGAGTAATTTAAGAATTTGAGAAACCTCATCTTTAATAATTGTGAATAAATTTTTACTGAAATTACAAACAAAAATCTAAAAATCATTATGAATGTAAATAAATACTAAAATCCTGAAAATCAATTAAATCACTAAAAATGTAAAATGTTATTAAATTAAAAAGAAATCAATAAAACAAAGGTTTACCAAAAATGTAAACATTTTCTACTATTCAAAAAATATATATTGAAATCGTATAATTTTGCTAAATTCCGAAATGACTAAATTACTTAATGACCAGGTTACCTAATGACCACATGACCTAATGACCGAATTATCTTGTGGCTAAAGTACTTAATGACGTAATTAATTACCTTATGATCAAATTACCTAAAATCTGACTTACCTAAAGACTAAATTACCAAATGACTAAATATTAAAAGACAGATAAAATTATAAATCTAAGTTGGGAAATTTTGGGAATTGGAGACATTGGAGTAATTTAAGAATTTGAGAAACCTCATCTTTAATAATTTTTTACAAATTTAGTGAATAAATTTTTACTGAAATTACAAACAAATATCTAAAAATCATTATGAATGTAAATAAATACTAAAATCCCGAAAATCAATTAAATCACTAAAAATGTAAAATGTTATTAAATTAAAAAGAAATCAATAAAACAAAGGTTTACCAAAAATGTAAACATTTTCTACTATTCAAAAAATATATATTGAAATCGTATAATTTTGCTAAATTCCGAAATGACTAAATTACTTAATGACCAAGTTACCTAATGAACACATGACCTAATGACCGAATTACCTTGTGGATAAAGTACTTAATAACCTAATTAATTACCTAATGATTAAATTACCTAAAATCTGACTTACATAAAGACTAAATTACCAAATGACTAAATATTAAAAGTTAGATAAAATTATAAATCTAAGTTGGGAAATTTTGGGAATTGAAGAAATTGGAGTAATTTAAGAATTTGAGAAACCTCAACTTTAATAATTTTTTTACAAATTTAGTGAATAAATTTTTACTGAAATTAAAAACAAATCTAAAAATCATTATGAATGTAAATAAATACTAAAATCCCGAAAATCAATTAAATCACTAAAAATGTAAAATATTATTAAATTAAAAAGAAATCAATAAAACAAAGGTTTACCAAAAATGTAAACAATTTCTACTATTCAAAAAAAATATATATATTAAAATCGTATAATTTTGCTATATTTCGAAATGACTAAATTACTTAATGACCAGGTTACCTAATGACCACATGACCTAATGACCGAATTAACTTGTGGCTAAAGTATTTAATGACGTAATTAATTAACTTATGATCAAATTACCTAAAATCTGACTTACCTAAAGACTAAATTACCAAATGACTAAATATTAAAAGACAGATAAAATTATAAATCTAAGTTGGGAAATTTTGGTAATTAGACAAATTGGAGTAATTTAAGAATTTGAAAAACCTCATCTTTAATATTTTTTTTACAAATTTAGTGAATAAATTTTTACTGAAATTACAAACAAAAATCTAAAAATCATTATGAATGTAAATAAATACTAAAATCCCGAAAATCAATTAAATCACTAAAAATGTAAAATGTTATTAAATTAAAAAGAAATCAATAAAACAAAGGTTTACCAAAAATGTAAACATTTTCTACTATTCAAAAAATATATATTGAAATCGTATAATTTTGCTAAATTCCGAAATGACTAAATTACTTAATGACCAAGTTACCTAATGAACACATGACCTAATGACCGAATTACCTTGTGGATAAAGTACTTAATAACCTAATTAATTACCTAATGATTAAATTACCTAAAATCTTACTTACATAAAGACTAAATTACCAAATGACTAAATATTAAAAGTCAGATAAAATTATAAATCTAAGTTGGGAAATTTTGGGAATTGAAGAAATTGGAGTAATTTAAGAATTTGAGAAACCTCAACTTTAATAATTTTTTTACAAATTTAGTGAATAAATTTTTACTGAAATTAAAAACAAATCTAAAAATCATTATGAATGTAAATAAATACTAAAATCCCGAAAATCAATTAAATCACTAAAAATGTAAAATATTATTAAATTAAAAAGAAATCAATAAAACAAAGGTTTACCAAAAATGTAAACAATTTCTACTATTCAAAAAAAATATATATATTAAAATCGTATAATTTTGCTATATTTCGAAATGACTAAATTACTTAATGACCAGGTTACCTAATGACCACATGACCTAATGACCGAATTAACTTGTGGCTAAAGTACTTAATGACGTAATTAATTAACTTATGATCAAATTACCTAAAATCTGACTTACCTAAAGACTAAATTACCAAATGACTAAATATTAAAAGACAGATAAAATTATAAATCTAAGTTGGGAAATTTTGGGAATTGAAGAAATTGGAGTAATTTAAGAATTTGAGAAACCTCAACTTTAATAATTTTTTTACAAATTTAGTGAATAAATTTTTACTGAAATTACAAACAAAAATCTAAAAATCATTATGAATGTAAATAAATACTAAAATCCCGAAAATCAATTAAATCACTAAAAATGTAAAATGTTATTAAATTAAAAAGAAATCAATAAAACAAAGGTTTACCAAAAATGTAAAAATTTTCTACTATTCAAAAAATATATATTGAAATCGTATAATTTTGCTAAATTCCGAAATGACTAAATTACTTAATGACCAAGTTACCTAATGACCACATGACCTAATGACCGAATTACCTTGTGGCTAAAGTACTTAATAACCTAATAAATAAATTCTCTGTAAGTTGGAAAAATTGGGGAATTGGAGTAATTTAAGAATTTGAAGAAACCTCATCTTTAATGAATTTTTAAAAATTTTATGAATAAATTTTTAGTGAAACTACATAAAACGTAAAACTCACTATGAATATAAAGTTGCACAGTGTTCGAACAACGAAGCGAAAGTTTCGACTTGTCACGTCCCGTTCCCATGTATCGTACACAACACGTTTTTTCGCGTAATTAAAATCGTCCATCTATTAAATATAGATTAGCCAGATGACCGATTTCCCAAGAGTAAACAAAATTTAAATTCGAAAACACGTCGAAAAAAACTGTTACGCTAAGCTTTTTCAGGCCGATCGCACTGAAAAATCGATGGGAAACGAAATGCCGCAGTTATATGGTATATGTGGAAACGTACGCCTTTATTTATTTATGCCGGCTTTAAATGCAATTTATTGTCGTCAGTCTGACGTCGTGCACAAGACGGATGCATCAGTTTCAGGAATTGGACTTCATTAAGCGTTTGCTTGTGTTCGACAAATTTACATATAAATTTAATGGCGTTTTCGTGTCTCCCAGGTGCCAGTTTAAAACTCATGCAAATACCTGGTGGTGCGGGTGCCGCACAACGATCCGTAGACGGATAATTGATGGTTAAATTTAGATTTGGGCGCTAACATAAATGTAAGCATAAGAAATGGACCCCCATATCTTGTTATCTCGAAGAGAAACTATGCTAATATCCGGCCGAACGTTAATCCCTCTATTCCGGGGTGGTCCCAAGTTATGCCCATTATGCAGACACCGACTCCCTATATTAGTGGCCCATAAACACTCGGATTTCTAATCATTGCCCTGGCATATGGCACATAGTCAGTTATCGCTTCACGATTAATGACTAAATTACACCGAGACTGTTTACACGGGATTGGCAACCGTTGCTGACCCACATTTCGCAATAAAAACTTTCTTGTCCTACCAATAAATGTTTGGTTCACGACACGGCATTAACTCAGATTGGTTTAAAAGAGACATCAATTCAGATGGTACACGGTCTTAGGGTCAGGAATCTTGGACCACTTCTGAAATATATAGATACGCTGTTAGAAATTGGTACTGATGCATCAAATAAACCGTAAAGCATTCTATAAATTTCTGTGCCACAATCTCTGACATCTTCGAAACTAGCAATTTATCCCATTCCCCAACTTTCTCAAAATTTATAGATTTAACTAGTTTTTGACATTTAGACATAAGGTAATTCGGTCATTTAGTCATTAGATAATTCAGTCATTGGGTAATTTGGTCATAAGGTAATTAATTAGGTTATTACGTACCACAAGGAAATTCGGTTATTAAGTCATATGGCTATTTCGGAATTTAGCAAAATCATACGATTTTAATATATTTTTGTTGGACTGTAGAAAATTTTTATACTTTTATATTTTAATGTTTTTTTTGAGAATTTAATTACATTTTACATTTTTAACAATTTTTCGGAATTTATTAATTTTTTACAATCGTAGTGGTTTTTACGTTTTTTGTATTTCAGTAAAAATTTATTCATTAAATTTGTAAAAAAATCATTTAAGATTTCAATTCCCCAACTTTCCTCAAATTTAGAGTTTTAACTATTTTTAGTCATTTGGTAAATTAGTCATAAGGTAATTTAGTCATTAGGTAATTTGGTCATTAGATCATGTGGTCATTGGGTAATTTTGTCATTTTAAATGACCAAATATACAAATTTTATGGAGGTGTCCTACACATCTTATATCAATTCACAATTTAGGTAACACAAAAATTTGTAAGCTATCTTAGAGAAAATTTATAGTTTTTAGTTTTTTAATAAACTGATATAACTCAAATAAGTAAAAATTTAAATAAAAATGTTTTTCATTAAAAATATTTGAAAAATGATTTAATTTTATCGAAATTCTTTTTTATTTTATGTATTTGTAAGTATTTTGTAGTTATGTATTGTATTTTGTTAGACTTAATTTATTAATAATTCAAATAAGTTAGAAATTAAGAAAATGATGTTTCACATTATAAATATTTAAAAAATGATCAAATTTCATTTTTACTTGAATTTTTAAGTATCATATTATATATTGTATTTTGTAAGAAATAAATTGATAATAATTCAAATAAATAAAAAATTAAAAAAAAATGCGTTTCATTAAAAATATTGTATTATATTTTGTAAGAAGTAGTTCAAAAATGATTCAAATAAGATACAAATTTAAAACGGAACTTTCCATGTAATAAATATTTAAAAATGTAGTAAATTACGTTTTACAAATTACAAATTAAGAAAATGATGTTCCACATCATAAATATTTAAAAACTGTTCAAATTTCATTTTCACTTGAATTTGTATCTATTTCATGAATTTGTAAGTATCAAATTATGTATTGTATTTTGTAAGAAATAAATTGATAATAATTCAAATAAGTAAAAAATTAAAAAAATATGATTTTCAATAAAAATATTTGAAAAATTATTTAATTTTATCGAAATTCTTTTTTATTTTATATATTTGTAAGTATTTTGTTGTGTATTGTATTATATTTTGTAAGATTTAGTTCAAAAATGATTCAAATAAGATACAAATTTAAAACAGAACTTTCCATGTAATAAATATTTAAAAATTTAGTAAATTACATTTTAATTATTACTTGTTCCTATTTTACATATTTGTAAGTATTGTATTATATGTTGTATTTTGTAAGACTTAATTTATTAATAATTCAAATAAGTTAGAAATTAAGAAAATGATGTTTCACATTATAAATATTTAAAAAATGATCAAATTTCATTTTTACTTGAATTTGTATCTATTTCATGAATTTGTAACTATCATATTATGTATTGTATTTTGTAAGAAATAAATTGATAATAATTCAGATAAGTAAAAAATTAAAAAAAAAATACTTTTCATTAAAAATATTTGAAAAATTATTTAATTTTATTGAAATTCTTTTTTATTTTATATATTTGTAAGTATTTTGTTGTGTATTGTATTATATTTTGTAAGATTTAGTTCAAAAATGATTCAAATAAGATACAAATTTAAAACGGAAATTTCCATGTAATAAATATTTAAAAATTTAGTAAATTACATTTTAATTATTATTTGTTCCTATTTTACATATTTGTAAGTTTTGTATTATGTGTCGTATTTTGTAAGACTTAATTTATTAATAATTCAAATAAGTTACAAATTAAGAAAATGGTGTTTCACATTATAAATATTTAAGAAATGATTAAATTTCATTTTTACTTGAATTTGTATCTATTTCATGAATTTGTAAGTATCAAATTATGTATTGTATTTTGTAAGAAATAAATTGATAATAATTCAAATAAGTAAAAAATTAAAAATATATGATTTTCAATAAAAATATTTGAAAAATTATTTAATTTTATCGAAATTCTTTTTTATTTTATATATTTGTAAGTATTTTGTTGTGTATTGTATTATATTTTGTAAGAAGTAGTTCAAAAATGATTCAAATAAGATACAAATTTAAAACAGAACTTTCCATGTAATAAATATTTAAAAATTTAGTAAATTACATTTTAATTATTACTTGTTCCTATTTTACATATTTGTAAGTATTGTATTATGTGTTGTATTTTGTAAGACTTAATTTATTAATAATTCAAATAAGTTACAAATTAAGAAAATGATGTTCCACATCATTAATATTTAAAAACTGATCAAATTTCATTTTTAATTGAATTTGTATCTATTTCATGAATTTGTAAGTATCATATTATGTAAGAAATAAATTGATAATAATTCAAATAAGTAAAAAATTAAAAAAATGCTTGACATTAAAAATATTTGATAAATTATTAAATTTAAATTTCATCGAATTTTTTTTATCATGTATTGTATTTTGTAAGAAGTAGTTTAACATTGATACAAATAAGTTACAAATTTAAAATAGGACTTAAAACTTTATTAAATTTCATTTTATTTATTGTTTCCTATTTATATATTTGTAAGTATTACATTATGTATTGTATTTTGCAAGAATTATTATTTATTAATAATTCAAATAAGTTATAAATTAAGAAAGTGATTTTTCGTTTCATAAATATTTTAGAAAAAAAAACAAATTTATTTTTTTATGGGAATTTTTATTTATTTGATGTATTTGTAAGTAATATATTATGTATTGTATTTTGTAAGAAGTATATTGATAATGACCCAAATAAGTCACAAATTCCGAAATTGATCAAACATTTTTGAAAAATTATTAAATTTCTATTTTATCCAAAAAAATGCATTCATCAAATATATTTTAAAAATTATTTTATCTGGTCTTTTTTCTATGTATTGTATTTGTAAGAAGTAGTTAGTTCAATTTTATGTATTTGTAAGCATTCTGTAAGGTAGCAATAGTCCAATCAATTGCAAGAAAGTCATTATACAGGTATAAATAGTTAGCCTTTCTAAAATCATAATGGTTGTTGTTGCTAAAGGGAAACACTAGTGGGCGGTGATTTTTTACAACCCCAAATGAGATGCCAATTGTTAGTTAATGAAAAAGTTACGGCGCCGAATAAATTTTAATGCCAATTTTTACTGTAGTCGCCGTTCACTCCAATATCACCCCGTTGCACACGTAAATCTTTGCCCGTTCTCAAACTACACATTGCGCATTTCCGCATTGTTTTAAATGTACTGGCAAAACCGACGAAGGCTCCGTCCGAAGCGGCGGAAAAACGGCCATAAATACCGTTCCGAATTGTTTTGCGCCCCCCCACCTTTTAAAAAACAATAAATAAATGAAACAAACGAAGATGATGCCGAGACGCCGAGAATTCGTATTCACAAAGCATTAGGGGTTTTTATAAGTTTCAGACGTACTAAGCTTCGGCTGTTCGGCTGCTTTGTATTCAGCGTATGTCATGCGGCAACAAATAAAATTCTTTTTGCTTCCCGGTTCCGAAATCTTGGAGCTACATGTGCGTGTAAATTTTTTGTAATATTTATTTCATTGGGCACGGGGAAATCAATTCGGCTGTTTTGTTTTTATTCGTTTATTGTGGAGTGGCGTCCGCCGTTGAATGGCAATGTCGTGGGTGCGAACGTGGTGGGTTTTTGTCGAAATAAACGGAATCAGTCGGGAAATCAGAACACGATAATGTTACAGTTGTTGGCAATGAAGATGATTTTTGGTGAAAAATGTGTAGCTAATTATTGGGGGATGGAATTTATCAAAGTTCTTAATGGGAAAGTAAATTGAACATTGACTAAATTGAAGTTCCTGGTAATGATGCTGAAAGAGAGGGTTTCAAAGAAATTTACAAATAAAAAACTAAAATTTCTTAAAGGAAAAAATTTAAATTTATGGAAGCTCAAATATTTTAATTTTTTATAAATATTTATGATTTCATTCCCAATTTGTTACTTCTTTGAGTCATTACCAACAGCAAAGGTAGCATACCTTACAGAATGCTTACAAATACATAAAATAGAAAAATGTATAAAAAAAATTAATAATTTACAATTAATTTACAAGTGTTTAAGATGAAATACATTTTTTTTTGTTTTCTAATATGTTTATTTCAATTAATTATCTATTTTTTACAAAGTACAATATATAATCCTATATTTACATAAAAAAAAGAAAATAAGAAAAATACCAATTAAAATTAAATTAATTCTTGCAAAATAATTACTTCTTACACAGTACAATATAAAACAACTTACATACATAAAATAGAGCAGAATGTGGATAAAATTGAAATATAATAATGTTTCAAAAAATTTTGATGAAAAATATGTTTTCTGAATTTGAGACTTATTTGGGTTATTATCAATGTACTTCTTACAACATACAATACATAATATAATGCAGTTTTTATAAAAAGGAAATTTGCTCTTTTTTAAATATTTGTTATCCAAAAAATACTTTTCTGAATTTATAACTTTTAAATCCTTAACAAATTACTTCTTAAAAGACGTAATACATAATATATAATACAAAAACAGAATAAGAATAAATATCAACTAATTTAAATTTGATTTTAATCATTATTAAATTATTTCTTACAAATTACAATCTACAATAAAATAATACAGATACAAATACAAAAATCGATAAAATTTGATTTTATTAATTTTTCAAATATCTTTGATGAAAAACATTTTTTTAAACATTTTTTACTTGTTTGAGTCAATTTCTATATATTTTTTATAAAATTCAATACATAATATAAAACTTAAAACTTACATCATTTATGATATATTTTTTAGTTTGAAAGTAATTTAAATTAATATATTAATTGTTACAAAATACAATACTTACAAGTATGTAAAATAAGAAAAAAAATAAATAAAATGAAATTTTGATGACGTTTTAAATTTGTAACTTCACTCAAATTTATCATTCAAATGATTATTAAACTACTTCTTACAAAATATAATACAATATATAACAAATTCTTACAAATAAAATAATAAAACATTTTGATAAAATTTAAATTTAATAATTTTTAAAATATTTTTAATATTTTAATTTTTTAATTTTTTTATTTATTTGAGTCATTATTAATTTATTTCTTACAAAATACAATATATAAAATGATACAAATATATATGAAATAGACACAAATTCCAATAAATATGAAAAATCTTTTTCTTAATTTATAATTTATTTGAATTATTAATAAAATAAGTCTTATAAAATACCATACATAATATAATACTTACAAATATGTAAAATTGAAACAAATAATAATTAAAATGAAATTTAATGTCTATGACATGAACAGTTTTCAACTAAGTTTTTAACTAAACTTGTAACTTATCATTTTTAAACTACTTCTTACCAAAAATATATAGTAAAATAGAAAAGGATTTCCATAAAATTAAATTTTAATAATTTTTATGGAAAGTTTTTTTTTTATTTTTTTTTTTTTACTTTTTGAGTTATATCAATTTACTTCTTACAAAATACAATACCTAATATGATAAATACAAATACATAAAATAGATACAAGTTTATCATTTTGAAATTAATTAATTTGAAACTCATTTGAATTATTAACAAATTAATTCTTACATAATACATAACAAAATACTTACAAAAACATAAAATATAATATTTTTTCAAAGTCTTTACTTATATAAGTCAATATACATAAAAGAGATACAAATTCCAATAAAAATGGAATTTGATGATCATTTTTTAAATATTTATGATGTGAAAACACTCTTTATTAATTTATAACTTGAATTATTAATAAATTAATTCTTACAAATATGTAAAATAATAAAAGTAAATAATTAATCAATTTTAATAATTTTTATTAATATTTGTGATAAGATAGAAAACTCCATTTTAAATTTCGATAAAATTTAAATTCAATAAATTTTCAAATTTCAAATAATGGTGATTATTTATTCATGATTGAGTGACATTAAAATATGTATATAAAATGCTAATAATAATATATAAATAAACTGCTTACAAATACATAAAACAGAAGAACAGTCCAATAGGAATTAAATTTAATAATTTTTTAAGGATTCATGAAATACCTTACTGAATTTATAACTTATTTTTATGCAAAAATATGATAATAAATATAAAAGGTATGAACATACTTAAAAATATTCGTTGTAAAGTTAGTTAAAAATGTTTAATATAATTAACAAATTTAACAAAATAAAAAGTTGGCGATGAAATAATTTTCTGGATAGTCAAAATAAAAGGGAGTGTTCGGAAGTAATTAAGGAAAAAATATTAAAAAAGTAATTTTAAACATGCCGGCATGAAAAGGTCATAAAAATGTAGTGTATTATATATAATTTTTATTTTTAAGCACAATTTTTATGAATAGGGGAAACCAATTTTAATTAAGTTTCAAAGCATATTTCGAATGTACAAAAATATGAACGGGCACAAATCCCACATAAAGACGAAATTAAATTTTAAATGTAGTAAATTATGTTGCAAAATACCTACCTACATGTATCTATAAAAAACTAGTGAAGTGAATATAATGGCTTAATTAACTTTCGTGCAAAAAATCTGATTAAAAGCTTTTTATGGAAATGAAAAATTGACAAATAAATTAAAAGATCTCAAGGACACGTCTCGAAAGCTTTCGTCATTGTCCTCCGAATTAAAAATGTTATAAATAGACTAAAATTAAAAGAGGACTTAGGACAACCAGTTTATTTTTATGTAGCGGGCCAAAATATCTTGGCACGTGGTCGCGTTCCTCCGCAAACCATTCACTGCGTCATTTCACCGATTTCGTTGATAAGAAAAAACCGGTGACATTTTAAATGTCACATTTAACACGGCAAAAATGGGGATGAATTTGCGGTCCGGTCGAGTTGAATTCAATCCGCATTTATCAGCGAATTCAGGCCATAGCCACGCGAGCTCCTTTCAGTTATTCCTTTTTATTTTATTACACATTAACGTGGGGTCGTGTGTTCAATTCGGGGACGTTTCAAAGAAACAAATCCTCAGATTGAAAGACGTATTAATTGAATTGTTTGTTTTGGATCCGGTCTCCGTTTCAGCGGCTGAAAACTGACGACACAATGTTACCGTGTAAGAAAGAATAAAATGTTACTTTTATTTTAGAAAAAAATAGGTACATTGAATTACGGATTTTGATTTATGACGCGGACGGAAATTTAAATGTAAAATACTTTTGTTGTACGTTGGCTTTTGTTCATTATCCTCGTAGACTTTTACTGCTCCTTTGGTTCCTGTAAACAATAAATTGCATGTTCCTTTCGCACAAATTCGCTGCGATTTATTCAAATCCCTTTCGAAATATAATAACGTAATATTTCATTCGCAATCTCCTAGTTTCGTGAATGTGTAACTCTAATTTAACGAATTCCAAGTTTAAGCGCAGCAAGTTAATGATTATTAAAGTGCGATTTGCATTTTAGTTATTATACGTGGAACTTCTTTGTTTATCGGAGTGAATATCCGCCGGAGTCGTGTATTGAGCCTTGAGAGTACTTTCTGTTCATGCTCAAAATCTGGGTTCGAATTTCATTTTGATCCAAATTCTCCAAAATTTCGAGTAGAAGGTAAAATGTACTGTTATTTATAAACTTTATTAGGTTCAACAAACTTATCTGAAAATTTAAATACAGTTGTCAGAAGCAAGATTCAAGTTATTGGAATGATGAAAAACTGTTTATTTTAAAAGCATAAAAGCTATTTCTAAAATAGTTAATTGTGTATTTTAACTGTGTGAAGTTCAACTCAACTTCAACTTCGTGACATTTATAAGTTTAGAGAAGTATCCTGATTGATTTTGTGTTCGCCTCGTTGTTTGAAGAAATTAGTACACCTGTCCACAATAATTGATTATTATTAATATTTCCTGAAAATGGGGAAAATAAACAAAACTCTGTATATTTACTTAAAAATATATTTTGATTTATACTTGTTACAAATAAACATAAAAAATATTTTTTATTCTATAAACCTAAAAATTAACAAAACTTGACGTTTATAAAAAATAAAAATTTGAACTTAATGTGGGGTATTTCCACTTTTACTACGAATGACAGTATCACATCTTCTGTTCAACTTCAAAATCTGGGTTCGAATTTCATTTTGATCCAAATTCTCCAAAATTTCGAGTAAGAAGAAAAATGTACTGTTATTTATAGACTTTATTAAGTTCAACAAACATATTTGAAAATGTAAACACAGTTGTCAGAAGCAAGATTCAAGTCGTTTTAATTAAGTGAAGGTAAAAAAGGTGTATTGAGCTTCTCTGGTAACATACCATGATAATGACCCTGTTTACGAGTACTGAAGCTGTTATTGGACTGACGAAAAAATGTTTATTTTAAAAACAGAAAAGCTATTTCTATAATACTAATTGTATTTCAACTGTGTGAAGTTCTAATCAGATTCAACTTAAATAGTCAATGATATGAACCTGTTTACTGAAGCTGTTACTGGATTGACGAAGAAATATTTATTTTAAAAACATAAAAACTATTTCTAAAATACTGAATTGTATTCCATTTATTCCGATCCCTCAATATTTTCTTATTGGCTAAAAATTTCAAAATTTGGATGATATCCAAAATGTCATCTCGAGATATTTTAGTCAAAAACCAATTGACTTTTATGGGATATTATTGATTAAAAATAAAGTTTTATTAAAAATTTATTCATTTGAATTTAATCTAAGAAAACGACATTACTTTCCATTCCATTTACTCTGGAGCAGACTTATTCTCTGGAAACCATTTGATTCTATGTTGCAGTCAATGAATTTTTTATTTGTCCACATTATATCTTCAATCAATAAATATTTTTATCAAATATATCAAATTAATTTATTAGGTAATATGTCCAACCCTTGTTTATAATAAATAAAATACACACCTGTACATGTTTTTTATTAGATTATCAATAAATTCTTGGGGGATGACACTGAATTAATTTGGATCAGTACGTACTCAATTAGGTTCATATCCGGAGAAATTGGAGAATAATCCAATCTTGTTCTGAGTCTAAGTAAAGTCACTCTTAAAGGTCTTTTATATTATACTTGATCAGCAACTGATGGTTACATTTGAAATAAGTTGGTGGTAGGAAGCCTGATAATGACTCATAGGTTGCTAACAGTTATCCTCATAACTGTTTGGACTATACACCTGTCTTGTCTGACATTTGTCATCCCTAAACGTCCGCTTGGAGGTCTTGTTTCTTCTCCTTCATTGTTTCGTTGATTGATCCTCGGAATAGAACTGTGATGAATGTTCAATCTCTGAGCAATTTGCCTCGTGACGAAAGATTATTTATAAACAAATTTAATTAGTTAATGGAGTTTCTGATATTATTGGGATATTTAATCTTCAATAATGTTTATTGATCCTTTTGATTAAAATTTTGATAAGAATGTCTAACTTTAGTTTAACAAATGCCAAGTTTAAGCGCAGCAAGCTAATGATTATTAAAGTACGATTTGCATTTTAGTTATTATACGTATAACTTCCGCGTTCGTTAGAGTAAATATCCACCGGAGCCGTGTATCGAACCGGAGCTCGAGACTACTTTCCGGGGGAATTGAAAACAAAGCATCCGACGTAGCCTTCGGTTGACCTCAACTTATTTATATATTTCACCTCTGCCATTCCTTTTCCTCCGGAGCATACATATTCTCTGGAAACCATTTGTTTCTGGCATAATGCGAAATGCACGACAACAAAGGATTCCGCCCGCTCCTTTGCCGGGATCGCAGTCGATGCACATTTTTGTTTATTTGCCCACGCAATTTTTCGAACTATGAAAACAATCTAGCGCCGCGACTGCGGTTATAAATGTTCCGGGTGCGCAGCCAATTTATTCGACATGAGCAAGTTTTAAGTAGATCACAGGCGACTTTCCATCTATATGTAAATTGAATGGTGTAAATATCGTTTCAATACGAGATGAAAATCTAAATCGTAAACGCGAAATGCAATTCCGCATTTAACACGACTGATAGTTTGTTCACATGAAAAAAAACCGGCGTACATCGAACATCAAAACTCCTGCTAGCAAGGCCTTCGAATACGGTTTTTCGTTTGGACGTTTCGACGGGGTGCAGTTTCGGCCCAAGTTTTAATTCAATGAAAACACCAGCACGGGAAAATTGTTAAACGAAACAAAGCAGAAAAAAGGGCCCCGGAACAATATTTCCGACAAAAACTGGGATCAAGTGGCGAGTGAATGTATAAAATATATAAAATGTATAAAATAATGTGTAAAATGTGTTAAATGTATTAAATGTATAAAATGTATAAAATGTATAAAATGTATAAAATGTATAAAATGTATAAAATGTATAAAATGTATAAAATGTATAAAATGTATAAAATGTATAAAATGTATAAAATGTATAAAATGTACAAAATGTATAAAATGTATAAAATGTATGTATAATATCCATAAAATCCACAAAATACATAAAATCCATAAAATCCATAAATTCTATAAAATACATAAAACCCACAAAACACAAAATTCATAAAATCCATAAAATCTACGATATTTATCAAAATGTACAATATCTATCAAAATGTACGAAATCCATAAAAATCTATAAAATCAGTCAAAATGTATGAAATCTACCAAAATCTATTAAAATCTGTGAGATCCAAAAAAAAATAATCTGTGGAATCTATCAAAATCTGTTAGAGATCTATTAAAATCTAAAAAATGTATAAAATGTATGTATAAAATCCATAAAATCTATAAAATTAATAAAATCCATATAATCCACAAAATCCATAAAATCCATAAAATCCATAAAATCCATAAAATCCATAAAATCCATAAAATCCATAAAATCCATAAAATCCATAAAATCCATAAAATCCATAAAATCCATAAAATCCATAAAATCCATAAAATCCATAAAATCCATAAAATCCATAAAATCCATAAAATCCATAAAATCCATAAAATCCATAAAATCCATAAAATCCATAAAATCCATAAAATCCATAAAATCCATAAAATCCATAAAATCCATAAAATCCATAAAATCCATAAAATCCATAAAATCCATAAAATCCATAATTATTTATGGAAATCCATCCATATTTATTTATGGATTTTATGGGTTTTATGGATTTTATGGATTTTATGGATTTTATGGATTTTATGGATTTTATGGATTTTATGGATTTTATGGATTTTATGGATTTTATGGATTTTATGGATTTTATGGATTTTATGGATTTTATGGATTTTATGGATTTTATGGATTTTATGGATTTTATGGATTTTATGGATTTTATGGATTTTATGGATTTTATGGATTTTATGGATTTTATGGATTTTATGGATTTTATGGATTTTATGGATTTTATGGATTTTATGGATTTTATGGATTTTATGGATTTTATGGATTTTATGGATTTTATGGATTTTATGGATTTTATGGATTTTATGGATTTTATGGATTTTATACATACATTTTATACATTTTATACATTTTATATATTTTATATATTTTATATATTTTATACATTTTGTACATTTTATATAATGTTTAAAATGCAACATATAACATTATACATTTCATACATTTTAAATAATGGCGAATGATACTTTTAAATAAATGGTGAATGCGTTATATCAATTTTGATCCCGCTCTCATATTGTTGATTATTATTATTATTATTATTATTATATCCTGTAATATTAAATAAATTAAATAAATAAGCAGCCAGAATAACACTGTACTTGTTATGCCTGAATGCTTCTCTGGCAAAATTTAAGTTTGAATAGATATCATTACGAGTCAACTGTTTTAAACTGAGTAATATCCATACTCTGTACCTTGTTTTTAATGGAGTATAGTCAATAATTTACTAGTGTCTTCCACCCTAAACTACATATCAGTGACCACTGGTATTGTGTTTCATTTTCTGAGATCTATAAATCTTTGGATGTATTTGTATTCAATAATTATTTACATATATTACAGATAAGCAAAATTCCTATTTGTCAGACATTAAAAATATCATTTAAATTTACATATATGTGCAATTTACCCCAATAATAACTTTCGATTCAAAATAAAAATCTACAATATTTGGCAAACAATCGAGTCTTTACGACTTCAAAGTCGATTTAAATAAACATTTGCATTTCTAAACATTGTTATTAATATTATTAAAATTTTAATTTTTAATAAATAATGATTTAGTTCTAAAGTACTTAACTTTTAGCGATTAGCTTATTTTTCTACGTATTTCTTTTTAACTTAAATAAAATTAAAAATTTATAAAACATAGTAAGAGAATAAAAAAGCTTCCAATAAATATAAACAGTTTAATACAAAAAATGTTAAAATAACAAAACAAATCATGAACCAACAACGTGAGCTACTTTTTCCTGTATGTATTATAATATTTTCTGACTTGAGTAGTGACCCCAATAATCGATGGTGATTTCCTTAAGAGTCCCCATTTATTTGAAGCTCGAATCTGGGGGATTTTTCGCTCTCGAAACAAATGTTTTATTAAATGTTCACTTCAAATTTAATGAAAATCTAAATATTAAAACGTCGTGCCCGTAGCAAAACTGTAAAGTGCCGGAGCTATGGCCTCTACGTACGAAATAAATTTTACATTTTATAATCTCAACGGGTTCGGCGTAAACTGAAAACGATATACGTCCCCCGATAATACCATTTTGTCAGCATTGGTTAATGCTTAATATTTCTTGAAAAGTTTCAGCACCGCTCCGGAACGTTCGCCAATTTACATAGAAAGCAGTCTGTCTTGTCCCATTATTGTCCGCGGGCCCCGCTATTTATTATTGTCGCCGAACTTCCCCAAAACCGAAACTTCCCAAATTCCTAATTGAAAATTTCCAACGGAAAAATTATCGACTGGCGCACGTATTGCATCCTGGCGGTGGCGGCGGCGGCGGCCTCGGCGGTGGCGGCGTCATGTAGAAAATTTGTTTTTCCAACATCCACGTCCCCGGACCGGGCATAACTATTTATTCCAAGTACACAATCGAATGGCGCCTTTGTGTCTGCCGAACTCCACTTTCATTCACTCGCCACTTGATCCCGGCTTTTGTGGGAAATATTGTTTCGGGGCCCTTTTTTCTGCTTTGTTTCGTTTAACCATTTTCCTGTGTTGGTGTTTTCGTTGAATTAAAACTCGGGCCGAAACTGCACCCAGTCGAAACGTCCAAACGAAAAATCGTATTTGAAGGCCCTGCTAGCAGGAGTTTTGATGTTCGACGTTTGCCATTTTTTTCATGTGTAAAAGTCGTGTTAAATGCGGAATTGCATTTCGCGTTTACGATTTAGATTTTCATCTCGTATTGACCCCAGGATGGATCCACCTTGTCGTGGTCCTGGGGCTCAGTACCGCTCCACAAGCCAGTGGTAGTGGGGAGCTAACGGATCCAACACCTGCAAGTCCAATTCATCCCCAGGAAGATCTTCGGATCTTCCTCAGATTGGACTTTACATATATACGGATAGCATAATTCCTATTTAAATTTACATAAATCTACAATTTACCCCAATAATAAATTCCGATTAAAAAAAAACATACAATATTTGGCAATCGATATACATTTTATACATTCTATTCATTCTATATATATATTAGACTGATGATCGACAATTTTTTTTTCATATTTATATCGAAAATCTTGTTGGAAATGGTAAAAAAAATACTGTGAAAGTTACAGCTCTTAATATTAATATTAAAATCCAAAATTCCATAAAATCCATAAAATCCATAAAATCCATAAAATCCATAAAATCCATAAAATCCATAAAATCCATAAAATCCATAAAATCCATAAAATCCATAAAATCCATAAAATCCATAAAATCCATAAAATCCATAAAATCCATAAAATCCATAAAATCCATAAAATCCATAAAATCCATAAAATCCATAAAATCCATAAAATCCATAAAATCCATAAAATCCATAAAATCCATAAAATCCATAAAATCCATAAAATCCATAAAATCCATAAAATCCATAAAATCCATAAAATCCATAAAATCCATAAAATCCATAAAATCCATAAAATCCATAAAATCCATAAAATCCATAAAATCCATAAAATCCATAAAATCCATAAAATCCATAAAATCCATAAAATCCATAAAATCCATAAAATCCATAAAATCTATAAAAACCATAAAATCCATAAAATCCGTGAAATCCGTAATATCCATAAAATCCATAAAATCCATAATATATCCTGGCATTTTTAGAATTTTTAAACTTTCACATCTTTTTTTCTCTTGATTAAAACTATGAAAAGAATGAAAAAATTTTAATTTTTTTGCTGGATGAGAGATAAATACATCCAAAATCATTTTTTTTTCTTGATATACACGAGTATACACCACAAATTTTTTTAATATTAGGTCATTGAGTATATTACAAAGCCAATTTGAGATTAGTACTAGTATTTTGTTAGAATTTTTCTCTTGCACTAAATTTGAAAAAAAAATACAGTTTATTACCTTGCCGAGGTTAAGGTTTAACTGAAAGTTACTTCTTTCGATACCTAATAAAAACACTCTTTTCCAAACAAAATATCAATTTTAAAAATAGAGTTGATTAAATAAATTCCTCCAGGACAGAACTTTCGCCTCAGATAAAATACATTTTTTTTTTCAACCACGACAAAAAAATGGTTAGCGAAGCATACATCAGAAATCTCGTGTTGCCTATCAGCAATCCAACGACATTATATCTCCATTTCCACATGAGCGTCCCTGAAACGAGACATAACAGAACTTTCGGATACTTTCAAACCTACTTCGAGCGCCGCATTTTGCGTAGTCCTGAATTTATGTGCCCGCACTTTACACAACTTGTACACGAATATAAATAATAATCCTGGGAAGTGGTTATTTATGTTTTAGCAGGCGGTTCGATATTCTAGAATGCGGTTACGTTCAAACGGTTAGTTAAAATAGTATTAATTTTTGGGTAATTTCAAAGGCTGAAAAAAAAAAACAGTTATTCATATTTCCTGAAACGGCCCGCGACGTTTGGGATAAGCGGGGAGATTTATTGGAATAATACAAAAACACTTTATTTTTATGGCAGTAACTGTTCAGCTTAGAGGCAAATTGCCCTACTGGAGAGTATATTTATTGCTTGTCGCCACAAGAGGCCAGAAAAGCCTTTTTGTGGCCGCCAAGGGCGATTGCAATTAAATATTATATGTGGTGTATCAGGACATAAAATAAAAGGGATGGGGAAGATGACGATATTTTGGATATCGTATAAAAATAAATTATGCTGTCAAGGTTGGAATCGGGGTTTGAGTGCATGTTGTTTTCAGTTTGTGGCTTTATAATGGAAACAAAAGCTTCTCTTTATGTATTTGTAAAATGAAACGTACAAAAAATCAAAGGTTCAGTCTTTGATTTAAGCATATTTTGCTTTTGGAACATTTCCGGCACAACCTTGACTCCATAATATCAACACGGACCTAAAAGAAATCAAAAACTGTGAGATTTAAATGGAATCAGTGTTTCATTAACGAACTGAAATGAATGAGAATTTAACAAACTTAACCCAGGATTTTCAACTGTAAAATTCTGAATATTGAATAACAAAATTAGGCATTGTCAATTCACTCTTTGCTCACAGCGCAAATGAGCAACGATAGATTGAAGTTACTAAACCTGATGGAACAGTATTTAACAAACTTAACCCAATATATTGATAACTACGTGTAAAATTTTAGATATCGGATATCAAAATGAGGCATTTGATAATTGCCAATTCTCTCATTAAACGCAACGCAAATGAGAAATAAAGGGTTAAAGATTGTAAACCTAATGAAACAATTTTTATCAGACTTAATCCAGCATTTTGAAGACTACGTGTAAAATTCTAGACATTGGATAACAAAATTAGACATTTGACAATTGACAATGCCCTCCTTGCAAGCATGGATTGACCTAGTAAGACAGATAGACAGTATTTAACAAACTTAATCCAGGATTTAGATGACTACGTGTAAAATTCTATATATTGGATAACAAAATTAGGCTTTTGACGTTGCTAAATACCTTCTTTGCACGTAACGCAAATGAACAACAATGGGTTGAAACCTGGTAGAACAGAATTTAACAAACAACACAATATGTTGATGACTACGTGTAAAATTCTAGATATTGGATATCAAAATTAGGCAGTTGACAATTGCCAATTCTCTCATTAAATGCAACGCAAATGAGAAACAAGGGGTTAAAGATTGTAAACCTAATGAAACAATTTTTATCAGACTTAATCCAGCATTTTGAAGACTACGTGTAAAATTCTAGACATTGGATAACAAAATTAGACATTTGACAATTGACAATGCCCTCCTTGCATGCAACGCAGATGAGCAAGCATGGATTGACCTAGTAAGCCTGATAGACAGTATTTTACAAACTTAATCCAGGATTTAGATGACTACGTGTAAAATTCTATATATTGGATAACAAAATTAGGCTTTTGATGTTGCTAAATACCTTCTTTGCACGCAACGCAAATGAACAACAATGGGTTGAAACCTGGTAGAACAGAATTTAACAAACAACACAATATGTTGATAACTACGTGTAAAATTTTAGATATCGGATATCAAAATGAGGCATTTGATAATTGCCAATTCTCTCATTAAACGCAACGCAAATGAGCAACAATGGGTTGAAGCTTGTAAACTTAATGAAACAGTATTAACAGACTTAATTCAACATTTTGATAACTACGTGTAAAATTCTAGATATTGGACAACAAAATTAGGCATTTGACAATTGTCAATAACCTCCTTGCACGCAACGCAAATGAGCAGCAATGGGTTGAAGCTAGTAAACCTAGTGGAACAGTGTTTAACAGACTTAACGCAATATTTTAATGAATACATATAAAATTCTAGATATTGGATAACAAAATTAGGATTTTACAATAGTCAATGCCCTCCTTGCATGCAACGCATATGAGCAACAGTGGTTTGAAACTAGTAAACCTCATGGAATAATATTTATCAGACTTCACGCAATATTTTGATGACTACGTATAAAATTCCAGATATTGGATAACAAAATTAGGCATTTTACAATTGTTAATTCTCTCATTGAACGCAAGGCAAATAATAGGTTGAAACTAGTAAACCTATGGAATAATATTTAACAGACTTAATCCAGGATTTTGTTGATTATGTGTAAAATTCTAGATGTTGTTTAATTACCAAGACACAACTGTGTTTTGTTTACAAAGTGACCAAGTTATGAACAATTTACTACTTGCACGCAATGCAAATGAGTCTATTATTAATCATGTTGTTACATGTGTTGAAAAATGAGTTGATTCCAACATTCACCTCACTGGATGATGGATTCAAGGTAGTAAACTTGATGGAGCTGTACTTAAAAAGGACTGAACCTTTGAAGGGAATGAAATTTTACATATTTGCTACCTATCAAGATGCAAAGAGAGCAATGCAATTATCTATTGCTCACAAATTAAGTTCGTGAAAAACTCAAAGACTTCCTTATCCTTTATAACAATCCAAGGACACATGTCACATTGGAGATTCAAAGGAAGCTTAAAAAATTTGAATAGGAACTTCTACCTCATAGTCCATGGAGTCCAAATATTTTTCTAGATGTCTATTATTTATTACTGTTATTGTCCAATTTTTATGTAATAAATGGTTTACTGAAGAAGACATCAATATTGAGGTTGATCTTCACTTCAGTTCCAAGAAACCACCATTTTTTTTGTGTGTGAATTTGCTTGGAGAACGTTGACAAAAAATGTGTTGATTAAACTAAAGCTTTTACTTTTGGAACAACATTTCCGGTATAACCTTGACTCCATGACATCAAAATGAACCTAAAAGAAAACAGAAACTGTGAGATTTAAATGGAATCGGTGTTTCAGTAACGAACTGAAACGAATGAGGAATTAAACAATCGTCAAGCTGCAATTGCCCTTATTTACACAGTCCCAGCTTTAATGAAATTTAATATGCGCGTAATCAATAGGGTGCCGGAGCCCGCGGTCACCGCACCCCGGTTCCGGACTTGACCGGGAGCGAAGTGATGCTGCGGTAAGGCCACCGTCCCATTGTAATGATACCCGGGAGAGGCAAGCCGTCCCCGTAAATGTGATATCTACTCATCCGACCGCCGTACCAGTTACAAATGGCCATTTGTAGCTTTTCGGACACCGTTCTCACCTCGTGTGTCGACCCAGTCGGGATTTGCATCTAACCGACACGTGCTGGTTTATATACGTACGTTGGGTAAGGCGCATCCGGACCGAGTCGCCTTTGATCCACGGTGATGGGACACTTGAGCTACATTAAGAAAAAAACTCTTAAATGAATCAGAACTGAAGTACTGCACCATCAAAACAAAACGCACCAAGAGAGAAGAATATCTGCAAGCTAATTGAACTGGTAACCCATTTCAAAGTTGCACTTGATCTCGGGGATTTCAAGTGGCGCATAATTTAATAATTTTATCCGGGATAAAACGGAAGCCCACACATATACTCACACACACACACACACTCGCTTTGTGGCATGTTAAAATCGCAGCTACAAAGTGTAGAATTTATTAGTACGACGTAAGTAATAGCTCTTTACCAAATGAACGTGTGCCCTCAGAAAATGCGCTCGGGGAGTATACGTGGAAGCCGAGCTTTTCTAGATTACCGTGTTCCGGTCACGTTTTAGTTTTGATGGTGCCATATTGAAAGGGATGATAATTTTAGGAGTTTTATTGTCGGTTTTGCGGTAAAATCATTTCATAACCGATTCCTTTTAAAATTTTCAATAAGCCGAATGCTTTTTATGGATATTTCTTTGGTCACTGCAAATAACAGGTACAGAATATGTGGTTTACAAGTTTAACGTTTAGCTTCTAATCAACAAAATCACATCACAATAATGTGCAAATTTTTTGTCAATGTGCTCCAGGGAAATTCATGACACAGAAATATGCTGGTGTCTTTTGTAAAACATTTATTACATAAAAAATTGGACAATAACAATAATAAATAATAGACATTTAGAAAAATATTTGAACTCCATGGACTATGAAGTAGAAGTTCCTATTCAAATTTTTTACGCTTCCCTTGAATCTCCAATGTGACGTGTCCTTGGATTGTTATAGACAATTGCACTGTTCTCTTTGCATCTTGATAGATAGCAAATATGTAAAATTTCAGACATAGCTATCAAAATCTTTTTATTCTCTGCAAAGGTTCAGTCCTTTTTAAATACAGCTCCATCAAGTTTACTATTTTGAATCCATCGTCCAGAGAGGTGACTGTTGGAATCAACTCATTTTTCAACACATGTAACAATATGATTAATAAAAGGCTCATTTGCATTGCGTGCAAGGAGTAAATTGTTCATAACTTGGTCACTTTGGAAGCAGGACACAGTTGTGTCTTGGTAAATAAACAATATCAAGAATTACACATAATCAACAAAATCCTGGATTAAGTCTGTTAAATATTGTTCCATAGGTTTACTAGTTTCAATCTATTATTTGCTTTGTGTTCAATGAGAGAATTAACGATTGTGAAATGCCTAATTTGGTTATCCATTATCTGGAATTTTATACGTAGTCATCAAAATATTGCGTTAAGTCTGATAAATACTCTTCCACGAGGCTTACTAGCTTCAAACCACTGTTGCTCATCTACTTTGCGTGCAAGGAGGGCATTGACAATTGTCAAATGCCTAATTTTGTTGTCCAATATCTAGAATTTTACACGTAATCATCAAAATGCTGGATTAAATTTGTTAATACTGTTTCATTAAGTTTACAAGGTTCAACCAATTATTGCTCATTTGCGTTGCGTTTAATGAGAGAATTGGCAATTGTCGAATGCCTAATTTTGATATCCAATATCTAGAATTTTACACGTAGTCATCAACATATTGTGTTAAATTCTATTCTACCAGGTTTACTAGCTTCAACCCATTGTTGCTCATTTGCGTTGCGTGCAATGAAGGGATTTGGCAACATCAAATGCCTAATTTTTGTTATCGAATATATAGAATTTTACACGTAGTCATTAAAGTACTGGATTAAGTCTTGTTAAATACTGTTTTATCAGGTTTACAAGCTTGTCAACTCATTGTTGCTCATTTGCGTTACGTGCAAAGAGGGGATTTGGCAAATGCCTAATTGCACGGGCCTATCCAATATCTTGAATTTTACATGTGGTCATTACAATCCTAGGTTAAGTTTGTTAAATACTGTTCCAACAAGTTTACTAGCTCAACCCATTGTTACTCATTTGCGTCGCATATAATTAGAAATTTGACAAAAGTCAAATTTTGGTATCCAATGTCTCCTTGTCATCCTAATATTGTCTTAAGTTTGTTAAATATTGTTTTACCAGGTTTACTAAATTCAACCCATTGTTGCTCATTTGCTTTGCGTGCAAAGATGGGTTTGGGCAACATCAAACGCCTAATTTTGTTATTCAATCTCTGCAATTTTACACGTAGTCATCAAAATCCTGGGTTAAATTTATTAAATACTGTTCCATTAGGTTTACTAGTTCAATCCATTGTTGCTCATTTGCATTGCATATAATTAGAAAATTAGTAAAAGTCAAATGTCTAATTTTAGTATGCATTATCTAGAATTTCACACCTTGTCTTCCTAATATTGTGTTGTGCTTGTTAGCTTTACTAGCTTCAACCTATTGTTGTTCATTTGCATTACGTGCAAAGAATATAATTTTACACGCACTTATCAAACTCTTGAGTTAAGTCTATTAAATACTCTGATGTCATTCTTTGCATGAACCTTCTTTTTAATGATTGATTCATCCCAATTTAATGACGCTTACTTCCAAACAAGATGCACGAGGATTGTTCATGCATTCATTACTATAACTCTTTTAAATCTTCGAATAATATGATTTCATCACTTACATCTTATCATTAAATATGGACACCCTGTTTTAACAAGTTTTAAACTTATTTTTGAAGCAATAAATTCAATTTGCACGAATTTGAGTAATTAATTATTAAGTGAAAAAAGTTTTAGAAGGAAAAAAGTTTTCACACATCCACATTTATTATAAATATGTTGTAATATAAATTAAAAATATTTAAATAAATCATGTAAATTACTTTTGTCATGTGTCTAATATTTAAAAAATAACTGATGATTTTTTTTTACAAAATAGTACTCACATTTTAATAAAACAAAATGTTTGGTAAAATTATGTTTTGTATGTGTAATCATATTTATTGGCTTATGGGTATTAGTGCTCATTACAAATTTTAAGCCAAAAGGGACAATCTAGGTTAATCCCTCGATATCCTAATCCTTTTTTAATGGCCTTCTTTGTGCTAGAGAATTTGGATATAATAGCCTGTTAATTAAATTCCACAGAAATTATCGGAAATTTCTTGTAGATCTCAATCATTGAATCCACCCACAACAGTTAAAATTGCAAAGTTCCACAATATTCGATAAGCCTCAAAGTTTCTTCCTCAGCTTTATTTTTTGTAAGTATTTATATGATTTTATTTAATGAAGTGGAATCGTTCAATCCGTCACTTTCAGCTTTACAATATGCATTGACTTTTTGTTGGTTGATCGAACAAAAAAAAAACTATTGTCGACCGTTGACAGGTCTCGTGTCATCAAGTCAATCAAAATTATAAAACATATAGCATGATAAATTCCATGTTTTAACCTAACCCCCACAAAATTACGGACCAAATGTGATTTTTTTTCAATAAGTGAACGCAAAATTTTAAGGAACTAACAAAAAAAAAAACCCAGTTACAAAAATTCCGAAGACGAGATGGCCAACAAGCGTGGCCTGCGAGTGGCGGTGGTGTGCGCCAGCAACATGAACCGCAGCATGGCCATACACAACGTGCTGCTAGACATACCGAACCTGCACGTGCGAAGCTACGGCATCGCCAACAAGATATGCATACCGGGCGACCAGCCGCACACCTCCAACATCTACGACTTCGGCGTCACCTACGACGAAATCTTCAAGGAGCTGAAGCAGAAGAACGAACGCGTCTACACCCAAATAGGCCTGCTGCAGATGCTGCACCGCAACCGTCAGCTGAAACCGAAGCCGGAACGGTTTCAGGACGCCCGCGAGAAGTTCGACGTGATCGTGACGTGCGAGCGGAAGGTGTTCGACCGATTGGTCGACTTCATGGAGCACAAGACGCCGGAGGAGTTCACGATTTGTCACGTGATCAACGTGGACATACAGGATAGTCTGGAGGAGGCCAACAACAAGGCCTATTTCGTGCGTGACCTGTGCAAAAGTTTGAGCTCCTCCCAGGACCTGGACTACGAAATCAAGCACATACTGAAGGCGTTCAAAGACAGCCACGGGCTGCCCTACAATCACAAGATCGTCTTCAATTAAATTCACGTTTCATTTTGCCAACGACGATATCAATTCGCAGTCGCCAAGTCTCACCTCAAAAAACTTCTTAATGTCCATTGCTGTAATATGAAAATTTGGATAATAAACATTTTAGACATCGACATCTTTTATGACGCACTTTAATTACATTTTATGTTTCAACAAAAATTGTTTCCTAAGGAGAATCCTCAAAATATAATTCAGAGAGGGAATTAATCTTTATAAAGGAAACGTGAAATATTATACCTTTAATTTAGTTCTTTGCTTTAAGTTTGCTTCATTATTGTTCACTTAAAAATACAATTCTTCCACTTTCAACATCTTATAAAACAGAACTTTGCCTTATTAGTCTCAAACTCAAACCAAAACTTATTTTGTTCGGTTTTCCTAGGGAAATTAATTTCATACTTGAAACTGAGCTATATTAATCAGCGAATATTTTTCCATTATATTACACCACAATACTGCTTTGAATTAAATTTTCCACGTAATTCCTTAAAGGCAACACCAAAATTAAAACATGATTATAATTACATTGTTCACAAACTCCACATTAAAATTAATTTGGATTTAAGGCGATTATTAAATCAGGTAATAAGTTGTCAAACTGACGAATTAATTAATGGTTGAGATTTAATTATAGGTAATGTCCAAAATCGCATTCCTTCATGCACTTAACAACTAGGTAATTTATATTAATATATATAGATGGTTGAATTTCAATTTTATTTCACCATCGACACCATCAACAAGCTTTAACACAACTTAACCTACACACAGTAATGTCAACCGGAAAGAATCTGCGCATTGCGGTGATATGCTCCAGCAACATGAACAGAAGCATGGAGGCCCACTCCTACTTGGCCAAAAAGGAGTTCAATGTGAAAAGCTACGGGACCGGTGACAAAGTTAAGTTGCCCGGAGCTTCGGCTGACAAGCCAAACGTCTACGACTTCGGGACGCCATACAATGATATTTATCAGGATCTTCGCAAGAAAAACGCCGGTTTGTACACCGAAAACGGCATATTGCACATCCTCGACCGTAACCGGAGGATCAAGAAGCATCCGGAAAGATTCCAGGAGACGGAGGAAGTGTTTGATTTGTTGATAACATGCGAGGAGAGGGTCTATGATCAAGTTTTGGAGCATATGGACACCAGAGAAGCGAAGGACAATTCCATTGTTCATATAGTTAACTTCGATATTACTGATAATTTGGATGAAGCCACTGTCGGTGCTTTTCTTATTACCGATTTTTGTACCATGATTGAAAAGACCTCAGATTTAGACGACGAAATTGAGGACGTCCTGTCTGCGTTTGAGGAGAAGACTCACAAAAGAATTCTGCACAGTATTGCCTTTAATTAATATTATGTTATTTATATTATTTTGTAATAAAACTACTATTTGAAAAAAACAATTATTTTACTCGTGTATTTAGTGACAATCATATTACAACCATCAAATTGCCAAAAATATATGCCTCCTTCATTCAATTTAAGGATTACAAAAATAGTAATATAATCGTTACAAGCTTTTAAATACAGGCATGGAGTTATACTCCCACTTGACTAAAGAAGATTTCAACGTAAAAAGTTACGGGACCGGTGGCAATGTTAAGTTGCCCGGAGCTTCAGCTGACAAGTCAAACGTCTACGACTTCGGGACGCCATACAATGATATTTATCAGAATATTCGCAGGAAAAACGCCGGTTTATATACCGAAACCGGAATCTTGCACATCCTCGACCGTAACCGGAGGATCAAGAATCATCCGGAAAGGTTCCAGGAGACCGAGGAAGTGTTTGATTTGTTGATAACCTGCGAGGAGAGGGTCTATGATCAAGTTTTGGAGCACATGGACACCAGAGAAGCGAAGGATAATTCAGTTGTTCATATAGTTAACTTCGATATTACTGATAATTTGGATGAAGCCACTGTTGGTACTTTTCTTATCACCAATTTTTGTACTATGATTGAAAAGACTTCAGATTTAGACGACGAAATTGAGGACGTCCTGTCTGCGTTTGAGGAGAAGACTCACAAAAGAATTCTTCATAGTATTGCCTTTAATTAATATTATGTTATTTATATTATTTTGTAATAAAACTACTATTTGAAAAAAACAATTATTTTACTCGTGTATTTAGTAACAATCATATTACAACCATTAAATTGCCAAAAATATATGGCTCCTCCATTCAATTTAAGGAGGACAAAAATAATAATATAATCGTTTCAAGCTTTTAAATACAGGCATGGAGTTATACTCCCACTTGACTAAAGAAGATTTCAACGTAAAAAGTTACGGGACCGGTGGCAAAGTTAAGTTGCCCGGAGCTTCAGCTGACAAGTCAAACGTCTACGACTTCGGGACGCCATACAATGATATTTATCAGGATTTTCGCAGGAAAAACGCCGGTTTATACACCGAAACCGGAATCTTGCACATCCTCGACCGTAACCGGAGGATCAAGAAGCATCCGGAAAGGTTCCAGGAGACCGAGGAAGTGTTTGATTTGTTGACAACCTGCGAGGAGAGGGTCTATGATCAAGTTTTGGAGCACATGGACACCAGAGAAGCGAGGGATAATTCAGTTGTTCATATAGTTAACTTCGATATTACTGATAATTTGGATGAAGCCACTGTTGGTACTTTTCTTATCACCGACTTTTGTACCATGATTGAAAAGACCTCAGATTTAGACGACGAAATTGAGGACGTCCTGTCTGCGTTTGAGGAGAACACTCACAAAAGAATTCTTCATAGTATTGCCTTTAATTAATATTATGTTATTTATATTATTTTGTAATAAAACTACTATTTGAAAAAAACAATTATTTTACTCGTGTATTTAGTAACAATCATATTACAACCATTAAATTGCCAAAAATATATGGCTCCTCCATTCAATTTAAGGAGGACAAAAATAATAATATAATCGTTTCAAGCTTTTAAATACAGGCATGGAGTTATACTCCCACTTGACTAAAGAAGATTTCAACGTAAAAAGTTACGGGACCGGTGGCAAAGTTAAGTTGCCCGGAGCTTCAGCTGACAAGTCAAACGTCTACGACTTCGGGACGCCATACAATGATATTTATCAGGATTTTCGCAGGAAAAACGCCGGTTTATACACCGAAACCGGAATCTTGCACATCCTCGACCGTAACCGGAGGATCAAGAAGCATCCGGAAAGGTTCCAGGAGACCGAGGAAGTGTTTGATTTGTTGACAACCTGCGAGGAAAGGGTCTATGATCAAGTTTTGGAACACATCGACACCAGAGAAGCGAAGGATAATTCAGTTGTTCATATAGTTAACTTCGATATTACTGATAATTTGGATGAAGCCACTGTTGGTACTTTTCTTATCACCGACTTTTGTACCATGATTGAAAAGACCTCAGATTTAGACGACGAAATTGAGGACGTCCTGTCTGCGTTTGAGGAGAAGACTCACAAAAGAATTCTGCACAGTATTGCCTTTAATTAATATTATGTTATTTATATTATTTTGTAATAAAACTACTATTTGAAAAAAACAATTATTTTACTCGTGTATTTAGTAACAATCATATTACAACCATTAAATTGCCAAAAATATATGGCTCCTCCATTCAATTTAAGGAGGACAAAAATAATAATATAATCGTTTCAAGCTTTTAAATACAGGCATGGAGTTACACTCCCACTTGACTAAAGAGGATTTCAACGTAAAAAGTTACGGGACCGGTGGCAAAGTTAAGTTGCCCGGAGCTTCAGCTGACAAGTCAAACGTCTACGACTTCGGGACGCCATACAATGATATTTATCAGGATATTCGCAGGAAAAACGCCGGTTTATACACCGAAACCGGAAACTTGCACATCCTCGACCGTAACCGGAGGATCAAGAAGCATCTGGAAAGATTCCAGGAGACCGAGGAAGTGTTTGATTTGTTGACAACCTGCGAGGAAAGGGTCTATGATCAAGTTTTGGAACACATCGACACCAGAGAAGCGAAGGATAATTCAGTTGTTCATATAGTTAACTTCGATATTACTGATAATTTGGATGAAGCCACTGTTGGTACTTTTCTTATCACCGACTTTTGTACCATGATTGAAAAGACCTCAGATTTAGACGACGAAATTGAGGACGTCCTGTCTGCGTTTGAGGAGAAGACTCACAAAAGAATTCTGCTTTATTGCCTTTAATTAATATTATGTTATTTATATTATTTTGTAATAAAACTACTATTTGAAAGAAACAATTATTTTACTCGTGTATTTAGTGACAATCAAATTACAACCATCAAATTGCCAAAAATATATGCCTCCTTCATTCAATTTAAGGAGGACAAAAATAATAATATAATCGTTTCAAGTTTTTAAATACAGGCATGGAGTTACACTCCCACTTGACTAAAGAGGATTTTAACGTAAAAAGTTACGGGACCAGTGGCAAAGTTAAGTTGTCCGGAGCTTCGGCTGACAAGCCAAACGTCTACGACTTCGGGACGCCATACAATGATATTTATCAGGATTTTCGCAGGAAAAACGCCGGTTTATACACCGAAAACGGAATCTTGCACATCCTCGACCGTAACCGGAGAATCAAGAAGCATCTGGAATGGTTCCAGGAGACAGAGGAAGTGTTTGATTTGTTGATAACCTGCGAGGAGAGGGTTTATGATCAAGTTTTGGAGCACATGGACACCAGTGAAGCGAAGAATAATTCAATCGTTCACATTGTTCGATATTACTGATAATTTGGATGAAGCCACTGTTGGTGCTTTTCTTATTACCGATTTTTGTACCATGATTGAAAAGACCTCAGATTTAGACAACGAAATTGAGAACGTCCTATCTGCGTTTGAGGAGAAAACTCACAAAAGAATTCTGCACAGTATTGCCTTTAATTAATATTATGTTATTTATATTTTTAGTAATAAAAGCTACTGTTTGTAAGAAACAATTGTTTTATTCCTGCTTTTAATGCCCGCCATATTACCACGATCAAATTACCAAAAATATATAGCACAATCTGGGCCAATTAATTTCACGAGGGCAGAGATAACAACAAAGTCGTTGCGAGCTTTAAAATATTGGCCAGGTTTTAGACCACGTTAAAAAATGCCATTCCGGCCGTGTAAATAGCTTAAAGGAAACAATTTGTTAAATAAACTGTACAATTTGTAAAGACCAAAATAGAATAGGAAAAGAATAGGTGAGGTGAAGTAAGAGCCTAATTAATTCCTCCGACCACGTCCTTTCCACCCCTAGGCTCGTAAACATTTCAGGCCTTACTTCCTGCACAGTTATTTCTATATACCCCCAAATTAAACAGGATTTCTGTTCAATTGTTTCGACGTCTGCGAAAATTTGTTTTTGTTTGCGGGTTACTTGCTATAATTAGATCATGTGCCTGTTAATACCACTAAAGTCAGACCGGATTGTTTCGTTCCTTTCAGTTCCGTCTTTGTTTTTATATTTATTTATATCGAAAGATGGCAGCAACGTAGTGTTACAATTGTTATGCAACCAGGTGTACCGAAAAGTAAGGAAACAAGGACAAAACTTGATTTACCGGGGGCAGCCAACGATTTATATGTTCGGTGGCGTTTGGAGCGTCCCTTTGACATATTTAAACAGTTTCCAAAGAAGTTCCATGAATCATTTCGGCGACGGTCCTCCGAAAATAAAAACGGTAATCTTACCTTGCTTTAAACCTGAAACACCAGCGCGGAATAAACAAGTTGCATTTAAGATGCCGCTATCTTTTCAGCAACATTAAAAGGGGCTACATAAGCGGAATTTTAATTCACCCCTTACGCCGGTGCGCCTTGTTAATTAGTTAATTTTGAAGCATTCAAATTGGGCCGCATTCTAGTTAAACGTCCACATTGTATTGCGGAATGGGGGGGCTACTTTAGTGAAAACGTGACATATTAAGTCGGTGTCATCGCTTAGAAAAAAGGGGCAATTTCGTCGGTGGTTTTTTATTTCGGCGTCTTAACACCTCTTTAAAAGTTACGGGCGGTTCATGTTAGTGGGCGACCCGGAGTACGTATATGGCATACGGCGGGCGGTTTGTTTTAAAATTCAGCGTGGAAACTTTCGCAGAAATGTTAGTTTGGAAGTTAACAAAAATTAAAAGAACGTCTCGTTTGTATTTACGAAGTGTTAGGAACTAAAATAAACTGAACAGGAGAGTTTTTGTTGTGTTGGGAAAGTAGCTGGTTAAGAATCGGTTCGCGGGGCGTGGACGTGTAAATATTAACATTAAATTATGGCCGCGGTTTATAAATATTTCGGGGGGTCGTAAAGTAATAATTATTGCTGTCTTGTTTGCATATCGGACAATGTTTGGAAATGCAAATGTTTATTTAAATCGACTCTGATGTCGTAAAAAGCTCGATCGTTTGCCAAATATTGTAGGTTTTTATTTTGAATCGGAATTTATTATTGGGGTAAATTGCAGATATATGTAAATTTATATGATATTTTTAATATCTGACAAATAGGAATTATGCTTATCCGTAATATATGTAAATAATTATTGAATACCAATTTATCCAAAGATTTATAGGTCACAGAAAATAGAACACATTACCAATGGTCAGATATTACTGATGTATAGTTTGGTGTAAAAGATACTAGTCAATTGTTAACTACACTCTATTCAAACTAGATACGTAGAATGTATAATATGTTTCTTGTTAGTCAGTTAGAAATAGGTGACTCATGTTGAACTTATTACTATTTATTTAATAATACAGTATATAATAATCCTTTCTCTTAGTATTAGGACAAACTTTTCACACTTTTACTTTGTTTTAAAGCTCATCAATCCTATTTAAAAAACTAAAGCTCAGTTTCAATCCTATTTATAATAATAATATTATTATTAATATTATAAATTTATAAAATGTATAAAATGTACATTTAAACTGATATATGCATTCACCATATATGTAAACTGTCCATTCGCCAATTTTATTACTATACATAAAATGTATAAAACGTATAAAATGTATAAAATTTATAAAATGTATAAAATGTATAAAATGTATAAAATGTATAAAATGTATAAAATGTATAAAAATGTATAAAATGTATAAAATGTATAAAATGTATAAAATGTATAAAATGTATAAAATGTATAAAATGTATAAAATGTATAAAATGTACAAAATGTATAAAATCCATAGAATATATAAAATCCATAAAATCCATAAAATCCATAAAATCCATAAAATCCATAAAATCCATAAAATCCATAAAATCCATAAAATCCATAAAATCCATAAAATCCATAAAATCCATAAAATCCATAAAATCCATAAAATCCATAAAATCCATAAAATCCATAAAATCCATAAAATCCATAAAATCCATAAAATCCATAAAATCCATAAAATCCATAAAATCCATAAAATCCATAAAATCCATAAAATCCATAAAATCCATAAAATCCATAAAATCCATAAAATCCATAAAATCCATAAAATCCATAAAATCCATAAAATCCATAAAATCCTTAAAATCCATAAAATCCATAAAATCCATAAAATCCATAAAATCCATAAAATCCATAAAATTCATAAAATCCATAAAATCCATAAAATCCATAAAATCCATAAAATCCATAAAATCCATAAAATCCATAACTATCAAAATCTACGATATCTATTTAAATCTATGAAGTCTATCAAAATCTATAAAATCTACCAAAATCTATTAAAATCTGAGAGTTCTAATAAAATCTGTGGAATCTATCAAAATCTGCGCAATCTATTAAAATCTAAAAAATATATAAAATGTATGTATAAAAAATATGTATAAAATGTAAGAATCCATAAAATCCATAATGTAGAGGTAGAAATGTATGAAATATATGAAATGTATGAAATGTATGAAATGAAATGTATGAAATGAAATGTATGAAATGTATGAAATGTATGAAATGTATGAAATGTATGAAATGTATGAAATGTATGAAATGTACGAAATGTATGAAATGTATGAAATGTATGAAATGTATGAAATGTATGAAATGTATGAAATGTATGAAATGTATGAAATGTATGAAATGTATGGAATGTATGAAATGTATATAAATACAAAATGGATAAAATGTACAAAATAATTTATTTATAGACTTTAATTAAAGTTTGAGTGAGCGGCCAAGATTATTAAAAATGAAGATGTTTGGAAATTGACATTAAGTAGTCAACCAAATTCCATTTAAAATTCCATTACGTTCATTATGAATAAGGAAGGAATACTTTTTAGCCTTAATAAGGCAGAATATGAACATAGAAAATCCGACAGACAAAATTTAACGAGTGAGCTTGTTACAGCTTGTTATTTGTAGTTTGGGATCAGCTCAATACTTTATAAATATAGTGCGCATCACACACCAAACTCAGTTGAGGTATATTCATACATCAATTTTAAACATGCACGATGCACACATCGCGGTATTTTATTAAGTTACAATCCATGAAATATTCAAAAGTTCCTGTAATGCAGTTGGCGGCCCAAAAATGTGTACCGCTGGGGTTTTGAATTGTCCTTTTTACTGGTGATTTGGGCCCAGTTTACCTGTATTAGAGCCCGTCCGGAAGAACCTCAGTGTCATCTACGTCCTGGTCGCCGTTTCCAAACTGCCCCATCAACTTGGCTCCGTGACTGGAATCTTGCCAGACTAATGGCGAATAAAAGGGCGAGTTTCTTTGCCACTCAGACATTTACAATGTCGGATGGTTGACTGAATGTCTTATTTCTACGTCGCACGGTATTTGGACGTTCGGAGATGTTTGGGTGAAATCAATTCGTCGAAGTGGAGGCGATCCATCAATACGCTGTTCCGAGAAATTAACACATCACTCCGAAAAAAATAATTGATTATTATTAAACTTTTTTGAAGACTCTGTATATTTATTTAAAAATATGTTTTCCTTTATAATTGTTACAAAAAATCTTAAAAATTATAGTTTTTTTTTAAATTAAAAAATAACAAAATTTGGTGTATATAAAAATAAAAATTTGAACTTACCCCACATTAAGTTCAAATTTTCACCTCTACTACGAATGACAGCTTCACATCTTCTGTTTATACTCAAAATCTGGGTTCGAATTTTATTTGGGTCCAAATTCTCCCAAATTTCGAGTAGAGGACGCCACATCTTCTAAGTTATTCGATCGGTTAAGATGGTCCTTTAAACGTCTCCCAAAAATGTCCCAGATATGTTCTACTGGATTAAGGTCTGCACTGCGAGCTGGTTAGGTCATAGCATTAATTTAGCAAGATAATTTCGAACAACATGGATTGTATGTGGTCGTGCATTGGTAAAAAATTGAACTTATAAAAAGGGTATATGGGACGACATACCACAATTGAGACCCTACCCCAGAAATGTTTGTTAAATTCAAACTTTGACCTCTGATATCATCAAAATGGCTAAGGTTATGAAAAAATTGTGAGGAACCTTTTTTGTAGAGCGTTCAATTTTCTACAAAAAATGTAAATATTATTTTTCTGTACGATCAAGTAATGGTGAGATATAGATGAGTTAATATAAAGAATGTACTATTTACATAAATAGAAAAATTTATTTACAAAATTATAGTTGATGCTTCCATTTCCGAGAAATTAACGCATCACTTCAAAATAATAATTAATTATTATTAATATTTTTTGAATACTCTTTGTATATTTATTTAAAAATATATTTTTCTTTATAATTGTTACAAAAAATCTTAAAAATTATATATTTTTTTTAAATTAAAGAATAACAAAATTTGATGTATATAATAATAAAAATTTGAACTTAATATGGGATATTTTCACCTCTACTACGAATGACAGCTTCACATCTTCTGTTTGTACTCAAAATCTGCGTTCGAATTTTATTTTGGTCCAAATTCTCCCAAATTTCGAGTAGAAGACACCACATCTTCTAAGTTATACGATCGGTTAAGATGGTCCCTTAAACGTTTCCCAAAAATGTCCCAGATATGTTCTACTGGATTAAGGTCTGCACTGCGAGCTGGTTAGGTCATAGCATTAATTTAGCAAGATAATTTCGAACAACATGGATTGTATGTGGTCGTGCATTGGTAAAAAAATTGAACCTATAAAAAGGGTATATGGGACGACATACCACAATTGAGACCCTACCTCAGAAATGTTTGTTAAATTCAAACTTTGACCTCTGATATCATCAAAATGGCTAAGGTTATGAAAAAATTGTGAGAAACCTTTTTTGTAGAGCGTTCAATTTTCTACAAAAAATGTAAATATTATTTTTCTGTACGATCAAGTAATGGTGAGATATAGATTAGTTAATATAAAGAATGTACTATTTACATAAATAGAAAAATTTATTTACAAAATTATAGTTGATGCTTCCATTTCCGAGAAATTAACGCATCACTTCAAAATAATAATTAATTATTATTAATATTTTTTGAAGACTCTTTGTATATTTATTTAAAAATATATTTTTCTTTATAATTGTTACAAAAAATCTTAAAAATTATAGTTTTTTTTTTTAAATTAAAAAATAACAAAATTTGATGTATATAATAATAAAAATTTGAACTTAATATGGGAATTTTCACCTCTACTACGAATGACAGCTTCACATCTTCTGTTCATACTCAAAATATGGGTTTGAATTTTATTTGGGTCCAAATTCTCCCAAATTTCGAGTAGAAGACACCACATCTTCTAAGTTATACGACAGGTTAAGATGGTCCCTTAAACGTTTCCCAAAAGTGTCCTAGATATGTTCTACTGGATTAAGGTCTGCACTGCGAGCTGGTTATGTCATAGCATTAATTTAGCAAGATAATTTCGAACAACATGAATTGTATGTGGTCGTGCATTGGTAAAAAAATTAAACCTATAAAAAGAGTATATGGGACAACATACCACAATTGAGACCCCACCCCAGAAATGTTTGTTAAATTCAAACTTTAACCTCCTATATCAACAAAATGGCTAGAGTTATGAAAAAATTGTAAGATACCTTTTTTGTAGAGCGTTCAATTTTCTACAAAAAATGTAAATATTATTTTTCTGTACGATCAAGTAAGGGTGAGATATAGATTAGTTAATACAAAGAATGTACTATTATAAATAGAAAAATTGAATTACAAAATTGTAGTTGATGCATTAATTTCTTAGAACGGTGTACGAAATACCTTTACACATAACTGACAAATTCTCACACAGCCTCAAAATTTCCAAGCACACCACTGGACACATATGGAAACCGCCTCAAAGGGATTAAAGGTAGTCTTTGCAGTAACCCTTTCAGATGTCGGCGCGGATTTGCATATTCCCTCTCCGTAATCCGCCGTTCAAAAAAAATGCTAATGCCTCGAAGGAGTATTTAAAAGGTCCATTAAATAGATTTTCGACGATCCTTGGAGATGGCGCGGTGCTGCTAATGCAAATCGGATCTCAGGAATAACATGTATAATGGTGTTTGTGTTAAAATGGCGCCACCAAAAGAAAAAAAAAACACTCGATTGTTTTAAAATCATTTTTCCTGTTCGCAAAGAAATCGACACTCTTCGAGCACCGTCAAAACTTTATTATAATTTAAATTGGTGCGCGACACATCTCCGGGTCCTTAACAAGCGCTTCCGATCGAGTGCCCGGGAGTTTGTCGAGGGTCAAGAGACGTCGACAATGGCGTGCTTAATTCAATATTTTAATTTAAAACGAATTCCGTTTAAAACGAAAAATATTTGCCTATAGGGAGGCGAACTGAATCAGATAAAGCAATTATAATTTAATTTTCCTTTTGGATTTGTTCTTATCAACAGAATGTAAAGGGAAATCATACAATTAATTTGTCCAATGGGAAAAAAACGAATTAAATTATTTGCGCCTATACAGGTTTAAAAAAAGGACGTGCGGATTAATAAAGAATTTTATCTTGGAGGGTCGATATCGAAAACCAATTTATTAATTAATTGCCTCGAATGTTGGTAGTTGACAAATAAATTTGAAAATGAAATGGAAATCAAAGTAATAAAACTGGAAACGTCTAATTAATTAATTTGACTATTCAAATATCAATATTTGGTACGTTGAAAATTTTATTCGACTGTCCAAATACACTTTTGAAGTAGATAATTTGAATTTTAAAAATAACATCATTATATAGCATCAAATATTTTACCAAAATAAGTTTTCCTCTGAATTCTTAAAAGATATTATTCCATTCTTCAACTGTAGGCTGTAGTAGGTCTGGAATACTCATGGGAGAATTTTTTATGCATTAGTGGGGTGCAATTTGGGCTGTATGAAGAAGAACAAAAAATGATTTTGGATGTATTTATCTCTCATCATTTCATTCTTATCATATTTTTAATAAAGAGTAAAAAGATGTGAAACTTTAAAAATTCTAAAAATGCCAGAATTTTATGGATTTTATGGATTTTATGGATTTTATGGATTTTATGGATTTTATGGATTTTATGGATTTTATGGATTTTATGGATTTTATGGATTTTATGGATTTTATGGATTTTATGGATTTTATGGATTTTATGGATTTTATGGATTTTATGGATTTTATGGATTTTATGGATTTTATGGATTTTATGGATTTTATGGATTTTATGGATTTTATGGATTTTATGGATTTTATGGATTTTATGGATTTTATGGATTTTATGGATTTTATGGATTTTATGGATTTTATGGATTTTATGGATTTTATGGATTTTATGGATTTTATGGATTTTATGGATTTTATGGATTTTATGGATTTTATGGATTTTATGGATTTTATGGATTTTATGGATTTTATGGATTTTATGGATTTTATGGATTTTATGGATTTTATGGATTTTATGGATTTTATGGATTTTATGGATTTTATGGATTTTATGGATTTTATGGATTTTATGGATTTTATGGATTTTATGGATTTTATGGATTTTATGGATTTTATGGATTTTTTTGGATTTTATGGATTTTATGGATTTTATGGATTTTCTGAATTTTATGGATTTTATGGACTTATGGATTTTATGGACTTTATGGACTTTATGGATTTTATGGACTTTATGGACTTTATGGACTTTATGGATTTTATGGATTTTATGGATTTTATGGATTTTATGGATTTTATGAATTTTATGGATTTTATGGATTTTATGGATTTTATGGATTTTATGGATTTTATGGATTTTATGGATTTTATGGATTTTATGGATTTTATGGATTTTATGGATTTTATGGATTTTAAGGATTTTATGGATTTTATGGATTTTATGGATTTTATGGATTTTATGGATTTTATGGATTTTATGGATTTTATGGATTTTATGGATTTTATGGATTTTATGGATTTTATGGATTTTATGGATTTTATGGATTTATGGATTTTATGGATTTTATGGATTTTATGGATTTTATGGATTTTATGGATTTTATGGATTTTATGGATTTTATGGATTTTATGGATTTTATGGATTTTATGGATTTTATGGATTTTATGGATTTTATGGATTTTATGGATTTTATGGATTTTATGGATTTTATGGATTTTATGGATTTTATGGATTTTATGGATTTTATGGATTTTATGGATTTTATGGATTTTATGGATTTTATGGATTTTATGGATTTTATGGATTTTATGGATTTTATGGATTTTATCGATTTTATAGATTTTATACATTTTAAATAATGGCGAATGAAAAGAATAACACTATACTTGTTATGCCTGAATGCTTCTCTGGCAAAATTTAAGTATGAGTAGATATCAACACGAGTCAACTCTTTCAAATTGATTAATAAGAGACATATTAACCATACTCCTTATCTAGTTTGAATGGAATATAGTTAACACCACTTGATACTTAAGTACCTTTATTTACCTCCAGACATCATATATTTTCATTTTTAATAATCTTGGCCACAAACTCAACTTTTATAAAAAATACACATACAATTTAATTATAATCTCTTCGTTAAGTTTTTTAAAGTAAGTAAGTAAGAAAGTAAGTAATTTATTGGTGTCACATACAAATAGTTTACGCACGTCAGACAGTTGGATACAATTAAAATTCAGATTACAACTATTTGTATATAACACCAATAAATTACTTACTTACTTATTTACTTACTTACTTTATGTATGTGAAATCCATTCGTCCAAGTTATTGATGAAATTCATTTCATGAAGCCTCTTTCTAGTGGTTGATTTATTACAGTTTAAGAACCTAACATTCACGACGATTATACACGAAACATCCCTTAATTTCTTCATTGGTACAGAATCCAGGATGATAACGTTGTTCACCTTCAACGCATCCACTGCCACTTTCATCTTGTAACCAGAACCCACAAAACAAATCCTTCAAATATAACGGCTGATGTCGACAGTTACATTTTCTTTGAAAACAAAACCAAAACACATGTTTTCTCTCGCGTCTCGCACTAATTAAATCAAACTCACCCCTGACCACTTCGCCCATTGTCCCAACCTCGGTTTGGAACGTCGTTCAGCCGCAGCTTCGGCGCAACTTTCGCATTTGCATGATCTCTCGTTAAGCCAATTGAAAAATGTCTGCAGCTTCCCTTTTATCAAGGGGTAGACGTTGAATGCAAATTGCAGCCGCGGCCCGTAATCACCACGACAAAATCCGATACAAAAAATCGAGTGAATGGCTCAAGAGCTTATTAAAGCCCGAAGTACATTTCAGCTGTGGGATTATATCTGGCATTATTAAGTTACAGGTTTATCCGGATTATAAACCGATTTATTTGTTTTTTGTTTTTTGTTTCTTTGCACGACAGACGGCAACATTTCACCCCCCCGACGGGGCCGAGGGGATGCAAAAAAACAGCGTCTAATCGGCAAGTCTTCGATTAATAACGGGACGTATCCGCAGCAGGTTTCTCCGAGGCGAGGTCGCGGCCCGTATAAATCAAGGGTGGGTCAGCGTATTCAAATCGACGCCGCCTTTGAATTATGGCCGGGATTAAGGGGCTACGGGATCATTCGATGGGGTTGTCACTTTTATCTATTTGCGCGCAAAACACATCCCGAAAATTTAATGCCGTCGAGTCTCATCCATCAAAATCAAACTAAGTAATTAGTCACTAATATAGTATGGGCAATTTTAAAACTACGTCCCGGATAATATCGGATTTCCGTGTCGGATCTTATCGGTGATAAACCAGAGCTGTAATTAACGTAATTGTGTTATCTGTTTAATGAGGAATTTTTTGTTTATAAATATAATTTGGCAGTGGATATATTACACAAGTTTTCGTGTTGTTGTTTAGTTTTGTTGCAGTTGTGCACATTAAATAAATGACCGTAATCTGTTTGATGTCAGTATGTCCATAGTTATTATTATGTTCAAACTGTAGTTTACATACATTTAACAGGATTTGGATTGTGCAAATTATTTGCCTTGTTAATCGGGATTAGCTAATTTTTTTATAATCAGCTGAAATATGTGTATAAATTAAAAGTTACAAAAACGAGGTCTTTAAAATACTATTATTATCGTTTGATATTAAAAAATTATGTTTTTAAAATTTTAATATTTAATTTATTTAATTTAATTTATTTAATTTATTTAATTTATTTAATTTATTTAATTTATTTAATTTATTTAATTTATTTAATTTATTTAATTTATTTAATTTATTTAATTTATTTAATTTATTTAATTTATTTAATTTATTTAATTTATTTAATTTATTTAATTTATTTAATTTATTTAATTTATTTAATTTATTTAATTTATTTAATTTATTTAATTTATTTAATTTATTTAATTTATTTAATTTATTTAATTTATTTAATTTATTTAATTTATTTAATTTATTTAATTTATTTAATTTATTTAATTTATTTAATTTATTTAATTTATTTAATTTATTTAATTTATTTAATTTATTTAATTTATTTAATTTATTTAATTTATTTAATTTATTTAATTTATTTAATTTATTTAATTTATTTAATTTATTTAATTTATTTAATTTATTTAATTTATTTAATTTATTTAATTTATTTAATTTAATTTATTTAATTTATTTAATTTATTTAATTTATTTAATTTATTTAATTTATTTAATTTATTTAATTTATTTAATTTATTTAATTTATTTAATTTATTTAATTTATTTAATTAATTTATTTAATTTATTTAATTTATTTAATTTATTTAATTTATTTAATTTATTTAATTTATTTAATTTATTTAATTAATTTATTTAATAAATAAATATGGCGATTTTACTAATTTTAATCTGAAGTTTTTGAAAAGATAAAAAATAAATAAAATAATAAAATATATAAAATATAATATTTATTTATTTATTTTTAAATTTTATTTGTTTAACTAATTTTATTTATGTATTTGTTAAACTGAGGTGTTATAATAAATTAATAATATGCAAAATCTTGATTTTATTTAACTTATTTTAAATCGAGTTAGGTATGATTAGTTTCTTATTTATCTTGTTTTACATTTTAATTTATTGAAATGAAAAATGAAAAATGAAAAATGAAAAATGAAAAATGAAAAATGAAAAATGAAAAATGAAAAATGAAAAATGAAAAATGAAAAATGAAAAATGAAAAATGAAAAATGAAAAATGAAAAATGAAAAATGAAAAATGAAAAATGAAAAATGAAAAATGAAAAATGAAAAATGAAAAATGAAAAATGAAAAATGAAAAATGAAAAATGAAAAATGAAAAATGAAAAATGAAAAATGAAAAATGAAAAATGAAAAATGAAAAATGAAAAATGAAAAATGAAAAATGAAAAATGAAAAATGAAAAATGAAAAATGAAAAATGAAAAATGAAAAATGAAAAATGAAAAATGAAAAATGAAAAATGAAAAATGAAAAATGAAAAATGAAAAATGAAAAATGAAAAATGAAAAATGAAAAATGAAAAATGAAAAATGAAAAATGAAAAATGAAAAATGAAAAATGAAAAATGAAAAATGAAAAATGAAAAATGAAAAAAGAAAAATGAAAAATGAAAAATGAAAAATGAAAAATGAAAAATGAAAAATGAAAAATGAAAAATGAAAAATGAAAAATGAAAAATGAAAAATGAAAAATGAAAAATGAAAAATGAAAAATGAAAAATGAAAAATGAAAAATGAAAAATGAAAAATGAAAAATGAAAAATGAAAAATGAAAAATGAAAAATGAAAAATGAAAAATGAAAAATGAAAAATGAAAAATGAAAAATGAAAAATGAAAAATGAAAAATGAAAAATGAAAAATGAAAAATGAAAAATGAAAAATGAAAAATGAAAAATGAAAAATGAAAAATGAAAAATGAAAAATGAAAAATGAAAAAAGAAAAATGAAAAATGAAAAATGAAAAATGAAAAATGAAAAATGAAAAATGAAAAATGAAAAATGAAAAATGAAAAATGAAAAATGAAAAATGAAAAATGAAAAATGAAAAAAAATGACAATTTTTCTGTAAATATGTTATTTTCTATAACTAATTTAGATTAGGTTTAAGTCATTTCGGTTTGAATAGGTTAGTTTATCTCTGGTTTGGTCACCTAGATTAAGGGTTGATCAAGGTGGATCAGCTTACATATTGAATTTAATTAAGAATATATACAAAAAATTAATGAAAATAATTAAGTTAAATTAAGTTTTTTTTTCAAAAAATTAGCTAAAAAAATTAAATAAATTTTTGTCATTAAAACCTAATTAGAATAGAATAGTTTTTTATACTCGTAGTAAACTTTATGTGAATTACCATGGTTTTCATTTAAATTTTATTTTTAAACAAAATAAAATAGTGAATTAAATTTAGATGAGAAAAGTTAGAATATTAACAGCATCTAAAGATATTCACTTTTAAGGAAGCAATAAAATGTGTGTACGATTGTGAATTTGAGTAGTTAGAATCTATGTGTTTTTAATGCACAGCCATTAGCGCTTCAGTTTTCTAAACATCGCACCTAATTTGGCCGAAATTACAGTGATTCGGCCCCATAACGAGAAACTTTTACTTCGCAATCCATAATTCAGCTTTATGCTATCGGAATAAAAGTAGCACTTTTCTTCGCAAAACGGCGAACTTTATGGAAATTACGGATGCAATATTAAAACTTTGCATGGAAAACATTTTGGTACCGGCACGAACAAGAAAAAAAAAGACCTTAAAATAATATTTTATCAGGACGAAGCCGTACGTGTGTGGATATTACCTCGTACGAGTGTCGGACTTTTCAAATATGAGAACCGTGTACCCACTGCCAGTCTTCGCTAAAAGCCGTGGAAATCTGAAAAGTTGCAAAATATCCCCTTTTCCACGGGCATTATTTGAAACAATATTCCGCATCATAAAGGCGGAATAAGAACATTTTAAAAGAAATCCAGCTGTTAAAAAATCCCCGCAGGATACTCTAAAAACACAGCTACGTATGCAGAGTTGCTCCTTATATAAAGGACATTCCTCTCCAAGGAACTTACGCACTGCTTACCGTTGTCAACGGGCGCATTAACAGGACCGTATTCATCTTCATTGGGGGCGCCTAGGTTCTTATTTTTCCTTGAAGTAAACGTATTTTACAATCTGAGACAAAGTGTTTCAGCAATATTGGACCATAAAGATTTTTATTTCCATAAGGTGTTAAAATTGTTGCAGCAGCACAGCTTCCAATTTACAATATGTGTTGTAAAAATATAATAACAATTTAAGAAGACAAATATTAAATGTGTTAATTTATATTTTTGTTTTAGTAACCAGTTCTTGAATCAATTACAAACCAACAACTATACTGAAGCCAACGATTTGTCATTTATTTGTGGGCAAGTTTTTTTCATTGTTCAAAAAATACACACCAGATATTGACACAAAGTGATTAGGGAACACCTAAATATTTTTAAATTATTGCAATAGCACCAAAACACCAACAAACTAATGTGAAAATATAATGAATTAATAAAAACAAGTATTTTTACAACCCCAACAATTAAAATAATAACACCCAACAAATAGCCAAATATTTATCATTTTATGTTAAATATAATAATAATAATTATTATTATTTAGAATTATATTTAATTTTTTAAAAGGATTTTTAATGTTTAAATCAATTTAAACACTTTATATAACATCCATTTTGTTTTATAATTTTGGCCCATTTCAGTGGTACACTCCCAAACATTTTCCAAAAAAACATCAAATCTATATTTCTTCAAGCTTCTGGAATTGCTGAGATTTAAATTTTGTAAAATATTTTATGAATTTTATGGATTTTATGGATTTTATGGATTTTATGGATTTTATGGATTTTATGGATTTTATGGATTTTATGGATTTTATGGATTTTATGGATTTTATGGATTTTATGGATTTTATGGATTTTATGGATTTTATGGATTTTATGGATTTTATGGATTTTATGGATTTTATGGATTTTATGGATTTTATGGATTTTATGGATTTTATGGATTTTATGGATTTTATGGATTTTATGAAATTTATGGATTTTATGGATTTTATATAGAGTAAAAAGTTCCTATATTTTTGTCTACTGAAAATTTTTCAAAAAGTAAAATTAGAATGTCCATTGCATAATAGACACAACATTAACAGAAAAAATAATAAACGTTATTAATACTGACATCCAATTCAAGTAGTACTGCTCATATTATTAATATATTTAAATTAGTTGTTATAATTATGGCCACCTCTGTATGATCAAAATTAATTGATCAAAAACAAAATTACTGATTTATGTTAAAGTCATGTTCTTTTTTCAACACATTAACTCATATTAAGCTAAATTATTGTGGGCCTGAACATTTGTTGCAGTATGACAATCACTTACCCAGATTGTAACCTAATGCGGTCCTGGGAGGGAGTGAAGGAGCTAATAAAAGAAAATTATCAAATACAAACCTACTTGAGGAGTTCGTTTGGGGAGCGACTCTTGAAAAGAAAATATCCTCATAAGGGACTGGAAAAAGATCGCTTTAACAAATTTTAATTTTAAATCCCGTATATTTGCATGATGTCTGTTCGGGCACACTTTCGCGAGACACTTAACGTTTTGCTCTATATTTTAATTGGACTTCCTTGAATAAAACAGCACACCCGAGTAGGTATTCCCTTTAAATACTCTTCACACTTTTATTATTATTTTTTTAACAGCCAAAAGGTCACTTGGAGGGCTTAATTAATTAATGGCGAATTCCTTATTTTTGGGGATGTTCAATTTATTTATTCTCCATTTCGTCCCCTAATAAGAGATAAATTATGCTAAACGTCACACAATACACGGCCATAATTGAATTTAGGAATTATTCGTCTTACGAAATACCGTAACGATTTTCATTGTTCCAATATCAACGTAATTAAATTCAAGGTATTTAGGAAATCAATGGAACTTGTAACTCAAGAGACGAATTTATTGAGTGTGAATTTATTAACTGTGAATGTTCCAAGGCTCCAAAATTATCGATTTTAATCGCCTGAAACGAGTTAATTATTAGAGTTAACACCAGAAAGGAAAGTACAGTTGCAAACGCCAATTTGTGAAATTAATTAACGTTTAACTCTACAATAATTAATTCTTAATGTTGCCATGTCATTTATTTTGCTTTGTTATTTTAAAAGTATTAGGAAAATAAAGACGCATTCTTACATCCTTACATTTTTATTTATAATCAATAATCCCTCAGTTAACATATCCCTCGTTATCAACAACTTTTTGCCACCTAGTGTACAAATTATCAATTATGGACTGATAAAATATTTATTTGTTGTTGTGTGCATTAATAATTAATTATGTTGGATATAAATAAATAAAATTTATTTTATACATTATTTTATACATTTTGTACATTTTGTACATCTTATACATTTTATTTATAGATATTAAAGAAAAAACTCAAAATGTAGTAAAATTGACGAATGATATTTTTAAATAAATGGTGAATGCATAATACCAATTTGGATCCGGCTCTCATATTGTTGATACGATATTTAATAATTTAATTAATCTATGAAATATATGTGTAAAATTTATACATTTTTACGTTTTATACATATTACATCCTTTTACATTTATATATTTCAAAAAGTTCATATATTTTCTTTCTACAATTTTTTATCAGTTTTTAAATTTTTTAAGGTTTTATAGATTTTGTAGGATTTTTAGGCTTTATAGGTTTATATATATTTTTACAGCTTTAATGGATTCTATAACCACTTTATAGATTTTATACAGTTTCATACAAATTTTATATTTTATTTTTAAATTTTTTAGATTCTCTACATTTTATAAATTTAATACAAATTTTAAAATTTTTTACAGATTTAATAAATTTCATACAAATTTTACATGTATATGTACATTATGTTTTACAAATTGGATATATTTTATGGATTTTATGGATTTTATGGATTTTATGGATTTTATGGATTTTACGGATTTTATGGATTTTATGGATTTTATGGATTTTATGGATTTTATGGATTTTATGGATTTTATGGATTTTATGGATTTTATGGATTTTATGGATTTTATGGATTTTATGGATTTTATGGATTTTATGGATTTTATGGATTTTATGGATTTTATGGATTTTATGGATTTTATGGATTTTATGGATTTTATGGATTTTATGGATTTTATGGATTTTATGGATTTTATGGATTTTATGGATTTTATGGATTTTATGGATTTTATGGATTTTATGGATTTTATGGATTTTATGGATTTTATGGATTTTATGGATTTTATGGATTTTATGGATTTTATGGATTTTATGGATTTTATACATACATTTTAACACTATTATTATTATTTATTTAGAAGTCACCAAAACAAGTCACAAAAACCTTAATATGTCTTTGGCACTATTTCAAGTTACACAATGAGTTAATAAATGACAATCAAATATTCACATGCGCAGAAACAACAATTTATCATAAAAAATGACTAGGATTGAGTCTGAGCTTTAGTTTTTTGATAATAATAGAATTGACGAGCTTTAAAACAAAGTAAAAGTGTGAAAAGTTTGTCCTAATATTAAGAGAATGGGCCCATTCTGGCTTGCCTTGTAAATATTAATACAGTGCAAAAAAACCTTTTAGTGGAAATGTATTGTAATAACAAATCCAAATAACATAAACGCCGCCCGTAAAAATTGCTTTTAAGGATTACGGTGTTAAGGAGAGAAACGGCGCAAATCATTATGTAAAACCTTTAAAGAGCAAAATAACAAAGAGAGTGTTCGGCTTAAGTGGAGGCGAAGATGAGTCCTTGATTGTTTTAATAGAGTTCGAGCTGCGCGAGATGCATTCCATAAAACTGACAATCAACCGACTATGAGGGGCACTTGGCCCTAAACCTATAAAACTTTTATGACCGTTTGATTCTGAAAGCTCGGCAATAATTTCAAATTAAAACTTCCAGTTGCAACGCTGAAATCACGCTATTTTTTTAATCAGTCCGAATGTCTAGTTTTTCGGTTTTCAGGCGGCCCGTTAAAAAAAGGGGGATATTTATGAAATTTGGCGTCAAAAAAGATAGATGCAAATATGGAAGTAAGTTAATTAGAGTTCGATGTTTTTCGCCTGAAATATTTTTTTGTTTGACCGTTATAAAACACATTTTCATATTACACCCTCAACATTTTTAATATCGACGGGGAATGATGTTCGAAACAAAAGTTAGTCGGTCCGATTTTTTATAACAGAGGTGAATTTTGTTTTTAACATCGTTACAAATTTAACTTAATCAATGTTGTTTGTTTATATTTAAAAATAAATACAAATTGGTACGCAATACTTTTATAAATATACAAAATAAATTTTTGGTTTGAAATTAATTTTATTTTGTAATTACAATCCTTGCACAACTTTTGTAAAATTTCTCTTTTGGTTCATTTCAGATTTTTTTAATGAATAATTTAGATTTTAAATATATTCAATTGTTTAAAGAAGGTTTCTTACCATAGGAAGTGTTTATGCATATCTGGTCTTTTTGGTCTCTTGAAGAATCAAGATTGAAGCCTTGGGATGTGTCAAAAAGTACCACGAAAAAGGTAACATCAGTTTTTTATGCAGATGTCTGTAGAACATTTTTGTTAGATGTAAGAAGATATTGAAACCTCATTCCCAACTTCAAAATCCAGTTTTCCAACAGGATTAGCCCGATCCCGTATTGCTTTTACTTTGGGACGTTTCCAATGCCCAATTCTGATGTAAATTTGTTGCCATGACCAGCAAGAAGTCCAGACATAAATCAAAGGTGTGGTACAATCAGGCCTCCCTTTACAGGCTGTGATCAAAGCAAAGATGAGTTATTGAGTGTCTGGGTCATACTGATAAATAAATATATTCAATATTTCTATATGTATAAGTTACTTCTCACTATTCAAACTAAGAATGATATAATATTTAACTTAACTTATATTTGGAACTGATAAAAATTTATTTTATTAATTTCAATTGAATTTTATAATTGATTCTTTAATATAACTTAAGCTAACTTCACCTTCAGTAAAATTTGATAATTTTGTAGAATATTTTTAATTTGTTACCAACTATTAATATCAATTAATTATTGTCTTTTAATTTTAAGATTAAAAGTACTTTATATAAACAATATAATATAATAATTATTGAAGATTATTTTTAACTATTTTAATTTTTAAAATTGATTAATTTACTAAGAAACTTTCAATATGAACCTTAGATTTGTTTTGTAATATTGTATGTAATTTAGTGATTCCTAATATAATTTCCTTTATTTAACCTAACCTCATTTAACCTAACAAAATATAATATAACAAAATATGAACTTAACTGAAATTATAGAAAGGTATTTATTATATTTTTATTCTGTTTTTCTTTATTATAACATTAATTATATAATTATTATGTTTTTATTAACATTCTTAATAATAACAGTTAATTTAAAAAATAATAGTTTTTAATTCACTAATTTAATACAGTTATAATACTTAATTTACATTTAGTTTTTATAAAATATTAATGTATTAATTCCAATTGTATCTAAATAACTAAACATAACCTAACTCCCATTAATCTAGTCCAACAACACCTAACCTAAAATAAAATATAAAAAAATATGTAATTATATTGTATTTTTTTAAATATATTTTGAAGAATAGCAAACATTATTTTAAAAAAATGTTGTAAATGGTTAATTTACTAAGAGTTTAATACTTAGTTTAAATTGATTTGAACAACAAACTAATTTGTTAATTGTAAATAAATCTTTTTTAAATTTAATCTTACTTAACTTAACAATTAACCTAACCTTATTATTTTTTTATTAATTTAATTTAAATTTTACAAAATATAATTTAATTTATATTTGATTTTGGAAAAACAGAGTTTCTCTATTAACACATCCTAATTTACTAATTCTTTAACCTTACTTAATCTGATCTAATTTAACCTTACATTTACTATAACCTTTAAGATATTTTTAGAGTATATATAATATTAAAAATTATGATTTCAAATTTATTCTTTTAGTTGGCAATTGGCAATTCGTGGAAAACGAATATGAAAAAACAATTTCTATTTTATTGATACTCCTTTGAAGAAAGTTAAATTAAATCGGGCATATCATGACAAATGTCTATTCTGAAATTCAAATCAAAATTTTACATTAAATAACTTTATCTGATCGAAGCAGATTGCTTTCAAATCAATAGTTTAAAACGTAAAAGGTTAATGCGGTGTTTGGTTGAATTCCATCATTGTTTATTATTTAATAAACGCGAATTTAAATAACATAAATTTCCTCATATTTTTGCATTATTTTTGAAAATTTCAATGGCTTTATTCCAACGTGGCTCGCTGTAAATATGTAATAAATTGCTATTAAATCAATATTTACTAAAAGCCTATATGTAAATTAATTAAACATTTTATCGACTTGTTAATAAATAAAGTTCATACATTTATTTACAACACACGCGGATGATTCTAAAAGTAAACGTGATCCGTTTTAATTTATGAACACGTATATGTTTTGGTTTTGTTCAAAGCGAAAGTTCCAAAACCGCCTGGATCCATCAAAGTTTTTGTTCTCTTCATATTTGACGTGTTTACGTCCCATGATAATCTGTAAGGGAATCATTGTGAAGTGGATATATAACGTTACACATCCACTTAGGTATTTCCTTTTGATTTTTTATAAGGAAACTTTTCGCGTATTCTTCGAGGAACATTTTTTCTGTTTTAACTTTATTGCCTGTGTATCGACCGTGTTTCGTTTTTAGTGTGTCTGCGAAAGTTCTGTGTAAGTGAATGTCAAAGAAAGTTTTTTAATTACGGAATCTGAAAAGGGGGGAGTTTTTCATGTGTAAAATTGTAAGGATATTATTTTATGAAGTGTGACGTCAATAAGTAATCATACCTGAAAGTTTCGTGTATCAAGATTTAGTTCGTAACCCAATTTTACTAGTTAGAAATAAAAATTTTATTAAAAGTAACCCAGTTCCGAAATGAGAAGATTCACAAGAATGTTTAATATTTTTGATTAACTAAATTTTGCGAAACACTGATTAGTTTTCAAAAAATTCAAAAATCTTAAAAATAGTGTGGGATTATAGAGAGTAAGTAGTAAATCTGTATGTTACTAACTAAACAAATGAGTGAGCAACACTTTCAAGATTCTTTTGGGTTGAATTCAGTCAGTCGAAGTAAGGTTAAATTAAAGAATTAAGGAATATTTGGAAATAATAAATTAAACATTACAAAATAATAAATTAAACTAAACATAATTTTCTTTGTAAATTAAAAGTTAAATTCTTAATAGTAAAATAGTTAAAAAATATTGTTAGGTTAAGTTAAATAATTAATTAATTTATTAATATTACTAAATTAAATTTTTGAATTAAGTTGTAAGAAATATATTTTTTTAAATTATCTAAATAATTAAATAATCTGATATTATTCTTAAAAATATATTTAAACAAATATATTATTTAACTTATATTAATCATTAAAATTAGTTAAAACTATAACAAAAATAATAAACTATATTTTTTCATACCAGTTAAGATTAGGTTTTATTAGGTAAGGTTAAGTTAGGTTATGTATGAATAACAAACGTAAGTTAAAGTAAATACTTTAATATTTTTAAAAAATTAATAAATTATATCAAATAAAATTCTAATTATGCATTTAGTCTTAAAAATAAACAAAATAACAATAATTATTTGATTTTGATAGTTAAAAACAAATTAAAATTGTGTCACAAAATTATTAAATATTAATAAACATATTTTTTTTTATTTTAATTAGTAAAAAACTTAAATATATTTTTTAAAATTAAAATCCACTATTCTTAAAAATATATTTAAAAAAAAAACAAAATAATTAAATACATATTTTTAATTTTACTTTAGGTTAGATGTTGTTGGACGAAGTTAATTGAAGTTAGGTTATGTTTAGTTAAATTAAATTAAAAAATAGTAAAATAGTTTAGATTAATTAGTTAATTGATATGTTAGGTGAGATTAAATTAAAAATATAATAACAATAATAATAATAATAACATTCACTTACAATTAACAATTTAATTGTTTGTCCAAATCAATTTAAATTATTACAACTCTTATTAAATCAATTATAATAAATATATTGTTTTAAATGAATAGAAATATATTTAAAAAAATACAAAATAATTACATTCTTTTTTTTAATTTTATTTTAGGTTAGGTGTTGTTAAACAAGGTTAATTGAAGTTAGGTTATGTTTAGTTATATTATATTAAAACAATAATAAGACTGATTTGGAATTAATAAATAATTTTTTATAAAAACCAAATGTAAATTCCATGTCTTAAATTAGTAAAATAAGCACATAAAAATATATATTTTTTAAATTAATATCTGCAATTCTAATTAAGAATATTAAAAAAATACATAATTAATATTATAATACTAAAAATCAAATTAAACATATAATAAATAATTAAATAAATAATAAGGAATTATTATTGAAGTCACTAAATTAATATTATAAAACCAAATGTAAGATTCATATTATAAATTTATTAGTAATTTAATCAATTTTAACAATTAAAATGTTTAAAAATTAATCTACAATAATTATTATATTGTTATTACAATAATATATTCTTAGAAATAAACTTAAAAAACATAATAATTAATTGATATTGATACTTGTCGATAAGTGTAAAATATATCAAAGAGGTTCAGTTAATTGAGGTTAGATTAAGGTTAAGGTTTCATAAATTTGTATTAAAAAATATTTCGAATTCATAAATTAAATACACAAAAAGAAATATTGTAACTCATCAATTTTGTGTATTTAATTTATAAATTCGAAATTTTTTTTAATATGAAGATTTATTTTTAAACGAAGATTAAAATTAAAAAAAAAATATTTGTCATTATATATATTACATTTTTTAAAAGGCACAATAATTGATATTTATGGTATAAATAATAAATAATAAATAAATTTAAAATATATTAAAAAAATAATAAATTTAACTTTTTCACTTCAATTCTCTTCTGATATTTTTGAGGTTAGGATAAATTAAGTTAGATTATAATGAACCTTAATTTTATTCAAATAGGTTTAATATACCAATTACAAATTGCTCGAAATTATACATACATTTCTGTAAGAGTTCAGTTCTGTTAAGCATTAATAATTCAAAGTATGTAGTGCAGAATCTTTTGATAAATAATGTATTTCTACCGTGTATTTTATTGTGATAAATCTATTTCAAATTTAAGCTAAACTCCCCGAGAAGATGTAAATTCGACGATATATCACGATGTCTCCGCGAGAGCAAAGAAATATTTCCCTACTAAAGCGTGTATTTGAAAATTTGATTTAGTTTCGGTAAATCCCTCATATTTGGGAAATTCGAAAACGTACGAAACAAGGCGCGTACCACCACTTGCCACTACCGTTAGCTAAAATTCACAACCCCAATCAAAAATTGTTCACGAACGACGCCAGTTGAATTGCAGGAGTCAAATTATTATTCTATTTCGTAGACGAGCCGAAAGGCAACGGTCTTGTACTTATTTTAAAGTCGGTCGGAGTGTTTTATTTCAATCAAGTGACTAGGCCGAATGCCGGCTTCAAATCAGGGAACACTCAAAGCTTTACTGCTACAGCTTCCGAACCGTACGATTCTTTATTTGACAAAAGGCATTTCTGAAACTCGACACACAAAATATGTAGCGTGCGTTTTTTCACAGAAACATCCAAAATTCAATCGTTCCCCGAGTCAATTTCTTTTCAACAAAAAACCACTCGAATACAAAAACAAAAATATAATTAGAAGAAGAAAAGGAACGGGAAAAGTGGATGTGTGGTGTATAATTTACATTCGCGATTCGCAAAACACATCGGTCATAAAAAACCGGCGTTCAGGAGGATCCCGTCGATGTGGCCGCGAAAACACTTCGGCCCCGGTGGCACGTTATAATATTTCGTGAAGTTGATTTGCCGCAGGCGATACGGTCCGCACGTCGTCTCTCTTTCCAGTCCGTGCCCTTTCCGACGTTAAATTTATAAAGCGTTGTTTATACAAACCGTACGCACACGCGTGCAGGAATCGTCCGCAGGAATCGTACGAAGAGATCTAATCAAGTAAGTGTTCGCTGTTTATTGCGCAGGGGTTTTGGTAATCTCGCACCGAAAACAATTCATTTTGATTATTTATTATTGATGTTTTGCGGGGAAATCGGTTCCTGTTACTGATGTATTAATATAACAATAAATTTATTGCGGTCGAATCTGAAATGTTCAGTGATTACCCATTTCTATTTAAAATAAAATTGTGATTTTAATTTAAATGGATATACTTTTAAATATAAGTTAATTATATTTTTTTATATTATTATTGTATTTAATAAAATTGTTCGTGTTGGTGATAAATTAATATATCAATAAATTTATTGGTAAAATGAGATTCATTGAATAATAGATTAGTCCCTTAAATTTAAAACTATAATTTTAATTTATTATTGTAATTTTTTAATAATTACATACTATTATTTTAATATCACACATAAATTAAAATAAATATTACAACTTAATTATTAAATAAAATCAAAAAATTCTTTAAAAAAATAATATGTTGTATTTTAAGCACAAATATTTAAAAAATAACCAATTAAAAACATACCATAAATTATTAAATTCTATTTTAGTTAAATAAAATAAAATAACTTTCTTTGTAAATTAATAGAATTTAAAAAGTCTAATATTATTCTAAAAAATATATCAAAAAAAAAAAAAAATAAATATAAACTATACAAAATATTAAATTTTATTTTTTCTTTTCTTGTTATTTAAATTAAATTTTTGTTGAATTAGGTTAGATTAAGTAAGGTTAGGTCATTTTAATCAATTTTAACAACTTAAATACTTAAAAATAATATATTCTATGAATATTACAAAAACAATAATTAATTTATATTCTTTATTTAAAGGAAGTTAAAAGTATGTTACAAAATTATTAAACTCAATTGTTTTCATTTTAGGACACATCAGGTTTTGATGATTAAAAATATAAAAAAAATAATAAACTTTATATTTTCTCATTTCTGTTGATTTGATTTTTTTAAGTTATTGTGAAATGAGATTATGTTAAATAAGGGAATTCACAATATAAGTGAATCAATTTTAACAAATAAAATTCAGAAAAATTAATATCTGTAATTATTTTTAAAAACAAATTTAAAAGACATTAATTAATTAATTAATTTGTTATTAATAAATTAAACTGTTATAAAACAACAAATGATTGTTAAAAATATAAGAAAAAAATAATAATTTTTATTTTTTCATTCTGTTAAACTGATGTGAAGTGAGGTTATGTTGAATTAGGGAATTCGTAAAACAAGTTAATCAATTGTAACAAATAAAATTCAGAAAAATTAATATGTATATTTATTTTTAAAAACAAATTTAAAAAACAAAAATTAATTAATATTGATTATAAAAAGCAAAAAAAAAATGTATCAAAACAATTATAAATTCTCTTTTTTTAATAAATTAATTCTTTAATTATTAATTCTTTAATAGTAAACACTTGGAATTAATAAATTAAACATTTACAAAACCGAATATTAAGTTAAATTAAATATTATTTAATCAATTTTATTTTTTTTAATTAATATCAGGTCAGGATTTTTTAAAAATGGAATTAATAAATTAAACTGTTACAAAACAACAAATGATAATTAAATATATATAAGAAAAAAATTATGAATTATATTTTTTCATTTATATTAATGTCTGATATTTTTAGGTTATGTGAAGTGAGGTTATGTTAAATTATGGAATTAACAGTATAAGTAACTTTTTAGTATATTAATCAATTATGACATATAAAAAATTCTGAAAAAAAAATATCTCTATTTATTTCTAAAAACTAATTTAAAAAACAATAAAAGTAAGATTTTGGTAGGTTAGGATAACTAAGATTAGATTAAATTAAAGAATTAATAATAAACACTTGAAATTAATATGTTAAACTTTTACAAAACCAAATATAAATTATATTAAATATTACTTAATCAATTTTAACATTTTTTTTAAATTAGCATTACCTATTATTCTTAAAAACATATTTAAAAAATACAATAGTGCATTCATACTGATAATTGAAAATAAGTTAAAAATATAAGAAAACAAATATTTCAATTTTAGTTAGTCAGATTTTGTGAGGTTAGATTATGTTATGATAGTGAGGTTATGTTAAATTAGAGAATTAATAATATAAATAAGTTGCACTAAATAAATTTCATTTTAAAATAACAAATGCGAGTTAATTTGAGTAAAATTTTTTGTAAATTAATCGATCGAAGAAAATAAAATTCTTAAAATATAATATCTACAATTATTCCTAAAAATAATTTAAAAATAGTAAAAATTTACTTATATTAATTAAATTAATTAAAAACATATCATAAAATTAAAAAAATCACTGTTTTCATATTATATTTTTTTTGTTAGGTTACGTTAAGTTTAACTTAAAAAATTAATAATTAAATTCAATTAAAATTAATAAACTAAATCTTTATCAAAATTTTAACCCTAATTAAAGAGAATTCAAATAAATTTCTCTTAAAATTTAACTTAAGAAGTATTTCCTCCATCAGAAATTAAAAAAAAAAATACCAAAATATAAAACAAAATGAATAAATTAACAGTACTCTCAGAATTGTTTATCAATTTTAATGGCAAAGAATTTGTATTGACAGTCTTTTCAAAATTGCATTTGAGTTTCTAAAATGTAAATGAATGCGGGGCCTAATTCGTTGTCGATTTGTGCTCCCACTTTCGATTTTATAAAAAATGCCCCGTTCAAATTAGAGTAAACAAGTTTTTATCTGAACACGAATTAGCACATAATTCCGAATCAAACTGTATTCGAATTAATCAAATCCTAGTGAATGCGGGATCTGACTCGTTACCCTTTGATTTTTAAAATTTCAATAGAAGTTGAGCACAATTTTTTTTATTTGCTTAATGGCAAATAATCTGGAGATAAATCGCAGAGCTTTGCATGTGGTGAACAGATTAAAATGTTTTTAACATTTTCATGTATTACGGTAAATGAATTAAAATATTTAATTTAGTTTTTTGTTTAATTTTACATTATTTGCTATTGTTAATTAGTAACATAAAGGTTAAGGCTTACGTGTATGGAGTGCCATTAAAATCTTCCCGGCGCATTCGCCACAATTCCAACACTAACACAGACCGGGGTAAAAGATATTGTTAATTTCTAATAGAATATAATGTTATATACAGTTTTTAAATTACCCAAAATATACATATACTATTGTTTTTTGTTTAATCCTTTTTATGTTATTTAATATTTATTTTTGATCAATTTAAATTCGTTAAATTTTATTTTATAAATCATATTTTTTATGAAAATTAATCCTTGGTTACAAATAAAAATAGAAGTGCATATTCAGTTTAATTTACAGAGTATTTTATTATTATTACTTTGATAATTACAAAAAATGATGGAAATATGAAAAATAAAATTTGAATTAAAACTGGATAAACATAAACAAGTTTCCATTTTGATATCAAAATGCAAAGAACATATGTATAATCAGAGTTTTTTTTTTAGACTGTGAAAAAAAAACAGTATGTATGTTGACTAGTACTTAAACTGATTACAATAACGTAATTAAGTGCAATATAGCTTGGCTTTACTAATTAATTAATAACGTTTTTAAAAAGGAAATTAAATGAGTGGAATATTTGTTTTTATTTGCATGTTTGATCAAACACAATTTTTAATCAGCAAAATATTTTCTAATTTACCACGTTTGAAGGCAAATATTCATGACGAAAAACTATTTATCTTTAATTAGCCAGTTAAAACATTGAAAAAACTAAACAAGGGAAATTAAACATGAATTTTGACAGTCCAAAGCACATGTCAATTACACGCAGCGAAAAAATGTCAAACATATTAAAAGAGACCGTAAACTGCGCCGAAATAAGGAAGCTGGAAAAAATCTACTTCGAAAAACTGTACAAGAACACTCTGAAACCGAAGGACCAACTCGACTACGGCTGGGCCCTGATGCGAAGCAAATTCATCAACGACATACAAAAAGGCATCATCCTAATCGAAGAACTGTACAAAACCGACAACGAGAACAAACGTGAGTACTTGTATTACATGGCCGTGGGCAATGCGAAGCTGAAGAACTACTGCACCGCCGTCACCTACTTGAACACCTACTTGGCCATGAAGCCGGAATGTGCGAAGGTACAGAAGTTGATGGAGGCCATCAAGAGGGAGGTCAAATTGGATGAGCTGAAGAGCTGGTTTATGGCTGTGGGTGTTGCCATAACCGTAACCGCTCTTGTGGGCCTCGGAATGAACCTAGCCAGCAGAATTAGATTTTAACCCCATTTTATACTAGTTTTTATAAATTTACAGTTATTGATTGTCATTTTGTGTAAACCAAAAACAAAAAACAATATATTAATTTTGACTTTTGTCAACACTTGTCACTTATTTGTCGTTCGTCGAGTTTGATCTTATCAGAGAGACAATGGTAGACTCGCTGGACGAAACGGTGGACCCGGAGGAGCTCAAGCTGTACGAGAGGATCTACCACGAGAAGCTTCACAAGAAGGCCGTCACCCCGAAGGTGCAGTTCGAGTACAGCTGGTGCCTGGTGCGTAGCAAGTACGCAGCTGACGTCCAGAAGGGGGTGCTCCTGCTGGAGGACCTGTACAAAACCGACACCACCAGACAAAGGGACTACCTCTATTATCTGGCCATAGGGAGCGCCAGACTCAAGGAATACACCAAGGCCATGCACTACTCCAGACTGTTCCTGACCGTGGAGCCGGAGAATCGGCAGGTACAAACTTTGCAGCAAACGATCAAAACCAGGAAGGAACGGGACGGGCTGAAGGGCATGATGAAGGCCGGCGGCGTTGTTTTGGCCATCACCGCCATTGTGGGTGCCGGCATTGCAATCGCCAACAGGCTCAAACCTTAGTCTACCATATTATTACATTATACACTTGTTATATCACTGACTATTATTACAAATAAATTATCTGTGCGGGGGCACCCTCGTTTTTCATTTCCACTTTACTCCTTACGGCCATCCGGGTAAGTAAACGTAAAGGCAAATGCATTCATGAACAGACATAGCGGTGGAAAAGAAACAACTTCGAATGAAATACCTGGTTATTTGAGTCGGATCCCAGTGGGGAAATAGTGCTGATAGAGCTAATAACGATGCACCCGTGACTCGGTTCGATCCCCCGCGTTATCGGGACGGCTTCCAGTGCCCGAATCAGCCTGCATCTCTTATTCTGCACCAGGAATTTATGACCAATATCTAATCTGGAAACCACTTAGGTGTGTGTATGCTGAATATGCTATTAGGTTGTGGAATTATGTGAATGGCACTTTCAACGTTTGTGAGGGATGAAATTCCTTGTACTTTGAGTTTATGTAGATCCCGTTCTTATAGTGGTGAGTTATATGTGGGTTAGGGGTTTTATTTTTAGATATTTTTATTGAGGTTATGATTTAAATGTATTGTTGGACAAGTTTCTTTGTATGGTAGTTTTGTGTTAAACAAATAATTTTGTTGACAATAAAGTAAATTTGTTTAAGAAAAAATTGCAAAAGCAACTTTTAACATTTTTCTATTTGAATACATATTTGAAAGTAATTTGTAGTCAACAACTTATTATTATTATTTATTTTTATTAGCTTCCTAACCGTTTATTTGTTTATTTAAAATTTTTTGAAAAAACTATTTTTGAACTATGCATTTCAACTCATATAAGTAATAAATAAAGCTTTTACTAGTTGCTAGTTTCTTAAACACAAGAACTCTGTTGATGTTTCTTCAAGTTGTTCAGTAGAAAGTAACATAGTCTTATTACATATTCCAATTTGAAGACATATTTAAAGGACATAACCTCAATAGAAACATATCCATGATCAATCTAAAACCAAATCATATGAAGAAGATGCTAGTCTCAAGTCAACAACTGTTTGTCAGTATTTCTATTAATTGTTTATGATTTTATTTATTTTTTAAAGATTTGTTTATCTGAAATTTTTTGAAAAAACTATTTTTGAAAATATATATGTCAGCATCATAAAAATAATAATTAATCTTTTTACTAGTTACTAGTTTGTTAAACTGAAGAACTCTGTTGATGTTTCTTCAAGTTGTTCAGTAGAAAGTGATATCGTCTTATTATATATTCCAATTTGAAGACAAATTTAAAGGTCATAACCTCAATAGAAACATATCCATGAACAATCTATAACCAAATGAATATATGAAGAAGATAGTCTCAAGTCAACAATTGTTTGTCAGTATTTCTATTAATTTCCTATAATTTTATTTAGTTTTTAAGGATTTGTTTATCTGAAATTTTTTGAAAAGACTATTTTTGAAAATATATATGTCAGCATCATAAAAATAATAATTAATCTTTTTACTAGTTACTAGTTTGTTAATCTCAAGAACTCTGTTGATGTTTCTTCAAGTTGTTCAGTAGAAAGTAACATCGTCTTATTACATATTCCAATTTGAAGACAAATTTAAAGGTCATAACCTCAATAGAAACATATCCATGAACAATCTATAACCAAATGAACATATGAAGAAGATAGTCTCAAGTCAACAATTGTGTGTCAGTATTTCTATTAATTTCCTATAATTTTATTTAGTTTTTAAGGATTTGTTTATCTGAAATTTTTTGAAAAGACTATTTTTGAAAATATACATGTCAGCATCATAAAAATAATAATTAATCTTTTTACTAGTTACTAGTTTGTTAATCTCAAGAACTCTGTTGATGTTTCTTCAAGTTGTTCAGTAGAAAGTGATATCGTCTTATTACATATTCCAATTTGAAGACAAATTTAAAGGTCATAACCTCAATAGAAACATATCCATGAACAATCTATAACCAAATGCACATATCAAGAAGATAGTCTCAAGTCAACAATTGTTTGTCAGTATTTCTATTAATTTCCTATAATTTTATTTAGTTTTTAAGGATTTGTTTATCTGAAATTTTTTTAAAAGACTATTTTTGAAAATATACATGTCAGCATCATAAAAATAATAATTAATCTTTTTACTAGTTACTAGTTTGTTAAACTCAAGAACTCTGTTGATGTTTCTTCAAGTTGTTCAGTAGAAAGTGACATCGTCTTATTACATATTCCAATTTGAAGACAAATTTAAAGGTCATAACCTCAATAGAAACATATCCATGAAAAATCTATAACCAAATGAACATATCAAGAAGATAGTCTCAAGTCAACAATTGTTTGTCAGTATTTCTATTAATTTCCTAAGATTTTATTTAGTTTTTAAGGATTTGTTTATCTGAAATTTTTTGAAAAAACTATTTTTGAAAGTATACATGTCAGCATAATAAAAATAATAAGTAATCTTTTTACTAGTTACTAGTTTGTTAAACTCAAGAACTCTGTTGATGTTTCTTCAAGTTGTTCAGTAGAAAGTAACATCGTCTTATTAAATATTGCAATTTGAAGATATATTTAAAGGACATAACCTCAATAGAAACATATCCATGATCAATCTATAACCAAATGAACATATGAAGAAGATGCTAGTCTGAAGTCAACAATTGTTTGTCAATTATTTCTATTAATTTCGTATGAGTTTATTTATTTTTTAAAGATTTGTTATTCTGAAATTTTTTGAAAAACATTATTTTTGAAAATATACATTTCAGTATCATATAAATAATAAGTAAACTTTTTACTTGTTACTAGTTTGTTAAACTCAAGAACTCTTGATGTTTCTTCAAGTTGTTCAGTAGAAAGTACATCGTTTTATTACATTTTCCAATTTGTCAGTTATTTTCATTAATTTTATGTCTTTGATTATTTTTTTGAAGATTTATTTAGATTTTTTTGTAAAAACTATTTTAAAAAATATATGTTTCAGCATCATTCCTAATTCTTCAAGTTGTTCAATAGAAAATAACATCGTCTTATTACATTACATTTAAAGGGCTTAACTATTATAAAAACATCCTCCACAGACTTTTTGAAGATTTTTATCATTCAGTACAGTCGGAATGGAATGAGGTCCATCAGGATTAACTTAACCACTTCAGTAGATCAATATCATGGCTAATCAATTAGCTAGAATCATCCTGGATATCTAAAACATTATTAGTTTAAAAAAAATGATTCTTATTTGTATTTGTCTGATTTTTTAATCATTAACTACTCTCTATTACCTCAAACTGTATATCAAAACTCAATGAACGCTGAATCTAGATTAGAAATTAGATCTGTATTATGTTTGTTTTACTATTTACGAATAGACAGCATAAGTGTAGTTTTGTCATAATGGATACTCATCAAAAACTGAGATATATGTCATCTAATCAAAGAGCTTAAGATAGTTCCAAGTTGGTTTCCAAGATACATTTCAGTAGATGCAAATTAATGGATTTATTCAGATAAAATCTAAGAAAGCCGGCTAATATGTTTTCATAGGACCTAAATAAATTCCCCGGAAAGATTTTATTACGACCTAATGTTTACTCAAGCCACATCCGAATTTGCCGTCAGAAACTCATACCGTAATTGTTTGTAAGAGCTTACCGGATTACACATGATAAAATAAGCTTCTAATACCTCATGGCAATTACATGAAAAAATGTAATCCGATGATTAAACAACAAAACGGAAGATGAACCACCACCGAGACTGTATGACATCCGCAAACCGCCATTAACATAATAAACTGTCGGGGATAACAAGGAGTGAATTTCAAAGAGAAAATCCATTTAGAATTCTTCCCCGAATTCTTGCCATCTGTGAATTAATACGTCGCACTGATAAGTTCGATGTCGACACTTTCCTTGTCACTGTGTGACACAATGATGTGTCAACCCGGTTTAATCCTCCAAGAGTTTTGTTCTTACAAAACATCAATTTGATAAATGCGCATGTAATGGCATTTGTACATAGTCCGATTTTATCGGATTCCTTCACAAAATAAAATTTTATTTACTTCACATTCTGCATATTCAACTCCTCAAGTTAAGCTTGTTCCCACCTTAAAGGGGACGTTTTTTATTTTCCCTCGCTGCAATGCACGGAGATACTTTCAAGAAATAAATGTTTATTATCACTATTTCAGTACGGTAAACGCTATATTATATAAAAGGAAACGTTTTGTATGTAAAATATAGTGTTTACTACTACGTTAAAGCTTTTAAGAATTTAAGCAACAATGTTGACACATGTTAGAAACATAAAAGTCGGGAGCATTAAATTTTCTAGCCCTTGTTCTAAACTTTGTAACTTACTATGCGCTCGTATCTTTTTCACGCTTTAAATGACGAATTCCGCATTTTTCACATACCCTTATATCTGCCGCCATTTTATATGAGGATTCCAGTGATTTCGTGTCGTTCTACTGAAAATTTAATGGAATTTTCTCGCGGCAATGTATTACAAATTACAGTTATTAATTTCTTGTTACAACCGATGACATAAAACGCTGCCATTTAATTTTCCGTTCCGATCGGATTTCAATAAACTGACAACTATTCAACCCCCGATGGCTCCATTACGTTTAATCTTTTATGGAAATTAAATAATGCAGCGAAATAATACGGGCAAAGCTCGACGCGTCCAGTTTCAAATCATGTGGGCAAAAGGTTTTCGATAATCACCAGTCCAAACATGCTAATTACTTTTAAGAAACGGGGTTGGGGGGGGCTGAGAGTAGCAAATTAAGGCTTTAATCGGCACCCTCCGGTAAAATTACAACTAACAGTAGTAATTCGTCGGTTTTTCAAATGCAATTTTCAACTAGACACAATAGGTTAGGTACGGATGCGCATAAAGAGGTTAAGGGATGAGTTATTGTCTGCGAGTTGCGAGATGAAAGCTGAACGGCCGGAGCACGCCGAGTCCTCGTATATATTCCATTATGCTAAATAATGTAGCTCCACGACCTGTCATAAATAAGGACTGTTCGTGATTTACTCGACGCCCACCCCCCCGTCTGTGGATGAGGAAAAAATGCGGGACGCGCCGCCGACGACGAAGCCGGGGAACGTCCTGCCAGGACGGTTGTGTCGCCGTACTGCGACCCGGAGGCGCTTGAAATATTGGCCTGTCCGCGTTAACTGTTCCGGGAAAGTTTTGACGAAGATATGCACTTTTAAGTTTATCAAATTTAAAATTGAAACTGGAACTCCTTTTGCGGTTTGCGGGGGATGAATGTGTAACGGCACCTGTTCGGGTTTCGAAGTGGCGTTTAAAGTTTCTGCACGGCTATTTGAAGGAACAACAACAGTTTACTTGAGTTACACGGCACTAGTAAACAGTAAAAAGTTTGCTTATTATTTACTCGATGTTGAAATGTCTGTTTCTAAAAATTAATGGAAACAATGGACAAACTAGTAACCAACAAAAGCTATTTTTGAAGAGGTTGTGTCCTTTAAATATGTCATAGGAAATCTATGAAGTACAAATAAAGTCATAAGAAATTAATGGACACAACTGACAAACAGTTGTTGACTAAAAACTATCATCTTCTTCATATGTTCATTTGGTTATTGATGGATGGATATGTTTTTATATAGGTCATGTCTATGTTAATTGGAAAATATAAGATGACAGTACTTTCTATTGAACAACTTCAAGAAACATCAACAGAGTTCTTGAATTTAAGAAACTAGTAACTAGTATATTATTATTTATATGAAAATGAAATGTATATTTTTAAATGATTCTTTTTTACAAAATTACCAATATAAAAATAAAACCATTTGGAAGTGTCCTTCCTATAAATATATGTAGAGACCAGTAAATGATTAAAAATTCAGACAAAAGTATTGAATATATTAATAAGAATCATTTTTTTAAACTAATAATGTTTTAGACCTCCAGGATGATTCAGACAATTATTGATTTGTCATGACATTGATCTGCTGAAGTGATCAAGTTAATCCTGAAGGACCTCATTCCATTCCGACTGTACTGAACGAACAAACTGCTGAAAAAGTCTGTGGAGGATGTTTTTATAGAGGTTATATCCTTTAAATATGTCTTCCAATGGTTATGAAGGTTATGTCCTTTAAATGTGTCTTCAAGTTGGAATGTGTAATAAGATGATGTTACTTTCTACTGCACAACTTGAAGAAACATCAACAAAGTTTTGAGTTTAAGAAACTAGTAACTAGTAAAAAGTTTACTTAGTATTTATTTGATACTGAAATGTAGAATTTTAGTTTTTTCAAAAATTTACGAATATACAAATCTTATAACTATAACTATATAGAAACTAGTAAATGATTAAAAAATTAAACAAAAATATTGAATATACTAATAAGAATCATTTTTTTAAACTAATAATGTTTTAGATCTCCAGGATGATTCAGACAATTATTGATTTGTCATGACATTGATCTGCTGAAGTGGTCAAGTTAATCCTGAAGAATCTCATTCCATTCCGACTGTACTGAACGATAAAAATCCTCAAAAAGTCTGTGGAGGATGTTTTTATAGAGGTTATGTCCTTTAAATATGTCTTCCAATGGTTATGAAGGTTATATCTTTTAAATATGTCTTCAAATTGGAATGTGTAATAAGATGATGTTACTTTCTACTGCACAACTTGAAGAAACATCAACAAAGTTTTGAGTTTAAGAAACTAGTAACTAGTATAAAGTTTACTTAGTATTTATATGATACTGAAATGTATATTTTTAAATTTTTCAAAAATTTATATACAAATCTTTAAAAAATAAAGTCATAGGAATTTGGAAGTGTCCTTCCTATAACTATATAGAGACTAGTAAATGATTAAAAAAATAAACAAAAATATTGAATATACTAATAAGAATCATTTTTTTAAACTAATAATGTTTTAGATCTCCAGGATGATTCAGACAATTATTGATTTGTCATGACATTGATCTGCTGAAGTGGTCAAGTTAATCCTGAAGAACCTCATTCCATTCCGACTGTACTGAACGATAAAAATCCTCAAAAAGTCTGTGGAGGATGTTTTTATAGAGGTTATGTCCTTTAAATATGTCTTCCAATGGTTATGAAGGTTATATCTTTTAAATATGTCTTCAAATTGGAATGTGTAATAAGATGATGTTACTTTCTACTGCACAACTTGAAGAAACATCAACAAAGTTTTGAGTTCAAGAAACTAGTAACTAGTAAAAAGTTTACTTAGTATTTATATGATACTGAAATGTATATTTTTAAATTTTTCAAAAATTTATATACAAATCTTTAAAAAATAAAGTCATAGGAATTTGGAAGTGTCCTTCCTATAACTATATAGAGACTAGTAAATGATTAAAAAATTAAACAAAAATATTGAATATACTAATAAGAATCATTTTTTTAAACTAATAATGTTTTAGATCTCCAGGATGATTCAGACAATTATTGATTTGTCATGACATTGATCTGCTGAAGTGGTCAAGTTAATCCTGAAGAACCTCATTCCATTCCGACTGTACTGAACGATAAAAATCCTCAAAAAGTCTGTGGAGGATGTTTTTATAGAGGTTATGTCCTTTAAATATGTCTTCCAATGGTTATGAAGGTTATATCTTTTAAATATGTCTTCAAATTGGAATGTGTAATAAGATGATGTTACTTTCTACTGCACAACTTGAAGAAACATCAACAAAGTTTTGAGTTTAAGAAACTAGTAACTAGTAAAAAGTTTACTTAGTATTTATATGATACTGAAATGTATATTTTTAAATTTTTCAAAAATTTATATACAAATCTTTAAAAAAATAAAGTCATAGGAATTTGGAAGTGTCCTTCCTATAACTATATAGAGACTAGTAAATGATTAAAAAATTAAACAAAAATATTGAATATACTAATCAGAATCATTTTTTTAAACTAATAATGTTTTAGATCTCCAGGATGATTCAAACACTCATTGATTTGCCATGGCGTTGATCTACTGAAGTGGTCAAGTTAATCCTGAAGGACCTCATTCCATTCCGACTGTACTGAACGATAAAAATCCTGAAAAAGTCTGTGGAGGATGTTTTATAGAGGTTATGTCCTTTAAATAGTCTTCCAATGGTTATATAGGTTATGTCCTTTAAATATGTCTTCAAATTGGAATGTGTAATAAGACGATGTTATTTTCTACTGCACAACTTGAAGAAACATCAACAAAGTTTTGAGTTTAAGAAACTAGTAAAAAGTTTACTTACTATTTATATGATACTGAAATGTATATTTTTAAAATAGTTTTTTCAAAAAATTACCAAAGTACAAATATTTAAAAAATAAAGACATAGGAAATTAGAAGCATCCTTCCTATAACTATCTAGATTGATTAAAAAATCTGACAAAAATATTGATTCTACTAATCATAATCATTTTTTTAAACTAATATTCTATTAGACCTCCAGGATGATTCAGACACTCATTGATTTGACAAGGCATTGATCTACTGAAGTGGTCAAGTTAATCTTGATGGACCCATTCCATTCTGACTGTACTTAACGATAAAAATCCTGCAAATGTCTGTGGAGATAGGACTAAATTTGGAAGTGTCATTCCTATGATTATCCTCGACAGTTTATTATATTAATGGCGGTTTGAGAATGTCACACAGTTTCGGTGTGATTCATCTTCCGTTTTGTTTTTTAAATACAGATTACTTTTTTCATGTAAAGTGACATGCAGCACATTATTTTATCATCTGGACTACTTATTTTATCATTTAGCTTTTACAAATATTTATGGTACGATGTCAAATCAAAAGATCCATGTTAATATATTTAGGTTCTATGAAAAAAATATAAGTCAGCTTTCTTAGATTTTATCGAAATAAATCTATTCATTTGCATCCACTGAAATTTATCTTGAAAATGCAACCTTGAATTACCTAAAGCTCTTTAATTAGATGGCATATATTTTAGTCTCCTCCTTGATGAATATCTATTATGTTAAAACTTAATTTATATTACCTGGCAGATCCACAAATAGCAAAGCAAACATAATTTCCACCTTCCTGTTATGAAATCTCCCTCTCCAATATATTTATTTCTGAAACATTCGTTTCAGCCTAATTGGAAGCTGTTATTGTCAAAACTTTTAATCACGTTTACGCCTACGTTTTCCCAGCAATAATTTCAACTAACTAACAAACTATAATCCGAAAAAAACATTTCCTTCAGTCTCCTACATAAGTGTATAACCTAATTACGGACCCCATAGAAAGAAATTGTTATTTCATCGTAGGAAAAAGGGCCCGAAATCGATTGGCAAAGGCAGGAATTGATATTAAGCGATCAAAACTCGCCCTTAATGTTGACCAGAAGATTGTTATGCCCCCACACAAAAAATACAAATTGCTTTCCCGCACCGGTATTTTATTTTTATGTGTGTTTTAAAGGAAAACTTGAGAAAAACTGTCGATAAATTGCCCATCGTTTTTTACAACTTTATTTTTGGGCTCACATAATTTACTTCTTGTACCTTAGCAGTGGATAAATCAAAGGCGTGTGAGAAAAAACTCCGATTCCTTTATTGAATTAATACTATTTATGATGAATGTGAGTTTGTCTATTTTGGTGCACACAAGCACGAAGTAAAAGGGGAAATACGGGGGATGTTCCGGTGTCGGATTTATGTGCTTGTTGACAACATTTTGACATCGATTTTATATTTTTGTTTCGCCGCGAAGGTGTCCGCAAAAATGCGAAACCCGATGTGACACACAAAAAAAGGCAGCCTCGGCAGCGAAGGGTCGGGTCATCAGGACACTGAGCCGCGGGATTTGAATAATAGAAAAGATTGTAAAATATGGAAAGCCCAAAGACAGCGTAACATCATTGGATAAGATATTCAAAGGAATCCTTAATACCGCCCGTTCGGCCAGCCACAAACGTTTTAATTTTCGATCGAAGCCGAAGTTTGAATTATAAATAATTATGCGGCATACATCGGTTCGGGGGGGTTCTTTGAACTTCGGCCCGATCAAAACGCGGAATTATGTATTCCGTATTCGGAAGATAAATAACCGGAAAGCGATAGATCACTTAAGGACTTTTGATTAAATAATAGTTCGGGAAGCTAGTGCTTGCCCATTTATTAACTAAATTAAGTTGGAGCCAAAGAAAACTTTGATTGCGCATATTGAGCCAACGAATTAAAGTAAGATTTATGGTCAGGCTAAATAGGTCAAGAGGCAAGATTAAAAGCTTACAACTTTTCGATTTGCATATTACTTTTTTTTACTTCAATTAGATCGGATCCCGGACCATTAGTCATACGTGTCAGTTTTTCGTCTCAATGGGAAGGATATCTGATTTTTTTTTTTTTTCATGTGCCTGATTTGAATTTGATTACGATTTCTTTTGAGGTCTTTCTTTGTCGACATGTCGTGATTTTATTTGAGGGGAAAATTATTCGTTTTTATACAAATCAACCGACTATTATTAATATTAAGAAGAATATCTTAACCGTTGGTGTTATTTCTCTCGGTCTGGAAAGAGCCAAAATAATATTAATATGGCGCACCTAAAACAAAGACAAAGAACCATTAGAGCAGCCTACGCACGTCTGTCAATTTATAAAGTAAACTAAAATGTTAAAGTAGACATGTGTAATAAAGATAAATTTACATAATGTGAGGTAGGGTGAGCTTCTATACAAATGATATCTCATCTAACTTCATTTATCTCGTTCCATTATGAAGACTGCTCTGCATACAGTACATTATTTTTTTTATTTAATTTTTTTAATATTACACAAAATACAATAATCAGAAATGTGAAAGCAGGTCGTGAATGTGAAAGGTTTTTTTTTATTGCAAGAACTGAAAGCAATGAATGTAAAAATAAACTTTTCTTATATCGAGAGAAAACGTATTTTAACATGATCTGGATTACATTTATTTTATATTATTATATTTATAAATAAATATATTTTAAAATTGTAGCATTTACGTAAAAACTTTTTTAAATATTCAATGTATAAAATAAATGATATGCACTAGTTATACTTCCGTTATTTAAAATTGTTAATGTAGCTTTTAAGCTAACATAATTAAATGAAATTGAATCCCATATATCAATATATCGAATTAATAAATTAAATAACTACCGCATTTGATATTTATTTATATAAAACACCAGTTTATTAGTATATTTGCATTTGAAAACAAATCTATATTTTACTATAAAATTAAGCCGTAATGATAAAATTATTTTGCTTTATATAAACCAAATAATAGCCTAATTTTGTTGATGAAAATGCCATGAATTTTGCTAAAACAGCAATTTTAGTCCAGTTCAAAATCAACCGACTTAATTCAGCAAATTAAAAATAAATAAATTAATTATTTAATGAAATAACAGATAAAAGTAGTAGTGCAAATTATTAGAATCAATTGATTTTTAATTTAAAAATGCTCAGAATAGAAATAGAACAGAGTAGAACAAAATTGAAGAATACTGTATAGAACATAGACCATATAGCACAAAGCATATAGCTTAAAGTATAGAGCATATAGAGCATAGAGCATAGAATATAGATTATAGATCATATAAAGTATAAAGCATAGAAAACTGTTAGAAATAATTAATTCTAAATTTAAATATAGAGTATAAAACCTATATAATATATAGCATATAGATTATAGAGCATAGAGCACATAGAGCACATAGATCATATAGAGTATATGGACCATAAAGACTTTATAAAAGTAGTAAGAAGTGGAAGAAAACTATTAGAAATAATTAATTTTTGATTTAAATATAGAATATAAAACATATATAACATATAGTATATAGGTCATAGAACATAGAACACATAGGGCATATAGAGCTTTTATAGTGTAGTATGTAGAAAAAAATATAATTTTTTAATTACCATAATCAAATATATTTATATGAAATACTACAATAAAAATCTATAGTCATTAATTATTAAGTACAGAGCATAGAACATATAGAGGATATAGAGCATATAGAGCAGTAGACATTTTAAAAGTAGTGGAAGAAAATTGTTAGAAATAATTAATTCTTAATTTAAATATAGTGTATAAAACCTACATAACATATAGATCATAGAGCATATATAGCATATAGAGCATATACAGTATATAAACTTTATAAAAGTAGTAATATGGAAGAAAATTGTTATAAATAATTAATTCTTAATTTAAGTATAGAGTATAAAACCTATATAACATATAGCATATAGATCATAGAGCACAGAGCATAGAGAGCATATAGTAATGTGGAAGAAAATTGTTGGAAATAATTAATTCTTATTTGAAATATAGAGTATAAAACCTATATAGCATATATGTCATAGAGCATAGAGTACATAGGACATATAGAGCATACAGATGATATAGAGAATACAGATTATGATCTGATGTGGAGCATACAGATCATATAGAGCATAGAGAGCATACAGATCATATAGAGCATATCGAGCACATCAATTAGATAGAACATATGAGTATATAGAGTATATAGAGTATATAGAGTATATAGAGTATATAGAGTATATAGAGTATATAGAGTATATATAGTATATAGAGTATATAGAGTATATAGAGTATATAGAGTATATAGAGTATATAGAGTATATAGAGTATATAGAGTATATAGAGTATATAGAGTATATAGAGTATATAGAGTATATAGAGTATATAGAGTATATAGAGTATATAGAGTATATAGAGTACATAGAGTATATAGAGTATATAGAGTATATAGGGTATATAGAGCATGTAGAGAATATGGAGCATAGAGCATAGAATATAGGCAGTACTTGTTCTTAATAATTTAAAAATATATTACCATAATTAAAAAACAATTAATTATTAATTATTAAATTTTCAATTTATAAAATATAAATTGTAATTCGGTGTAAATAATTGAATAAAAAATCATAAATTTAATATAACAGAATATTTAATATTTTATTCAGTTGGAAACTTTTTAATTATTTAAATTACAAAATACGTAAAATAGCAGTTAAAGTGTAACATTAAAACTATTCGCGTCGCAAGATTAAATTGACATTAATTTCTGCGACAAATGTCGGTCGTACAAACAGAAAATTCAACATTTAAAACATGCAATAAAGTGTTTTAATGCAAATTCCGTACCGTACAGAACGTAAAACGTCAAAGTCCCGCTTTAAAAAGTTTAAGTATATATTGAAGTGCTACGGAACCATCAATTTTGTTATCTATGCTTGTTATTTCAGACGAATTATAACTGCGCTGCGGGGCAGTAAATTCGTGGGCTGCCTGAAATATGATAAAATTTATAAATGGATAGAGAACTTTACATCCCCATAAAACGCGGCCATATCAAGACGAGCACAGGTAATTTTATAATAACATCAGAAGTACGGCGGGCTTAATTTCGTTTGACGGTCCATTTAAAAATTTATCGGCCGCATAAGTTCCGGGTGCGTCCCGCCCCCCCATCGAATGATATTAACAATTTAGCGCTAATACCCCTTTAATAGATGTATTGTGGCGAAACGTGGCTGAGTTTGTCTCGCGCAAAATAAATCCCCGACCCCGTTGTACATTTTAAAGTGGCCCGCTCTCGTCGCGGCACACTGAAGTGAATTGTTCGAGGAAATTTGATCCGACGCCAAAAACTTGTGCGGAATTTTGCGCCGCGGTTGTGTCAATACGTAGTGAACTGGCAATCCTTGAAAGATAAACGCAAACATAACTACCAAAGGCTGACAACCCACTCGTTGTCGGAGAATATTATTGTTACTACAATTACTTCGCTGTTCCTGAGATGGATTTAATTGAATGGAGACTTGAAATGACGAAGCATGCTACATAATACTATACTCAGTTACATAGAAAATAGAACACACAGATACAGTGCCACAATTTTAATAAAATTTGTGCTCACAAAAGAAAGTGAAGTTTTTGGAGTTTTTGAGTAAATCATATAATACTGACATAATTCAGGACTCATCTCGTTGTTAAAGAATTATTTTATAAATTTCAAATGCCGTTGTAGAAATAAGTGTAAATTTTAGGCAAATCCACTATATTTGATAAAATGGGACAAAATAGGATAGTATTGGCTAGAATATATTATAATAGAACGGGCAGACAGAATAGATTAAGATATAATAGATTAGAATAGGATATAACAGAATATAATAGGACATAATAGTATATAATAGGACATAATAGGATATAATAGGATATAATAGGATATAATAGGATACAATAAAATTTAATAGGACATAATTTGATAGACAGAAATAAAAATTGATAAAATAAGATAGAATATGTAAGAATATGATTAAATAGAACAGAATAGAATAGGTTAGAATAGGATATAACAGAATATTGTAGGATATAATAGGTATAATAGGATATAATAGAACAGAATAGGATATAATGGATCAGAATATGATTAATAGAATAGAATAGGATAAGATACAGTATGCTAGAATAAGATATAATAAGACATAATTTGATAGACAGAAATAGAAATTGATTAAATAGGATAGAATGGGTCAGAATATGATAAAATAGAATAGAAAAGAATAATATATAGTATGCTAGAATAGGATATAATAAGATATAATTAGATATAATAGGATATAATAGGATATAATAGGATATAATAGGATACAGTAGGATATAATAGGATATAATAAGATATAATAAGATATAATAGGATATAATAGGATATAATAGGATATAACAGGATATAATAGGATAGAAGAGGATTAAATAGGATAGAATATGATAAAATAGGACATAATTTGATAGACAGAAATAGAACTTAATAAAATAGATATAATAGGATATAATAGGATATAATAGGATATAATAGGATATAATAGGATATAATAGGATATAATAGGATATAATAGGATATAATAGGATATAATAGGATATAATAGGATATAATAGGATATAATAGGATATAATAGGATATAATAGGATATAATAGGATATAATAGGATATAATAGGATATAATAGGATATAATAGGATATAATAGGATATAATAGGATATAATAGGATATAATAGGATATAATAGGATATAATAGGATATAATAGGATATAATAAGATATAATAGGATATAATAGGATATAATAAGATATAATAGGATATAACAGGATATAATAGGATAGAAGAGGATTAAATACGATAGAATATGATAAAATAGGACATAATTTGATAGACAGAAATGGAACTTAATAAAATAGGATAGAATGGGTCAGAAGACGTTAAAATAAAATAGAATAAAGTAAGATATAATAGAATATAATAGGGTATAATATGATGTAATAGGATATTATAGGATATAATAGAATAGAATATGAAAGAATAGGATAGAATAAGGAACAATAGAATATAATTTGATAATATATGATATAATTCTACATCAGTATGTATGTATCTTGTTTGAACTATATACTCCATATACACCATATACTCTATATACTCTATATACTCTATATACTCTATATACTCTATATACTCTATATACTCTATATACTCTATATTCTCTATATACTCTATATACTCTATATACTCTATATACTCTGTATACTCTATATACTCTATATACTCTATATACTCTATATACTCTAAATACTCTGTATAATCTATATACTCTGTATACTCTATATACTCATATGCTCTATGTACTTTATGTGCTCTATATGCTCTATATGCTCAATTTGTTTCATATGTTCTATATGGGTATATAGAGTACATACCATATACTCTATATGCCCTATGTGCTCTATGCTCTATGATCTATATGTTGTATAGGTTTTATACTCTATATTTCAAATAACTAACAATTTTCTTCCACATTACTACTTTTATAAAGTCTATTGCTCTATATGCTCTATATCCTCTATATGTTCTATGCTCTATACTTAATAATTAATGACTATAGACTTTTATTGTTGCATTTTATAAAATATATTTGATTATGGTAATTAAAAAAATTATATTTTTTTCTACACACTATACTATAAATGCCCTATATTCTCTATGCTTTATGACCTATATGCTATATATTATATAAGTTTTATAATCTATGATTCTACTGATATGATTCTACGTCAGTATGTATAAGTCTTGTTTAACAATTACATTAATGAATAGGTAAAATAAAATTGTACACTAACACAATATTTTTATATATGTAATATGAGAAAGTCATTAATTAAGTTTATTCAAAATATTTTAATATTTATTGCTGGTTTAATTATACAATATATTTTATACATTTTATAGATTTTGGAGATTTGAAGTCTTAATAAAATTGGCGAATGTTATTTTTAAATAAATAGTGAATGCAATATTAAATATTGTATGCATGAGCAATCCCTTGATTAAATTTATTCAAAATATATTACTCAAATGTGCCATTACATGTTCAATTATACAATATAGTTTGTTAATTAAATGTGTTTATTTTCTATTAAAATAGATAAATTAATGAATGGAACTAACAAAATTGTATGTAATAACATGTTATTTTTATGTCATATTCTAATTACTCAATAAATAGCAATAATTAATAATTACCTCGTATAATTACATTTAATTATGATTCATTGTACGTTTGTTTTATGTATATGTTCTGGTAGATGAGGTAAAAACAATGCGTCAAAATAATTAAGTTACAACAAACTCATCTAAGAGGGCAACTGGGGTGATTAATCGGTATTAAATTTGCGACACGTTATGCACAACGATGTTAGATAGAAGAAAAAAAACGCAAGTTAATTAGTGTCGAAGTATCAATTTGTTGGGAGTAACCGCCCAAGCTTCAGTTAATGGTTGTTGTTAAGTTTTAAGTTTAAGACCCGAACAAGCCTCGGCTGTCGGAATTACAGCCAACTCTAAAGATCATCCATTTATCATGCGCTTTGTTTCTTCTCCCCGTTACAATCTTGACAGGCCCGCACAGCAAATAAGTCACCAAAACCATTTACATATTACCCAGTCCGGATCCCATGAACGTCTGTTCTCCTTCAGATATTTACAACTTTATGACTGCGGCCGCGTTTTTTTGCGCTGAGAACCGACTTCAAACTGCACCTCAACGTTTCAAAGCTGCGGATAGTAACATACATTGTTCTAAGCAATTAAGGCACCACCTATAATTTTGTAAATATATTTTTTCACAAGTACATTGTTTGTATTACTGATAATTAGAAAGTGTAATAATAATAATAATACATTTAATCCATTAATTAAATTATTAAATATCGTATCAACAATATGAAAGCGGAATCGAAATTGATATAGTGCATTCACCATTTATTAAAAATATCATTCGCCAATTTTATTAATGTTTGAGACTTCTATAAAATCTTCAAAAACTATAAAATGTTTAAAATGTTAAATTGTTTACACTGTTTGTATAAAATGTATAAAATATATAAAATGTATGTATAAAATGTATGTATAAAATGTATGTAAAAAATGTATGTATCAAATGTATATATAAAATCCATAAAATCCATAAAATCCATAAAATCCATAAAATCCATAAAATCCATAAAATCCATAAAATCCATAAAATCCATAAAATCCATAAAATCCATAAAATCCATAAAATCCATAAAATCCATAAAATCCATAAAATCCATAAAATCCATAAAATCCATAAAATCCATAAAATCCATAAAATCCATAAAATCCATAAAATCCATAAAATCCATAAAATCCATAAAATCCATAAAATCCATAAAATCCATAAAATCCATAAAATCCATAAAATCCATAAAATCCATAAAATCCATAAAATCCATAAAATCCATAAAATCCATAAAATCCATAAAATCCATAAAATCCATAAAATCCATAAAATCCATAAAATCCATAAAATCCATAAAATCCATAAAATCCATAAAATCCATAAAATCCATAAAATTCATAAAATTCATAAAATTCATAAAATCCATAAAATCCATAAAATCCATAAAATCCATAAAATCCATAAAATCCTTAAAATCCATAAAATCCATAAAATCCATAAAATCCATAAAATCCATAAAATCCATAAAATCCATAAAATCCATAAAATCCATAAAATCCATAAAATCCATAAAATCCATAAAATCCATAAAATCCATAAAATCCATAAAATCCATAAAATCCATAAAATCCATAAAATCCATAAAATCCATAAAATTCATAAAATTCATAAAATTCATAAAATCCATAAAATCTATAAAATCTATAAAATCCATAAAATCCATAAAATCCATAAAATCCATAAAATTCATAAAATTAATAAAATCCATAAAATTCATAAAATCCATAAATTCCATAAAATCCATAAATCCACAAAATCCATAAAATCGATAAAATCCGTAAAATCCATAAAGTCCATAAAATCCATAAGATCCATAAAATTTAGAGAATCTTTAAAATATATAAAATTTAAAAATAGAATATAAAATTTGTAAAAATCTATAAAATTGTCATAAAATACACTATAAAATCTATAAAACCTGTAAAACCTGTAAAACCTGTAAAACCTGTAAAACCTGTAAAACCTGTAAAACCTGTAAAACCTGTAAAACCTGTAAAACCTGTAAAACCTATAAAACCTGTAAAACCTGTAAAACCTGTAAAACCTGTAAAACCTGTAAAACCTGTAAAACCTGTAAAACCTGTAAAACTTGTAAAACCTGTAAAACCTGTAAAACCTGTAAAACCTGTAAAACCTGTAAAACCTGTAAAACCTGTAAAACCTGTAAAACCTGTAAAACCTGTAAAACCTGTAAAACCTGTAAAACCTGTAAAACCTGTAAAACCTGTAAAACTTGTAAAACCTGTAAAACCTGTAAAACCTGTAAAACCTGTAAAACCTGTAAAACCTGTAAAACCTATAAACCTATAAAACTTCTAAAACGTTAAAAACTGATAAAATATTGTAGAAATAAAATATATAAATCTAAAAGGATGTAATATGTATAAATGTATAAAATGTATGTATAACATGTATAAAATGTATAAAATTTATATAAAATGCATAAAATGTATAAAATGTATGTATAAAATAATTTATAAAATGTATAATATGTATATATAAAATCAAATTTAGTTAATTTGAACAACAAGATTTTTTGTAGTAATTATAAATAGAAACCTATTTATAAATAAATATACAAAGAAAATATTAATAATAATTTATTATTATTAATATTTTGAGATAATTTCTTGGAACAGTGTATGTCCAGAGACATCCAGTCATCAGATTTAATAAATTTTTGGTTTACAGTTCGGGGTAAATAAATCGTCGCAGATTTATTGTTAGTGACATGAACAAACTTCATAAAACTACAACGTAAAATAAAATATAATGTCCCATTGTAAGAGAAACCTCAATAAATATTCCACCTGAGATTTATCCACCTCATTAGTTCCTTCACAAAACCTGAAAGGACTGCAATATGTAGTAAACACTGTTTATCGATTCCTGTTGAAGATTTCCAATAAAATTTACGACTCAGCAATTCGAGAAATTATTAAAAAATAAAATAACGTTGACATTTACTAGCCGGACTTTTATTTACAAGTAGTCGCATGTCTCTTGTTGCGCATAAAATTCCCGTCGATATTAGATCACACCTTTGGAAGTTTCCGGTTGGCGATATATTCAGTCGTCACAATGCAATAAACCGCATTTTATCAATAGCATTTGTAAAATGTGCAGCGCCATAAAACCGAAAATTGAAATTGCGAAGACGTCACATTATGCATTGAATTGATCGTTTGATCCGTGAAACTGCTGATATTCGAGAAATGAATGGTGGATAAACCCGGATAGGATTAGCGTGTAAGCCCGTATATTGTTCTCTAATTCGTCAACCCCTTTATTTCATTGCTCACAGGTGTCAGTTATCTGCGTCCGGAGCGCGAACGAATTTGTCACGGCCCGATACAGGGAAAAATTGCCCTTCACGTGTAAATTTCGAGGGGGTGGATAAACGACATAAATAACCATAAAAATTGGCCGGACTTAATTACAATATTTCAGTGGTTCAGTTAATTGGCTGGTGAATCGATGGTTTAAACTTAGAAAAGTTCAATTCATTTGTAGTGACTATTATAATTTTTGATTTTGAAAGATCTTAATAGATTTTAACAGACTTTTTTTATAGATTTCGTAGATTCTGACATATTTCATAAAATTTGATAGCTTCGTGGATTCTATAGATTTCGTAGATTTCATAGGTTTTGATAGGTTTCATATATTTCGATAAATATATCATAGATTTTGATAAATTTTATAGATTTTAATAGAATTTATAGATATTGATATATTTTGATAGATTTCGTAGATTCTGATTTGGATAAATTTTATAGATTTTAGTAGAATCCATAGATTTTGATTGATTTCAAAGATTTTGATAAATTTTGAGACTTGATAAATTCTGACAGATTTTGAAGTGTTTCATAGATTTTGATCAATTTTAATAGATTTTGATAAACTTTGATAGATTTTGATAGATTTTGACAGACTTTTATAGAATTCATAGATTTTAATAAATTTCGTGATTTTGATGGATTTCAAAGTACTTGATATTTTTGATAGATTTTAGAGATATATTTCATAAAATTTTATAGCTTCGTGGATTTTATAGATTTCGTAGATTTCATAGATTTTATAGATTTCGATATATTTCATAGATTTTGATAAATTTTATAGATTTTAATAGAATTTATAGATTTTGATAGATTTCAAAGATTTTGATAGATTTTGATCTATTTCATAGATTTCGTAGAACTGATTGATCATAGATTTTGACAAATTTCGTAGGTATGATAGATTTCATAGATTTTGATAAATATTGACAGATTTTTGTAGATTTTGATAGTTTTTAACAGATCTTGATATATTTTAATACATTTTGTAGATCTCATAGATTTCATAGATTTCATAGATTTCATAGATTTCATAGATGATTTCATAGATGATTTCATAGATTTCATAGATTTCATAGATTTCATAGATTTCATAGATTTCATAGATTTCATAGATTTCATAGATTTCATAGATTTCATAGATTTCATGGATTTCATAGATTTCATAGATTTCATAGATTTCATAGATTTCATAGATTTCATAGATTTCATAGATGATTTCATAGATGATTTCATAGATGATTTCATAGATTTCATAGATTTCATAGATTTCATAGATTTCATAGATTTCATAGATTTCATAGATTTCATAGATTTCATAGATTTCATAGATTTCATAGATTTCATGGATTTCATATATTTCATAGATTTCATAGATTTCATGGATTTCATAGATTTCATAAATTTCATAGATTTCATAGATTTCATAGATTTCATAGATTTCATAGATTTCATAGATGATTTCATAGATGATTTCATAGATTTCATAGATTTCATAGATTTCATAGATTTCATAGATTTCATAGATTTCATAGATTTCATAGATTTCATAGATTTCATAGATTTCATAGATTTCATAGATTTCATAGATTTCATGGATTTCATAGATTTCATAGATTTCATAAATTTCATAGATTTCATAGATTTCATAGATGATTTCATAGATGATTTCATAGATGATTTCATAGATTTCATAGATTTCATAGATTTCATAGATTTCATAGATTTCATAGATTTCATGGATTTCATAGATTTCATAGATTTCATAGATTTCATAGATTTCATAGATTTCATAGATTTCATAGATTTCATAGATTTCATAGATTTCATAGATTTCATAGATGATTTCATAGATGATTTCATAGATTTCATAGATTTCATAGATTTCATAGATTTCATAGATTTCATAGATTTCATAGATTTCATAGATTTCATAGATTTCATAGATTTCATAGATTTCATAGATTTCATGGATTTCATAGATTTCATAGATTTCATAGATTTCATAGATTTCATAGATTTCATAGATGATTTCATAGATGATTTCATAGATGATTTCATAGATTTCATAGATTTCATAGATTTCATAGATTTCATAGATTTCATAGATTTCATGGATTTCATAGATTTCATAGATTTCATAGATTTCATAGATTTCATAGATTTCATAGATGATTTCATAGATGATTTCATAGATGATTTCATAGATTTCATAGATTTCATAGATTTCATAGATTTCATAGATTTCATAGATTTCATAGATTTCATAGATTTCATAGATTTCATAGATTTCATAGATTTCATAGATTTCATAGATTTCATAGATTTCATAGATTTCATAGATTTCATAGATTTCATGGATTTCATAGATTTCATAGATTTCATAGATTTCATAGATTTCATAGATGATTTCATAGATGATTTCATAGATGATTTCATAGATTTCATAGATTTCATAGATTTCATAGATTTCATAGATTTCATAGATTTCATAGATTTCATAGATTTCATAGATTTCATAGATTTCATAGATTTCATAGATTTCATAGATTTCATGGATTTCATAGATTTCATAGATTTCATAGATTTCATGGATTTCATAGATTTCATAGATTTCATAGATTTCATAGATTTCATAGATTTCATAGATTTCATAGATTTCATAGATTTCATAGATTTCATGGATTTCATAGATGATTTCATAGATGATTTCATAGATTTCATAGATTTCATAGATTTCATAGATTTCATAGATTTCATAGATTTCATAGATTTCATAGATTTCATAGATTTCATAGATTTCATAGATTTCATAGATTTCATAGATTTCATAGATTTCATAGATTTCATGGATTTCATAGATTTCATAGATTTCATAGATTTCATAGATTTCATAGATGATTTCATAGATGATTTCATAGATGATTTCATAGATTTCATAGATTTCATAGATTTCATAGATTTCATAGATTTCATAGATTTCATAGATTTCATAGATTTCATAGATTTCATAGATTTCATAGATTTCATAGATTTCATGGATTTCATAGATTTCATAGATTTCATAGATTTCATGGATTTCATAGATTTCATAGATTTCATAGATTTCATAGATTTCATAGATTTCATAGATTTCATAGATGATTTCATAGATGATTTCATAGATTTCATAGATTTCATAGATTTCATAGATTTCATAGATTTCATAGATTTCATAGATTTCATAGATTTCATAGATTTCATAGATTTCATAGATTTCATAGATTTCATAGATTTCATAGATTTCATAGATTTCATAGATTTCATAGATTTCATAGATTTCATGGATTTCATAGATTTCATAGATTTCATAGATTTCATAGATTTCATAGATTTCATAGATTTCATAGAATTCATAGATGATTTCATAGATGATTTCATAGATGATTTCATAGATTTCATAGATTTCATAGATTTCATAAATTTCATAGATTTCATAGATTTCATAGATTTCATAGATTTCATGGATTTCATAGATTTCATAGATTTCATAGATTTCATGGATTTCATAGATTTCATAGATTTCATAGATTTCATCGATTTCATAGATTTCATAGATTTCATAGATTTCATAGATGATTTCATAGATGATTTCATAGATTTCATAGATTTCATAGATTTCATAGATTTCATAGATTTCATAGATTTCATAGATTTCATAGATTTCAGAGATTTCATAGATTTCATAGATTTCATAGATTTCATAGATTTCATAGATTTCATAGATTTCATAGATTTCATAGATTTCATAGATTTCATAGATTTCATAGATTTCATAGATTTCATAGATTTCATAGATTTCATAGATTTCATAGATTTCATAGATTTCATAGATTTCATAGATTTCATAGATTTCATAGATTTCATGGATTTCATAGATTTCATAGATTTCATAGATTTCATGGATTTCATAGATTTCATAGATTTCATAGATTTCATAGATTTCATAGATATCATAGATTTCATAGATTTCATAGATTTCATAGATTTCATAGATTTCATAGATTTCATGGATTTCATAGATTTCATAGATTTCATGGATTTCATAGATTTCATAGATTTCATAGATTTCATAGATTTCATAGATTTCATGGATTTCATAGATTTCATAGATTTCATAGATTTCATAGATTTCATAGATTTCATAGATTTCATAGATTTCATGGATTTCATAGATTTCATAGATTTCATAGATTTCATAGATTTCATAGATTTCATAGATTTCATAGATGATTTCATAGATGATTTCATAGATGATTTCATAGATTTCATAGATTTCATAGATTTCATAGATTTCATAGATTTCATAGATTTCATAGATTCCATAGATTTCATAGATTTCATAGATTTCATAGATTTCATGGATTTCATAGATTTCATAGATTTCATAGATTTCATGGATTTCATAGATTTCATAGATTTCATAGATTTCATAGATTTCATAGATTTCATAGATTTCATAGATTTCATAGATTTCATAGATTTCATAGATTTCATAGATTTCATAATAATAAATTAAGAAATATAGTTACTTGTAATTGTATAATTTATCGAAGTCTTTTGAGTATACTTGAACGTTCATCCTCACTTCTCCATAATTAAAATGTTTCCAGCGGTGACAAACAAAAATTAACGACGTCCTACATTAAGCCGATGAAAAATGGCTCTATTTTTAATTACGATTTACATAAAACCGGCGTTTACAAGATTCATAGTACGGAATGAGCTAAGTACATGTAATTTTTCCTCAAATCATAATTTATGCATAATTCCCGTGTTAAAACTAAAAGTCGTCGGAACGGGTGGAATTATGAATTCATAGAAGGCATTACCATATTAAAACTGTGTTTCAATCTGCCGCCGCATTCAAGCACTTTTTGAAGCTTCAACCGGTTCTAGAAAAAATGGACCCATAAATAAAATGAATGAGCATTACATAAAAATACCTTAGTGTCTCTGGCGTTGATCCAATACACCGAAATCGAAAGACACTTATTTAATCCCGGTCGCAAGAAGGCAAACTCTAAATTGCAAACAGCCGTGTACGAGCTAATTCGAAGTGTATGTGTAGTTCTCATATTTGCCAAATAATACCCCTATAAATATTCATGGCCCAGTACAACCAACAAACTCCCATGGTAATTAATTCAACGGCGCCGTGGAAACGTTATTAAGCAATTTTAATTGGAACCACATTAATTGAGTTGTTACCGTTTAACAGAAATAAAACACCGCCGAATATTTCGCGAGTAATTACCATTCACCAGTCTGTAGTTGTTGTTGTTTTTGGCTGTTATTTTTTTTCCTTGAAATTTTAATGCACCCCGTTCGTGCGCAATGCGAAAATTTTAAAAGAATACCACATTAGCTCGTCGGTAATTAAACAATTAATCTGTTCGTCTCGGGCCTCGTCCATTATCGGCTGTTCGAATTGGCAAAGACTGGTCTAAATAATTTACCGGTCGACCGTTTCTAATGCACTCTGTGAGCTCCCGGACCCGTCCCTTTGGACCCGGGGCCAATTTCAGAACCTTTTATACGTCGCCCCGACAGATACTTTAAGGACTTTATCCCCTACATCATGTCAAAGTCGATTGCTTACGTATGCTCGCATGTTGGTCGACTGTTTATGCTCCCGTCGACACGGACTGGATGAAAGTCAAATTTTGACACGGTCATCAAGTCGGATGTGTTCATTCGTCTACCTTCCAATTCAATTTTTGACGTCCGATTATTTTTAAGAATTATCTGATTTCTATATGTATCGGGTTTTATAGGTTTATTTTTTATTGTGTGTATAAAAGCGAAATGATCATTCTGCCCTTGTCAATTCATGCAAATTTTATTGACAAGATTGAATTTATAATCTTTTGCATTGTTCTTTAACTCAATAAATTCTATATTCCATTGTACAAATGTAATCTATGTATCTTATAAAGCCGTTCAATTTTTTTATCACTGGCAATAAAAAAGATACTTGAAAGAAAGTCTCTGAAATCTAAGAAATCTATAACGTCTATGAAATCTGTGAAATCTGTGAAATCTGTGAAATCTGTGAAATCTACGAATTCTATGAAATCCATGAAATCCATGAAATCTGTGAAATCTGTGAAACCTATGAAATCTATGAAATCTATGAAATCTATGAAATCTATGAAATCTATGAAATCTATGAAATCTATGAAATCTATGAAATCTATGAAATCTATGAAATCTATGAAATCTATGAAATCTATGAAATCTATGAAATCTATGAAATCTATGAAATCTATGAAATCTATGAAATCTTTGAAATCTATGAAATCTATGAAATCTATGAGATCTATGAAATCTATGAAATATATGAAATATATGAAATCTATGAAATGTCTATGAAATGTCTATGAAATTTATGAAATCTATGAAATCTATGAAATATACGAAATCTACGAAATCTACGTAATGTATGAAATCATCTATGAAATCTATGAAATCTATGTAATGTCTATGAAATATCTATGAAATGTCTATGAAATGTCTATGAAATGTCTATGAAATGTCTATGAAATCTATGAAATCTATGAAATCTATGAAATCTATGAAATCTATGAAATCTATGAAATCTATGAAATCTTGAAATCTATGAAATTTATGAAATCTATGAAATCTATGAAATCTGGGAAATCTATGAAATCTATGAAATCTGGGAAATCTATGAAATCTTTGAAATCTATAAAATCTATGAAATCTATGAGATCTATAAAATCTATGAAATCTATGAAATCTATAAAATCTATGAAATCTATGATGAAATCTATGAAATCTATGAACTCTATGAAATCTATGAAATCTATGAAATCTATGAAATCTATGAAATCTACGAAATCTATGAAATCTATCGATGAAATCTATGAAATCTATGAAATCTATGAAATCTATGAAATGTCTATGAAATCTATGAAATCTATGAAATGTCTATGAAATTTCTATGAAATGTCTATGAAATGTCTATGAAATGTCTATGAAATGTCTATGAAATGTCTATGAAATGTCTGTGAAATGTCTATGAAATGTCTATGAAATGTCTATGAAATGTCTATGAAATGTCTATGAAATGTCTTTGAAATGTCTATGAAATCTATGAAATCTATGAAATCTATGAAATCTATGAAATCTACGATATCTATGAAATCTATGAAATATACGAAATCTACGAAATCTACGTAATGTATGAAATCATCTATGAAATCTATGAAATCTATGAAATGTCTATGAAATATCTATGAAATGTCTATGAAATGTCTATGAAATGTCTATGAAATGTCTATGAAATCTATGAAATCTATGAAATCTATGAAATTTATGAAATCTATGAAATCTATGAAATCTATGAAATCGATGAAATCTATGAAATCTATGAGATCTATGAAATCTATGAAATCTATGAAATCTATAAAATCTATGAAATCTATGATGAAATCTATGAAATCTATGAAATCTATGAAATCTATGAAATCTATGAAATCTATGAAATCGATGAAATCGATGAAATCTATGAAATCTATGAAATCTATGAAATTTATGAAATCTATGAAATCTATGAAATCTGGGAAATCTATGAAATCTTTGAAATCTATGAAATCTATGAAATGTCTATGAAATCTATGAAATCTATGAAATATATGAAATATATAAAATATATGAAATATATGAAATATATGAAATATATGAAATATATGAAATATATGAAATATATGAAATATATGAAATATATGAAATCTATGAAATCTACGATATCTATGAAATCTATGAAATATACGAAATCTACAAAATCTACGTAATGTATGAAATCATCTATGAAATCTATGAAATCTATGAAATCTATGAAATCTATGAAATCTATGAAATCTATGAAATCTATGAAATCTATGAAATCTATGAGATCTATGAAATCTATGAAATCTATGAAATCTATGAAATCTATAAAATCTATGAAATCTATGAAATCTATGAAATCTATGAAATCTATGAAATCTATGAAATCTATGAAATCTATGAAATCGATGAAATCGATGAAATCTATGAAATCTATGAAATCTATGAAATCTATGAAATCTATGAAATGTCTATGAAATCTATGAAATCTATGAAATATATGAAATATATAAAATATATGAAATATATGAAATATATGAAATATATGAAATCTATGAAATCTATGAAATCTACGATATCTATGAAATCTATGAAATATACGAAATCTACAAAATCTACGTAATGTATGAAATCATCTATGAAATCTATGAAATCTATGAAATCTATGAAATCTATGAAATCTATGAAATCTATGAAATCTATTAAATCTATGAAATCTATGAAAATCTATGAAATCTATGAAATCTATGAAATCTATGAAATCTATGAAATCTATGAAATCTATGAAATCTATGAAACCTATGAAATCTATGTAATCTATGAAATCTATGAAATGTCTATGAAATGTCTATGAAATGTCTATGAAATGTCTATGAAATGTCTATGAAATGTCTATGAAATGTCTATGAAATGTCTATGAAATGTCTATGAAATGTCTGTGAAATGTCTATGAAATGTCTATGAAATGTCTATGAAATGTCTATGAAATGTCTATGAAATGTGTATGAAATGTCTATGAAATGTGTATGAAATGTCTATGAAATCTATGAAATGTCTATAAAATGAATACATACATTTAATCGATTAATTAAATTATTAAATATATAATATATAATGTATAAAGTTTATGAAATATATAAAATGTATAAAATGTTTAAAATGTATAAAATATATAAAATAAATAAATGTGTAAAATAAATGTATAATATATATAAAATATATAAAATGTATCATACATTTAATTGATTAATTAATTTATTAAATATATAATATAAATGTATAAAATGTATAAAATTTATAAAATGTTTAAAATAATTTACTTATAGACTTTCTTGATTTCTAAATTTCCCCTACTTCTAAATTATATTTTAAAATTACAAATTATATTATTTTTAATCATTTTAAAAGGGTTATTTATTATTTTCTCTAACTGAAAATTTGAACACTATCAGAGTGTTATTTTATTTAATAAATTCCATATTTCAATATAAATAACATTCATTTAAATTTTATACAAAGAGAAAAATGACAGTTAATTCCTTCTGAAAATTTAAATAAAATAAATAAGATTTTTAAATTGGAGGTGTCATAAACAAAAATATAAATTAACATACAATTGTTTAAATTATCAAAAGAGAGATATTTCAATTTATGTGAAAGAATTATATTATAAATTATAGTCGTAAAATAAATCTAAGGGTGATTCATTTCTTACAGCAACTCGAATTTTCACAGTATTTTCAACATGTGGCACAAACAGATGATAAAGTGCTACACATACATAGTTTATTTACAAATACGTGCTAAGTATATTTCTTGCCCTTGATAAGATTTTAAGAGAAGCTCTTTGCGTTGAGCATATTCACCCATATACTGTGCTCGAGGTGAAAGATTAGATGCATATATGTATTAAGGTAGAACACACGCTGAATTTTAAACGTGTACCTACGTCTGTTTTCGAACGAAAAATAAAAAATAAATGTAAACTTTTTTCGGCACGCCCCAGACAGATTGTTGAGAGCATGAATGTAATATTTTCGACAACAATCGCGACTGTATTCGGCCGGATTTACCGCAGAATAATAAATGCCGAGTGGCATAGTTTCACGGCGTAACCAACTTTCACAAGTTTCAATAAAGTACTTTATGTAGTATACAAGAAGCCCATCGTCACAACGTTGAATATAATGTATCGCTGATAAAACGGCCTACCGAAGACAATGTGAGTGTCAGACACTTTGTTTCGGGGCTTTTTAGATAAAATTTAATGAAACATTCGCCGCCTTTGTTTATCCCCCGATTTTGCCAATATCTCGCTGCCGGCAAGGCAAAGAAATCCTTATCGGGTCCGCCGTAACGGTGACGGCAATCGCGTCATCGACCCGCGTAACAGACGGGCCTTAATTCACGGCGAAAGTAGACGAATTAATACTCCCGTCGTCAAACATTATTACGCGAATCCGTTCGAACGGTTAACGTGTCTTCGCTTTCGGAAGCCGTTTCTCCACTCCGGAGCCGGTGCGACGCTTTATCGTGCCGTTAGTTCTCATCAAAACGTTTTTAAGTTATCAGAAAATATTTTTTTTCTTATTCGTTGTCCATATTTTCGGCGGCTAATCCGGCGAGAGCACATAAACATAACCTGCAAAGACACAGATGAGAGTTTATGCGGGACAACGTCTCAGATATGAGTTTATGGCGGCTCCGGGCCCGGACTATTTTCCGCGCGATGCGTCCAATTTCGCGGGAGATGTTCGGCCCCTACGAAAACGTGAGGCATGCACGCTATGCAGCTGTCGTCCCACTTCCGCACGTTGATCCGTTCATCTATGGCGCCGGTTCAAGGGAATATTTTGCTTTCAACTGCGCCGGAGGACCATTACGAAATATACAATAGCGGATGTCGGGAATTGTCTACGGTTTATTTTCCTGCAAGGCGACGTGGATTACATGCCGTTGTAACATATCGGGAATTTTTGAAAGCGTGCACGTGAAGAAGGATTTATTCTCTATCTCAGACTGAATAAAATGATATACATATATAATAAAATATAAATATGTATGTACATTTGAAACATTCATTTCTTCACCTTCAATTTTTAAGATTAAGAATTCAGTATTTTTATTGTGAATAGATTTAATATTAGATTCTATAGTTTATATAGATTTTGTATTGATATTATACAGATTTCATTTATATTTTATATGTATTTTATATAGATTTTGTGCAGGTTTTATAATTTTTATAGATATCATAGATTCCATAGAATTCATTGATTTCATATATTTCAAAGGTTGTATAAGTTTCATGGATTTTGATAGATTTCGCAGATTTTGATAGGTTCCACATATTTTATTAGATCTCACGGTTTTTAATAGATTTAATAGAGATTTTAATATATTTCACAAATTTTGATAGATTCCACAGATTTTATTAGACCTCACAGACTAATAGATTTTGGTAGATTTCATTGATTTTGATAGATTTTATAGATTTTTATGGATTTCGTAGATTTTTATAGATATCGCAGATTTTGAAGGATGTCGAAGATTTTATGGATTTTATACAAATATTTTGTACAAACTTTTTATACATACATTTTATACATTTTTTCGATTTTAATATATTTCGCAAATTTTGATAGATTCCACAAATTTTATTAGTTCTCACAGACTAATAGATTTTGGTAGATTTCATAGATTTTGATAGATTTTGATAGATATCGTAGATTTTATGGATTTTATGGATTCTACAAATATATTTTATACATTTTTTTATATTTTAATAGATTTCGCAGATTTTGATAGATTCCAAAGATTTTAATAGATTTTGATTGATTTCATAGATTTTTATGGATTTCGTAGATTTTGATAGATATCGTAGATTTTGGTAGATGTCGTAGATTTTATGGATTTTATGGATTTTATGGATTTTATGGATTTTATGGATTTTATGGATTTTATGGATTTTATGGATTTTATGGATTTTATGGATTTTATGGATTTTATGGATTTTAAGGATTTTATGGATTTTATGGATTTTATGGATTTTATTGATTTTATGGATTTTATGGATTTTATGGATTTTATGGATTTTATGGATTTTATGGATTTTATGGATTTTATGGATTTTATGGATTTTATGGATTTTATGGATTTTATGGATTTTATGGATTTTATGGATTTTATGGATTTTATGGATTTTATGGATTTTATGGATTTTATGGATTTTATGGATTTTATGGATTTTATGGATTTTATGGATTTTATGGATTTTATGGATTTTATGGATTTTATGAATTTTATGGATTTTATAGATTTTATGGATTTTTTTAGATTTTATGGATTTTATAGATACATTTTATACATATACATTGGCGAATGATATTTTTAAATAAATGGTGAATGCGTTATACCAATTTGCATCCGGCTCTCACATTGTTGATACGATATTTAATAAATTAATTAATCAATTAAATGTGTGTATAAATATACAATATTATAATACACTTTTACATTTATATATTTCAAATAGTTCATATATTTTATTTATAAGTTTTATAAGTTTTATAAGTTTCATAAATTTGTAGGGGGTTGGGTTTTTAGGTTTTATAGGAAACCTTTCATGTGTATGGAATATATAAATTAATTCTATAAATTCAGTTAATTAGGGTAATAGTGTTCCCAAATCATTACAAGCAATAGCAATGTTATATAGACCTGTAGGCATTACTTGTCATCATTGTTATGCTAAATCTATTTGCATTGCCAATCCTATTGTAGTATTAGGTTAGTAGTAACTACATCCCTGATCCTTCCATCAATATTATTGTCGCCACCCTTCTTATATACATTAAACTTAGATCTGTGTATTTTATATTAAAACTTAAAACTGCCTTTAACGTATCAGTTTTCCGATTCGTTTTTTAAGAAACGACAGCCGGGAAAGGGATAATAATATTCGTTGTTGCAGCAAATGAAACGGGCAACGGCAATAACTTCTGGATTGAAGCCCAACAAAACGGCAAAGATTTATCACGTTCAAACACCAAACGCATACATTTGTTTGTGTATAGATTGACGTATATTTCTTGCGCAGAAGCCGGATTTGACGCAAGAGCCATTGTAAATAATAGAAATTTATCGTAGGAATAAACAATTCGTTCAACTTCCGGCCTCCGATGCTCGGTTTCGTTATAATTACGGCGATTTTTCAGTTCGAGGCATTTACAGGAGTTCGCACGGCGGACGCGTGTATGAAAATAACGCGGAGTGACAGTAACAACCAGCTCGATAAATTTTTGGGGTCGTTGGTTCATTTTACGTGAACGTGATATTTCTTTGTCCGGTTGATTTTCAGCTCGTAATTAATCACTTTTAAATGCATTCATAAGCTTTTTAATGAAGCGGTTACAACTCCCCTTTCGTGTTGTACGAATGAAAAGAAACGCTGATTATGCACAGCCGATTTTTGGGGTGAAATTATGTCAATATTTTAAAGCTTGATGAAGGAACATTTAACTTGAAAATAACTTTTATTCATTAAAATATATTTTTTATTATTATCAATAATTTATTACTAACGTTCTACGTGTAGATTTATGTTACAAAAAAAGTTCTGGGTTCATAAAACAGAAGAAAATATCAAACTTAGTATCAACAGTCATTAAATTCTTTCTTCAGTATTCTCCTCTACAGGTTTTATACAGATTTTATCGATTTTATACATAAATTTTATAGATTTTAATAAATTGATTTTCATTCAAATTTTATAAAAATTCATATTTACATCTTTAATGAATTTTATAAACATTTTATAGATTTTATACAGTTTCATGCAACTTTTATATTTTATTTTTAAATTTTATATTTTATTATTTCTCTAAATTTTGTAGATTTAATACAGATTTGAAAACTTTTTACAGATTTTAAAATTTTTTACAGATTTTATAAATTACATACAAATTTATACATTTTATATAGATTATATACATATTATAAATATTTAAATAGATAAAGATAAAATCCATAAAATCCATAAAATCCATAAAATCCATAAAATCCATAAAATCCATAAAATCCATAAAATCCATAAAATCCATAAAATCCATAAAATCCATAAAATCCATAAAATCCATAAAATCCATAAAATCCATAAAATCCATAAAATCCATAAAATCCATAAAATCCATAAAATCCATAAAATCCATAAAATCCATAAAATCCATAAAATCCATAAAATCCATAAAATCCATAAAATCCATAAAATCCATAAAATCCATAAAATCCATAAAATCCATAAAATCCATAAAATCCATAAAATCCATAAAATCCATAAAATCCATAAAATTCATAAAATCCATAAAATCCATAAAATCCATAAAATCCATAAAATCCATAAAATCCATAAAATCCATAAAATCCATAAAATTCATAAAATCCATAAAATCCATAAAATCCATAAAATCCATAAAATTCATAAAATTCATAAAATCCATAAAATCCATAAAATCCATAAAATCCATAAAATCCATAAAATCCATAAAATCCATAAAATCCATAAAATCCATAAAATCCATAAAATCCATAAAATCCATAAAATCCATAAAATCCATAAAATCCATAAAATCCATAAAATCCATAAAATCCATAAAATCCATAAAATCCATAAAATCCATAAAATCCATAAAATCCATAAAATCCATAAAATCCATAAAATCCATAAACTCCATAAAATCCATAAAATCCATAAAATCCATAAAATCCACAAAATCTATAAAATCCACAAAATTCATAGAGATTTAATATAGATTTTAAAGATTTTTATAGATTTTATAGATTTAAATTTATGCATTTTATACAGATTATACACAATAATATATATAATATATAGATTATATGCAGATTTTATATATTTATGTTTTATATTTTTATATTACTTTATAATTATTAAAATTTTTATAGATTTCATTCAAATTTTACACATATTCATATGTTTTATACAGTTTTTATAAATTTTATACAAGATTTGTGTTTTAATGGAATTTATATATATTTTATAGGTTCTAAACAAATTTTATATTTTATGTTTGTATTTTATATATTTTATAGATTTTTTATTTATTTATTTAAATTTTTACAGATTTTATAAATTTTTGTTATAGCTTTTATACATATTATATACAGATAATATGTAAATTATATACATATTTTATAGATTTATACAGATTTATATATTTTATACAGTTTTATACCGGTTTTATACAGATGCCATACAAATTTCATATTTTATTTTTAGATTTTATATATTTTATAGATTCTATAAATTTTATAAAGATTTAAATGTATTATATAATTTACACAGATTATGTACACATAATACTTATATTATATACAGATTTTACAAATTTATACAGATTTTATAAATTTTAAAAATTTTATAGATTTCACTCAATTTTTATGTAGTTTTTATCGGTTTTACAGAGATTTTATTGATTTTGTACAGATTTTATTGGTTTTATACACATTTTATAAGTTTTAATCACATTCTATACAAATTTTATAATTTATTTTTAAATGTTCTATATTGTATAGATTTTATAGATTTCATACAGATTTTATAGATTTTTCACATTATTATTATTTTATATTCTATAGATTTTATTCAAAAAATATAAAAATTATATTTTTATTTATAAACTTTATACATGTTAAAAATTTTAAAAATTTTTTACAATTTTATACATTCATATAATTTATACAATTTTTATAGATTTCATATTGAGTTTATTGATTTTCTTCGAATTTTATGGATTTTATTCACATTTTATGAGTTTTATACAGATGACACACAAATGTTATATTTTATTATTGGATTTTATATATTTTATAAATTCTCTAGTTTTTATAGATTTTATACAGATTTTAAAGATTTTTTTGATTTTATAAATTTCATACAAACTTATATGTTTCATAACGCTTTTATTGATTTTATTCAGAATTTGTGTTATACAGATATATATTTTATAATAATTTAATAGACTTTAAATCGATTTTACAGATTTTGCATATTTATATATTTTAAATTGTTCTTAAGAATTTTTAGTACACTCAATCAGTTTATCAGCTTTAACCCATTATCCATACTAATGAGAATGTCATAATGATCTCAGTTTTCGTCGCATGTTTTAATACAATCAATGAAAGACTCATTTTGTTATCTTCACTTAATATATCTGAAATCCATTTGTGCAACAATTTTATAAAATTTATTGCATGATATCTCTTTATAATCGTCGTCGTTTCATCCGAGTTTAATGACTGAACTATTTCTGTACAAGAATTTTGGACAAGACATTGCTTAATTTTTTATTGTTTCAGGACAACCTTGACGTTGTTCATCTTAAATCCATTTATTACATCTTTTAAACCAACGAACTAAATATGTGCCGTAAATATTGATGTTGTATCATCTTCCACATCAATATTTACGGCACATGTATACACAATGGTTGGCACAAGGAAGGTCATAAGAAGCTTGTAAAATACCATGGACTATTAATACTATAAATTCATGTTATTTAAATGTCAATAGCTTTATTAATTAATCAAGTAAATCCCACGTATTTATTGGTTGGTAGTGTCAAAATAATTCTAAGAATCGACCCAATATTGTAAATCATATTCGGGAATGCACGTCGAAACTTTCTTAATCAAGGCGAATGCGCAACATCGAACTATCTGCCACCTAATTGTAAATTATCAAAGTTTTACGGGCGGCATAAATACCTGAATGAGAAGTCCAAATCCATAATAAATTAGACGTTTGTCCAGTCGACATAAATTCCACTTTCCAGATCATAAAATGCTGGCAGTAAACCCGCTGCCGGATATCTTCCACGGTGATAAAACAGAAAATATAGATGAAAACAGCATGGAGTCATTAAAGGCCGAATTACGCCCGGTTTATTATTGTTCTGCAACATCCAAACACCGTGTCGGAGATGCGGAGTTACGGAGACGGGACATAAAAAGGCCCACAAAAATGTATTGCTTCATACGGAGGCATATTTTCGGTGGCACATCCATTATTTAGTACAAGCACGAGAATTACATGGATTTATTAAAACGACAACGACGACGAGTCGACGACGGGACGTGCCGATTGTGGCCGTACACTTCTACATTTTTTCTTTCTCGCGAAGGGGAGAGAATTAATTTAGATATTTGTACGGCAAATAGATTAACGGCGACGCAGATCCCGCTGCAATTTAGTTAATTTAACGTCGAATAAAGTCGGGGCGGGTGTATTGTTGTGCAGCGAGTGAGGTGACACATTTATATTGAAGGCAAATAATTCCCCCGGGGGCGTATAATGGGAGGAATTCGCGTTATTGTGGCACCGACGGAAAACAATACGAAAATATTAAATACCTCTTTCGATATTGCCCCGTATGTGCCATCGTGCATTATATTGAATGAGTCGCTTTTATTCTTCTCACCACCACCACCAACACCACCACGTTAGATCGGGCATCAATTTACATAAACCCGGCTTGCATAATTTTATTAAAATCGTTCCCGGATGATGCACGTATATACGCACCCAGACTGACGGGACAATTTATAAAATAACCGGGACCGTTTTTCAAATCCAATTTCGTATGTAAAACAGTTGACCGCAGGTTATGAAACTGAACCAATTACTCTTACGCTCTTACGTTCCGTAGTTTCCATGTGTAACCGAGCGGGGCGGTTTCAACCACCTTATACACGATTCCGTTTATTAAACAAGTTGCCGTCTTCGTCCTCGCACAAAACAACTTGTGAATATTCATCTGCACAAAACTAAAACATCCCAACTATTAATTACCTTTCGCCTGTTAGTTACAACTGTGTTCGCGGCATTCTTGAAATGATAAGGGTTTTTGATGCGGTGATTTTAAGCGAACGTGAATAATTCTAAATTGAAAGTTCGGGACCAATTAAATGTCGATTACTCACTTAGAGCCGCACATTTTAACTATTAACCTTCATTAGGTATATTTAACCCCAAATTGAAACCTGATTGGTCTACTGCCACTTGAAACTTCTCCGGGGACCCACTATTTGAGGGAGTGCGTATAAGAAACTTTCCTGGGCTCAATTTATAATTATTAAACTCCACGTCTCATACTGGGTGCCACATAAATTTTATTAATATTACATTTTTACTGCTTACATTGTATATTTTATGGATAGGAATATACTGTTTGGGTATTTAATGAAACGAAAAGAAGGGTTACGACATAAAAAGGAAATGTTGCTGAAGTTACTAATGTGTGTCCTAAAAATATTGGAATAGAAATAAAAAGTTATGGATTTAAATAATGAAAATTATATTATTAATAATTACTATATATTATCTGGGACGTTTTAAACAATATATATTTTATAAAATCCACAAAATATATAAATAAAAAGTATAAAGTATAAAAAATGAATAAAATATGTATGAAATTTGCATAAAATATGTATAAAATTTTGATAATATATGAATGAATTTGAATATGAAATATAGAAATCTAAAAATTAAATATATAATTGTATGGAATCTGTATAAAGTTCTATAAATTAGTATACAATAAAATCATAAATCTGTATAAAATCAATAAAATCTGTGTACAATCTATATAACATATCTATCTAAACATATTATATATAAAATCTGTATAAAATCGGTAAAATCTATCTATAGCCTCTATAAAATACTCACTATTGACTGTAACTATACATGGTGTTTAAAATTTTTATATAATCTACAAAATATATATAAAATTTATATAAAATCTGTATTAAATATGTATAAGATCTGTATAAAATTAGAAATTTGTTTCAAATTTATATAAAATGTGTAGAATGTCTGTATAAAATGTACAAATCTGTTCAAATTCTCTATCAAATTTGTGAAAAATCTGTATAAATTCTGTATATAATTTGTACAAAATTTAAAGAATCTATGAAATATATAAATCCAAAAATAAAAAATGTAATTTGTATGAAATATGTACATATTGTTTATACAATAAAATATATAAATCTGTATAAAATCAATAAAATCTGTATAAAATCTTTATAACATCTCTATATAATCTGTACAAAATAAGTATAAAGTCTGTATAAAACGTATCAAAACTATCCATATATATATAACCGCTCTAAATCAATCACAATTGAATGTAACTAGTCATGAAATTTGTAAAATCTATAAAATCTATAAAATGTATAAAATCTATAAAATCTATAAAATCTATAAAAACTATAAAATCTATAAAATCTATAAAATCTATAAAATCTATAAAATCTATAAAATCTATAAAATCTATAAAATCTATAAAATCTATAAAATCTATAAAATCTATAAAATCTATAAAATCTATAAAATCTATAAAATATATAAAATCTATAAAATCTATAAAATCTATAAAATCTATAAAATCTATAAAATCTATAAAATCTATAAAATCTATAAAATCTATAAAATCTATAAAATCTATAAAATCTATAAAATCTATAAAATCTATAAAATCTATTAAATCTATAAAATCTATAAAATCTATAAAATCTATAAAATCTATAAAATCCATAAAATCTATAAAATCCATAAAATCCATAAAATCCATAAAATCTATAAAATCCATAAAATCCAAAATCTTTATAAAACACTCACTGTTGACTTCATAATACCATGTATAAATTTTGTATAAAATCTTTATAAAATTTGTGAAAAATATGTATAAATTCTGTATAAAATTTGTATAAAATCTGTATAAAATTTAGAGAATCTATGAAATATGTAAATCTAAAAATAAAACATACAATTTGTATGGAATATGTATAAAAACCTATAAAATTTGTATACAATAAAATTTATGAATCTGTATAAAATCAATAAAATCTGTGCAAAATCTCTGTAGAGTCTATACAAAATATGTATAAAATCTGCATAAAATGAATAAATAAATTCTATCTAAATCATTGTTGAATGTAATTACTCATAATACCATGTGTAAAATTTGTATATAATCTATATAAAATTTGTATAAAATCTATATGATATATATATATATATATATATATATATATATATATATATATATATATAAATCTAAAAATATAGTATTTAGTTTGTATGGAATCTATATAAAAAAATAAAATTTGAATTCAATAAAATCTGTATAAAATCTATATAACATCCTATATAATAATTAGAAAATATGTTTAAAATCTATCTACACTCATTGACTAACTGCTCATAATACCACGTATAAAATTTGTATAAAATGTTTAAGATGTATTTATAGCCTCCATAAAACATTCATTGTTGACTGTAACTACCCATAATATCATATTATATTACTAATAAAACTTACAAACAAGAGGCAAAAATTAAGGCTCTTGTTAGTTGAAAACCGGTCTTCGAATAAAATAGCCAATTTTAAAATTGCACGTCATTACCGTTGCACTTATTATTCAACATTCAGGCTTCAGCATCATTAGTCGTGTACTTGTATCGTGGAAACTAATAAAATTTCTAGTTGCGCATTTTCCAGACTTTCCTCGCACCTCCAGTTTGCTTACTTATTCCGACATGAAGTGGTGATCGATGCGTTTTACGTAAGGGTTACAACCGTATGACGGCGTCACAAAGATGGATGCCCCGATATTGATGCTCTCGGACTGGTGAACAGATTAATTACGATGTTAAGTCGAGAGTGGCGCTTATCGGACAATGTTTTCAACAATATGTTGCACAGTCTGCAATGACTGTAAAGATAAGGGCCGGCGAGTGCATTGCACTAAACTACCGACGGCCATCCGACTGATGAGATTGAGGATCGTGGACGAGTATATAGGAAATCGGGGTTAGACGTAACTAGGAATTTTATTGGGAATAAAATTTCAAAACGTTTTTGCTGCTTCAGTCTATTACTTTAAATTAATTAAAATTCATCACGTTTTTGTTATTTTAATTTTTACATAACATATTGTTTATTTAAATCAATTCAGTTTGGTAATAATTGCATTACTTTACGATGGCAAATTTATAAATGAAAATGTATCAGTTTTCTATTAATTTTGAGAGCGCTATTTGGCACGAACAATTAAATAAAGTAGTTTTAACTCTGTTATAATTGCATTGCAATTATTTCGTGTGTAAAATCATTTATGGCGAATCGAGTGGAAATTTGATACAGTTTGGATAAAAATAATGATACTGGATTCTGTATATCTCATTATGACAATTAATTTGTTATGGAAGTTCGATTAATACACGTACATGTTTATCTGTACTATTTATGTTAATTTATTATATACTGAATAGGTTTTGTTATTACTAAAGGTTTTTCGTACAAATAAACTGTGCGACTTTTGAAGTGGATAATTTGAATTTTCTAGATTATATATAAACTATTAACATTTTCGACCAAAATATAAATTTAACATTTGATTTTTATACGCCCTGTATACGTTGATTATTTCTGAATGTCTGAAAGTCACTGGTAGAACATCCAAGTCAAAGAATGTATCTACGTTTTGGAAGTACACAAATAATTCAAATGTCAAAAGAACAATATAATCTTGTCGTGATCTGAAATTAAAGTTGATTGATTTCATGGATTTTTATGGATTTTGTAAATTTCGATTTTATGGATTTTATGGATTTTATGGATTTTATGGATTTTATGGATTTTATGGATTTTATGGATTTTATGGATTTTATGGATTTTATGGATTTTATGGATTTTATGGATTTTATGGATTTTATGGATTTTATGGATTTTATGGATTTTATGGATTTTATGGATTTTATGGATTTTATGGATTTTATGGATTTTATGGATTTAATGGATTTAATGGATTTAATGGATTTAATGGATTTTATGGATTTTATGGATTTTATGGATTTTATGGATTTTATGGATTTTATGGATTTTATGGATTTTATGGATTTTATGGATTTTATGGATTTTATGGATTTTATGGATTTTATGGATTTTATGGATTTTATGGATTTTATGGATTTTATGGATTTTATGGATTTTATGGATTTTATGGATTTTATGGATTTTATGGATTTTATGGATTTTATGGATTTTATGGATTTTATGGATTTTATGGATTTTATGGATTTTATGGATTTTATGGATTTTATGGATTTTATGGATTTTATGGATTTTATGGATTATATGGATTTTATGGATTTTATGGATTTATGGATTTTATGGATTTTATGGATTTTATGAATTTTATGGATTTTATGGATTTTATGGATTTTATGGATTTTATGGATTTTATGGATTTTATGGATTTTGTGGATTTTGTGGATTTTATGGATTTTATGGATTTTATGGATTTTATGGATTTTATGGATTTTATGGATTTTATGGATTTTATGGATTTTATGGATTTTATGGATTTTATGGATTTTATGGATTTTATGGATTTTATGGATTTTATGGATTTTATGGATTTTATGGATTTTATGGATTTTATGGATTTTATGGATTTTATGGATTTTATGGATTTTATGGATTTTATGGATTTTATGGATTTTATGGATTTTATGGATTTAATGGATTTTATGGATTTTATGAATTTTATGGATTTAATGGATTTTATGGATTTTATGAATTTTATGGATTTTATGGATTTTATGGATTTTATGGATTTTATGGATTTTATGGATTTTATGGATTTTATGGATTTTATGGATTTTATGGATTTTATGGATTTTATGGATTTTATGGATTTTATGGATTTTATGGATTTTATGGATTTTATGGATTTTATGGATTTTATGGATTTTATGGATTTTATGGATTTTATGGATTTTATGGATTTTATGGATTTTATGGATTTTATGGATTTTATGGATTTTATGGATTTTATGGATTTTATGGATTTTATGGATTTTATGGATTTTATGGATTTTATGGATTTTATGGATTTTATGGATTTTATGGATTTTATGGATTTTATGGATTTTATGGATTTTATGGATTTTATGGATTTTATGGATTTTATGGATTTTATGGATTTTATTGATGGTTACAGGAAGAGTTAGAACACTGGTTTTTACTAAAAATCCATAAATAAATAAGTGAATAAGGAAGTAAGTAATTTATTAGTGTTAGATACAAATAGTTTACACACGTCAGACAGTTGGATAGAGTTAAAATTTATAACAATTACAATTTATAAAACTAATTATCTCAAAACTAGATTACAATGCAATAATTAAAATTATTATAAAAATACTCCTCTATTGAGTAAAAACACTTATTCAACAAATAATCCTCAACAACAATCATCATAGATTCATCATGGTTTTAATTTAATTAGTCTGGTTTGTTTTAATTGTCCATTGAAAAACTGCATACAATATTAATTTAAAATAAAGTCTGCGCTTTCGTTTCCAATACACATTTCCTCACCTGTTTCATTTGTATGTACAAAACATTTTCTAGCGGTTTCCATTTAGACCGGTTTCATTTTCCCGCGGCCCTTAATTTGGCCGTAGAATTGTTTCGTGTTGTTCATGGTTTTTTTTTTTTGTTTCGTTCTCTCTCCCATTCCTCGTCGCGCCTTCGGTCTGATATCGTGCCCGTTCACCGGTTCTAACTCACCAATTTTTTTCCTCCCGCCCGCAACTTCGGCCCGGCAAACTTTATAAAAATATCAAGCGGCTCATACGAGACGTGCCGCAGAGGCGGACGTGACCCGGTGCCGAGCTACTTTGATTTTAATATACGTCACGGCGACGAAACGAGTTTTACACAAACGGCGATCATTTATTTTGCCGCGACTTCTGTGACTTTCATTATGCGCCGATGCATTGCCCGACGCCCGCGACGCCGCGTCAATAATATTCCGGCCCAATATTATTACGAACATATGTGTCGTTGTGTTGTAATTTTTACGACTTCAATCACGTTTGACAGCCCCAATTGCGTCTCCTACCTGTTCGATACGTTGAATAAAAAATGAAAAGCCGACGGCACTTTTTAATTTGACGGCCGTTAATCAAGTTGCGGCGCTGACAAACTCATCGGCCGCTAAATCAGTGAGTGGCCTGTGGCGTATAATCTGGACCGGTCCGTAACACAATAGGGCTATATTTCTAATTTAAATCAACAATAAATTGCAAAAGCAATCCCGCTTAATTCATTAGGGTAATGGTAGTCGCCTCAAACCGTTACGATCTGCCAATGCTATGCGGACCTGTATTGCTTGTCAGCATTGTTGTGCTAAATCTATTTGCACTACCGATTCTATTGTTGCGTTAAGTTAGTTCCAGCTACGGCACGGATCATGCCCACAATGTTTTCGTTTATTTTAAATTGAAACTATTTTTCAGCAAAACGTTGACGTACAGTAGTCGGCATTAGTATAGCAACTTTTTAAATTTATATATAACCTTTAACTCAGTTATTTAATGTGAATTTTTAAGTAATATTAATTTACTATTGTTGTTTTATACTGTTTTATAAAAACTACTATAATCTTACACTACCAAATGTTACATATATTTTCTGAATTGTGCTGGACATAAATATAGCAACAAGCTTCTTGAATTGCTGTGATGAGTTCATTTAAAGTTGTAAAATTTTTATACCCAATTTTCTATAGAGTTGATGTCCGGAGATTGGGACGGATAAGAGAAAACATTTATACTTTGGCCTTTTAATCAATCCATCACAATGTTGGCTTTGTGTTTGTAACCGTTTCCATGTTGAAACATATTTATTAAGATCATCTTAATTCTTCAATATATGGAAGTAAATTGTTGTACACAAATCAGTTTAAGGGGACCTATGCCAGACGAATCGAAGTATCTCCATAGAATAATCGGAGTGCCACCATGTTTCGATATTTGTTAAATAAGTGTTTTTACTCCAAAGAGAAATATTTTTATAATAATTTTAATGATTGGATTGTAACCTAGTTTTTAAGATAATTAGTTTCTTATATTGTAATATGAATATTAATTATATCCATCCATCTGATGTGTATAAATTATTACTATATAAATTACAGAGGTTTTAGAGGTTTTAGAGATTTTAGAGATTACAGATTTTATAGGTTTTACAGATTTTACAGATTTTAAATATTTTAAAGATTATAGAGGTTTTATAGGTTTTATAGATTTTACAGTCTATAGATTTTACACATTTTACAGATTTTACAAATTTTACAAATTTTAAAGATTTTACATATTTTACAGGTGTTACAGATTTTACAGATTTTACAGATTTTACAGATTTTACAGATTTTACAGATTTTACAGATTTTACAGATTTTACACATTTTACACATTTTACAGATTTTACAAATTTTATAAATTTTACAGATTTTACAGATTTTACAGATTTTACAGATTTTACAGATTTTACATATTTTACAGATTTTACAGATTTTACAGATTTTACAGATTTTACAGATTTTACAGATTTTACAGATTTTACAGATTTTACAGATTTTACAGATTTTACAGATTTTACAGATTTTACAGATTTTACAGATTTTACAGATTTTACAGATTTTACAGATTTTACAGATTTTACAGATTTTACAGATTTTACAGATTTTACAGATTTTACAGATTTTACAGATTTTACAGATTTTACAGATTTTACAGATTTTACAGATTTTACAGATTTTACAGATTTTACAGATTTTATAGATTTTACAGATTTTACAGATTTTACAGATTTTACAGATTTTACAGATTTTACAGATTTTACAGATTTTACAGATTTTACAGATTTTACAGATTTTACAGATTTTACAGATTTTACAGATTTTACAGATTTTACAGATTTTACAGATTTTACAGATTTTACAAATTTTACAGATTTTACAGATTTTACAGATTTTACAGATTTTACAGCATTTACAGAATTTACAGATTTTACAGATTTTACAAATTTTACAGATTTTACAGATTTTACAGATTTTACAGATTTTACAGATTTTACAGATTTTACAGATTTTACAGATTTTACAGATTTTACAGATTTTACAGATTGATTTTACAGATTTTACAGATTTTACAGATTTTACAGATTTTACAGATTTTACAGATTTTACAGATTTTACAGATTTTACAGATTTTACAGATTTTACAGATTTTACAGATTTTACAGATTTTACAGATTTTACAGATTTTACAGATTTTACAGATTTTACAGATTTTACAGATTTTACAGTCTATAGACTTTACACATTTTACAAATATTACAAATTTTACAGATTTTACAAATTTTAAAGATTTTACATATTTTACAGGTGTTACAGATTTTACAGAATATAGATTTTACAAATTTTACAGATTTTACAAATTTTACAGATTTTACAAATTTTTCAGATTTTACAAATTTTACAGATTTTACAAATTTTAAAGATTTTACAAATTTTACAGATTTACAGGTTTCACAGATTTACAGGTTTCATAGATTTTACAAATTTTACAGATTTGTATCAATCCATCTGAAATGTGTAAACTATTATTATATAAATTACTTACTACTGACTTGCTTACTTTATCGAAGATTCCACCCATTTTGTTAAGATAAAAAAGGATTACATCTTGATATATGTTAAAAGATAGACCTGATCAGTTTTTTTCACTAAAGTACCTGTCAATGAATACACAGTTGCTTGCCTCCAGAACTGAATATCACAGCCGAATGATTAGGAAAGCAATTGAAATCCATAAACATGAAAACAACTTCAACAGAAAATAAGAAACAATGAAAATCAATAAAATATAGACACCAGTGCTCAAAATCACTAAGCAGATAGGAACAATGAACAATCAGAACGAAATTTATAGAATATAAGTTGTCTAAGTTGTCATTTAGTTGTTAGTCACGAAATAATTTCAACTAATGTCGATCTATAAACCCGAACAAACCGTGATGGAATCAAATAAAGTCGCCATTTTTCACTTAATATTACATAAAAGGGAGAAGTTAATGGTGATTTTGAGTGGTCGGTATAAAATTACGAGCGCATCCAAGCATCCCTTGATCTCTCCAATGCGTCACAAAGTTGAACTGGTCCGTAAACTGCAGCGGCCAGATTTAGTGAGTGCCATAATTGCACGTTAAACACTAGTAATGAAGACGGGTCTCATCTGGAATCGATAAATTTGTGACCTAGACAGTTACAAGGACCTCATTACCTCGGTCAATTAATTACGCTGAAAGCTTATATCGCAGATACCTAGGCTCGGTGTTAAGATGGGACCGGGGAGATAAAGTACTGGTAATGAAGTCTATGCAGGCTGCTAGATTATAAATGGTCGATAGTAGGCACCCTTTTCGGATGATTGTGTTAATGTTCATGGAAAATATCTAAGCGTATCTTTATGAATTGTTACGGGTAAATGTTGTGGCGCATCCATCATGTTTCAAAGACGGAGTGCATTCACCATTATTGAAGCGCATTCGCCATATATGACACAGTTCAAATACTGATCCAACAACTTTGAAATTTTATTTATTTATTTTATTTGTAACGACACAGAAAACCTTCAAATATATAATACGAATATTATAGATTTTACAGATTCTACAGATTTTACAAATTTGACAAATTACATTTTAAAACATTTACATATTACAGATTTTGCAGATATTTAAAGATTTCACAGATATTAGATATTTTAGAGATTTTACAGATTTTAGATATTTTGGAGATATTATAGATTTTACTGATTTTAGAGATATTAAAGATTTTACAGATTTTACAAATTTTATAGATTCTACAAATTTAAAGATTTTATGGATTTTATGGATTTTATGAATTTTATGGATTTTATGGATTTTATGGATATTTTGGATTTTATGGATTTTATGGATTTTATGAATTTTGTACATACTTTTTATACATTTTTAGATTTTAATATATTTCGCAGTTTTTGATAGATTCCACAGATTTTATTAGATCTCACAGATTTTAATAGATTTTGGTAGATTTCATAGATTTTGATAGATTTCATAGATTTTTATGAATTTCGTAGATTTTGATAGATGTCGTAGATTTTATGGATTGTACGAATTTTATGGATTTTATACATACTTTTCATATATACATTTGATACATTTATAGATTTTAATAGATTTCGCAGATTTCGATAGATTCCACAGATTTTATTAGTTCTCACAAATTTTAATAGATTTTGGTAGATTTCATAGATTTTGTTAGACTTCATAGATTTTGATAGATATCGTAGATTTATGGATTTTGTGGATTTTATGGATTTTATGGATTTTATAGATTTTATGGATTTTATGGATTTTATGGATTTTATGGATTTTATGGATTTTATGGATTTTATGGATTTTATGGATTTTATGGATTTTATGGATTTTATGGATTTTATGGATTTATGGATTTTATGGATTTTATGGATTTTATGGATTTTATGGATTTTATGGATTTTATGGATTTTATGGATTTTATGGATTTTATGGATTTTATGGATTTTATGGATTTTATGGATTTTATGGATTTTATGGATTTTATGGATTTTATGGATTTTATGGATTTTATGGATTTTATGGATTTTATGAATTTTATGGATTGTATGGATTTTATACATACTTTTCATACAAACATTTTATACATTCTTAGATTTTAATAGATTTCACAGATTTTGATAGATTTCACAGATTTTATTAGATCTCACAGATTTTAATAGATTTTGGTAGATTTCATAGATTTTGGTAGATTTCATAGATTTTGAAAGATATCGTAGATTTTATGGATTGTATGGATTTTATAGATTGTATGGATTTTATAGATTTTATAGATTTTATAGATTTTATAGATTTTATAGATTTTATAGATTTTATAGATTTTATAGATTTTATAGATTTTATAGATTTTATAGATTTTATAGATTTTATAGATTTTATAGATTTTATAGATTTTATAGATTTTATAGATTTTATAGATTTTATAGATTTTATAGATTTTATAGATTTTATAGATTTTATAGATTTTATAGATTTTATAGATTTTATAGATTTTATAGATTTTATAGATTTTATAGATTTTATAGATTTTATAGATTTATAGATTTTATAGATTTTATAGATTTTATAGATTTTATAGATTTTATAGATTTTATAGATTTTATAGATTTTATAGATTTTATAGATTTTATAGATTTTATAGATTTTATAGATTTTATAGATTTTATAGATTTTATAGATTTTATACATTTTATAGATTTTATAGATTTTATAGATTTTATAGATTTTATAGATTTTATAGATTTTATAGATTTTATAGATTTTATAGATTTTATAGATTTTATAGATTTTATAGATTTTATAGATTTTACAGATTTTTTTTCAGATGATTTTATAGATTTTATAAATTTTATAGACTGTTTTATAGATTTTAGACTTTGTTGTATATTTCATAGACTATTTATAAATTTTATAGACTTTTTATAGATTTTAGACTATTTTTATATATTTTATAGATTTTTTATAAATTTTAGGGAAACTTCCTTAAAATTGGTTCGGTTGTCGTGAATAACTTACAAACTTTAAACAATAATCTTCAAGTATATTGCTTGTCTGATGCCTCTAACCTTGAATTGAAATGTCCGATTTACACTTTTCACTTTAAATGCTAATTAACAGCTCCCATACATTTCATCCATGCAACGATATTCAAGAAGTGATCAGCTAACACATTTCACTAATGCTCCCTTAAAATGCGTTAAACGTTAATGACTCATTTCGTAAGATATATATCCAAGATTCTCGTTCTTATAGCTATTTCATGCTAATTCGAAAATAGCTTACCGTCAGTAAAAAAAACAGCTGGAACTAGGAAAAAGTCCGGGATGGGATAATTAAAGTTAATAAATGTGACTGTTTTGATTCCGGGTTTTGACGTTCCAACAAAAACTAATTAGTTTGATACAAATTTAATGCGATTTCGTCGTAAACAAAGAAATTAATTTGTACAAATGGCTGGCGTCAAAACTAATTGGAACTTTACCAGATTTAATACCTGGGATTAGATTAATGCAAGGAACAAATTAATTACGACGCCTTCACCGGCGTTATTGGTCTAAATGTACTGGATTACAAAGCTGTTTATGTGTGTTAACAAAATAAATTTGTAATCACGCCCAATATAAATAACCTGTACGTAACTAATATCAGTGCATCGTACAAATTAACTTGACTTAAAACACCTGAACTCCCTTGATATCCATCCAACAGGTTTCTTGTGGCAAACACATCCTGGAGCAAATTCGCCCGCTGCACCAACAATTCCGGAGGCTTCATAAACGAGATGAAACTCCTGAATGGTCTATTTTCTATTACCGTAATTAGCTTCGAAATGAAAGCGTACGTAAATAAAGCATTTCAGTTGCGTATTCAACATGTTTCAGTCGCTGAAATCAAAGGATTAATGATACAATAAAAATAAAAAGAAAACTGAAATTTATTGTAGTTGAGAAACTCAATTTCGATATTGTTTTAGTACTTTTTCAAATTAGAACGAATTCTTTGTGCTCACAGTGAGCACGGAAGTTTCTGCAGACTTGCGTCGGTTTTAATTTCGGATTTATTTAAACGGAACGTGCAGATTTAATAATGTCAGTATGGGCGAACAATCAAAGCTTACATTTCGCATGCATTACTGCGATACCGTAATTAAAAACTAATCGAACTTTAATCGAAACACGTGACGAACGAAACCGTCACAATTTCGGCGGTTATAAATTGTATCGAGGTATTTTTCTGGACGTCACGACGAGTCGTGAATTATTTCTTTTCAGTCTAATTGAAGCGGTGCCCCCCCGGTTAATTAGATTTAACACTTCCACCGGCTTTAAAATATCGCGCCCGAGAGAGATTTATATTTGTCTCGGCGATTGTTCAGTTGCATTGTTTATGAGTCGCGATAATTCACTTTCGCCGGGTTCTTCCGTGGAATAAACCATGCCCGGTTTCCTCCATTGTTAAACGAATATTAAAATTATTTAAATAAAGCAGAACGTTACCCCTGTTGTCGGCCAAACATTTTTTCCTCCCTCTAACCAGTTTTATTCCTACACAAAATGTTTTAAAAATCTCCAAAAAAAAAAGAATATACATTTTACAGATTTTACAGATTTTATAGATTTTTCAAATTTTACAGATTTTACAGATTTTGCAGATTTTACAGATTTTACAGATTTTAAAGATTTTACAGATTTTACAAATTTTACAGATTTTACAGATTTTACAGATTTTACAGATTTTACAGATTTTACAGATTTTACAGATTTTACACATTTTACACATTTTGCAGATTTTACAGATTTTACAGATTTTACAGATTTTACAGATTTTACAGATTTTACAGATTTTACAGATTTTACAGATTTTACAGATTTTACAGATTTTACAGATTTTACAGATTTTACAGATTTTACAGATTTTACAGATTTTATATATCTTATAGATCGATTTAAAATTTATATTAAAAATCTCCAAAGAAAAAGAATCTACATTGACAAAATTACCCACAAAATTATATCTACATTTATATTAAAAATTTAAAATATTTCTATAAAGATTGTAAATTCTGTGAATTCTGCAAATGCTGTATATTTTGTAAATTTTATAATTTCTGTAAATTCTGTAAATTCTTTAAATTCTTTAAATTCTGTAAATTTTGTAAATTCTATAAATTCTGTAAATTTTGTAAATTCTGTAAATTCTGTAAATTCTGTAAATTCTGTTAATTCTGTAAATTCTGTAAATTCTGTAAATTCTGTAAATTCTGTAAATTCTGTAATTTCTGTAAATTCTGTAAATTCTGTAAATTCTGTAAATTCTGTAAATTCTGTATATTCTGTAAACTCTGTATATTCTGTAAATTCTGTAAATTCTGTAAATTCTGTAAATTTTGTAAATTCTGTAAATTTTGTAAATTCTGTAAATTCTGTAAATTCTGTAAATTCTGTAAATTCTGTAAATTCTGTAAATTCTGTAAATTCTGTAAATTCTGTAAATTCTGTAAATTCTGTAAATTCTGTAAATTCTGTAAATTCTGTAAATTCTGTAAATTCTGTAAATTCTGTAAATTCTGTAAATTCTATAAATTCTGTAAATTCTGTAAAATCTGTAAATTCTATAAATTCTGTAAATTCTGTAAATTCTGTAAATTCTGTAAATTCTGTAAATTCTGTAAATTCTCTAAATTCTGTAAATTCTGTAAATTCTGTAAATTCTGTAAATTCTGTAAATTCTGTAAATTCTGTAAATTCTGTAAATTCTGTAAATTCTGTAAATTCTGTAAATTCTGTAAATTCTGTAAATTCTGTAAATTCTGTAAATTCTGTAAATTCTGTAAATTCTGTAAATTCTGTAAATTCTGTAAATTCTGTAAATTCTGTAAATTCTGTAAATTCTGTAAATTCTGTAAATTCTGTAAATTCTGTAAATTCTGTAAATTCTGTAAATTCTGTAAATTCTGTAAATTCTGTAAATTCTGTAAATTCTGTAAATTCTGTAATTTCTGTAAATTCTGTAAATTCTGTAAACTGTGTATACTGTGTAAACTGTGCAAACTGTGTATGCTGTATAAACTGTTTAAGTTGAATAAACTTTATAAATTGAATAAATTCCATAAATATTTCTATAAATAATCCATAAATAAATAATTCTACAAATAATTCTATAAATAATTTTATAAATAATTCTGTAAATAATTATATAAATAATTATATAGATGAGTCTATAAGTAATTTTATAAATAATTCGATAACTAATTCTGTCAATAATTCTATAAACAATTTTATAAATAATTCAGTAAATACTTCTATAAATAACTCTAAATAAATCCATAAACTATAAACTCTATAAACTCTATAAACTCTATAAACTCTATAAACTCTATAAATTCTATAAAATCTAAACTCTATAAACTCTATAAAATCTATAAACTCTATAAACTCTATAAACTCTATAAACTCTATAAACTCTATAAACTCTATAAACTCTATAAACTCTATAAACTCTATAAACTCTATAAACTCTATAAACTCTATAAACTCTATAAACTCTATAAACTCTATAAACTCTATAAACTCTATAAACTCTATAAACTCTATAAACTCTATAAACTCTATAAACTCTATAAACTCTATAAACTCTATAAACTCTATAAACACTATAAACTCTATGAACTCTAATTACAATTTAAAATAGACATTTATTAATTGGTATGGTAATAAATGGTATATAAATTTAATAAATAAATAAAATAAACTCTATAAACTCTATAAACTCTATAAACTCTATAAACTCTATAAACTCTATAATCTCTAAACTCTATAAACTCTATAAACTCTATAAACTCTATAAACTCTATAAACTCTATAAACTCTATAAACTCTATAAACTCTATAAACTCTATAAACTCTATAAACTCTATAAACTCTATAAACTCGATAAACTCGATAAACTCTATAAACACTATAAACTCTATAAACTCCAATTAGAATTTACAATAGACATTTATTAATTGGTATGGTAATAAATGGTATATAAATTTAATAAATAAATATTACTGATAGTTTTTAATTAATTAAGGTATTATTTTTATACCAAGTTTAAATAAATGAATAATTATTGGACACCGATAATTTCGCCATGTAAACAAACATTAAAAATCCGCAAAACGTACGTACCGACCAAAGAACACCCGCACCGAAACATTAATTACAAATCGAAGGGGGGCGCAAGTGATTAAAAAATACCGGTGTCGAAAATGAGAATCCCGGACCCCGTAAACCCGAACCAATAAAGTGTTTTGTGCTGTCCGGCGGCGAGCCCGCAGGAGTTCCGGGAGACTAATGGCGTGCAATTGTAAAAACACATCAACGTAGATATTGTTCGATAATTTATTACCGTTCGGGTAATTGATATTAGATTTTCGGCGACATGCACCGCCTCGAAATGTTTTCTCCGCCATCTGATTTATCGGTGGCGGTGCCCGACCTGGAAAAATTCTCCGTACAACAATACCTTGTTCCCGGTTCGTCCCGAAAACGTGTTTCGGTGACGGAAGGCTTGCGGCGGCGTCTTCTCCCGTTTCCCATGTTGTGTCTAGTAATTAATGTCCGCAGTTAATTAAACTAATAACTCGGCCGTAGTGAAATATTAAAATCATGGTTTGTAGCTTTTGAATTTTGGACGGCCCATTTATATTATACACGTTGTTTTATTAACGGACTGTTAGTGAGGTTTTTAGTGTGGAAAGTTGATGTGAAACCCGTCCGAGCAGTTCACGACTGCGTTAGCCAATTTCATAGGTGATTAAAAACTATGACGAGCGAGTCGGGCAGTAAAACCTCTACAAACTGCCGTTTAATGAATCATTTGTTTCCTTAGAGCGGTGGTTGAGCTGAACGGCGTAAGGAAATGCGGTTGTCGGGCGATAACTTTTTAGTTTTATTAGTTATTTCAACCATTCCGTGCCGGTGGGTCCGTGATCTAGGACCGTGCTGGGGACACGAGGTGTTTTTTCCAAAATAAAACTCCATACAACGGGGACAGGCACTAAAAAGCCAAGTGGCAGCCATAAAAATATTTATCTATTCTATAAATTCTATACAAGTGGCAGCCATAAAAATATTTATCTATTCTATAAATTCTATAAATAAATTCTATAAATTCTATAAATTCTATAAATTCTATAAATTCTATAAATTCTATAAATTCTATAAATTCTATAAATTCTATAAATTCTATAAATTCTATAAATTCTATAAATTCTATAAATTCTATAAATTCTATAAATTCTATAAATTCTATAAATTCTATAAATTCTATAAATTCTATAAATTCTATAAATTCTATAAATTCTATAAATTCTATAAATTCTATAAATTCTATAAATTCTATAAATTCTATAAATTCTATAAATTCTATAAATTCTATAAATTCTATAAATTCTATAAATTCTATAAATTCTATAAATTCTATAAATTCTATAAATTCTATAAATTCTATAAATTCTATAAATTCTATAAATTCTATAAATTCTATAAATTCTATAAATTCTATAAATTCTATAAATTCTATAAATTCTATAAATTCTATAAATTCTATAAATTCTATAAATTCTATAAATTCTATAAATTCTATAAATTCTATAAATTCTATAAATTCTATAAATTCTATAAATTCTATAAATTCTATAAATTCTATAAATTCTATAAATTCTATAAATTCTATAAATTCTATAAATTCTATAAATTCTATAAATTCTATAAATTCTATAAATTCTATAAATTCTATAAGTTCTATAAATTCTATAAGTTCTATAAATTCTATAAGTTCTATAAATTCTATAAGTTCTATAAATTCTATAAGTTCTATAAATTCTATAAGTTCTATAAATTCTATAAGTTCTATAAATTCTATAAGTTCTATAAATTCTATAAGTTCTATAAATTCTATAAGTTCTATAAATTCTATAAGTTCTATAAATTCTATAAGTTCTATAAATTCTATAAGTTCTATAAATTCTATAAGTTCTATAAATTCTATAAGTTCTATAAATTCTATAAGTTCTATAAATTCTATAAGTTCTATAAATTCTATAAGTTCTATAAATTCTATAAGTTCTATAAATTCTATAAGTTCTATAAATTCTATAAGTTCTATAAATTCTATAAATTCTATAAATTCTATAAATTCTATAAATTCTATAAATTCTATAAATTCTATAAATTCTATAAATTCTATAAAAATTCTATAAATTCTATAAAGATTCTATAAATTATATAAAAATTCTATACAAATTCTATAAATTCTACGAAGTCTAGAAATAATTCTTATAAATTATTTTATAGATTGTATTAGTAATTGTATGAATAGTATGCATTTTAATAGTTGTATGAATAGTATGTATTGTATGAATTGTATGAATTGTTATTGTAATTATATGAATTTTTTGAATTGAATTGTATAAATTGTGTAAATTGTATATATTGAATAAATAATTGTATGAATTGTATGAACTGTATGAATTGTATGAATTGTATGAATTGTATGAATTGTATGAATTGTATGAATTGTATGAATTGTATGAATTGAATTGTATAAATTGTGTAAATTGTATAAATTGAATAAATAATTGTATAAATTGTATAAATTCTATAAATTATTTTATAAATTTTATAAATAATTGTATAAATAATTGTATGAACTGTATGAATTGTATGAATTGTATGAATTGTATGAATTGTATGAATTGTATGAATTGTATGAATTGTATGAATTGTATGAATTGTATGAATTGTATGAATTGTATGAATTGTATGAATTGTATTAATTGTATGAATTGTATGAATTGTATGAATTGTATGAATTGAATTGTATAAATTGTGTAAATTGTATAAATTGAATAAATAATTGTATAAATTGTATAAATTCTATAAATTATTTTATAAATTGTATAAATAATTGTATGAACTGTATGAACTGTATGAATTGTATGAATTTTTTTATGAATTTAATGATTTTTATGAATTTTATAAATTTTATGAATTTTCTGAATTTTCTGAATTGTATCAATTGTATAAATAATTTTATAAATTGTATATATATATACAATATATATATATATATATATACAATATATATATATATATATATATATATACAATATATATATATATATATATATATATACCGTACGATCTATCGTTTAATTAATCATTAGTTTCCTTAAAGCAGCAGTTGAATTGAACGGCATAAGGAAATGCGGTTGTCGGACGATGACTGTTTAGTTTTATTAGTCATTTCAACCATTCCGTGCCGGTGGGTCCGTGATCGAGGACCGTGTTGGGGACACGAGGTGTGTTTTCCTAAATAAAACACCATCCGACGCGAACAGGAAGTGGCAGAGCCATGCGTCGCCAAGTGGCGGCCATAAAAATATCTCGAAGAGGGCTCAAAGGGCCGCATCCGACGCGTGTAAATCGACTATTTAAGGAAACACTTGATTTCTATTTTGAGTGGCATCGACGAGATTATGACGGCCAGAGATGAGTTTTACGTTACCCGTTGGCTAAACGCCACATCAATCAATCGTTTGACGGGGGAACGTAACGGTTTGTCGTGCGTCAAGGAAGTTTGTTTACTTTGGAATTTCTTAAGGGATGTTTTAGTCCCCTCGACTTGGAAATTATTGGCATTAAGGGACCGAATTGGGAGTCACCTGAATCGTCGTCGACGACTGGAAATTCTATAGAACCGTTTTGTATTCAACGTCGAAGGGACAATCACCGGTCGCAGCAGGAAAAAAGTGCATACGTGTCCTGCAGTGGCGTCTGCAGTATTTCAGAAAAATTAATATTCTACAATTATAGGATGGGAGCGCCAATTAGGCACCGTTTTGTCTCATCCTTCGCCCCCCTCCTCCGCTCTTGTTCACAGTTGACAAACTTTAACTGTGCTCCTTTCATTGTTTGAAATTATAAAAAACCAGAAATTTATTACTGGCAGATGCATACGTGCATAAGCGTTTTCTGCATGTGTTTCATTTAGGTCTTTCTGACAGCACACGCATCTATTCATTTGAAAGTTTTATTGTTATGTTGGGTTTAATTTCATATGTAATAAACAGTGCTCAACTCTAATTAGAAGCTGTAACGGAGAAACAGTTATTTATTTAACATTTGCACTTCAATTTATATTTTACACATTGGTAATTATAATGTGGTGAAACAGAAGTTTTGATTATTGCTTTTCTTATTAACTCTTCAAGTAAACGTATAAAAAAAAAATATGAACCTATGAAAAATATTATTTTTCTTAAATTTAATACATGACCAGATTTAGTATTCTAAATATCTCAAAGTTACTTGAATTAATATTATATTTTGTGAGATAAATACTTATTATGCTACAAATTAAGTTTTATTTTTCTCATATTTCAAAGATGTGGTTGTGTTTCCATTTCAAATAAAATAAGTTGCACCTAATATCTCGAAATTTTAAGAATTATATTTATATATATTTCATATGCTAAGTAAAAATGTGTCTGTAGAAAGTTTTTACAGACACGTTAATAATATACTGATTTAATATATCAATATCATATTTTGTAGCATTAACATAATCATCTACTAACTTTTTATATTAAATAAAAGACTTTACAGATATGTTAGTAGTTATTTTTGTCAAATATCATAATTAGGCGTCACATCGTCACTTATGAAAAATATGATTTTTCATATATTTCACATTTCATTTAACATTTCATATCACATTTCACATTTCACTTAACATTTCGTATCACATTTCACATTTCATGTGACATTTCACTTAACATTTCATATCACATTTCACATTTCTTGTGACATTTCATTTCACATCTCACTTCATATTTCATTTCATATTTCATTTCACAATTCATTTCATATTTCAATTCATATTTCACATGTCACTTCACATTTCATATTTCATTTCACACTTCATGAAATGAAATGTGAAGTGAAATGCGAAATTGAAAAGAAATGTGGAATGAAATGTGAAAAAAAATATAAAATGAAATGTGAAAAGAAATATGAAATGAAATGTCAAATGAAATGTGAAATTAAATGAGAAATGAAATATAAACTGAAATGCGAAGTTGATATGAAATGTGAAATGAAATATGATATGAAATGTGAAAAAAAATATGAAATGAAATGTGAAATGAAATGTGAAATGTAATGTGAAATAAAATGTGAAATAAAATGTGAAATGAAATGTGAAATGAAATGAATGAAATGAAATTTGAAATGAAATGAATGAAATGAAATGTGAAATGAAATATGAATTGAAATGTGAAATGAAATATAAACTGAAATGCGAAGTTGATATGAAATGTGAAATGAAATATGATATGAAATGTGAAAAAAAAATATGAAATGAAATGTGAAATGAAACGTGAAATGAAATGTGAAATGAAACGTGAAATGAAATGTGATATGAAATTAATGAAATGTGAAATGAAATGTGAAATAAAATGTGGAATGAAATGTGAAATAAAATGTGAAATGAAATGTGAAATAAAATGTGGAATGAAATGTGAAATAAAATGTGAAATGAAATGTGAAATGAAATGAATGAAATGAAATGAATGAAATGAAATGTGAAATGAAATATGAATTGAAATGTGAATTGAAATGTGAAATGAAATGTGAAATGAAATATGAAATGAAATGTGAAATGAAACGTGAAATGATATGTGAAATGAAACGTGAAATGAAATGTGATATGAAATGTGAAATGAAATGTGAAATGAAATGTGATATGAAATAAATGAAATGTGAAATGAAATGTGATATGAAATAAATGAAATGTGAAATGAAATGTGAAATAAAATGTGAAATAAAATGTGAAATGAAATGAATGAAATGTGAAATGAAATGTGAAATAAAATGTGAAATAAAATGTGAAATAAAATGTGAAATAAAATGTGAAATAAAATGTGCAATGAAATGAATAAAATGTGAAATGAAATGAGAAATGAAATGTGAAATGAAATGTGAAATGAAATGTGAAATGAAATGTGAAATGAAATGTGAAATGAAATGTGAAATGAAATGTGAAATGAAATGTGAAATGAAATGTGAAATGAAATGTGAAATGAAATGTGAAATGAAATGTGAAATGAAATGTGAAATGAAATGAAATGAATGAAATGAAATAGTGAAATGAACGAAATTAAATAAATGAATGTGTATGTAATAATAAATTAACTAAATAAATATTATTGAAATTGAAAATTATTATTGAAATATGACACATTCAGTTTTGGTAGACGTCTCAAAAACGGGCATAGTGTAAAGAATTGTAACAAAGTATAGAGGTGCAATTTAATTCACCCCTCCAAAAATGATTTTAATAAACAGAACATCTGTTATCTCCTTCACGACATCGCATCTTCCTCACATTCGGCCCGACAGCCGTAAATAATGGGAAAAAGAAACGTGCGGAAAGTGTTCGACGGCGATGTCGCACCCCTCCGGCATGGAAATGCAGATTATTTGTCATAAAACGCTGGCGCACGGTGGCCGTTTTTTCCATCCCCCGGCCCGGTCCGTCTGTCTGAATTGCTGGTTAGGACAAAAGTGGAGATTTTTCACACGTGATTTATACATTGTCAACACGTCACCATCATCAACTTGATTTCGCAGCGGCGATTTATCGCTTCTAAATGCGCCGCTGCGAAACAATTAATTAAAAATAAAAAGGCGGAATGTGCAACGAGTGCATCAATAAAAATGGCGTTGCGACCCCATTCACCTACACACAGCCAAATTATTAAAACGTGATTTACGTTGCTTGATGTTTTATAACAATCGCCTACAATGGGCGAAAAATAATAATAGTTACGCGTAAATCATTTGGGTTTGGAAACAAAAAAAATAGTGGATGGATAATTGTTTGCACCTGCAATTTTTATTAGCATTTTGCATTAAAAAAAATACCGTGGGCAATTGCTAAAAATTCCGATACAGTGTTTGAATATTTGCATGGAAAATATTTCAAATGTGCGACGAATTTCAAACGTATAAAAATGCCGGGGGCCGAAACGTTTAATCAGAATTTTTCAGGTGCTAAACAACCCCCCAATTAGTTGCCAAAATTTGGTCAGGGGATAAGTTTTAACTATTAGAATCCCCAGTATTTACCAAGTAGTTAGCAAACGCCCGAGGTGCCCCAAGTTTCCAAACTGCACATAATTACTAAGTAACCAGATAATTATTTGGAAATTTAAGTCTTAATTAAATATTTTGTCTACCGCATTGACCTTCCAGAATTTTGTTTTTTATTTTTAAACGAACCACCACATAAATAAATACAGTTTACAGATTGAATCCGCAAATAATTAAACCCTTCCAAAGGCTTACTGACTGCACATCAAAGATTTATTTGTTTAACTAAAACCCAAGACAGTTCTTTTACTGGTGCAAAGCGAGCCAAACTAAATTAAAAATGCCGAGGCAAAAGGAATGACCAATCGTTCCTTTTCAAACTGAAACGGTGTTTACCATTAGTTTGTTACTCATGTAAATTAAAGACCAGTTCTGCTCTAAACTGATTGATATCCAGGAATGGCGGACGTTTTAATTCAACGTTCATCCAAGATTTATACGTTGCAGGCGAATAAAATCCACTGTTTTAAGATCCGTTTGGATACATTGATTTTGTTCGGTGCATTGTAAAGTGTGATTTATTGGATTGGGTTTAGAGAAAGACAATCGAGATAAAGAATTTAGGTGGGACGATTAAATCCGGGTTACAATGTTAAGAAACAATTTCGTTTGATTAACTCAAAGGGTAAAGTGTTACTGTTTGAGTTAGTATTTCAACATTTACGTATTACAAACTCATGTTCAAAAATTAAGTAAATTTTTTTTATTAATTAAGATGTGTCTTCTTTGGTTGTACTTTATTATATACATGGTGGTATAGGTGGTTAGAATTTTTGAGCAATTAGTTCCATGAAGAAAATCTAAAAAAAATTTTCTTCTGAAGTTTCCCCTGAAGAAAATAGAGCTCCTCAAATTTAAATTTCTAAAATTGTTTTTAGTCATATGCATTCCCGTAACATTTGATCCAACCTGTTGAAAGATAGTAGCAACTTTTTACGCTTTTAGTGATTTTTCGCGTTTCTTAATTACTTTTTGAAATATCAACAATTTGTACGTTTTCTGTGACTGGGACTTTTTGAGATTTTAGTAACCTTTTATGATTTTCGTATTTTTACGTTTTTAGTTACTTCTTACTATTTTAAAGACTTTTTAGGTTTTTTGTTTTTTTGTATTTTTTGTAACATTCGATTTTAGTGTTTTTTTACGTTTTTTAGTTGCGTTCTACGATTTTAGAGAATTTTTGATAGTAACTAAGTATTTTACGTTTTTAGGGATTTTTTACGTTTTTAGTAACTTTTTACGTTTTTAGTGATTTTTTGCGTTTTTAATGATTTATTCCGTTTTCAGTGATTTTTTACGTTTTTAGTAACTTTTTACATTTTTAGTGATATTTTACGTTTTTAGTAACTTTTTACGTTTTTAGTGATTTTTTAAGGATTTTAGTAACTTTTTACGTTTTTAGTAACTTTTTACGTTTTTAGTAACTTTTTACGTTTTTAGTAACTTTTTACGTTTTTAGTGACTATAAGTTTTTAGTTTTTTTACGTTTTTAGTAACTTTTTACGTTTTTAGTAACTTTTTACATTTTTAGTGATTTTTTACGTTTTTAGTGATTTTTTACATTTTTAGTGATATTTTACGTTTTTAGTAACTTTTTACGTTTTTAGTGATTTTTTAGGTTTTTAGTAACTTTTTACGTTTTTAGTGATTTTTTAAGGTTTTTAGTAACTTTTTACGTTTTTAGTGATTTTATACGTTTTTAGTAACTTTTTACATTTTTAGTGATTTTTTACGTTTTTAGTAACTTTTTACGTTTTTAGTGATTTTTTACGTTTTTAGTAACTTTTTACACTTTTAGTGATTTTTTAAGGTTTTTAGTAACTTTTTACGTTTTTAGTGATTTTTTAGGTTTTTAGTAACTTTTTACGTTTTTAGTGATTTTTTAAGGTTTTTAGTAACTTTTTACGTTTTTAGTGATTTTTTACGTTTTTAGTAACTTTTTACGTTTTTAGTGATTTTTTAAGGATTTTAGTAACTTTTTACGTTTTTAGTAACTTTTTACGTTTTTAGTAACTTTTTACGTTTTTAGTGGTTTTTTACGTTTTTGGTGATTTTTTAAGGTTTTTAGTAACTTTTTACGTTTTTAGTGATTTTTTACGTTTTTAGTAATTTTTTACGTTTTTAGTAACTTTTTACATTTTTAGTAACTTTTTACGTTTTTAGTTTTTTTTACGTTTTTAGTAACTTTTTACATTTTTAGTGATTTTTTAGGTTTTTAGTAACTTTTTACGTTTTTAGTGATTTTTTAGGTTTTTAGTAACTTTACACTTTTAGTGATTTTTTAAGGTTTTTAGTAACTTTTTACGTTTTTAGTGATTTTTTACGTTTTTAGTAACTTTTTACGTTTTTAGTGATTTTTTAAGGATTTTAGTAACTTTTTACGTTTTTAGTACCTTTTTACATTTTTAGTGATTTTTTACGTTTTTAGTAACTTTTTACGTTTTTAGCGATTTTTTAAGGTTTTTAGTAACTTTTTACGTTTTTAGTGATTTTTTAAGGTTTTTAGTGACTTTTTACGTTTTTAGTGATTTTTTAAGATTTTTAGTGATTTTTTAAGGTTTTTAGTAACTTTTTACGTTTTTAGTAACTTTTTACGTTTTTATGATTTTTTAAGATTTTTAGTGATTTTTTAAGGTTTTTAGTAACTTTTTACGTTTTTAGTGATTTTTTAAGATTTTTAGTGATTTTTTAAGGTTTTTAGTAACTTTTTACATATTTAGTGATTTTTTACGTTTTTAGTAACTTTTTACGTTTTTAGTGATTTTTTACGTTTTTAGTAACTTTTTACGTTTTTAGTAACTTTTTACGTTTTTAGTAACTTTTTACGTTTTTAGTGATTTTTTAAGATTTTCAGTGATTTTTTAAGGTTTTTAGTAACTTTTTACGTTTTTAGTAACTTTTTACGTTTTTAGTGATTTTTTAAGGTTTTTAGTGACTTATTACGTTTTTAGTGATTTTTTAAGATTTTTAGTGATTTTTTAAGGTTTTTAGTAACTTTTTACGTTTTTAGTAACTTTTTACGTTTTTAGTGATTTTTTAAGATTTTTAGTGATTTTTTAAGGTTTTTAGTAACTTTTTACGTTTTTAGTGATTTTTTAAGGTTTTTAGTAACTTTTTACGTTTTTAGTGATTTTTTACGTTTTTAGTAACTTTTTACGTTTTTAGTGATTTTTTACGTTTTTAGTAACTTTTTACGTTTTTAGTGATTTTTTACGTTTTTAGTAACTTTTTACGTTTTTAGTAACTTTTTACGTTTTTAGTGATTTTTTACGTTTTTAGTAACTTTTTACGTTTTTAGTGATTTTTTAAGGTTTTTAGTAACTTTTTACGTTTTTAGTGATTTTTTAAGGTTTTTAGTAACTTTTTACGTTTTTAGTGATTTTTTAGGTTTTTAGTAACTTTTTACGTTTTTAGTGATTTTTTACGTTTTTAGTAATTTTTTACGTTTTTAGTAACTTTTTACATTTTTAGTAACTTTTTACGTTTTTAGTTACTTTTTACGTTTTTAGTTTTTTTTACGTTTTTAGTGATTTTTTACGTTTTTAGTGATTTTTTAAGGTTTTTAGTAACTTTTTACGTTTTTAGTGATTTTTTTAGGTTTTTAGTAACTTTTTACGTTTTTAGTGATTTTTTAAGGTTTTTAGTAACTTTTTACGTTTTTAGTAACTTTTTACGTTTTTAGTGATTTTTTACGTTTTTAGTGATTTTTTACGTTTTTAGTAACTTTTTACGTTTTTAGTAACTTTTTACGTTTTTAGTGATTTTTTAAGGTTTTTAGTAACTTTTTACGTTTTTAGTGATTTTTTAAGGTTTTTAGTAACTTTTTACGTTTTTAGTAACTTTTTACGTTTTTAGTGATTTTTTACGTTTTTAGTAACTTTTTACGTTTTTAGTAACTTTTTACGTTTTTAGTGATTTTTTAAGATTTTTAGTGATTTTTTAAGGTTTTTAGTAACTTTTTACGTTTTTAGTAACTTTTTACGTTTTTAGTGATTTTTTAAGATTTTTAGTGATTTTTTAAGGTTTTTAGTAACTTTTTACGTTTTTAGTAACTTTTTACGTTTTTAGTGATTTTTTAAGGTTTTTAGTAACTTTTTACATTTTTAGTAACTTTTTACGTTTTTAGTTACTTTTTACGTTTTTAGTTTTTTTTACGTTTTTAGTGATTTTTTAAGGTTTTTAGTAACTTTTTACGTTTTTAGTGATTTTTTAAGATTTTTAGTGATTTTTTAAGGTTTTTAGTAACTTTTTACATTTTTAGTGATTTTTTACGTTTTTAGTAACTTTTTACGTTTTTAGTGATTTTTTACGTTTTTAGTAACTTTTTACGTTTTTAGTAACTTTTTACGTTTTTAGTGATATTTTAAGATTTTTAGTGATTTTTTAAGGTTTTTAGTAACTTTTTACGTTTTTAGTAACTTTTTACGTTTTTGTGATTTTTTAAGATTTTTAGTGATTTTTTTAAGGTTTTTAGTAACTTTTTACGTTTTTAGTGATTTTTTACTTTTTTAGTGATTTTTTACTTTTTTAGTAATTTTAGTAACTTTTTACGTTTTTAGTGATTTTTTACGTTTTTAGTAATTTTTTACGTTTTTAGTAACTTTTTACATTTTTAGTAACTTTTTACGTTTTTAGTAACTTTTTACGTTTTTAGTTTTTTTTACGTTTTTAGTAACTTTTTACATTTTTAGTGATTTTTTAGGTTTTTAGTAACTTTTTACGTTTTTACTGATTTTTTAGGTTTTTAGTAACTTTTCTTTTTTAGTGATTTTTTACGCTTTTAGTAACTTTTTACACTTTTAGTGATTTTATACGTTTTTAGTAACTTTTTACGTTTTTAGTGATTTTTTAGGTTTTTAGTAACTTTTTACATTTTTAGTGATTTTGTACGCTTTTAGTAACTTTTTACACTTTTAGTGATTTTATACATTTTTAGTATCTTTTTACGTTTTTAGTGACTTTATACGTTTTTAGTGTTTTTTACATTTTTAGTAACTTTTTGCGTTTTTAGTGATTTTTTAGGTTTTTAGTAACTTTTTACGTTTTTAGTGATTTTTTAGGTTTTTAGTAACTTTTTACGTTTTTAGTAACTTTTTACATTTTTAGTGATTTTTTACGTTTTTAGTAACTTTTTACTTTTTTAGTGATTTTTTAGGTATTTAGTAACTTTTTACATTTTTAGTGATTTTTTACGCTTTTAGTAACTTTTTACACTTTTAGTGATTTTATACATTTTTAGAAACTTTTTACTTTTTTAGTGACTATACGTTTTTAGTGTTTTTTACGTTTTTAGTAACTTTTTACGTTTTTAGTAACTTTTTACATTTTTAGTGATTTTTTACGTTTTTAGTAACTTTTTACGTTTTTAGTAATTTTATACGTTTTTTATCTTTTTAGTAACGCTTTACGTTTTTAGTGATTTTTTACGTTTTTAGTAATTTTTTACGTTTTTAGTAACATTTTACGTTTTTAGTAACTTTTTATGTTTTTAGTGATTTTTTACATTTTCAGTAACTTTTTACGTTTTTAGTGATTTTTTACGTTTTTAGTAAATTTTTACGTTTTTAGTAACTTTTTACGTTTTTAGTGATTTTTTAGGTTTTTAGTAACTTTTTATAATTTTAGTGATTTTTTAGGTTTTTAGTAATTTTTTACATTTTTAGTGATTTTTTACGTTTTTAGTGATTTTTTACATTTTTAGTAACTTTTTACGTTTTTAGTGATTTTTTACGTTTTTAGAAACTGTTTACACTTTTAGTGATTATTTCGGTGATTTTTTACATTTTTAGTAACTTTTTACATTTTTAGTGATCCTTTACGTTTTTAGAAACTTTTTACATTTTTAATGATTTTTCCGTTTTTAGTGAATATTTCGTTTTAAGTGATTTTTAGGAATTTAGTACACTCATTGAAAAAGTTACTGAAATCGTAAAAATCACTAAAAACTTAAAAAGTCATAATTTGTCTTTCAAATTCAATTCAAAATTAAATAAGTACCAAGATATATCAGTATATATATTTAATACATCACATTTGAAAAACAAATTTAATTTAAGTTGTTCCTAATATCTCGAAATTTTAGGAAGATACATTTAGGTTCTCGTACTAAGTAAAAAGTGTCTGTAGAACGATTTTACATATACGTTAATAATATACCTTCAAGTATAAAGAAAACATATTCCCATCAGTCGAGTCATAATTACCAAATTTAGATTCAAGGAACTCGTCTAATGTGTGGCAAACTCAAAACAACCAGTCCCATATCAACATTTATCTTGGTAAAACACAACCTCCAATCCGAAGATACTCCGTATATATGCCTTGGGTAATTTAGAGCCCGTCTAATTAGAACACCATCAATTAATCCCGAGGACAAGACATTCCGGGGCGACAAATACGGGGGCGGCTTTTGACTCGGAGGCCGGGCTGCATCTTTAAGTAATGACGTGTCGGTCCACACGGATTGATGCCGCAACGGCGACGACGCCCACCCCCGGAAACTAAGTCGTGGTAAAGTGACGATGCAACACAGATCCAATTTCGGAACGGGACTGTGTTCCTAAATAATTAGCGGCCGACCCAGTTTAATATGAATAAGCCGATTGGAACGTTTTAAAATGGCACATACGTTCCATAACTTAATTGCTTTTACGAGCGAAGAAACATTGCGCCGAACCTTAAGGGGGATTACTGCAAATCCGACGTAATAGTTTTATAAAAGGTCGTTACTTTCCGCAACATTCACTCCCGTTCTTGTGACTACAAGCAGTAATAATTATATTTTATGATATGTCCCATTACGTACTAAAAACATACGATGATTTTCTGGTACACAATATAACATTGTTTATTGTTAAAACATAAATTTAATTGTTATTATGTTGTACAAGTAGAACGTTATCTATTGGCAATGCACAAAATTACATTACTGCACAGAATTTAGTGCTTCATTAAAATAATTCACTGCCAGCAAACTAATTAAAATCAAAATTTCCCAACGTAAATTGTAAGGCTGTTTGTTTATATTTATTACATCTAAATCTGACCCAAAATATTGAACACAATTGTTTACTAATTAAAAAGCTGCTGTGAAACCAATAAATTTTCTAGAGGATGCCAGAAAAAGTAATTTACGTTTCTAATATTTAAATATAAAATATCAATAACTTTATTGTTGTTTCACAGTATCTACCATTTACTGCAGATAATATTAAATTAATGTTTAAGGTAAATTAAAATAAATATTAAAATTGAAATCTCAAAAATGACTGTTTTAATTAAAATTATTCAAGGCTACCTTTTTTCTAAGTTGTGCAAAGTATTTGAAAAGCTTAAAAAATGGTTAGTTTCGTCGAAAATTGAGAATTAAAAAATTACTATTGTCGCAAAAAATTACTAAAAACGTGAAAAGTTAATAAAAATGTACAAAGTTACTAAAAAACACATAAAAAATAATAATAAAGTTATTAAAATAAAAAATAAAAAAAACACTCATTATATTACGTTTTTAGTTTTTTAAAGTTTTAAGTAACTTTTTACGACAGAAAAGAGTGTCAGTGCAAAAATCACAGTCCTATTTTTAGTGATTGTTTTGGTGACTTTTTACGTTTTTAGTAACTTTTTACGTATCTAGTTATTTTTTTGGCACTTTTTACATTTTTAGTGATTTTTTACGTTTTTAGTGATTTTTTTACGTTTTTAGTAATTTTATATTTTTAGTGATTTTTTATGTTTTTAGTGATTTTTTACGTTTTTAGTAATTTTATATTTTTAGTAATTTTTTACATTTTTAGTAACTTTCCACATTTTTAGTAATTTTTTTGGTGTTTTTTACGTATTTAGTGACATTTTACATTTCTAGTAATTTTTTACGTTTTTAGTAACTTTTTACATTTTTAGTGATTTTTTACGTTTTTAGTGATTGTTATACGTTTTTAGTAACTTTTTATATTTTTAGTGACTTTTTACGTTTTTGGTGATTTTTTACGTTTTTAGTAATTTTATATTTTTAGTGATTTTTTATGTTTTTAGTGACTTTTTACGTTTTTAGTAATTTCTCACGTTTTTAATAAATTTTTACGTTTCTAGAGGTTTTTTTATGTTTTTAGTAACTTTTTACATTTTTAATAATTTTTTTGGTGATTTTTTACGTATTTAGTAACTTTTTACATTTCTAGTGATTTTTTACGTTTTTAGTAACTTTTTACATTTTTAGTGATTTTTTACGTTTTTAGTAATTGTTTTACGTTTTTAGTAACTTTTTATATTTTTAGTGACTTTTTACGTTTTTGGTGATTTTTTACGTTTTTAGTAATTTTATATTTTTAGTGATTTTTTATGTTTTTAGTGATTTTTTACGTTTTTAGTGATTTTTTACGTTTTTAGTGATTTTTTATGTTTTTAGTAACTTTTTACCTTTTTAGTTACTTTTTTGGTGATATTTTACGTTTTTAGTATCTTTATACATTTTTAGTAATTTTTTTCAAGGCTACCTTTTTTCTAAATGATGCAAAGTATTTGAAAAGCTTAAGAAATGGTTACTTTCGTCGAAAATTAAAAATTAAATAATTACTATAATCCCAAAAATTACTAAAAATGTTAAAAGTTACTAATAATATACAAAGTAACTAAAAACGCAAAAAATCACTAAACATATAAAAAATATTAAAAAGTAACTAAAGGCTTAAAAAAAATAAAAAAAGCACTCAATAAATTGCTAAGGAGATCTAAGTGTCAACAGTTGAAAACTTTCAAGAGTTGATGACATCTGAACCTCTCTTTAATTACTCAAATCTGATTAGGTCATGAGGTAATTTAGTCATAAGGTAATTTGACCATTGTGTAATTTGGTCATTAATTCAGTAGGTAATTTTGTCACGAGCAAATTTGGTCCTTACGTAATTTGATCATGAGGTAATTTAGTCAATAAATAATTGGGTCATTAAGTAATTTAGTCATTAGGAAAATTGATCATTTGTTATGTGGTAATTTGGTCATTTGTGACCAAATATGACATTTGACAAAAATATTGTTAACCTCTCCGTGAAAATTTTCTACAAGCACTTTTTTATTTAGTACAATAAGTCATCGAAAAACCTGAACAATATCAGGTCTCTGAAGACGCTCGCCACTCGTGCTGGCGAAACGTCAGGAAACAATTCCACTCAACGTCGCCCCCCAAAACCCGAACAAATACAGAGATATTCAAGCTTTTAATTTTCGGGAATGCGCCACCTTGGCGGACGCTCGAAACGTCGAAACCGGTTATTAAGTGCTCCGACCCCGTGTGCTTTATGATCAAACTGTGAACGTTCATAAGTAAAGCGTTTTTTAAGTAAGGGCGGTTTAAAGTGGAAGATTACACGGCAAAGCGCACCCGGCGTTATCGCTTTTTATTTTACCTACCCGTTCACGTTAAAGTGCATACAATGGAACGGGGCGAAGGGAACGAGGGGGAGGGGGTGAATTTTTACGGGGACCCGTTCGCAGCCCGAGCAACAAACGGCTTATCCGCCTAACGTTTTTGATACAGTTGCAGACCTTATTTTGTTGTTGAACTCTACAAATAAATAAAAAAAAAAAAGTAAAAGCCCTACAACTGATTGAAGCAAAACGCGGAGCCAATGGGTTTTGCACGACCGAAGTGGTTTTGTGAATATGAAACATTTGTTGTTCGAGTCGGGTATCAATTTTCCTGATGGTGTGTGTGTGTGTGTGTTGCAAAAGAGTAATTGTGAAACAAACGCCGTAAAACGGGAACCTATAATAGAAACATTTCAAAGATTGGCAAGTAAATGGGGCGCGTTTGATAAAATTGTTAAGCCCATAAATCTTCATCGTACAATATCACGCAAACATCTGCCGGCGTTCGGATTTCGTTGGCGGGGCTTTCCAGCATTTTTAGCGGAATCGTGGAATTGCACGGATGTTCCATTTAAATTATTTCCAAAGGGAGGCCGGCGCTTTCGAATGTGGTCTTTACATATGAATTAAACTAGATGAGTCTAATCTTGCTGCAAATTGAGCCACGACAGATGAATGTTTCGCCGTTTATTTTATGTTTTTTATTATTATTTAAAGTTAAACGTGAATGCACTGATTACCGAAATATTTTTGACGGGCCTGAGTTGTTTAACGTTACGTGGGGAAATTTAATTTAAAATTCGTGATTTCATAACCAGTGCACTTGTATTCTATTGTTAGTTAAATATGAGCTTCATCCTAAACCGATTTTTATTTAGCTACGCTTGGAACAAACGCTGGCACTAAAAATTTTATGAAACTCATATTAAAGACTGTTCACTTAAAACTCTACATCTACATATTGTTATAGAAAATGCATACAGCCAAGGTTGTTTTGAAGAAGTGCCTAATGAAATTTTTTATTGCACAATAAACTGCCATGCATAGAATTCAATTATATTCAAAATGGAGCACCATAAATAAACTATGTACATTGAAAATCCCATTTAAACTAAAAGACTGTCGGGAATTTTAATAAAACATATACAGGATGTCTCAAACTGATAAAAATTTACTTAAAAAATCTCACTGAAGACACTTCTCCTGTTATTGAAATAGAATGGTTAAGGAAGCATTTGAGATCCACAAGTACAGAAATAATTTCGACAGAAAAGAGTGTCAATGCAAAAATCACAGTCCTATGATAGCCTACATCTTTATAGAAAAGTTTGAAGCGATAGTTTCCTTTTCATATATTTCAAAGATGGCTCACAAATATCGCAAAATTTAACTGAAATATCGTTATATATTGATAGATATTTAATATTGAACAAATTTTATATTTTTAGAAAACTCGACTTTTCTAATATGTAAAAGATAAATTATTTATCTATAGATGCTATTTGAAATAGAAAATATATTTAGATAAATTTTCTATACTAAGTAAAAAAGTGTCTGTAGAAAATTTTTACAGACAGGTTAATAATATTTTTGTCAAAATATTAAATATTTTGAAATTTACTTGAAAGCTCGTTAAATCTTATTTCTTAAATATTTAATATAAAACAAATTATGTATTTTAAAGAAATTTTGACTTTTCTAATATTTGAAAGATAAATTCAACCTATTTAAAATAGGAAAATTGGACCTAATATCTTTTATAGGATAATTATGCTAATTACAAAAAATAGAAAGTAGAAAGTTTCTACAAATACCTTAATAATATTTTTGTCAATATCTTATCATAATTTAAATATAGTCACTTATGAAAAATATTAAATGTTAATAGTTTGAACCTTTCAACAGTTGAAAACTTTCAAGATTTGATGCCATTTAGCAGTTGAAACCTCTCTTTAATTACTCGAATTTGATTCGGTCATTAGATAAATTGAACATTAGGTCATGAGGTAATTTGATCATTAGGTCAATAATTTTGTCACGATGATATTTCATTAAGTAGTTTGGTCATTATGTAATGTAGTTATTAGGAAAATTAGTCATTTGGTCATGAGGTTATTTGGTCATTTGTGAAATGATTTCATCACGTGCACAAACCCACCAATTATCATATTTGAAAATTAAGTATATATAATGAAGTTTTACATTTTTAGTGAGTTTTTTTGTATTTTAGCAACGTACGTTTTTAGTGATTTTTTGGAAATTTAGCAACTTTTTACATTTTTAGTAATTTTTTGCATTTTTTAATTACTTTTTACTTTTGATCATAAGGTAATTAGGAAACTTTGTCAAAAGGAAATTTAGTCATTAGGTAAATTGGTCATTAGCTAATTTGATAGTCAATTATTTTATATACTTCAAATTTTACATCTTCAGAAACTTTGACTTTTTTGATACTTGGAAGGTAAATTCAATTATAGTTTCCATTTGAAACAAATAAGTTTAAGAATATATTTACAGATTTATTTATTTTTACAGATACCTTAATAACATTTTTGTCAATATCATAATTTATTTGAAATTTACTTGAAATATCGTTATATCTTAATTGTTAGATATTTAATATACAACCAATTATTTATTTTTAGAAAACTTGACTTTTTTAATATTTTAAAGATATAGTTCAACCATAATTTCTATTTGAAATAGAAAAGTTGCACTTAATATGATAAAATTTTATGGGGATATATTTAGGTAAATTTCTTATACTAGTAAAAATGTCATATTTGATAACTTTAACATAGTCACTTATGAAAAATATTATTTTTAATATATTTTGCAGTTGAGAATATTAAATATCTTGAAATTTATTTGAAATTCATTATATATTCGTCATGAGGTAAATTGGTCATTAGGTCATGAGATAAATTGGTCATTAAATCATGAGGTAATTAGGAAATTTTGTCACGAGGAAATTTAGTCATTAGGTAAATTAACCATTAGGTCATGAGGTATTTGGTCATTAGATAATTTGATAGTAGGATTTTCTGATATTAAATTCAATTGTAGTTTTCATTTGAAACAAAAAAGTTACTTCTAATATTTTAAAATTCTATAGAATATATTTAAGTAAATTTCTTATGCCTTTTTACAGATTTTTTATTTTTACAAATACCTTAACAATATTTTTATCATAACTAAAATACAGTGACTTATGAAAAATGTTTCATATTTCACTGTTACATGTCAATCACTACATAAAATTCCAAGAAATACTTCGACAAGTAGATATCGTTCTAGAATGGTTATTGAAGCAATTGAGATCCACAAGCACAGAAATAATTTCATCAGAAAAGAAGAAAGAAACCCTTAAACTTGATAAAATGTGGTCACCCGATCATAGAAACACAAAAATATCTAAGCTGATAAAAACAGAAACTGATCAAAACGAAAATTTTCCTCAAACATCAGTTGTCTAAGTTGTCAGTCAAATGTGAATCAGAGCAGACCTCTGAAGATGCTGCTGGAACGTCAGCCAATAGATATTTAAACAATGCTGCCTTAAGTCCTAATCTCTACAATTAAAATCTTCCCGGCGCATCCGCCACAATTTCAACACTGACACAGCGACCGCGGTAAAACATTTTTCGAATAACCGATGAAATAATGAGGCGGGGACGAGTATTTTTAAAATTCCAATTTTACGATGGCACTTTGATTTAATGGGCAACTTTTAACTCGACATCAATGGCCATATATCCTCATACAGCTAAAAAGCCAATAAACGTACAGTGTAACTACCGTTGCAACATTTTAACTCCCGAACTGAGTGACACACTGCCGCCTATTAACTACATCCTCTGAATTGCTTATTTTAATTCGCCGATTGAGTTGTTATCGGACGCGTTACAACTGATGTTAAAATCGGTGGCCGGTTATCACCTATAAATAGGTATATAAGTCCGTCAGACTCCGAAAAGGGGGGGCGGGCGTTCGATTTTATTGCCCCCGCGATTTAATTACCTTGGGGGATTGAGCTTATTACGATTTTAGGGAGATCGGGATTCGATCTGAAGAGTTTCGGGCTGCTATTATTTGGAGTTGCTCGTTTATGGAGGGCAGTTAAAACTTTCACAAAATCGAGATATTATTGAAAATCGTCGGATCCAATTTAGATATAAAACGTTATTCGCGTGTGTTATTTTAACTGTACACATTTATTATTGTCGTTCCTCGGCTTCACACAGTTTAGTTTATTGGGACAAAAAAATAATAATTGCCACGTAATTGTTCATAATGAGTTTCTAAATGAATTACTCGAGTGTCAAACCCTTTATAATTCCATCGAGTTTTCGTTAAAGTGTTTTTGTCAATAGTTTTCGTCAGCTTTGACTTCCCCAAAGTTCCAATAAGATGCTGAGTGAATTACACCAATTTAACGAAAGTCTGATTGTCTCTTCTAATTAATCAAAGTCAAATTGCCACTTTCCCTTTTAATTATATTTCACTGAGATTTACCTCTATGATATTATTCCGAATTTACCAAATTGTTTTCTTCCACCTTCATTACTTTGGACTAAATGATATTGTTCTCTCAATAAACGATAATAAGTATTATTTAATCATTTTATCTTCATAAACAATGGAATTGTAAAGGAAACTCACATCATTTTACTGTTATAATTTTCAAAATTATGAATCTTATTTATAGAAACTTTGAGTATTAAATTACACAGTATTTATTTACGTTTAGAGCCTTAAGTACTTTGAGACGTACTTTTCAACCACTGAGGATGTAACTCTGAGCTACTTAAACCGAAGCTGATCAAACGTTTTTGTTAAAACAAAATAAATATTTTCGTAGATTATGAAAATGTTTTCCAATGTTCCACTAAGATGTTGAGTCAATCACATCAATTTAGCGAAAGTCTCATTGATTACTCTTATTAATCAAGGTTAAATTGCCACTTTCTCTTTTAATTATATTTCACTGAGATTTGCCTCTATTGTAAATTTACCAAATTGTTTTCCTTCACCTTTATTACTGTAAATTAAATAATATTCTCTCTCTCTATTCGCTGACAAACATTAATAATGAAGCTGACATACATATATCCCATTATTTAATTATTTAAAGCTATTTGTCCTTTATAAACTCTCGTTTGCTGAACAATGGAGTTGTAACAACTTAAAATCATTTTACAGTCTTTAATGTTTGTGCTTTATTTATAAATATTAGTTGTAATATAATTTTCAAGATTATGAAAAATCTTAAAAGCTTATTTAAAATATAAACTTTAAGCATAAAATTACACAGTAATTTATTATGTCTAGAGCCTTAATTTAAGTACTTTGAGTGCCTATTCACTATTCTATACAAATAAAATTATATTCAGACATACAGTTCAGTCTCAGAAGATGTAACTTTGAGTTACTGAAACCGTAGTTAATCATAAGATTTTGTTAAAACAAAATTAATATTTTTATAGACTATGTAAGTGTTTTTGTCTCTTCTTACTTTCCAAACTTCCAATAAGATGCTGAGTCAATTATATCAACTTAACGAAGGTCTGATTGATTCTCCGGATTAATCAAAGTCAAATTACCACTTTCCCTTTTAATTATATTTCACTGAGATTTGTCTCTATGAAATAATTCTGAATTTACAATACTGTTTTCGTCACCTTTATTATTTTAAATTAAATGATATCGTTCTCTCCCTATTCGGTGAGGAAAATTAATAATGAAGCTCACATATTCACATCACCCCATTATTTAATTACTTAAATTTGAACCAGCTATTTGTCCTTAATAAACTCTCGTTTGTTGAACAATGGGATTGTAAATGGAATATAATTTATTTACGAAACATTAAATTTTATTTAAATTAACTTACAATCATTTTACAGTCATTAATGTATATGTGTTATTTATAAATACTAATTGTAATATAATTTTCAAAATTATGAAAAATTGTTAAAGCTTATTTGAACTAGAAACCTTAAGTATAAAACCACTTACGATAGAGCCTTAATTTAAGTACATTGAGACGTACTTTCCAACTTCCGAAGTTGTATGTTTGAGCTGTTGAAACCAACTGATCGTACGATTATGTTAAAACAGAATAAATATTTTTATAGACTATGTAAATGTTTTAGTCTGTTCTACCTTCCAAAGTTCCAATAAGATGCTGAGTGAATTACATCAATTTAACGAATGTCTGCTTGAATCCCCTAATTAATCAAAGTCAAATTGTCACTTTCCTTAATTATATTTCACTGAGGTTTGCCTCTATGAAACAATTTCAAATTTATTAAATTGTTTTCTTTCATCTTCGTTACTTTAAATTAAATGTATCGTTCTCTCTCTCTCCCTATTCGGTGACGAAAATTAATAATGAAGCTCACATACATATTTCTCATTTAATTACCTAAATTTTCACCCGCTATTTGACCTTCATAAAATCTCGTTTGCTGAACAATAGGGTAGTAAATGAAACATAATTTATTTACGAAATATTAATTTTTATTCAACCGCTTCATTCATCACTTTACTCATTAATGTGTATGTGTTTTATATATAAATATTAATTGTAATATAATTTTCAAAATTATGAAAAATTGTAAAAGCTTATTTAAAATAGAAAATTTAAGTGTAAAATCACTTACGTTTTAAGTACTTTGAGTACTTTTTTGCTATGTCATAAAAATAAAATTATATACAGACATACAGTTCAATCTCTGAAGGTGTAACTTTGAACTATGGAAAATTACATTTTCATCAGCTAATTGAACTTCATTAAATCTCCTTTGCTGAACAATGGGGTTGTAAATGAAACATAATTTATTTATACAGTCCAATCTCTGAAGGTGTAACTTTGAGCTATGGAAACCGAAGCTGATCATATGATTTTGTTAAAACAAAGTAAATATTTTTTTAGACCATGTAAGTGTTTTTGTCTGTTCTTAATTTCCAAAGTTGAAATAAGATGCTGAGTCAATTATATGAAGTTAACGAAGGTCTGATTGATTCCTCTGATTAATCAAAGTCAAATTGCCACTTTCCCTTTTTATTATGTTTCTCTGAGATTGGCCTCTATCAAATAATTTCGAATTTTCCAAAATGTTTTCTTTCACCTTTGTTACTGTCAATTATAAGACATCGTTCTCTCTCTATAAGGTGGCGAAAATTAATAATGAAACTCACATGCATATTTCTCATTATTTAATTAGTTATATATTCATCAGTTAATTGAGTTTCATAAAATCTACTTTGATAAACAACGGGATAGTAAATGAAATATAATCTATTTACGAAACATTAAATTTTATTCAACAACTTCATTCAATATTTTACAGTCATTAATATATATGTTGTATATCTATAAATATTAATTGCAATATAATTTTCAAAATTATGAAAAATTGTAAAGATTATTTAAAATAGAAAACTTAAGTGTAAAATCACTTACCTTTGGAGCCTTAATTTAAGCACTTTGAGTAGTTTTTTGCTATGCCATACAAACATAATTATATATAGACATACAGTTCAATTTTTGAAGATGTCAACTTTGAGATGGTGAAACCGAAGCTGATCGTAAGATTTTGTTAAAACAAAATAGATATTTTTGTAGACTACGTTAAGTGTTTTTGTCTGTGGTTACTTTCCTAAGTTTAAATAAGATGCTGTGTCAATTACATCAATTTAACGAAGGTCTGACTGATTCCCCTGATTAATCAAAGTAAAATAGCCACTTTCCCTTTTAATTATATTTCTCTGAGGTTTACCACTTTGAAATAATTTTAAATTTACCAAAATGTTTTTCTCCACCTTTGTTACTTTCAATTAAATGACATCGTTCTTTCTCGAAAATTAATAATGAAACTTACGTGCCAAGTTCCTATTATTTAATTACTTACACATCAGCTAATTGACCTTCACAAAATCTCCTTTGCTCAAAAATGGGGTTGTAAATGAAACATTAATTATTTACGAAACATTAAATTTTATTCAACAACTTACAATCATTTTACAGTCATTAATGTATATGTGTTTTATTTATAAATATTAATTGTAATATAATTTTCAAAATTATGAAAAATTGTAAAAGCTTATTTAAAATAGAAACCTTAAGTATAAAATCACACAGTAATTACTTACGTTTAGAGCCTTAATTTAAGTACTTTGAGTACCTATTCGCTATGCTATACAAATAAAATTATATACAGACGTACGGTTCCACCTCGGGGAGGTGTAGCTTTGAGCTACCAAAACCGAAGTTGATCGTACGATTTTGACAAAGTAAAAAATAAATATAATTGAGTGCGATACTTTAGGAAACAGGTGTAAATTTTACATCTTTGACTTGCCTAAACATTATCTTATTCTAATTTAAAGCGGAAGAGTTCTTCAATATCATAGAGTAATTCTATATTTTTAAAATACATCTACTTTTTGATCATTCTGGCCGGTTCAAACGTGACAATGTTACTGCATCTAAGTTACAGTGCACATTGTATACTTCACAGCACTCGCAATATATATAAAAATAAAAATAATAAAAATACACTTTGATATAAATAGACATTTTTATATTAGCACAGGAAGACGTTGAAACAATCCGACTACAAAATAATCTAACTCTGATATGTCTCCAAATAATAATAATAATAATAATAATAAGAGAAACCACAGGAAATTGGCAGGCGAACACAAAAGGAATGTGGTGGAGGTGGTCCCAAAAATGACATCGAAATTAAATTTATTTGCAATGGAACGTTTCCGATCTCGTTATCTTATCATTTTATTCGTTACACTCGTTGAATATTTTCGACACAGAAACACTATAAAAATTAAATCAGCGGACACGTTGAGTGCAAAACAAAGTCAGTCTTTTTCCATGACGTAAAAACTGATGAGAAATTTCGTTAACTTTGTCTTCAGTGCTCACTATCGATCCAGCGAATGATTCATGTTCCGTTCGTTATCACGTGCTCCTTTTTCGCTATCTCGTCGATGGTCGATATAGAGATTTTCTTGTCGCTGGGGAAGCTGAAGCTCAGCTCGCGGTCGCAGAACAGCGGGCTGTGGTTGTTGTCCAGTATCGACTCGCCCTCCTTGGCCAGCTTGTCTTCGTGGGTGTAGTATTTGGCGGCGTGACGTCGGGAATAGAAGAAGGCACCGACGATGACCAGGCAGGTTAGCACCAGCAAGCAGACGGACATGCCGGCGGCGACGATGCCCACTCTGCCGTCCTCGCCGAGGAAGAAGAAGTTGGCGGAGTTTTCGGAGTTCTCCGAGTCCGAGTAGTAGGTGGAGGCAGTGCACCAGGTTAATTCGTTTCGTTGTATGGTTCCCAGTTTGCGGTTGCGCATGGTGTAGGGGTACTTGCAGGTGATGTCGCTGTAGACGGCGCTCCTGTTCATGTTGTCCAGCATCGGTATGATGTAGCACAGGTCGCACGACCACGGATTCTTGTCCAGCTTCACGTGCTTGATGTTGTCCAGGGCAATGAGCTCCTGCTCCCCCAAGCCTCTGAACTTGTTATTGGATAAGTCCAGAGTCGTCAGGTTGGTGGGCAGCACGTCGCTGAGCAAGGTGAACAAGCGGTTGTTGGACAGGTCCAATAAAGTGAGCGAGTCCGGAAAGACCTTCGTATAAATCTCGGCGATGCCGCAGTCGTGCAGGTAAAGCTCCTTCAGCCTGACACTCATCAACTCCTGCAACGAGTTGAACTTCAGTTTGTTCCCAGTCAGGATCAGCACCTCCAGATTGTCGGCGACGGGAGCCAGGCTGCCGTTCTCCAAAGTCACCAGCCTGTTGTTAGCCAGATCCAGCTCCGTCAGGTTGCTCATCTCGAGGAACGCCCCCGAGGACACCGTCATCATCTCGTTCTTGGCCAGGTTCAGTTTCGATAGCTCCGCCTGATGGACGAACGTCCCGTCCGACAGGGAGCGTATGCGATTGCCGTCCAGCTTCAGCGTTTTTAGGCTCCGCAATCCGGCCAGCTCGTCGCTCGATATCGATTTAATTTCGTTGTCTCCGAGGTCTAGGTGAGTTAAGTGAGACAGTTGCCTGTTCACTTCCGCATCCAGCTTGTACAGGCCGCATCCGCGACATTCTAATACTCGCAGATCCTGCAACAAAAGAGGCAATTTGTCAGGAGCGTTATCAAACACGACAATCTATCTGGCGGATAATGGATTTGAATTGTTTGTTTGTTGTGCATTATTTGGGGGCGTCTCGGCGAATTGATTCTCGAATGGCAATACGATTGTTGCTTTGTATTTAAACAACAATGTAACGAAGCTACGTTAAAAACTGATGATCAATTAGTGCTGCAGGATTATGACTAAATAAAAACGTTTTTCACAGTTAATACAATCAATTCTCATTAGGCAAATTATTCTGACACTTTCATGACCATACAAAACTACATGTTTTTAATTATGGAACTACCAATTTTCAATTAACTAAAATATTCAAATGCACATGCAGAAGTAAAAACCTTTTAAATACATCATCACCATTGATCGTTATGTGTTACCTTTTGAATGTTATTAATTAATTGTTCAAGTTTTGTGAGTAAGAACCAAAATTAAAAAATAAAAATAAAAAAAAAAAATTAACAATTCAATTCACTTATCTGAATATTTTTAAGTTTCAAATAAATGACAAGGGTTCTTACTTAAAAAAATATTCATATTTTTTCTAAATTTATTTAAAAATAAGATAATTTTTTCAATTTCTGACAAAATTTGAAATAAATAATTACTTTATATTTATTATTAAAAATTATATGGTTTTAAATTTCATGAAAATTAAATAGAATTAATTAATTTCTATATTACTTTATTATTAACTTACCTTTTACAAAAGAAGGAAAAGGACGAATTTATATTTATTTATGAAATATTTAAGAGAAGATTTTTATTTTTCTAGTAATTATCTTTCTTTCTATTTAATAATAAAAAACAGATTAAATTTCCGAGATTAAAAAAAATAATTACCTTTTATTTATAGGTAAGATTAAAATATTTATTTATGAAATATTTAAGAAAATATTTAATTTTCTAGTAATTATTCTTCTTTCTATTTACTTTTATATTTTTAAAAAATTTTAAAATTAAAGGGGCTAATTACCTTTTATATTGTTATATTATTCATAAATACTAAAAGGAATGAATTACCTTTTATAATATTCTATTATTATTTTACTTTTTATAGACATAAAAATAAAAAAAATAATTTACTTTTATTTATAACAATTCAATTCACTTATCTGAATATTTTTAATTTTAAAATAAATGACTGTTTTTACTTATAAAATATTCGTATTTTTTCTAAATTTATTTAAAAATAAGATAACTTTTCCAATTCCTGACAAAATTTAAAATAAATATTTACTTTATAATTGTTTTTAAAAAATAATATTTTTACTTTCTATATTATTTTATTATTATCTTACCTTTTACAAAAAAAAAGAAAATGATGAAGAGAATATTTTAATTTTCTAGTAATTACCTAATATTTATTTTCTAGTAATCTTTATTTCTATTTAATTGTATATTTTTAATTATTACATTATTCATAAATAATAAAAGAAATGAATTACCTTTTATAGTATTCTATTATTATTTTACCTTTCAAATAAATGTTTTTATTTATAAAAATTCCTGACAAAATTTAAATTAAATAATTTATTTAAAAAAAATAATATAGTTTTAAATTTTATGAAAATTATATGGAATTAATTACTTTATATATTATTTTATTATTATTTTACCTTTTACAAAAGAAGGAAAATGATGAATTTATATTTATTTATGAAATATTTAAGAGAATATTTTTAATTTTCTAGTAATTATCTTTCTTTTTATTTACTTATAAAAAACAGACTAAATTTTTATAGATTAAAAGAAATGAACATTAAATAAGATAAAAAAGTATATTTTTAAAATTTCTTAAAAATTAAAGAGATTAATTACATTTTATTTTATTATATTACGATAAAATAAAAACGTTATTCAAATTCTCATTACCCAAATTATTCTGACTCTTTCATAGCCAAACAAAACTGCATGTTTTTAATTATGAAACTACCAATTCCCAATTCACTAAAATATACAAATGCACATGCAGAAGTAAAATCCTTTTAAAAACAACATCACCATTGATCGTCCCCACATTAATAAAGTGCCATTTTCCTGCTGCACACACTATAATTGATTATAATGGTCGTTCGACATTAACTTCAGTTTGATACTGTGTTAATTAAATACAAAACAGGTGCATCGCAGATTTCTATCTGCATTATTCGAAACGAGCGTGATATTTCGCCAAAACCAATCTGCAACGTCCAGTAATTACTGGCCAGATTTAATAGCCCCTTTAACTTTGTTACGTGGTATTTGATTAGATAAGTATGTAATTGATAAGGGTAATTAAGAATTTTAGAGATTGTGAATTTCAACATGCAACGTGCATTGTTCAGTTTTCAACTAATTACTGCTTTATTTGCCCTCGTTTATTGTTGGGCACGAAAAATTGGAATAAACCGACAATAATTACCTTAATGTCGAGGAAGGCCTCGGGGTTTAGCTCCCTCAGGTTGTTGCCGCTTAGCTTGAGGACTTTTAAGTGAGGTATGGGGTGGAAGAGGCTGATCACCAAGGTGGACAGCCTGTTTCTTTGCACGCTCAACACCTTGAGGTCCTTAAGGTATTGGAACGAGTTGCTGGGCAAGGAATGGATCCTGTTGTCGTCCAGGTAGAGCTCCTTGAGCTTGTCCAGGCCGCGGAAGTTGTTGGGCAGTGTTTGGGTGATGTTGTTCTCGGACAAATTGAGGACGTCCAACTTCTTCAGGCCGTAGAAGAAGTGCAAGCCCAACTGGGGGATGTTGGATCTGGTGATGTGGATCTCCTCCAGTTTCTTGTAGCTTTGCAGTATGGGGCTCATATGTAGGTCGTTCATGTTGTCTTCGGGGGCCGAGATTTTCAGCACTTCAGTGTCCAGCGCTACGCCGTCCAAGTTGACCGACCCGGTCATCCCGCCCTTGGTGCAGCTCACCAGCTTGCGGCCCTTGGTGTCCAAGGTGCACGTGCATCTGGACGGGCACGAGGCTATCGAGCCAATTTGGGTGGCCAGAGTGGTAATCAGGAGCAGTTTAACGAACATCCTGCAACAAAAAAATGTAAGGATTAGTTAAGGGAACGAAGGGGCATATCAATTAGAACAACGATGGAGCCCTCGGGGAGATAATATTTTTATTAAGTTGTCAGGACATAAAAGATATGGAAATAAGTAAGATGCCGCCCTCATATTGTTTCCATTGTATTCGTGCCTGGAGTACAACGAGACTATTTACACTTTAAGGATTCCTCGCGACAGTGGATAACATGCACCTCCTCATAACGGCCTCGGCGTAAATTCTGCCCCATTGTTAAAAAAATAATGTCCCCCGAGATACAACATAATAACCAGTCCCGGAGTCCCGTTAAGGATCTCTTTATGCAAATTGAATTGCGACATAAAAATACATTCTTGAACCGTTTATCTGCCTCTCAGGATCTTAAGACAAGGTAGCTGTTACCTCCCGATATTTTTCAGCTTAGAAAATGGAACTATGTGTTAGACACAAAAGCCGGATTTAAGACAAAGGAAATTGGAAATTTGATTTGAGCTTACGGAGTCGGATAAATAAATAACATCGGCAATAAAATCCGTGAATTGGGGGTAAGTCGTAAAGGTGTACAACCTAAACCGTTGTATGGAACCATTTAGACCCCATAAATGGTAATTAGATGAAGTCTCAAGTTATAAAATATCTTATCTTGTTTTCATCAGGAGGTAATTTAAAGTTAAATGGCTCCATTATACTTAGGCGTCAGAATAATATTTCACCCTCCCGGTAATATCAGCTAATAACTTTCATTTCCAACAATTTTATCTGGCATAATTTTACGCAAATATGTAAATTTACGCGAGAGGGGGGACGGCAAGACCGGAAAACTTTGCGTTGTTTATGTTATCCGTTGTAAACTACTTTTGAAAGGATGTTGGCGTACGTGGAACTATGGACTAATACAGGAAGAAACCCTTTCATGCAAACGTGCTCGAATTTATAACATGATTAATAAATTTAATGAATGGAGGTTTACTCCGGTCGGTTCAACTTCTTACGAGTTAACTACGTTTAAAGTAAGTTAAAAAAGTTGTTTTGCTAGCGAAGTATTCAGTCAACAAACAAGTTTGCGACGGAAAACTAAACAATATTAGTTAATTGAAACTTTACTGTTTGTTACCTTTTGTAGGTTATTAATTAATTGTTCAAGTTTTGTGAGTAGGAAGCAAAATGATTAATTTACGTTTATTTTTAAATTTTAAAATAAATAATTACTTTATTTTATTATTATCTTACTTTTTACCATAGAAAGGTTTAAAAAAAGTGAATCAAGTGAATGTCTTTTTATTTGTTTAATTTTAAATATCTTTCTTTCTAATAGACATGTTTTTTTTTCTAAATTTTCGAGGTTAAAAGAAATACTTACCTTCTATTTATATATAGGTAAGATTAGATAAGGTAGAAAAAGACAAAACTTAAAATAAATAATTACGTCATATTTAGTTATAAAACAATAAAATTTCTTAAAAATTAAAGGGACTAATTACCTTTTATATCATTTTTTTATAATAATTCAATTCACTTATCTGAATATTTTTCTATTACTTAAAAAAATTTTCATTTTTTTCTAAATTTTTTTAAAAATAAGTTAATTTTTTCAATTCCTGACAAAATTTAAAATAAATAATTACTTTATATTTGTTTTTAAAAAATAAAATATTTTTAAATTTTATAAAATTAAATGGAATTAATTATTTTCTATATTATTTTATTATTTTCTTATCTTTAAATTAAGTAAAATGATAAATTTATATTTATATATAAAATATTTGAGAGAATATTTCTTAATTTTCTAGTAATTATCTTTCTTTTTATTTACTTATAAAAATAGACATTTTTTTTCTAAATTTTCGTGATTAAAAGAAATATTTACCTTCTCTTATATATGGATAACAATTCTTATCTTATCTGAATATTTTTCATTTTCAAATAAATGACTTTTTTCTATTACTAATAAAAATATTCTTTTATTTTTCTAAATTTATTTAAAAATAAGATAATTTTTTCAATTCCTAACAAAAAATAAATAATTACTAATAATATTTCAAGAAATTATTATTTATTATTTTCTTACCTTAAAAAAATGGAAAATGATGAATTTATATTTATTTATAAAGTAGAGAATATTTTTAATTTTCTAGTAATTATTTTTCTCTCTATTTACTTATAAAAAATAAACATGTTTTTTTCCTAAATTTTCGAAATTAAAAGAAATACTTACCTTCTATTTACATATAGGTAAAATTAGATAAGATAACAAAAAGACAAAATTTAAAATAAATAATTACTGTGTATCTTTAAATTTTTTTTTAAATTAAAGGGACTAATTACTAATTACCTTTTATATTATTTATTTATAATAATTCAATTCACATATCTGAATATTTTTCAATTTCAAATAAATGACTTATTTTCTATTAATTATAAAAATATTAATTTTTTCCTAATTTATTTAAAAGTAAGATAATTTTTTCTATTCCTGAGAAAATTTAAAAGAAATAATTACTTTTTATTTGTTTTTAAAAATTAATATATTTTTAAATTTCATGAAAATTAAATGGAATTAATTACTTTCTATATTATTTTATTATTATCTCACCATTTACAAGAGTAGAAAAATGATGATTTATATTTATTTATGAAATATTTAAGAGAATATTTTATATTTTCTTCTTTCTTTCTATATACTTATAAAAACAGGCACGTTTTTTCCAAATTTTCTAGATTAAAAGAAATACTTACCTTTTATTTATATATAGGTAAGATTAAATAATATAAAAAGACAAAATTAAAAATAAATAATTTTTATATTTATTTATAAAAAGCTGTATATTTTAGTTTTATTTTTTTTTTTTAATTAAAGGGAGTAATTACCTTTAATATTATTTATTCTATTATTAACTTACCTCTTGGAAAAGTAAAAAGAGAATGATAAATTTATTTTTATTTATAAAACAGATAATTGAAAATTCTCCAGTACATTCTATTTACTCATAAAAACAGGCATGTTTTTCTATATTTTCGAGATTATTTGAAAGGGATACTTACTTATGTACCTTATTAATTTTTTTTAAATAAAGTAAACTAATTACATTTTATTTATTATTCTATATAGAAAGAAATTAATGTATTTATTTTTATTAATAAAAGAGAGAAGTGAATATTTTTAATTATATTTTTATTTTTTTTTTTATTAAACTGTGTATGTTATTTTAAAGCTTTTTAAAACCCTTAATATTAAGCTTTTTACATTTGTTTAAAAATATTTTGGATTGACGTCGTTATTTTAAAGCTAAACGTTAAAAAAGTCAATTACTTTTTCCGTCAGCTGACATTATTATTCCGTTACGTTCAAAAAATGCAAACTCTCCTCGTTTACAACTTAATTCGATAACCACCGGAGACCCATATCGTAACCGGTCGGCAAATGCAGCCGAAACTGAACATTCGGTTTGCAGACGACGAAAATTAAAGAAGAAAAAATAAAAAAAAAGAAACCGTAGGCAAAACGTTCGGGCATAAGTCGGGCCCATTCCCATTCGGCGCATTTGCCCGCCGAAAGTACTAAGTACACACATTCGACATTAGCGTGGCTCTAAACTGCTGTAAAAACTAACCACCGGGAAAAGTCTAGTAAATTTTTATGCAAAAGCGGAACGAGCGGAAAGGCAGCGCCTGATTTACATCCCTGCATATGCATGCGGATGCGAGATTCGATTGTTTTCAAAACCGGGGAGGGAATGCCATCTAGAACTCGGCAAAGTATATATGTGTATATGGCTCGTAATGTATGTATGAGATAAACAAATATGTTCAGACGCAAATTGCTTTGATTTGCCCGCCGCATTCGTCCTTTGCGTCGTTCATTTGTTGCGTTTTCCTGACGTTCAACGGTTTATTTAATATGGGGAAATATGTTTTAACTCTATTTAATAATAAACTTTGCCCAGCATAAGCAAGCTCTTTTTATTTTTACATAAATATTATCTACTTCGAGTATCATTTTTAAAATTCACAACAAAAAAATTTTAATTTCTATAAATAAATACAAGGAAATTATTTTTTAATAGTGTCAAAAATTATAAAAAATACATTTATTTGTTTTATGAATAAAAACAAATTCATCATTTTATAAATAATTAAAACATATTTCTTTTAAATATTGTCGAAAATTTAGAAAAATTAAAAATATTCACTTATCTGTTTTATATATATTATAAAAATAAACTCCTCATATTCTTTCTACTTCTCTAAAAGGTAAGAAAATAATAGAAAAATATAAATAATTTACATGAAATTTAAAAATATCCTACTTTTTATAAATAATTATAATTATATAATAATATAATTATTTTATTTATATTTTAAATTTTGTCGAAAATTTAAAATCTTATCTAAAAATAAATAAAAGGTAAGTATTTCTCTAATCTCAAAAATTTAGAAAAACAAATTTTTTTAATATGCAAACTGTCACAAAGATATTTATAGTTAATAATTAAAAATATTCACTTATTTGTAAAGTAAGATAATAATAGAAAAGTATAAGAGGTAATTAACTCAATTTAATTTTCATGAAATTTAAAAATATAATACTTTTTATAAATAAATATAATGTAACTACTTATTTTAAATTTTGTCGTGAATTGAAAATCTTATCTACAAATAAAAAGAAGGTAAATAATTTCAAAAATTTAGAAAAACATGTGAGCTTTTTATAAGTAAATGATAATTAAAAATATTCACTTATTTGTTTTATAAATAAAAATAAATTCATCATTTTCTTTTTACTTCTCTGAAAAGTAAGATAATAATAGAAATGTATAAGAGGTAATTAACTCAATTTAATTTTCATGAAATTTAAAAATATAATACTTTTTATAAATAAATATAATGTAACTACTTATTTTAAATTTTGTCGTGAATTGAAAATCTTATCTACAAATAAAAAGATGGTAAATAATTTCAAAAATTTAGAAAAACATGTGAACTTTTTATAAGTAAACAAAGTTATTTTAATTGATAATTAAAATTATTCACTTATCTGTTTTATAAATAAAAATGAATTTTTCATTTTCTTTCTATTTCCCTAAAAAGTAAGATAATAATATAAAAATTAATTAACTCCATTTAATGTTCATGAAATTTAAAAATATATTGGTTTTTACAAATATATATATATATATATATATATATATATATATATATATATATATATATAAAGTATCTATTTGTTTTAAATTTATCGAGAATTGAAAATCTTTCCTACAAATAAATAGAAGGTGAGTATTTCTTATAAATAATATCAGAAATTTAGAAAAGTTTGTCTATTTTTTATAAGTAAATAGAAACAAAGATATTTATTTACTTGATAATTAAAAATATTCACTCATTTGTTTCTACTTCTCCAAAAGGTAAGTTAATAATAGAATATTATAAAAGATAATCAGTTGCATTTAATTTTTAAGAAATTTAGAAATATTATATTATTACTTATTTTAAATTTGACAGAATTAAATATAAAATACTAAAAGATAAGTATTTCTTTCAATTAATTTGCAAAAAGCAGAAAATAGACAATTACTAGAAAATTAAAAATATTCTCTTAAATATTTCTTTTAATAATAAAATAATATAAAAAATAATTAATTTCTTTTAATTTTCATGAAATATTTTTTAGAAACAAATATAAAGTAATATTTTATTTTAACTCTTGTCAGGTATGGAAAAAATAAGTAATTTAACATAATTAATTGATTATTTTAATATTAATTAATTTAGAAAATATATGAATGTTTTTATAAGTAATAAATAAGAAAGTCATATACTTGAAAATTAAAAATATTCATTTATCTATTTTCTTTAAAAGGTAAGATAATAGAATACTGTAAAAGGTAATTAATTCCTTTTAACTTTAAAGTTTTTTTAAGGAATTAATAGAAATAATCTTAAAATAAAAAAAAACAGATATCTCAATTAAAATTAAAATTATTTAAAAGAAATACTTACCTAATCATCCTTCTAGAAAAGTAAAAGAAAAATGAAAGAATTTTATATCTGAAGAAAGTAAAATATTTTTTAAGATATAAGATAAGATATTTAATAAGTAAGTAGAAAGAAACAAGTTTTCCTAAAAATATTCTATAAAATAATTAATTTTTTTAATTGAAAATTGAACAATATATAATTTTTTTCTTGAATTAAATAATATGTTTATTTTTATTAATAAAAGGTAAGTATAACTCAAAAATTCTTGAAAGTTCACGAAATTAAAATTCTCTATATATTTATTTATTTTTGTCAATATGTAAAATTTGTTTATTATTATTATTTTTTAGAAAATATAATAACTTATCATTTTTTCTAACTTTAAAAACATACATATTTAAACGAATTGCTCCAAAACAAGCAAATCCAAATCGATTTCCTTTCCCCATCCCAACGATTTTTTTAATCATCACCATTTTTTTAATTACGTGCAAACATTTATACAGTGATACCGGCAAAATTTCGAGGAAGGTAATCACGTTAACACGACCAAAATATCGGAATCCACTCAAAGAAATTATTAAAGAAGACCAGGCCCAACAATTTTTCCTAATATATTTCCACACCGCGGCCAATTATATTACACAGGTGGTCGACCCCCGTCCGCGGGGTTGCGCAAGTTAATTTTTAATTTGCCGAAAGCGCCTTTGATGTCGAAGGTAAACGCTTCAAAACGTTAACACTTAGATAATTCCCCGGACCGTCTAAATTGCCCCGACCGATTTCTTAAACGGGTTAATTAACGGCAGATCAAAGCCCGGGGGAGGCGAAAAACAGTGGACCTCGACAGATTTCGATGTTAATTGAAAGCAAATAACGTTACAAAAAAAATGCAGCTGTAGCCACAATTTAATCGCGGCATGTGATCAAATTTAAAAAGATACAAATCTACGTCCGTCGGCCGTGGGCAAAAGCGCAGCTAAACAAACCGGCAGGATTAAACATGCTCCTTTTAAATCGGCGACCGTATCTGGCACGCGTCATCTGCACGTTCAAAATTAAACAATCTTCCAACATGTAAATGCATTGTGCTGCTGCGTAAACATATTTAATGCCAACTTATGTACGTATCCCATTATCCGGTTTAATTAACCCGCTAGGTGAATATTTGCGGTGCCTTTGTACTCGATACTTGGTGATTGATACCATATAAATATGATGTATCGGATGCCAGGTATTGGTCGGCGTATTTGGGTCGTAAACTGATCATATCTGGTCTTGTTACACCGTGTGCAACAATTAAACATCGCTTATTGTCCGGTGAGTCCGTACACAAACAACAGTTAACAGGTACGAATTAAGACCTACTTTAAACAATGGTCGTGTGGTGTTTACGGGGGACACCATCAAGTGTCAATTGATTGATCAATCCGGTCATTTTAGTGTTATTGATGGGCCGGATCAACCCCTCAATTAAAACAAAAATATCGGTTGGCTGTCAGCGGGCTTTATTGGACGATTAATGGATTCAAATAAGTAAATAATTACCGCCCCCCACACCGGTACGGGTGGATTACACCTCCGGTGAAAAATTCGGTCCTATCACCGACGACGTCACGGCGACAGGACGTGTCCGATGGTTGGCAACATTAATCAACGGTTTAGTAATGATATATGATAGCAGCGAGATAAACGCGGAAGCCGTTTTGATTCCGGGCAAAGACGACGAAGTTTTGCGGGTTCGCCAACTTCACTTGCAGCCAATATCGGTGTTGGTTGAGGCCGATTAAAGGACTGTGCCGCCTAGTGGGGATGTCAATCAAACGCTGTTTAACTTTGTAAGCCGCGTATATTAAGTTTGCACGGCAACTTCTTGAAGAATAACGCCGACGAGCTTCTGGCTTGGAGATGGGATAAAAGGTTTTAAGGGGTGCGTTGCCTGTATTGAATTAAGTGGCTGTTTCAGGCTGGGATCTGTCTGGATCGTTAACGGGGATTTAAGAGGTTATTTCCATTTCGGACACCTTTTTCTCAGTTAAAAAAAGTACATTGGGTCAGCATGAGCATTTTTGACCTTGAAAACTATAGAGTGACATGAGGTGACACCTCATATTATGAAGTGGAACCCACAGAAATTTAGGCAAACTGTCTAAGTGTTTATTCGTTCTGGCTATAAAAACTTTAAATAGAATGTTGGAGGTATTGTGTGGAGAAGTCGATATAAGACCAGGGTCTATCTAGAAAAATTATTTAAAGGATTATTTCTGTTTCGAATATCTTAAATATCTTTTTCAACATCTGTTGACAAGACTTTACTGATTGTGCATGGACATATTTGAAGTCAAATATCACACTTCCATATACTATTTTCAAAATAGTTAAAGGAAAAATAAAACCTTCGAATATGATGTAATTTAAGGCAACCACAACAAGCTGCAGACATTCCATACATTTTTGATAAACCGTCTATCTATTATATGTGAGATACTCATCCTGGGCATAAAAGTTTTAAAGAGAATATTGGTGATATTGGGTGAAGAAGTCAATATAAGCCCAGGATCTATCTAGAAAAAATGTTTAAAGGATTATTTTTGTTTCGAATATCTTAAATATCTTTTTCAACACCTATTGATAAGATGTTACTGTTTGTGCATGGACACATTTGAAGTCAAATATCACACTTCCATCTACTATTTTCTAAATAGTTAAAGGAGAAATAAAACCTTCGAGTATGTTGTGATTTAAGGCAACCACAACAAGCTGCAGCCATTCCATATAATTTTGATAAACCGTCTAACTATTATATGTGAGATACTCGTCCTAGACATAAAAGTTTTAAAGAGAATATTGGTGATATTGAGTGAAGCAGTCAATATAAGTCCAGGATCTATCTAGAAAAATTATTTAAAGGATTATTTCTGTTTCTAATATCTTAAATATCTTTTTCAACATATGTTGACAAGACTTTACTGAATGTGCATGGACACATTTGAAGTCAAATATTACACTTTCATATACTATTTTCTAAATATTTAAAGGAGAAATAAAACCTTCGAATATGATGTAATTTAAGGCAACCACAACAAGCTGCAGCCATTCCATATAATTTTGATAAACCGTCTAACTATTATATGTGAGATACTCGTCCTAGACATAAAAGTTTTAAAGAGAATATTGGTGATATTGAGTGAAGAAGTCAATATAAGCCCAGGATCTATCTAGAAAAATTATTTAAAGGATTATTTCTGTTTCGAATATCTTAAGTATCTTTTTCAACACCTATTGATAAGATGTTACTGTTTGTGCATGGACACATTTGACGTTGAATGCCACACTTCTATCTACTATTTTCTAAATAGTTAAAGGAGAAATAAAACCTTCGAATATGATGTGATTTAAGGCAACCACAACAAGCTGCAGCCATTCCATACAATTTTGATAAACCGTCTAACTATTATATGTGAGATACTCATCATGGACATAAAAGTTTTAAAGAGAATATTGGTGATATTGAGTGAAGAAGTCAATATAAGCCCAGGATCTATCTAGAAAAATTATTTAAAGGATTATTTCTGTTTCGAATATCTTAAGTATCTTTTTCAACACCTATTGATAAGATGTTACTGTTTGTGCATGGACACATTTGACGTTGAATGCCACACTTCTATCTACTATTTTCTAAATAGTTAAAAGAGAAATAAAACCTTCGAATATGATGTGATTTAAGGCAACCACAACAAGCTGCAGCCATTCCATATAATTTTGATAAACCCTCTAACTATTATATGTGAGATACTCGTCCTAGACATAAAAGTTTTAAAGAGAATATTGGTGATATTGAGTGAAGCAGTCAATATAAGTCCAGGATCTATCTAGAAAAATTATTTAAAGGATTATTTCTGTTTCTAATATCTTAAATATCTTTTTCAACATCTGTTGACAAGACTTTACTGAATGTGCATGGACACATTTGAAGTCAAATATTACACTTTCATATACTATTTTCTAAATATTTAAAGGAGAAATAAAACCTTCGAATATGATGTAATTTAAGGCAACCACAACAAGCTGCAGCCATTCCATATAATTTTGATAAACCGTCTAACTATTATATGTGAGATACTCGTCCTAGACATAAAAGTTTTAAAGAGAATATTGGTGATATTGAGTGAAGAAGTCAATATAAGCCCAGGATCTATCTAGAAAAATTATTTAAAGGATTATTTCTGTTTCGAATATCTTAAGTATCTTTTTCAACATCTATTGATAAGATGTTACTGTTTGTGCATGGACACATTTGACGTTGAATGCCACACTTCTATCTACTATTTTGTAAATAGTTGAAGGAGAAATAAAACCGTCGAATATGATGTGATTTAAGGCAACCACAACACAGATATTCGTCCTGGGCATAAAAGCTTTAAAGAGAATGTTGGTGATATTGAGTGGAGAAATCTATATAAGTCCAGGATCTATATGGAATGTTATATAAAGGGTTATTTATATTTCGAATACCTTTTTGAATGCCACACTTCCTACCACAACTTCCCAAAAAGCTAAAGTAGAAATAAAACCTTTGAATATGATGTAATTGAAGGCAACACAACAAGCTGCAGCCACACAAAACAATTTCGATAAACCGCCTAATTATTATAAGTGATTTATTCGTCCCGAGGATAAAAGCCTTAAACAGAACGTTGGCGGTATTGAATCAAGTGGACGACGTAAGCTCCGGGATCTGTCCAGAACGTTAATAGGGATTTAACGGGCATTTCCACCATGATACGTACTTTCTTTAAGCCATATAAATTTACTTCGCGTATAAATCACAAATTGAAAGTATCATGGCATTGTTTCAGCGGTTAATTGAAAGGAGTTCTTTTATTTTTTCCGTCGTGCCGCTTAAATTTATGTAGTTGTTTTTGTACGGTGAAAGGAGCGATGCCAATAAATAAAGTGGAAGCTTCGGGAGCTTAATGAATTTGAAATGCCGGCTCGTACTTTGTTTTATTTTGACGGGAAATCACTTTCGAATATAATGAAGGCAGGTGTTTCAACTTTTATGCTAATTACTGTTATGATTTATGGTTTATGCACATTCGCCTTGTTTTGTTACAAAGTGTTCGGGCCTGAAAGCTCTCTAAAACACAAAGGAAAAAGCCCCGTTTCTGTCAATAGCCAATTAACTCGTTTTTTTTTTTATATTTATTGGCAAGTTTTTTCCGTTTTTAATAATGATAATAATTTGCTATTTACACACAAAGTGACACTTGATTTTGGCACTAAATTATTGGTAATAAATTTATTGCGAATGAAATAAATATGTATCAACTTGACTAATCACCACATAATTTAGGATTCTACAGGCGTTTAATGTTCCGTTAGTAGTCGACATCAATTTCCTATGTTTATACGTGTGTATTCTCCCATTCGACAAACATTATGGATATGCCGGACGGTTAAATAACATTCATATAGACATATTAGTACTACTGTATTTATATGCCAAATATTGTGGAAGTAACATTCAATATACACAAAACACAACATCCTGTCTAACGGATTATTGCCCGTTTCATGGATTTAATGACGATCACATGTACTCTATTAATAGGTACATTTCATTATTAAATGTGGACACAATATTTTAAAATCTAATTGAGATTTAACACAATTAAACAAAATATTGACATACAAATATATTTATTTACCAGACGTTCCTTAATACATTAATCATCTCATTATTTTCAAAGAAAGTCTTTAAAATTATTGTGTCAAGTATAAAATTAACTTAAAATTTTACTGATACAAACATGGAACCAAAACTAAAGAAATACTTCCAATACTTAATTCATAAGAAGGCTAAAAATTATTTGTTTCAATGTAGAAGAATTTACTTTTTAATGTATACTTAAATGGACTTCAACTGTAAGTTGTAATTTATAAGAAAGTCTTAAAATTATTGTGTATAGTCTAAAATGATTTTAAATTTTACTGACAAAAAAGTGAGACACAAATATATGAGTAAAGAAATACTTGAGAACCAACATAAGAACTTCTCGTAGACCTGTGATCATCTAAAGAGAAGAAACTTGCACTGTGTGAAAATAGTAGCTCCAGATACCTCTATAAATTCTAATATTTCATCTTAATATATTTCCAATACTTAATTCATAAGAAGACTAAAAATTATTTGTCTAAATGTAAAAGAATTTACTTTTTAATATATACTTAAATGGACTTCAACTGTAAATTGTAATTTATAAGAAAGTCTTAAAATTATTGTGTAAAGTCTAAAATGATCTTAAATTTTACTGACAAAAAAGTAAGATACAAACATTGAACCAAAAGTAAAGAAATGCTTGAGAACCAACATAAGAACTTCTCGTAGCACATGTGATCATCTAAAGAGAAGAAACTTGCACTGTGTAAAAATAGTAGATCCAGATACCTCTCTAAATTCTAATATTTCATCTTAAAATATTTCCAATACTTAATTCATAAGAAAACTAAAAATTATTTGTTTCATTGTAGAAGAATTTACTTTTTAATGTATTCTTAAATGGACTTCAACTGTAAGTTGTAATTTATAAGAAAGTCTTAAAATTATTGTGCAAAGTCTAAACTGATCTTAAAATTTTGCTGACAAAAAAGTGAGACACAAACATGGAACCAAAACTAAAGAAATACTTGAGAACCAACATAACAACTTCTCGTAGCACCTGTGATCATCTAAGAAGAAGAAACTTGTACTGTGTGAAGATAGTAGATCCAGATACCTCTATAAGTTCTAATATTTCGTCTTAAAATATTTTCAATACCTAATTCATAAGAAGACAAAAAATTATTTGTTTAAATGTAGAAGTATTTACTTTTTAATGTATACTTAAATGGACTTCAACTGTAAGTTGTAATTTATAAGAAAGTCTTAAAATTATTGTGCAAAATCTAAACTGATCTTAAAATTTTGCTGACAAAAAAGTGAGACACAAACATAGAACCAAAACTAAAGAAATACTTGAGCACCAACATAAGGACTTCTTGTAACACCAGTGATCATCTAAAAAAAGAATCTTGCACTGTGTGAAAATAGTAAATCCAGATACCTCTATAAATTCTAATATTTCATCTTAAAATATTTCCAATACCTAATTCATAAGAAGGCTAAGAATTATTTGTTTAAATGTAGAAGAATTTACTTTTTAATGTATACTTAAATGGACTTCAACTGTAAATTGTAATGTATAAGAAAATCTTAAGATTATTGTGTAAAGTATCAAAATGATGTATAGTTAAAAAGTCTTGAACTGTGAGTTGTAATTTATAAGAAAGTCTTAAAATTATTGTGTAAAGTCTAAAATGATCTTAAAATTTTGCTGACAAAAAAGTGAGACATAAACATAGAACCAAAACTAAAGAAATACTTAAGAACCAACACAAAAACTTCTCGTAGTACCTATGATCATCTAAAGAGAAGAAACTTCCACTGTGTGTGATCCAAGTACCTCTGATATTTCGTTTTAAAATATTTTCATTACGTAATTTTCTAAAAAATGTTTGTATAGAGATAAAAGAATTTACTTTTTAATGTATATACAATATAAAATTACCTTAAAACATGCCTGACAAAAACCTGATACACAAACATAGCACCAAAACCAAACAAGTACTTTAGCGCCAACATAGAAACTTCCCGCAGCACCTGCCGTCATCTAATGAGAAAAAATTTGCACAGGTTGTCAAATCGCTGACGTACCTGTCTCGCAATTCCCAGTACGACCGCCATAAACACCGTCCTAATCCCCAAACCGAGTACCATAACACGCGTACCGCCAATTCACTCCAATACCTGTGTCGGAAAAGGCGGGAGCATCCCTGGAATAAATCGAGGCGATTTGCACCTCCCGCGGCGTCGACCGGATTAAATTTGTGTAAAAACGTGGAGTCGTCTGACCAACGGCCGTGGTCAGTGTACCCGTTCGGACCGCATCCGCGAACGGCGTCACATCCGGCTTTCGGGGCGCCTGTTTACGAAACAAAATGCATTATTTAATAGCGAAGGCGCGAACACATCACCCACGACTATTAATAGGTTGCATGTGCTGAATGAGGGATCAATATACTCGCCATAACAATGATTTATGGATAACCAGGTATTTTTAGGTCCATGAATGACCGGCTCCGGTTTATTTTCAGGCGACGGTCTGCGTTTCATATATTCGTCTGCGATATTATGTTGAGGGTGCGGCTGAAGACAATGCCGGGAACGTAGCGAGTGGTTAGTGGATGTGATGAACAGTTGGCGAGTTACCGTATAATTAAATTAAGATAGTTCAAGCTTGTTCGGTTTATTTAGATGGGGGTGGCGGAGGGCTGGAGAAAATTATTAACTGCACGGGAACGAAACAAATTGAAAAGTTTATGTGGCACGAGTCACATTTGGAAATTTTGTCTGAACTCCCTCAAGAACTAATTATTATAAATAGTAGTGTGTAACGTTGAGTTTAAAATAAAATAACTCGCATAATTGTCAGCGTTTTAATTGTAGTTCTACATTTGCATGTGTTAAATACATCATTACCTCATCTGTTTTGTTAATAATCAGTTCATTACTCTCCGGTTCTGTTTACGCTGTCACAGACTTTCGCAGTACCGTGGAAAAAAAGTTATGGGAAACGGCGGCTCGTATTTTCGGAATTGTTTAAGTATATGTAAATAATTTATCTTATTGTATAAAAGTTTTGCGACATCTTCAACCCCGAAACTTTCTAAGGGCGGAAAATCCGATTACGCAGATTTACAACTTTTTTTTTTTCTTATTTGCCCCTCCAGTAACAACCTGCGGTGTCTTAAACTCCAACAATAAATTTTAAAAGTGTGCTATTAAGTTTCTGCATTTGCTTTAGATCCATTCAAGTTTTATCGGTGCATGACTTTCAAAATTAAAAGCTTGGACATCAAAATTGTTTACTTAGTTCATCAAAAACTACTTTTATTGAGTCGTTTAAAAAGTACTTTATGAAGCCTCTTACTCTTTAATAATGAGTCTTTTTATGTTAAACACCATAAACTTATTAATTTTATTTTTTATTAACTACTTTAGTTTTTTTGTGTCGCCTTGTTCACAAGAAGAATTCTCACACTCACACAATTTACGACTAAAATGAAGTGAAAATAGTAGATCCAGATAAATCCATAAATTCTAATATTGTATCTTAAAATATTTCCAATACCTAATTCATAAGAAGACTAAAAATTATTTGTTTAAATGTAGAAGAATTTACTTTAATGTATACTTAAATTGACTTCAACTGTAAGTTGTAATTTATAAGAAAGTCTTAAAATTATTGCGTAAAGTCTATAATGATCTTAAAATTTTGCTGACAAAAAAGTGAGACACAAACATGGAACCAAAACTAAAGAAATACTTGAGAACCAACATAAGAACTTCTCGTAACACCTGTGATCATCTAAAGAAAAGAACTTGCACTGTGTGAAAATAGTAGATCCAGGTACCTCTATAAATTCTAATATTTCATCTTAAAATATTTCCAACACCTAATTCATAAGAAGACTAACAATTATTTGTTTAAATGTAGAATAATTTACTTTTTAATGTATACTTAAATGGACTTCAACTGTAAGTTGTAATTTATAAGAAAGTCTTAAAATTATTGTTTAAAGTCTAAAATGATCTTAAATTTTACTGACAAAAAAGTGAGACACAAATATAGAACCAAGAGTAAAGAAATACTTGAGAACCAATATAAGAACTTCTTGTAGCACCTGTGATCATCTAAAGAGAAGAAACTTGAACTGGCTGAAAATATTAGATCCAGATACCTCTATAAATTTTAATATTTTATCGTAATATATTTCCAATACTTAATTCATAAGAAGACTAAAAATTATTTGTTTCAATGTAGAAGAATTTACTTTTTAATGTATTCTTAAATGGACTTCAACGGTAAGTTGTAATTTATAAGAAAGACTTAAAATTATTGTGTATAGTCTTCAATGATCTTAAATTTTACTGACAAAAAAGTGAGACACAAATATAGAACCAAGAGTAAAGAAATACTTGAGAACCAATATAAGAACTTCTTGTAGCACCTGTGATCATCTAAAGAGAAGAAACTTGAACTGGCTGAAAATATTAGATCCAGATACCTCTATAAATTTTAATATTTTATCGTAATATATTTCCAATACTTAATTCATAAGAAGACTAAAAATTATTTGTTTCAATGTAGATGAATTTACTTTTTAATGTATTCTTAAATGGACTTCAACTGTAAGTTGTAATTTATAAGAAAGACTTAAAATTATTGTGTATAGTCTTCAATGATCTTAAATTTTACTGACAAAAAAGTGAGACACAAATATAGAACCAAGAGTAAAGAAATACTTGAGAACCAACATAAGAACTTCTTGTAGCACCTGTGATCATCTAAAGAGAAGAAACTTGAACTGGCTGAAAATATTAGATCCAGATACCTCTATAAATTCTAATATTTTATCGTAATATATTTCCAATACTTAATTCATAAGAAGACTAAAAATTATTTGTTTCAATGTAGAAGAATTTACTTTTTAATGTATACTTAAATGGACTTCAACGGTAAGTTGTAATTTATAAGAAAGTCTTAAAATTATTGTGTATAGTCTACAATGATCTTAAATTTTACTGACAAAAAAGTGAGACATAAATATAGAACCAAGAGTAAAGAAATACTTGAGAACCAACATAAGAACTTCTCGTAGCACCTGTGATCATCTAAAGAAAAGAAACTTGCACTGTGTGAAAATAGTAGATCCAGATACCTCTATAAATTCTAATATTTCATCTTAAAATATTTCCAATACTTAATTCATAAGACTAAAAATTATTTGTCTAAATGTAAAATAATTTACTTTTTAATGTATACTTTAATGAACTTCAACTGTAAATTGTAATTTATAAGAAAATCTTAAAATTATTGTGTAAAGTCTAAATTGATCTTAAAATTTTGCTGACAAAAAAGTGAGACACAAACATGGAACCAAAACTAAAGAAATACTTGAGTACCAACATAAGAACTTCTCGTAACACCTGTGATCATCTAAAGAGAAGAAACTTGCACTGTGTGAAGATAGTAGATCCAGGTACCTCTATAAATTTTAATATTTCATCTTAAAATATTTCCAATACTTAATTCATAAGACTAAAAATTATTTGTCTAAATGTAAAATAATTTACTTTTTAATGTATACTTTAATGAACTTCAACTGTAAATTGTAATTTATAAGAAAATCTTAAAATTATTGTGTAAAGTCTAAATTGATCTTAAAATTTTGCTGACAAAAAAGTGAGACACAAACATGGAACCAAAACTAAAGAAATACTTGAGTACCAACATAAGAATTTCTCGTAGCACCTGTGGTCATCTAAAGAGAAGAAACTTGCACTGTGTGAAGATAGTAGATCCAGGTACCTCTATAAATTTTAATATCTCATCTTAAAATATTTCCAATATCTAATTCATAAGAAGACTAAAAATTATTCGTTTAATTGTAGAAGAATTTACTTTTTAGTGTCTACATAAATGGACTTCAACTATAAGTTGTAATTTATAAGAAAGTCTTAAAATTATTGTGCAAAGTCTAAAATGATCTTAAAATTTTGCTGACAAAAAAGGAGACACAAACATAGAACCAAAACTAAAGAAATACTTGAGCACCAACATAAGAACTTCTCGTAGCACCTGTGGTCATCTAAAGAGAAGAAACTTGCACTGTGTGAAAATAATATTCCAGGTACTTGTATAAATTCTAATATTTCATCTTATAATATTTCCAATACATAATTCATAAGAAGACTAACAATTATTTGTTTAAATGTAGAAGAATTTACTTTTTAATGTATACTTAAATGGACTTCAACTGTAAGTATATTGTGTAAAGTCTAAAGTGATCTTAAAATTTTACTGACAAAAAAGTGAAACACAAACACATAACCAAAACTAAAGAAATACTTAAGAACAACGTAAGAACTTCTCGTTTCTAAATTTTCTTTATGTCCATTCAAGTTGTATCGGTTCATGACTTTTAAAATTAAAAACTTACAAAGCACACTGGACTCCACATTTATTGATTTTATTAAATACTTGGATCCGTTTACTTTAGTTTTTTTGTGTCGCCTTGTTCACAAAATGACTTCTCCAACACACACACACACACACTCACACAATTTACGACTAAAATAATAAATAGAAAAGTAGTTCCACATCAATATTTTATTTCAGTCAAGGAATCCATAAAACGACGGTTCGCTTTGTTGACAGAAAAGTTCACAAAACAGGCCACGAAATATTCGCCGCAAAAAGAAAACATAATGAAACACAAAACATGCATAAAAAAGGAAAGGCCTCGTTTCATATTTTCACATGTGCAGCCCGCCGTTAAATATTTCTGTTTACGTTTTAAACGAGATATACCATTAACGGGGCAAATAATGTAATGCAATGGTATTAAATGTGGTTGCGTTGGAATCGACGGAATTTTTGATGTGAATGGGATGTTGCTGTACCATAAATTCGTGCTACTAATGTAAGCTTTTAACTAAATACAAATATTGTGTTTTTTGGGGTGAGGTACAAGATTAGTTACACTAAACCAGGATTTGATGTTTTTGTTGACCTTTTGGCATCATTTTTTCACATTGATAACTTCCATTTTTGTTCACCGTTCTTCAAAAGTTGAGTATCCCCCAGAAATATCATCAGAATTCAGCCCCTCTTTTTCAAGAATATGTTCAATGGAATTCAGTGAAATGGTAAAATATTATTTAGAAGAGAAAACATAACTTTTCACATTGATAACAGCCATTTATATTTAAATTCTTTTAAATATCATCAGAATTTATTTAATTTCTTTTAAGATAAAATATCATCAGAATTCGGTCTATATACTTCAGGAATCTATTAAATATGCTTTCTAAATTGTTTGAAAAGAGAGTATATCATTTTGCACATAGATAATTTCAATTTTATTACTTTAGAATTTTTTGAGGTAATAAATATCATCAAAATTCAGTCTCTTCACTTCAAGAATCAATTCTATGAACTTTGTAAATTAAATTGTAGAAGAGACAACAGCATTTTGTTACATTGATATCTTCCATTTTTATTTCTATTCTTTTATGGACTTTCTAAATTATTTTAAAAAAGAGTACATCACTTTCCACATAGATAATTTCAATTTTATTACACTTCTTCTTCAAAGGTTGAATATTGTCTAGTAAATTCATCAGAATTCAGTTTCTTCCCTTCAGGAAACTGTTCGATGGAGTTTGTAAATTAAATTGAAGAGAAAACATCACTTTGATACATCGATATCTTCCAATTTATTTATGTTCTTTTAAGCTTAGTTCATCTCCAGAAATATCATCAGAATTCAGTTTTTTCATTTCAGGAATCTGTTCGATGGACTTCCTAAATTGTTTTAAAAGAGAGTACATCACTTTCCACATAGATAATTTCAATTTTATTACACCTCTTCTTCAAAGGTTGAATCTTCTCTAATAATATCATCAGAATTCAGTTTCTTCACCTCAGGAATCTGTTCGATGGATTTTGTAAATTAAATTGGAGAAGAGAAAACATCACTTTGATACATCGATATATTCCATTTTTATTTATATTCTTTTAAGCTTAATTCATCTCCAGAAATATCATCAGAATTCAGTTTCTTCATTTCAGGAATCTGTTCGATGGACTTCCTAAATTGTTTTAAAAGAGAGTACATCACTTTCCACATAGATAATTTCAATTTTATTACACCTCTTCTTCAAAGGTTGAATCTTCTCTAATAATATCATCAGAATTCAGTTTCTTCACCTCAGGAATCTGTTCGATGGATTTTGTAAATTAAATTGAAGAAGAGAAAACATCACTTTGATACATAGATATCTTCCATTTTTATTTATATTCTTTTAAGCTTACTTCATCTCCAAAAATATCATCAGAATTCAGTTTCTTCATTTCAGGAATCTGTTCGAAGGACTTCCTAAATTGTTTTAAAAGAGAGTACATCACTTTCCACATAGATAATTTCAATTTTATTACACCTCTTCTTCAAAGATTGAATCTTCTCTAATAATTTCATCAGAATTCAGTTTCTTCACCTCAGGAATCTGTTCGATGGATTTTGTAAATTAAATTGAAGAAGAGAAAACATCACTTTGATACATAGATATCTTCCATTTTTATTTATATTCTTTTAAGCTTACTTCATCTCCAAAAATATCATCAGAATTCAGTTTCTTCATTTCAGGAATCTGTTCGATGGACTTCCTAAATTGTTTTAAAAGAGAGTACGTCACTTTCCACATAGATAATTTCAATTTTATTACACCTCTTCTTCAAAGGTTGAATCTTCTCTAATAATATCATCAGAATTCAGTTTCTTCACCTCAGGAATCTGTTCGATGGATTTTGTAAATTAAATTGAAGAAGAGAAAACATCACTTTGATACATCGATATATTCCATTTTTATTTATATTCTTTCAAGATTAGTTCTCCTCCAGAAATATCATCAGACTTCAGTTTCTTGATATCAGGAATCTATTCGATGGACTTTCTAAATTGTTTTAAAAGAGAGTACATCACTTTCCACATAGATAATTTCAATTTTATTACACTTCTTCTTCAAAGGTTGAATCTTCTCTAATAATATCATCAGAATTCAGTTTCTTCACTTCAGGAATCTGTTCGATGGATTTTGTAAATTAAATTGAAGAAGAGAAAACATCACTTTGATACATCGATATTTTCCATTTTTATTTATATTCTTTGAAGATTAGTTCTTCTCCAGAAATATCATCAGAATTCAGTTTCTTCATTTCAGGAATCTGTTCGGTTGACTTCCTAAATTGTTTTAAAAGAGAGTACATCACTTTCCACATATATAATTTCAATTTTATTACACTTCTTCTTCAAATGTTGAATCTTCTCTAATAATATCATCAGAATTCAGTTTCTTTACTTCAGGAATCTGTTCGATGGATTTTGTAAATTAAATCGAAAAAGAGAAAACATCACTTTGATACATCGATATATTCCATTTTTATTTATATTCTTTCAAGATTAGTTCTCCTCCAGAAATATCATCAGACTTCAGTTTCTTCATATCAGGAATCTGTTCGATGGACTTTCCAAATTGTTTTAAAAGAGGGAACATCACTTTCCACATAGATAATTTCAATTTTATTACTCCTCTTCTTCAAAGGTTGAATCTTCTTTAATAAGATCATCAGAATTCAGTTTCTTCACCTTAGGAATCAGTTCGATGGACTTTCTAAATTCTTTTAAAAGAGAGTACATCACTTTCCACAAAGATAAGTTCAATTTTATTACACTTCTTGTTCAAAAGTTGAATCTTCTCTAGTAATATCAACAGAATTCAGTTTCTTCATTTCAAGAATCGGGCTTTGTGAATTAAATTGAAGAAGGGAAAACATCACTTTGATACATCGATAACTTACATTTTTATTTAAATTCTTTTAAGATTAGTTCTTTTCGAGAAATATCTTCAAAATTCACTCTCTAAACTTCAGGAATCTTTTCAATAGACTTGATAACTTTTGATATATTTTTTTTTATACTTCTTCAAATGTTGGAGCTTCCTTGGTAATATCATCAGAATTCAACTTCACCACTTCAGAAATCTAAACAACGAACTTTACAAATTACATTGACCAGCACCCTGGAGGATGCGGGTCAAGCATCCAAACATCTTAAGAGGTTACAAGCAATTAGATTACCCACCAACTTCCAAGCACCTTCAGCAGTGTTATTTCAGTTTTGCGTTTCAGGAAGTGAAGTGCAACCTGGCGTATGTTTATTAGCCAGTTCGGTAGTTGCAAATGGCATTAGCCTAAATGCACAAGAAAGCCGGACCAGTAATTCGATTTGGAGCTGCGGCGATGTTGCGGGCTCGGCTTACGTCCTTCCCCCCTCTGTCTAAATACGGCAACCGACTATTCCGTCGGGGTTATTATTAATTATGCATTCGTAAATTTCCGATTAACTTTGCGAGACACTTAAGCGTCGTGGTGTTTTACTTAAGCTTTGATCTCTTGTCTTGAGTGGTGTTTTACCAGGATCTGGTTGAGTATCGTGACGCACCGCAAGCCTTTCATCATCTTGCTGTGTACGAGAGGGTATTGTGTTGTAACGTCGTTACTTGGCCTGGTGGGGACTCGAAATTATCACAGGATTTGGTCCATGAGACGTTCAGATTCAGGATGCTGGACTGGACCATATATTTTTGCTGGCAGAGTGAACATTTCGGATCGGCACGTTTTTATTTAGCCGTTCGTGAGTAATTTATGCAAATGTACATTCGATACTGCTCTCCCGGTTTATCCACACTGTTGGCTCTGACTGCTTTTTTAAAGTCAACCCTTATCTCCCTCTCAGTGAACGTGTGTGTGGGTCTGTAATTCCCGGAACTGAAGTCGCGAACGCATAAAACACTGTTGTTTTTCTTGACGTGTCACAGAGTTGAGAAATTCGGCGGAACTAATGGCCCGTTTTCCGCCAACAAATACCCCACTGAACAATTTCCAGGACGAACGTGAACTTTCTTTCCGGATAACCTTTTAATTGTCTTTTCCAATGTTGATGCCTGGTTTTCCTGAAAGGGGATTCGCGTTTTATATTTCAGGGGACTTATTAGAAGAACAGAAACTCGAAGACTAAGCTTCGCTTTATCAGATTATTGTATCTGGGAGCAAAGCCAAATTTATTATTATTAAAAATTGTAGTTCTATTTTCTCCATTATGTACCTGTGTTTAAAATATAATCTAAAAATAACCGAAGGTAATCACTAAAAACATTTATTTCAAGATGGAGGATGTTAATCTTTAAATGTAAAATAAAGCCATTCTGAAACCTGTACCAACGAAGAAATTAATCAATATATCGTGCAAAATCCTCGAGCAATGTTTGGAAATAAATTTCGATTGAAAAGAGTTTTCGTGCAATGAATATCATCAAAAAATTGAACAAATTGCTTTCAATTATTAACAAAATTAATCTTTTGACAATTGTAAATTACGTTCTTGCATGCAAAGCAATTAAGTTTTTTATTGATCGTGTTGTTATGTAAAATGAGTTGATTATGGCAATTTTCACTGATCTGGACAATGGGCTGAAGCTGGTAATCCTTGTGGTACAGTATTTAAAATATGGACTCCTTACAAATTGACCTAGAAAACCCTACTTCTACTTATTTTTAAATTAAATTAAATAAATAATATAATTAAGTATAATAATTTAAATTAAATAATTTATTTTTTTTTAAATATTTTATTCTATTTTATTGTATAACTAAGTCAAATATTTTAATTTCTTAAATTTAAATTAAATTATTTATTTATTTATTTATTTATTTAAATTGAATATATATTATTACTTTAAATAGAATATTTTATATAAAAATATAAATTAAATAGTTCATATATTAGATATTTTAATTTTATTATTATTTTTTATTATTTAAAATAAATATTTAATTTGTTTTTCTAATTTAATTAATATAAATTTTTTAATTTTAATTTTTTATTTAAATCAAAATTTAAATTTATATGTAACTTACTTAAATTAAATAGTTCATATTAGGTATTTTAATTTTATTATTATTTTTATTATTTAAGATAAATATTTCAATTTTTTATTTAAATTAAACATTTTATAAATTTTTAAATTATTATTTTTTTAATTCAAATTAAATATTTTAATTATTTTTCAAACTAATTCAAATATTTTATTATATATTTTTTTTGTATTTTAAACTATTTTCTTTTAATGAATTAAATATTTCAAATTTTTTATTATAATCAAATTAAATTACATATTTTATTTCCTTCAATTTATATTAAATATTTTAATTATTTTTTAATTGTTTTTTAGTCTATTATTTTATTTTTTTTTTTTTTTTTAAATTTAAGTTAAATATTTCAATTTTTTTTTTAATTTTTTAAAGTTTAAGTTATTTTGTTTTTTAAATTTAAATTATTTTTTAATCTAATTCAAATATTTTATTATAATTTTTTTAATTTCCTTTTTTTGTATCTTAAATAATTTCTTTAAATTGAATTAAATATTTCAATTTTTTTATTATTATCAAATTAAATTAAATATTTTATTTCCTTCAATTTAAATACATATTTTTTTAATTTTAATTATTTTTTAATTGCTTTTTAGTCTATTATTTCATTTTTTTTTCAATTTCAATTAAATAGTTTATTTTTTTTAAATTTAAATTAAATAAATTATATTCTTTTTTTTTCAATATAATTGAAAAATTTTATTTTTTAATTTAAATTTTATATATTTTTTTCATTTTAAATTAAATATTTTATTTTTTTTTAATTAAGACCAAATATTTTAATTGTTTTTATAGTATATATTAATTATTTTAATTACATTATTATAATTTTATTATTTAAAATAAATATAACAATTTTTTATTTAAACTGAACATTTCTAAAAGTTTAAATTATTTTGTTTTTTTTTTTAAATGTAAATTAAATATTTTAATTTTTTTTCAATTCAAGTTAAATCTTTTAATTTCTTTTTTTGTATTTTCTTTAATTTAATTAAATATATTAAATTTCTAAAAATTAAAGTAAATATTTTCTTTTTTAATTTATTTTTTAATTGTTTTTTAGTCTATTATTTTAATTTTTAAAATTTAAATTAAATATTTCAAATTTTTCTTCTTAATTTAACTTAAATATTTTATTATTTTTTTCAGTTTTTTTTTTTCAATTTAAATTGAATATTTTAATTTCTTTTTTATTTTTTTAATTGCTTTATAAATTAAATATTTTATTATTATTATTTCTCATTTAATTTAAGTATTACTTGTTTAAAATTAAGTTAGTTTTTTAATTTATATTTAATATATATTTTTTAATTTTAAATTAACTTAACTTAACTATTTTAGTTTTTTGTTTTTAATTTAGATTAAATATATTATTTTTCTCAATTTAAATTAAATATTTTAATTTTTAATAATTTGAATTAAAATATTATATTATTTATATTTAAATATATACCAAATGAATATTAAATTTGAACACTCCCTTCTTGGTGCTGCAATTTCTTTGTCACTGAGTATATTTATAAACGATAAAATTTTAATATTTTAAAGTAACAATAGGTTTTATTGCTGTGTAGTTAATAAATACCAATCTAAATCGATCGTACGTGATATCGGGAATGAAAAATTCATGCAATTTTTGTTTCATTACAACGTATTTTATTCACACCATTAAAATATGTGCCATAAATTCGAACATTCCTCTCTAAATTAAACCGCATAAAATTTTATTGCCGTTCAATTTTATATATTCGGTCTGTTCATGTTGTTTTATTACAAATTGCACCTACTGGGGGTGAAAAAAATTCGACAGCCAAATTGAAAATATTCCTGCAAATCGACGTTCCACGTCCGATAATCCGTGTAACGTCTGGAAAATATTCTTGCAGCCCGAGATAATAAACCGACTCGAAAGGGACGCCCTCAACCGTAAGGAAATTATGAACTGTATTCCAGTTTGTTTACGGATAAATTTGAAGGTTTTCGCAAACTTAATAAACTTCAAAGTCCCCGTTAGACGGGGTCTTTGATGCAACCGCCGATTGTGCGACGTCAAATTTTCGTATTCCTCCGTAATTTTTGCGTGAACAAAGAAAAATATACGAGTAAATATGTAGACGAGGCACTAAAGTTGGTTTAATGCAGCTGACAATGTTGTTGCCGTTCTTGTTTGCCGGGCGAATTTTCTTCGGATTTTATCCACTTGTCTCTTTGTTTTTTTTCCCCTCGTAATATTACATTTGTAAAAATTTATTTCGAGCTTGTGAAATGGCAGAGGCCGGAGGAATTTAATTAAATTCTTTGTACAAGTAAAAAAAATTAATAATTCCTAATTCAGACCGCCTTGTCTTTGTTTAACGAGCGTCTTTAAGGTAAAAAATTAATTAATCATTTAATTAATGATTTCCCGTATTAATTTCGGACGTTTTTCAAATAACGAAGTGGGAGCGAAGCAGGGGAAGCCGTTATCTGGGACTTGTCATTTTCAAATTTTTTCATTAAGGACATTTATCATAAATACTCATTCAATTAGCCAAAGTGAAAGGAGAAATGTTTTTTTGTAAGTAAGATTATTTATTAATACTGTATATTAAAAAAATTCGTTTGTAAATTTTTAAGATCTGAGGACTTGAGAAAGTTAATGATTTCATAGAATTCTTTCTAAATAAAATATATTTTTAAAAAAAGTTGCGTTCAAAAGTCAGGGATATTAAAAAAAAAAATAAAAAAACGCTTTATGTTTGACTTTTTGTTCATTTGTGGAAAAATATTTGGTGTATGAGACAAAGCTTCTCATTTAACATTTTGAAGTTTCAATTAACGAACCTTGTCTTTGAATTTCAATAAAAAAGTGAATTAATTAATTTAAATGTAACAAAAATAAGATAATTAATTTAAAATAAAAAAATATATATTAAATTTAAATTAAAAAAAAATAAAATATTTAATTAAAATTGAAAATAAAATATTTAATTTAAATTGAAAAACTATTAAAATATTTAATTTAAATGAAAGAGAAAAATTTGAAATATTTAAATTTATTTAATATTAAAAAAAAATTAAATTTAAATTGAAAAAAATATATCATTATTATATATAATATATTTAATTAAATTAAAAAACTAATAAAAATTTAAATAATAAAAATATAATATTTATAATAATAAAATATTTAATAAATAAAATATTTAATTTATGCTGAAAAAAATTTGAAAAAAGAATTAAATATTTAATTTAAATTGAAAATAAAATATAATATTATTTATTTAAATTGAAAAACTATTAAAATATTTAATTTAAATGAAAAAGGAAAATTTAAATATTTAACTTAAAAATAATTGAATTAAAAAAAATAAAATATTTAACTTAAATTTAAATTAATAATAAAATACTTAAATTAAATGAAAAAACATTTGAATTTATTTAATATTTAAAAAAAATTAAAATACTCAATTTAAATTGAAAAAAATAATATATTTAATTAAATTAGAAAACTATTAAAAATTTAAATAAAAAAGTAAAATATTTAACTTAAATCTAAACAGGTAAAAAAATATTTAAATTAAATGAAAAATATTAATAATAAAATATTTAATAAATAAATATTTAATTTAAATTAATAAAATTAAAATACATTATGTAGACAAAAAGCAATTCAAATAATTAATCTTTAAAAAAAAATGAATTATAAAAAATTAAAATATTTAATTTATATTGAAAAAAATTGAGAATAAAAATTAAATATTTAATTTAAATTGAAAAACTATTAAAATATTTAATTTAAATGAAAAAGGAAAATTTAAATATTTAACTTAAAAAAAATTGAATTAAAAAAAATAAAATATTTAACTTAAATTTAAACCAATAATAAAATACTTAAATTAAATATTTAAATTTATTTAATATTTAAAAAAAAATTAAAATATTTAATTTAAATTGAAAATAAAATAATATATTTAATTAAATTAAAAAAACTATTAAAAATTTAAATAAAAAAGTAAAATATTTAACTTAAATCTAAACAAGTAAAAAAATATTTAAATTAAATGAAAAATATTAATAATAAAATATTTAATAAATAAATATTTAATTTAAATTAATAAAATTAAAATACATTATGTAGACAAAAAGCAATTCAAATATTTAATCTTAAAAAAAAATGAATTATAAAAAATTAAAATATTTAATTTATATTGAAAAAAATTGAGAATAAAAATTAAATATTTAATTTAAATTGAAAAACTATTAAAATATTTAATTTAAATGAAAAAGAAAAATTTGAAATATTCAACTGAAATTTTAACAAATAATAAAATATATTGACTGAACAAAATGTTAAAATTTATTAAAAAAAAATAATATATATATAATATATATATATATATATATATATATATATATATATATATATATATATATATATATATAATTTAAATTGACGAAAATAATATATTTAATTAAATTAAAAAACCTATAACAAATTTAAATAAAAAAAATAAAATATTTAACTTAAATCTAAAGTAATAAAATATTTAAATTAAATGAAAAATGATAATAATAAAATATTTAATAAATAAATATTTAAATTAAAATAAATAAAATATTTAATTTAAATTAAGAAGAAAAATTTGAAATTATTAAATTTTTAAAAAATTAAAATAATAGAAAACAATTTAAAGAAAAATTGAGACAAAAATTAAAATATTTAATTTAAAATTAAAAAAATATATATTGAATTTAAAAAATAAAATATTTAATTTAAATTGAATAAAATAAAACATCTAATTTAATTTTTAAAAATTTAAAATATTTAATTCAATTTAAAATACAAAAAATTTCTTTTTTTTAATTTATATTGAAAAAAATTGAAAAAAAAATAAATATTTAATTTAAATTAAGAAGGAAGATTTGAAATATTTAATTAAATTTTTAAAAGTTAAAATAATAGACTAGAAAACAATTAAAATAAGTAAAATATTTAAATTAAAATTAAAAAAATATATATTAAATTAAAAAAAAAATAAAATATTTAATTTAAATTGAATAAAATAAAATACATATTTAATTTTAAAAATTTAAAATATTTAATTCAATTAAAAAAAATTCGAAATACAAAAAAAAAGAAATTAAAATATTTAACTTGAATTAAAAAAAAAACAATAATAAAATATTTGATTTAGATTAAAAAACAATTAAAATATTTAATTTAAATTAAAAAAATTGAGAAGTAAAAAAAAATGAAATATTTAATTTAAATTTAAAAAATTAACTGATTTAGACTTGGGCGATATGAAAGTATATCAACTTTAGTATTTATTAGAGGAAACGTGACAGCGCAACGTTATCTTTAATCTTTTTTGAAGAGACCCATGCGAATCTAATGCCATGGCTAGCCAGATCCTTCGACCTTTCACCCATAGAACATGTTTGGAATATGATGAGTAGAAAGCTAGGAAAGTTACCCCAGTCCCCACAAACTATGGAGGTTCTAAGACATGAAGTATGGGTAGCTTAGAATACTAAACCACAAAAGAAAGTACACACCTCTTCAAGAGTGCCGGAGTTCTATGTCTCCGGTACAAATAAGCTTGTCTCTCGTTGGCAAAATTGTATTGACCCAAATAGTACCAATTTTGATCAATAAAATTTTGTTTAAATTGAGATACGTGCATTTTACTCGAAAGCTTGAAAGACGCAATAACTTCTTGTCAACTCAATGGCAGAGTTCAATTTAATGTCCCATAGGTAAATCACAACCGCAGCGTAACTAACTACTTCATAACTATGAAGTGAATTAATCAAGTGTATTGACGTGTTCAATAAATGACATGAAGCAGATCTAAACAATAATACACCTGAACTAATTGGCACATTAGGCGGACTGAAACAGTTAACTGACAGTGGCTGAATACGTACGTGAATTTCGGGAATGTTTACCTATTAATAAACACGTTGACGTTACACAGTATTCTAGTTTAAATAAAATGTATGTAAAATACAATTTCGCTCGATTGCCAACACAATGGCGGTGACGGTGGGAGAGACGGGAACAAAGTAGATACAGATTTATTACTCACTTTCAGAAGCTCCGCACCGGACTCTGAAACAAAACCGGCGATTGTTATGCCAATGTTACATGAGAAATGGAATGTGTCGTTTAATTTGTGAGCTTTGTTGTCGACTCATCATTTTATAGATAAATTACGGAATTGTTCGTCACGACTGACACGGAACACCGTTGCGAGTGTACGCAATTTATCAAGACGGGATTATCGACAAATCATTTGCTTTGTTTATTATTAACGGTGTTTCCCAATATTCTGTTCATTTGTCATCAATAACGAATGAGCGAATTGTTGGATTCTGTAATTTATATATAAAAAATGATAGCCAAAAATAAATAAATTGGTTATTGTAAAAGCTCTGGAAATATATATTTTTAAAATATTATAATAATAAGTAGAAAAATAATTTAGTTTTTTTAGTTTTAAATCATATAAATGTAGTTTAAAATATACATTTTGTAACCAAAATGAAAATAAATTTCTATTTTTTAATTTATAAAAGTCAGTTCAAATTTTATATCATGAAAAAAGTAAATAAAATTAAGTTTCTTTATGTATTTAAAATAAGTACAAATATTCTTTACAATTGCAAATTTATTATTATTTAAGTACTAAAATTGATAAATTGCTTAGTAATTTCAAAAGATTAAAAAATAATAATAATTAAGTCAAAATTTATAATATTGAAATGTGAAATAGTAAAAAAATATCGATGGTTAGTTCTTTGTTTTCAATTTTTTAATTACAAATAGTTTTAAAAATTCGTTGGATGGCTAAAAGCTTTCCTGAACATAAATATCCACTTTTTTTTCGTAAAAATCAGTTTAACTTATATAATTAACCCCAAAAATATTAAAAGTAGTTTTTCATATGTTTATATTTTAAAAATGTATAAAAATATTTTGTGACTGTTAATAATTATTATTATTTTACTGCTAAAATATATAAAAGTTTAATAATTTCAGAAGCTCTTAAAAAATTAAAGCTAAAAGATTTCCTGAACACAAATATCTACTTTTTTCAATTCGTAAAAATCAGTTTAAATTTGATAATTACCTCCAAAAATATTAAAAATAATTTTGTATATGTTTATTTTTTAAAAATGTATAAAAATATTTTGTGATATTTATTTTGTAACAAAAAAATTTTCCAAAAATAAATAAATAAAATTAAGTTTCATCTGTGTATTTAAAAAAAGTACGAATTTTTTTTTATAACTGTTAATATTTATTATTATTTTACTGATAAAATATATAAAAGTTTAATAATTTCAAAAGGTCTTAAAAATATAAATCTAAAAGCTTTCCTGAACATAAATATATACTTTTATCAATTCGTAAAAATCAGTTTAAATTTTATAATTACCTCCAAAAATATTAAAAATAATTTTGTATATGTTTATTTTTTAAAAATGTATAAAAATATTTTGTGATATTTATTTTGTAATCAAAAATGTTTCCAAAAATATATATCAATTTTTTAATTTGTAAAACACACTTCAAATTTAATACCCTCCTACAAAAATAGTGAATAAAATTAAGTTTCATCTATGTATTTAGAAAGAAGGACAAAATTTTTTATAATTATTTTAGTACTAAAATATGTAAAAGTTTAATAATTTCAAAAGCTCTTAAAACTATAAAGCTAAAAACTTTCCTGAACATAAATATATACATTTTTTTTAATCCGTAAAAATCAGTTTAAATTTTATAATTACCTCCAAAATATTAAAAATAATTTTGTATGCTTATTTTTTAAAAATGTATAAAAATATTTTGTGATATTTATTTTGTAATCAAAAATGTTTCCAAAAACATATAACAATTTTTTCATTTATAAAACACAGTTCAAATTTAATACCCTCCTACAAAAAAGTAAATAAAATAAAGTTTCATCTGTGTATTTAAAAAAAAAGTACAAAAATGTTTTATAATTGTTAATTTATTATTATTTTACCAATAAAATATATAAAAGTTTAATAATTTCAAAAGCTTTTAAAAATATAAAGCTAAAAGCTTTCCTGAACATAAATATCTACTTTTTTCAATTCGTAAAAATTAGTTTCAATTTTATAATTACCCCCAAAAACATTAAAAATAATTTTTTATATCTTTATTTTTTAAAAATGTATAAAAATATTTTGTGATATTTATTTTGTAACCAAAAATTTTTCCAAAAATAAATTTCAATTTTTTTATTTGTAAAACATAGTTCAAATTTAATACCCTCCTACAAAAAAGTAAATAAAATTAAGTTTCATCCGTGTATTTAAAAAAAAAGTACAAAAATTTTTTATAAATTGTTAATTTTTATTATTATTTTACTACTAAAATATATAAAAATGTAATAATTTCAAAAACTCTTAAAAATATCGAATATTATTTTCAGTTTTTCAATTAAAATAGTTTAAAAATTTCATAAACAAAAATATTCACGTTTTTCAATTCGTAAAAATCAGTTTAAATTTTATAATTTCCTCCAAAAATATTAAAAATAGTCTTTTATATGTTTATTTTTTAAAAATGTATAAAAATATGTTGTCATATTTATTTTGTAACAAAAAAAATTTTCTCAAAAATAAATTTCAATTTTTTAATTCGTAAAACACATTTCAAATTTTATATCCTACAAAAAATAAATAAAATTAAGTTTTTTCTGTGTATTTGAAAAAATTTTAGGAAATAATAGTATTTTACTATTAAAATAGATAAATAATTTATTAAATACAAAACCTCTTAAAAAATTATAAATAAATAATTAAGAAAAAATTTGAAATATTCAGTGGGGAAATATTAAAAAAGTATATAAATATCTACGTTTTCAATTTGTTAAATTGAGTTTAAATTTTATAAATACATCCAAAAATATAAATTGAAATCAACTAAAAAAGCATAATTTAAAATTAAGTTAATAATAAGCCAAATTTTTGTATTCTCACTTTGATTAAAAATCACATAAAAAGTTTGCTGAAAATCAGCATGAAATATTTTTAATCCAAAGACTAAGATCAGGTAATAAAATAATTTAAGAAAAATATTGATGTTCCATGTTTGATTTATGCAAAAATATGGAAACAGGAGCTTCCACTATTCACACTCAATAATGCCAGACACCTAGTAATTTAATGGAAAAAATTTCAATGATTCGTCCACCAGAACAACCGACATTTTAATGCCCAATTATGCGCATGTTATTCGAAAACATTTACATATTGAGTGAGTTTTAGTGCACGTTGTAGTGGTTGGCAGGAAATTCGCTGACATATTCAAAAGCCATCGGCTCCCCGACGCAGAGACACATGTGGCGTGGTAATTTACGACGGCCCATTCGCCGCCGCCGTCGCTCCGTACTCGCGAACTTTTTTATTCGTCTACGATCTCCGTGCCGGGGGCAAAAAAAACCACCTCTCACCGCCCGAAACTTACGTCGGATCAAAGTAACACTTGACCCACAACCGGGAGCGAAATATAATTGGGACGGCTTAATTTCCTCCCCCGAAATCGGCGGCGAAGAAGCCGATCCATCGGCGGAATTCAATTTCCGCGGCCGGGGCTCTCCCTTCGACGTTGTTTGTTCGAAGAACTTTTCCGAATTAATCATATAGACAGTGTCGAATAAAAACTTTTAAATGCAAACAAAACCCGGACAAGAAGTTTCGGTGAACAATGGCTTCCTGCCTGAATTGTGTACGGACGCTGAGTGATGTGTCATTATGGAAAAGGAACAATTGGTCCTGTCTTTTTGGGATCCGTTCCGCACAAACTCGTCGGCGGTTTGCATTTATCAGTCGGATTGTTCTCATTGCGGATGACGGATAATTAAGTTCGTTATTATATAAAACTGTGACGCTGGGAGGGGGTGGAAAGGGGGGCGGATATTTTCTCGGATGTGTTGCAAAACGCTACATCGGCACGGATAAAATAAGAACGTTGAGTCATTGTGAGCTTTTCGAATGGCATAAACAAAGTGCATCTATCTACGAGTAGTTTCATTTCACAGGAGATATACACATTCACACACACACACACACACGTCCAAAAACATAGAAAACGTTTCGTGCTGTCTATTAACTCATTTTATAAACAAACAATTCGATCGATGACGTCCATTTGGCGGGGAACACTTTGCATTTTATTTTATCTCGGATGGTGCAACGCGAAGTGGTAACTTGCATTTGGACATGTCACATACAAAAATCCTGGCTGAATTCGGAGGGTGGGAAAAAAACACGGTCAAGTCCGTGGGTCAAACTATTGAATTATGTCGGACGGAACGTGTTGCGAGGGTCGAATTTAATATTGGATTTATGTTGCGAGTTCGGATGTGATTTCTAAAATAACCTGTCCCGGGATATTTGCATTCCCTTTGAGAAGTTCAACGGCAAAGTAACGTTGCACAAGATTATTTTACAAAGGGGCCTCGGATGAATAGTGAAACGAAGATTTTAGGCGAAATGTTTATTCTTAATGTCATTTTTATTTGGATAATAATGTGACAATCCAAATAATTAAAATAATGATCTAAAACGTTCCATCAATTAAAGATTTCTTCAGTTTTACAAATTTTATTTAAACATTTGAAAAATTTTGTAATTAATTTTTTATTTATGAATCTTCTAAACTTACTAAAGTTTAAAGGAACAAATTTTAATTTTGTTCACCTACAAAATATAACTATTTTGAAAAAAGTTATGTTCATGACAGATTTTAATTACAAAAAAAACTACAATGAAATATTTTTGTACACGTTTATAAATTAATTTTTAGATGTGAATATAAATTTTGACCTGATATTACAAAAAAAGTAGATATTTAAGAAAGTTTTTAGTTACACAATAAATTGTTATTAATTAATTAATAATTAATGAATTTAAAGTACTTTTGTTTAAATACACAGATGAAACTTAATTTTACTTTTTAATGTAAGAGTGTATAAAATTTGAGCTGTCTTTTAGAAATTAAAAATTAGAATTTTATGTTCAGGAAGTTTTTAGTATAATATTATTAAATATTTTTGTATATTTTTTAAAAATAAACTGATAAAAGTTTTTTTTTAATTATTTTGCAGGAGTTTATAAAATTTATACTGATTTTCACAAATTAAAAAGTAGATATTTAATTTCAGGAAAGTTTTTAATTACACAACAATTTTTTTAAACAATTTTTAATTAAAAAATTGATAACAAAGCAACATTCGAGTTTTTTGATATTCTCCATTTGAATATATTAAGTTTTTACTTAATTATTTCGATATTTTTCAAAATAATAATTTTTAACAAGTCTCAAATTTTTTCTGCCGATCCTATTTTTACATTTGGAAGTTAATTATTAATATTATATAATTATTCAAGTCAAATTTGTCCTATTTTTAATTTAATTATAAATTGTGCTTATTTTTTGATAATTCATGTCAATTTTCCCTTCAGATATTTTTCAAAATCATTATTTTATCCTCTTTCTACATTTGGATGTTTATTATGGTGGAAATATCAAATATTTTATAATTATTCATATCAAATTTGGCCTATTTGTAATTTAATTGTAAATTGTGCTTCACTTTTGTTAATTAATATCAATTTTCCCTTCAAATATTTTTCAAAATAATAATTTTAAATCCTTAAACATTTTCAGTCATTTCTGTTTTTATATATGGATATTAATTATGATGAACATATCAAATATTATATAATTATTCATGTCAAATTTGTCCTATTTTTAATTTAATTATAAATTGTGCTTTATTTTTGATAATTAATGTCAATTTTCCCTTCAGATATATTTCAAAATAATTATTTTAAGTCCTCCTTTTACATTTGGATGTTAATTATAGTGGAAATATCAAATATTATATAATTATTCATGTCAAATTTGGCCTATTTGTAATTTAATTATAAATTGTGCTTCACTTTTGTTAATTAATATCAATTTTCCCTTCAAATATTTTTCAAAATAATAATTTTAAATCCTTAAACATTTTCAGTCATTTCTGTTTTTACATATGAATATTAATTATGATGAACATATCAAATATTATTTAATTATTCATGTCAAATTTGTCCTACTTTTAATTTAATTATAAATTGTGCTTTATTTTTGATAATTAATGTCAATTTTCCCTTTAGATATATTTCAAAATAATTATTTTAAGTCCTCCTTTTACATTTGGATGTTAATTATAGTGGAAATATCAAATATTATATAATTATTCATGTCAAATTTGGCGTATTTTTAATTTAATTATAAATTGTGCATTATTTTTGATAATTAATGTCAATTTTCCCTTCAGATATTTTTCAAAATAATTATTTTAAATCCTCCTTCTACATTTGGATGTTAATTATGGTGGAAATATCAAATATTATATAATTATTCATGTCAAATTTGGCCTATTTGTAATTTAATTATAAATTGTGCTTCACTTTTGTTAATTAATCTCAATTTTCCCTTCAGATATTTTTCAAAATAATAATTTTATGTCCTGAAACTTTTTCAATCATTTCTGTTTTTACATTTGGATGTTAATTGTGGTGAACATATCAAATATTAAATAATTATTAATATCAAATGTAGCTTATATTTAATTTAATTGTAAATTGAAATTAATTTTTCTTAGTTAATGTTCATTTCCTCTTTAGATATTTTTCAACTTTAAACCCTCAAACATTTTCTAACATTTCTGTTTTTTAATTTGGATGTTAATTAATGTGAGAATATCTAATATTGTGATAATTTATGTAAAATTTGGCCTATTTATAATTTAATTGTAAATTGTACTTTATTTTTGATAATTAATGCCATTTCCCTTGAAATATTTATCATAATAATAATTTTAAGTCCTCAAACATTTCTATTATTTCTTCTGAATATTAATTAATATGGAAATATCAAATATAATATATATTTATTTATTCATGTGAAGTTTAGCCCATTTTAAGCTTAATTGAAAATTAATTGACAAACCTTGAAACAGCTTTTTTATACTGTAAGCACTTAACAAAGGTCAGAAAAACAAAGACTAAATGAAAACAAAAAACCAAAGCGTCACATAGAATTAAGGTGAAACAGGAGAGGCGAAAAATGTGTCAATTGGTTTTAAATCAAACACGAAACAATCCAGGTGTGCCTCCGACGCCGAATATCAATTACTGACTCGTGTTCTCTCCAAAAAAACGGGAAAAACCCGTTACACCTTGTTAGAGTTTGCTTTAGAATCTGAAATTCGAGTCATAAATAATAATATATTGTCCCAAGATCTTTTCCAGACGTGGCTTCACCATCAACTAGAGCAAAAAATAATAATAAAAAGTAAAAAGCTCATAGAATATTAAATTACACGAGATGAATTTCACGCGCTTTACGGATTATTAAAAGCAGACACTCAAAAGCATGCACAAAAGGCAACATTCAAACACATAAAGTCGTATCATAACTTAATTAAATATATATTTCGTAATAAACTCCAATATGAGGCGCGGTGAACGAATGCGAAAATCTATTTGGCAGAACAAACAGCAAAGGCAATCTCCATTTTTATTTTTCAGTCCGTTTTCTGCAACGTGCCCGAGAGTTTCCCCGTAATTATCAAAATAATTTAATGGCACGCATAAATGAAAATTGTCGGTCCGTTTCCACGGAAAAATGAACGTCTGATAAAATCTGATTAAGTTGCCTATTGCTTTATTCTCGTGCCGTTTGAACTGTTGTACAAAAGAGATATTTTTATGTTTTCAGTCCCGGGCATTACATTCTGTTTTTTTTTTTCCATCCCCATCGAATGAATATACGAATAACTGGAAATTAAGTGTACGTATTTTACGTTGGAGCACAAAAATAGAGCGGGGAACAAATCAGGGTCGAACGATCATTGATTATTGATTAGTAACAAACGTAAAAGATAGATAAGTTCTTTAGTTGTGACATCAAAGAGGAGTTTTATTATGCCATTTCTGCGTTTCGGGGCTCGGCCTTTCTGCGGTAAAAGCAATTTATCATGTAAATCTTATTTTTTGGACAGAATTTAAAAGGGCACTGAATTCGTGTAATCATTATCGAAAGAAACGAGTTTCCTCCACCACATTTAATACAACTGATGCACTTCTATTTGATGATAAATGCAAAGGAAATATTTCAGGGTACGTTTCGTATTTTTGCTCTAATAAAATTTATATAATATTAAGTACTGGAAAAAGTAGTTATAATAGAAAAAGTTTACTTTTTATATTAGTTTTGGTTTAGATATTTTGAAAGTGTCATTGAAGATGAGTTAAAACAATAGAAAAGACATTCTGCCTCTTCATGAGAATGGAAGACAACATGTATTAAAATGTCAAAGGAAGCTTCCAAATGTTAAATGGAAAGACCTTCCTCACCCACAATATAGTTCAGATATTTGTCCACTTTGGCTATTACTTAATTTATTCATTCTCCATTTTGTTTTGTAAGAAAGAGTTTAATTTTGAAGAAGAGACCAAAATTAAGATTGTCTTCAGTTCCAAGTTTTCAAATTTATATGTAGACTGTTGACAAGGGATGTTTCAATCATTTCAAATGATCTTTACTAATCTAAGTGACCTTGATGTATAAAAAATTATTGGCTTAAAAAAGACCTTCATTTGAAGAAATTATCAATTGAATAAACCATAGTCGAAGCACTGTTTGGAGTATAAGAGAACATCGTCTGAAGAAGGTCTTGAAGTTAACTTTTTATATTATTTTTGGTTTAGATGGTTTGAAAGTGGCAATGAATGCTTTGAAGAAGGTACCAAGTTCATGAAAGATGGGTTTCTTCAATCAATAGAAAAGACATCCTGCCTCTTCATAAGAATGGAAGGCAACATGTCGTATTAAAATATCAAAGGAAGCTTCCAAATGTTAAATGGAAAGGCCTTCCTCACCCACAATATAGGCTAGATATTTGTCCACATGGTTATTTCTTAATTTATTCATTCCCCATTTTGTTTCGTAAGAAAGAGTTTAATTTTGAAGAAGAGACCAAAATTAAGATTGTTCTTCAGTTTCAAGTTCCCAAATATATATGTAGACCATTTGTAAGGATTGTTTCAATCATTTCAAATGATCATTACTAATCTAAGTGACCTTGATGGAGAAAAAATTATTGGCTTAAAAGTGGTAAGATTTTCATTTGAAGAAATTATCAATTGAATGAACCATAGTCGAAGCACTGTTTAGAGTATAGGAGAACATCGTCTGAAGAAGATCTTGAAATTTACTTTTTATATTATTTTTGATTTAGAAGGTTTGAAAGTGGCAATGAATGCTATGAAAAAGGACCAAGTTCATGAAAGATGAGTTTCTTCAATCAATAGAAAAGACATTCTGCCTCTTCAAGAGAATAGAAGACAACATGTTGTATTAAAATGTCAAAGGAAGCTTCCAAATGTTAAATGCACCCACCATATGCAGATATTTGTCCACATGACTATTACTTAATTTATTCATTCTCCATTTTATTTCGTAACAAAGAGTTTAATTTTGAAGAAGAGACCAAAATTAAGATTGATCTTCAGTCTCAAGTTTCCAAATTTATATGTACACCGTTGGCAAAAAATGGAGGAAAAATATGTTAAAAAAATAAATTACTTTTTCCGGTACCAAATATACTGTGAACATTATAATAAATTAAACAAAAATAGCTCCCATATTTAAAATTAACTCAATTACATTCATATTTTAGTTGAAATGTCGAATAATTTATAAATTAAATGCAATGTATTTGTCATCACAATGACCGAATATTAAACATTGACATGATATATTAATTAAATTTCTCTATTTAATTAATAAATATTAAATTGAATTGAATGTTTTGTTGCTAAATAAAAGTAATTATGAATTGATCAAAATACAATTTGAGTTATTACTTTTATTCACACCCAAACTAAAAATTTATGAATTTTAATTTGAATTAACCATTAATTTATTGACTAATATAATTTAACTCCCGGACGAAAATTGGGGCAGCTACTTAAACAAATCAAAACCGAAGCTAATTAGTCGACTTTCTTACTGCGTTTCCATACAACACCGACCCCCGAAATTAACTTTATTCGACGCACCATCGCCGTCCTAAAATAATAAAATCCCTCGCCCTTCAATTAAAGCGAAACACCACCGACAATACGGTGCTCAACAGGTGAGAATTGCTTGGACGTTAAACTCCTCCACCCTCCTGCATCACTCGTCACTGCACCGAAACCGATTTCGAGTGGTTGCTGCCCTTTTATCGCCCATAATAGGAAACACGGCACCTGTTACCGACTTCTCCGCACATTTCCGCAAGTTTCGATTGTCTTGAACTGTCTTGAACTTGCACAAATTGGTTTGGGAAGTGTTGGTCTGACGGAATTGAATTAAAAACCTACCTCACGGGTTAACGCCACGTTGGGCCACTTGCTAGAGGCAGGATAACCAAGAGGAAACCGACACACACCGATGTCACAGAATGATGTATTACCACAACTCAGGCTCAATTGATTGGATTAGTTTTGTATCAAACAACTAAGACAACTTAACACTACTTTGGGTCACTTGCTACTGAGCCGAATTCAAGTCGCATCCACCCTGCCAATACATGACACCTGTAAACGACAACCAACAGGAAACTGACACCTTAAATGCCACACACAAAAAGCATGAATATTATTTGGGACAGGTAAAGGTTCTGATGTGACAGAATGATTAATTGCCACAACTGAAACTGGAGCAGCCCATATCTTATTTGTGTGTGAGATGTCTAGATTTGCATCATACAGTGTTACCGTCTGCTCAACTCACAGAACCAAAACAACTTGACACTACACTGGTTAACTTCCCATTGAGCCCCCGTACATGACACCCAAAAAGAAACTGACACCTTAAATACCCCCCATTTTTTACAGACAGGTAAAGATCCACTGTAACAGAACGATGAGCTGTCACGACCGAAACTGGATCAACCCTTCGCAGATCACGAAGATCTTAATTGAACCCACCCCCGCATGTGTGTGAGATTTGCATCAGACTTGCCGCACCGACGAAAGGCACCCCTCAGGTAGGAGTAAAGGAATAAAGCACTGTAACCGGTCCGTTTGTCAGTTGTCATTTTTTTCCACCCTCCGTGCCGAACAATGTGACGTCGATCAATTTTCCGAGAATTGCACAAAAACGGCCCCATTATTGTGCACGGTGTAATGGAAAGAATCCGTAGGTGACACCCTCGCAAGGCCGGATTAACGTGAGAATTCCGTCTCTCGAACCTACAGAGAGAAAAAAAAAACGACGAAACGGGAGCCTGGGAAAGTCTGTTTGATATGGTGAATTGAATAAATCTGGTTTTTATGCGGGATATTTATTAGGTTAGCCGTACGAGAAGAGAAAAAACGGTGAAGGAGAGATGCTCCGGGTCAAAAAAAAATGTTCATTCGGGGTTTTTAAGATTGTTGTAATTCAATTTTTGATCTAATTGGATTTATCTTTATAACGACGGTTGTACGTTACGCTCGAGATGTTGTACCATTCAGGTCTTTCCCCTTAAATTACAGATCATCCGATTCGCGGAGTGATTTAATAAACAATAAAGGACTTTGATCGATTGTTCAATGTAAATATATTCGGAGAAGAACGGTTTAATTTCCTAAAGGAAATGTGATATCTGTTAATTAATAAATTCATTAATAATGCCAATTTAAGGTTATAGAATATTGTCAGAAATGCGTACTTCTGATAGTATCAGTGACAAGATTAAATTTCAGTCATTTTAAAGTAAATGAAGCTTCAATTCAACCTCTTATCAAGACAGGAAACACTTTTGTATATAAAAAATTGAATTCCATACAAAAATATGACTGAACATTTTTTATATTTAATATATTGAAGATTTTATAAATAATTTAGACAATATTGACAGTTTAAAACTAATAAACAATGTAACCGAACAGTAAATTAAATTAATGTAAACTGTAGAGTTTATATTAATTCAATTTGTTACTTTAACATTCAATATTTCCATCAATAACTTTTGACATGCATATGAACTGTTTATTTATTTTCTAACTTACGTTATTTCAGTTCCAGTTTGGTAAATTATTCTGAAACAATAAATTATAATTTAGTTTGTGATTATAAATAAACAAACGGGTATTTCCATATAATATATACAACTTTATCAATTATAACACAAAATAAGTTAATGGAGTTGTAACGAATTAGATTGGACATTAAATATCCTATTTATAATGAATAAAAATCAGTGAAATAAAAATAAATGTTTAAGAATTCAGAAAAAATATTAAATATATTGATCATTTTGAACCATTAATGGGATGAACCTCTTTGATGAGCCAGACACCCATTGAGTAGCCTTGACATTGGTCCAATGAGTTGATCAATTTCTGACCTGACCAATGTTTGTAATAGGAGGACTGATCTTCGAAGTCTCTTCAAAGCAATCTCGCTGAACTTTCAGGGTGGTGGTTTTAACATTCACTTTTCGATTGAGGTCTTCCTCAACATCTCAAGACCTTCTTCATGTTCTCCTATACACCAAACAGTGCTTCGACTACGGTTCATTCAATTGATAATTTCTTCAAAAGAAGGTCTTAATACTTTTAAGCCAATAATTTTTCCTCCATCAAGGTCACTTAGATTAGTAATGATCATTTGAAATGATTTAAACAATCCTTACAAACGGTTTACATATAAATTTCGGAACTTGGAACTGAAGATCAATGTTAATTTTGGTCTCTTCTTCAAAATTAAACTCTTTCTTACGAAACAAAATGGGGAATGAATAAATTAAGTAATAGTCATGTGGCCAAATATCTGGACTACATGGTGAGTGAGGAAGGCCTTTCCATTTAACGTTTAGAAGCTTCCTTTGACATTTTAATACAACATGTTGTCTTCCATTCTCATGAAGAGGCAGTCTTTTCTATTGATTGAAGAAACTCATCTTTCATGAACTTGGTACCTTCTTCAAAGCATTCATTGCCATATTCAAACAATCTAAACCAAAAATAATATAAAAAGTTAACTTCAAGACCTTCTTCAGACAATGTTCCCCTATACTCCAAACAGTGCTTCAACTACGGTTCATTCAGTTGATAATTTCTTGAAATGAAGGTCTTTTAAGCCAATAATTTTCTCTCCATCAAGGTCACTTAGATTAGTAAAGATCAGTCGAAATGATTGTGACAATCCTTGCCAACGGTCTATATGTAAATTTGGAATCTTGGAACTGAAGATCAACCTTAATATTGGTCTCTTCTTCAAAATTAAACTCTTTCTTACGAAACAAAATGGGGAATGAACAAATTAATAATAGCCATGTGGATAAATATCTGGACTATATAGTGGGTGAGGAAGGCCTTTCTATTTAACATTTAGAAGCTTTCTTTGACATTTTAGAACAACATGTTGTCTTCCATTCTCATGAGGGGGCAGAATCCCTTTACTATTGAATGAAGAAACTCATTTTTCATGAACTTGGTATCTTCTTCAAAGAATTCATTGCCACATTCAAACCATCTAAACCAAAAATAATATAAAAAGTTAACTTCAGGACCTTCTTCAGACAATGTTCCCCTATATTCCAAACAGTGCTTCGACTACGGTTCATTCAGTTGATAATTTCTTGAAATGAAGGTCTTACCACTTTTAAGACAATAATTTTTCCTCCATCAAGGTCACTTAGTATTAATAAAGATTATTTGAAATGATTGAAGCAATCCTTGCCAACGGTCTACATATAAATTTGGCAACTTGGAACTGAAGATCAATCTTAATTTTGGTCTCTTCCTCAAAATTAAACTCTTTCTTACTAAACAAAATGGAGAATGAATAAATTAAGTAATAGCCATGTGGATAAATATCTGGACTATATAGTGGGTGAGGAAGGCTTTTCCATTTAACATTTAGAAGCTTCCTTTGACATTTTAGAACAACATGTTGTCTTCCATTCTCATGAGGGGGCAGAATCTCTTTACTATTGAATGAAGAAACTCATTTTTCATGAACTTGGTATCTTCTTCAAAGAATTCATTGCCACATTCAAACCATCTAAACCAAAAATAATATAAAAAGTTAACTTCAGGACCTTCTTCAGACAATGTTCCCCTATATTCCAAACAGTGCTTCGACTACGGTTCATTCAATTGATAATTTCTTGAAATGAAGGTCTTACCACTTTTAAGACAATAATTTTTCCTCCATCAAGGTCACTTAGTATTAATAAAGATCATTTGAAATGATTAAAGTAATCCTTGCCAACGGTCTACATATAAATTTGGCAACTTGGAACTGAAGATCAATCTTAATTTTGGTCTCTTCCTCAAAATTAAACTCTTTCTTACTAAACAAAATGGACAATGAATAAATTAAGTAATAGCCATGTGGATAAATATCTGGACTATGTGGTGGGTGAGGACGGCTTTTCCATTTAACATTTAGAAGCTTCCTTTGACATTTTAGAACAACATGTTGTCTTCCATTCTCCTGAAGAGACAGAATATCTTTTCTATTGATTGAAGAAACTCATCTTTCATGAACTTGGTACCTTCTTCAAAGAATTCATATTCCCCTATACTCCAAACAGTGCTTCGACTACGATTCATCCAATTGATAATTTCTTCAAATGAAAGTCTTAACACTTTTGCTCCAATAATTTTTCCATCCATCCAGGTCCCTTAGATGAGTAAAAAAACATTTGAAATGAATGAAAGAGTCCCTTAAATACAACATAAGTGTGAAACACACCAAATGTTGTTAAACTTGTACCACTGGATCTATGTGCTCAATTCCCGTCACGTAAAAAACTAATTAAATCACAAAAATTATAAAAGGTTAAAAAATAAAATTGAGGCTAACAGATATGTTGTTCAATGTGAATTAAAAATTCATAAATTCACTGGCATGAATGTCTCCCACGATAAATCATTCCCAGACGAATTGAAAACGGATCTTGATACATTGCAAAATTTAAACCACCGGAATACAATATTATCAGCACGTCGAATCAACAGCTTTTAATTTCTAAGATCTTGTAAAATGCAAGGGGGAATATTTCTTCGCACATCTCTCGTTCCCATCGTCCTCCAGTTCGCCGGTCCGTTGATTTCTAGACTGTCCGTTCCCGCAGACCGGAACCGCCCAAGAACTGCATACACCGACCGGAAATGCAGCGACATATTTTGATTTCGTTCAACCAATGCCGCATTACATCAATGTCGTTGTTAAGCATGCGTTGCCAATTAATTTGAATAAACTGATAAAGGGTGCCAAGATAACCGACGCCATTAACATACAATGAGGTGTAGTTTTTAGTTAATTACCCGGATTTATTATTGCACAGTACGTTTTATGAGTGCCATAGGTGCTCGAGTGCAGCGAGTTCCGTGGCTAGTCAAACATGCTAATGCCCTCCCGAAAACGGCGTACGCAAGGCGAAACGTACACAAAAGGCGGGAGGTCTTAAAACGCGGAACATATCCAGGCGCTTATGGAAATGCGATTATTTTAATACTTTCCTACAGCCACGGTGCACAACCGACGATATATCGCAGTTTGCTTCGCAAATATTAGCGACGAACAAACAGCGAGTTTTATCCTGAAACAATACGCGGCTGAGAATGTGCTTCATCAATTTCGGATGCGGGGCTGAAGGTATAATTCAATCGGATGAAAATTTTAGCTTTTATTAGTGCGCAAAAAAATACGCCGGCTAACTTTTTCTTTGACAATGTATTTTGTTGTTCCGTCAGCTAAAGAAGAAGAAAGAACTTATTTGTAATTGAATAAATTTTGAGGTACAATTGTGAAACTCCAAAAATGTATGATTTTTGACTTTTTATCAGCTGTAATTCAGCTAAATTTCGTTCAATAAGATGAAACATATAAGATTTAAATCTTACAGTACTTCTAAATACTAATCTATTACTCTTTTTATCATAAGATATATACTTTTTTTACAATCTTGTTCTGTAAGAGCTTTAAATGTTTGTAATTAGTTAAACTTTAAGATAAAAATGTGAAACTCAAAATATTTAACTATTTGATGACTTTTTTTAGTTCCATTTTCAAATTTTAAAAAGCTTTTTTGCTTCTTAAAATTTGCAAATGGAACAAAATTCTCAAAAATTGAATGATTTTTGTTTTCTCCAACAGTTGTAATTCAGCTAAATTTAACTCCATTGGTTGAAACATACAAAGATCTGAGTCTAACAGCAATTCTAAATACTAACTAATCTTTTCTTTTTTTTAACATAACATTTATGCATTTTGTACAATCATGCTCTGCAAGAGTTTTAAATATTTGTAACTGTATAAACTTTAACATAAAAATATGAAACTCGGAATATTTAACTATTTGTTGACTAAAAAAGCTTCTTAAAATTTGAAAATGGAACAAAATTCTCAAAAATTGAAAGATTTTTGTTTTTTCCAACAGTTGTAATTCAGCTAAATTTAATTCCATTGGATGAAACATACAAAGATCTGAGTCTAACAGCAATTCTAAATACTAATTAATCTTTTCTACTTTTTAACATAACATTTATGCTTTTTGTACAATCTTGGTCTGTACGAATTTTAAATATTTGTAACTGAATAAACTTTAAGATAAAAATATGAAACTCGGAATATTTAACTATCTGTTGACTAAAAAAACTTCTTAAAATTTGAAAATGGAACAAAATTTTCAAAAATTGAATGATTTTTGTTTTTTCCAACAGTTGTAATTCAGTTAAATTTAATTCCATTGGATGAAACATATAAAGATCTGAGTCTAATAGCAATTCTAAATACTAACTAATCTTTTCTTCTTTTTAACATAACGTTTAAGCTTTTTGTACAATCTTGGTCTGTAAGAGTTTTAAATATTTGTAACTGTATAAACTTTAAGATAAAAATATGAAACTCAGAATATTTAACTATTTGTTAACTACAAAAGCTTCTTAAAATTTGAAAATGGAACAAAATCCTCAAAAATTGGATGACTTGTTTTTTCCAACAGTTGTAATTCAGCTAAATTTAATTCAATTGGATGAAACATTTAAAGATCTAAGTCTAACAGCAATTCTAAATACTAACTAATTTTTTCTTCTTTTTATCACAACATTTGTGATTTTTGTACAATCTTGGTCTGTAAGGGATTTAAATATTTGTAACTGGATAAACTGTAAGATAAAAATGTGAAACTCAGAATATTTAACTATTTGTTGACTAAAAAAGCTTCCTAAAATTTAAAAATGGGATAAAATTCTCAAAAATTGAATGACTTTAATTTTTTTCCGACAGCTGTAATTTAGCTAAATTTAATTCAATTGGATGAAACATATAAAGATCTAAGTCTAACAGCAATTTTAAATACTAATCTTTTCTTCTTTTTATTATAAAACTTATACGTTTTGTACAATCTTGATCTGTAAGAGTTTCAAATGTTTGTAATGTTTGTAATTGGATAAACTAAATTTAGTTCAATTGGATGAAACATAAAAATCTAAGTCTAAATAAAAAACTCATTTAAATACTTTTCACCATGACATTTTTACTGTTTATCCATACTTGATTTTGTCATCTTTACAATGAAATATAATTTATCCCAATTAAAAAAAAAAATTCGAGTTCATCAAATTACTTAAAAAATGTAAAATAAATTAATTATAATACTAATCCAGTAAAGGTGCCCTTTTCAGATAATCATTTAAATACCTATCAATTAATTGTGTAACCGGCGCTTCGGAACCATCCTCCCGTGGACCCCACATACAAAATTCAGTAGCCGACAATTAATTATCGGCCGTTTAGTGCGGCACCGTTAAAACGATTCTCAGACTCGTCGGTCCATATGGCACATATAACATCGACGGTTTATCTCTTTCACAGTTTACACAAGACAACAAGGACGGCTCCACGTTTTTTTCTTTCTTTCTTTTCGTTCTCTTGTTGTTTTTGTATCGGGCGCCGTAGTGCCTTCCGACGTTATCACATGTAATTTAATAAATTAGTGATGGCTGTGTCACCAATTATTCAATGTAATTTAATAAAGAATGAGGACGGGATCGATGTCAATTTGTCTGGATTTGTGTCGAAATCCCCGGGTGGCGATGACTGCATCGATGTTTGTAGGCAATAACATAAAAATGGGGAGGCTGCGATGAAAGCTCTAATTGTTGCATTGGATTGATTTGTAAGATGTGGGTGGTGACGTGTTTATTTCATACAGTATAATCAATAATCTATTAATTATTTCACCATTTTCAGGCCTTAAATTGATCACGTGGATGATGACACAATCTTTCAAATACATAAGATGGGACATTCTTTGGAGATGTTTAAGTTGCTATCCTAAACTATTTTTAAATAAATATACAAAGAGTGTATTTTTACCATTTTCAGAAAATATTTATAATAATCAACTACTATTGGTGTGCTATGTTAATTTCTTGAAGCAGTCTCGTCGAACAAATCAAGATACAAAAGCATAAATATAAAATGGGAAAAAATTGTTAAAAATTGAACGATTTTGGTTTTTTTTTCAACAGAAGTAATTCAGTAAGTAATTTAATTCAATTGGATGGAACATATAAAGATCTAAATCTAACAGCAATTCTAAATACTAATCTTTTCTTCTTTTTTATTGTAACATTTATACTTTTTGTACAATCTTGATCTGTAAGAGCTTTAAATATTTATAATTGGATAAACTTTAAGATAAAAATTAGAAACTCAGAATATTTAACTATTTGTGGACTAAAAAAGCTTCTTAAAAGTTTAAAATGGAATAAAATTGTCAAAAATTGAATGATTTTTGTTTTTTTTTTTTTCAACAGAAGTAATTCAGCTAAATTTAATTCAGTTGGATGAAACATATAAAGATCTAAATCTAACAGCAATTCTAAATACTAATCTTTTCTTCTTTTTATTATAACATTTATACTTTTTGTACAAACTTCATCTGTAAGAGCTTTAAATATTTATAATTGGATAAACTTTAAGATAAAAATGTGAAACTCAGAATATTTAACTATTTGTGGACTAAAAAAACTTCTTACAAATTGAAAATAGAAAAAAATTGTTAAAATTTGAAAGATTTTTGTTTTTTTTTTTCAATAGCAGTAATTCAGCTAAATTTAATTCAAATGGATGAAACATATAAAGATCTAAATCTAACAGCAATTCTAAATACTAATCTTTTCTTCTTTTTATTATAACATTTATACTTTTTGTACAAACTTCATCTGTAAGAGCTTTAAATATTTATAATTGGATAAACTTTAAGATAAAAATGTGAAACTCAGAATATTTAACTGTTTGTGGACTAAAAAAGCTTATTAAAAGTTGAAAATAGAAAAAAATTGTTAAAAATTGAATGATTTTTGTTTTTTTTTTTTTCAACTGCAGTAATTCCGCTAAATTTAATTCAAATGGATGAAACATATAAAGATCTAAATCTAACAACAATTCTAAATATTAATCTTTTCTTCTTTTTATTATAACATTTATACGTTTTGTACAATTTTGATCTGTAAAAGCTTTAAATATTTGTAAATGGATAAACTTTAAAATAAAAATATAAATCAAAAAAAGCTTCCCAAAAGTCGATAATGGAAAAAAAATTCTCTAAAATTGGATTGAATAAACTTTATAATAAAAATGTGAAAATCAGAATATTTAACCATTTGTTGAATAAAAAAGAAAGAAATTTGGCAGAATTTGGACCAAAATGAAACTCGAAACCAGATTTTAAGTATGAGCAGAAAATGTGAGGATGTCATTCTTAGTAGAAGTAGAAAATAACAAAATTTGTTAATTTTTATTTTTCAAAAAAGCAATATTTTTAAAATAAAACCTATTTTTAAATAAATATACATTTATTTTTACCATTTTCAAAAAATATTAAAATAATCAATTATTCTTTGTGTACTACGTTAATTTTTTAGAGTAATCTCGTGGAACAAATCAAGGACCAAAAGCATAAATAACTTTTTCCAGTACCTAATAAAATATTCCAACTAGAACTTTGTTTACCTATCTCTGTATTTTGAGACGACTGGTGTTTTCAAGTAAACGAAACTTGTCTGATAAGCAATTTATTGGACAACTTTACTCGTACTATAATTAAATAATTTATTTGAAAAGTTTCAACCCGTTGAGATATTTCCAAGGGAAAAATAACTGGGGCTCAATTACGGGAAACAATAAATAACGTGCGGCTGGAACTGTCTATTTTTTAAGTACTTTATATTAAAATATTCACCACCTAAAAATGCTTCTACTAAGAGGCAAATAAAATTAACATAATCGCCGTATCATAAAGTTTACGGTCGGTCTATAAACGGGCAGTAAATAACAGTTAATTAACACAATTTTATTTTGCCTTTACCACTAAAAATCTCAGAAAATAGATCTTAATGTAGAGAGGGGAGGATATTGGGAAACCAATTAAGTGGAGCAACTAAATCCTCTTAACTTGAAACTAGGTAAAAATAAGTCGCAACTTTAACATTAATTAAATACTTAAAAATCAAACCTCGGTCGTGATTAATCCCATAACGTTGTAACTCAATAATTCATAGTACAAAATCATCCAAATTAGAGATAGTGGATTAAACATTACTAATTAATAGTACAATGGGAAGAGATGCTGATTCACTAGTGCCAGGAACTAATCACAATTATTGATTTATTGACAGATAATCATAGTAATTTGTCCGATAGGTGTGAGAATCATATTACATTGTACTAATTCATTTAACCCCCACAATTAGATTCAATAAAACTCCTCTGTAAACGTACGGTTATACTATTCACAGATTCATATTTTAATTAAACTTGTTAGAACCGACATTCCGAGGCATCCATTAACAAAGGGTGCATCAACCCGGATCGCATTAATTTTGATTCGTTGCTTATGATGCAGTGCCGGGCATCGATTTAAATAGGTCGCCGCCTTAAATCATTTACTTCCTGCTTCATACGTTATTACATGGCGAGGCGAAGATTGAAAACGCCGCCCCGGGAACAAAGCCCCCGAAGTATTGGCTTAGTTTAAACTTTTCCTTGAATTGGGGCATTACACCGTTCGACGCCCCCGAAATTGCCAGTACGAAGTCAAACAGTTTTCTTCACTTTTTTTGCTTGACTGTTTGATTTGAGTTCGAAGTTTTAATAGTATTAAAATATTTAAAGGTCGGGGGTTGAATGGCTTCGTTTTTTGATTTTGAGTTATTATGTTATATTAATAAATGACGATTCAAGGAGTACTCAACGAATTAATTATTCCTTTGGTTATTTAGCTCTTATATTTTGGCACCCCCTCAACCATTTATTGATAAATATCTCATAAAACACTCAAAAAAAAAAGAAAATAATAATTATTATTGTACAAACCACCCTAAAGGATGCCCTAAGTACAATTTCAACTTAACCCAATGTAGCTAACATATTGTTCCTGCTTATTACGTATGAAGACAGTAGTTGAATAGTGGAATTATTGGATTCGAAAGGCTTTAATTTGAACACCCTTCATCCATTTCATTTGACTCATGCTTAGTGAACACAGTTAAGTTAGTTAATGTATTACTTCCATCTTTTCCAAATGCATTTGTACCATATTAAACAACGAAAACAACGAAGACTCCGCCATTTGACCCTCACCCCCAGCCCCCCAAGTATTAAAACAAACAAAAACAGACAACGTTTCGCTAATTAAATTTCGCCAGTTCGGAATTAGCGAACCGGCGGGGGTGTTCCGGGTGAGTACGTGTCGATCCCGGGGCTCCGGTGCGACGTCGTCCCGGACCCGGGGAGCGATTCCGTGCACATTCGGGACTCGGATAGTTTAATTTTCGTTTCGGCGAATGCAAATATTGACGTGCGCTAACTAATTTGCCGGCATCAAATACAGGTGTCAGGTGCGTTTCACTTTCTGGGACCGGCGGGCGTCTGGCCCGAATGGCCGGAGGGGTGGCTCGCCGCTCGTTCGAACGCGATCGCTGATTGGAAATTGTCTTCGGTGGCGTGTTCCTTTGTGCGAATTTTGAAAAGTCGCCCGTCGCGTCTCGTGCCCTCGGCTCCGGTCTGAATGGCGGAATTAGACGTGGGTGAGGACCTTGGAGGCAAATCCTTCATAGCTAGGCGAAGTGTGCGACATCAGATTAACACTTAATTGCTTTAAGTACCATTGTATAAAACTGTATCAATTAAGGGGGAAGCGGCATTACGATTATTTGAGTTGAATACGTGCAAGTTTAGTGCTCAAACTAAAAGATAATTGGGATAATTTAATGATTTTCATTATCTTCACAAAACGTTTGACTGAATGGGTAGAATTGATTAATAAAGTAATTATTAAACAAAAATATCACAAACTTTTTTGTCGCCCTTTTAATGGGATACAGTAGAGGCCACAATTCTAGCAACTTAAGTAAAATATATGAAAAAAAAGGAGATTTCCTCTTTTTTTCTATTCTTCAATGTACAAAATTATAGCAACTTTTTACTTTATGGTTTTTCATTGCTCTCTGTAAATTTAAATCTATTATTTACTAGTCGTTTTTTGCATATTATGATTATTTAATAATTAATGAAGGTGAAACTTTAAGAAAAAAGTATGAAGACAATAAATAATTGAATACTGGAACTGTTGAATCCAAGGGAGTTCAATTTGATGAGAATAACTTCCATTTGATTATTTTTACCCTTTGGCACAATCAAACTCTACAATTTTGAGATTTAAAGATATATATAGTCAAAGGGACGTTATTCTAATCAAATAAAATTAAATTGGATTTAATAATTCCACTATTCAACAACTGTTTTCATACCTTAATGTCAGCTTTAATGAATTAAAGTTGAAATTCTACTTAACATCCTCTAGAATTCCACGAGGATACAATCTTAAGGGCAAATAGTAAAAGTAGTCAAGTTGACGTTATTCTCATTAAATTAAACTATCGTGGATTCATCAATTCCACTGTTCAACTACTGTTTTCATATCTTAATGTCAGCTATAATGAGTTGAAGTTGAATTTCTATTTAGCATCCTCTAGAATGCCACAAGGATTCAGTCTTGAGACCAAATGGTAAAAGTAATCAAATGGACGTTATTTTTATCAAATTAAACTTCCTTGGATTTAATAATTTCACTAGTCATTGTCTTTATATCTTAATGTCAGCTTGAATGAACTGAAGTCGAAATTCTACTTAACTTCCTCTAGAAGGCCACGAGAATACAATCTTGAGGGCAAATGGTGAAAGTAGTCAAGTCGACGTTATTCTCATCAAATTAAGCTATTATGGATTCACCAATTCCACTCTTCAAATACTGTTTTCATATATTAATGTCAGTTATAATGAATTGAAGTCGAATTTCTATTTAGCATCCTCTATAATACCAGAAGGACTCAATTTTGAGATCTAAAGCTATAAAGAGTCAAATGGACATTATTTTCTCCAAATTAATCTGCCTTGGATTTAACCATTGGGCTTAAGTATAGGACAGGGAACAGCTATTTTATTAACAATTATAGATAGAATTTAAATATCCAAAAGTATATAGTATGTTCCCTTGAAAATAAAAAAATTATTAATGTTTTAAGATATACAAAATTAAACGTAAATAACGAACATCTTGTACAAAATTTTGGAGTACTAATAATGGCTTCTTATAGGATGGTTTTGATGACTTTTCAGACATTTTCGACAGACCATCAACCTGTCAATTTTTTTGAAAAAAAATTAATAACTCAAAAATCACTGGGTTTAGATATAGGACATGGTGTAGTCATTTTATCTGCAAATACATAAAAAATTTAAAAATCCAAATATATACATGGTATTCCATTGAAAATAACAAAGTTAAATTTCTAATTAATAAGTTAAGTGAATCATCCTGTTTTTGATAGATGGGATAGAACTCATTCATCATTTTGAAGCTTTCTTTAATTTTTTAATGCTAGCAGTAGATAGTTCCATTTATATTTTGCCTTTTTGGTAATTAATCAATATGTAGTCATCAAAATTTTGTTTAGGTTTCACCAGATTAACTAGCTTCAAATCTGGTCAATGAATTTGCAAAATTGATCAGTCTCAGTTGCTTTGCCCACAAGGATATAATTGTGCATTGTCAAACACGTTTAATTTATGTGGAATCAATTTGTCCAATTTTTCATGGTAATTCATCGCAGTTTAATGACATGTACAAGATTAGTTAATTTCTTCATTCATATAGTTTTCAGGATGACATTCTTCACCTTCAGTGCTTTTATTGTCACTTTTAAACCGACGAAATTTTGTTACTTTAAACACATTTTTAAAGCCAACAAATATATTAAATACAATGTAGGGAAAAACTAAATAGCATAGTTAGAAAAGCTTTCAAATAATATATAAAAATATGTGCCAGTTATATTTTTCCCTTTTTATCTGCAGAAAACACCTTGAGCCTTTATTTAAGATGAGACGATATATTACATTTCGTCCATGCACCCTTCGAAATCAGTGTATTCTCCATCGTTCCATGCCATATTTATAACCACTTAGATACGGTATCGACTTTTTGAATTATAAACCATCTTGACCGGCTATTCTGCCTTGGATCTTCCCTAGCCGGCATCGAACACAAAATCAAATTGTGAGAAATATTACGACGTACCGAAAATAATAAATTCTAAAGCAAGGCTTGGCGGGTTGCAGTCCATACATTTTGCACCACAGTTTTCTAAAATTTATTATTGTTTACTTTTCGGTTACATTTCAATCCGTGGAGCTGGAAGAGAATCGATTGGCCAAGATTTAACATCATAAAACCGACGATTGGTTTAACTTTGAGTAATTGAGAGCAGTTTTTGCCAAAGCTTCAGCCACATTGATTTGTTTATTGAATTCGGTTTCGGGATCGAATTAATTAATTTCTCGTATTTCCGTTAGTCCTTCAGTTCGCGATAAAATGCAAGAAACCAATTAAGTTTAGTAGTGAAAAGCTAATTGCCATTGAATTCTGGTAAATATTCAGTGTTTGTGTAACGTTCCCGGTGACGCCCCGGCAAACGGATGCCGTCAAACAAGTCGGTTGTTTTGTGTGTTCGGCTTAACATTGTCGACAACTTTATTGACTCCAGCAAATAAACGGACAGATTTTCAAATGCACGATCGAGCTTCAATACTATTTGTATTTTATTTGCCGGTACAAGTGTTCAATATCCCAAGAATATTATGTACACAGACGAGGGTGTTTCCGCACGAACAACTTTCCTGCAAACGAAAAAATTATTCAGACCCGCAACACAAAATGATTATTTTATGGGACAGTTTACGATTTCATTATCGCGTAGACAGAAAACAGTGCGGTCCATTATCGCATCACACATATTTCAATACGATGCCATCTCATTCATAAAAACCACTTGGAAGTAATGAAGTGCCTTTTATCCGGTCCATTTTATGCTGTATTCGCAAGTAATATTTCATTATCTTTAATTAATACCTTGGGGTAAATTAAATTTAACCCGTGTAGTACTGCGGCAGCCACCATGAAATCTCTCCAAAACCACTGAAAAGTATACCAATTAAATAATGAATAAAATTAATAAATTTACATAAAAGGGTCAGTTCGTTCTTGGTTTAATGGTTTTTTTACATGGGAGGGAGCGATATCAAGTGCCCGGATCTCGAAATAGATTTATTGTGAGCAGGTTTTTCTTGTACCCGGCGTTTTATTGCTTGTTGCCATCGAACCCGTGTTAATTCGACTACTCAATGATAATAATTGTCTAGCAGAACTTACATTTCAATAACTTGACGAAATAATAAGCTTAACCATAACAATAAACATACTTTATTAAAATTTTTACACATTGTTGTGTTCAATGACCTAAATGTTTTTGTGTCGAAAATATAAGGTTATGTTTACTATTCTGACAGGGAAATAGGTAAAACTGCATTATAGCGGCCTAAAATTAAGTTGGTAACTCTGAAACCTCGAAATTGCAACGTTGCCGCTATGAATTTTTATATTTCGTAACATTTCATTTCTTACATGTGTTTACGTATATCCATTTATTTTGGCCATCTTTATAAAAGGAAAATTAATTTTAAATTTGAAAAATTCTGATTTTTGCGGTTTTATGTAATTACTAAATAGATGATTTTCAAAAAAAAAAAAAAAGAAATGGAAACCTAACCTAACCTAACCTAATCTATTTTTTTTGGAAATATTTTCAAAAAAAAAATGTCAATAACGTTTATATTTTTTATGAAATGAAATCCTAGAGGAGAAATAATTTTAAATTTGAAAAATATTGACTTTTTGAGTTTTTTTCTTGAAATTAACATATTTATTATTTCAATCTTTTTAGTTTTGTTCCAAAATTTGTAAATATTTTTACAATAATAAGATTTTCAAATATTTATGTAATAACAAAAATGTTCTATTTTTGGTGAACTTCCTGAAAAAAATAGGTTAGGTTAGGTTTGGTTTCTATTTCTTTTTTTTAATACTCTATTTTTGATAAGCTTTCTCTAAAAAAATATAAAATTATATGAATTTTTGTCAATAACGTTTTTATTTTTTATGAAATGAAATCTTAGAAAAGAAATAATTTTAAATTTGAAAAATATTGACTTTTTGATGTTTTTTCTTGAAATTAACATATTTATTATTTCAAACTGTTTAGTTTTTTTCCAAATTTGTAAATATTTTAACAATAATAAGATTTTCAAATATTTACGTAGTAACAAAAATGTTCTATTTTTGATGAACTGAAAAAAAAAATAGGTTAGGTTAGGTTCACGCCAAAAATAAACTTCAAAATTGGTAGTTTTACAAAAATTTTAGTTAGACCATCAATCTGTCAAAATTTTTGGAAAAACATAGATAACTCAAAAACTATTGGATTTAGGTATAGGACATGGTACAGTCATTTTACTTGTATTTACATGTAGAATTTAAAAATCCAAGAATATACTGGGTGTTGGTGAACATAACAAAGTTGATGTCACTTCCGACAAAGCCGGAAATGAAATTTGTTTCAAAGTAAATTAGAAAAATAGTTCAGTTCAAGTTAAAATTGCTATAAAAATTTAAAATCAATACATTTTTCCGTCCTCCATCAACTTCTAATGAATAAGTCATGCGAATCACCCTGTATATTACAGATATTTCTCCGTCTGTCCTTTGTACATTTTTGTTATTGTCCAATTTTTATGTAACAAGTGATATAATGCCAAAAAGGAAATAAAACTGAGATTTATCTCTTCTTCTGTTCCAAGAACTCAAAATTATTTTTCCCACAGCATAATTTTGTTTGTGGATAGAATGTTGACAAGAAATTAAACGTAAATTACTTTTCCGGTATTTAATATTTAATAAACGGTTTATTCCATTTTACTACTTATCGATAAATACCATAAAGAAATAAATAATCTTCTAAGGTAAATCTAGAACCTCAAATGCTTAAGATTAATTAATTCCATCCAGTTTATCGAATATAAGTTTAATAACTTCTCTAATTACTGAAGCAAAGGGATTTCATAAAAAAGATTAATGTATTTCCCCCGATAGATAAATCACATTTTGAGCCAATTATTTATTGTAGAAATCTGATCCGACATTTTTCTTTTAAGAATTCAATATTGTCCACTTGCAACAAAGGATTTTACACTTGTTTTGTGTCCGTGCCAAGACTGTAAATGAAACACTGGTCAATATGGCTTACAATAAAAACAAATCAATAGTGTAACCGATGATAAATAAAATATAGATTTTCGTAACTGATTTATTGGCTCTCGTCCAAAGTTTCGGCGCTTATTGTTTGGCCCAAAATACACAACGACAAAATTATACGGCTGTCCCGTAAAAAACTCATTAAGTCTTAAAACCGTATAGCTTTTCGTAATATTTAACTTAGTTCACTGTCTGGAGGTTGATTTATACCTTTGAATTACAGACAGACAGTGGAAAACACACTCGCACAACCCCTCGGACAAATTGACCTAATTTATTTATTTTTTTCCCACACCACGTGACTAATGTACGCCTGTGGAGAAGGAGTTGTTCGTCTGGCAGATTATAATGATCGCTCTATTTGTTTAAAACTTTAATCTCTGACGAGGCTTTTTCGGAACCGACCGTGTACATCACAAGCAACATGATAATTGCGAAAGCCTTTTTGCCTCCTTATAATATATTGCCGGCTCCGTACAACAACCAGAAATTACGCCGAGTAAATCACAATTATTTATTAAGAAGGCATAAAAGCAAACGTGAAATGTGGGCCCCGTTTTGTAAATGAAAACGTACACGGTACAGGGAAGGGGGATGGAGGAATCTAACATAAATTTTTGGGTGGAAAAAAGCGGACGTTTGTTATTAAATTCGCAGTAGTCGTCCATCTCCGCCAACCACAAAGACACGATCCGCAGTCGCATACACACGTAATTTCACTGTCGGGAGTTAATGTAGCAAATCCCGTGGAACTTTGCAGCGATTCGAAATCGGCCGCAGTGCCACGACGAATTGAGCCACGTCCAATCGGTATCAAACGAGATCACAGGCTTTTGGCTAATGCATCCGACCCCCGCTGGTGGAACACACGTACGTATCCCGACATCATTATCCAATTATTTCCGCAAAGAATCCGGCAGCCATTGGTCATTGTCAATGCGACAATTGGACCGTGCAGTGGAAAAGGTGAGTTTTGCCGGTTTATTTTGGAATTTTTGAGGCCGGGGATTAATAAAATATAAATGTCCAATAAAATTAAGATTGGTCATTGTTAATACAAGACAAAAATTTGGTTTTACTGTTTTAATTTTAGTTCCACAGAGTTAATAAAATTCAACACAGGAACAAGTTTAAAAAACCATGAAGCTAGGTTACTGGAATGTTTTTTATTAATCTCGCCACACTGGACATTGTTAAAGTGATAATTGTACCATATAAGACTTAAATTTAGTTTTACTGTTTTATTTTGAGTATGTCAGAGTTAATAAAATTCAAAACAAGTATGATAAGTTTAAGAAAACTTGAAGCTAAGTTACTGGAATGTTTTTTATTAATCTGACCCCACTGGTGATCGTTAAAATGATAATTGTATCATTCAGACACAATTTTAGTTTTACTGTTTTATTTTTAGTATCTCACAATTAAAAAAATTCAAAACAAGCATGACAAGTTTAAGAAATCATAAAGCTAAGTTACTGGAATGCTTTTTAATAATCTGGCCACACTGGACATTGTTAAAGTGATAATTATATCATATAAGACTTAAATTTAGTTTTACTGTTTTATTTTGAGTATGTCAGAGTTAATAAAATTCAAAACAAGTATGACAAGTTTAAGAAAACTTGAAGCTAAGTTACTGGAATGTTTTTTATTAATCTGACCCCACTGGTGATTGTTAAAATGATAATTGTATCATTCAGACACAATTTTAGTTTTACTGTTTTATTTTTAGTATCTCACAATTAATAAAATACAAAACAAGCATGACAAGTTTAAGAAATCATAAAGTTAAGTTACTGGAATGTTTTTTAATAATCTGGCCACACTGGACATTGTTATAGTGATAATTGTATCATATAAGACATAAATTTAGTTTAACTGTTTTATTTTGAGTATGTCAGAGTTAATAAAATTCAAAACAAGTATGACAAGTTTAAGAAAACTTGAAGCTAAGTTACTGGAATGCTTTTTATTAATCTGACCCCACTGGTGATTGTTAAAATGATAATTATATCATTCAAACACAATTTTAGTTTTACTGTTTTATTTTTAGTACCTCACAATTAATAAAATTCAAAACAAGCATGACAAGTTTAAGAAATCATAAAGCTAAGTTACTGGAATGCTTTTTAATAATCTGGCCACACTGGACATTGTTAAAGTGATAATTGTACCATATAAGACTTAAATTTAGTTTTACTGCTTTATTTTGAGTATGTCAGAGTTAATAAAATTCAAAACAAGTATGACAAGTTTAAGAAAACTTGAAGCTAAGTTACTGGAATGTTTTTTATTAATCTGACCCCACTGGTGATCGTTAAAATGATAATTGTATCATTCAAAACACAATTTTAGTTTTACTGTTTTATTTTTAGTATCTCACAATTAAAAAAAAATCAAAACAAGCATGACAAGTTTAAGAAATCATAAAGCTAAGTTACTGGAATGCTTTTTAATAATCTGGCCACACTGGACATTGTTAAAGTGATAATTGTACCATATAAGACTTAAATTTAGTTTTACTGTTTTATTTTGAGTATGTCAGAGTTAATAAAATTCAAAACAAGTATGACAAGTTTAAGAAAACTTGAAGCTAAGTTACTGGAATGTTTTTATTAATCTGACCCCACTGGTGATCGTTAAAATGATAATTGTATCATTCAGACACAATTTTAGTTTTACTGTTTTATTTTTAGTATCTCACAATTAATAAAATACAAAACAAGCATGACAAGTTTAAGAAATCATAAAGTTAAGTTACTGGAATGTTTTTTAATAATCTGGCCACACTGGACATTGTTAAAGTGATAATTGTATCATATAAAACATAAATTTAGTTTTACTGTTTTATTTTGAGTATGTCAGAGTTAATGAAATTCAAAACAAGTATGACAAGTTTAAAAAAACTTGAAGCTAAGTTACTGGAATGTTTTCTATTAATCTGACCCCACTGATGATCGTTAAAATGATAATTGTATCATTCAGACACAATTTTAGTTTTACTGTTTTATTTTTAGTATCTCACAATTAATAAAATACAAAACAAGCATGACAAGTTTAAGAAATCATAAAGTTAAGTTACTGGAATGTTTTTTAATAATCTGGCCATACTGGACATTGTTAAAGTGATAATTGTATCATATAAGACTTAAATTTAGTATTACTGTTTTATTTTGAGTATGTCAGAGTTAATGAAATTCAAAACAAGTATGACAAGTTTAAGAAAACTTGAAGCTAAGTTACTGGAATGTTTTTATTAATCTGACCCCACTGGTGATCGTTAAAATGATAATTGTATCATTCAGACACAATTTTAGTTTTACTGTTTTATTTTTAGTATCTCACAATTAATAAAATACAAAACAAGCATGACAAGTTTAAGAAATCATAAAGTTAAGTTACTGGAATGTTTTTTAATAATCTGGCCACACTGGACATTGTTATAGTGATAATTGTATCATATAAGACATAAATTTAGTTTAACTGTTTTATTTTGAGTATGTCAGAGTTAATAAAATTCAAAACAAGTATGACAAGTTTAAGAAAACTTGAAGCTAAGTTACTGGAATGCTTTTTATTAATCTGACCCCACTGGTGATTGTTAAAATGATAATTATATCATTCAAACACAATTTTAGTTTTACTGTTTTATTTTTAGTACCTCACAATTAATAAAATTCAAAACAAGCATGACAAGTTTAAGAAATCATAAAGCTAAGTTACTGGAATGCTTTTTAATAATCTGGCCACACTGGACATTGTTAAAGTGATAATTGTACCATATAAGACTTAAATTTAGTTTTACTGCTTTATTTTGAGTATGTCAGAGTTAATAAAATTCAAAACAAGTATGACAAGTTTAAGAAAACTTGAAGCTAAGTTACTGGAATGTTTTTTATTAATCTGACCCCACTGGTGATCGTTAAAATGATAATTGTATCATTCAAAACACAATTTTAGTTTTACTGTTTTATTTTTAGTATCTCACAATTAAAAAAAAATCAAAACAAGCATGACAAGTTTAAGAAATCATAAAGCTAAGTTACTGGAATGCTTTTTAATAATCTGGCCACACTGGACATTGTTAAAGTGATAATTGTACCATATAAGACTTAAATTTAGTTTTACTGTTTTATTTTGAGTATGTCAGAGTTAATAAAATTCAAAACAAGTATGACAAGTTTAAGAAAACTTGAAGCTAAGTTACTGGAATGTTTTTATTAATCTGACCCCACTGGTGATCGTTAAAATGATAATTGTATCATTCAGACACAATTTTAGTTTTACTGTTTTATTTTTAGTATCTCACAATTAATAAAATACAAAACAAGCATGACAAGTTTAAGAAATCATAAAGTTAAGTTACTGGAATGTTTTTTAATAATCTGGCCACACTGGACATTGTTAAAGTGATAATTGTATCATATAAAACATAAATTTAGTTTTACTGTTTTATTTTGAGTATGTCAGAGTTAATGAAATTCAAAACAAGTATGACAAGTTTAAAAAAACTTGAAGCTAAGTTACTGGAATGTTTTCTATTAATCTGACCCCACTGATGATCGTTAAAATGATAATTGTATCATTCAGACACAATTTTAGTTTTACTGTTTTATTTTTAGTATCTCACAATTAATAAAATACAAAACAAGCATGACAAGTTTAAGAAATCATAAAGTTAAGTTACTGGAATGTTTTTTAATAATCTGGCCATACTGGACATTGTTAAAGTGATAATTGTATCATATAAGACTTAAATTTAGTATTACTGTTTTATTTTGAGTATGTCAGAGTTAATGAAATTCAAAACAAGTATGACAAGTTTAAGAAAACTTGAAGCTAAGTTACTGGAATGTTTTTATTAATCTGACCCCACTGGTGATCGTTAAAATGATAATTGTATCATTCAGACACAATTTTAGTTTTACTGTTTTATTTTTAGTATCTCACAATTAATAAAATACAAAACAAGCATGACAAGTTTAAGAAATCATAAAGTTAAGTTACTGGAATGTTTTTTAATAATCTGGCCACACTGGACATTGTTAAAGTGATAATTGTATCATATAAAACATAAATTTAGTTTTACTGTTTTATTTTGAGTATGTCAGAGTTAATGAAATTCAAAACAAGTATGACAAGTTTAAAAAAACTTGAAGCTAAGTTACTGGAATGTTTTCTATTAATCTGACCCCACTGATGATCGTTAAAATGATAATTGTATCATTCAGACACAATTTTAGTTTTACTGTTTTATTTTTAGTATCTCACAATTAATAAAATACAAAACAAGCATGACAAGTTTAAGAAATCATAAAGTTAAGTTACTGGAATGTTTTTTAATAATCTGGCCACACTGGACATTGTTAAAGTGATAATTGTATCATATAAGACTTAAATTTAGTTTTACTGTTTTATTTTGAGTATGTCAGAGTTAATGAAATTCAAAACAAGTATGACAAGTTTAAAAAAACTTGAAGCTAAGTTACTGGAATGTTTTCTATTAATCTGACCCCACTGATGATCGTTAAAATGATAATTGTATCATTCAGACACAATTTTAGTTTTACTGTTTTATTTTTAGTATCTCACAATTAATAAAATACAAAACAAACATGACAAGGTTAAGAAATTATAAAGCTAAGTTACTGGAATGTTTTTTTAATAATCTGGCCACACTGGATATTGTTAAAGTGATCATTGTACCATATAAGACTTAAATTTAGTTTTACCGTTTTATTTTGAGTATGTCAGAGTTAATAAAATTCAAAACAAGTATGACAAGTTTAAGATAAGTTGAAGCTAAGTTACTGGAATGTTTTTTATTAATCTGACCACACTAGACATTGTTAAAATGATAATTATAACATGCAAGTCTCAAAATTAGTCTTACTGTTTTATTTTTAGTATCTCAGAGTTAATAAAATTCAAAACAAGTATGACAGACAAGTTTAAGAAATCATAAAGCTGACATGCGGTGCTGATTAGGAGAAATTTTATAACGAACCATATAGACATAGCACCACCTCTAAATCTTTCGCAGCCCGAATCCGGGGACCGTGTCCGACGGACAAGCGTAACACAAATTTCATCCGGGGGAACACGTGCAACGTCGATCCAATAAAGATCCGAAATCAGCGTGAACAGTGCACTATTCCGGACGTAATGCGGTCGCTTGCAAAAACCATCCTCGCATCGGTGTTTATCCCAGCAATGTGATATTGCTTGCAGACGTCCGAAAGCCGGACCGAATTTGTGTGTACGTATGTGCCATGTGTCAGATTTATGCTGGCAAACAGTAGTTGTGTCCGGCCTGGGCCGCATAAAAAAAAAACACTGGCACACATTTAATTAAATCTCAGTTTAAGGGGGGATTTATGCGCCTAGCTTTGGGATTATTTATGTTTTGTATGGATTAACACTCTTTTTAATTTATCCACGGTCGCGGGCCAATAGGAAGAAACCGGAATTTAATTTGGACCAGTTTTACTCCGGTCTACGTAACAATTTATAACCGCATGAGCTTTTATTCTTTTGCAGACTGAGAACGAAAAAAAAAAGCGATGTTATTAATTGAATCGCTTAAGTTTTTTGCCATAACTTGGGATAATTAAAAAAAAAATGTCTGGCATTATGATGAGACGTCACACAGTAATTCAGCTTCATTATTTCATAAAGTCGTATTTGTTTTGTATTTTATTAAGTCTGGTGCTACTTAAAATACAACAGTGAAACTAAATAGTCTTATTGACAATGCCTAATGGGGGTGCATTAAGATAAAATGTTCTTGAAAATTAGCTTCACGATTTCTTAAAGTCGTGGGGCTGTTTTGAATTTTATTAACTCTGAGGACTAAAATAAAACAATACAATTTTGACATTAACAACGACTGATGGCGGTGGATTAAAAAAAAATATCTCAGTAATTTTGCTTTATGATTTCTTAAATTTGCCACATTTGTTTTGAACTTTATTGACTCTGAAATGAATGAAAGAGTAAAACTAAATATTTGTCACTTTAACAATGGCGATACAATTATCACTTTAACAATGACCAATGGGGGTGGATTAAGAAAAAACATTCCAGTAACTTAGTTTCATGATTTCTTAAACTTGTTTTGAATTTTATTAACTCTGAGATACTTAAAATAAAACCGTAAAACTAAATTTATGTCTTACACGACACAATTATCACTTTAACAATGATCAGTAGGGCCATATTAATAAAAAACATTCTAATAACATCGTTTCATGATTTCTTCAACTTGTCATATTTGTTTTAAAACTTTTATTAACTTATTAATTAATAAAACAGTAAAAATAAATTTGTGTCTTGCATGATACAATTATTTCTTTAACAATGACCAATGGGGCCAGATTAATAAAAAAACATTCCAGTAACTTAGCTCCAAGATTTTTTATAATATTGTAGTACAAAGCAACGCTGACTTTATTATTTTTTAAACATATTTGTTATCTAAATATATTAAATATAATTTTAATTTACATTTATAAATTCATATTTTAAACTTTAGCTATAAATTTTATTTTACAAGAAAATATTAAAACAAAAATTTTAGTTCAAAATAACAGCACAAAAATTAAATAGGTGTATGTGTTTGTTCAGAAATCGTAAGAATTGGTTTATTCCATATTTCTGTTGATCGACGGTTCACAAAACAATATTATCAAAATATTAAAATATATCAAAATAATTTTTCTACTTAATTAAATAAATTTTACTATATATAACCTTTATATTTATAATTATAAATAATTATATTTTTAATCACGTACGAAGACTATTTTCTAGATTTTGTTCCAATAAAAATTCCAATTTTGCGTTTGTTCCCGTAAGAGTGAAAAAGGAAGAAATATATATTCACGAGTGTTGGAAAAGGACGAAAGTAGCAATCGGTTTAGACACCGATTTAGTAGGCTGTGAAAATTTGTGTGGCCGACACTTTCAATTGTTATTTCTTAGAGATGCAGTTTTGGATAGGAGAAGGGGAAATTTTGCGATTTTTGATATCTGAGAAGTATTTGAATAGGATTCGCAGTGACAATCAATATTCTTATTATATATTCAAGTAAGTATTTCTTATATTTGCTTTATTATAACTAATTATAGACTAACTAATATTTTCTAGAGTGTTTTTATTGTGCTAAATTAGTAAATGTGTCCTGTGATATTCTGTTTCTTTTTATTAAGTTAATTAGTTAGTTCATATTAGTTTATGAAAACTTGACGAAATTTTGGATGTTCTATTAATGCATATTTAGGTAAGTGTATGAATTATTTTCATTTGAAACTCATTTGTATAGTTATAATTGTTCCAAATACCTATTTTATTATATAAATATATCTAAATATCATTCATACTTACAGTTTTTATATTTATAATTATATATTTGTCACTTCATGACAACTCACAAATGTTTTCTTCGTCTAGTCTATATTTTTTACTGATATGGTTCAAATTAAATTGAGTTAAGTGCACGTATTGTTTCCAGGAATCGCAAAAACTGGTTTAATCCGCCTGCATTTCTATTGGTCAACGGTAAACAAACGAATTTTTGCATTTCAAACGGTTCTTGATTTTGATGAGAAGACGAGTCCTCCTTATTCACTCCGTTTTTGTATATTTTCTGGAGTGTTTTTATTGTGCTAAATTAGTAAATATGTCCTGTGATATTCTATGTTCCTTTTTATTAACTTGTGCGATTTTAGTGGAAGAATTTATGAAAACTTGACGAAATTTTGGATGTTCTATTAATACATATTTAGGTAAGTGTAGGAATTACATTCATTTGAAGCACATTTGTATAGTTATAATTGTTTCAAATGTCTTTTTTTATTATTTAAATACATCTAAATATCATTTCAATAAATAAAATATAAAGAATATTTTTTATATTACGTAAAAAATTTGTTTACTGTTTACTTATGTTTTCTTCGTGTATGATTTTAGTGGAATCAAAATTTGAATGTTGCAGTTGCCCCCGTAAGAGTGAAAGAGAAAGAAATATATGTTCATAAGTGTACGAGAAAGACGAAGGTAGCGATTGGTGGACGCGCGATCTAGTAAGCTGTGCATATTTGTGTGACCGGCTCATTCAATTGTTATTTCCTAGAATTGCAGTTTTGAAGAGGAGAAGGGGCAAAATCACGATTTTTGTTGTTTGTGAAGCATTTGAATAAGATTCAAAGTGACAATTAATATTTTTATCATATATTCAAGTATGTATTTCTTATATTTGTGTTATTTTAACTAATTATAACATATATAAACAATTAATTAATTAATGTAGACTTATTAATATACTTAAATGTAATTTGATATTTTAAAAGGTAGTTTTTATTAATATATAGGTCTGATTAATAAAATTCAAATAACTTGTGAATAAATTACAAATTATCAAATTATTTAACATATATATGTCATTCATTTTTTCTCGATTCTTCGACAATCTTTAAGATTATTTTTATTAGATTAACTTTCATGAAGTAATTGATACTAATGAATGAATTTATTTTAAAATATAATTTTTGTAATTCAAATAAATTAACTAATTCATACCTTGACGTATATTTTCCAGGAATCGCATGAACCGGTTTAAACCGAGGGTGAACGAACGAATTTTTGATTTTGGTTAGAATAAGACGTGACCCGTGTCTTCACTTGGATTTTCAACATTTTTCAAATTTGCATTAGTCCCCGCAAGAAATACATCTTCGCGTGTGTCCGACAAAGACGAAAATACTAATCGACGGATGCGCCACCTAAGTAAGCTGTGCGTTTTTGTGTGTCCAATTGTTATTTCTCAGGATCGCAGTTTTAGACAGGAGAAGGGGAAAATTTACGTATTTTGATATTTGAGAAGTATTTACAGGTATGAGGTTTGTCATGACAATTATTATTTTTTGTTTTTAGTTTCATTTTTTATTAATATTGTTCGAATTTGTCTTGCATTGTTGCAAGATTCCTCTGTCCAAATTGCGTGATTTTTTGGGTATGTTACGCTGAGATTATTAATATAATATTGTAGTATACAACAACACTTTGTTATTATGTAAACATATTACTTAAATGTATTAAATAAAATTTAAATTTACATTTATAAACTCATATTTTAGAATTTAGCCATAAACTTGATTTGCTGACAACTGATAAAGTTAAAACTTATATTTTTTATAATAGTTCAAAATTATTTTGGATTAATGAATATAAACTAAAAATTTAAATTTACATTTCAAAATATAATTTTGACTTTATAATATGGATTAAATGCAAATAAATTAGTATGCCACAACAAAAATTAATTAATGTATTTAAATGTAATTTCTTAATTTAAAATATAGTTTTTATTAATTTATTCCATATTCATTGTAAATAAACTGAATGTTATTAAATTTGATTTGTTATTAAAATTGATTAAACTAAATTAATTAATGTTTAATTTCATTTTAAGACTAATTGATATTAGTATTATTATATTTACTTATTTTGTAATTAATTAAACTGATTAGCTAAATATAACCTCCATAAATAAAATAAAAATTTTAAATTATATTTTTTCAAATTGAATTGAAATAAGTTAAGTGCACCCCAGATGCACGTATTGTTTCCAGGAATCGCAAAAACTGGTTTAATCCGCCTGCATTTCTATTGGTCGACGGTGAACTGACGAATTTTTGCATTTCAAACGGTTTTCGATTTTGATGAGAGTACGACGAGTCCTCGTTATTTACACGGTTTTTCTATATTTTCTCGTGTTTTTATTGTGCTAAATTAGTAAATGTGTCCTGTGTTATTCTATGTTCCTTTTTATTAACTTCTGTGAATTTAGTGAAAGAATTTATGAAAAGTTGACGATATTTTGAATGTTTTATTAATACATATTTAGGTAAGTGTAGGAATTATTTTCATTTAAAGCATATTTGTATAGTTATAATTGTTCCAAATACCTTTTTTATTATTTAAATACATCTAAATATCATTTTAGTTAATAAAATATTATAAAGAATATTTTTTTATATTTACGTAAAAAATTTGTTTACTACTTACAGTTTTTATATTTATTATTATATATTTGTCACTTCATGACAACTCACAAGTGTTTTCTTCGTGTATGATTTTAGTGGAATCAAAATTGAATGTTGCAGTTGCCCCCGTAAGAGTGAAAGAGAAAGAAATATATGTTCATAAGTGTACGAGAAAGACGAAGGTAGCGATTGGTGGACGCGCGATCTAGTAAGCTGTGCATATTTGTGTGACCGGCTCATTCAATTGTTATTTCCTAGAATTGCAGTTTTGAAGAGGAGAAGGGGCAAAATCACGATTTTTGTTGTTTGTGAAGCATTTGAATAAGATTCACAGTGACAATTAATATTTTTATCATATATTCAAGTATGTATTTCTTATATTTGTGTTATTTTAACTAATTATAACATATATAAACAATTAATTAATTAATGTAGACTTATTAATATACTTAAATGTAATTTGATATTTTAAAAGGTAGTTTTTATTAATATATAGGTCTGATTAATAAAATTCAAATAACTTGTGAATAAATTACAAATTATCAAATTATTTAACATATGTCATTCATTTTTTCTCGATTCTTCGACAATCTTTAAGATTATTTTTATTAGATTAACTTTGATGAAGTAATTGATACTAATGAATGAATTTATTTTAAAATATAATTTTTGTAATGCAAATAAATTAACTAATTCATACCTTGATGTATATTTTCCAGGAATCGCATGAACCGGTTTAAACCGAGGGTGAACGAACGAATTTTTGATTTTGGTTAGAATAAGACGTGACCCGTGTCTTCACTTGGATTATCAACATTTTTCAAATTTGCATTAGTCCCCGCAAGAGTGAAGGAGAAAGAAATACATCTTCGCGTGTGTCCGACAAAGACGAAAATAGTAATCGACGGATGCGCCACCTAAGTAAACTGTGCGTTTTTGTGTGGCCGGCGTGTCCAATTGTTATTTCTCAGGATCGCAGTTTTAGACAGGAGAAGGGGAAAATTTACGTATTTTGATATTTGAGAAGTATTTACAGGTACGAGGTTTGTCGCGACAATTATTATTTTTTGTTTTTAGTTTCATTTTTTATTAATATTGTTTGAACTTGTCTTGCTTTGTTGCAAGATTCCTCTGTCCAAATTGCGTGATTTTAACATCGGAATTATAAATGAAAATTTAAAGAAATTTTGGGTATGTTACGCTGAGATTATTAATATAATATTGTAGTACACAACAACACTTTGTTATTGTGTAAACATATTACTTAAATGTATTAAATAAAATTTAAATTTACATTTATAAACTCATATTTTAGAATTTAGCCATAAACTTGATTTGCTGACAACTGATAAAGTTAAAACTTATATTTTTTATAATAGTTCAAAATTATTTTGGATTAATGAATATAAACTAAAAATTTAAATTTACATTTCAAAATATAATTTTGACTTTATAATATGGATTAAATGCAAATAAATTAGTATGCCACAACAAAAATTAATTAATGTATTTAAATGTAATTTCTTAATTTAAAATATAGTTTTTATTAATTTATTCCATATTCATTGTAAATAAACTGAATGTTATTAAATTTGATTTGTTATTAAAAATGATTAAACTAAATTAATTAATGTTTAATTTCATTTTAAGACTAATTGATATTAGTATTATTATATTTACTTATTTTGTAATTAATTAAACTGATTAGCTAAATATAACCTCCATAAATAAAATAAAAATTTTAAATTATATTTTTTCAAATTGAATTGAAATAAGTTAAGTGCACCCCAGATGCACATATTGTTTCCAGGAATCGCAAAAACTGGTTTAATCCGCCTGCATTTCTATTGGTCGACGGTGAACAGACGAATTTTTGCATTTCAAACGGTTTTCGATTTTGATGAGAGTACGACGAGTCCTCGTTATTTATTCGGTTTTTCTATATTTTCTCGTGTTTTTATTGTGCTAAATTAGTAAATGTGTCCTGTGTTATTCTATGTTCCTTTTTATTAACTTCTGTGAATTTAGTGAAAGAATTTATGAAAAGTTGACGATATTTTGAATGTTTTATTAATACATATTTAGGTAAGTGTAGGAATTATTTTCATTTAAAGCATATTTGTATAGTTATAATTGCTCCAAATACCTTTTTTATTATTTAAATACATCTAAATATCATTTTAGTTAATAAAATATTATAAAGAATATTTTTTTATATTTACGTAAAAAATTTGTTTACTACTTACAGTTTTTATATTTATTATTATATATTTGTCACTTCATGACAACTCACAAGTGTTTTCTTCGTGTATGATTTTAGTGGAATCAAAATTTGAATGTTGCAGTTGCCCCCGTAAGAGTGAAAGAGAAAGAAATATATGTTCATAAGTGTGCGAGAACGACGAAGGTAGCGATTGGTGGACGCGCGATCTAGTAAGCTGTGCATATTTGCGTGGCCGGCACATTCTGTTTGTTATTTCCTAGAATTGCAGTTTTGAAGAGAAGGGGCAAAAATCGATTTTTGATGCCCGAGAAACATTTGAATAGGATTCGCAGTGACAATTAATATTTTTATCATATATTCAGGTAAGTATTTCTTATATTTGTGATATTTTAACTAATTATAACATATTTAAACAATTAATTAATTAATTTAGAACAATTAATATGCTTTAATGTAATTTGATATTTTAAAATGTAGTTTTTATTAATATATAAGTCTGATTAATATAATTTAAATTATATGTGAATAAATTACAATTTGTTAAATTATTTCGATTCATCGACAATCTAAGATTATTTTTATTAAATTAATTTTGATTAATATGTGTCTTGTGATGTTTCCATTGATCGAATTGTGTTATTTTATTTGAAATAATTGGTACTAATGAATGAATTCATTTTAAAATATAATTTTTATAATGCAAATAAATTAACTAATTCATACCTTGATGTATATTTTCCAGGAATCGCATGAACCGGTTTAAACCGACGATGAACGAACGAATTTTTGATTTCGGTTAGAATAAGACGTGACCCGTGCCTTCACTTGGATTTTCAACATTTTTCAAATTTGCATTAGTCCCCGCAAGAGTGAAGGAGAAAGAAATACATCTTCGCGAGTGTCTGACAAAGACGAAAATAGTAATCGGCGGATGCGCCACCTAAGTGAGCTGTGCATATTTGTGTGGCCGGCGTGTTCAATTGTTTTTTCTCAGGATCGCCCTTTTAGACAAGAGAAGGGGAATATTTACGTATTTTGATGTTTGAGAAGCATTTGCAGGTACGAGGTTTGCTGTAACAATTATTATTTTTTGTTTTTAGTGTCATTTTTTATTAATATTGTTCGAATTTGTCTTGCATTATTGCAAGATTTTTCTGTCCAAATTGTGTGATTTTAACATCGAAATTATGAATGAAAATTTGAAGAAATTTTGGGTATATTAAACAGAAACAATTTTACTATATACAGCCTATGGTTTTTATATTTATAATTATAAATAATTAAATTTTTAATCATGTACGAAGACACAATTTTCTATATTTTGTTCCAATAAAAATTTCAATTTTGCGTTTGTTCCCGTAAGAGTGAAAAAGAAAGAAATATATATTCACGAGTGTTGGAAAAGGACGAAAATAGCAATCGGTTTATGCGCCGATTTAGTAGGCTGTGAAAATTTGTGTGGTCGACACTTTCAATTGTTATTTCTTATAGATGCAGTTTGGATAGGAGAAGGGGAAATTTTGCGATTTTTGATATCTGAGAAGCATCTGAATAGGATTCGCAGTGTCAATCAATATTCTTATTATATATTCAAGTAAGTATTTCTTATATTTACTTCATTATAACTAATTATAGACTAACTAATGTACCGTATGATAATTAAACAATTAATTAATTATTTAATTAATTTAGACTAATTAATATGTTTAAATGTAATTTGATATTTTAAAATTGTTTTTTATTAATGTATAGGTTTGATTAATATAATTAAAATTACATGCAAATAAATTAGTTAAGTTATTAAATTATTTAACATGTCTGTGTTTTTTTTTATTTTTCGACAATTTTTAGGAATATTTTTATTGAATTAATTTTGACGAATATATTTTGAGGTGTCCTAAGTTTCTTTTGATTGAACTCTGTTACGTCGATATTTTTGCTATTGTACTAAATAACAATTATTGTTTTTAATAAATATATTTTTTAAAATTAACCACAATAAATAAAATAATAAAAATTGTTAATTTGAAATCATAAAATTTTATATTTATTTGTTTTACCAATATAGTTCAAAATAACAGCAGCAGATTTATTCTAAGATTTGCAGTGACAATTAATATTTTTATCATATATTATAGTATTTATTTCTTATATTTGTGTCATTATAACCAGTTAAAGAATAACTAATGTACTTAAATGTATTTTGATATTTTAAAATGTAGCTTTTATTAATATATAGGTCTGATTAATATAATTCAAATTACACATGAAGCGTTTTCAATTATCATTTCTTAGAATTGCAGTTTTAAATATGAGAAGGGAAAATTTGCGATTTTTGATGGTTGAGAAGCATTTTAATAAAATCTATAGTAACAATTATTATTTTCTTTTTTTAATTTCATTTTAGATTCAAGTATGTATTTCGAATATATGTTTTATTTATATTAAATAAAATATTATAACAAAAAGTAATTATATAAACTAATTAATATTTTAAAATAATTTTTTTATTATTAGAATTCAAATTAAATAGATTTAACTTTTATAGATTGACGTTTTGATAATTTTTTATTGTGATAATTTAGCAAATGATGATGATGATGAATGATATTATATATAGTAAAAAGTATATAATTATAATATATAAAATGGAAATTTAATGCTTGTATATACATTTATAACAAGTTTATGTAAAATTTTAATATTTAAATACTGAACTCTGTTCCAAACTTTTATTTGACCAACTTGTGTGATTTTACCAAAAAAAAAAAAAAATAATAATTTAAAAAAAATTGTGGATAATTCATTTAAAGTATTTATTAGATTAGTTTAGGAATTAATTTTATTTTCAGACACATTTATATTTATTTATTTATTATTATTATTTATTAAATTATTATTATATTTACTGATTTTTTAATTAATTAAACTAATTAGCTAAATACAACCTCCATAAATAAAATATAAATTTCATAATTTAATTTACTGATACAGTTCAAATTAAATTGAAATAAGTTAAGGGTACCCCAGGTGCACGTATTGTTTCCACGAATCGCAAAAACTGGTTTAATCAGCATGCATTTCTATTGGTCGACGGTGCACAAACGAATTTTTGCATTTCAAACGGTTTTTGATTTTGATGAGAGTAAGACGAGTCCTCCTTATTTATTCGGTTTTCCTATATTTTTTTGAGTGTTTTTATTGTGCTGAATTAGTAAATGTGTCATGTGATATTCTGTGTTTCTTTTTATTAACTTGTGTGATTTTAGTGGAAGAATTTATGAGAACTTAACGAAATTTTGGATGTTCTATTAATGCATATTTAGGTAAGCGTAGGTATTACTTTCATTTGAAGCACATTTATATAGTTATAATTATTCCAAATACCTTTTTTATTATTTAAATACATCTAAATATCATTTTAGTTAATAAAATATTATAAAGAATATTTTTTTATATTTACGTAAAAAATTTGTTTACTACTTACAGTTTTTATATTTATAATTATATATTTGTCACTTCATGACAACTCACAAGTGTTTGAAATTTGAATGTTGCAGTTGCCCCCGTAAGAGTGAAAGAGAAAGAAATATATGTTCATAAGTGTACGAGAAAGACGAAGGTAGCGATTGGTGGACGCGCGATCTAGTAAGCTGTGCATATTTGTGTGACCGGCTCATTCAATTGTTATTTCCTAAAATTGCAGTTTTGAAGAGGAGAAGGGGCAAAATCACGATTTTTGTTGTTTGTGAAGCATTTGAATAAGATTCACAGTGACAATTAATATTTTTATCATATATTCAAGTATGTATATCTTATATTTGTGTTATTTTAACTAATTATAACATATATAAACAATTAATTAATGTAGACATATTAATATACTTAAATGTAATTTGATATTTTAAAAGGTAGTTTTTATTAATATATAGGTCTGATTAATAAAATTCAAATAACTTGTGAATAAATTACAAATTATCAAATTATTTAACATATATATCATTCATTTTTTCTCGATTCTTCGACAATCTTTAAGATTCTTTTTATTAGATTAACTTTGATGAAGTAATTGATACTAATGACTGAATTTATTTTAAAATATAATTTTTGTAATGCAAATAAATTAACTAATTCATACCTTGATGTATATTTTCCAGGAATCGCATGAACCGGTTTAAACCGAGGATGAACGAACGAATTTTTGATTTTGGTTAGAATAAGACTTGACCTGTGTCTTCACTTGGATTTTCAACATTTTTCAAATTTGCATTAGTTCCCGCAAGAGTGAAGGAGAAAGAAATACATCTTAAATTTACATTTATAAACTCATATTTTAGAATTTAGCCATAAACTTGATTTGCTGACAACTGATAAAGTTAAAACTTATATTTTTTATAATAGTTTAAAATTATTTTGGACTAATGAATATAAACTAGAAATTTAAATTTACATTTCAAAATATAATTTTGACTTTATCATATGGATTATATGCAAATAAATTAAGTATGCAGCAACAAAAATTAATTAATGTATTTAAATGTAATTTCTTAATTTAAAATATTGTTTTTATTAATTTATTCCATATTCATTGTAAATAAACTGAATGTTATTAAATTTGATTTGTTATTAAAAATGATTAAACTAAATTAATTAATGTTTAATTTCATTTTAAGACTAATTGATATTAGTATTATTATATTTACTTATTTTGTAATTAATTAAACTGATTAGCTAACCTCCATAAATAAAATAAAAATTTTAAATTATATTTTTTCAAATTGAATTGAAATAAGTTAAGTGCACCCCAGATGCACGTATTGTTTCCAGGAATCGCAAAAACTGGTTTAATCCGCCTGCATTTCTATTGGTCGACGGTGAACTGACGAATTTTTGCATTTCAAACGATTTTCGATTTTGATGAGAGTACGACGAGTCCTCGTTATTTATTCGGTTTTTCTATATTTTCTCGTGTTTTTATTGTGCTAAATTAGTAAATGTGTCCTGTGGTATTCTATGTTCCTTTTTATTAACTTGTGTGAATTTAGTGAAAGAATTTATGAAAAGTTGACGATATTTTGAATGTTTTATTAATACATATTTAGGTAAGTGTAGGAATTACTTTCATTTAAAGCATATTTGTATAGTTATAATTGTTGCAAATACCTTTTTTATTATTTAAATACATCTAAATATCATTTTAGTTAATAAAATATTATAAAGAATATTTTTTTATATTTACGTAAAAAATTTGTTTACTACTTACAGTTTTTATATTTATTATTATATATTTGTTATATTTATTATTATATTTTTGATGCCCGAGAAACATTTGAATAGGATTCGCAGTGACAATTAATATTTTTATCATATATTCAGGTATGTATTTCTTATATTTGTGATATTTTAACTAATTATAACATATTTAAACAATTAATTAATTAATTTAGAACAATTAATATGCTTTAATGTAATTTGATATTTTAAAATGTAGTTTTTATTAATATATAATTCAAATTATATGTGAATAAATTACATTATCAAATTAATTTTGATGAATGTGTGTCTTGTAGTGTTTCCATTAATCGAATTGTGTTATTTTATTTGAAATAATTGGTACTAATGAATGAATTCATTTTAAAATATAATTTTTATAATGCAAATAAATTAACTAATTCATACCTTGATATATATTTTCCAGGAATCGCGTGAACCGGTTTAAACCGACGATGAACGAACGAATTTTTGATTTTGGTTAGAATAAGACGTGACCCGTGCCTTCATTTGGATTTTCAACATTTTTCAAATTTGCATTAGTCCCCGCAAGAGTGAAGGAGAAAGAAATACATCTTCGCGAGTGTCTGACAAAGACGAAAATAGTAATCGGCGGATGCGCCACCTAAGTGAGCTGTGCATATTTGTGTGGCCGGCGTGTTCAATTGTTTTTTCTCAGGATCGCCCTTTTAGACAAGAGAAGGGGAATATTTACGTATTTTGAAATTTGAGAAGCATTTGCAGGTACGAGGTTTGCTATAACAATTATTATTTTTTGTTTTTAGTTTCATTTTTTATTAATATTGTTCGAATTTGTCTTGCATTGTTGCAAGATTTTTCTGTCCAAATTGTGTGATTTTAACATCGAAATTATGAATGAAAATTTGAAGAAATTTTGGGTATGTTAAACAGAAACAATTTTCCTATATACAACCTATGGTTTTTATATTTATAATTATAAATAATTAAATTTTTAATCATGTACGAAGACACAATTTTCTAGATTTTTATAAATTCCAATTTTGCGTTTGTTCCCGTAAGAGTGAAAAAGAAAGAAATATATATTCACGAGTGTTGGAAAAGAACGAAAGTAGCAATCGGTTTATGCGCCGATTTAGTAGGCTGTGAAAATTTGCGTGGCCGACACTTTCAATTGTTATTTCTCACAGATACAGTTTTGGATAGGAGAAGGGGAAATTTTGCGATTTTTGATATCTGAGAAGCATCTGAATAGGATTCGCAGTGTCAATCAATATTCTTATTATATATTCAAGTAAGTATTTCTTATATTTACTTCATTATAACTAATTATAGACTAACTAATGTACCGTAACATATTTAAACAATTAATTAATTATTTAATTAATTTAGACTTATTAATATGTTTAAATGTAATTTGATATTTTAAAATTGTTTTTTATTAATGTATAGGTTTGATTAATATAATTAAAATTACATGCAAATAAATTAGTTAAATTATTAAATTATTTAACATGTCTGTGCCTTTTTTTATTTTTCGACAATTTTTAAGAATATATTTATTGAATTAATTTTGACGAATATATTTTGAGGTGTCCTAAGTTTCTTTTGATTGAACTCTGTTACGTCGATATTTTTGCTATTGTACTAAATAACAATTATTGTTTTTTATAAATATATTTTTTAAAATTAACCACAATAAATAAAATAATAAAAATTGTTAATTTGAAATCATAAAATTTTATATTTATTTGTTTTACCAATATAGTTCAAAATAACAGCAGCAGATTTATTCCAAGATTTGCAGTGACAATTAATATTTTTATCATATATTATAGTATTTATTTCTTATATTTATGTCATTATAACTAGTTAAAGAATAACAATGTACTTAAATATATTTAGATATTTTAAAATGTGGCTTTTATTAATATATAGGTCTGATTAATATAATTCAAATTACATCTGAAGCGTTTTCAATTATCATTTCTTAGAATTGCAGTTTTAAATAGGGGAAAGGAAAATTTGCGATTTTTGATGGTTGAGAAGCATATTAATAAAATCTATAGTAACAATTATTATTTTCTTTTTTAATTTCAATTTAGATTCAAGTATGTATTTCGAATATATGTTTTATTTATATTAAATAAAATATTGTAACAAAAAGTAATTATATAAACTAATTAATATTTTAAAATAATTTTTTTATTATTAGAATTCAAATTAAATAGATTTAACTTTTATAGATTGACGTTTTTATAATTTTTTATTGTGATAATTTAGCAAATGATGATGATGATGATGAATGATATTATATATAGTAAAAAGTATATGATTATAATATATAAAATGGAAATTTAATGCTTGTATATACATTTATAATAAGTTTATGTAAAATTTTAATACTGAACTCTGTTCCAAACTTTTATTTGACCAATTTGAAAGATTTTAACAAAAGAAAAGAATGCTAAATGTAAGTAAGGTTGTTTTATTTTATAGTTGTTCTACTTTTGACTCTTGAATATTATGTCAAATATTAATAAATACCTAACTAAACCCACTAATAAACTATGTTAATTATATTACATAGATATTTAAACGTACACTTTTTTCAAGACAAATGCAAATTTCTAATGTTGTTCTACCTATGAGCGATAATATAGGTATATTTCATCTACCGATTTCCGTCTCTACCCGGCCCCCTTAAGAAAACATTTAAATTGTTAAACGATAAATAAATTCCCCAGATGCTCATTCGAATATCCCTCTTTCGTGAATTGCTGTTTTATCTAACGATCCTTCCGGGCTGGGAACGGGAATTATTAATACAAAATTTTTGAATATAGAGCACGACTTAACTTGGAAACTTCGCCAATTGAATCTTACAATTATTCCTCCCGTTCATATCGAAGAATTTAACGAAACAAAAAGGGGAAATTATTTTAAATTGCACCGAGATTAGTGAATTGCTTAAATAAATCCTGTGGTGGTTTAAGAATACGAATACTGGAACGTTTAAGAGATACTCTTCAAGACAATTTTAGTCTTTGAGCAACGGACTTGGTTTTTAATCGTCCACAATTCTATAATACGTATAAACTTAATCAAGTCAAATTTAGTGCCCGTGGCGATAAATTATGGGCATATTAATGTTTATTAGTCCATTACAATGATTTAAACCACGTATAATAATCACGTTACATTTAATGCGATATATTTATCTAGAGGGAACAAAATTAATAGGTATTTTCTATTCATAACGTCCCCGGTTTGTTCCACGTAATACAAAACGTTCCTCAATCATTAACGTGAGAAGCCCACATCTAATTAAATTGGAAACGTGCATTATTCAGCCTTGTAAAAGTCTAATTAATTAAACGGCATATTTTCGTTGTATGTCGTCGGAGGACGGTCCGATCCAGGAACCTGGCCAAAGAAAATGCCGGCCTCAGGTTCATTTCAAATCTATTAATCTTGCAGAAATCCATCCAGAAAGGAAACCACAATTCGGGACGTCCGACGGCGTCCCCTTTCACAATTCCCGAATTAAATTGTAGCCTGCAAATGGACACTTTTACTTACTCTTTTGTGCGGTTTTTTTTCCTGTCCGTTTAATTAATCAACGTGTTATTTCATATGGATGTCTCAATTGGAATTGATTAAGAGGACCGAGCTATTTAATTTATTTTACTTTTAATATACTTATAACATTTTAAATCCTGTAACATTTTTATTTCCAAAAATCGCCTTTTGTGAATTTGAACACATTTTATTCGGTTCGTTCCTAACTTATCTGTAGTTTATCTCCCTAAAACGCCTCACAGAAAATTTTGTTCTGAAGATTTTATTGCTATAAGTCCAAGAAGACAAGAGACGAGAAGAGAGGAGAGGAGAAGAGAAGATAAGATAAGATGATAGAAGAGAAGAAAAGAGAAGAAAAGAGAAGAGAAGAGAGGAGAAGAGAGAAGAGAAGGAAGAGAGGAAAAATAAGGGAGAAAATGAGAGGAGATGAAAGAAGATAAGAGGAGATGAGAGGAGATGAAAGGAGATGAGAGGAGATGAAAGAAGATAAGAGGAGATGAGAGGAGATGAAAGGAGATGAGAGGAGATGAAAGAAGATGAGAGGAGATGAGAGGAGATGAGAGGAGATAAGAGGAGATGAAAGGAGATGAGAGAAGATGAAAGAAGATAAGAGGAGATGAAAGGAGATGAAAAAAGATAAGAGATGAGAGATAATGAAAGAAGATAAGAGGAGATCAGAGAAGATGATAAGAGATTAGAAGAGAGATTACAAAAATCAAAAGAAGGAAAGAGAAGAGAGAAAAAGACAAGTAAAGAGAAGAGAAGAGAAGGGAAGATAAGAGAAGAGAAGAGAGGAGAGAAGATGAAAGAAGATAAGAGGAGATGAGAGGAGATGAAAGGAGATGAGAGGAGATAAGAAGAGATGAGAGAAGAAGTTTCTAGTCTAATTTGTTTTTTTAATTTTCCAAAGTGCTTTAATCACTCATTTAAAAGTGCTCTGTTGATACAATTTTATTTAATTTCTACATCTTATTAAAACACATTTTGAAAATATATTTGTTACAAGATTAGTATTCTAACTTTAGAAATAATTCAAATTATCCACTTCACAAGACGTGCACTGAAGTTTAGAGAATTAACTAGAGCTGGCATATCAATTTCCTGCACCTTGCTACAATTTCGTCATTTCAAATTCAAAAGTCTAATCTAATATTTTATATTACTTGGTGAGTAATTTTCAATTTCATTTCCGTGAAATAGACACTTTTAGATGAAGAGGACCCGAAAGTTCAGACACTCTCTTGATGCAGTTTCCAATATTATGAAGGAATTTCTGTTAGCTTTCCGGAACTAATATCCATTAAAGAAAATCATTTCCTTTGAGCACGCTAAAAGACATAAAAATCGGTTTAATTTAAATTAAAATCATGTTTAATCAAGAAAAATTATCCAACATCAAACATTATTATTTTAATAAGGAGTCCTATCTAAAAAAATCAAATTCAGACGTCTTATTGAATAAGTAATTAATTTGAAAAAGAATTGCTCCGGATTTGAACGTAATGTGACATCATAATGGAAAGCAAACAATCTAAATGTTCGGTAATGGAAAACTTACCTTTCTTTGCCGACGACAATTTCCTGAAACAAAAGAGGGACTGTTATTTATTATCTTGTAAAAGCAGCCCGAACGAAACACGTAAAAATTCATATTCCAGTTCCTTCCTCTGGTTCACCAGACTGCATATTAAGCCATCTTAATAACAAGTTAATAACCGTGTCTAAGTGATTACCATAAATAAAACCGTGTTCCCGAAATTAATATGGTAATGTTAGGTAGTGTATGGATGAAGTCCAACTTTGAAAACGTAATACCTACCGAGTTTAATAGAATCGGGCGGGAGGAAAGGACGGCTTTAACGATAAATTTTTCCGACAGCCCATAATTGTAGAATACATTTTAATACCATTAGAATACATCAAGGCACCATTGAAATGTATTAATCGAAAATTGTGATTGGCTTTTTAAAATGCATCTATTTTTTGACAAATATTTATCGCCGGCAAACAATGCCCCGACGAAGGTGACGACCAAGACAAAGAAAACACAATTTACTGTCGCATTTTTTCAGGAAATTTAGTGATTCCCGCACAATATTTTTGGAGCTGTCGCCCTAAAAACATCGATTCGGTGCCGGTTCAACGGGTTTGCCTTTGTGAGAAAATTTACACGTCAATTTCTAGTAAACTCCATAAGTTAAAGTGTGTTTGAATGCGAAACTTATTGGGTTTTCCATTTGTTTTCAAAGCGGTTTCTTTTTCTCCGTCCGTAAGTGCTTTGATTTATTGTCTATTTATTTGGACGCCCGAGTGTGCTGAAAAAATGGCTTAAGATACAAATTGAAAGCAGGAATCGGTTGTTAAGGTAACACAAAGAGAAGTTTTTCGAACTCCATAATAAGTCTGAACTTAAAGTGTGTTTGAATGCATAACTTATTGGGTTTTACGTTGTTGAACAACGAGTTTTTATGGCAACTGCTTCAAGTCCATTAAGGGCTTAAATAAATGCACTTATTTGACAGGATGAAAAGTAATTTTTAAACATTGACTTTTACTTATTACAAGCTTATTATTGAATTTAAAGGAGAAAAAGTTTAAGACACGGGATGCGACGAAAACTAGTTTGTAGAAGCTTAATTTATGTCTATAATAAGGATGTTCTTTTCCTCGTGACGTTAACACTAAATATGTGTATGAGAGTCAGGACGTAGAATTTCATTTTACCGTTCACTAGAAATTGCTTATAATTTTATTCAAAATAATCCTATTTTAGTAGCCAAGAGAGACTAATAAAACTAGCGTTTTTATACACATACGTAAAATGTTTTAATTTAGTTTTTTGGTCATGGGTGCGAAGTGGCAGAAGTCAGACAAATATACAAGTAAGACAGTTTGTTATGGAATTTGTTGTATAATTTGTTAGATAGTTTGATGTTCAGCTTATATCAGATGGACAGTTTGGTGTACAATTTATTGAATAATTCGTTGTACAACTTGTACAATTCATATTATAACTTATACAATTCTTAGTATAACTTGTTGAAAAGTTTGTTGTACAATTTGTTAGATAGTTTGTTATATATTTTGTTGGACAGTTTGATGTACAACTTGTACCATTGTTGGTCATTTCGGTGTATAATTTGTATTATTGTTGGACAGTTTGGTGTAAAACTTGTTGGACAATTCATTGAATATTTTAATGTACAATTTCTTGATATAACTTGTTAGATAATTTGTTTGACAACTTGTTGATTATTTGTTGTACACTTTATTGAATAATTCGTTGTACAACTTGTACAATTCACATTATAACTTATACAAATCTTAGTACAACTTGTTGGAAAGATTGTTGTACAATTTGTTAGACAGTTTGTTATATATTTTGTCGAACAGTTTGACGTACAACTTGTACCATTATTGGTCACTTCGGTGTACAATTTGTATTATTGTTGGACAGTTTCGAGTAAAACTAGTTGAACAATTCATTGAACAATTTATTGTATAATTTCTTGATATAATTTGTTAGATAATTTGTTGACCAACTTGTTGATTATTTGTTGTACAATTTATTGAATAATTCGTTGTACAACTTGTACAATTCATATTATAACTTACACAATTCTTAGCATAACTTGTTGGAAAGTTTGTTGTACAATTTGTTATATAGTTTGTTATATATTTTGTCGGACAGTTTGATGTACAACTTGTACCATTGTTGGTCAGTTCGGTGAATAATTTGTATTATTGTTTGACAGTTTGGTGTAAAACTTGTTGGACAATTCATTGAACATTTTATTTTACAATTTCTTGACTTAACTTGTTAGATAATTTGTTGACCAACTTGTTGATTATTTGTTGTACAATTTATTGAATAATTCGTTGTACAACTTGTACAATGCATATTATAACTTATACAATTCTTAGTACAACTTGTCGGAAAGATTGTTGTACAATTTGTTAGACTGTTTGTTACACATTTTGTTGGACAGTTTGATATACAGCTTGTACCATTGTTGGTCAGTTCGGTGTATAATTTGTATTGTTGGATAGTTTGGCGTAAAATTTGTTTAACAATTCATAGAACATTTTACTGTACAATTTCTTGATACAACTTGTTAGACAATTTGTTGGACAACTTGTTAATTATTTGTTGAACAGTTTATTGAATAATTCGTTGTACAACTTGTACAATTCATAATATAACTTATATAATTCTTAGTACAACTTGTTGGAAAAATTGTTGTACAATTTGTTAGACAGTTTGTTATACATTTTGTTGGACAGTTTGATGTACAACTTGTACCATTGTTGGTCAATTCGGTGTATAATTTGTATTATTGTTGGACAATTTGGTGTAAAACTTGTTGGATAACTCATTGAACATTTTATTGTACAATTTCTTGATACAACTTGTTAGACAATTTGTTGGACAACTTATTGATTATTTGTTGAACAGTTTATTGAATAATTCGTTGTACAACTTGTACAATTCATAATATAACTATAAAATTCTTAGTACAACTTGTTGGAAAGATTATTGTACAATTTGTTAGACTGTTTGTTATACATTTTGTTGAACAGTTTGATATACAACTTGTACCATTGTTTGTCAGTCCGGTGTATATTATGTATTATTGTTGGACAGTTTGGTGTAAAACTTGTTGGACAATTCATTGAACAATTTATTGTACAATTCCTTGATATAACTTGTTATATAATTTGTTGGACAACTTGCTAATTATTTGTAGAACAATTTATTGAATAATTCGTTGTACAAATTGTACAATTCATATTATAACTTATACAAATCTTAGTTCAACTTGTTGGAAAGATTGTTGTACAATTTGTTAAACAGTTTGTTATACATTTTGTTGGACAGTTTGATGTACAACTTGTACCATTGTTGGTCAGTTCGGTGTATAATTTGTATTATTGTTGGACAGTTTGGTGTAAAACTTGTTGGACAATTCATTGAATATTTATCGTACAATTTCTTAATACAACTTGTTAGACAATTTGTTGGACCACTTGTTAATTATTTGTAGAACAATGTATTGAATAATTCGTTGTACAAATTGTACAATTCATGTTATAACTTATACAATTCTTAGTACAACTTGTTGGAAAAATTGTTATACAATTTGTTAGACAGTTTGTTATACATTTTGTTGAACAGTTTGATGTACAACTTGTACCATTGTTGGATAGTTTGGTATACAACTCGATGAACAATTCATTGAATAGTTTGTTGTTCAATTTTTTAAACAACTTTTTAGACAATTTGTTGGATAATTTGTTGATTATTTGTTATACAATTTATTGAATAATTTATTGTACAACTTGTTCAATTCATATTATAACTTGTAGAATTCTCAGTATAACTGGAATGTTTTTGAACAGTTTGTTATACAACTTGTTGGACAGTTTGGTGTATAGTTTGTACTATTGATAGTACAACTGTTGAACAATTCATTTCATTTTTATATAATTTCTTGAAATTTTTACAATTTTAACGTAACTTGCTGGAAAGTTTGTTATATAACAACAAGTTGTATAATTTGTTATACAATTTATTGTTGGACAGTTTTTTTGTAACATGAACTACTCATTGGACAAATTGTTGTACAATTTGTTGGACAATCTTCTAAGAAACAATTGACTGTATAGTTTGTTGTTCTATTTGTAGTATAAATTATTGTATAGTTGAATTGTACAATAAAAAGGAATATTGAACAGTTTATTGTACAATTTATTATGAGATGAGGATCAAAAGTAATTTTGTAAGGATTAACTGTTACTTATTACAAAAACTTATTGAATCTGGAATAGAAAAAGTTTAAAACACGAGATGCGACGAAAACTAGTTTGTAGAAGCATTAATTTATGCTTATAACAAGGGTGTTCTTTTCCTCGTTCGTTCAGCACTAAATATGTGTATGAGACTCAGGACGTTGAATTTCATTATTTCGTTCACTAGAGAATCCTGCTAATTTTATTCAAAATAATCCTATTTTAGTACGGTCTAGGAAACTTCCAGACCAAATCTAATAAAACCTCGGTTTTTACACACGTACGTAAAAAGTTAGTTTCAATTTTGTTTTTTGGCAACGACGTGGAGTGGCACACGGAAGTCAGACAATAATGCAATTTTATTTTAGCTGCAAAAAAATAGAATTACCCCATCACAGAATATTAACAGGCTCATGTAAATTTTCAGGTTTATTACTCCTTTTAAAAATATAGGTCAGTGTGAGTACGTGTCTCCAAACCTATAACGAGTTAATACGTTCCGGGGTAACAGCGTGTCTTAACGACTTTTGGCGGGCCTTATAAAATACAAAATTGAAATTTATAGTCCACATAAAACTGTACATAAATATATAATATAAATAGTTTATTCAGGCGTCCATGGCTTCACATAAATAAGTTAATTTAGAACAATATTTACCTACTAATAACGCCGATAAATCAACAAGGAAAATCACCGACTCCGGGTGTGTTGTTCTTTGTGATCGCGGCCACTAATTAGTGTCGAACAAATTGGTTACAGTGAATAAAATTCCGTGGATGCAGCAGCCCTTTTGTTCCCGAAACCAGATTTATAATTCCAATTAAAAAATAATTTATTTCCAGACGTACATCTGCTCCATCGTTTTAATTGACTTTTTTTTTTGTACCGGCACCAAATCGTGCTTCACATAAATTTCATCCGGAGTCTTATTTCTAATTCCCATGAATATATTACCGGTCATTTATTCCTCTGAAAGTACGGCGAGGAGTTGATGACAAGATACTGGATGGAAAACGGATTTATCATAAGGTCACATCTTACTTGTACGTATTTAAATATGTGTTCCACTTGATAACATCACTTAAAATGTATTGGTTTGGGATTTGATTACATCTATTTGGATTAGTGTGAAGTAATAATAAAATTTATTGTGTTTATACGATCAGATTTATGGGGTGTAGTTTAAATAAGACGAGATTTAATTAATGTAGAAGTCTAAGAATGTTTTTATCTCTATTATCTATATGTGTTGATTATTTGTTGAACAATTTATTGAATAATTCGTTGTACAACTTGTACAATTCATATTATAACTTATACACTTCTTAGTACAACTTATTGGAAAGATTGTTGTACAATTTGTTAGATAGTTTGTTATACATTTTGTTGAACAGTTTGATGTACAATTTGTACCATTGTTGGTCAGTTCGGTGTATATTTTGTATTATTGTTGGACAGTTTGGTGTAAAACTTGTTGGACAATTCATTGAACAATTTGTTGTACAATTTCTTGATATAACTTGTTAGATAATTTGTTGGACAACTTGTTGATTATTTGTTGTACAATATATTGAATAATTCATTGTACATCTTGTACAATTCATATTATAACTTATACAAATCTTAGTACAACTTGTTGGAAAGATTGTTGTATAATTTGTTAAACAGTTTGTTATACATTTTGTTGGACAGTTTGATGTACAACTTGTACCATTGTTGGTCAGTTCGGTGCATAATTTGTATTATTATTGGACAGTTTGGTGTAAAACTTGTTGGACAATTCATTTAATATTTTATTATACAATTTCTTGATACTACTTGTCAGACAATTTGTTGGACAACTTATTGATTATTTGTAAAATAATTTATTGAATAATTCGTTGTACAACTTGTAAAATTCATATTATAACTTATACAATTCTTAGTATAACTTGTTAGAAAAATTGTTATACAATTTGTTAGACAGTTTGTTATACATTTTGTTGAACAGTTTGATGTACAACTTGTGACATAAGGTCACATCTTACTTGTACGTATTTAAATATGTGTTCCACTTGATAACATTACTTAAAATGTATTGGTTTGGGATTTAATTACATCTATTTGGATTAGTGTGAAGTAATAATAAAATTTATTGTGTTTATACGATCAGATTTATGGGGTGTAGTTTAAATAAGACGAGATTTAATTAATGTAGAAGTCTAAGAATGTTTTTATCTCTATTATCTATATGTGTTATATTTAATTAAAATTTAAAAATAATAATAAAATATTTGATTTATATTATAAGAAATAATAAAATATGTAATTTAAATTAAAATAAAGTGAATTGAAATATTTAATTCAAATATAAAATATTTAATTTAATTTAAAAAAATAATTAAAATATTTAATTCAAAATAAAAAAATAACAATAAAATATTAATAATTTAAAATTAAAATATTTATTTTAATAAAAAAATAAACTAAATATTTAATTGCAATTAAAAAAATATATATAAAATATTTAATTAAATTTATAAAAAAAAATATATAACGTAACTTGTCATTATATATAATTAAATCTAAAGATGAAACGTTTCATTTTGAGACTGACATTGAGTAATTATAATTAAATATGTATGTTACAATGCTCAGCTCCATTTGATCTTCCAACAATCTTTCGACATCAAAAGCGAAAACAGACGACAATTTATAACAAGATCTCTTATTACATCCAAGCTTCATCCCTTTCTGAAAATAATTTCACAAAAGTGACCGTTCCTATTAAAAAAATAATAAATCTTCCACCTTCATTATAATATAATATTAAAACCATGATAACTGACGTTCTGATTTAGATTAATGCGACGACCAGTCTCAGCAGCACACAATGCACCCGGAAATAATAAAAAATAGCTTTGGTGACCTGTTAGTTGATAAATCGCGTTTTCCACTCGACGAGAGTAACTTTTTGGGGGAAGATATCGCCGACGACGTTTCCACATTTATCCAGTTCCAGACACATTTAATTAAGACTCCTGTTTTGCCTAAAGTTCCGACTGAAATGAGTAGACACTTCATCTTTGTGTGCATGCACGGTAATAAATTTAATTCAACGTTTGTATTATGTATAGAATATAAATGGTGAATCTATAGTGTTAAGCTTGCAGTAGTCATATGGATAATTTTCCTGCAACGTTAATTAACGCCGCATAAAAGGTAAATATTTTGTTAATGCAGTGCAAACATATAAATTGTGCTCCTTGAAACATGCACTTGTTATAATGTGTGTGCATAGTTTACAACATTATACGAATTCCACTTTTCTACTGTAGTTGCAGGATTATCATTACTATTATTGCAGAAAGATTTTTTTTTTGATTGTCAACATTACGTCCGTTAATTAATTGGAGACACAGTAATTAGGTAATCTTAATAAAACTTTACGGTCTTATTTTAATTAACTAAATTTAATTCTGTAGTGCCGTTAAGGGACTGAAATGGGAAATTTTTAATTTACGATATTGCTTCAGTTCTTCAGCGTGTTGGATTTCACCTAAAATAGAGATAAAAACATTTTTTGACTTTTACATTAATTAAATCTCGTCTGTCTTAAACTACGCTCCATAAATCTGATCGTATAAACACAATAAATTTTATTATTACTTCACACTAATCCATATAGACGTAAACAGATCCTAAACCAATGCGTCTAAACTGAGTTTATCAAAAGGAACACAACTTTACCAATGATTTGTATACATTTTTTATAATTTTTAAACACAGAAAAATTGCTGAACTGCTAAATATATTTATATTTAATTTACTTAAAACATTTTATTATATATTTAAGTTTAAATAAAAAATAAAATACAAATTATTATATATTTTTTTTTTAATTAAATTAAATATTTAATTTTTTAACTTAAATATCTTATTATTTTTTTTAATTAGATTAATTATTTTTTATTATTTTTTTATTTATATTAAATATTTTAATATTTTTATTATTACTTTAATTTTAAATTAAATAGTTAATTGTTTTTTTTTAATCTAATTAAATATCTTATAATATTTTTAATTGTAATTAAATATTTTGTTTATTTTTTTTTTATTAAAATAAATATTTTAATTTTAAATCATTAATATTTTATTATTAAATTTGAATTAAATATTATGATTGTTGTTTACTTTAAATTAAATTTCTTATTATTTGTTTGGTTAATTTACAATAAATACATATATATATATAATAATGTATTAATTTACAATAAATATATATATATATATATATATATATATATATATATATATATATATATTTTTAAATATCTATTTTTTTATTATTTTAAATTACATATTCTAATTTTTTGTAATTTAAATTATTATTTTTTTAATTTGAATTAAATTTTATTCTTTTTTAAATTTTAAATTTTAAACTAAATATTTTAATTTTTTTTAATTTAAATTAAATATTTTTAATTTAAGTTAAATATTTTATTATTTTTTTTTTAATTAGAATTAAATACTTTAATTGTCTTTTAATTTAAATTAAATATTTTATTATTTTTTGTAATTTAAATTATTTTTTTATTATTATAGAATAAATATTTTAATTATTGCATATTTTATTTTTTTATATTTTAAATATTTAATTGCTTTTTTTTAAATATAATTAAATATCTTACAACATTTTTAATTTGTAATTAAATATTTTGTTTATTTTTTTTATTAAAATAAATATTTTATATTATAATTGTTGTTCAATTTAAATTAAATATTCTAATTTTTTGTAATTTAAATTAAATTTTTTATTATTTTTTTAATTTGAATTAAATTTTATAGTTTTTTAAATTTCAAATTATATATTTTAATTATTTATTTAAATTAAATTAAATATTTTAATTTTAAATTAAATTTTATTATTTTTTAAATTTAATTGATTTTTTTAATTTAAATTAAGTTAAATATTTTATTTTTTTTTTTTCTAATTTGTTAATTACTTCAATTGTCTTTTAATTTAAACTCAATATTTTATTATCTTTTGTAAATTAAATTAAATTAAATATTTTTTTATTGTAAAATAAATATTCTCATTTTTAAATTTTTTAGTTATTTTTTTTATTTAAATTAATTTTTTTAATTTTTAAATTTCAAATATATTTTATTTTTCTTTATTTGAATTAAATATTATAATTGTTTTTTAACTTAAATCAAATATCGTATTATTTATTTGTTTGTAATTTAAATTAAATAATATTTTTTTATTTTATTTTTTATTTAAAATAATTTTTTGTAATTCCAATTAAATTTTTTATTACTTTTTTTAAATTTAACTTTGAATTTTATTATTTTGTAAATTTTACATTAAATATTTTATTATATTTTAATTGTTTTTAATCATAAATTAAATATTTTAATTAATAATAATAAATTACTGGAGGAGCTCATTAGGGAAAAATTACATGCAAATATTCAAATTAACTAATTTTTTTTTAACGAACTCAACTCGACTCACGAAATGGCAAATTAGGGCATCGATTAAGGGACATTATTCACAATGAGTTTGAAACAATGAAGAGCTGTCAGGTATTTAATTATCATTGTCCTCCGGGCGAATGATTGATGTCTGCGTTGTACCCTCACCCTTCCAGTTTAAACAGTTCCGAACGCCCAGAAATGTCTTCGCATCGAGTTGCGTTCCCGTTTTTGACGAATGTTCGACTGTAATATTCTCTCCCCGGCCACCCATTCCCATGGTGTGAGCGTTAAAAACAAATTTACGACCCAGAACGCACCCGCGTCCCAAATCCTCGACACGAAATTAGTCCAAGAATGATAAATAAAAAAACAACAAGAAAATTAAAAAGAACAACCGTCTGGCCGTGGTGTGTGTGTGTGTGTGTGGATTCACGCGATGTTTATACCTCGTATAAAATATCTACATAACGCGACCACATGTGCCATAAACATGGCCAGACCGGAGTGCAGAGAACGGCATCTGCTACCGAATCTACGAATCCCGAGGTTAACCCCCGTTCCCAGCACAGGTGGATCCCGCACTTAATTACGATAAATCTCCATTTAATTTGGGCACGGATTTATCGGCGGCGACGGTGGCCGAAGTATCTGACATTTTTTTTTTTTTTAAGCCGAGTTTATCTATTGTAGGAAATATGGTGTCGCGGAATTTATTATTATTAAAGGGTGGGTGCACACACAAAAAATGTGTGTGTTGTAGCATGTGAGGTGCAGCCGCGAAATAAAAGTAAATAATCCGACGAATTAAATTTTGAGATTAATGTGACAACGAGGAGCTACTTGACGGCGCACCTTTTGGGCAGATGGGTTTTGTTATTGGCGGCGTCATAATTTAATGATTAACTTATGGTGGATATGAAAATAAATACGGGAGTGCGGGGCCTGACACAAAATGACATTTGACGAGGCACAGTCGACTTTTGTTAGTAAATTAAGTTACTTACTTATGTTCTAAGAATATGATTATCTAAACAAACATTTTGGAGAATTTTTTTTTTTTTTTGTTAAAATCAGTGTTTAAAAATTAATTACGTATGTTACAATTTATTTTTCAATTTATTAAACTGACTAATAAATTGTACAATAAGTTATACAACAAACTGTTTAAATATTTAATTTAAAAATTAATTAAATAAACTAAAAAAGTTATGAAATATTTACCTTAAATTAAAATTTTTAATTTAGAATTAAAAAATAATGAAATATGATATTTAAATTAATAAATAAAATATTATTGATAATATTATTATTAAAATATATATCTGTTTCAATAACATATTAATAATATATTAAATATTAAACTAATATTTTACAACCTATTTTTGCAGCTTTTTTAATTTTCAAAACATTAAAGTAACCCAATTTTTCATTATTATTTTTTTTACAGAATTTTTATTTTTGTATTCTCTCGAATGTAAATAATGTATATTTCAATATACAGAGTGATTTTTAAAAGTATGCGTTATTTTTAACAAATAATTATTGTGGTCTTAATAAAGGCACATCTACTAAATTTCCTTGATCAATATTTTAATTACCACTTCGTTAGCTTTACCCAAATCGTTAAAAAATTATAATTTTAGTATTATTATATATTTTATCAATTTTTTATTCCATTAAACCATATCAATCATTTAAATTTAATTTTTAATTTTAAAACCTATTTTTGGAGCTTTTTAAATTTTCAGATCATTAAAGCAACTCAATTTTTAACTACTATTTAAAAAAGGTTTACAGAATTTTTATTTTTGTATTCTATCAAATGTAAATAATGTATATTTCAATATACAGAGTGATTTTTAAATTTATACAATATTTTTAACAAATAATTATTGTGATCTTAATAAAGGTACATCTCTAAACTTCCTTGATCAATATTTTAATTACCACTTCGTTACCTTTACCCAAATCGTTAAAAAATTATAATTTTAATATTTTTATATATTGTAACAAATGTTTTACTCTAATAAATCATATCAATCATTTAAATTACTATTTTAATTTTAAAACCTATTTTTGGAGATATTTAAATTTTCAAATCATTAAAGCAATCCAATTTTTAACCACTATTTAAAAAATTTTTAGAGAAATTTTAATTTTGTATTCTCTCAAATGTATATAATGTATATTTCTATATACAAAGTAATTTTTAAACTTATACAATATTTTTAACAAATAATTATTGTGGTCTTAACGAAGCTACATCTACTAAACTTCCTTGATCAATATTTTAATTACCACTTCGTCAACTTTAACCAAATCGTTAAAAAATAATAATTTTAAAATTTTTATATATTTTATCAAATTTTTTACTCTAATAAACCATATCAATCATTTAAATTACTATTTTAATTTTAAAACCTATTTTTGGAGCTTTTTAAATTTTCAAATCATTAAAGCAACCCAATTTTTAACCACTATTTAAAAAATGTTTAGAGAATTTTTAATTTTGTATTCTCTCAAATTTAAATAATGTATATTTCAATATACAGAGTGAGTTTTAAACTTATACATTATTTTTAACAAATAATTATTGTGGTATTAACGAAGTTACATCTACTAAACTTCCTTGATCAATATTTTAATTACCACTTCGTCAACTTTAACCAAATCGTTAAAAAATTATAATTTTAATATTTTTATATATTTTACCAAATTTTTTATTCCAATAAACCATATCAATAATTTAAATTACTATTTTAATTTTAAAACCTATTTTTGGAGCTTTTTAAATTTTCAAATAATTAAAACAACCCAATTTTTAACTACTAAAAAATTTTTACAGAATTTTTATTTTTGTATTCTCTCAAATGTATATAATGTATATTTCAATATACAGAATGGTTTTTAAACTTATACATTATTTTTAATAAATAATTATTGTGGTGTTAATAAAGTTACATCTGTTAAACTTCCTTTTTCAATATTTTAATTATCATTTCGTCAACTTTTATCACATCGTTAAAAAATAATTAATTTTAATATTTTTATAAATTTTAACCTATAATTTATTCTAATAAATCATTTCAATAATTTTAATTATTATTTTAATGTTTAAACCTATTTTGGAGCTTTTTTTAATTATATATTTTCTTAAATGTAAATAATGTAAATTTCAATATACAGAGTGATTCTTAAACTTATACATTATTTTTATAAATAATTATTATAGTTTTAATAAAGTTACATTTGTTAAACTTCTTTGATCAATATTTTTGGATTGTTTCAAATGTAAATAATGTATATTTCAATATACACAGTGATTTATTTTTAAACTAATTTATTACTTAATGATTTATTTTATTATTTCTATCTTATTTGTATGTTATAATTTTAAATTAAAATAAACTAATTTTTAATAACTAAAACTATTCTGTATGCTTTATTATTTTTTTGCCATATTTAAATTCAAATAAAAATTACAGTTCACATCCGAAACCTGAAAGAAAACGAAAGTGAAAAGCTCCAGATCAATGTTGGTGTTGCCATCTGTGGCGGAGGCGGCAAACTGCCGCTCCCGTCGGACAGAAAGCGTGAGAAAACCTCTCCCGCTTCAAACGCAAAACTCCCATACTCGTGAAAAACGATCCCTACACCACGGGGGTGTGTGTGTGTGCCTGATCCTGTTTCACGTTCCGTGCGTTCCATCCCCAACCCGTCCAAATCCCGTCGAAAATTCTATTATTCCGGCATATTTAATGTTACGCATGCACACTTCCTGTCCGAATCCAATCAATCCGCCGTACCAATATCGAATTGGAAAATTGAAATGTAATAGTCCTGTAAATGGACGCAACGTACAAAGGTGGGGGTGTGGGAAAATATGCGTCAGGGGGGTACACGGAAAAGGTATTAAACGTCAACCGGGCCAAAGGACGACGGCACTTCAACTTATGGAAATCGGGCCCGCAATTTAATTTATATCAATTCTCGCATGACAAATCGTCGTTTGCCAACAAACTAATAAATCAGCCATCTTAAGTTTAGAAACGAGGCGCATGAATGGGCATATTTGAATAGTTAAAAGGGTTGGTTACACACCAATTACCGAACGCAAACACCACTCGACATGGCACTGTTTTATTTGTATAATTCGTATTCAAATTGGAACCGAAACGGACGGCTGTGCCGGAAGGAACGTTTCGCCTTTTGAGACGCACCACGTTTACTCGTTTTACGGAAGTTGTGGCACATTGACCACATTTTTTTCTGTTACATACGCACGTTAAAAGAGGCGTGCGACCAACATGCAACGGAAAATGTGACGGGCACGTTGGATAATCGGATTTATGTGGAAATTATGTGCACGGATAACGTAAACAGTGGATAAAAAAAATAAAAGTTTGCCCGCGATGAAGATTAATGGCGTGTTTGCCGATTTAAATTTGTGTTGACAATAAAAGTGGATTAAATTTATGGTCGGGTTAGGAAACTAATCGGGATAGTGAGGCGACAAGTTTTGTTTTCGGCGTTGGGGATTTGGTTTTAATTAATAATAATGTTTGGCTCCGGGCTTAAGGAATTATCAACTTCCTTTTTACGGATAAGCTATCTGGGAATGTGTCAACTTATAATATCATAATTTTTAGACGCAATATAATTTTTAATGATCCACTTAGTATTCTCCACTCAAAAATTGACTTATGTTAAAGATAAGATAACTAACTAGCACTTGAATAGATTTTATCCAAAAAAATGTAGAAAGAGTAAATTGTTAGAAAAAGCTGAAAAAAGCTTTATAATGACATGAATAGTTAGTTATACATATAATACAAAATTGAAGGTAACTATTTCTTTTAAATAATCTCAAAATATCAGAGAAATAAAGACATTTTCTTGAAAATAAAAAATATTTACTCATTAGTTTTGTAAATAAAAATAAATTTATTACTTTCTTTCTACTTCTCTAAAAGGTAAGACAATAATAAAATTGTATAGAAGGTAATTAATTCATTTTTACTTCTAAGAAATTTAACTTTGTACTGGTTTTTATACATAAATAAAATGAATTTATTTAAGATTTTGTACAGAATTGAAAAAATAATCTTATCTATGAATAAATAAAAGTATTTCTATTAAATAATCACGAAAATTTAGAGAAATCGGTTTTTTATAAGTAAATAGAAAAAGAATACTTTAAAATTAAAAATATTTATTTATCTGTTTTATAATTAAAAATAAATTTATCATTTTCTTTTTACTTGTGTAAAAGGTAAGACAATAATAAAATAATATAAAAGGTAATTAATTCCTTTAATTTTCAACAAATTTAAAAATATACTGTTTTTTATAAACAAATAGTTATATAGTTATTTATTCAAAATTTTGCAGAGAATTCAAAGAATAATCTTATCTATTAATAAATAGAAGATAAATATTTCTTATAATAATATAATAAATAATATCGAAAATTTAGAACGTCTATTTTCAATAAGTAAATGAAATGAAAAACATTTACTTGAAAATTTAAAATATTTATTTGCCTATTTTATAAATAAAAATAAATTCGTCACTTTACTTCTACTTATCTAAAAGGTAAGATAATAATAAAATGATATAGAAGGTAATTAATACTATTTAATTTTCATCGAATTTAAAAATATACTGTTTCTATAAATATAATTGTTTATTTTAAATTTTGTTATGAATTAAAAGAATAATCTTATATTCAAATAAATAGAAGGTAAGTATTTCTTTTAAATAATGTCATTTTCTTTCTACTTCTGTAAAAGGTAAGGTAAAAATAAAATAATACAGAATGTATTTCCTTTTAATTTTCAAGAAATTTAGAAAGATTTAGATTTTAAATTTTGTCGGGATTTGAAATAATTTAATTTTCGCCAATTTTAATAATATATTGTCTTTTAAAATAAATATATTGTAATTATAAATTTTAAATTTTATTATAAAATTGAAAGGATAATATCTACAAATTAATAGATGAGTATTTTTTTTTAAATTTTCTATAAGTAAATAGGATGAAAGTCATTTACTTGAAAATTAAAAATATTTATTTATTTATTTTATAAATAAAAATAAATTCGTAATCTCCCTTCTACTTCTCTAAAAGGTAAAATAATGAAATAATATAAAATTAATTATCACCAAACTTAATAATTTTATAAATAATATATTGAAATTTTAAATTTTGTTATAAAATTGAAAGGATAATATTATCAATAAATAAGTAGAGGGTAAGTATTTCTTTTAAATAATTTCGAAAATTTAGTAAAAATACGTCTATCTGTTTTTTATAAGTAAATAGAAATAACTACAATAATAATAAATAATAATATCATTTTCTTTCTACTTCTGTAAAAGGTAAGATAATAATAAACAAAAGATTCTTTTTAACTTTCAAGATTTTTAAAATTATATTGTTTTCTATAAATATATAAAATGTAGTTATTTATTTAAACTTTTGTGGAGAATTGAAAGAATAATCATATCTATAAATAAAAATATTTCTATCAAATAACCTCGAAATTTTAGAAAAAAAAAAACATTTACAACAAATATTTACTTATCGGTTATATGAATAAAAATAAATTTTTGAATTTCCTTCAACTTCTCTAAAAGGTAAAATTGTAATAAAATAATACAGAAGGTAATTAATTCCTTCTAATTTTAAAGAAATTTAAAAATATTCTTTTTTTATAAATAAAACATAGTTATTTATTTAATTTTGTGGACAATTGAAAGATTAATCTTATCTATAAATAAGTAAAGATAAGTGAATATATTTCTTTTAAATAATCTCCAAAAACGAATGATTTTTTTTTGCAAATTAGAAATGTTCACAATCTAAAAAAAAAATAAATTTATCATTTTTTTCTACTTCTCTAAAAGATAAAGGTAATTAATTCCATTTAAGAAATTATGAAACTATTCTGTTCATTATAAATAAAGATAATATAAATTCTTATTTTTTTAAACTTTATCAGGAATTAATAGAATAATCTTAAATAAAATAAATATAAGATACGTATTTCTTTAAAATCTCTAAAATAAAAAATACATGTCTAAAATATTCATTTATCTGTTATATAAATAAAAAATAATTTCTGTCTAGTTTTCTCAAACATTATAATAATGAATAAAGAAACAAAATACCAAAGTTTTTCATGAACTTGACTAATTTGCAAATACATTGTTTGTTTTACGCTTTTTATGTACAGTGATTTTTGAACTGAAAAACCCATAAAAAGTTTTAAATTCAATGTTAGAAAAAATAAATAGTACATATAGAAAGAACGTAAAAAAGCTTTGAAATATTACAAAAGTAATAAAAAAATTTAATCAAATAAATCATAGCCAAAAATATAAATTACTTTTTCCGGTGCCCAATGTATTCGTAAAAACTTTTTCAAATATATTCCCTGACAGTGTCGACATTGAAGTGAATACCTGAGGGTGGGTAGATAAAAAATTGATAAATATGTAGTATTTGTCCAAACTTATTTTATTCACGCAAAAAATATGTATAATTTCATTTGTTTTTTCTGGGACTTCCTTTGTTTTCTTCTGCCCCTAACAAAACTTTTAAAAGAGATTTATATTAAAACAATGTATATTCATTTTAAACATTCCTTGTATGCAGCTATTTCGTATTTACAGAGTTTTTATGTATAAATTCTTAATATTATATTATTGTGAAGGGGATCTGGTGTTAATTAATAATAATGTTAGCCTCAGGGCTTAAGGAAATATCAACTTCCTTTTTACAGATAAGTGATCTGGGTATACGTCAACTTATTAAATCTAATCATATGATCATTTTTTAAAGTCACAATGCATCACAGAAATTAATAGCCTCTTTTTAGGTAACAAGGATGCCAGCAAATAATAAACGACCACAATAATTAATTAATTAATTTAATTCCACTGAAATAAAAAGGCTATTAACTTGAAGGGTGGGAAAAGAGTGGAAACGGATTAATGCGTTATTTAATGGGAAAACGTCTGTTAAATGGGCACAACAGCTCTTGTCCATCTGCTTGATTTTAGAAACCCCACACATGGTATCGATTTTTAAACACACCCACCAAAACTAATCTGTAAAATGTTAATAAAAAACAATTAATATTAAATTCATGAACCTGTTTCTCAAGCATAAACTGGTGCCCAGGTAATTAAGACGTTGCTAAGTAACAAGAAGGAGACGTACAAAGAATAAAAGCCATCTCGGTGCAACCTTTATCTTTTCTCTTGTATTTCAATTAGCCGCCATAGAATACGGCGGAGCCCGACATATATTTTGTACAGTATCTGTGCCAGTGAAATTTTAATGCGTTCTGTAGAGCGCATATACCTTTTTAAAGAGCTCCTTCCTCAATAAACCGCAGATGCACTATTGATCTCGGTCGCCAGCGGAAACAGACGCGGGCCTTTCGTCCCTGATATGTTTTATGCCAACCAGTATTGTTTGTTATCTCCGTGTGGATATGGATTTTTATAGGCTCTGTGTATATTTCCACCGTGCCCCGGTTGGAGCCTGATCAAGTGTCGCATATCAGTTACCCGGCCAACGATTCCGTTAATAGTCTTCCTAGTTGCGCCGTTAGCAGATAATGTTATACAGAATCGCCCCGGGGCGGCACATATTAGTACATCCTATTAAACGTATAATTAGATGTCTGTAACTAGCAAGTGGTAATGAACTGTGCATTATTGTAATTCCGACGTACGTGCCACGACTGTCTAACGCTTTCCCTTTGCCTCTTTCCGGTGGATGGAAAAATAACAATGCCACATTCCTAACACGCCGCCACTAGCTCCCAGTTAATTAGATAGTGTTCGCAACGAGTCCTAATAAACAACAAAACACCAAATTGAAATAGAAATGTCCACGTTTAAACTGCGAGGCCATAAATCTTCACCTGTCCGATCTTTAATTACAGCTTATCTCAAATCATCACCTCCCCCCAACTCACACTGAGACCACATAAGGGGTGGTTAATTGAGTGCCGGAAAAATCACACAACACCCCGGTGGTCATAAAAACTAATTAATTGTTTCCCCCGTAAACGTGGAAACACATAAATAATAACATCGTGCGGTGGAGTCGGAGGAATTAATCTCTCCGGTGCAAAATTTCAACTTCGTGTGGAGGCTGGGCATGTGGTCAAAATTGGTCGTTGCAAAAATTTTTCGTTATGACTTAATTGAATTTTATTTACCTAGTGGAACGTTGCAGCTGTTGCTGTAATTTGGTTGAGCTCGGTCAATTTGTGGGCAATGGACAATGTGTAAAATTATACCACAACCCACCATATTGTTATCAAGGTCTATTTTGATTTAAGTGCTGTTAAAGATATTTCTACTGGTTGATTCGTGACAGCTTAATGACTGGCTTTAAGATACTACTTATTTCCTTAATATCTACAAGCTTCAGTACGACATTTTACACAATAGAAATACTACAAAAAGAATGTTGCCAACTACTAACAATTAATGGCAGATACAAACAAAGAATAAAATATCCTTCAATTCACAAATACTCTTCCAATTTCTTATCAGAAATGGACCTTTATTTAGCCTCCCACATACTTGACCAGCTTGATTGTCTCAAGACAGGTTACCATCTACTGTGACAACTAAAAATTGGTTGAATCATTGGATGCCTTACCATGTTAGCACAGGTAAACATGCATAGAAAGAACAACCAAAAGATAATAACTTTAAATAGAGTTTTCAGATCCTCAATATGTTTCAAAGTTAAAATACATCCAAGTGAGCTGAATTGGAAATACCCTCTTCAACTAACAATTGTGTACCCAACACAGCAACCAACAATTAGTGACAGATCCACACAAAGAATAAAAAGCACCTTCAATTATCAAATACTCTTCCAATTTCTTATCAGAAATGGACCTTTATTTACCCTCCCACATACTTGACCAACTTGATTGTCTCAAGACAGGTGACCATTTACTGTGACAACTAAAAATTAATTGAATCATTGGATACCTTACCATGTTAGCACTGGTAAACATGCATAGAAAGAATAACCAAAAGATTATAACTTTAAAATAGGGTTTTCAGATCCTCAATATGTTTCAAAGTTAAACTACATCCAAGTCAGCTGAATTGGAAATACCCTCTTTAACTAACAATTGTGTTCCCAACACAGCAACCAACAATTAATGACAGATACAAACAAAGAATAGAAAGCACCTTCAATTATCAAATACTTTCCCAATTTCTTATCAGAAATGGACCTTTATTTAGCCTCCCACGTATTTGACCAGCTTGATTGTCTCAAGACAGGTTACCTTCTACTGTGACAACTAAAAATTGATTGAATCATTGAATGCCTTACCATGTTAGCACAGGTAAACATGCATAGAAAGAATAACCAAAGGATTATAACTTTAAATAGAGTTTTCAGATCCTCAATATGTTTCAAAGTTAAACTACATCCAAGTGAGCTGAATTGGAAATACCCTCTTCAACTAACAATTGTGTACCCAACACAGCAACCAACAATTAGTGACAGATCCACACAAAGAATAAAAAGCACCTTCAATTATCAAATACTCTTCCAATTTCTTATCAGAAATGGACCTTTATTTAGCCTCCCACATACTTGACCAACTTGATTGTCTCAAGACAGGTTACCATCTACTGTGACAACTAAAAATTGATTGAATCATTGAATGCCTTACCATGTTAGCACTGGTAAACATACATAGAAAGAACAACCAAAAGATTATAACGTTTAAATAGTGTTTTCAGATCCTCAATATGTTTCAAAGTTAAAATACATCCAAGTGAGCTGAATTGGAAATACCTTCTTTAACTAACAATTGTGTACCCAACACAGCAACCAACAATTAGTGACAGATCCACACAAAGAATAAAAAGCACCTTCAATTATCAAATACTCTTCCAATTTCTTATCAGAAATGGGCCTTTATTTAGCTTCCCACATTCTTGACCAGCTTGATTGTCTCAAGACAGGTTACCATCTACTGTGACAACTAAAAATTGATTGAATCATTGAATGCCTTACCATGTTAGCACTGGTAAACATACATAGAAGGAACAACCAAAAGATTATAAAGTTTAAAGAGGGTTTTCAGATCTTCAATGTGTTTCAAATTTAAAAAACATCCAAGTAAGCTGAATTAGAAATAACCTCTTTAACTAACTATAGTGTTTCTAATTCGGCAACTAACAATTAATGACAGATATACACAAACAATTAAAAAGCATCTTCAATTCTCAAATATTCTTCCAATTTCTTATCAAAAATGGACTTTACTTAGCCTCCCACATACATGGATAACTACCACAGATTGTCCTAGGACAGTTTTACATCTACTGAGACCCCAAAAATTGGATTGATTCTTTGGATGTATTATTTATTTTAGCTACGTCGGAGATTAATTCGGTTTTCCCGTGTCGTCTAATTCTTTTTTCTTTGTTGCAGACCTGCAAACATGAGTGACTTCGGGACGGAAGCGAAAAACTTGTAATTGCCCTGTCACTCACGGACGTTTCGGCGGGCGGCACGAAAGCCGCCCGATTAAGATTGATGTCGGACTTTGCGGCGGATAAATGCCGAACCCCCCGAGGGGGCGCGATAACGAGTCCAACTCGTGCATCGTTGTCGTTAAAACTGAGGAGCAAATCTGAATCTACGACTCACCCGGATTTGAGCGGGCGGCGGGGGAATAAATAAAAACAATTGTAACTTCTTGTTGAACTCATCCCTCCCCCGGGGGCCACGGGTGCACTTGCGAACTCCTCGGGGTGAATTAGACGCGGCGACTGAATGGAATTCGATTACGACCCCCGTCGTTCCTTCGGGCGGAAAGGAAACAAGCAGAAAAAATAAGCTACACGCCTATAAAGGGTGCAGTGCCGGCAAAAAATTGCTCTTTATGGTTAATACGGTCGTTATTAGGAGTTCGCATGCCTGGACAGTTTTACCTTAATTATGTGTGTGTTCAAGAAAATTAGAATTTTATACGGTGATTAATGTTTTTATTCCGGTCGTTGGGATGGATTTTTACGGTGCAATTTTACGCCGTTGTTTCACGTTTTTATGGACGACGATAAATAGGACAAATAGTTAATTCCGTTAATGTTCGACGTTGTTTTCGTTAATAAAATTGGGAGTTTTTATTTTTGGATTAATTGATGTGGTTTTGTACTTGTATAATTTTATTGGAGGCATTTCGGAACGGGCAGTATAAAATTTTAGTACGGTTTTTTCGGGAAAAAGGTGAACTATGAATTTATTTATTGGGGTTCGGATCAGGTTCCATTTAAGTTTAATGGGTACCTACGTAACTTATTCTAAAATCTGGAAGGGACGAACATAAAATAAGGATTTGATTGTGTAATAAATTTTTAATGGACCCCATATTATTAAGTGTGTGTTCTTTATTCAAAATTGGATTTATATGTTCATAAAATTTCAAGAGTTTCCTTGTAGGCCTATAAAAACTGAAGTCTATTTCAATGGTACATAAAAAATTGGTAAATATCCAGTGTTTACCCAAACTTATTTTATTCGCCCAAAAAATAATATCTTATATTTTTTTTCTGAGATTCTCTTCTTCTCCTCTTTCTCATATAGGTCTGTCCCTAACTAAAGTTACGAAATATATTTATTTTTCGACAGATTTACACATGTAAATTATTAAATAAATCGTAGAAATGCATAAATATTTTAAAATAACTACATTTTTTCTGTACCTATTTGTTCCTATTATTTGTTTAATAATTATAATTATAAAAATAAAATAATTAATAATTATAAAGATAAAAAGTTAAAAAATAAATTTATTTTATTCGATATTACCAAAAATGTTTTCAATCGTTTTTTTAGTATTTCAAATATTATAAATTTGAATTATTTTTTTATTTTAATTATTTATTTTTTAAGCCTAATTATTTTCAACTTAAATAATAATATAATAATAAAATTAAAATATCAATTTAATTTTTATTTTAATTGTTTTTTTTTAATTTTTAAATTTAATGAATTTAATTTAAAAATTTTATTATTATTTGTTTAATTCTATATATTTATTTTCAATTTTTTAAGCTTCATATTTTTAAATTTAATATTTTTAATTTTTAATATTTAATAATTTTTAATTTTTAATTTTTTAAGGTTAATATATTTTTTTTGAATTAAAACGTTTAATTAAATTGTTAATAAATATATAATTTATAAAATTTAAAATATCAATTTTATTTTTATTTTAATGGTTTTTTTTATTTTTTAATTTAATATTTTAAATTTAAATTAAAAATTTTATTATTTTTTTTAATTCTATATATTTATTTTCAATTGTTTAATATTATTTAATATTTTTAAATTAAAATTTTTAACTTTTTTTTAAAATATAATAATTTTAAAATTAATTGTAAATTACATTTTTAATTTTTTAAAGTTAATATTTTTTTTGAATTAAAATGTTTAATTAAATAAATAAATATATAATTTATAAAATTTAAAATATCAATTTTATTATTATTTTTTAATTTAATTTTTTATTTTTAATTCTTAAATTTTAAATTTTACAAATTAAAAAAAATATATATATATATTTTTTTCAATTTCATAATTTATTTTTAATTTTTTGATTCTTTAAATTTTAACAAAAACATAACAATTTTATTTTTTAAATTTTTTAATCTGAGTTAAATTAAAAATTTTAATTATTTTATATTTTATTTATATTAATAATTTTAATTTTCTTTAAAAATTATTTTATATTTTATTTATATTAATAATTTTAGTTTTATTTAAAAATTAATATTTTAAATTCAATAAATTTAAATTAATAATAATAATTATTTAATTATTAAAATAACAGTTTTTTTCGTTTATTGCTTTTAATTTTAAACCTTAATTTTCCAAATATTATAAATTTAATTAAAATTTTATATTAATTATTTTTAATTTAATTTTTAATAAACACATATTGTTTAAAATTTATAAAATTATCTTAATTTTCATAAATTAAAATTAAAATTTGTTTTTTTAATTTAATTTTTTACTTTTAATTTTTTTAAGCTTAATTTAAATTTTATAGATTTAAGATAATTTTAATTTTTTTATTAATTTTTGTATTTAATTTATTAAAATTTAACATTTTTTTTAATTTTTAAGCTCTTTATTTTAATTATTTTGAATCAAATTAAAAATTTTAGTTAACTTAAATTTTAGTTGTTTATATAAATTAATAATTTTAGTTTTTTAAGGTTAAAATTTAATATTTTTGTTGTTTGCTTATAATTTTAAAGTTTAATATTTCAAATTTCATAAATTTAAATATAAAATTTTAATAATTTTTAATTTAATTGTTAATAAATAAATATTTTTTTAGATTCATTTTGAAATTTTAATATTTTTAGTTCATTTTTGTAAATTTAAATTAAAAAATGTATTTTTTTTTTAATTTAATTGTTTATTTTTAATTTTTTAAGGTTAATTATTCAAATTTTATAAATTTAAGATAATAATTTTATTTTTTTTAAATTTTTTGTATTTAATTTTCTAAAATTTAACAAAGCAATTTTATCTTTTTTTTATAATGTAATTGATAATTTTATTATTATTACTTTTTTTAATTAATTTTCATAATTTACAAATTTATTTTTGAAGCTTAATATTTTAATATTTATTTTAATTTTTTAAAAAATTTTTGTATTTAATTTTTTAACAAATAAAAAATTTAATAAATAAAATTTCCTTTAAATTTATAAAATTTAACAAAGTAATTTTATTATATTTTATATTATTTTTCTCTTTTTTTTTTAAATTTAATTTATAATTTTATTAGTTTTGTATTAGTTTTTTTTAAATTTATTTTTATAATTTTAATTATATTTTTATTTTTACAAATTTTATTAAAAATTATTATTTTTTATTTAATTATTTATTTATTTTTTTGTAAATTTAAGATAATAATTTTATTTTTTTGGTTTATTAGCTTACTATTTTAAATATTTTGGGTTAATTATTAATATTTAAAATAATAGTTTTTTATTTGTTTTTAATTTTTAAGGTTAATATTTTAAAATTTATAAATTTAAATATAAAATTTTAATTATTTTTAATTTAATTGTTAATAAATTTATGTTTTTTTAAATATAAAATTTAACATAGCAATTTTATTTTATTTTATTTATTTTTAGATTTAATTTATAATTTTATTTTTTTTACTTCATTTTTATAAATTTAAATTGTTTATATAATAAATTATATGATATAATACAAATAATAAATAATAATTTCAATGATTTTTGTGCAGAATTTTATATTTTAGATAATAAAAGGTTTGAATTCCTTTTTTGTTCATAAACTGAAAGATTTATAGACAAATTTTGAGAGAAGATAACAAAAAATATTTTTAATGGTTTAAGTCTACGTCCATCCCAGTTTCTCAACTTAAATTAATAAACTCAAGTTCCTCATGTTCATTATGGGAACCATAAATCCAGCAGAAAATCCGGCAACACCAGAAAAATTAAATTCCGCCTAACGACACCGCAGACATAAATAGTTGACGTTCCTGTGCACATCGGGGTGGTAATAAAACTAACAAATTGCACCAGTAAATCCAGTAATTAGTAAGATTTCGCGTCCTCCGAATGGTGCGGTTCTCTCGTGGCCCTGTTGCTTCATTTTTTCCATTATTTTTTGTGTTTTGTCCATTAAAAGCATCCTGCACAATTACCGATACGGACCACTGATGAGCACTAATTGACCATAACAACACAATACGGTCGGAAATGGCGAAGCGGACCGGTCATGTTTTACATATTACGTCGTTTCCCATTTTTACACGTTATCCCATCTCCACGGGGGGGACAAGGTTTCAATTTTTCAGTCGGGCGACGAATTCTATCGATTCGCCGCGGATGTGTCTCCCCATACGAAATATTATTAGCCCATTGTTCGTGTACGTAACGGGGGGAGAGCTTATTGAATTGCGGGGCCCAATAAATCACGTCGTGCACCGACGCCTTTCCCTCTTTTTTTTCTGCGAGGCTGTATTAATTTTATCGTCCAGAAGGAACACCGGGCTAGATAACAACTTGCGGCACAGCTAACTGATAACAACTTGTTAGGCGGCCTCTTCCGGATGATAAATTTGGGGTAAAAAGCTCCCGAAAAGCTGTGCCCCGTACTTAAGGCCCGACCGAGTCGATGCGCGGAGGCGATAAATCCCAAGACAAGTTCCAATGGACCAAATCACGTCTCATTGACGAACGCGATTGAAATTTGGGGTACTTAAATCTGAGGCTCACAAAACTAATCCGAATCGGTGCACCGGAATGCTTAGTCTGATTCGGGCAAATATTAAATGTTTGTTTTCGATGGGGACGTATAATTTAATCCAACCTACGTTTAAGTAGTTGAAAAAATAATAATAAATGCGTGCAGGTAAAATCTCCGGTGTACAATGCTGTGAGGACAAAAAAGGACCCTTTCGGCTCAAATTGAAAACATCTGCCCCTTGCACAATAAAAGTTAGGAGCATTCATTCATACGTAAATTCACGGCTACCGTCCATTGGAGAAGCGTGCGTTCTCTGTCATTTGTACACTGCTTGAAAATATATAAGGAACGTGATTCAATTCGTTAATGATCGCTGTTTATTTATGTACGGGTTTCGTTTTGATAAATGTTATTGTCGTTAGAATATTTTTAATGTGTCGACCGTGCAATGATGACAATACATCCGGTAAATAAGATTTTGAGTTATTATATATGCCAAAAAACTGATTTTATTTACATTTAATCATGGAATAATTTTATTCTTTTTATAAATTAACTAAGAGACAAATTAGTATGAGTCGAAAAAAAAATTAAAATATTAAGCTTAAAAAAACTCAATATAAATTTAAAAAATAATATGTTTTTAATTTAAATCTATGAAATTTATTTTAATTTTAATTTTTAATAAAAAAACATTTAAATATTATGATAATAAATTAAAATAATAATAATAAAATTTAAAATATTTTAATCTTTAAAAAAAATAAAAATAAATAATTAATTAAAAAATATAATTTTTAATATAAATTCATAAAATTTAAAATATTGAACTTTAAAAATTAAAAAGAAATATTTAAATATACGAAAAATATTTTTTTAATTTATATTTAAATTATTAAGCTTACAAAATTAAAAATAAATAAACAATTTAAATTTATAAAAAATAAAAAATATTATAATCTAAAAATTTATATTTAAAATATTATTGTTAAAAATAAAAAATAAAATAATACTGTTATTTTAAATTTATAAAAAAATTAAAATAATAATAATAATAAAATTTAAGTTTTAAAATATTAAGCTTAAAAAACTAAAAATAAATAATTTTTAATTTAAATGTATAAAATTTTAAATATTAGCCTAAAATTTTAAAAATTCAATTAAAAGAATAAAATTGTTATTTATAAAATTTAATATATTAAGCTAAAAATGTTAAAATTAAGTAATAAAATTTAAAAATATTGTTTATTTCAATTTTTCAATTTGAAATATTAAACTTAAAAATTTAAAAATATATAATTTAATTACAAAAAATTAAAATTGTTAAAAATATTTAAATATAAAAAATAATATTTTTTTTTAATTTAAATGTATAATATTTAAAATATTAAACATAAAAAATGAATAATAAATTTAAATTTATAAAAAAAAATATTAAAATTTAAAAATGTATATCTCACTAAAAAAAATAAGTTTTTAACTAAAAATAATAAAATCTAAAAATTTATATTTAAAATTGTTAAAATAAATTAAAGTTGTTATTTTAAGTTTATAAAAAAATATTTCAATTTTTAGAACTTAAAATTAAAAATAATAAAAAATAATTTAAATTAAAAAAAAAATTAAAAAAATATTTTTTTAATTTAAATAATAATTTAAATAATATTTAAAATATTAAAAATAAAATAAAATTGCTCTTTTAAATTTATAAAAAAAAAAAATTAAAAATGGAAATTAATAAAATATAAGATTTAAAATATTTTTTCAATTAACAATAAATAATTTTTAACTTAAATTTTAAATTTTACGCTTAAAAATTAAAAATATATATTTCAATTAAAAGATTAAAATTATTTTTAATGTATAAAATTTAATATATTTAGCTAAAAAATTTAAAAATAAATAATGAAATTTAAAAAAAATTGTTTATTCAAGTTTTTAAAATTTGAAATATTAAACTTAAAAATTTGAAAATATACAATTTAATTCCAAAAAGTTGAAATTGTTGATTTAAATTTACACAATTTAACATATTAAGCACTTTTTAAAACAACTTAAAAAAAATAAATTTAGAAAAATATAATTTTTAATTTAAATTTGCAAAATTTAAAATACAATATAATTAAAAAACTAAATATTTATTTATTTATTATTTATAAATTTATAAAATTTTAAATATTATAAAAATAAATTTCAATTAATAAATAATTCTGTTAATTTAAATGTATAAAATTTAAAATAAATTATAATAATTAAATTTAAAAAATTATTAATTTAAATTCAAAAAATTTAATAAAGCAATTAAACAAACATATTTTTTAATTTAAATGCAAAATATTTTAAATATTAAGCTTACAATATTAACCATCAATTCAATTAAAAAATTAATTTGTTGTTTCAAATTTATAAAAACTAAAATACTAAGCTTAAAAAGTTATATTTAATTTAAAAAAATACATATTTTTTTAAATTTTCATATATATTATATGTCATATATAAAATTAAAAACATTAAAATTAATAATAATACAAATAAAAAATATAATAAATTTATAATAAAATTAAAAGTTAATTTTCATAAATATTAAGCGTACTATATTAAATCTTATAAATTTAAATTCAAAATTTTATATTTTTAAATTCAATTGTTTATTTTTAATTTTTTAAACTTAATATTTTAAATTGTATAAATTAAAATCAATTTTATATTTTCTTAATTTAATTATTAATTTTTTAATTTAATATATAACATTTCATAAAAACAATATTATTTATTAATTTTTTTAACTGAAATGTATATTTTTAATTTTTTTAAGCTTAAATTTTAAATTTTATACATTTAAAATAACAATTTTATTTTTTAATTGAAATGTGTATTTTTCATTTTTTAATCTTAAATTACATAAATTTAAATTATCAATTTTATTTATTATAAATTAATTATTTATTTTTAAATTTTTAGGCTTATTTAAAAATTTATAATTTTTTCCTTAATTTAATTATTTATTTTTAATTTTTTAAACTTATTTCAAAATTTATAATTTATAAATATATATTATTTAATAATTTTTTAATTGAAATGTGTTTTTAATTTTTTGAGCTTAAGATTTTAAGTTGTACAATTTTGAAATAAAGATTTTATTATTATTTTTTTATGTTTCAAATACATATCTTTAATTTTAATATTTATACATTTATAATTTAAAAAAATACATATTTTTTTAAATTTTAATATATATCATATGTCATATATAAAATTAAAAACAATAAAATTAATAATTATATAAATAAAAAATATAATTAATTTATAATAAAATTAAGAGTAGTAAATATTTTTTACTGAATCTTTGAAGAATTCTTCAAAATAAGAAATAAATAGTTTTGGATATAACAACATTCATGTTCATTATAATATCGAATATTTTAGAATGGTGGTTTCAGAATTATTGCACCTATAAACTATAATATCTAACTTAACAAGCAATCAATGACGGCGATGTATTTTCATCGAAACAATTTCCATTCCGGCTAGGAAACTAAATTGAAAAATTACACCTACATAAATGGTTTAAAGGGAAATTGTATTGCACCATAAATTTCGTTATTTGTAACGATCCTATACGTCGATGAAAGCTGTAAACGTAACCAAACCATTAAAATTGTAACGATCAGCCCTTTTTTCCAATTACTGGCCAATTACCGATAAATTAAATGCGCCGGGACAACGGTTAAAAATTGTTAACTGGAACAGTCGAACGAATTATTCATTCAGCGAAGCAACAAACGGGAAAATGTTTTCAATTTATGCGAAATATTTTTAAGCGACGCATTATCGATAATGGGACGTGACCAATTCATTATTATAAAACTGTTCCAAAGTACAATCTCAGATTGGTTATGATTTATTTTATTTATTCTACAGTGGTTTTAATATAAAATGTTTATTTTTTTTAAATGGACTGTGTATAAGACACACCGCGAGACAAATCTAAGAACTATAAGTAACTTGAATGAGGACTTACATTAGACTGTTTCAAATCAACAAATTTTTTTTTCTTATTTATATCGAAAATCTTGTTGGAAATGGTAAAAAAAATTCTGTGAAAGTTACGGCTCTTAATATTTATATTAAGAGGTGCCGCATCGTAAAATTTAATTTCCCGTTTAAATAACACGGGAACGGTGTTCTCCTAGATTTTGAAATTTTTTAACTTTCGTTGGAGATAATATTTCAAAATGATCAAAACATATTTTTATAGAAAATTTAACGCTCTACAAAAAATTTCTCTTACAGTTTTTTGATATATTCATTTTTTCAAAAGTTATTTAACATTAAAGTTGGATTGATTTAAAATTTTGACATTTTTCTCATTTTCTGAGACAACCATCAACTTTATGGGAAAATTTTATGTGACATTTTTTGTAGAGAATTCAATTTCCTATAACTTATCTCCGAATAAGTTTTTGACATTTTTTACAGATCATAAGTTATTTGCAGAAAACTAAAAATTTTATTTAATAAATGTTATTTTACTGCTTAAAATTAAGCATTTTATTTAAATAAATAGATTTTTACTAAAAAAATGGATGGTTTATTATAATCAAAGTAGTATATATCATTTCACTAACAGACTTTTACTACAATTTGGCAATTTTTTTCTGTATCTCAATAATTTTTAGAGAAATATACATTTTATTTTCAATATTTCTCTTTACTTTTTTTTAGTTTTATAAATAAAATAAATATAATTTCATGGAACACAATAATTTCTATCAACTTAATAAATAATATAAAAATAACTTCATAAATCTCAAATATTTTTAAAGAAATATACATTTTATTTCCAATATTTTTCTTTACTTTTTTCAGTTTCATAAGTAAAATAAATATAACTTCATGTAACGAAATAATTTCTATCAACTTAATAAATAATATAAAAATAACTTCATAAATCTCAATAATTTTTAAAGAAATATATATTTTATTTTCAATATTTCTCTTTACTTTTTACAGTTTTATAAGTAAAATAAGTATAACCTCATGGAACAAAATAATTTCTATCAACTTAATAAATAAAATAAAAATTACTTGTTTATTATAATCAAAGTAGTATATATCGTTACACTAACAGACTTTTACTACAATTTGGCAATTTTTTTTGTATTAATACATATTGCTAGTTATAAGTGAATACAAAAAAAAATTGCCAAATTTTAATAAAAGTTTGTTAATGTAATGATATATATTACTTTGATTATAATAAACAATCCATTTTTTTAGTAAAAATATATTTATCCCAATAAAATGCTTAATTTTAAGTAGTAAAATAACATTTATTTAATACAATTTTTAGTTTTCAGCAGGTAACTTATGATCTATAAAAAATATCAAAAACTTTCTCCGAGATAAATTATAGGAAATTGAATTCTCTACAAAAAATGTCACATAAAATTTTCCCATAAAGTTGATGGTTGTCTCATAAAATGAGAAAAATGTCAAAATTTTAAATCAATCCAACTTTAATGTTAAATAACTTTTGAAAAAATGAATATATTAAAAAACTGTAAGAGACATTTTTTGTAGAGCGTTAAATTTTCTATAAAAATCTGTTTTGATCATTTTGAAATATTATCTCTAACGAGAGTTAACACCGTTCCCGTGTTATTTAAACGGGAAATTAAAATTTACGATGTGGCACCTCTTAATATTAATATTAAAAGCTGTAAGTTTCACAGTATTTTTTTTTACTATTTCCAACAAGATTTTCCATATAAATAAGAAAAAAAAATTGTCTATTTTTTTGAAACAGTCTATCTTACAGTCATTACAGATATCAGCTGCGACTTAATTGACATGATTTTAAAGTAGTTTTATAACAATAATTTGCTAAGTGTGCGTTTTACCTTTGATCCACACAAATAATCAAATCTCGTAGCAATCATTTAGGCATTAGTTTGCATTTAACTGGATATCCTACACTCATTGATTATAATTCGCAGGGCTTCAACGTCGAGTCCAATTGATACCTTAAAATGCGTGATAGAGGCTAAGTCCTTCTATTTGGGATCACGTTACAATTAGTCGGCGTTTCCTGTGTCATTTAAAAAAAAAAAATGTATTCGTTGAATTTGCGGTTATTATTAACGCACGTCGACCTTCAGCATTATTTTTTTCCTTTTTTTAATTTTTTAATGGCTCACGTTGATTATGCGAGACGGACGCGATGCACTTTTCTAATAAACTAATGGAATTACCGGTCCGTTTCCGGATTAGTTTTGTCGGGGATTCTAAACGTCGCTCTGTAATTACACACTGCACAATTTCGGATTTACCGGGGGGGATTGCGATTTACGTGTAATGAATGAATCATTATTTATGCTATTGAATTTGTCGTTATTGTACTTGAAACTTATTGTACCGTGTTACGAAGTTAAAAATAGGGGACTGTTGGGTTTTAGATGATGTTGACTTAACTTGGAAGAATTTTAAGCGCGATTACGTTTTCCTGCAACCTGCTCCTGCTGGACACAGTCAAATAAATGCAACCATTAGTAACAGACGTGCAATTACAGAAAGTGGAATATAACAGCCGCTATTTTTCTTTCCCCTCAATTAATTTAACTGGCTGATATATTTTCTCCAATATAACATATAAATTGTGCCCTAACGTCAGTTTTACTTATCTCGAAGTCCATTTATGTCAAAGATAAATCTCGATAAGTTATGTAGTGTATTTTTATTATTAATATATTAATATTAAAGGAACCTTAAAGTGATGTTCGTATACAATAATATATAAAAACTTTAAGTCACCATAAAACATACAAAAACTTAATTTTTAAAAAATACTTATCTAGATAAGTGATATGTTTAAAACATTTTTTTAGTTTTTTTTTATTCATAATTAAAATCTTATGAATTTAAAATAACAATTTTAAGTAACCATAAAACATATGAAAACCTAATTTTTAAAAATTTGTATAAATTAACTCAATTTTATATTGTCTTAATTTAATTATTAATTTTTATTTTTTTTTAATTTTTTACAATTTAATATATATAATTATTAATAATATAATTTTTGTAACTAAATATTTTAAATTTTATATATTTAAAATAACAGTTTTATTTTTTAATTTAAATGTGTATTTTTAATTTTTTAATATTAATATTCTAAATTACATAAATTTAAATTATCAATTTTATTTTTTATAATTTAATTATTTATTTTTAATTTTTTAGGCTTATTTAAAAATTCTTAATACAAAATTTATAATTTTTTTCTTAATTTAATTATTTATTTTTGATTTTTTTAAACTAAATATATATTATTTATTAATTTTTAACTGTTTTTAATTTTTTGAGCTTAAGATTAAGTTTTACAATTTTGAAATATAAATTTTATTATTATTTTTTTATATTTCAAATACATATTTTTAATTCTAAGATTTATACATTTATAATAAATATTTTTTTAATTCAATTGTTTATTTTCAATTTTTTTGTCTTAATATTTTAAATTAATTTATCAATTTTATTTTTTATAATTTAATTATTTGTTCTTATTATTATTTTTTTAATTTAATATTTTAAATATTTTTCATTTAAAATAATAATTTTAATTATTAATTTTTTAATTGAAATGTACGTATTTAATTTTCTTATCTTAATATTTCAAATTTTTTGTTAATTTAATTATTTATTTTTAAATTTTTAAGCCTAATACTTCTATATTTTTTTTATTAATTTGTTTATTATTTATTAATTTTAGCATAATATTTTAAATATTTTACATTTAAAATTACTATTTTAATTATTTATTTTTTTAATTGAATTGTATGTTATTTTTTATCTTAATATTTCAAATTTCTTAATTTAATTATTTATTTTTAAATTTTTAGGCATAATACTTCAAATTTTATAATTTTTTTATTAATTTTTTTTAACTTAATATTTTAAATATTCTGAATTTAAAATAAAAATTTTATTTATTTATTTTTTTCAACTAAAATGTATGTTTTTTTTTATTTTTTAGCTTAATATTTCAAATTTTTTAATTTTTTCTTAATTTAATTATTAATTTTAATTTTTTTTACTTAATATTTTAAATATATAAATATTTTACATTTAATTTAATAGTTTTATTTATTTATTAATATTTTAAATTTTACAATTTTGAAATGTTATTATTAAATTTAAATTTATTATAGTAAAATAAATAATATTTTTTATTTTATGAACATATAATTATTTTAATTAACCACAAAAAACAAAGACCCAAATACAATTCGTAGAATATACTCTTAATGGAAAAATAAATATTCAATATTCTTTAAATTTAAAATAATTATAGAAAAACAAATAATTCTTTTATTAAAAATTCCTTATAAAAATGTATACAAAATCACCAAAAAAAAAATAAAATTTTTAGCAAAAATAAAATAAATAAAATCCAAATTTTGAAAATTTACTTTTCATATATTAATAAAATTATAACCATTTGAAAAATATGTTTAATTTTAAATAGTCACAAAAAACATGAAAATGAAAATTTAAAATGTTAAATAATAGTAAAACAAATGATATTTTTAATAAAATATGTATATAACAGAATACAATCAATAGAAAAATATATGAATTAAATTTTAATTAACCACAAATTATTTAATTAATTGATTCAAAATATGAATAGTGAAAATATTATATTAATATTTTATGATGTTATATATTTTATATGTTTATGACAATGAAAAAAACAAAAAAATATTGTTAAAATTTTTTTATTTTGTTTTAAAAATCTATAATATATAGTATATATTATATTAAATATGTACTTACAAAAACAAAAATGGAAATATAAGTCTTCATGAAATATATTCATTTTGTTTTAAATATATGATTATATTAAAACAAATATTTTTTAATAAAAATTTACTGTATAATATATATTGTATAAGTTACAATCATGACCACAATATATTAACACATAATATAATATCTGTTACATTGTAATTATGGCCTGGAAATTAATTACGCTCCGTAAACTTGATCTCAGCATTAAATTTACATTATGTCAATTAATTTTAGATAAAACATATCAGCTTCCACAAATCCAACTGATACAACAACCCAATCGATACGTCTTCCTGTTGCGACTAACGTAACCCAACATTCAGGAACCAAAACACGCGAAAATCCCCCGTTTCAAAAAATCTAGTGACATTCGCGTTTACGCAACGTCAGTTTCGCAACCGGAACACATCGTCCCGCAAAACCCGGAATCCTCTCCACCGTCCTCCAACTGTCTCCCCACAAAACACACCCCCCAACAAACCCACCACCCCCCAACCGGGGGGCACACACAAAAAGCGACGGTCGAACATCCGCAACCTTGGGGCGAACTGGGTCACTTACCTCAGCATCCAAAATGGACCGGTGTAGGAAAACGGGGTGACGATCCAGCCGCGAAAAAAAAAACCAAAAAACGTCAGACCGAAACTCGGCAGTCCAAACACCGTCGAACTTGTAACCCACGTGTGCACCGTACCGATTTTTAAATACAGTCGCCGACCGAATAGGACCGTAACAAAACACTGGCTCACGATCGCTCGCGCATAGAGCCCTTCAGTTTTCAAAGCCCGCTCGATGCGTTGTCGGGGTGCGCAGTCGGACACTGCGCCACCCCAATGTTTACTACCGCGATTTGAAAACGGGCCGCAGCAATATAAATCGTTAGGCACGTACGACGTGTGTGTACGTCCGCGATGCCGTAACCGCCGCTTCCTGATGCAACGGGCCCCAAGGCTGCCGGTGCTGGATGCAATTGAATTTTTTCGCGCAATCAGGAAGTCCCGTCCGTTATCCTGCAGGAGTGCGAACGGAGGGGGCGTGACGCAACTGTTGCTTTCACGATTTCGTTTCGTTTCCTGTTTTGTCGGGCCATAGTTGGCGTTCCCACGGCCGACGTGGTTGGAATGTTGGCCGGACTTTTGGCGTAGCCGAAACGTCCCCGTAAATAGTTTAATACCTTCAAAAGCCGCTTCGTGCCCGTCACCTAAATCCTCGTCTTCGGGGTGGCGAGGTGTAGTCCAGTGCGGGCTTTGAGGACAGATCCCCAGATAAATAATCGACTCTACCTTTTGTCGATGCCTTGCTTGTGCATGTCGACCCTAGTATTAAACCCCACGAGAGAGACGCAGTATGACGACTCATGAGGGGTTGTAGATTATCTAAAGGGGTAGTGGACCGCAGTGTGGACCAGAATCTGCAGGATAGCAGAAACCCCATCGTTATTAGGTGCCCTGCATATTTATACTAAAGATATTTACAATTGCATTTTGTATATTTGATACAAATTATATTTTATATTATTTATTTATTTATTTTAATTCATACATTTCTTACATTTCATACATTTCATATATTTTATACATTTAATACATTTCATACATTTCATACATTTCATACATTTCATACATTTCATATATTTCATACATTTCATATATTTCATACATATCATACATTTCATCATCATATATTTCGTACATTTCATACACTTTATAACTTTATTTATATATTTATTTTATATATTATTATATGTATTTTGTATATTTATTATATTTTATACATACATACTTTTTGTATATTTCTATATTTATATATTTCATAGATTTCATACATTTTATGTTATTATTTTATTTATTTATATATTTCATACATATCATCATCATATATTTTGTATATTTCATACATTTCATACATTTCGTACATTTCATACATTTCATACATTTCATACATTTCATCATCATATATTTCGTACATTTCATACATTTCATACACTTTATAACTTTATTTATATATTTATTTTATATATTATTATATGTATTTAGTATATTTATTATATTTTATACATACATACTTTTTGTGTATTTCTATATTTATATATTTCACATATTTCATATATTTCATACATTTCATAAATTTCATACATTTTATACATTTCATACTTTTCATACATTCCATACATTTCATACATTTCATACATTTCATACATTTCATACATTTCATACATTTCATACATTTCATACATTTCATACATTTCATACATTTCATACATTTCATACATTTCATACATTTCATACATTTCATACATTTCATACATTTCATACATTTCATACATTTCATACATTTCATACATTTCATACATTTCATACATTTCATACATTTCATACATTTCATACATTTCATACATTTCATACATTTCATTTTATACGATATATACTTTTTGTATATTTTATATATGTTATTATTTTATTTATTTATATATTTCATACATTTCATATATTTTATCTTATATATCTATCTATATATTTTATGTATTTTATATTTTTTATATATTGTATATATTTTATATATTTGATATATTTTTATATATTGTTTTATATATTCTATACATTATAAATTTTTCATATATTTTATATTTTATTTGTTATGTTTTTTATACACTTTATATATATTTTTTTTTTGAATATTTTATGTATTTTATTTTATTTTTTATATATTCTATATATTTTGTATTTTTATATATTTTTATATTTTATATGTTTTTTTAAATATTTTTTATGTTTTACATGATATTTTTTTATATACTTTATATATTTATATATATTTTATATTTTATATGTTTTATATATATTTTTTATATATTTATATATTTTTACATATATTATAAATATTTTATATTTTTTTTTTTTAAGATATATTTTATGTGTTTTATATATTTTATGTATTTTATGTATCTTTTTATATATTCTATACATTTTTTATATTTGATATGTTATATTTTTTATAAATTTTATATGCCTTTTATATACTTTATATATTTATATATATATATATATATATATATATATATATATATATATATATATATATATATATATATATATATATATATATATATATATATATATATATATATATTTATATATCATTTTTTATATTTTGTTTTATATATTTTTTATATATTAACATATTTTTATATAACTTTTTATATATTCTATACATTTTGTATTTTTCATATATTTTTATATGTATTTTTTTAAATATTTTATGTATTTTTTATATTTTATATGATATTTTTTATATATTTTATATACCTTTTTTATTCTTTATATATTTATATTTTTTATATATTTTATATACTTTTTATATACTTTATATATTTATATGTATTTTATATATCTTTCTATATATTTTGTATGTTTTTTATATTTTTTTATATATGTTATACTATATGTTATTATATATTCTTATATATGTTATATTTTTTATATATTTATGTATTTCATACATTATATGTATTTTATTTTATACATTTTATATGTACTTGTATTTTACATATATTTTATATATACATTTTTTTTTTTTCAATTTGGAGACACAAATAATCAACTCCACCTTTTGTCGATACCTTCCTAATACAAGTCCACCCTAGTATCAAAGCACCTCCAGAGCAACGCAATATGACGACTCATGTGGGGCTGTAGATTATCTAAAGGGGTAGTGGACCGCATCGTGGACCAGAAACTGCAAGCTGGGCAGAACCCCGCCGTTATCAGAGCCCCCCTGCATATTTATACTTAAGATAATTGCATTTGGAGGCTAAAAAAGCCTATCTGTGTAGACAGACAGTCGAGCACTGGTTGAGTAATTGCAAATATTCAAATGTGAGCAGGAAAAGGTGGGGGTGGACGGGAGATACATGAAACGCGGAAGGGGGATTACTCAACTTATTTGTTGGGATGCTACTGACAAATTAGACTCGGCCTTCCGAAGATTATCATAACTGATGGGTGAAATTTACGGCCGGTAATTATGAGGACTGAGTTGAAAATCGATATTTAATTCAATTCGTCGTTTAATTCATAACAATTTGAAATTTCCTTGTTGGTGTACCGATCAAGATGGTATCGAAAGCCCTCGAGGTATAATTCGATTTAATGACCCGAATTATCAAATAACACATTAGACAAGGAGTTGGGCGTACCTGAAATGGCTGTTTATAATCGAACGCATCCGATGCACCGTGGAATTATCATTTTTTTACGTCCTGCTTTAGTTTGTTGCCCCATGTTTGTCGGTTGTAATTGGAAACTGGTTTAATTTAATATACTGGACGAACACCTGTTATTGCATAAACAACGGCACAAAATGATAAACAAAGCTGTTTGTTAGCATATTTTCCTTTTAATCTGCTTCAATCAAAATAGCACATCAAAGCAATTCAAAAATCGGATTGGGTGCAACGTCAAAAGTGGACCCTTTGTAGCCGTTTCCACACAATTTTTTGGTATTCGTACGTCCGATTTACAGTTGGGCTTTTAAACTTTCGCACTCCGGTGATTTCACCATGCCAGTAGGGAGATAATCACGGGCTGTCTCCGTATTTACGGGTACGGGGGGTCGAAAACTGAATGGTTGCCATAATAACGTGACAATGGCACGGCATTATCGCTGGAAGGTATCTTTTTAATAAATTGTTGAAAGTTTTCACCGCACTCCACTTTAGTGTGTGACGTATCAATTTAAAATAATAACCGTGAGCTTAAAATTGAATTAGAAGATAAATTGCTCGACCGTATTAATCTGGGCAATTTAGTCTGATGATTAAACGGAAGGCATTAGAATTTATCACCTGCATTTTTGTTTAAACTTTCAGATCTGGAAATCTGGACGACATCATTCTTCAGGCAACTGTTCAATTAAAACGATAATTTGAAACTGACCATTAGAAAGGGGTTGATCACCATGCCAACGCCACATGTACACACAAGATTTTAATCCGGTCGCTGCTGCATCTGATGTGTGCATCTACTGAAAACAACTAACAAGTTTTGAATTGTATATTCATATATTTTGTAGATATTTTATATAATTTTTTACATATTTTAAATATTTATTTTGTACATTTTATATATTTTTTTCAATATTTTATATATTTTTATATATTTTATGCATATTTTTTTATATATTTTATTGCATATTTTCTATGAAGTTATATATTTTATAGTATTCAAAATATACAATATAAATATATACAAACATAAATAAAAATAAAAATAAATAAATATTTTATTTATTTTTTATACATACTTTTCTATTTAGTTGATATATTTATTTTATTTTTTTATATAGATTGTATATATTTTTAATTATTTATTTATACGTTTTTTATATATTTTTATGTATTTTTGTATACTTTTATATATTCTTTATATATATATTATATATTTTTTATGTTTTTTTTATATTATATATTTATATATATATATATATATATATATATATATATATATATTTATTTATTTATTTATTTTTTATATTTATATATTTTTTATATTTTATATACTTTTTGGATATTTTATATATTTTTTAGGTATTTTACATATTTTTTATACATACTGTACATACTTTTTATTTAGTTTATATATAACTGATGTGTGTATATTTTCTATACAATTTATATATTTATTTTATGTTTTTATATACATTGTATATATTTTTATATTTAATTTACATATTTATCTATGTATTTTTTTATAGATTTTAAATATTTTTTATGTTTTTTTTATATTTCATATATATATTTCAAATATGTTTTGTACCTTTTATATATTTTATACATTTTTTATATTTTAAATAAATAAAATTTTTATATATTTCATATATTTATTTTATATATTTTTTATATTTTATATTGCACATAATAATATAATAATTGTTTGTGGTAATTAAAAACAATTTTAATATTTAATAATTTAATAAATAAATAATTAACACTAAACTTAACCTAATATCACATTATTTGATCAACTTAGTAGTAGTCACCATAACTGAAAATAGTTACATTATTAAGCTGACAAGGAAGTAAATCAAAATAAACTTACTCAGAACTAGCGGAACTTTCTGAGAAAGAAAGTGGCCCCAAACTGGCTGAGAAAGATTGACTCTGACTTCCAGCTTCTCTAAGTGGTCGGCCACCAAATCCTCCAGGTCTGTAACCACCGTAAGGTCTTCGGTACCCTCCAGGACCTCCAAATCCACCGTAGCCTCCACCATATCCGTATTCTCTGTATATTTTATATATTTATATATATTTCATATATATAATATATATTTTGTATATTTTAAATGTATAAAATTTTATATATTTTTTGTATATTTTATATATTTAATGTAATTATTTTATATTTTTCATATTTAATAATACATATAATAGTATAATAATTGTTTGTGGTAATTAAAATTAGGAACAATTTTAATATTTAATACTTTAATAAATAAATATTTAACACTAAACTTAACCTAATATCACATTATTTGATCAACTTAGTAGTAGTCACCATAACTGAAAATAGTTAAATTATTAAGTTGACTAGAAAATAAACCAAAATAAACTTACTCAGAACTGGCAGAACTTTCAGAGAAAGAAAGTGGCCCCAAACTGGCTGAGAAAGATTGACTCTGACTTCCAGCTTGGGTATCTCTAAATGGTCGGCCACCAAATCCTCCAGGTCTGTAACCACCGTAAGGTCTTCGGTATCCACCAGGACCCCCAAATCCACCATAGCCTCCACCATATCCTCCTCCGTATCCACCACCATAACCTCCTTTATATCCTCCACCATAACCTCCTCCGTATCCTCCGCCGTATCCTCCGCCATATCCTCCACCGTATCCTCCTCCATATCCACCGCCATATCCTCCAGCTCCGCCTCCGTAACCTCCGCCATATCCTCCAACTCCTCCTCCGTAGCCTCCGCCATAGCCGCCTCCGTACCCACCGCCATAACCGCCTCCATATCCTCCGTCATATCCGCCACCGTATCCTCCGCCATATCCGCCTCCGTATCCTCCACCATAACCTCCACCAAAACCTCCGTCAGGGAAAAAAGATCTGCCTTCTTTCTTAGATTCAGTAGATCTTTTCGGCAGCAATTCTGAAACAAAAAAATGTATGTTCAAGACTCCCACGAAATGTTATCCAATTGTCCCATTTTCCCCGTTTCATCATAATCTTAAATCACAGTAATTACCACAATAAAAATAAAACTGTCTGTGCCCCCGGTCTAATGTGTTTTGTCAGCCAGACATACAACAAATATAAACACATGTTTTACATCACGTTACATATAAATCTTGTCAATTAAAACGGCATTAATTACGTCTTTTGTCCGCGTTAAAACATTAACTCGTCTCAACGCACGCATCGAATAATTCATATTTAAGTGGACCGCAATTAAAGAGTTCCTCACCTGCGGCTTCACGGTTTTCCTGGGAAATCTTGCCGTACACACTCGTGCATACTAATGCACAAATCAAGTATTTTGAGAACATTTCGTCTGTTGTTTTAGAACTAATCTGGCGTTTTGGGGGGCGACGTGCTTCTTTTATACGTTTTGCTAATTTTTGGCGTACTTGAATCTGACCGCGACCGAGGCTGGGGTCAAATCGAAGGCGAAATTGAACGGACTTAAATAGAAAACGAAATGGGCCTTTAAAACGGTCGGGTGAAGTAAACAACCCTTAAACGTTTACGGTCGTAATTCCAAGTTTTATTTCGAAAACATCCTCATCATTACTTAAAACGTTAATGTGCTCAAAGGGCCATAAAAAATTCACCCACCAAAATCTCATCGTTCGTAGGCAATATTTATTTAAAGTGCCCCAGACTACACGCAATGCCTGTTAATTCGGCGCCCGCGTCGGGAGGGGTGAATCCGGAGACCAGTTCCCCGGCCCTCACGTCACGGACACGTGCGGGATGCAGCTGCCGTTCCCGCTTTTTTTTTTCCCGGTCGTGTAAACCGGCCCAACTTGCCGCTCTAACCTTTTGGCGTCTTGTCTTTTCTTCCTAACTGGGCTTTTGTTAAGTGTTGAGCACGTGCGGGCAAATTACCGCAACTTATCTCCCGATTTGGGAGAGGGAATTGCATTAAGACGCAATAACTGAGGGGAGATAAGCGAAAGGGATTCCGCCAGTCGTGACCGGATTTATTAAAGGACGGGACTAACTTCGTCACCGTCAAGTTGGTTGGCCCAGATTTGTCTTCTTTGTGTGGATTTTTGACGATCCCAAGCTTGGGTCAATTAATGTGTCGTTTGCAGTCATCCCGTGTTCCCGAAAAGTGGATCAATCATTGGGCATGTGTGCGTTTGACGGTTGACCGTGATAAAAGTGTGCAAACATAAATAAGGGAAGCATGTGCTTAACCTCATAAATTGTCACTAAGCCCAACCGTCAACGATCTCTAGTAATCCATCCCCTTACAATATTGTTAATGTGGCCCAATATCAGCAATTCTGAGCCTAGATTAATGGCACTATTTGCACGTGACCGATAACAAACACAACCACCACCAAAAGATACACTCCTACCCCCCAAAACGTTCGGTGTAAACATTACGGCACCCTCAGGAAACGAAGACTTGAAAAATTGCATTGAGACGGTGCGAAATCAAAATAGACCTCGGGGCTCAGCTCCTAAGCACGTGTTATTAGATCATGCCCGCTCCTAATATGCATAAATGGATTTATCGCTGCAAGGTGTGCCGAGGGAGGACCTGGATGACAGATTTCACAGCTTTCGGGGGGATGAGTCCGTGAAATATTCCCCGGTGCGTGCACGGAAGAGAAAAATTGTATTTTAAAAGGGAAATTCAAAACAATTTATTCGGGATAAAGGGCTGAAACAGTCCCGGATAATGGATTTGTGGAGTCGGTGCCTTGATGAATGGTACGGAATGGCAAGACATGCAAAATCATGACGTGATTTATAATTTAATACGTTGTTTGAGAAAATATACGGTCTTATATCCCCAATTTGATTGATTTCATAACACCTTCGGTCGTCCCACGTCGTTCTGCAAAAACGTAATTCGATCCGTCAAGGATCGAAACGATTTCTAGGTCAGATTCCGAGTAAATAAATTAATAAGACAAAGGTTGTTCCGTCGAAACAGAGGAGATCATTTCCATTCGGGTTATTTTTTGTAACAATTTCACTTTTCAAATCACAGGTTTCTGACGGCCTTCACCGAATTCAATGTAACTGTTATGTCATTAACCTTTGTGTGAGTTTTCGAATTGTTTGATCATTTGTATTCTGACTGTGGCCGTTGTGTACAACCATTAATTAATTTGTTCAATTTTTTAATTACCTCATTAAAGAGTTTTGTGTTTGTATATTCTTTTCGTGCATTGAATGCATTGTCTTTAAAGAGATAAATTACCTGGAGATTTGTAATACAATTATATATTTAACTGTCCATTAGAACGTTACAGTTTCTGTATGGCTTTATTTAAAAGTACTTTGACTTCTATTAAAGTTTTGCCGGAGTTTAAAGTATTGTGGATATTTGGCATTAATACAATTATCAAATAATTTTTAATGAACAATCTATTCTCCTCTATAAATTAAACAAAATAGTATCGACAACAAAACTTTTAAACCAGTAATAAAATAAATAGAGTCATCAAATTTCTTGGGTAATTAAAAAATCTAAATTAATTAAAATTAAAAAAAAAACAGTAATATAGTAAAAAAGTCACATTCTTGATAAACTACTAAAACAATATTTATACAAAATTAAAAAGAAACAGTATGTTAAGGTTATGTATGTTTATTAAATATTGATATATCTTCTTGTTTTCTCTTCTCTTCCCTTCCCTTCTCTTCCCTTCCCTTCTCTTCTCTTCTCTCCTCATCTCTTCTCTTCCCTTCCCTTCTCTTCTCTTCTCTTCCCTTCTCTTCACTTCTCTTCTTTTCTCTTCCCTTCTCTTCTCTTTTTTTCTTTTCTCTTCCCTTCTCTTCTCTTCTCTTCTTTTCTCTTCTCTTCTCTTCTCTTCTTTTCTCTTCTCTTCTCTTCTCTTCTCTTCTCTTCCCTTCTCTTCTGTTCTCTTCTTTTCTTTTCTCTTCTCTTCTTTTCTCTTCTCTTCACTTCTCTTCTCTTCTCTTCTCTTCTCTTCTCTTCTTTTCTCTTCTCTTCACTTCTCTTCTTTTCTCTTCTCTTTTTTTCTCTTCATTTCTCTTCTTTTCTCTTCTCTTCTTTTCTGTTATCTTCTTTCCTCTTCTCTTCTCTTCTCTTCTTTTCTCTTCTCTTCTCTTCTTTTTCCTTCTTTTAGCTTCTCTTTTCTTCATTTCTCTTCTTTTCTAGAGAAAAGAAAAAAAAGAAAGAGAGGCAGAAACTCTTCTCTTCTTTTCTTTTTTCTTCTGTTCTCTTCTTTTCTCTAGCAGATAAATATCCTGCATATTTGTAATATAATTCCATATTTAACTGTTCATTGGAACATTACAGTTTCGGTATGGTTTTATTTAAAAGTACTTTGACTTCTGTTAATGTTTTGCCGGAGTTTAAAGTATTTTGAAGTGGATATTTGGTATTATTTCAATTACCAAATATGTTTTAATAAAAAGATCTATTTTCCAAGATAAATTAAACAAAAATACATCGACAACAGAACTTTTAAACCAGTAATATAGTAAATAAAGTCACCTTCTTGATAAATTAATAAAACAAAATTAACAAACATTAAAAGTTATGTGTGTTTATTAAATATTGATATATCTTCTTGTTTTCTCTTCTCTTCTCTTCTCTGCTCACCTCCTTTTCTCTTCTTTTCTCTCCTTTTCTCTTCTCTTTTCTTCTCTTCCTTCCTCTTCCATTCTCTTCCCTTCTCTTTTCTTCTATTGTCTTCTCTTTTCTTATCTTCTTTTCTCTTCTCTTATGTACCCTTCTCTTCCCTTCTCTTCTCTTCTCTTCTCTTCTCTTCTCTACTGTTCTCTTTTCTTCTATTCTTTTCTCTTCTCTTCTGGCGACTTGGGCTACTTATTATTGACTTAGATTATCATGTTCCAAAATTGCAATTATAGCGGCAAAATCTTCAGAAGAAAGTCTTCTTTGAGACATTTTGCGGTGCTAAGCAACACATAAAATAAGAATGAACCAAATTAAATGTGCTCAAATCCGTAAAATGCCTTTTTTATAAATAAAAATTTAACTAGAAATGGAATTTTTTGTCTATTAAATATATAAAATTAAAATATTGACTGTCTAGAGCTACATATTAAAATATTAATATATTTTTAAGTTTACTTAATCTAGGAAATTCAAATTAGAAATTATTTGCACAGACTCGTCCTTGCTGACGTCTAGAATGATTCATAGGAATTTCTAGTGGTCTGGTGGCACATTTTTCAATCTGATAGTAAACAAAAGCCGAAATGCAGGAGGTCAACACACAACGTCATTGCCATTTGCCGAAACTCGCTGATTAACATGTAAATTGTCCGTAATCTCGAGTATCCCCCAAAGTTACTTCCTCGTTGATGTAATTTATGGGAATTACTTCCATCCGGAATGCACGGAGCGAAACAATGCAAAGTTAGATTAATAATTTTTGCTATAAAAATAAGTAATTATCATTGTCAAAACGAACACGAACAAGGACGCGTCTGCTCAGTCTCCTCTTCCTTCCGAATGACCTTTGATTTTGGTTCGGCACGAACCCAATTTGGTCGTATTCCATTACAATTAAAGCCCCATTGAGTCGCCGGCACTTATCACCAAACCGCACAATACCTTTTATGCTAAACAAGAGCTTTTATCTGTGGCATGCGTGACACCCGTCATCCAATTTGTTTTACACGAATTCTTTCGCGTGACCGAAAAGACTTCCTCGCCCTTGAATTCCACCCTTCAGTGTTTGCCAGTCGAGGCTCCGTTTAATAACATAAATAAGCGACACTAAAATAATTTTCAGTCGGTTATGAAGATTGTCTTGAGATACTTCCCGGTCATTAAACGTTTCGTAATTTGTTTCGTTGCCCTTTACGATTGTAACGGCTCGCCTCCAACGAATATCTCCCCCAAGGCACATATCAAGAGACTAGACAATTATGCATTTGCACATTTACCGAAGGCCCCCGAAGAATTAAATCTCTCTCGACGCCGGAACGTCATGCACAAACCAGTATTTCACGTTTCTCGTGCCGCTCGCCTCCGTTTCATTAGACGTTTTTAAAGGTTTTTTTATGTGCATCCTGTGTGCACACGTCCGTCTTCTATTACACTGCATTAAGGTTTGTTGACACGTCGATTTGTTTGCCAGCCCGAGAGGCCACCGCCAAAGTCAAATATTAATTCATTATTGCACCTTGTGTGTCGTGTGAAAACGTGATTTCTTCACACACCGTACATAAATAATTGAAAACGGTCGCAATTAGTGAAACTTAATGATAATCTACCGGAGCTGCACGACACCAAATTTCTTGGGTAATTAAAAAAAACACAATTAATTAAAATTAAAAATGGTGTATTAAAATTTTAAAATTATTCTGTAGACTTCTTTAATTTCTCTTCTCTTCTCTTCTCTTCTCTTCTCTTCTCTTCTCTTCTCTTCTCTTCTCTTCTCTTCTCTTCTCTTCTCTTCTCTTCTCTTCTCTTCTCTTCTCTTCTCTTCTCTTCTCTTCTCTTCTCTTCTCTTCTCTTCTCTTCTCTTCTCTTCTCTTCTCTTCTCTTCTCTTCTCTTCTCTTCTCTTCTCTTCTCTTCTCTTCTCTTCTCTTCTCTTCTCTTCTCTTCTCTTCTCTTCTTCTCTTCGTTCCTCTTCTCTGTTCTTCACATCCATCTTCTGTTACACTGCACTAAATTTTATTGACACGTCGATTTGTTTGCCATCCCGAAAAACCACCGCCAAAATGAAATATTAATTCATTATTGCACCTTGTGTGTCTTGTGAAAACGTGATTTCTTCAGCATAAATAATTGAGAGCGGTCGCAATTAGTGAAACTTAATGATTATCCATCGGGACAATGCGACACGGCCGAGGTGGGATTAATTGTTTTAATTAAAATGTAGAGCGGAACTGCTTCGGTTATTGAGTGGAATTCGCGTCGCGGTCGCAACTTATTGAGTGTCGTCGATGTGTCACTGGAAACAATGGCGTTTGAGAGACCGATTGAGTCGGCAACGCAATTAATCAGCTGCGGGTCTTTGAAACTTTCAGACCGTGCGTTCAGAATGCATGTTAACTACATGTCTACATTGTTGGTGTTGACAAGTTGTTGCATGGCGTTGAATGCGTTTCTGTATTATCTTTGTGGTGTGTTTTGTGGGAAATGTGGCAATTTGCGGGATCAACGGTCCTATAGAAGTATTAGAACTTGTAGAAGCTATAATATATATTAAATATCAGGAGAAGGAAATTGTAATAACGATTTTAACCTTTAACTTTTTATACTTTTTTTATTATTTAGGAATATTAATAAAACATTTAAGCTGATAAGTACAAGCCAATTGACAGTCAAATTGTTAACCGTCCTTGGAGACATTTTGGAGCTGGGCTGAAACGACAAGCACGGTTGTTAGAAAACTTGGGTAACATCGTTTCTTGTAATAATTATTTGGTACTTTAAATATGAATTACAGCTATGCGTAATGTGGACGAGTTGCTGTCTTGTGTCGTATACGCCAGGGACCGTGTCAACCTTTACCTTTTCAGTTACTGTTTCTCCGTTGCATTATTGCACAGACCAAGATCTGGGTATTAACCTTCATCATCAGGAGCAGAGAATTGTTCTACTACATACATCAACAAATTATTGCTAGATACAACTTTGAACGTCTTTGCAACAGCCTTAAGAGGGTTGAACGTTACAGCAATTGGAAGAAACCAATTAAGCTTACTTCCCAAAAATAGACAGCTTGGTTGCTAGCAGGGCTTGGCCAGCACGTGTTGCTAATCAAGTTATTAGGGACTTGAGGAGAGAATCTGACCAAATCGTGACTGATGTTGATGATTTGATTAGGTGGAGGGACAGGATCTTTGATGCCATTAACACTGGTGTCGTACGCAGTGTAAGTAAATACTTATTTAATAATTTTTCACCATAATAGTTAAAGTGATTTTAAGGAACAAAACCAAGAAATCCAACTGACTGAGAATGAAGGAATTGACATCCTGGGTAACATGGCCGAATCCATGATTCCAACAGAGGATTCTACGGTGACATGCACAATATGGGACACGTTTTTAACTCCTACATCCACGATCCGGACCACCGTCATTTAGAAACGTTTGGTGTTATGGGAGGCTCTGCAACAACCACGAGAGACAACCAGTTTTCTACCGCTGGCACACATACATCGATTACCTCTTCCAACAATTCAAGAATACACTACCAACTTACACTACTGACCAAGTAAATATGTTTATTTTATTTTTCTTGACCTAAATTTCAATATAAAATAATTATATTTCAGTTGGACTATTCTGGAGTAACAGTCGAAGCAATGGAACTTCAAAGCGAAGGAGGTGGAAGTAATCAAATCAACACCTTCTGGCAACAATCGGACGTTGATCTTTCGAGAGGAATGGACTTTCAACCTAGAGGCTCAGTGTTTGTAAGATTCACCCATCTCCAGCACAAGAACTTCAACTGTTGGTGACAACAGGCAGGGAACATACAGAATCTTCATCGCTCCTAAATATGATAAGAGGGGCAACCCATGGCAATTCCGCGACCAAAAACTCATGTTCATTGAATTGGACAAATTCACAGTCAACTGTAAGTTACTCTTAGTGAGTAATTACTGGTAATTATTGGGCAATTTATTGCAGTGAAACAAGGAAGAAACACCATTACCCGTTCTTCGACTCAGTTGTCGGTTACCATTCCATTCGAGCGTACTTTCCGTAACTTGGACAACAACAGGCCTATAGACGGTGACGCCCTTGCCCAGTTCAACTTCTGCGGTTGTGGATGGCCAGCACACATGTTGATACCAAAGGGCAAACCTGAAGGTTTCCCATGCGAACTCTTTGTGATGATTTCTGACATTGCCGACGACAGAGTAAAATACTTTGATAAAACTCATTTAATTAATTAATTTCAGGTTAACCAAGGCAAATCTAGTGTCTGCATTAATGCTGATTAAGGACAAATTGTACCCTGATCGTCGTTCCATGAGTTATCCATTCGATCGTCTACCAAGGCAAGGAGTTGATACATTTCAACATTAAGTTTGAGAGTCTCATCTTCAAACCAAGCGTAATCAAAGTAAACTAAATGACACGATTTTTAAAAAAAATCAACTTCTTATTACCTAATATTACCTCAGTATCTTATGAATGAAAAAGTAACAAACAAATGACATTGTAAAAAAACCTATGAGACAAAATAAAGATAAAATTTTGCAAACACCGACATAAGAAAGTGCCCTTGGTCACTCTCGGACCGGATGCGCCAGTGAATGGAGTCTCGGTAGAAAAACAACGGTCCGGTTGTCGTTTTAATGAATGAAATCGTAAAACGGTCTCAGTAATAAATACAGTGGTCGAGTTGGTGCGACGGCAGGTGCAACAGATCTACCGTGGAGATAGCACAACCGGTGGTCTCTAATCGGAAACCCTCACGTCATTATTAATTACGTCCGCGTACCGTGATATAGAACGAATGAATGGAAGAAGGAAAAATATGTTACATGCAAATGCGACTCGTCGCCGGTTTATCTCGCATAAATCTTTGCCACGATTCGACCGTGCCAGAAGTTATGGTCTAACGCGTGATACTCGTACAAACTACGAACTCGATATTGGAGGTGTAACCCACGTGCCGGTTCGATTATTAATATGTATTTTTCGCCGGAAATTAATGCCCTGCATTTAAACGGAAACTTCGCCTATGAATCCAAATTAAATTGCCACCGTTTAATTAGGATTCGTTCAAAAGATAACGCCGCACTCTTTTAGGTTATGCGAATCGATTGGGACAATCGGAAAGTTTCAAAGGTTTTTAATTAATTAAATTCTCTTTAGTACCTGGATAACCCCGTATTCGTAAAATTCATACAACTTTATCAATTTATAAATGTCGATGTTTCGGATGTCCCACGAGAGGAATAAAATTGTAAATTCCGAGGTAAACAAAGCTGAGACGCTGTTTAACAGTGGGGAAGAGATTTGACATACGTGGTCTCACAAGTGGTAGTACCAATCGAATACCAATGCAATTTATGTTCACTGTTGGTGTTTGAAAATTGGAATTTTATTGCTTTTGTTTTATACACATGCACACGACGTTATTAAAAAGTGATTAATGCCATTACTTTCTCTCTGAATGGCTAACACGTATTCTATTTATTGATCATGCAAACACTTTTTTATTATACCCCAGAGATGTGAAGTTATGTAGAGATTGTTACTCAATAAATAAAAACTCACATAAGCATTCCTTAATATATCTATTAATTGTCAATAATTTTTTTTTTATTTTTTTTTGTAGGGCTAGGGAAGAAGCTGACATGAAAATTCCAGTTAAGAAGATATCCATACCGGATGTGGGGAGATTTTTGACTTGGGCACACACGAGAACTTCACCCTGTTCATCCTCAAACATCGTATAATTGCAGGAAGACTTATTGACCTTTTCTTAGGCATGAAAAATTGCTGAACTACAATCCCTCGCCGTTTACACCTAAGATCACGTCAACCCCTACCTGTTCCTCTATGCTTTATCCGTTGCTCCGCTGCACAGACCAGACACCCAAGATTTGGACGTACCATCCTTTATTACATCGTTCCCTGGCAAATATTTCGGTAGTAAAGTCTTTAATAGAGTTAGAGAAGAAGCTGAGGTTGTTCCTGAGGGGTCCAGGACACCTATAGAAATTCCAATTGATTATAGTGCTTCTAATTTGGAAGAGGAGCATCGTATTGCTTACTGGAGGGATGATATTGGTATTAATCTTCATCATTGGCACTGACACTTGGTGTATCCCTTTTTTGCTGCCAGACAAGTTGTTGCCAAAAACAGAAGGGGTAAACTGTTTTATTACATGCACCAACAAATACTTGCAAGGTAAAATAATATGTAGTGGTTGTTAACACAGATCTAATCAACTTATTTAGGTACAACTTTGAACGTCTTTGCAATAATTTGCAAGCTTATGGAGAGATACATTGATTGGCACTCGTCAGTCAAGGAAGCCAATTTTCCAAAATTGGATAGTTTAATTGCTAGCAGAGCTTGGCCAGCCCGAGTCCAAAATCAAGTACTGACTAATCTCATGAGGATTCCTGACGGAATTATCGTTGATGTTGATGATCTAATTGGATGGAGGGATCGTATTTTGGACGCCATATATTCTGGAGTTGTCAGAACTGTACGTTTTTCCTTCAAGTCTACTATAAACTAATGTTCTCTTCCTCAGGACCAGGGTCAAAACGTCCAACTAACGGAATTCGAAGGAATAGATATTCCGGGTAACATATTGGAGGCAAGTTTGCTCTCACCTAACAGAGGTTACTATAGAGACCTTCACAATATGGGACAGATGTTTTTGTCCTTCATTCACGGTACAGATGCGAGACACTTGGAACCATTGGGGTTATTGAAGATACTTCTACTTCCATTCGAGACCCAATCTTCTATCGTTGGCATGCTTTTATCGACTACATATTCCAGACATTCAAGAACACCCTTCTTTCCTGCAGTGCAACTCAAGTACGTCTTCTTGTAGAAGCACCTTTTATATTTAATGCTTTGTTTCTATCTCGATTTTACTGGTGTGAGGGTGACAAACATACAAATAGACACACCAAACTACCCTACAAACCAAATAAACACAATTTGGCAGATGTGGACTTGTCGAGAGGTTTGAATTTTTCACCCATAGAACCTGTCTTTGTGAGGTTCACCCACCTCAACCACAGAAATTTACGTACATCATAACTGTGAACAATTCCAGGGGATCTAACAAAGAGGGAACGTTCAGGATATTCCTGGCACCTATCAGAGTCCAAAGTCAAGTACTGACTCATCTTAATAGAATTCCTGTCATATTTTGAACGCCTTACATACAATACTTTTTTACTATACCCCACTTAAGTTATGTAGAAAATGTTGCTTAACAAATATAAAACCACAGGAGCATTGCTTAATGTATCTATTTATTGACAACATATTTGATTATTCTATTGATTTGACCTTGGCTTAAAGGTGCGATTCTCAAACTTGATGGATATATCTTGCACCCTCATGTTGGGAGTGAGGAACTGTTGAAGAGTATCAACTCCTGGCCTTGGTAGCCTGTCAAACGGATAACCCATGGACCGACGATCCGGGTACAGCTTATCCTTGATTCCACAATAACTTCCAGCATCGTTGCAAGCTCCAGAAGTGTCTTGATTAACCTAAAACCACAACCCGTAACAAATAATTTGATAACCTCAAAAAATAAACATACTCTATCGCCAGAATAGTCGGAAATCATGACGAAAAGTTGACTCTGAAGACCTTCAGGAGTGCCCTTAGGAACCAGCATGTGCTGAGGCCAGCCGCAGCCGCAGAAATTGAACTGAGCCAACTGATCTCCAGTCTGCGGCCTGTTAGTGTCCAAATCTCGGAAGGTACGCTCAAACGGAATCGTTACCGAAGACTGGGTCGAAGCTCTAGTTATGGTGTTCATTCCTTGTTTCACTGCATCAAGTTGTCTCATGAATTACTTTTAAGACTTTGAATGGGTACTTACAGTTGACGGTGAACTTGTCCAACTCGATGAACATCAGTTTTTGCTCGCGGAACGACCACGGGTTGCCTCTTTCGTCGAACTTGGGTGCCAAAAATATCCTGCAGGTTCCCTGTTTGTTGCCGTTGCTCTGGTTGTTGACCACGATTTTGTATTGGAAGTTCCTGTGTTGTAAGTGAGTGAATCTGGCGAAGACTGCTCCCCTAGGTTGGAAGTCCAAGCCTCTGGACAAGTCCACATCAGATTGTTGCCAGAAGGTGTTGATCTGATTTGAGTTTCCACCGGGAGTTTGGATCTCAATGCTGTCACATGTTATTCCAGGGAAATCCAACTGCAATAATCAATAATAAAAATAATGTGAAGAAATTGAATGTTTTTTATGTCAGTACCTGATCAGTTGTGTAAGTTGGAAGGGTATTTTTGAACTGCTGGAACAAATCGTCCAGATAAGCGTGCCAGCGGTAGAAGACTGGATCACGCATTGCTGTTGCAGAATCACCCATGACACCAAAGCTTTCCTAAAAAAATCACATATTATTTGTTATTTATTGAAAAAATAATACTTACAAGATGTCTATGATCAGGATCATGAATGTACGATATGCAGGTGTGCCCCATGTTGTGTAAATCACCATAGAGAGCCCTATTTGGAGAGATAACACTGGATTCAACCATGTTGCCCAAAATATCAATTCCTTCATTCTCAGTAAGCTGAATTTCCTGTCCTTGGTCATTTCTAATGACACCTGAATGTATGGCATCGAAAATCCTGTCCCTCCATCTCATCAAGTCATCAATATCCACACTGATTTGATCAACCGGTCTTCGGAGGTTGGACAAAGTTTGATTGGCGACACGGGCTGGCCAAGCCCTGCTTGCTACTAAACTGTCCAATTTCGGAAAGTAAGCCTCTCTAATTGGTTGTTTCCAATCAATTAGACGGTCCACACGTTTTAAATTATTCGAGAAACGTTCGAAGTTGTATCTAAAATGTTTAATTGTGTGTTAACTTTGTTAAGAGAAGAAGAAAGAAGAAGTTAGTTTGTTTTTTACCTAGCAACAATTTGTTGATGCATGTAATAAAACAGTTCTCCACGTCTGTTCTTGTCGACAATTTGACGTGCAGCTTCAAACGGATAAACCAAATGCCAATGCCAATGATGGAGGTTAATACCGATGTCTTCACGCCAGTAGGCTACACGATGCTCCTCTTCCAAATTGGAGGCTGTGTAATCTACAGGAATCTCAATAGGGATCTACAAGAGAAATTATAGCTGTTGAGGTGTCGTATTAATTTAAAATTTACCTTTGACCCTTCTGGAACAATTGTAGCTTCTTCTCTAGCCCTGGCAAAAATTTTGCTGTCTATGTACTTGTCAGGAAAAGACAAGATGAAGGATGGTAGATCTATGTCTTTAGTATCAGGCCTGTGCAACAAAGCCACAGACAAAGCATAGTTAAACAAATACGGATTGACTCGATCTCTCGTATACACAGCTATGGACAGTAAGTCCTGGACATTACGCATACCTACAATAGCTTCAATTAAAAAGAGGTCGTTTGTTAAGGTAGATTGTTACCCAAGTAGATGTTAATCAGTTTTCCAGCTATGGCACGGTGTTTAGGGATGAACAGGGAAAAATTCTCCTCACGACCAAGGTCCAAAATGTCATCCAGAGGTGGGATTGATATACGTGGAACGTTAACCTTCTCACCTGCATCTCCGCCAAATCTGTTTACGACTTGAGGTGCGATTGGTTTGTATTCGTCAGCCTAAAATGAGGGCCATGGCATCAACGTGCTGCAGCATTTAATGGTTTTCTTACCAAATAATCCTTGTCGACTTTGAACACCGTGTTCTTGCGCCCTTTGGCCATAAACACAGGCTCCTTGGGACGGTCGAAGAGGAGGAGCAAGTGCTTCTTGTCTTCATCCATCCTTGATGTTTGTGTGGAACCGTTTCTATTTCGTCGACGCACTAAACAATGGGGAGACTTCTGTCTAACTCTTTTATAGTGTACAATGGTCTAGTTCGGATTATCATTGTGGTTCATGGACACTGACAAATTTATTTTTTGGGATGTGGTCATGTGATTTTGACTGTTGACGTCTAGCTCGAATAAACAAGTAATTCCCAAAGGTTTTATCGTCTTTAAATTTCCGACCATGCACAACAAGTTTTGAGATAACTCACAGATTGTTCCAAATTTAACAAACATTGATTGATAAACGGATAAGGCACTTTCCCCAAGACACATGGTTATACATGTAAACCTTAGTAATGTTTATTATGTAAGATTTGTTAGGTCTAGCTACTTATTTGTTTATAGATTATTATTCATGTGCTACAAGATACTATCAATATTATTTATATTAAAAACGTTAATAATATGCTTATATTTATGCAATACACATCTGCAAGACCAAATGTAGTGAGAAGTGAAAATCTATTTTTATTATACATATGTAAATGTTGCCACACAGTTCAGTTAATGTTTAAATAGTTTCACCGACTGGAATCCACAAAAAAATATAAAAAGCAAACAGTAAACCGCATCCTGCTAATAAAAGTACATTGGCACATGTTGTTATTAATTAAGTATGAGATAACAAAGAATGTGACAGATCATTGGTCAAAAAATAATGCATTTTTGCATATAAAGACATTGGGAGCTCTTAACTCTTAACAGAATTACAGTTTAGTTCAGTGTAAGAATGAGTGCTCGCAAAGAAAACCTCCTGCTGCTGTTCGACAGGCCACAAGAGCCTGTTTTCATTGCAAAGGGCTCAAAAAAGGCTGTTTTCGACGTTCCTCGAGAATATCTGGTAACAAACCACACCTCAACTGATTGCCATCTCTAATAATCTCGTAATTAGCGTGACAGATACAAGCCCATTGGCCTCCAAATTCTTAACCGTTTCGGTAGTGAAGCTGGCATGAAAATTCCAGTTAAGAAGATATCCATACCGGATCTGGGGGAGATTTTAGACTTGGACAGACACGAGAACTTCACCCTGTTCATCCCCAAACATCGTATAATTGCAGGAAGGCTTATTGACCTGTTCTTAGGCATGAAAAGCATTGCTGACCTACAATCCCTCGCCGTTTACACCAGAGATCGTGTCAACCCTTACCTGTTCAACTATGCCTTGTCCGTTGCTCTGTTGCACAGGCCAGACACCCAAGATTTAGACGTGCCATCCTTCATTACATCGTTCCCTGACAAGTATTTCGATAGTAAAGTCTTTAATAGAGCTAGGGAAGAAGCTGAGGTTGTTCCTGAGGGGTCCAGGACACCTATAGAAATTCCAATTGATTATACAGCTTCTAATTTGGAAGAGGAGCATCGCATTGCTTACTGGAGGGAGGATATTGGTATTAATCTCCATCATTGGCACTGGCACTTGGTGTATCCCTTTTTTGCTGCCAGACAAGTTGTTGCCAAAAACAGAAGGGGTGAACTGTTTTATTATATGCACGAACAAATACTAGCAAGGTAAAATAATATGTGGTGTTTGTTAACATAGATTTAATCAACTTATTTAGGTACAACTTTGAACGTCTTTGCAATAATTTGAAGCTTGTGGAGAGATACATTGATTGGCACTCACCAATCAAGGAAGCCTATTTTCCAAAGTTGGATAGTTTAGTTGCTAGCAGAGCTTGGCCAGCCCGAGTCCAAAATCAAGTACTGACTAATCTCAGGAGGATTCCTGACGGAATTATCGTTGATGTTGATGATCTAATTAGATGGAGGGATCGTATTTTGGACGCCATACATTCTGGAGTTGTCAGAACTGTACGTTTTTTCTTCAAGTCTACCATAAACTAATGTTCTCTTCTTCAGGACCAGGGACAAAACATCCAACTGACGGAATTCGAAGGAATAGATATTTTGGGTAACATATTGGAGGCAAGTTTGCTCTCACCTAACAGAGGTTACTATGGAGACCTTCACAATATGGGACACGTGTTTTTGTCCTTCATTCACGATCCAGATGCAAGACACTTGGAATCCATTGGTGTAATTGGAGATACTTCTACTTCCATGCGGGACCCAATCTTCTATCGTTGGCATGCTTTTATCGACTACATATTCCAGACATTCAAGAACACCCTTCCTTCCTACAGTGCAACTCAAGTACGTCTTCTTGTAGAAGCACATTTCATATTTAATGCTTTGTTTCTAGCTCGATTTTACTGGTGTGAGGGTGACAAACATACAAATAGACACGCCAAACTTCCCTACAAACCAAATAAACACAATTTGGCAACAATCAGATGTGGACTTGTCGAGAGGTTTGGATTTTTCACCCAGAGAACCTGTCTTTGTGAGGTTCACCCACCTCAACCACAGGGAGTTTACGTACACCATAACAGTGAACAACACCAGTGGATCCAACAAAGAGGGAACGTGCAGGATATTCCTGGCACCGAAGTTCGACGAAAGAGGCAATCCTTGGAGATTCCGCGACCAGAAAAACATGTTCATCGAATTAGACAAGTTTAAAGTGAACTGTAAGTAATGGTCGTTGTAAAATAGTTGAACATCTAAACAATAATTAATTCTAGTGAGACAGGGAACAAATACAATTAATCGTAAATCGACCGAGTCCTCAGTGACCATTCCGTTTGAGAGGACTTTCAGAAACTTAGATGAGAACAGACCGCAAGGTGGTGATCAGCTGGCACAATTCAACTTTTGCGGTTGCGGATGGCCGCAGCATATGTTGGTGCCCAAGGGCGCACCTGAAGGATTTGCCAGTCAATTGTTCGTAATGATTTCCGACTATTCCGGAGACCGTGTTAGTATGAAAGAATTAATCAGTGACAAACTTTTTATTCCAAATTGAATTGTTCAGATTGATCAATCGACGGAAGGTGTTTGTAACGACGCTGACAGTTATTGTGGCATCAAGGACAGACTTTATCCAGATCGTCGTTCCATGGGTTATCCTTTTGATAGATTGCCCCGACGTGGAGTCGATTCCCTGGAGCAGTTTCTTACTGGGAACATGCGAGTGCAAGATGTCGCAATCCGTTTCGAGAACCGGACTTTCCAACCCAGGGCGTTGTAATTTGACAGCAAAAAAGATGGACGGACTAATTTATGGAGATTTGTTTTACGAAAATGATATTGTCAAATAGTTATGATAAATAAATGGATATTATGCAAGTCCTTAGTTTTGCTCAATGAATCAACGGATTAACAAGAAATGTTCATAGTTTATTATCATAAATACAATTATAAATGTGTGTTTTTTATAACAAATTATATTTATTTATTTTGGTTTTTTAAATTTATGATTTTTCTTAGAAAATTGTTAAAAATAGGCAAAAATGTATAAAGAATAACATATTGGGCCATGTTTCTTATCACTTTCCTAAACAAATATTTCGTTAACCACAAACCAATTTGTTTTTATACTATGAATATGATATGGGCACTATTTTTCACCTTATCACCCAATTTGTCGTATATATAAGCACATAATTTAGTAGTCTTCATCAGTTTGAGTTTTAAGCTCCTCAAATAAACTTCTAGGGTAAGTACGACATTGTATTTCTTAAATTAATTTACCTATTATATTGTACATTTTAAAAATATAATTAAATTTTATTCACAGGAAATATTTCTCAAAGAAACACCACCATGTCTAAGAGAAGTCTTTCTTTGTTGTTCGACCGCCCCCAAGAGCCAGTGTTTATGGTGAAGGGCAAAGAAAATGCTGTCTTCCAAGTACCCGAAGAATACCTGGTAAGTTACAATTATTGTTTTAACAATAGTCTACAGAAGCTTAATAATATTAATTAAACATTTAGGCTGACAAGTACAAGCCAATTGGTACTCAAATCGTCAACCGTTTTGGTGAAGATGCTGGTGAGAGAATTAGCATCAAGAAGATCTCACTTCCACCCCTTGGAGACATTTTGGAGCTGGGCAGAAACGAGAACTTCTCCCTGTTCATCCCTAAGCACCGTGCTATTGCTGGAAAACTGATCGACATCTTTTTGGGTAAAATTGTTTCTTGCAATAATTATTTGGTGTTTTAAATATGAATTACAGCTATGCGTAATGTGGACGAGTTGCTGTCTTGTGCCGTGTACGCCAGGGACCGTGTCAACCCTTACCTTTTCAATTACTGTCTCTCCGTTGCGTTATTGCACAGACCGGACACTCAAGATGTCGACGTCCCTTCGTTCCTTAGTTCTTTCCCTGACAAATATTTGGACAGTCAGGTATTTGCCAAAGTGAGGGAACAAGCCACCATTGTTCCTGTAGGCTCAAGGACTCCCATTGAAATCCCTAAAGATTACACTGCTTCTGATCTTGAGGAGGAACATCGTCTTGCATACTTCAGAGAAGATCTGGGTATTAACCTTCATCACTGGCACTGGCATTTGGTCTACCCATTCGAAGCTGCACGTGTGGTAGTCGACAAAAACAGGAGAGGAGAGTTGTTCTACTACATGCATCAACAAATTATTGCCAGATACAACTTTGAACGTCTTTGCAACAACCTTAAGAGGGTTGAACGTTACATCGACTGGAAGAAACCTATTAAGGAAGCTTACTTCCCAAAAATGGACAGCTTGGTTGCCAGCAGGGCTTGGCCAGCACGTGTTGCTAACCAAGTTATTAGAGACTTGAGGAGAGAATCTGACCAAATCGTAACTGATGTAGATGATTTGATTAGGTGGAGGGACAGGATCTTTGATGCCATTAATACTGGTGTCGTACGCAACGTAAGTAAATACTTATCTAATAATTTTTCACCACTATAGTTAAAATGATTTTAAGGAACAAGGCCAAGAAATCCAACTGACTGAGAACGAAGGAATTGACATCCTGGGTAACATGGTCGAATCCAGTATTTTGTCTCCCAACAGAGGATTCTATGGTGACATGCACAATATGGGACACGTTTTCATCTCCTACATTCACGATCCGGACCACCGTCATTTGGAAACGTTCGGTGTTATGGGAGATTCTGCAACAGCCATGAGAGATCCAATCTTCTACCGTTGGCACGCATACATCGATTACCTCTTCCAACAATTCAAGAACACACTACCAACTTACACTACTGACCAAGTAAATATGTTTATTTTATTTTTCTTGACCTAAACTTCAATATAAAATAATTATATTACAGTTGGACTACTCTGGAGTAACAGTCGAAGCAGTGGAACTTCAAAGCGAAGGAGGTGGAAGTAACCAAATCAACACCTTCTGGCAACAATCGGACGTTGATCTCTCGAGAGGAATGGACTTCCAACCTAGAGGCTCAGTGTTTGTCAGATTCACCCATCTCCAGCACAGGAACTTTACCTACAACATCCGAGTAAACAATAGTGGCGGCAACAGGCAGGGAACATGCAGAATCTTCATCGCTCCTAAATATGATGAGAGGGGCAACCCATGGCAATTCCGCGACCAAAAACTCATGTTCATTGAATTGGACAAATTCACAGTCAACTGTAAGTTACTCTTAGTGACTAATTACTGATAATTATTGGGCAATTTATTGCAGTGAAACAAGGAAGAAACACCATTACCCGTTCTTCGACTCAGTCGTCGGTTACCATTCCATTCGAGCGTACTTTCCGTAACTTGGACAACAACAGGCCTACAGGTGGTGACGCTCTTGCCCAGTTCAACTTCTGCGGTTGTGGATGGCCAGCACATATGTTGATACCAAAGGGCAAACCTGAAGGTTTCCCTTGTGAACTCTTTGTGATGATTTCTGACATTGCCGGCGACAGGGTAAAATACTTTTTTACTAAGTTTTTTGATAAAACATATTTAATTAATTAATTTCAGGTCAACCAAGACGAATCTGGTGTCTGCAATGATGCTGGAAGTTACTGCGGTATTAAGGACAAGTTGTACCCTGACCGTCGTTCCATGGGTTATCCATTCGACCGCCTGCCAAGACAAGGAGTTGATACTCTTCAGCAGTTCCTTACTGGAAACATGAGGGTTCAAGATGTGTCTATCAAATTTGAGAACCGCACCTTCAAACCAAGAGTAACTGGAGTAAACTAAATATGTAATGAATATGATTGTTATGAAATTTGTGTATTGACTAACTGCAAATAATAAAAGAATTAAGTCTATTTAAAAAATACATTTTATTACATCACCTTAATTCATGAATAATTTATATACAAAGTATTTCAAAATTAGTCAAAATTTGAGACCAAGTAAAACTTCCGAAAAAAAAACTAAATACAATTGTTTTCAAACGTTTATCCTAAAGAAATACAGCCCTTCAAATTTAAATTTCATAAATATTTTTTTCTCATATTTTTGTAACTGCTCTAATTTAAATTTTTTATATATTATTCTAAAATATATTCCTACAATTCAATATTTTTTCAAATTATTAACTGTTGATTAGTTTTGATGATTAAACAAAGAAAATATAAATATATGTTTTTATATATTCTTTGGGAGAAGTAATATTTATTTAAATTTTATCATTATTGAAATTTTAGAAACACCTTGTATACACATTTGGTACATGTATTAAACCAAGAGTAGTATTATTAATCATTTATTGATTATTTTCAGATAATGCTTACGTAACGAAACAGATAGATAATGTTTCAGTATTAACGGTAGAAATTTATAGCATCCGTATAAGATGAAATTCTCTAGAGATTTAAGCACTCGACTTATTGCAATTTAGTTGAACATTCTATCTAGTTCGTAAATCATTTTCGAGGAATATGATATTTATTTGATCTGAACTATCGCATAGCATAAATAAAACCAAATGTCACTGAGATATGAATTATTTTTTGAAACTGGTAAACAATATTTCACTCTTCGAATTACCATGGTCTAGAAAATGTCACAAAAAAAATACACAGAATTTTTTACTTTTAATTAAAATGAATGCTCAGCTTATTATTCTTTTTTTTTTCATTTTGTTTCAAATAAGCTATAATTTCGTATCTTTAAAAAATAAACTAATTAAACATGTCTGCAATTATTAATTATTTTCCTTATAAACCAAATTTGTAACAAATTATATTTACCATATTTGCATTATAATAAAATGAGCATGTCGGTGACGCGAACGCATAAGATTGTCCCCTACCAAAAATTGCCCATTTCAAAAAATATTAAGAGTTCAATTATATGAAAAATTTTCACTATTTTCTACTAAATTTCTTCATATTGTTTTATGTCAGTTATAATATATTAATATCAATTCATAGTTTTAATTGGTAAAATTATAGTTTTAATGTATAATTTTTTAAGATTGTTGTGGTATTTAAGTACGGGAATAAATAGAAACTAATTTTTTAATCAACATTAAGCACTCTATTATTTGCAATTAGTCATAACATACATTTCACAATAAAATCAGTATAACATTTAATTTACTCCGGTGGTTCTTGGTTTGAAAGTGCGGTTCTCGAATCGGATGCTGACGTCTTGAACTCTCATGTTGGGTGTAAGGAACTGCTGAAGGGTATCAACTCCTTGTCTTGGCAAACGGTCGAAGGGATAACCCATGGAACGACGGTCGGGATACAATTTGTCCTTAATACCACAGTAACTTCCAGCGTCATTGCAGACTCCAGACACGTCTTGGTTAATCTGAAAAACAAGATGACAACGTAAGATGTGTTGGTTAAGAGAAATGAATAATCTGGCAATTTACCCTGTCTCCTTCGATGTTGGAAATCATAGCGAAGAGTTGACAAGGGAAGCCTTCAGGTTTACCCTTTGGAATCAACATATGTGCGGGCCATCCACAACCACAGAAGTTGAACTGGGCAAGGGCGTCACCACCTGTTGGCCTGTTGTTGTCCAAGTTACGGAAGGTACGTTCAAATGGAATTGTTACCGATGATTGAGTTGAAGAACGTGTAATGGTGTTGGATCCTTGTTTCACTATAATAATAATAATAATAATAATATAATGTTATAATTAACAAAACAAACAACAAAAGCTAGTTTATGACTTACAATTGACCGTAAATTTGTCCAACTCAATGAACATAAGTTTCTGATCACGGAATTGCCATGGGTTGCCCCTCTCATCAAATTTGGGGGCGAGGAAGATTCTGCACGTTCCTTGTCTGTTGCCACCGTTGTTGTTCACCCGGATGTTGTAGGTGAAGTCCCTGTGTTGAAGATGGGTGAATCTGACGAATACTGAACCTCTGGGTTGGAAGTCCATTCCTCTTGAGAGGTCAACGTCTGATTGCTGCCAGAAGGTGTTGATTTGGTTGTTGGTTCCACCCTGGGTTTTAATTTCCAATCCTTCTATTGTTACACCAGGATAGTCTAACTGTTGTGTGGTGTAAGTTGGTAGGGTGTTCTTGAACTGCTGGAAGAGGTAATCAATGTACGCGTGCCAACGGTAGAAAACTGGATCTCTCATGGCTGTTGCAGAGTCACCCATAACACCGAACGTTTCCAAATGACGGTGGTCCGGATCGTGGATGTAGGAGATGAAAACGTGTCCCATATTGTGCATGTCACCGTAGAATCCTCTGTTGGGAGACAAAATACTGGATTCGACCATGTTACCCAGGATGTCAATTCCTTCGTTCTCAGTCAGTTGGATTTCTTGGCCTTGTTCCTTGAAATCATTTTAACTATTATGGTGAACAATTATTAGATAAGTATTTACTTACGTTGCGTACGACACCAGTATTAATGGCATCAAAGATCCTATCCCTCCACCTAATCATATCATCTACATCAGTCACAATTTGGTCAGATTCTCTCCTCAAGTCTCTAATAACTTGATTAGCAACACGTGCTGGCCAAGCCCTGCTGGCAACCAAGCTGTCCATCTTTGGGAAGTAAGCTTCCTTAATTGGTTTCTTCCAGTCGATGTAACGTTCAACTCTCTTAAGGCTGTTGCAAAGACGTTCGAAGTTGTATCTAGCAATAATTTGTTGATGCATGTAGTAGAACAACTCTCCTCTCCTGTTCTTGTCGACTACCACACGTGCAGCTTCGAATGGGTAGACCAAATGCCAGTGCCAATGGTGCAGATTGATACCAATATCTTCCCTGAAGTAAGCGAGGCGATGTTCCTCCTCAAGATCAGAAGCAGTGTAATCCTTGGGGATTTCAATTGGAGTCCTAGATCCTTCAGGCACAATGGTGGCTTGTTCCCTCACTTTGGCAAATACTTGGCTGTCCAGGTATTTATCGGGGAAGGAGCTAATAAATGATGGTACATCGATGTCTTGGGTGTCAGGCCTGTGCAACAAGGCGACGGAAAGAGCGTAGTTGAACAGATATGGGTTGACACGATCTCTGGCGTACACGGCACAAGACAACAATTCGTCCACATTACGCATAGCTGTAATTTAAATTTATACTACAAAGTAATTATAGCCACAAACAATCTTACCCAAAAAGATATCGATGAGTTGTCCCGCAATTCTACGATGTTTGGGAAGGAACAGGGAGAAGTTCTCGTTTCTTCCCAATTCCAAAATCTCTCCTAAAGGTGGAAGAGAGATTTGTCTGATGTTTATTCTTTCCTTAGCATCTTCTCCAAAACGATTGACAACTTGTGGTCCAATGGGCTTGTACTTGTCAGCCTAGCAACGAGTATTTAAGAAAACAGGTAAAATTAACACAACAAAATTAGTTAAAACTCACCAAATAATTTTGGGGCACTTGAAAGACAGCACTTTCTTTACCCTTGGCCATGAAAACAGGCTCTTGGGGGCGGTCGAATAACAAGGCGATACCTCTCTTAGAGGAAGACATGGTTGCAGTCTCTAAATAAATTAAAATAACTAGTTTTGTAAATGTAGAAACAACACAAATAACTACTTACATGTTTGGGAGTACGTGAATTAATCGAGCTCTCAAAAATGAACTGACGACTGTATTTCAGTTAGGCATATTTATATAAAAATTTATCTCTATGATGGCTTGTTTATGAAATAATATTACAGGGCTTCCTGAAGGGATGTGGTTGACAAATAACGTATTTTTATGTTGCACAAACACGGGATGTCGTCTGGGAACGTGTCTATAATAGAAAGAAAAACTAAATTGGCCAGATTTTATCGTACATGAAAGTAAATCTCAATTAAAATCTTGTAGAATACTTCAAGTGCTTCTGGTTTAGTATCTTATCCAAATATCTTCCCTGTGTTTTAAAGTCTAAGCTCATGGCAGTATTTTTTAAATTGCACAAACAGAGGATGTGGTCTGGAAACGTGTCTATTATGGAATGAAAAACAGATTTACTAGAAGATTTTATTCTTGTTATAAATTGTACACTTGAAACAAGTATAATAAAATACATTAAAACTATTGTGAATCCGCTAAATTTAGGATTATAATAGGATATATTTTTCCGAGGTACTAGACTTAAAATCACTTTTATTATTATTTCCTTTTTTTATGAAAACTGGCTGAAACTTCTAAATTTATTTAACAGTCCAAAATCCTCCTCTCTAGTTCATTACAAAATTATTGGTTTTTTATTTGAAATACGTATTTAAATTCATTTAAACTAATATCATATATTATTTAAGCTTTTAATAGGCACCCTCCACTAATTATAGTCGCATACTTTTAAGCACAATACAAGCATCTTTACCAAGTTAATCTGTTTATGTTTATCAAAATTAATTAAACATTAAATAACATTTAATTAGTTCTCATACATGAAAGTAAAACTCGATTAAAATCTTGTATAGTACTTGGAGTATTTCTAGTTTAGTATCTCCTCCAAACAACTTCCCTGTGTTTTAAAGCCTAAGCTCCTGGTTTTAATTTAAGTAAAGATGTAAATTCGATATATATAATAATTAACTTATTAAGGTATATAAAACTGTACAAACTTAATGAGACAAACTTAAGACAACAGGAAGCAGAACAACATAATTCCCTATATTTAAAATTATAAAATTAGGCAACTTCTGTGATCAGTACATGAAATTACTTGTTCTGCATATTTTACATATACAAATACATTACAAAACATTCATTCTTACTCGTTTACAGGGCATAATAAAATACATATATATTCATTTAACAACATACAAGTGACATTAATGTTCACGTTTCTACGTCCAGTATGGTCCGATATCTTATTTCGGATGGAAATCCGTTTCTTCATACATTTGGAAATTTGAAAGAAGCATATCCACAAGGAAGATTCGTACACATGCAAGTTTCTGTGTTTTAAAGCATTAATTAGCAACATGAAATTAAAATTTGGCAATCACACGTTATCATACTTCCTTGTTAAATTATATTCAATTGAAAAACAACTAGAAACAATTTGTGGTTAGTCTATAAGATATGTGGTTTCACTTTCTAACCCACACACAGTTTTGTTGTTCATTTATCTCATTTTAAAATGCATCACTTCCAGTACCTATATGTATAGTAAAATTGTAAATAATTTTTACTATTAATAGGGACTGATACTTTATCTAGAATTGGTAACATTTTTATTATCTTTTATTATTTTTTTAGCTTAAAAAGTCGGTCAAATTTGTCTAACAATAAAATGAAATACCTGTATATTATCGAATTTTTGTGAACATTATTTTTAATGATGTATTAATGTTGATGTAAAATTTCGTATGAAAAAATATGACTACAAAAACCCTGAAGATGACATATCACAAGATATTTTGAATTTAATTTTGAGATATAAAAGTGCGACTTAATGAACTGTTATTGAAAAACTAAAAGTTTGTATTTACTGAGCTCTTTAGCTCTTTAACATTTTAAAGAACATGCACTATAATTTAGAAAGTCTAATAAGAAAAAAGCTAGGAACTTGTTATAATGAATGAAGCCGGTGAAAAAAAAATATATGTAACCACAATGAAAATTAAAAACTTGTTTATTATCTCTTATATAAATATAGTAATAATTTAATGTCTACAAAATAATAAAAACATTACATAATCGTCCTTTGAAAAATGTTTTTATGCAAATAATTACGTAATGTCAAAATTAAAACAAAAATCAGCTAAACTATTTGGATGTGAAATGAAAAAAAGTGCACATAACAATTTTTTTGATTATTAAAATAAGCGTCCTTTGTCAAGCAAAGCAAGCTGCAAAACAAATTCAATCAATGTCAATCAACAACAATTTAAAAAACGAATTCAGTTCAAAAATTCAAATCACAAAATCTATAGCACAGTTCCAGCCTGCAAATCACCACAACATTGTCTAAAAAAACCTCACAGCCTGCTTCGTTCATATTCAACTACAATTTCAAAGAACAAAAAGGTCCGCCTATGACAAGCCACGAACACCCAGAGGTGGCATCGGTCGGCCAGTTTTTGAAACAGTGATCTGTTCGGTTTAGTTGAAATTAAATAAATGTGGTTTAGTTGATTTTTGTCATCAAACACGAAACGATATTGACAAGTACATATGGTTGTGCAACATATTATCGTTTTTATTAATGTCCCTGGACGGGCCTCAGCTCTCTTATTTGTCTAATCAGATACGCCTTCTCGTCGTTGAATTGTTCGTCCTCCGCTCGGTCCGTGTGGAACCTCATCAGGAATTCTACCAGTTTTTCCTGGTTGCGCAGCAGGATGTCCAGGATTGGTTTCGGCTTGTTTGGATTTGCCACAAACACCTATAAATACATGTTGTTCCAATTCAAATCGCTTTACTTGTCTAAAAACTTTGATTTAATCAAGGTATCCTCAATCAGCAATTTATTACAGTTTCAAAACACCCCAAAATCAATTAATCAGTTAATGCCAAAATTACCTTAAATACGTGGAAAGCTTCGAATTGAATATTTCTTGATCTCTCTTTCAACATATTCATCATAAGTTTAAGATTGTCTGGATTAGATATATATTTTGTCATTACCTGTAACAAAACGCAAAATGTATCATGTACATTCATATTATTATCAAGTATTTCATGGTTTAGTATTACAAACAAACAGGAATTAAAGATTACTCATACAGTTATCTAAATTACATTTGTTTTCCTTATACCATTGAAAATAATTGAAAGTATTTGAGAGGTTTAAAACAAAAATTGTGGTAGATAATTCCTGACTATATAAATAATTTTTTAATCTGACAATGCATTTTAAAAATATGAAATCAACTACTTGGTCAGCCTATATCTATAGATTACAACTGCAAACAGTTTTGTCTAAATTCATTTGTACTCAAATCTTGACATAGTTAATATTCAAACAATGTTGATGTTATCAGGAGTACAAAAACCATTCTATAAATATTACTAAACTAATATAGTATCACAATTTTTATCACTGACTGCATACATTAAAAGATAACATGCCTAGATGATTATCAATATATTTGTCATCTTGTATTAACTGATACAGTACAAATATTCCACTTACTGTAAAATTATGCCTGTCTAAGAGTAATTCTCCAAGTAGTTTCAGACTTTGACGGCGAGTCACATAATTTTCAGAATTCAACAGTCTTTGATAGTGACTGAATACTTTGTCGTAATTTGCCTCTAGGAAATCAGCACACAACAATTTATGCCTTGTCAACAGTTCCTAAAACAATCTGATGTAGTTCACAATTAACAAATATAAAAAATAAATACCTTAAATGTAGAAAAAGCGTCTGAGGCAATATCAAAAGTGGACACCTCCACATAATTGAAAAAATTGTAGAAATCATCTGAATACAACATTATTTTGGCCAAAGCCTCATATCTTGCACACTCCCTTAACATTGTTCCACAGTTTAAGGCAATTTCTTGATGTTCATATCTAGCAACAAATCGAACAAATTGATTAACAATCACAACATTAATTAGCAGAGCACTCACCCAGTCATAAGGGTAAATAAAATCTCAGGTTTGGTACAGATGTATTCAACAGTGGGTGACCTGGTGCCTATTTGCCTTCTTAGTATGTTGTTGAACACTTGAGCCACATCTTTTTTGCCCTCGAAGTCGATACGGTTTAGATTTTGGATCAGCAACAGCAGCAGATTGTTGTTGTACAATTCCTGGGCCAGCTGCGCCACGATTATGTCGGCCTGCGGTTCCGCATCGGACGTCCCATACAGCATGTTCTTTATCAGGACCAAATTTTTGCTGACATCCTCTTGAGCTTTCTCAGCTTTTTTGTCGCCTTTCTCCAACGAATTGACGGCCTCTTTGAGCGCCTTCACCACGTCCTGGGGGCTCTTTTGCGACTTTCCAAACAGTGGCATCGTTAATATCTTTTGCACAGCGTAAATTATAATAACAAATAATATTTTCGGCCGAGTGACGTTTTAACTAATAGTATTGTTGTTGAAAGTTATAAATGTGTACCGTGAAATCGACTGTCGGGCTTCATACATCAATCGTTGGGCGGTATCAAAATTTAACCTCGTTCATCACTGACATTTAATTTGCTGTTAGTCCGTTTTCACAACTGTAGAACACATTAGGATGATTATTTCTCGACTTCACCTTGGGAATTTTTTCTAGTAATTTTGACAGACGAACTGCCACCACACATTATTTTTCCGCATCACTAATCAAACGGAGTTGCATTTGATTTTTGAATATTTGTCGTGGCACACCTGACTGGTAATACGGCGCGCTGCTTTATCGGCACGTAATTCAAACAAATTCATCGTTCAATTGTTGGTTTATCCAACTTGGCTAAAATTCACGTATCTAATCTTTAGATACTAAATATGATTATGCATGTTGTAGACATTTCACAGTATCTACAGAGTAAAATTGGTGAGTAATTAATCATACAGTTTTAAAGCAATTTGATTAAATTGGGCTTAACTTGTCAAATGTCTACTCTAGAAATGGTAAGTTCAAAATTGTTCAATTTCTTCGAAAATATAAGTAAAATTTAATTGAATTTCTATGAAAACTTGTGGTGACGCATGAATTTTTTTATTGCAATTGATAAACTCACCTTTTTTTATTAACATTATGAATCACCATCACTGGTACAAACTTTCTAATCACAGTTGTAAAATAATTCCACAAAGTGATATTAAAATTGCAAATGTTTAATCTTAAGACATTTCATACATCAAGCATAATTCATAACATAATAAATTGTACAAAAATCAGCAATAAATATTAATATTTAACTAAAATACAACTACACCTGAATCCTACATCTAATATTAGTAAAATAAATAGAAAAAGAAAAGGAATGTAAACAAGAAATTCTAAATTGATTTAGTCTTATATCACATGAGCATCAAACATAAAAGATGTACATTTCACTAAGATTAGGCTTTCAAACAATTATTCCTAGCAATAACATAATTGAGAACAAAATTTTAAGGCCATTGCCTGAGGAATCTCATATGGTACACCCCATGTTTATTAAAAAGAATTGACAACTATGAGATAACTCCAGTCTTAAAACTTAGTTATATTAAAATAAATACTTTAGCATTAACATTAGCTTTACACACTTTGCAAACATTTAATGTACCCATTGTTGTTAATTTTTTTATTTTGAGATCACAGAATTTACAGGCACAATTTTCTTAATAAACAGTGGGGTCTTAAGTAACTTTGGTAAAAAAGTTATTGACGTGAATTTTGAATTTGAACATTATTCAGATGGTGTCAGATCTTTTTCGGGTTCGCCCTCATTCAACAACTGCAACAACAACTCGTGCACTGGTTCAAAAGCTTTTTTACTGCCTGCATTAGTCAGTAACAGATAATCGTGCATGTCGTGATGGCTTATTGTGCCGTCAGGCTGTACGAATCCATTGTCTATTTGTATAAGCTCCACTTTAGGCATGTTTTCCAGTTTAACCTTAAGAACATCATTGGTTTGCATTAGTTTATCACGAATTTGATTTGGGTGCTGGCCTCTTGGTAATAAAGTCTAAAATGGCAACAATAAACTCTGAGGAACATATAGGGAGGTGCTACTTACAGGTACAACAATATAGACGTCAGGGTGCTTATCCCTGATTGTGTTAATAATTTCTACTATTCCATCTCTGATTTCTTCTGGTGTGTTCTTGTGATTATTTGTTCCCACATGAAGCACGATCACCTACAAACACAGTTTAATAACATTTCAGGACTTGTGATGCGGTGTACCTTTGGTTTAACGTTGTCGAGTTCACCGTTGTTGATCCTCCACAACACATTCTCGATTTTGTCCCTGTGAATACCGAAGTTTAGGCAATGTAAAGGCGCGAACAGTTCGTTCCAGACGTCCGTGTGCTGCAACGCTTGCACGATCGAGTCCCCAATGAATATCACGTCCGCATCCTTCTCCCTGGTCTCGGAAAGGAAACGATTGTGCTGAAATTTCCATTAGTTATTCGACGTCTAACCAATGACTGGCATACTCACTATGCTCATCCATCGGTTGTCGCCGTCGTTATCGTCCACCGGCAATGCTGACTGACAACTGTTCATAATTTATTTAAAAAGTGGTGAAAATAGAAAAACACGACTATACGCTAAAGTTTCCCTTAAGAAAATTACATTCCCAAACGTCAAACTTGGTTGGAAACATATACGTGAGACTCTTATAAGAAGGTTCAATCAATTCACTTCGTTGCAAATGCGCATGCGCGTGGGTGGTGTATTTGTGCTACCACACATGTGTATAAAGTACAAATTCACAAAGTTGTTATTCATTCTGTTTTAGGTGGTTTTGCCATTAGGCCATCTCTCTCGTGTTGTTGTGTTGAGCAGTGTGACCATTTAGCAAACCTACTTTCTGGGTCCAAGACGACTTTGGAGTGCTCGTTTTCACTTACTACGTTCGACGTGTATCGGTTTCCGAATTTGAACACGACTGCCGGGGATCCCGGATACATGCGGACTCTATAATAATCCGTATTAGTTTTAAATTATTAGAATAAAATTTTAGTTTCATTCGACAAGAATAAAATAAATAAATGATAATAATATAATAATAATAAATATTTATTTAAAATTATTTATAAAAAGAAATGTCACATTAATTAATTAAGAATGCATTATGTTTAAAATAAATAATGAACAAAGGCCATAAGACGTTAAGATTGCCGAATCGGACCCAGAAAGGTTATATAATTTCAGGAAATGAAGACACTTTCGATGCTGCAAGTATCAGATCTTTATCTGTTACCGTTTCTGAATAAGTCAAAAATACTGAAAATCTGTAAAAATTGTTAATCTCAGCACCTTGTGAATCGATTGATATAAATACTGGATATATTTTAAAGCATGAAGGCTGCTTCTAGGAAAGCGATAAAAATATGAAACTTTTTTTTGAATTCCTCATTCAATTTTTAACTTTATTTCTAATTATAATCATTAAATCAGTATAAAATACTATTGTTTATATAATTCAACTACGTTTTAGAGAATTTAAACTTTCCTTTAACTTTAATGGTCTGTAGTTTATCATTTTAGGAGTTAATCACAAAAAGAAACTGATTTTTGAGCAAAAAATCGATTTTAAATTTTTTTCCATGTGACGTACTATTTTAAAAAATTCCTAAAATTCATAATTTCATCGAAAATTAAATAAGGAATTAAAAAAAAAAATAGTTTCATATTTTTATCATTATCGTAACATAGTTATAAATCAAAATTAAGAAAATAACCTCGTTTTTAAGGTTCTTATGAATAGATATGGCTCTTATTTTTATATATAATTATATATTATATATACTTATTTAATTAAATTATGTTAACAATGTTGGGGATTCGCATTAAGTTTCATGTATTCAAGTTTATGTAATGGTATAAGTAAAAGACAAAACACTCGTCTGCTTCGTGGCTTATAAAATGTGGGTCCACCGCAGCCCAGTCCCGATTCAGTAACCGAAGCCTGTCGAGTCCAAAGGTGCCGAACGTGTCTAACGAAAATATTCGGTCCACAGAAAGTTGATACATGCTGAAAATACGTGGGTAGTCGATGTAGGACGCTGTGTTACCATAACCTGACATTTGATCAGTCAGAAAATAGCGATGATGAAAAATATTGCTTTAATATGTTTAAGAAAACATGTTCTTTAGTGTAACGAATATGTATTATTCGATTAAAGGTGAGTAATCCAATTAATGGCAACTAGAGTCGAACTACTTTCTTTTTATTGCTATTTATGGTTACATGTCTGCATCTTAAGAAATTGCCCTAAAAACCTTAAGAATTTATCTTGTTTCTTGATCTGATTTGCAATGCTAATTAGATCGTGATCTACCGGTTGATAGGTGTCAGTGGACAACAATTTTATACAGGGTGTTAATTTGTTTGACAACTAATTTGCCGGCCGGAGTATTTTGTCGTGAGTCAGGACGTAAGATAAAAGGATGTTAAAATTGATGACACACAATCACAAATCTAATAGATTTTCGTAGAAACGTAAACAAGTTTATCTTTTATTTATTGTATGTACTTTTAAAACGTAGTATCTAATTCAACCACAAGAGGCGCACCAAATTGTTTAGTAAGATTTAACAATATTTTCCCTTCATTCAGTAATTGCCTTAGAGATCCCAAAACAATTAGGAATAGTTGCCAAAAGAATGCCCCAAGAATATTTGATAGAAATGATGAATATTCTTGATAATTTTCGTCATACTTTCAAACAGCGCCCCCCACAGGACAAAACTGGTGTCCGTCAATACTGCGTGTTTGTCGTTTTGTGTTGCAAATTTTACCGTTGACTTAAATTACATCCATGTCAAAATTGAAATTTATATTTTTTGTACATCTGTATCAAACAACATCTGAAACGTGTATAATAAAATAAAAACAATAACATCGAAAGCCAAGAGAGGTTTGGCGCCCTCCACCAAAGTCCCTAGTTCGCAAAAATGGAGGAAGTTACGCCGACAATGAACTTGTAGTATCGGCGAAAGTACCGGTTGAATAAAATACACATGTAAACAGTTTAAATTGTGCTTGTAAAAGCTTGTAATTGTAAATTTACGATTGTTTGGTTATCAATGTGACCGGCAAAAAACACTATGGATAATATTATGAATGCTTTAGATTACATCAGGAGTTTTTTCTCAAACGCCCTCGAGGCCCCCAGGAAAAGAAGGTACGTGCATTATTTACACCACGCTTTGGAATAACCTAAGTAATTTACAGAGCTAATGATACCCCAGATTATGAGATAGTGCCCAAATGCAGACGACTAACGTCGACGATGTCCAGATCGAACTTACACGGTTAGTGTTTTTGTCATTAGTGTTAATCTGTAGTTAATGTGAGTGTTTTAGATAACTGGTCAATCAACAGACGGCTTAGAAACAGGCTTTCAGGCACCCGATTAAATCAGCCTAACTTAATCGAAACAATAACCCTGGATGATGAAGACAATGGGAGAACGTTTCAAAAGGCAAGCTCAAACAGATCAAAGTTCACGTCGTCCACCCCACAGGAATCGCGAACAAAACTCACATACTCAAACGGTGTCGATGATGAAGTGTTATTTGTTAGGGAGGACAAATCCCCAAACGAAAAACACGAAATGGCCAAGAAAGCTGGCTTGAATTTCGTCAGCACCTCAGATCTCTTCAACGTGAAACCATCCACGTCGGCGAGAAATGGGATTAATCCAAGACTGTCGAATTCCAAACGTAACTCGTCGAGCAGTATCGACGCCTCGATAAGGCTAGATGACAAAATGACATACAAACGATTACTGGATACTGTCATCAATAACAGCTCGAATTCTTCCCTATATTACACACCACAAGGTGAATATTTCAACAGCAGCAATCAGAGAACCAACAGAATCATGGGTATGGCACAGCAAAACTGTGACAAGAAGAATGACTCGAGCAGTTCCAACAAGAAAATGTCCACTAAAGCCACAATCATTAAAGTGCTCGATGATTATGAAGGGGACTCTGTCCTTATAAGAGACTCAGATAGTGATAGTTCTGTTACGGAGTGCCGGCCTCCATCACCCCTGCCGGACATCAAAGTGGAGCCAGTCAACAGTCTTAAAGTTGAGTTGGACAGCAATGAACACACAAAAAGCGACTGGTTGAGCTCTGTGTAAGTAAACTTATTATATTGTTCACTGTGTTTTATAAATAAATTGTTTTCGTTTTTTGTAAAAAAATTTTTTGATCAGTCTGGTATATAAATAATCAATTAGATAACATAAATTCAATGTGCAACATTAACTATACAATAAATTGTTAATGGGATTAGTAATAGGATGTCGTTGGTCTGATAAGTTGTTGTACATTGAATTATTTGCTACCAGGTACTTAGTATCTCCTAAAAGTCGAGGATAAAAGTAAAATTTTGTGGATATTTAATATATTTAAAGCGGAGCTAGTTTAATTCTGACGCATGCGTTACAATAAAAATTGCCTGAACGTTTATAAAACGTTTGTGTCAAGTTCTCCTTTAAATTTGGAACCTTTGGGTGAGTACATGAAGGCACAATCAACATTTTCTAAGAAAATTTTGAATTACCATTTAATAAATCACATAAAAAGAGGTAAATGGACCGAATCAGCAAAGTTTATTTTCCAGAATTGCTCGCCACAAAAGCCAGTCGGAGCTCAGACAGAGGGAGATCGACCAGCTGAAACAAGCATCGTCCTCGTACGAAGCGATAAACAGGGACATACGTCGGCTACGCATCAGCCACAACATCAACGAGTCCCTGTTGCTTAAGGAGGCCGTGCTGCCGATTTACGTTGAAGATGACGGATTGCCCGTGTTGACGGAGGAGCAATCGGATCTGGCCAAACGATCCCTTGTTGGCGACCCGAACGAAGTGCTCGCCGCCAAGTTTAACTTGCAGATAACCAGGAGGGACATACAGACTTTGTCCGGCTTGAACTGGCTGAACGACGAAGTGATAAACTTCTACATGAACCTGATTATCGAAAGGAGCAAATGTAGCACCAGATGGCCCAAGACCTACGCCATGAACACGTTCTTCTACACGAAAATTTCGAAGGACGGGCCGGGGTCCGTTAGGAGGTGGACAAAGAAGGTTGATCTGTTCAGCTATGACCTGATGTGTATTCCGATACATCTGGGGATGCACTGGTGCATGGCTGCGGTGGACTTCAGGGTTAAGGCCATTAAATATTACGACAGCATGGGCTCCAACAACAATAGATGCTTGAATGCGTTAAGAAGCTATCTGGAATGTGAGCACATGGATAAAAAAAAGACTGCTTTGGATACAAGTGTATATACATTGGAGAATGTCAAGGGTATTCCGCAACAGATGAACGGCAGCGATTGCGGCATGTTCTCGTGCACGTTTGCGGAATTTTTGAGTAGGGACGCTAAATTTGAATTCACCCAAGAGGACATGCCATACCTACGGCAGAAAATGATCGTTGAAATATTAACTGGCGGGCTCCTCGTAAAGTGAAACTGTTTTCGTTTGGTAAATTTTATTTTTCTAAAAAATAATGTATGTAAATTATTTATTTCGAACAAGGATTTATTGACATAAATTAAAATCTGAAATCTAAACGATGTTTTACACGTAATAGGTATCAATAGTAATGTTTTTCTTATTTTTTTATATATGTACACATAAAATTAGAGCTGTTTATTTTTCACATTTTGTATATATGTGGACTATTGTCTTGAATTTTTCTACTCAAAATGATTTCAGTATTTTTATGTAGTTTTAAAGTAATAAAATTAAATATGATTCACATTGAATTATTCCATACCTTGTAAATACTGATAATTGTTTCTTTACATACATTGTCAAAATTGAATTGTATTTGACCGGTACGTTATTGTTTTTTATTGTAAAAAATGTTTAAATTCACTATGTTAGGTAAGCAACGTCAGAAAATTGTACATGGATTAAACACGTTGTATAAAACAATAAAGGAATTATAGAAAACAACAAGTTTCATTTTTACTTTCACGACTCTCTAATAGATGGCATATCATTTACCAATTTCATATTATATAGTCTTTGATTATCCACTTCATTCAAAAATGAGCACCAACCTCATACAAATAAAATAAAGATGTTAACTTACATTTTATTACAAAAATACAGCAATCAATTAAAAATTATTCGTCTGAACTACTTTCAGACAACTCTGCTTCTTCCTTTGGTAACCTTTTCTTGCACTGACTCTTCTTCAGATACCCTGGACCTTTCTTCGACTTCCTAAACACTTCAATTGCCCTCATTTTGGCCCTGAGCATTTGACTTTTATCCAGCTCCTTTTGGTAAATCACCTCCTTCTTCTTTGCATGCAACGTTTTCATTTTTTTCTCCAAAATTTCCTTTTTTAATTCCGCCTCTTTGGCAGATTTCAAAGCCATTTCTTTGGCGAGCATTTCCTGCAGTTGTGCCTCCATTTCCACAACTTTTTGAGACGACTCGTGGGCAACGTTTTGCAAATGTTTAATTTCTCCGTCCTCCTTCAGTGCTTCGGGAATTGTACTCAAAGATGCGTCTCCATTAACTTTGGATTTCTTGGGCGGAGAAACATGTTCAACCTGTTCACACTTCTTTTTCCTGGCCCTCCCAATTTTGGACTTAGAAGTGCCCGCTTCTTCGCCTCCGGCTTCCTCTTTTTTCTTCCTTCTACCAACTTTCTGTTTTGGTTTGTCCTCATCCTCATCACCACCACCCTTTTCGATTCTATCTAAAGCAGTCTTGACTCTCTTGCTGATTGTGCCCTCGGGTAAATCGGGTTGCACGACGAACTTCGTTTTGAAATACTCCTTGATCGACTTCTGGGAAGTTTTTTCCTCGATTCTCCGCAAAACGGGCCGTAAGACTTCTTCCGCCTTAAGTTTGGTCCAGCCAAACTTCTCCCTTGCGAAGTCGATCAATCCGACCATGTTGGGTTTACCCCAGGAAAACTGTTCCTTGCTGGTCTCCACAGTTGGTTCCAAGTAAGCTTGAACCACTTGTACGCTAGGAAAACTGTCGATGAACTGCACGTTCTTCAATTTACTTTTAAGGGAGGCCCTAACTTTGCCTTTGCCTTTTTTGAACCAAACATGGAACTCCCTTAAACCAGACAACAATTGGGAATGTGAAATGTTGACTTGGTTCTGCTTTGAAGGTGGAAACGCAGCTAGAATTTCTAAAGCAGTTACCGGACCTACACCATTTAAACCAGTGGTGTAATCACTGCCGACCAACAAGGCCAATAAAATCATTTGCTCCCGAGACAATTTGAAATTTCGCTTTATTTCTTCCGCCTTGAACTCCATCACCTGTTTGGCTTGGTTGAAGAAATTTTTATACACGGTCTTGCCACCAAACAACCAGATGTCACTGTCATCGGTGATGGTGCCGTCGGTAAGATTGGCGTCATCCAAAAAAGCACATTGAGCTTCAGCTTCCATGGGTGCGATTATGTAAGGTACTCCAAACAGTTCCAGTAATTCCTAGAAAAATATCATGTAAACACCTAATGCTAGACTGTTGAGGTATTTGTTGTTTTACCTGAGCTTCTTGGTACATTTGGTCTGTAATGTTTGTTCCCAGCCTCTCCTTATTTGATCTTTCAACCAGGAGGTTTATTTGCTCATTTTTTAAATCGTCTTTCATTTTTTGCAAGTCTTGCTCGGTTAACTTAGGCTTTTTGGCGTCGATTTCCGGTTTTTTAGTCGCTGTAGCATCTAATTCTTCCAACTTGCCTCCTACTGTATCTACCTTGGCTTTGCTGTTAATATATTGAGTCAACCTTTTGAGTAAATTATTGGGCGATTCGTTGGAGTCATCAGGAATCGAGTCTTTAGCAACAGATTCACTTTTATTTTCCCCAATATCCTCAGGTGCAGTTATGGGTGCCTCAACTTTTTGATCACTGGAATCAACCAGGTTAGTTCCAGGCAAACTTGTGGATGTTACTGAGTTTTCATCAGTAGCTGCGACTTCCTGACTATCATCGTCGAATACATCTTTGAATAAATCATCATCAACAGTTTCATCAGGATTAACAACGATTTCCATCGCGTTGTTGTCTTTAGGAACGTCCGCAGCAACATCCTCCGTTTCCGGGTCGGAAACTTCTACGAAATCCGAGTCATCATCGTCATCGGATAACGCAGCTTCCGGAAGAACCTCCACCACAGCCTTTTTCTCCTGCATTAGTACTGCTTTTTTCATGGGTTTACCCGCGTTATTGCCAATTATTTTTGCGATTTCGCTGGGCGTCAACCCACTGTACTCCATCATGTAGTTTTGGGCCGAACTGAGAACCGGCTTGGGTTGTTCGACCTCTTCAAAGTCCTCGAAATCATCGCTGGTGTCCGAGTCTAGCGGTTCATCCAGGAAGGAAAATTGGAGATTCTTTTTTATTTCCTCCACTGTCGGTGGTTTTGGTGTGGAGTCCGACGTTGACGGTTCCTCCTGCAATGACAGAGCTATGGCCCTTTTCAAGTCTTCATCGAACTCCTCGTCCGCTTTAGTTTTCGACTTGCTGGAAGCACTAGATTCCGTCGACGATTGCGATGTGTCCGGCTCGGCTTTCTCCTCTATTTCCTTAATGGTCTCCAAAGCCAACTTATCGGATCTAGCTTTGTCTATGGCTTGTTTCACGTCCTTGATCAACAAGAACCTGGTGTTCTCATCTGAAGCTATTCTCTTGCCTATATCCTTGTTGGAGGTGATGACGCCGTAGTCCTTTAGGATGGCCTCCAGTTCCCCCAACGACAAAGAGTGGCCGCCCATTTCCTTCTCGGCTTCCTCCAGTGCTGATTGGACTTCTTGACGTTTTAAAAGGCGCCTCATTTGATAGACGGAGAAATCGTCACTTTGGCTTGGGAGTTCGTGTAGTCTGCCCCAGGAGTTTTGTTTTCTGGTCTCCTTTAGGTCTGTTAGTATTTCGTGCCTCACGTCAGCTGGCAGGGACTTGAAGTACTGGCTTTTGGTTTCTATGGAGTGGAGGTCAAACTGTTTCGAAGGGCTGGAGTCCTCTGATGTTTGGCTTTCAGATTCGTCCTCTGATGATGAGATGGTTGAATCTAGTGGTGTGTCTGGCAATTTGTACATGTTTTCTGAATCGTTTTTGATTGGTAGCTTTTTGGTTTTGCTTTCGAGGGCTGCCTTAGCCTTGTCTGACAACACTTTGCTAATGGCTGAATGCTTAAGGATTGTTGACAGTAGTTGTTCCTGAATTTTGTTGGCTTCATTTTGATTTTTGTGCTTATACAAGTTGCGTTTTTCCTGTAAAACATGACAGTTAGGTTATGTGGGGTTGTGTGTGTTGGGATTTTACAATTGTTTGTTTTTTAAGTACTGGTACACCGCCGTCGAACACAAAAACAGGTTTGATTTTGAAGTAGAGCAATTTGCAGACTCTGTGATAGATTCCGAGTAAGTGGGCATTCTGTAAGACGCCACCTTTGGAATCCTGAAAGCCTTTTATGGCCTGGTGCAGCCAAATGGACACATCTAAACGGGGTTGGTTAAGGAATGTGCAATAACTAATAATTATTAGGGTCTGTCAGATTGAGGTTATGTGCAAAAAAAGGATACCGACAGCGAGAACCTTGTTCTCCAGCGTCTCCAGCGGCACGGGCTTGCCGGAGGGCTCGATCAGCCGCCAAAGGCCGTGAACTCCCATGGTCGGAGGCGCGAAACCGTACACATAAAAATCGGAGCCGCTTTTTTTCCCACGGTTATGTAGATCGCGACGCGGCGACGGGACGTGCCAGTGTCAGTCAATGGTTCCCATGAATCGGGCCGAGATGCCGAGAGAGAGACGGGTCCGGGCCGCGGTGCTGAACGCGTCGTGTCCGTGGAAACACGTAGGTAATCTGGTTGCGCGAGTCGGAATCGTAACGCGGCCCTGTGCAGCGGCAGGCCGGTCCGTCGCCCCGACGGTCGGACGATATCAAATGTTTTTGAAGAGAGGCCACCCACTCTTTCCCACACCACGGTTTTCCCACGCCCCGGCCCGTAACCCCAACATCCTCCTTTCCCCCGGCCGCGTCCGACGTCCTCGTGAGACGCGCGGGACGCAATCAGCCGCTCGGACAAACGAGCGCATTAGCAATTAGGCGGCGTTCACAGTGCGCGCAGTACCATTTCCCTATACGAGGGGTGATGCTAATCTGGTATCATTAACACCAGTAACAACGACCTATTATATGAAATTTACATTTTGATTTTATACTACTTAATTTAGAACGTTTCTATTGTTTAAGTAATTTCTCACTTACACACTTTTAACAATATAAAAAAATAACAGTAATATTAGTCACACTTCTTACTTATAATATTTAACTTTACCGGTGTCAGATTATAATATTGCTTAATTTTTCTTTTATATATATTATTATTATAACTTTCACCAAATATGTAATAATAAATTATAAATGTACTTTTTATAAACTTCAAATTATAAAGTGGCACTACACGAAAATTTACAAACAACTTTGGAATTCTTGGTATTAATTAAAATGCATCAGCACTGCGATCTCCTCTGACATAGCCTCATGCAAGGAGAAAATACAAATTTGTGAATTGATCTGGTGAGAATATTTTGTTTAAATTTAACACATTGTAACTTATAAGTAGAGTGGAAAATCTTTTGAACTTCTATTTCTTTTGAAAGCTTCTTATATAAAATTGCGAATAACATCTTGACATTTACTCATTAATGATATAATTTTATTGATATATTGGTTACAAGTATTGGAAAGGTACAACAAGCAGTTTAATAAAAACAAACAACTTTTGCACCATTTGTTAATTGATTCAATTTTCAAAAAGTTTATTTATAAGAAGAATGGAAATTATTTCGAACTCTTACTACATTTGATAGCTTCTTCAATAGTACTGCGAATATCATCTTCTTATTAATCGTCTTATTATTTCATTGATATATTAGTTATTGGTATTAGAAAGCTTCAACAAACAGTTTAATAAAAAACGAACAACTTATGCACCATTTGTTAATCAATTAAATTTTTAAAGAGCTTCAGTATTTCCATCTCCTTTAAGATAGCCATATATAAGAGAAAAATACAGATCTGTAAATTGATCTGTTGATAATATTTTGTTTCAATTTAATTTATTATAATTTATAAGGAGAATGGAAATTCTTTTGAACTCGTACTACTTTTGAAAGCTTCTTCAATAGTACTGCGAATGTCATCTTCTTATTAATGGTCTTATTTTATTGATATATTTGTTATAAGTATTGGAAAGCTACAACAAGCAGTTTAATAAAAAATAAACAACTTTTGCACCATTTGTTAATTAATTCAATTTTTAAAAAGCTTCAGTACTATCATCTCCTCTGACATAGCCATATACAAGAGAAAAACACAGATTTGTAAATTGATCTGTTGATAATATTTTGTTTCAATATAATTTATTATAATTTATAAGGAGAAGGGAAAATCTTTTGAACTCTTACTACTTTTGAAAGCTTCTTCAATAGTACTGCGAATATCATCTTCTTATTATGATCTTATTGTTTCACTGATATATTAGTTATAAATACTGGAAAGCTACAACAAGCAGTTTAATGAAAAACAAACAGCTTTTGCACCATTTGTTAATTAATTCAATTTTTAAAAAGCTTCAGTACTACCATCTCCTCTTACATAGCCATATACAAGAGAAAAATACAGATTTGTAAATTGATCTGTTGATAATATTTTGTTTCAGTTTAATTTATTATAATTTATAAGAATAATGGAAAATCTTTTGAACTCTTACTACTTTTGAAAGCTTCTTCAATAGTACTGCGAATATCATCTTCTTATTAATGGTCTTATTATTTCATCGATATATTAGTTATAAATATAGGAAAGCTGCAACAAACAGTTTAATAAAAAAACAAACAACTTTCGCACCATTTGTTAATTAATTCAATTTTTAAAAAGCTTCAGTACTACCATCTCCTTTGACATAGTCATATACAAGAGAAAAACACAGATTTGTAAATTGATCTACTGATAATATTTTGTTTCAATTTAATTTATTATAATTTATAAGAAGAATGGAATTCTTTTGAATTCTTACGACTTTTGAAAGCTTCTTCAATAGTACTGCGAATATCATCTTCTTATTAATGGTCTTATTATTTCATTAATATATTAGTTATAAGTATTGGAAAGCTACAACAAACAGTTTAATAAAAAACAAACATCTTTTGCACCATTTATTAATTAATTCAATTTTTAAAAAGCTTCAGTACTTCCATCTCCTCTGACATAGTCATATACAAGAGAAAAATATAGATTTGTAAATTGATCTGCTGATAATATTTTGTTTCATTTTAATTTATTACAATTTATAAGTGTAATGGAAATTCTTTTAAACTTTTATTACTTTTGTAAGGTTCTTCAACAGTACTGAGAATGTCATATATAAATTTAATAAATAGGCAAAGTATTGGGAAGCTACAACAAGCAGTTTAGTAAAAAACAAACAACTTTTGCAGTATTTGTTAATTTATTCAATTTTTAAAAAGCTTCAGTACTACCAACTCCTCTGACATAGTCATATACAAGAGAAAAATACAGATTTTTAAATTGATTTGTTCATATTTTGTTTCAATTAAATTTATAATAATTTATAAGGAGTGAGTGATTTGGAGTGATTTATTATCTTTAGAAGCTTCATCGATAGTACTAATTAATATGGATAGTAAGAATTTATAATAAGAAATTATAAAAAAATCTTTTACGTTCTATGTGACATAATTAATTTTTTTAGGTTTGATAATTTTAACATTAAATTTTTTATTTTTTGAAATTTTTATAAATCAAGTATAGTAATTGACTCACTATTTGATATTCATATTATTTATTGATTATTTTTTTTTAATACTTCCAATTGGCAATTACGCATCCAAACTTAATTCGGACCGTCCCCCGTAGCTGACACATATCGAAATTAGAACATAATTGGCTGTGAATTGAGCCTAATGCTGCCAATATCGCGATTGTTTCCACGATCGTCCGGAATTGGTTTCGAACGTCCGCCGGTCCGCAACGTGTAGCCGGCCACGGCGCGCAATCGAATCGCGAACACCGCGACCCGTCCCCGGTCCTGGGAACGGCCGTCCGCCGACAAATCACGCGCACAACATGTCAATTGTGGCGCACCAATGTTGGCCGCACTGTCGGAAAATTCAAGTTTTAAACAGGTGTTTTTCGAACGGAATGAGGTAGCACGCACGGAGGGGGAGAACGTCGGAACAGCAGCGTTCGTTCTCACGTACAGCGGTAGCCGTGAAGGGTTTTAAGTCACGAAGTGTGCAGTTTACGGTTTGTTTACGAACGGCGAGCAACGCACACACGCTCCGCTGTATTAATCGGGGGGCGCCGGGGCACCGCAACGCGTCCACGACTCACATCTCGGCGGCCGTGTTTCGCGTTACGTTCACCGATTTCGGGGCCGGCATGTGGTGCCGCCGTGTTATGTGAATAGTGCGCGGCCTCAAGTTCACGTACGCTGAAGATGCCGCACCAGTACGGGCTGCCGGGCATTGCACACGCACAGTCGCCGCCGACGCCGCCGCCGCAACATGGGGCCATGTATCCCCGTTTCTCCGGGGCCGTCGTGCCAGGTGGCTACCGCGGCGAGGACCGTCGTCTGACCCGCGAGGCCATGGAACGTTACCTGAGGGAGCGATCGGACATGGTCATAGTTATATTGCACGCTAAGGTCGCCCAGAAGTCCTACGGCAACGAGAAAAGGTTCTTCTGTCCGCCCCCCTGTATATACTTGTTCGGGGACGGCTGGAGGCTGCGCCAGGAACAGATGCTCAGGGAGGGTGAGTCGGAACAGGCGTCCCAGCTTTGTGCTTTCATTGGTATTGGCAACTCGGACCAGGACATGCAGCAGTTGGACTTGAACAATGGTAAACAGTACTGTGCAGCGAAGACTTTGTACATATCAGACTCTGACAAACGCAAACATTTCATGTTGTCTGTTAAAATGTTTTATGGTTCAGGACACGACATTGGTGTGTTTCACAGCAAAAGAATTAAAGTTATATCTAAGCCATCGAAGAAAAAGCAGAGTTTAAAAAATGCAGACTTGTGTATAGCTAGTGGTACGAAAGTGGCACTGTTCAATAGGTTAAGATCACAGACAGTTTCTACAAGATATTTACACGTGGAGAACGGACATTTTCACGCCAGTTCCACGCAATGGGGTGCCTTCACAATACATCTGTTGGATGACAATGAATCTGAGTCCGAAGAGTTCCAAGTACGAGATGGTTACATACACTATGGCTCAACTGTGAAGCTAGTCTGTTCAGTTACGGGTATGGCGTTACCAAGGCTCATAATCAGAAAGGTTAGTATCTCAGAAAATTATATCAATTTAAGTGTCAAATATCAAGTCTGTTCCAACTATGGATATTAATTAGTGCATGAATATTTGTCTATCGAATTCAATGTTATTCGATGTATACTAACACATTATTTAGTTGGTTTGGATTTGCTTTTTATTATATAAAAGAATGAAAATTAATTTATATATAAATATAAATCATTTGAATTTTATCTAAATATTACTAAAAAATTATTAAATCTAACTGGATTTATTTATCAATTGATTAATGTTATAAATTCTGACAAGTACAATGTTTATCATTTGCACGTAAATAAATAATTTTGTGGTGCGTTGTATTTGACGTAAATCATATGTTGAAATAAATCTGGACGGAGTCTGTGCAGTACAAGACGCATAAATATTTTTGTTATTTGTTTAATTCACCATTTATGTTATTCTATATTTACTTTGTCAATTTTATTAAAAAAATGTATATCTAAATGTTAACCTTTTATATAATATAATAATTTTATGTCCACAATTCAAAACTTATGAAATATAATATTTCATATGTTTTGAACTATTTAACTAATTTTTCATATTTTTCATATAATACAGTGCATTTTTGAAGACTATCATATATTATACAGAATGTGCCTAACTTATTCATTAGAACTTTATATAGAATGGAGAAATGTATTGATTTGAAATTTTTATAACAATTATAACACCCTATATATTTTTGAATTTTTAATTTCTACATGTAAATGCAAATAAAATAGTTATACCATGTTCTAAACCTAAACCCAATAGTTTTTAAGTTATTAATTTTTTATAAAAATTTTGACAAGATGATGGTCTAACTAAAATGGCTATAAATCCACAAATTTTGATGCTGGAAAATTCATTTTTGGCATACACGTTAATCAAAGACCATCCTATAAGGAGCCATTATTGTTATTTTCAAATTTTTTACAGTGTGTTTGCTATTTAGTTTCTATTTTGTGCATTTAAAACATTAATAATTCTAAATAAAAATTCGTGTGTTTTAACAAAATTAAATTGAATATTAAAAAACTTTCTATTGGTAAATCATTCCTTATACATAAAAGTTATTTTATAGAAAGTTGTGATATTTTAAAGTTAAACATTAAAAACTAATTTACTTTTTCCTAATATTATATTAAGTTTTTAAGGGGACAAAGAAGAATAACAATAAAATCCATAATATATATTATAAATATTATATTTATATATATTTTAATAATTTATTTACAATCTCTCATTCAGTTGGTTAATGTGATGCATATAATATTTACATAAACACATAAATAATACCTATATAAATTTACTCATATCTTAACATGTGTAAAAATATTATATAGTCACGTAAATATATGCTTAATAGATCTATAACTACCAATATATCTCTCAAACAAAAATAGCATCAATAGAAAACGAAGATATTATCAAAAATGTAATGTATTGATGTCAGATACAAGTTATTTATGATTTAAGATGTTCTGTATTAAATGTAAATAACGAACACCCTGTATAAAATTTGGGAGTAGTAATAATGGCTTATTATGGAATGGTCTTTGGTTAACGTGTATGCCAAAAATGAACTTTCCAGCGTTAAAATTGGTGGCTTTACAGACATTTTAGTTATACCATCAATCTGTCAAAATTTTTTGAAATAAATTAACTCAAAAACTATTGGATTTAGGTATAGGACATGTTAGTGCCATTTAATTTACAATTGCATGTAGAATTTAAAAATCCAAAAATATACAGGGTGTTTCATGGAAAATAACACAATTGATGTAACATCCGGCGAAAACGGAAGTGAAATTTTGTTCAAAATAAATTAGAAAAGTAGTTCAAGTTAAGTTGTAATGGCTATAAAAATTTTAAACTGATATCTTTTTTTCTTTCTCCATAAATTTCTCACAAATAACTCCACTATTTTTATTAATATTTTAATATTTTAGGTTTACGTTGTATAAGCAAATTTTTCTATTGATTTTCATTTTTTTTTTTTTATTATTAACTTTGATCCCAAAAAGCACCTTTGAATATTTTACTAATTATCCAATTTATATATTTAATTTAGGTGGACAAACAGCAGGCCCTCCTCGAGGCGGACGATCCGGTCTCGCAGCTGCACAAGTGCGCGTTCTACATGAAGGACACCGAACGCATGTACCTCTGCCTGTCCCAAGAGCGCATCATCCAGTTCCAGGCCACGCCCTGCCCCAAGGAGCCGAACAAGGAGATGATAAACGACGGCGCCTGCTGGACCATCATCTCCACCGACAAGGCCGAGTACCAGTTCTACGAGGGCATGGGCCCGGTCCGTTCGCCGGTCACCCCCGTCCCTATCGTGCACAGCCTGCACCTGAACGGGGGCGGCGACGTGGCCATGCTGGAGTTGACCGGCGACAACTTCTCGCCGTCGCTGCAGGTGTGGTTCGGCGACGTGGAGGCCGAAACCATGTACCGCTGTCAGGAGAGCATGCTGTGCGTGGTGCCGGACATCTCGCAGTTCAGGGGCGAGTGGCTGTGGATCAGACAGCCGACGCAGGTGCCCGTCTCGCTGGTGCGCAACGACGGCATCATTTACGCGACGGGGCTGACGTTCACGTACACCCCGGAGCCGGGGCCGAGGCCGCACTGCGCACCGGCCGACGAGATTATGCGGCAGGGACAGCGCAGCGCTGCCGTTGCGCAGGCGCAGTCGCAGGCGGCCATGGCGGCCGCGGAGGCGGCGTGGAACTCGCACGGTATGCACTAGCTTTGAGGGTGCGGCGGCTTTTGACTTTTCGACGGCGGTCTGGCCTAAAAAATGTTTCTTTGCCGTGGCAAATTGTCTCGAACTTGCTGCTACATGCAGGTTTTGCCTTTTGAAACAAATAAGGGTAATGAACATTGAATTTCAAAGTTTAATGACGGTTTAGACATAGAAAAATAAGAATAAAAATATTGTAAATTTATATATTTCCAGTAATAAATAATTTAACATACTCAGAAAAAAAGTAAAAGTAAATTGACATTAAAAACTTGGGTGGTAATTACTTGAAAATTGTTTCTGCATTGATTGGCCTCATTTTTATTAAAGACATAATTATTATATTATGAAATAATGCAAAGAAACATTTATAAAGTCAAGTCAAAAGTGGCCCATTTATTTATAAACATATCCTTCAATTGTTTTTTCCTATTTTTCCTTAAATTTTGGTTCGAAATTATACTCTCTAGATAGTCATAAAGATGTGGATGATTTTTTTAATTAAACAATTATTGAATCTCAATGTCTTGAAATTTTCTTCTCGTATTACTATTTATTGTGATATATTTTAATTGTACTGTTAAGAGATTTTATATATAACAAGTGTAAATACCCAATATAAGTCCTATAAAAATAAAAACCAAAGTTATGTAAGCTTATTTGACTTTTAATATGGATTTGTCATTTGTATAGTTTTATATATTAATTTAATTCGGATTAAGTGAATGCGAACAATTTTAGACAACGAATTTAATGAATATACCATTAATTTTTGTATATAAAGTAAGTACGTTCTGTAAAAATAATGTAAATGATTAATAATTTTGTAGAAATACAATTATTTAAATATAAATCGGCATTTTATTAACTTTCCCTCGCACATTTCATTTATGGTGAGTATTAAATTACCTTTTGCAGGCAATATAATCAAATAAACGGAGTTTTCTCTTTGTGTAAAATTTTAACTGTCCTACAATTAGGTCTGAAATAACAAGTTACGAGGAAGTACGAATTTTTCTCACAGATTTAAGTAGTTCCCACGAATAAATAAAAATTATATCCGACTAAACCACGGTATTTATACATGAATGTGGGAATTTTAACTTAACAATAGCATTATTTTTAATAATTGCTTTCCTACTGTATATTAATTAGGTGATCCCATTCTCATGATTAAGATGGAAGGCAGATCTTGTGGGTTCCTGTGCTTATTTTTCCTGGGAACGAACGGGGTTTTGTCGATTCAAAGGTGTCGTTTTGTTGTTGTGTACGGAATGTAGAACAACTGATAAACCTGATTTAATTACGTTAATTCGACACATGTAAAAAATGCTGGAAACATGTGAGAAACATCAACAACTATAAGAACTACAGTCTTAAAGTAGTTCATGCGATAAAAAAAATAAAGTAACTATTAGGTACTGGAAAAAGTAAGTTTATGGTACATAATTTGTTTAAATAATTTTTTATATCATATAATATTTTAACTTGTTCATATTAAAATGTACATATTATTTAGAAGCTTTTTATGTGCTTTTTCTAACAATGCTACAATGCTATTTATTTTTCTCCTTCATTGTATTTAAAACATTTTTTGGATTCAAGACGTACAAATTTTCTTTATGAGTTCAAAGATCAACAGAAGCAAGTCAAAAAGCATTGTCACAAGATGCTTTAAGTGGTGAAGTCTTGTGTTTTTGGTTTTGTCGGTTTAAACGTGACAATGAATGCTTTGAACATGAAGATGAAGTCCACTTAAAATGTCCACCAAAGAAAAAATTAAGCAATATCTTCTTGCGACAAGTTTAGAAACAGGCCAGTCATTAAACTGTCATGAATCAACCATTAGAAAGAGGTTCATGTTGAGTTTCAAAAAAAAAGGAGAAATGGAATCCACATAAATTATGTGAGGATAACAAAATCAGGTGTTTACCAATTCTCTGCACGCAACGCAAATGAGCCTTTTGATGAGTATATTGTTACATGCGACGAAAATTGAGTTGATTTCAACACTTCGTGTCTGTCTGGACAATGGATTGAAGCTGACATGTAGTATTTTATGTATGTCTTCACAAAAGACCAAGAACTGTTTAAGTTCATAAAAGTATTACTCAAAGTCAGGCTTTTTTAGTCAATAGACTGCTTCTTCATGACAACACAGGACCACATGTCCCATTACAGACTAGAAGTAAGCTTCAAAATGTTAAAGGGATACTTCTATCTCATGCACCAGACAGAGTAATTCACCTAACATATTCATGAGAAATTTATGAAAAACGAAAAAAATTATTGGTTTGAAATTTGTATAACAATTATAACTTGTCTTGAACTATTCTAATTTATTTTGAACGGTTTCCTCAGAAGTGACATCGACTTTGTTATATTCATTGGTACACCCTGTATATTTATGGACTTTTAAATTCTGCATGTAATTGCAAATAAAATGGCTATACCATGTCCTATATCTAGACCCAATAATTTCTGAGTTATTAATTTTTTTTCAAAAATTTTGACAGATTGATGGTCTAACTAAAACGTCTGTAAAGCCAACAATTTTGATGCTGGAAAGTTCATTTTTGGTATATACGTTAAACATGGTCTATTCTATAATGAACTATTATTAATACTTCCAAATTTTATACAAGGTGATCGTTATTTGCGTTTAATTTTGTGGATATTAAAACATGAATAATTTTGTTATTTTCACTGGAACACTATGTATGTTTTAGCAAAATTAAATTGAATATTAAAAAACCTTTCGATTGGTATATGTATTTTCTATACACAATATGATTATAAATAGAGATTTTACTAAAAATGTAATATAATATTGTTGGATATAAAACGAAGGACATTCATGGAACACCCTATATATTTTGTGATTTTTAAAGATTACATTTAATTACCAATGAAATGATTATACATGTATTATATCTAAACCCAATAGTTTTTCAATTTTTATTTTTTTTTCCAAAAATTTTGAGATTGATGGTCTAACTAAAACGTGTGAAAATCCAACAATTTTGTTACTGGGGAGTTCATTTTTGCCATAAACGTTAATCAAAAATGACCCATTAATAGAACTCCCAAATTTTATATAGGGTGTTCGTTATTTACGTTTAATTTTGTGCATCTTAAAACATCAGTAACTTTGTTATTTTCAATGGAACACCATGTATGTTTTAGCATAATCAAATTGAATATTAAAATACTTTTCAATTAGTAAAGGTATTCCCTGTACATAAAATAAATATTAACAGTTTGTAATAATGGTGATTAATATGTTGATTAAAATTTATTTTAAAGACAAACATTAAAAACTAATTTACTTTTTCCAGTTATCTAATATTATATTAATGTTTTAAGGGGACAAAGGAAAATAACAATAAAATCCAAAAAATATATTATAAATATTATATTTTAATAACTTATTTACAATCTCTCATTCAGTTGGTAAATGTGATGTATATAATATTTACATAAAAACATAAATAATACCTATATAAATATACTCATACCTTAACACTTGTAAAAATATTATAAAGTCACGTATATATACGCGTAATAGATCTATAATTTCCGGTGTATCTCTCAAACAAAAATAATATCAATAGAAAATATTTAACAACTCGTATATGCATAAACTTGGATCAATCATATTAAATTCAGATTCAAACGGTTGATTAAAAAAACCTCTACAATACAACGTAGTTCTATACAAAAAAATATGTCTACACTCCGTTCCTATCACTTTATCCTTATACTCCTCTGTTTATTCATGTTCGTCAGCATCAAAGATATGTAAGAGGTCAGAAGATCGTCCATTTTATAACCCAGCGAAGTTTCGCACAGGAGCTTCGAGCCCCGCACCAAATTCCCGATGGTCATGTGGAAATACGTGTTGCCCGACGACCAATTCGATATCCTGGTGAAGGGGTGTGTGACTAAGATTTCCTGCAACCGAAACAAACGATCAATCCCACGTGCCCCGGCGATTAATTAGTTAAAGCGCCGCGGCGTTAATTATTTGTTCATTAAAATAATAAAATCATAATGGAGGATAAACTAATGAATGAGCTTGTGATAACAACAACAACAGGAAACAAATTTATTCGTGAGAAAATCCTGGCGCATTGTTACATAAGATATTTGCAAGCAAATAAAGCCTTTTCTCAAGTACGGCTCTCAGATTGTAATTGAGCATTGTAAAAAATAAACAACTGTTGCTGTGTTGTTTAGATCTTTTTTATTTTATACGGTGAGCCGTTTGTCTTTTATGAGTTATAAACGGAAATCCGTGGCACAAATTCCTAAACAAAGAGAATTAGTTATTCAATGAAATTTCCCAGGGAAAAAGCAACTAATTTTCATTTTATGCTTTCCTTTGGCACGTTGATGGATCGACTTAAGTCGGAAACACTGCTGAATTTGTTGTTTTCGATTTAATTACACAATAATTTTATTGTCTGCTCCGAGTGAATTAATCACCGAAGGTGGATAATTAAGTCAATGATTATTTATAACCCATCATAAGTGTAATGAATGTAATTTGCATAAGTTATGAAGCAGTGGTTCGTTAACAACGGTATTTTTCTCATTAAATACTAATTATTGCGTTTTTATTAATGCTGAACTTTGAACTGACGTTGCAAGACGAAATTGCGCAACCATTGGACAAATTTGGACTGTCCATGTGGACAAAACAATGAGTTCACCTTCTATTTTCGACGAAAATTATTAGGTTCATTGTCGAAATTGGTTGGTGAATTATAAAATCGTATAAAAGAAGTAAAATAATTACATCCGGTTTGGGGGGAACACAAAACAAAGGTTAAATGTGTGGGAAAATCTGGCTAATTTACGTAGATATTTGATACCGTTTTTATCTAAAATTGCTTCGGTGTGGGAATGGTGATTTCTTAATTATCCTGCGTGTTATCACATTAATGAAGTTGCACAATTATGCAATTAGAGAAGTATACAATTAAAAATTAGTTTTATAAAATTTAATCTGTTGTTTTATAATAATAAAATGTGAATAATTTAATAAAAATATATAGTGTTAAGGAAACTTCAAAACAAAGGTTACTGGTGAGAAAATTACATTAATTTATGTAAATGGTCGATGCATTTCTATTTTTAATACCATTGTGGGAGAAAAGGTTATTTATTAATTATGATATCATCAGTCCAAAGTCACTTAAAAACACACAGTTGCGTTAAATTTATAATAAATAAATAAATAAAAATCCACTTTAATTTATGGTGGATGCGCCAACCTCAACAAATCTTACCTTTGACTGAGGATGAATTAGACTAACTCCATGTTTATTAATAGCTATCAGAAGCATTTCGGGGTAATTGGGATCAGTGGTTTGTTTCACTTCGAAGAAGGCAGACCCAAACGTTGGCCAACGATAAACAACCTTCAAAAATGTGATTTTGGCATCCTCCGGACTCATACCAGCATCTTGATTGTAGGCAGCCACAATGCTGCGTTTCCAATCGTTGGCGCTTTGAATTTTTATCAAATCTGCAGGTATCATTTCCCTCAACATTTGTCTGAAGAAGAACCAGAAGTGTTAGATAGATATCAAGAGTTTGGAGTAGAAAATGTCTTACGGTATTGCCTGAAGCTCCTGTTTGCTCTCCCCAAACCTGACCCTGTAAACCAAGGCGGCCAATTTGGAGGCCTCCTCTTTGGAACACTTGTGGTACCCTCTTATTAGCTTGGGAAGCTCTTGGTGGAAGTGGAATATCAAGTCTGCGTTCCTATCTTTGCCGGGGACTGTATTTGTCCACAGTTTCTTCATGAAGAACACTTGGTAGGAGAACTGAGGAGTTATGCCGTCCCTTGTGGGTCTCGCCTTTCTAATCCAGTCCGTTAGGTGACGCACGAAGTCGAAGAAGAAGTCACCTTCAGGTACCGAAATAACCTAGCAACAAATTTTATAATAAACTACTCAAATGGTGTTGTTTTAGTGCAACTTACTTTGTCTGCAATCTTAACAAACAAACTAAAACCTTCACTAGACCTTAGGCTCAGTCTCTGACTAATATTCTGACAGAAGTCTTTGGCCCTTGTGCTCGAGTCGACTTCGAAAGCTTCGTCGGTGTCATCCGGGAAGTATACCTTGTGGAATATCTGCGTGGTCTTGTGCTGTATGGCTTCGACCTCCACCTGGTGTGGAGGGTACTTCCTCTGACCGTTGCGCAACGTCTTTTGCAACCTCTGCAACGAATCCTGGGAAATCGGGTGTCTTCTACTTCTCAGGAACGTCGTCAGCTCCTTGAGGAGGCTTTGTGAGCACGTGAAGAGACCCGTGGCCAACCACATGAGTTCCCACCCCCTTTCTTCCGACAGGCGGTTTCTGTTGTCGGTGAGTTGCTTCATGATTTGACAGTAAATCTCATCCCTAAAAAATACTGGTTTAGCACTTGTTGTGAACGGATACGACAGATGTTACCTCAGGATCTCGTGTTTCAGGGGCCCGTCGAAGATGTGATCGGTGTACTCGTTGCCCAGCCTGGGCCTCTTGGAGGGCAGATCCCCCATGTACTTCAGGATGGCACTGAAGGCGAAGCAGGCCTCCTCAGCGAGCTCCTCCTTCATCTGCAGCTTCTTGAGCAGCGGCTGTTTGATGGGGTCGCGCGAGTGTCGCCACAGGTCGTCGACGCTCCTGCGACCCGACGAGAGGGTCAGTGCTTTGGACATGGTGCGTTTCACTGGCGGTCGGAAATGGTCGATCGCGTATTCGGCGAGGGTGTAGGGTCGGTCTCTGGTCTCGGTGCCATTTACGTACTGCTGGCTCAGGCGCCTGCCGTGTTCTGCTCCTGCAAAAAGGGTACATTGAAATGGTGGATCCTCCACTTAAGGTATTTATTGGCAATAAACAAAAGAATGGTGCTTTTTATTAAAGGTTGATTTAGGGGGCACTTACTGAGTTTTATTTTGGACACAAAGCGTCTGGTGTTCTGCGGTTTTGCTTCATAATAACGAAAATGTTTTGTTTTCGAAACACACGCCATTACTCCTTGCACCACATCGAAGTGCTTTATCAATATGAAACACTTTTTACAGTTACCACCAAGCTCTATTTACCATAATATTAATTTTCAATAAAAATATATATTAATTACCTGCCGAGTGTGAAAATGCACGATAGTTCTTTGCGTGATGATATGGTTAATAATCATGTGGTATCACCGAAATTATTATAATATTGGCTGTAAAAAACTTACTTACAATTTCCTGCTACGATGCAAAATACTGCTTTCACGTGGAAAAAGTGCTTCCTGCTCATTAATTGTTAATTACACTCTTCGAATATTTATTCGTTCATTGATTAACTTTTACTGTTTTAATAGTACCTCAAAATATATCTCTCACCTTTTAATAGACATTTTAAAACAACCAATATAAAAATGCTGCACCTTAACAGTTACAAAAGGATTGGCTTACCACGATATGGGATTGTGAAGTAGCCGAACATTTTACAAAACTATTAACAATTAATGTCGATAATAGCAAACAAAAATGATCGTTCCACACACGAGAGTCATTTAAATTTGATTTAAACAAATGCACAATTCAAATCGTCCGTTACCAGTTACGAGATCGAGGCAAATCAGCCGCAATTTTCTTGTCACAACATAAAGAACCGACCTTGCCGAAGAACCTGGGTGTTATTTAGTTAGAAAGTAACAGTTGTGGTTCAGCATTGCTCGAAAATCAAATGGTAACATGCGATCACACTAAATTAAAGCACCGTACTTTGTGGGGAATTAAGAAAAAATAAGCTTTCAGCTGGCCAATCTCCCACAGCATTCCTTAAACGAAGAAGATGAGAGAATTTAATGTCAAAGGTAAGATCTTTATGTTCGGATTGTGTCAGTTTAATGTCGTCTTTGGCCTAGGAATTTACTTTCACTTTTCAGTACCGTTTGCAACACTTATTATCCGGCTTAGAAATTTTAAATCCATACACAGTTAATAAAAAATGGATTATTAAGACCTTGATATAAATTATAAAATAACTGCTTGAAAAAACAAATTTGTAATAAATTATTCCATTAATTGGTACGCCTTGTGTCTTGTTAATTAATTTATAAAAATAAAGTGGTAAAGTACGCACCTTCTACGGAGAATAATTGAAGGATATCAGCTGGAGGTTTCGACATACAAGGCAAAACGTAGACGGTCTCAGCAGGGAAGTCGCCCTTTTCAGTCGTCCTTTCGCAACGCCCCACACACCAGCCAGAATTCAAAACAGTTTCACCGGTACTATCCTCTTCTAAAATTATCAGATCCCCTTTGAGGAACGTGAGGAAACTGGATCCCTCTCCCGGTGCCTTGTAGTCCTGCAGTGCTATTACGAATTTCGACCTCTTCTTCAGTCCCTCCAAGAAGTAGACGACCAAATCTCGAATGTCCTCAGCGTTGGGACTTTGGAAGGTGAACTCTTCACCTCTCACCGTGCTCAAGCTGAAGGTCTGCGTGAAAACTTTGTTGGTTTTTTGACTTGAAACTGTGGTGATCTCCGGGAATGACAGCTCTAGCAGTACTTGTTCCTGGTCATCAACAACGTAGACGCCGGTCCAGTTTACAGCTATAATGACATCGTTTTTGGGCAGATTAGGCCCAGAATTCCTGTACGCCTCGTAAAAACGCGAAAACAACAACGGCCATTTGAACTTGGCATAACTCACAACGTCCTCCTTCACCCTCAACGTCGAAATCTTCTCCTTGACGTAGTAGCTCTTCTTGAAGGCTTGGACGACCAAAGCGGCCCACCTGTCCACAGCTTTATCCACACCGGTCAAACAGTAATCCGGGATGTAGTTGGGCAAAAGCGTCAACAGTCGCTCCACGTTCATGTCGGTGTTGTACTCGATGAAGTACTGTTGCGCAGCTATCATGGCCAGGTCCTCCTCTTTATCGCACCGGTACTCTCCGAACTTCACGCCTCGCACGACCTGCTGATAGATCAAATTGGTGGCAACCTGATCTTCGGTTGGCTCGTGCCAGGGAGCGAATATCTCCTTCCTGAAGAACAACCTCCAGGGCGCGTTCCTTTCCTGCGCCCCCTGCTCTTTGGCGTACTGTTCGCATTGGGATATCGCGTCCATGACGTGGTCGCCGCCGCTGCCCAGCGACGACACCTTGTCGAACAACGCTATGTACAAGGAAAATCCGAACTGGTCCTTCAGACCGATTTTGTCCGACAGTTGGTTGCACAATTCTCTGGCGGTGGTCGCCGAATCCGCCAGCAACGTCTTGGTGTTGCCGTCCATGAACGTTATGGGGAGCATAATGGGCTTCTTGGATTTCGTAGCTTGAAGCTCCAACCAACTGGGCGGTTGATTTCTGGTGCCGTTGTTGAAGGTCCTCTTCAAACGGTCTTCGCAGTACGGTGCGTAACCTGGAGGGCCCTCCCTGATGAATGCCCTCAAGTAGCTGACGAATCTTTCGGAAGGTGCGAAACAGCCAACGCACAAGGACAGCAGAATCCAGCCTCTTGCGTGGGAAGACTTGGACGGATTGTTGGTGAGTTGTTTGCAGATTTGACAGTAGATTTCATCCCGCAGTTCGGCCCTTAAAATACCGTGTCCAATGATGAAGTGTAACTTCTCCAAATTGGACGTAGGTCGTGACTCCAACCAAGACTGATAACTGTCAGCTGTGTACTCTTCGTCCTGCAGTTTTCGACGTACGTCTTCTCCCAATTTGTTTTTACGTTTTAGTGTCAAAGAAACCAATTTGTTTCTGATCGACCTGGGTTTTTGTTTTAAGAATGACTCGGGGTCTAAACCCATCATTTGTGCTTCTTGGAACTCCTTGCTTCTAATAAAATTCCTTCCTAGAGTTGCTGTCACTTTGGACATGACGGAGGTGTTATCTCTATCCATTGTGTGGTATCTTGGTTCTGGAAGGTCTCCAGTGAATCGAAGAATTGTTATCCAAAGAGCTTGTGCGGCCTAAAAGCAACAATAAGTGAGTAAGTTGCTCATTATTATCCTTCAATCAACTTACCAATTGATCTCCTTGAGTTTGTAGTGGTAATAAAGGATGTTTCAAAGCTTTCCTCGAGTACTGATGTCCAACATTGCCTTGGAAATAGGTGGCGGCGAATTTCTGGAACTTGAACTCACTCAGATCCTCATCGTCTTCCGACATTGTCTGCATTGGACTAATTATTTCATGTTCTGATGGTTGAGACGGCAAATCGTTGAAAACTGATGTTTCACGACCTAAATGGCAAATACAAATTAAATACCAATAAGTTTGATTATTTGAATAAACCTACCAGGCATTGGGGCTTCACTAGAGCTGTCAGGGAGGAAATCAAACATAGCTTCAACAAGTTTCGAATCGTCAACGGGTTCTTCAGCTTTTCTAGCTGCGTCGTTGATGATGTTCTTTTTAATTTCAACCCTTCGCTTCTCTTCTCTCTCCAATTCCATTTCCTTCCTTTCCAGTTCGTACATACGTTCCCTGTAATTTTGTTCAGCTATTTCTTTAGCCCTCTTGTTACCGGCATCCTTGAGCTCACGTTCCTCCTTCTTTCTCAGTTTCAAGGCTTCCAAATGCTTCCTGTGTTCAAATTTAATCTTCTTGTATTTCCTTTGAGCAATCATCCTTCTTACGTGTGACTGGATCTTGATGATTGCCCACATTTTGTGACCGTACTCTCTTCTTACCAAATAACCTCTTGCATGGGCTTGCAACCCCACAATGTGACCTCTCAGATGTCTGAATCTGTGAGACAAAACTCTGGCTCGTATTAAAGCCTGTAATCGCATGTAACCGACCCTCATTCTCTTGTACTTCTGTCTTTGGACGTATCCCTTCCAGTATTTCTGTATGGTCATAGTTGCAGCCTTCAACCTGAGGAACCTTCGTCTGTATACCCAACCTCTGATGCACCTTTGCAGGATTAGAATCTTTTTGGTTAGCACTCGATCTCGTTCTTGTTCAAGGAACAAATCGTGGGCGTCTTTGAGGAACACTTTAGTATGGCCAAGTTGATAATCAGATCTACCTAAAACAATCGAACAAATTCTGGACGTGGCCGCTCGACAATCGGTTTTGTGGGCCGGTGGAACGCCGTGAATCAAAAACCTGTATCGCTCCACGAATTCGGGGAAGGTGTGCCTGATGGGGTAACCGGCACGTCGAATTCTGATTGTTTCCATCATTCCTGAGTAACGTAGTTGCCTGCAGCAGAGGTTTCTGTCGAACAACATGGGCTTTTTGTATTCGTTGGGTTTGATGCATCGAATGAAGAAGGGCTGGCAGTTCGAGAGGGTTCTCATCAAAGAGTCCAAGCTCTTTTTGAACTGCGTAGATAGGGTTGGTGCCCGTTTTCTGGTTTCGGATCCCATGCCGATGTCCTCGGCGAATATTTGTTGCAGGAAGGTGTTTTTGCTTATTGTGATTAATTGCAATAGGTCGCCACTGAAGGTGTCACGATTTTTTTCCAGGAACCCTCTGGTGTCATAGAATACAACTCCAGCAAAGTGGTTAAGACCAAAGCTAGTATTGATGTCTGATTTAGGTTTGAGGTAGTTCCTGTGATTTCCGTGGGTTTTGTGTATCTTAGCCAACATGGTTTGGTCAGTGCCTTTCGGGAACTTACTTTCTTCATCGATTAAGGCCATGATGTTTAATTGTTTTATGGCAATTAAGTCTAAAGAGTCTTGATTATCAACAAACTCGATGTGTTGCCAATTGATGCCTTCAAGATTATACTCCTCCTGTTCTAACTTAAAAATGTGCCTAACGAAGAACTGTTGTAGATTTTCGTTGGCATAATTAATACAAAACTGTTCGAAGCTATTGTGATTGAAGTTTTCAAAACCGAAGATATCCAGTACTCCTATTGAACTTCTCTGTCGTTCTTTTGGTCTGTAAATTGCGGCGTTGATTTTCTTGACTATCAACACGAACATCCTGCCGTAAATTCCTTTAACAAACGCGTCCCTAACGTCGACACTTTGTTCTCGGGATAAGGTGGAAACCACAGTCTCTCCGTGAGCAAAAAGTGTCTTCCTAGTTAAGGCGTCTATGAGAGGTTGTGGGGGAACCCCGAGCAAATTGGCTACTCTATTCACATTGGTGGGGTCGGGAATTTCAGTTGCATCCAAGTTATCCACCACTGTGGCCTTGTATTTGATATTTCCTATGTGCAACAAGGCGGCCAGCAGCTTCATTATTTCCCAGATCTCTTGGTCGGAGAACAGGAGTACTTTCATGGCACTACGTATGTCTGCAAACTCGGCGGTGTCGTCTCTGCCTTCGCAAGTGATGCTGCCCCCCTACAAAACGAATGTTGAGTTTGTGTTTGGTGAACCAGCTAAATCTTTGATATACTTACACCAGTCAGATATCTGTATTGGCTGGCATCACCTAGTTCAAGTTTTTTCTTCTCTTCCTTGCCCAGTCCAGCCAACAGACAGTAAAATATGTGGTAGTTCCTTTCGTCTGGATTCTGGGAGACTATCCTACTCTTCTCCAACAAGTACTGCTCTATTTTAGCACCTTCAATAACACCGTTTGAGTTGAAGTGAATGTCTATGTATTTGCCGAAACGTGAGCTATTGTCGTTTCGGACAGTCTTGGCGTTTCCGAATGCTTCCAATATTGGATTGGCTTCGAGGATTTGCTGCTCGATCCAAGAGTGTTTGCCGCTGATGGCGGCCAAGTATTGGAGGATTAGTTTTGTACTTTCAGTCTTTCCAGCACCTTAAAAAAGTTGATGGTGGTGAGTTGCAGCTTCTATCATTGGAAAGGGGGGTTTACCTGATTCTCCTGAGATGACTATACATTGATCCTGGCCGTATCTTCTCATGTTACCATAGGAATTGTCACCGATTGCGAAAATATGTGGAGGTAGTTCACCGATTTTACGTTCTTTATACAGTTTGATTTGTTCGGCTGTGTAGATTGGAAGGATTTGGTAGGGGTTGACGGCCACCAGAATGGAACCAGTGTAAGTCTAAAATGTGGCCAATTAAACAATGAATGTTAAAAATGTTAGGACAACTTACGTAGATGAGGTTCTCATTGTATCTGATGTGAAGGTTCCTAAGGATGCCAGCTTCGTGCAGGTCCCCGAGTCCAATCATGTCCTCGACGCCGTGTATGGAGGTGGCGTGCATCGCCTTGATGCGTCTGTCAGGCGACAGCCATTGCTCCTCGCCGTCGTCGTCGCGGACGGCGATCCGTCGCCCCTCGGCGGAGACGACGCGGGCGCCGATCGCCACGTCGAATTCATTGCCGGGCGTCGGTTCGATCCAGATGTAGTCACCCTGAAGGAACACAACATCAGTGAGGTGTCAAATTTCACAAGTGAAGACATTTTTGGAAGAGGTACCAATGGTACTGCTTATTAATAGATTTTTTTCTTTTAACTATTGAAGTGTGACTGTTTTCCCATAGAACAATTAACCAGGTATTCTTTGGAAGTGTGCCATCTGTGTGGATGAGTGAATAATAAACAATGGTTTGCTACTATCAAAATGAAAAAAGTCAAATCGAAAAGAGCCAATAGATCAGACAATGGTACCATCACATTTCCCATCAATGTATACGCATGTATTGAATGACGGCTGTTACCGGCGCGCCAAGAGGTCAATGGAACCTGGTAATTCTCGTACAGGTGTCGAGGACTGCGTTGCTCGGTTGCCTTATCAAAACCGTTGATGATAATGTGTGGTATCGGTAAAACGATTGCATATTACGAATAACAAATTGTTGGGTAATTTATGCGTGTACGTGATGTTTTCGGTTTACATGCAAGGTCAGTGGAACAACAAATATTTGTTACTGGGTCTTTGAAATGGTATTCCCAAAAGCTGCAAAAGCATTGACAACTGATTGACCACTAAATGATTTTTCTTCTTGAATGATCGTTAATTAAATAAGTTTAATTAGCGTGTGTTGAAGTGCAGTACGACCATTTGTTGTATGTTATTATAATTTATGGACTATCGTTATTAAGTTGCCAATCATGTTTTATTATCTTATGTATTTACCGATTGATTTGAAGGATATGAAGAAGTCTTGGCAAAGTGAATTGGTTAACGTTATGGGGAAACTGTGGATGTTATTTAAGTTTGTTACAACATTGCCGGATATTTTTTATCATTTGTGTTATTTCAATATGACAGTAATATATTTTAATTTGATTTCAATAATTATAGTCTGAGTTTAACCAGTTTTTTTATGAAATATCAACCAGTTTTTACATAATAAAATTTTTGAATAAAAATATATTTCAAGAATGTATGCAAATAAAAACAAAATGTTGTTTATCTGGTCTACATTCAAAACTGGAATCCAAGTTCCTGAATAATAAGAATGTGCAGTTTTATAGTTCATTAAAATTTTTGTATTTATTATCAATTTCCCCTTATTTTTGAATTAGTTATTGTGCAATATAATAAATGTTACATTTCCGAAATATTTAAATATGTAAAGAAACATTTTTCGAAAGTATACTCAGTGATATAGAAAATGGGAAATTTTAATAAAATTCATAAAACAAAATGATTTCTTGTGTTATATTTTTTGATTTATCTAACTTGTTCATTCAAGTTTATGGATAATGGAAAAAGATATTGATTTAAATTTTTTGTAGCAGTTATAACATTATTGTTTTTTATTATTGTTGTGGACAAAATTGTCCATCATAGAAACTTAAAGAAAAATGAGATATTATTTTATATTTTTAATATTTATACTATTTTTACTATTTTTAACATTTTTAATATTCTTAATATTCTTAATGTTCTTAATGTTCTTAATGTTCTTAATGTTCTTAATATTCTTAATATTCTTAATATTCTTAATATTCTTAATATTCTTAATATTCTTAATATTCTTAATATTCTTAATATTCTTAATATTCTTAATATTCTTAATATTCTTAATATTCTTAATATTCTTAATATTCTTAATATTCTTAATATTCTTAATATTCTTAATATTCTTATTCTATTTTTACTATTTTTACTATTTTTACCTTTTTGCTATTTTCTCTATTAACATTTTTAATATTCTTTTCAATATTTTCAATATTTTCAATATTTTCAATATTTTCAATATTTTCAATATTTTCAATATTTTCAATATTTTCAGTATTTTCAATATTTTCAGTATTTTCAATATTTTCAGTATTTTCAATATTTTCAATATTTTCAATGCTTTCAATATTTTTAATATTTTTACAATTTTTAGCATTTTTACTATTTTTAACATTTTTACCATTTTTGCTATTTTTACTATTTTTAACATTTTTAATATTCTTAATATTTTTAATATTTTTAATATTTTTAATATTTTTAATATTTTTAATATTTTTAATATTTTTAATATTTTTAATATTTTTAATATTTTTAATATTTTTAATATTTTTAATATTTTTAATATTTTTAATATTTTTAATATTTTTAATATTTATAATATTTATAATATTTTTAATATTTTTAATATTTTTAATATTTTTAATATTTTTAATATTTTTAATATTTTTAATATTTTTAATATTTTTAATATTTTTAATATTTTTAATATTTTTAATATTTTTAATATTTTTAATATTTTTAATATTTTTAATATTTTTAATATTTTTAATATTTTTAATATTTTTAATATTTTTAATATTTTTAATATTTTTAATATGTTTAATATTTTTAATATTTTTAATATTTTTAATATTTTTAATATTTTTAATATTTTTAATATTTTTAATATTTTTAATATTTTTAATATTTTTAATATTTTTAATATTTTTAATATTTTTAATATTTTTAATATTTTTAATATTTTTTTCTCATGTAAACTTATTTTGAATTTGAAAGAGGCTGAATTATTGGTTTACTGGAGACAGTAGACCTCCAAATTTTAATTCTTTATTCCTTGTTACAACATCTATGTTTTACCAAAACAATGTTTAATTTGAACACCGTCTTCTTGGTGTTACAATTTCTTTGTCACTGAGTACACAATAACAAATTAAAATATAACAATAATTGATATTAATAAATAAATGAAAGGTGCAGGTGTTAAATCTGGAACAAATTTTAAATAAATTATAAACCAAACAATACAACCAACATTGCGAGCTCAAGCACATTAACCTGAAAGCATTTTTTCAGGAGCCACATCGCAAAAATTCCCATGTCCATTTAATCTCGAACCGTTCAATGGACACATCGCGATTGATTCATATGCACACGTCAAAGTGGCTCCATTGTGTGCGAGTTTCCTGCTCCTCGACATCCATTAGGATGCAAAACGGACCGTCCGGCTGAACTCTGAATACCGATGCGGCAGCGTGTGTGTGTATTTACTACCACGAACCGTAATTACTGAAACTGTTATAAATTCCTGAAATAATGCATATCTGTCGCCGTGACCGGGTATGATAAAGGAAATTGCACGGGACATTTCGATATCGGAGCACGACGATTTGTGGTATTCGACATTTTTACACCGACCAACCGGCAGCGAACCGGTGTGGGATTTTAAATTGTAATTTTTCGACATTCCGACGCTCCCATCGTCGACGGATCGCACCGAAAAACGGTGCGCGTCGCAGTATCGAAAAGCGGTCAGCGTTTCCGGAAGTCCGGTCGACCACGGGCGGCGTGAAAGAGTGAGAGAGGGGGTGAACAAAGAGATGGATGACTCGCAGCCCACCAAACCGTGAACGCACAGCTTCCGGTATCCGCTTATTAAGTCCACATCTTAACTGCATACGTGAAAATATCTAAAGTTGGCAGTTACAGAAACTGCCGATGGAAGTGAAAACTTAGAACTTTTAGTATTAAAATTTGAAATTTCATAATGTTTGAATTAAATTTATCAACATCAGTCTGGTTTTCACATCTATTGACACTTCAAGCAACAATTTTATGTATCTTTATTATTTATATGTATTACGGGCTGTACAAGATCATGACAAAATATAAATACAATTCGATTGAAATAACAATTAATATACAATCATATTATTTACGGATAGTATTTGTATTTACTTAAATTTTAATGTACTTGATTTTTAACATTATTTTAATTGTTTGCATCATTGTCATCATTAATTTCAATAATACATAGACTTTTTGTACTTTCAATTATTTCATTTTGTTCTAAAAAAAGATACAATAGGCTTATGATAACTAAAGTAAGAAATGAAAATGTTTGATTTAAATTCGATCATTGGACATATTTAAATAAATTTTTCCCTAAATCCATATATATATATATATATATATATATATATATATATGGATTTTTCTTATTTATATCGAAAATATTGTTGTAAGTTGTAAAAAAAATACTGTGAAAGTTACAGCTCTTAATATTAATATTAAGAGGTGCCGCATCGTAAATTTTAATTTCCCGTTTAAATAACACGGGAACAGTGTTCTTTTAGATTTTGAAATTTTTTAACTTTCGTTGGAGATAATATTTTAAAATGATCAAAACATATTTTTATAGAAAATTTAACGCTCTAAAAAAAATGCCTCTTACAGTTTTCTGATATATTCATTTTTTCAAAAGATATTTAACATTAAAATTGGATTGATTTAAAATTTTGATATTTTTCTCATTTTCTGACGCAACCATCAACTTTATGGGAAAATATTATATGACATTTTTTGTAGAGAATTCAATTTCCTATAATTTATCTTCGAAAAAGTTTTTGATATTTTGATAAATTATCTGGTGAAAACTAAAAATTTTATTAAATAAATGTTATTTTACTGCTTAAAATTAAGCATTTTATTTAAATCAATAGATTTTTACTAAAAAAATTGATTGTTTATTATAATCAAAGTAGTATATATCCTTACAGTAACAGACTTTTACTAAAATTTGGCAATTTTTTTCTGTATTCACTTATAACTAGCAGTAAGTATTGTAATTGCTCTTCATTTTTCGTGAAACACTTATTGCTAGTTATAAGTGAATACAGAAAAAAAATTGCCAAATTATAGTAAAAGTCTGTTAGTGTAACGATATATGCTACTTTGATTATAATAAACAAGTTACTTTTATTTTATTTATTAAGTTGATAGAAATTATTTTGTTCCATGAAGTTATACTTATTTTACTTATAAAACTGAAAAAAGTAAAGAGAAATATTGAAAATAAAATATACATTTCTTTAAAAATTATTGAGTTTTATGAAGGTATATTTATTATACTTATAAAACTGAAAAAAGTAAAGAGAAATATCCAAAATAAAACATATATTCATTTAAAAATTATTGAGTTTTATGAAGTTATTTTTATTTTATTTATAACTTGATAGGAATTATTTTGTTCCATGAAATTATATTTATTTTATTTATAAAACTGAAAAAATTAAAGAGAAATATACAAAATAAATTATATATTTCTCTAAAAATTAGATAGAGATTTTTGAAGTTATTTTTATTTTATTTATTAATTTGATAGAAATTATTTTGTTTCATGAAGTTACTTATACTTTTTTACTTATAAAACTGAAAAAAATAAAGAGAAATATTGAAAATAAAATGTATATTTCGCTAAAAATTATTGAGATACAGAAAAAAAATTGCCAAATTGTAGTAAAAGTCTGTTAGTGTAACGATATATACTACTTTGATTATAATAAACAATCAATTTTTTTAGTAAAAATCTATTTATTTAAATAAAATGCTTAATTTTGTGCAGTAAAATAACATTTATTTAATAAAATTTTTAGTTTTCTGAAGATAACTTATGATCTGTCAAAAATATCAAAAACTTTTTTGGAGATAAATTATAAGAAATTGAATTCTCTATAAAAAATGTCATATAAAATTTTTTCATAAAGTTGATGGTTGCGTCAGAAAATGAGAAAAATATCAAAATTTTAAATCAATCCAACTTTAATGTTAAATAACTTTTGAAAAAATGAATATATCAAAAAACTGTAAGAGACATTTTTTGTAGAGCGTTAAATTTTCTATAATAATCTGTTTTGATCATTTTGAAATATTATCTCTAACGAGAGTTAAAAAATTTCAAAATCCAAGAGAACACCATTCCCGTGTTATTTAAACGGGAAATTAAAATTTACGATACGGCGCCTCTTAATATTAATATTAAGAGCTGTAAGTTTCACAGTATTTTTTTTTACTATTTCCAACAAGATTTTCGATATAAATAAGAAAAAAAAAATAATTGTCGATTTTTTTGAAACAGTCTAGAGAATTGGACGTTAATTTTTGATCCTGAAAATTTCGAATATCTCTATATAGAGATTCCTTTCAAACGGCATTCTCCTTTATGAACCCTTCACTTTCAAAACAGTACTAGAATTTAGAATTTATTAACAAGAGAAGGACGTGCATGTCGGTGACGCGAACCTATAAGATTTTCCCCAACCAAAAAGTGCCCAACGAGGCTAAAGAAGTTTTCACTTCAACAATAATAATACGTACGGTACGGTGTTGCGTAATGTTTTCGATTTAATGAAGAGGGAAGAGACGGTTTTCGGTACGTTCTTTTTAAGTGTACGTGAAACCACACTGGGGAATGCAAATGTGACCGTTCGTTCGGTTAATTAATGCAACTGGAATGCCGGAATGTTTTCCTCGATTTGCGTTTCCTACGTTTCAGATGCGACCAATAATTAAACAAATAGGCCAAACAAACGCTCGCGGAGTGTCGAGTTTAATTAGCAGGCGGCGAGAGAAGCAAAACGAAAAGAATGATAGAAATGCGACGACGTTAATCGGAAAGCAGTTCCAGCAAACTTTTACGCTTATTACGTACGAATTTGTAACATAAATTATATGGCTGACCGTAATTGCCAACGCAACGCAACGTGTTGTGGTACGATTAATTTTTTCTTGCCCCGTGAATTTGGGTGATGATTCTTTGATCGCAGGAAGTGCTAACCGAGTTTCATCGTCCGAAATTTTAAGTGATTTAAGTGGGATATTGGCACAGGTAATTTAGAGTCCTAACGTTACGCATTCCTTCTAAGGGAGTGCTAAATTTTAATTGAACTGAACGGCAAATTAGATGATGTGTTGTTGGAAGAGGTGCCCCAGGTATTTAGGGCAACGAAAACTCACAAAATTATTTAATTATCTGCTATTACTAGGAACGAAGTGTAGTCAAGGTTAACTTAAGTCAAAACCCAACATTGGGAGACATTTTAACATGCAAATAACATTTACTTTAAATGTTATGGAAAATTGCAATTTACGTAATCGCCAAAAATACCACCAATGCTTATTATAATTTTTGAATGCAAACCCACAAAACGTCTGATCTACTTTCAATGTTTTTAAACGTACCAATGAAAGTACCATCAATCTATAAAAAATCAATTTGTGATGAAGAATGTGTGGTTGACCTGATTTTTATGAGATTATCACTTTCTTATTAGTCATTATTTAACGTCGTAGAAAATTAAGATGAATAGATGAGAGTTTGGAGATTTTTTATTTATTTTTGTTATTTTCAACTTACCCGTGTCACAATAACCATAGTGGCCGATCATGAAAGCCTTTGACCTGAAAATTGAGAAACCATTAAAATCTACGTCTGCGATCTACAAATAGATAAAAACAACTACAGTTCAAAAAATATTATTTACTAAAGGATATCTTAAAAATCACTGTAAACTTTATTCAAATTTTTTACTACATTTCTTAAAATCAAGTTTCTAGGTTAAGCATTAAAAGATCTAACTCTAATGAAAAATATTATAACAAGTTTTATAATTTATCAAGCCATGTTCAAAATTGTGATCTAACACTACTAACATAATATTATTTTTTCTTTAAAATTTGCCAAAAGTGTTTTTAATTTAGATTATTTACCCTAAGATCAATTGCCGCAATTTTTATTAAATATTTTTACTACATCTCTTAAAATTATGTTTTTAAGATGAGCATTAGGAGATCTAACACTACTGATATCCAAAATATAATTTTTTTTTTAAACTTGTCAACTAGAGGTGTATTTAGAACTTTTGCCAAACTTTTTATTTAATATGTTTACTATATCTCTTAATATGATGTTTCTAAGATCAGCATTAGAAAACCTAACACAACCAATATCAGAAATATCAGTTTTCCTTTAAAATTTACCAATTAAAAGTGTACTTTGAACTTTTGATTATTTATTCTAAGAAAATTTCCCACAATTTTTATTAAATATTTTTACTGCATCTCTTAAAATAATACTCTCAAGATGAGCATTAGAAGATCTAACACTACTGATATCAGAAGAATTATTTTTTCTCTAAAATCTATCAAAGGTGTACTTAAAACTTATTATTATTTATTCTAATATCATTTGTCATAATTTGTATTAAATATTTTTACTAAATCTTTTAAAATGATGTTTTTAAGCTGAGCATTTGGAGATCTACAACTACTGATATCAAAAATAGAAATTTTTCTTTAAAATTTGTCAATTAAAGGTGAATTTAAAAAATTTGCCATTTTTTTTTTATTTAATATGTTTACTATATCTCTTAAAATAATGTTTCTAAGATGAGCATTAGGAGATCTAACACAACCGATATCAGATATATCAGTTTTCCTTAAAAAGTTGTCATTGTATTTAAAACTTTTGATTATTTATTCTATGAACATTTTCCTCAATTTTAATTAAATACTTTTACTACATCTCTTAAAATAATACTTCCAAGATGTGCATTAGAAGATCTAACACTACTGATATCAGAAGAATTATTTTTCTCTAAAATCTGCCAAAGGTGTATTTAAAACTTTTGATTACTTATTCTATGAACATTTTCCACAATTTTAATTAAATATTTTTACTACATCTCTTAAAATAATACTTCCAAGATGAGCATTAGCAGATCTAACACTACTGATGTCAGAAGAATTAATTTTTCTCTAAAATCTCCCAAAGGTGTATTTAAAACTTATTATTATTTATCTTAATTTTATTTGTCATAATTTGTATTAAATATTTTTACTGCATCTTTTAAAATGATGTTTTTAAGTTGAGCATTAGGAGATCTAACACGACTGAAATATATATTTTTCTTTAAAATTTGTCAATTAAAGGTGTATTTAAAAAATTTGCCAATTTTTTTATTTAATATGTTTACTATATCTGTTAAAATAATGTTTCTAACATGAGCATTAGGAGATCTAACACAACCGATATCAGAAGTATCAGTTTTCCTTTAAAACTTGTCAACCAAAATTGTATTTAAAACCTTTGATTATTTATTCTAAGAACATTTCCTAAAATTTTTGTTAAATATTTTTACCACATCTCTTATAATAATGCTTCCAAGATGAGCATTAGAAGATCTAACACTACTGATATCAGAAGAATTATTTTTTCTCTAAAATCTGTCAAAGGTGTACTTAAAACTTTTTATTATTTATTCTAATATCATTTGTCATAATTTGTATAAAATATTTTTACTAAATCTTTTAAAATGATGTTTTTAAGATGAGCATTTGGAGATCTAACACTACTGATATCAAAAATAGAAATTTTTATTTAAAATTTGTCAATTAAAGGTGTATTTAAAAAATTTGCCATTTTTTTTATTTAATATGTTTACTATATCTCTTAAAATAATGTTTCTAAGATGAGCATTAGGAGATCTAACACAACCGATAGCAGAAATATCCGTTTTCCTTAAAAAGTTGTCAACTGAAAGTGTATTTAAAACTTTTGATTTGTTATTCTATGAACATTTTCCACAATTTTAATTAAATACTTTTACTACATCTCTTAAAATAATACTTCCAAGATGTGCACTAGAAGATCTAACACTACTGATATCAGAAGAATTATTTTTCTCTAAAATCTGCCAAAGGTGTATTTAAAACTTTTGATTATTTATTCTATGAACATTTTCCACAACTTTAATTAAATATTTTTACTACATCTCTTAAAATAATACTTCTAAGATGAGCATTAGAAGATCTAACACTACTAATATCAGAAGAATTAATTTTTCTCTAAAATCTGCCAAAGGTGTATTTAAAACTTATTATTATTTATCCTAATATCATTTGCCATAATTTGCATTAAATATTTTTAATACATCTTTTAAAATGATGTTTTTAAGATGAGCATTAGGAGATCTAACTCAACTGATATCAAAAATATATATTTTTCTTTAAAATTTGTCAATTAAAGATGTATTTAAAAATTTTGCCAATTTTTTTGTTTAATATGTTTACTATATCTCTTAAAATAATGTTTCTAAGATGAGCAACTAGTCAACAAAAAGTGTATTTAAAATTTTGATTATCTATTCTAAGAACATTTCCCACAATTTGTATTAAATATTTTTACTGCATCTCTTAAAATAATGTTTCCAAAGAGGGGCATTACAAGATCTAACACTACTAATATCAGAAGAATTAATTTTTCTCTAAAATCTGCCAAAGGTGTATTTAAAACTTATTATTATTTATCCTAATATCATTGCCATAAATTGTTTTAAATATTTTTAATACATCTTTAAAAATGATGTTTTTAAGGTGAGCATTAGGAGATCTAACACAACTGATATCAAAAATACAATTTTTTTTTAAAAATTTGTTAATTAGAAGATATCAGAAGTATCAATTTTTCTTAAAAAATTGGAGGTGTATTTAAAACTTTTGATTATTTATTCTAAGAACATTTGCCATAATTTTTATTAAATATTTTTACTGCATCTCTTAAACAGAAGTTTCTGAGATGAGCATTAAGAGATCTACTGAATCAGAAGTATCAAATTATTTAATATTTATCATTATATCATATTTATGTATTTAAGACATTTTATTGTTTATTTTAAGAACATTTGCCATAATTTTTATTAAATATTTTAACTCTTTTTTCAAAATTGAATTTCAAAGATGAGCATTAAGAAATCAATTAAAAGAATATTTAATCAATTTGATTATTTATTATGAAAATATCTATTAAATTAATATTAAACATTGAAAAATATAAAACTCTATAACTTTGATGTATAACTTCAATTAGGCTTAACAGAAGTCAACAAACTTATCATCAAAAGAAAGAATTTTTCTATTCTTTTTTATATAAGTCGTTAGAGAGATTACGATGAATTATCACTTAAATGCAGTGCCTAAACACATTCATTAAAGCCTCCAAATATTCGGCTTATCTAGTTTAGTGTCTAATATTTTGTTGAAGACAAATTACATGTAATTCTCACTTTTGACACCATAGCCAAACAATTTCATCGAATTTTCGAAGTACGACTTGTCAAAATTCGACTATATTACTTAAATTAATCAAAGGTACTTAATGTTGGCAAATTTGTTTATATTTGGCAAGAGGTACTTTCCAATCAACTCAAGATCATCCATTTTTTTTACTAACATCAACTTTCTCCCTTTACAAAATAGATTTTTAACTTCTTCCAAACAATAATGAAACAGAAATTGATATTTAAGTGTTTTCCTAGGTGAATTATGAGAAATTTAAAACCCGCAGAATGCAGCAGAACTCGTTGTGTCGGTGCCGTAATACCGGAAACAGTTACCATCGTCGCGTTTTATTTTCGTTAAACCTGATTATGCGCCTGGTGTAACTGTTAATAGTTATATCATAAATTTGAAAGTGACAACCGACGATCCCGAAGATTATCCACGCCACTCGTTTTGCCGCGTTTCGTCGACTTTTGATCGGTGGCCAGGGGGAGAGAAGATGAGTACCGAACCGCCTGAAAATGGAAAGTCGTCTCGTGATCAAAGCGAAACCTGACGTTGTGTCTCCGAATGGTATTTCAAGAAAGTCGTGCCTTTTTTAGACGTAAAACCATTTGAATAGTACCGGCACAACAACACTCATTAGCGGATTTTTAAAAACACCTTCAATGGTAAAACGTTAGTGACGTGTTTTTATTGTTACACACTTATCAGCCGGCTCATTACAACCGGCAATTAATTGTTCGAAAACCTTCGTTGTAGGATACAAGGTAACATACAGACATACAATATGGTAATTTAATAAATTATCAGACTATGAACGTTATATAATTTTTTTTTATTTTTCAAAAACTATCCGCACATATCCGTAAGTATTTATAGGAACTTAATTGCAGTAAATAATTGGCCAATGACAAATATATAAAGGTTGTTGTACATCTCATTTTTAGCAATTTACGTAAACAAAAGCCACACATGGAATTATTCAACAAACGTACAAATAATTGTTCTGGCAAACCATAATTCACGCAACACACAAACAACATATTTTACGTTCGTGTCAGTTATTGCTGTTTATTTGGCTTTGAACGACTCCATGTTGGACATTTTAATGAAACAATTTTCATTTCAAATGTCTCTATTAACTCTACGTATTTTCCATAAACATTTTATGTTTGGGAAAGGCGTTTGTTATTAGCACATTGTTGTTTGTTTCTTCTCGAAGGGAATGTTAATTGAATATTAACCCAAGAATTCTTCAAAAAACATTTGCACTCAGTTCTCAGTGAAAGATTAGAGAGTTTTTACGTTCAAAAACTGCACTATAAATTCACGTTGACAGAAGGATTTTAGGTGCAGCCTTTTATGACCCTTTGTTCCACGTTTCACTTGAAACGTTTCTCATGTAAATTGTTATTAAAAAATTGCAAACCTACAACCCACCCACGGATCAGCTTCTATTAAACGAGATTTTTTCACAAAAGGAAACTTAACAACAGCCAAATATGTGAAGTCAAATTAGTGAATAAAATGGCTGCGGTGGTACCATATTGAACAATTGTTACAAATAATTGTTTTGCTCAAGGTGGGTAGTTGTAGTCACCTTTTCAGACTTACATGCTCCAACGATCCGTGTACTGGTGAACACAAAAAAAATTTAAAAGGTCTAGTTCATTGCCATCGAAATTAAACCGGAGAATTGTTAGTCGTAATGTGTGGCACAGCTTGGTTGGGGGCTGTCGTGACGTAGTACCATCACTTGACTTATAATCCAGATAAAATCTGGAGGAAAGAAAAATCACGATGTGGAAGGTAAGTTCATGCCAACGAAATTAAACCGGAGAATTGTTAGCCGTAATGTGTGGCACAGCTTGGTTGGGGGCTGTCGTGACGTAGTACCATCACTTGACTTATAATCCAAATAAAATCTGGAAGAAACAAGAATTCGATGTGGAAGGTAAGTTCATGCCACCAAAATTAAAACGGAGAACTGTTAGCCATAATGTGTGGCACTGCTTGGTTGGGGGGTGTCGTGACGTAGTACTATTACTTGACTTATAATCCAAATAAAATCTGGAAGAAACAAGAATTACGATGTGGAAGGTAAGTTCATGCCATCGAAATTAAAACGGAGAACTGTTAGCCATAATGTATGGCACTGCTTGGTTGGGGGCTTCGTGACGTAGTACCATCACTTGACTTATAATCCAGATAAAATCTGAAGGATACAAGAATAAAGATGTGGAAGGTAAGTTCATACCACCGAAATTAAACCGGAGAACTGTTAGCCATAATATGTGGCACTGCTTGGTTGGGGGTTGTCGTGACACAGTACTATCACTTGACTTATAATCCAAATAAAATCTGGAAAAAACAAGAATTACGATGTGGAAGGTAAGTTCATGCCATCGAAATTAAAACGGAGAACTGTTAGTCATAATGTGTGGCACTGCTTGGTTGGGGGCTGTCGTGACGTAATACCACCACTTGACTTATAATCTAGATAAAATCTGGAGGAAACAAGAATAAAGATGTGGAAGGTAAGTTTATGCCAGCGAAATTAAACTGGAGAACTGTTAGCCATAATGTATGGTACTGCTTGGTTGGGGGCTTCGTGACGTAGTACCATCACTTGACTTTTAATCCAGATAAAATCTGGAGGAAACAAGAATAAAGATATGGAAGATAAGTTTATGCCACCGAAATTAAACAGGAGAACTGGTAGCCATAATGTATGGCACTGCTTGGTTGGGGGCTGTCGTGACGTAGTACTATCACTTGACTTATAATCCAAATAAAATCTGGAAGAAACAAGAATTACGATTTGGAAGGTAAGTTCATGCTACCGAAATTAAACTGGAGAACTGTTAGCCATAATGTATGGTACTGCTTGGTTGGGGGCTGTTGTGACGTAGTACCACCACTTGACTTATAATCCAGATAAAATCTGGAGGAAACAAGAATGAAGATGTGGAAAGTAAGTTTATGCCACCAAAATTAAACTGGAGAACTGTTAGCCATAATGTATGGTACTGCTTGGTTGGGGGCTTCGTGACGTAGTACCACCACTTGACTTATAATCCAGATAAAATCTGGAGGAAACAAGAATGAAGATGTGGAAAGTAAGTTTATGCCACCAAAATTAAACTGGAGAACTGTTAGCCATAATGTATGGTACTGCTTGGTTGGGGGCTTCGTGACGTAGTACCACCACTTGACTTATAATCCAGATAAAATCTGGAGGAAACAAGAATGAAGATGTGGAAAGTAAGTTTATGCCACCAAAATTAAACTGGAGAACTGTTAGCCATAATGTATGGTACTGCTTGGTTGGGGGCTTCGTGACGTAGTACCATCACTTGACTTTTAATACAGATAAGATCTGGAGGAAACAAGAATAAAGATGTGGAAGGTAAGTTCATGCCACCGAAATTAAACTGGAGAACTGGTAGCCATAATGTATGGTACTGCTTGGTTGGGGGCTTCGTGACGTAGTACCATCACTTGACTTTTAATACAGATAAGATCTGGAGGAAACAAGAATAAAGATGTTGAAGGTAAGTTCATGCCACCGAAATTAAAACGGAGAACTGTTAGCCATAATGTATGGTACTGCTTGGTTGGGGGCTGTCATGACGTAGTACCACCACTTGACTTATAATTCAGATAAAATCTGAAGGAAACAAGAATAAAGATGTGGAAGGTAAGTTTATGCCACCGAAATTAAACAGGAGAAGTGTTAGCCATAATGTATGGTACTGCTTGGTTGGGGGCTTCGTGACGTAGTACCATCACTTGACTTTTAATTCAGATAAAATCTGGAGGAAATAAGAATAAAGATGTGGAAGGTAAGTTCATGCCACCGAAATTAAACTGGAGAACTGTTAGCCATAATGTGTGGCACTGTTTGGTTGGGGGCTGTCGTGACGTAGTGCCACCACTTGACTTATAATCCAGATAAAATCTGGAGGAAACAAGAATAAAGATGTGGAAGGTAAGTTCATGCCACCGAAATTAATTCGGAGAACTGTAAGCCATAAAGTGTGGCACTGCTTGGTTGGGGGCTGTCGTGACGCAGTACTATCACTTGACTTATAATCCAAATAAAATCTGGAAGAAACAAGAATTACGATGTGGAAGGTAAGTTCATGCCTCCGAAAGTACCACCGCTTGAATTATACCAGATACAATCTGGAGGAAAGAAGAGTCACGATGTGAAGGTAAGTTCATGATAATGATGGTTATGATATTTTTAGTCGTGGCAAGGCGACAGATGTTCCTTGGTCAACGTAACTGTGAATCGTCCATCGTAAATCATCAAAACCTAATCATAACCGATTATTTAATATTACCCATCGAAGACGTTCCTCGCCTGAATGGTTTATAATTAATAATCTCATCTTGAAGACTAAAAATCCCTACACATAAGATAGGTACTGTTAGTTTTGTCACACAATAACTGTACACCAACGTGAGTCACTTGATTGCTTTTCCTCAAGAGAGAAAATTCAATCGATAATTACAACTGCATCGACTTAAATGAGTCACGTGCCGCAAATAGTTAAAATACAGGTGAATAAGAGTATTTCATAATGTAGGCCAATTAATAATCTTGTAATCTAATTCCACCTTGAACTTGATAAACGTCAGCTGTCTTCGGTATAAAATTAGAAAGTTCCCACGACACAACGCCAAAGGTACTTACTAAACGAAGGTTAAACAATTAATTGCACATAAATAATTCAATTTTGGAGCCAAAACTTAATTGCTTGGCCAAACATTTGATATTCAAATCATGTTTCTAATGTTTACATGAAAGTGGAATATGTAAATAAAGAAATTTGGCCCGTGGTACTTTTAATTTCTTCGTGGCTTCAGTTTCCGAACCTTGAACTCTGTCGGTGCACTACCGCATGTTACCAAAGTACCGAAGTGGTACCCGGTGACTTAGAAGTGGGCCGTGGGTGTGTCCGGACGGTTGACGCGTGGCCTTTTATGCCTTTTAGCGATTCCACGACCGTCTAGATCGAAGTTCGTAGACACCGTAGATCCTTGACACCGACGTTCCAGTGCATCCGACTCGATTCGTTTGGGCACGGTTGCAGGATTATCGGTGGATGAAGACGAACGTGACTGGAGAATGGACGGGATGTTTTAAGCCACACTCAATGATCTGTGTCGATTAAAGGCACATTACGGAGCACAAGAGAAGTCGGTAAAACAATTTGGTGCCTTATCTCGTGGTAGCATTCATTGTGGTACCATCTGGCGACTTGTACCGATTTTGGATTGAAAATGTAGTTCTAATTACCGACACCATATGGTAAACCGACTTGTTCAAACATCTCCTGACAAACACACCGAAATGCTATTTGAACAACTGTACGTGCTGCAAATATTGATTGGGTGAGATTCATTGTGGTAAATTGTTTCTATTGTAAACTGGGAAATTAATTTGACATGTCCAATTGTTGCGTTATTACAAAAACTACATCTTTTTCAACTTTTCACTGCTGAGAGAAGCTAATTGTGCGTCAGGTGAAAGTATGTGTCGTCGCAATTAAACGATGCTAGTAAAAAAGTCTATAAGTATTAATTAACGAAGGTAATTAATCAGTTAACGGTTTTAAAGAAAACACATTAAAGTTACGACTGAAATGAACCAAAATTATGGTTTACCTTTTTTACTTTTACTTTACTAAGTACTAATAATTTTATTGTGGCAATTTAATAATTTATTGTTAACATCCGACAGGAAAATACTAGTTTCCTTGTAAACTAATTTGCAACATAACTGACACAAATTGTTTGTAACTACTAAAAAACATTTTACGCAAATTCGTTCTCGTTGGAAGACCTAAACGATGGACTGTGACTGGAACACAAAAGAATTCAATTCATTGGATTTCATGGTAACCTCTGTGAGATATAAAATGGTCCGGTTGTTTATGCAAAAAAAACTAATTTAAATTAATTTAAAATCCATAAATTTACTTAATTGATTTCCACATTAATGTTTATCAGTTTTTGTGCGTGTTTATTAAAATTGCAGTTGACATTCCCACACGTAAGTGATATAAATTCAATCGGCATCAATTAATTATACCATATCAGCGATGACTTCCATAAACAAAACAATAAAAGCAATAATAAACAAAAATGTTATTTGCACACTTTCCTACTGCTTTACAAAAAGCGTACAGTGGTGGTCAGAGAAATTAAACATTTTGAGGATGTTTCATAAAAGAATTTAATTAAAATTTTGTCCAGTATAAAAAATACATTTCACTATTATAAATTTTTTTTGCTGTTCCAATATTATTGTTACGTTTTGAGTCAATATTTTTAATAGTAATAATTTAGAAAATTGGACAATTTTTATATCATAAAAAATAAAAAAATCTCTTTTTAGAGAAAAATTAATATCAAATTTGAACAATACGAATTTTTGAGATTTTTCCTTGAAATTTTTATGAATTTTTTTTTACTGTATGACATAATTTGTCACAAAGTACGTCAAAAATAAAATGTCATTAACGCAATTTATTAAGTTTTTTAAATGATTTTATTTTTGATGAACTAGCCTACTTTTGAACTTTCTACCTCTTTTTATTTTGAAAATATTCTGTATAACTTATTCTATTATTGTTGAGCTTTTTGAAAAGGTTATAGACATGGAGAAAAAAAATTTTTTTCATAAAAATTTCAAGGAAAAACGTCAAAATTAGTATTCTTAATTTTTCCTTAAGAAATTTTGATTTTTTCCAATTGACCAAATATGAAAATTAATTTCAAATTTGAACAATACTGATTTTTGAGGTTCTTTCTTGAAATTTTTATGATTTTTTTTTACTGCATGGATATTTTTTTCAGAAAATTCGTCAAAAATAAAGTATTTTCAAAAAAAGTCAATAACGTTATTTTTTAATTTTTTATGATATAAAAATTGTCCAATTTTCTAAATTCTTACTATTATCTTTTTGAGGTTATTTCTTGAAATTTTTATGAATTAATTATTAATTTAATTCATTCAAACATTTTGATTTTTTTCCAAAAATAAGTAATTATGAAAAAAATATAAATATTTTTTTATTAAATATAATAAAAATTACAAATTCACAAATTCATAAAAAATTTAAAAATTACATTATTGACATTCTTTTTTTTTTTGAAAATATTCTGTTTTTTATGAACTTTTTGAGAAAACTATTTTAGGTTAGGTTAGGTTGAAAATATTTTATTTTTAATGAGAAATTTTGATTTTTTTCAATTGGTCAAAACAAGTTCTTCATTATTTGTTAAAATATATGAATAAATACTGATTTTTTTTATTATTTTATTAATATAAAACGTGAAAATTAATTTCAAATTTGAATAATACTGAAAAAATAGTTTTTTCTTGAAATTTTTATAACTCAAACAAACATTAAATTTAATAAAAATTACAAAATTTATAAAAACTTGAAAATTTACGTATTTTTTTTTTTAATATTCTATTTTTGGTGAACTTTTTGAAAAAAAATTAGGTTAGGTTTCTCTGTTTTTTTGAAAATATTCTATTTTTGATGAGCTTTTTGAAAAATAAATAGACACGAAGTATAAATTTTTTTTTTTCATAAAAATTTCAAAGAAAACATTTGTATTGTTCAAATTTAAAATTAATTTTGCCCTAAGACATTTTAATTTTTTTTCAATTGGCAAGTTCTTCATAATATGTTAAAATATATGAAAAAATCTTGATTTTTTTATTTTTCATAACATAAAACGTGAAAATTAATTTCAAATTTGAAAAATTACTCATTTTATGAAATGAATCTTACAGAAAAAATAATTTTCAATTTAAAAAGTACTGATTTTTCTTGAAATTATTATTATTAATACAAACATTTTGGTTTTATCCCAAAAACAACATGAGAAATCATGAAAAAAAACATTTTTTTATTAAATTTAATAAAATTACAAAATTTTCTAAAATTCATAAAAAATTGAGAAATTGCTTTATCGAATTCTTTTTTTTTGAAAATATTCTGTGTTTAATGAACTTTTTGAAAAAAAAAACTAGGTTAGGTTAGGTGGAGTTTCTATCTCCTTTTTTTTTCGATGAGCTGTCTAAAAAAATAGACATGAGTACACAAAAAAAAATTTCTCCAAGAAATTTTGATTTTTTTCAATTGACCAAAACAAGTTCGATATTATATGTTAAAATATATGAAAAAATATTGATTTTTGGATTTTTTATAATATGAAACGTGAAACCTCATTTTAATAAAAATTGTTAAATTTTCAAATATTCATAAAAAAAATAAAAATTACATTATGGACATTTTTTTTGAACAAATAGGGATATGGTATAAAAAAAATTTCGTGCAAAAATCTACAATTTTACAAATTTAAAATTAATTTTTCTCTAAAAATCAGTTACATGGATTTCTATGTATGATAATGATACGAAACAAGCATTCAAAGTTGTTCAAAATTGGTTAAAAGATAATAATGTTGAGGTTTTTGATTGTCCAGGACAAAGCCCGGATCTAAATCCAATTGAAAACTTATAAAACGACATGAAGTCTGGAATTTAATTTCAAACGACCATTTCTAATATCTTGTTGACTCTATGCTTCACCTTTTACAGACGGTTATATCAAACAAAGGGTACTCAACAATATAATGTGTTTAAATGCATTTTATATCTGTGAGCAGCCACATTTCTCATTTATTTTGTTCAGGTACAAAACGAGTGATTGTAGAAAAAATATACGAATTAAATGTATAATTAGAGATGTGCAGTCAATCCTAATTAACAATAAACATCAATGTGTGGCCATTTCTCTGGCCACCATTGCTCACCCTGCGGCACGTCCATCGGTGAAAACCGTTTGTTCCAAAGGAATTTGGAAGATGCGCATATTTATTCATCAAACCGCAATTTAACGTATCACTTTCGACTGCACATCGTCTCGAAAAAACTTTCATACAATGGACGTATTCACACAACGTGTGTGTGTGTGAAGTTTCTAGTTCAGCGATGCACCGGTTCCAATTATTGGCCAAGATTTTAGTTTCATCCATTATTTTATTTCTTTTGTAATCCCGTACAATGGAGCTGGGAAAATACAACACTGGGTTCAATGTAATAATGGTGCACGTAGAAAACGTATTATCAACCTCAAACTTATCAATTTTTTTGTTTATTTCATCGACTATTATTACAGTTTAAATCAATTCAATGGAGTGATAAATCAAATTTAATCTTAATATCCGATTTATCCAATTACGATTCACTTCTGACCTACTGTCGGAGGAAACCGCCTCTTTGTACCATAGGTAGTACCAGATAATTACGTTAACACGGGATTCATAAATTGTAATAACTTGTGACTTCCTTCAAAATCTTTGGAGAAAAATTAATAACAACCGTATCGACGAGACTTTTAAAAATCAGTCACGCTTTGAATAATGCATGAACGACTCAATCAATGGAACTGCCCGCCACAAAAATCGTACAAACATGTCATTAGTCCGTACACAGGAAATTCGAGCCCGTTCAATTTTAATTAAGCCGCAATGGGAAAGATCATAATTAGTGCGTTTAAAGAAGTCTTGATCATCGGCGGTACTGTTATGCGCATCGGTGAACGTACAAAACAAAACAGGTTCCGTGATGCAGTTAAGGAAAATGTGAACTTTGAAAACCGGGCAGAAATCATGCGATTCACGAGTCAGAGGTCGCAGTTTCGGTCTCAAGGGCGGTGGTGACGAGCCCAGTGCACGGCACGAATTTCTCCGGGCACGAGAGAGATGTAAAGCCGGATACTTCAAGGAAAGTGACTTATCCGCTGGGGAATTCGAGTCCCCGGTAAATGGGTCACCGCAGACTGGTGAGGTTTACCAGGCCAGATTCGTTTTCTGTTTTTTTTTTTTGCCTTCGTTTAAGAGGATTGACATTTGATTTGCAGTAAAACTTGGAACGGGTTTGAAGGAGTATCAAGGTTGTGAAACTAACACTCGGACCATCTCGATTATTTTTGGATGTGATCAAGATTAAGGTGAATTTGATACCTCTCAATAATAACAAGAAATTGTCTTAGAAAGGATTGAAACCAAAAACTTTTCTAGGTGGATGATAAAGTGATAACATTAACATGACTGGTTTAGATGTTTTTAATCTGGGAAAACTAATAATTGTATACATTAAATTAATCTTCAACATCTGCAATTATATTGCATGTCCACTAATGTCTAATTATAGATGATTACACAAGTTTCATCCGTCTTAGACTTTATAATTAAATGTGATGAATTTCAATAAACTAACTATCTTATCAAAATTATTCAATAAATCTCGAATTTACACACATGATATAATTTAAAGTAATCAAGGTGGTCAAGGTCAAAAAGATTTTAAAAAGGTAATTGAAAATATGAGTACAATATTGGGAATAAAGTTATTGAACTATGAAGTGTTAGCTAAAATATTAGGTCGGTCAGGATTTGTTATGGTTTATGATACTGTTGATTAGTTCAGTATTCAACCTCAACTTTCTCATAACTTTCAAACCTTGAATAAATGGAATAAACTGTTTAATCTAAATAAATTATAGTCCTTATACATAATCAAAATTTATTATTAATAATAATCATGTATAGTGCATTTGACAGTTGTAACTGACTGAAGCTTTAAACTAATCTCAGATATTATTATTTTTGAACTGATGTAGATTAAGGCAAAAATTTACCTTTCAAACTAATGAAATATCATCACTGTTATTAATATTAAGACTCCAACTTACATATAAATTTCATTGAATGCTTAACTTATCACATCTCTAAGATTCAAAACTGTCATTTGGAGCGCCGCAGGTTTTTAATTTCAATTATTTTTGTATGCGATGAAGCTTAAGGTGATTTCTTTAGTTTTCAATTTGATAAAATATCATCACTGATATCAATATTAAGGCTAAATTCTAAACTTGTAAAATAATTTCATTGAATTCTTATTCTGACATATCTAAAGACAACTTGGATCAGTTCAAATTTTTGGACTGATGCAGCTTAATGCGAATTTTTTACCTTTCCAACTGAGAAAATATCATCACTATTATGACATGATTTTAAAATTCGAAACACATTTCATTGAATTCTTATCTTAACACTTCACAAGGTTAAAAATTAATAGCTGAACCATGTCAGGTTTTTAGAACGATTAGTTGTGAACTGATAAAGCTTAATGGTGATTCTCTACATTTCAAACTGATGGAATATCATCACTGTTATCAATGTCAATTTCATTGAATTCTTATCTTGTAACATCTTAAGTTCAGAAATTAACACTTGGACCATGTCAGGTTTTTAAAACGATTATTTTTGGATTGAGTTTAATGTTAATTCTTCACCTTTCAAACTGATCGAATATCATCATTTTTATCAATATCGTAATTTAAATCCAAACTTCTAAATATATTTCATTGAATTTTTGTCTTAATACTTCTTAAGGTTTAAAACCAATAGCTGAACCATGTGAATTCTACACATTTCAAACTGATGGAATATCATCACTTTTATCAATATCAAGACTTAAAACCATGTCAGGTTCTTAGAACGATTATTTTTGGATTGATGTAGCTTAATGTGAATTATTTACCTTTCAAACTCATAGAATATTATCATTTTCATCAATATCACAACTTAAATCCAAATTTCCAGTCTGGTTTCATTAAATTCTTGTCTTAACACTTCTCAAGATTAAAAACTAATAACTGGACCATGTCAGGTTTTTGAAACTATTATTTGTGAACGATTATTTTAAACTGATGGAATATCTTTGTCAGATATTGGAACGATTATTTGTGAAGTGATAAAGCTTCACTACATTTCAAACTGATGGAATATCATCACTGTTATCAATATCAAGACTTAATTCCAAACTACCGAATTAATTCATTGAATTCTTATCCTGACACATCATGAGGTTAGAAACACTTGGACCATGTCAGGTTTAGAACGATTATTCTTCACCTTTTAAACTGACGGGATATCTTTGTCAGATATTGGAACGATTATTTGTGAAGTGATAAAGCTTAATGTGGATTCTCTGCATTTCAAACTAATGGAATACCATCACTTTTATCAATATCAAGACTTAATTCCGAACTAGCGAACTAATTTCACTAAATTCTTATCCTGACACATCTTAAGATTAGTAATTAACACTTGGATCGTTTTTATAACGATTATTTTTGGATTTATGAAGCTTAATGTGAATTCTTTACCTTTCAAACTGATGGAATGTCATCATTTTATTCAATATCATAATTTAATTCCAAACTTCCAGACAGATTTTTTTAAATTCTTATCTTTAACACTTCTCAAGGTTAAAACCTAATCGCTGATAAAGCTTAATGTGTATTCTTTAGCTCGTGAATTGATGAAACTTAATGTAAATTTTCTACATTTCAAACTTATGGAATATCACCAGTGTTATCAATATGAAGACTTAATTCCAAACATCCAAACTATTATTTTTAGTTTGATAAAGCTTAATATTAATTCTTCACCTTTCAAACTGAAGGAATATCATAACCCAATTCTAAATTTCCAAATAGATTCCATTAAATTCTTATCTTAACACATCTCAAGGTTAAAAACTAATAGTTAGACCATCTCAGGTTTTTGGAACGATTATTCCTGAATTGATGAAGCCTAATGTGAATTCACTACATTTCAAACTGATGGAATATCACCACTATTATTAACATCAAGACTTAATTCCATCTCAAGGTTCAAAACTGACACTTGAACCATCTCAGGTTTTTGCAACGATTTTTTTGTTATGTGAACCTCTTCATTTTAAACTCATGAAATATCAAAAAGACTCAATTCCAAACTTTCATCAAATCTCAGGATCTGTGTTATAAAGGAGTAAAAGCAATAATTTAAAAATTTTAGCAAAGACAAACTTTTCTTGGGAAAAAAATGTCTTTGCTAAGAAAAGACATTTACTTGACATTGTATACATTAAAATTACTTTCAACCACTGCAATTATGTTCATGATTCCACTAATTTCTAATTATAGACGTTTACACACGCTTCATCTATCTTAGATTTCATAATTAAATGAGAATTTCAATAAACTGTTAAAACTAATTTATTCAGTAAATATTGAGTTGAATTTTTCATTAAAAGTGATAATTTTTATTCAAATCATGTGTGCAAGGTCAAAGAGATTTTAAAAATTAATTGAAAATGTAAGATAACGAAATTAGAAATCGATTTATTGAACTAGTTATGAAGTGTTAGCAAAAATATTAGATCGGTCAGGATTTGTTATGGTTTATAATATTGTTTATTTGTTTGGTACTCAACCTCAATTTTATCATGATTTTCAATTCATTTAAATAAATTTATAATATTTATACCATATTTACAATAACTTGGGACTTCATAAAAATATTTATTGCTGGCAATAAAGTCCAAAATTTATTATTAATGATCGTTCAGCACCTGTGCCTTTGACAGTTGTAACCGATGGACTATCATCGCTATTATTAATAAAACTAATTTCATTGAACCCATATCCTGAGATACCTCACACCTTAATTTTTTTGTCATAAATTATTTAAACAAAAACATTCCGTTGACCCAACAGAGATTTTGTTTGTTCAAACGTGTGTGCAAACATTACGAAAATCTGACTAGATAATTTGTTTTACTGTATTAGCACTATTAAGCAACCGCAATTTTGCATAAATCACCAACACCGAACAAAACCAACAGGCAAAAATCCATTTTTAATGCACCGCATGTTTTACGACCCGAACCGCTAAAGATGTGAAAGCTGAACATCTCCGATCGAATTGTGTTAAGTGCATAAATTTTTCAAACGGCCCATTAATGAAACACAGTTAAGCAAATATAAATTGTTGGTGTCCAAACGGAGATAAAACCCGAAGATAACAGTAATTGTGCGATACCCGAGGAGTAGCGGATTTTCTATATGGATGTATCATATTTATGGCCTGAACCTGCGGAGTACCGGTATCGGTACTCCGTGCGGAGACGTCCACAAGGACAGGACACCCGATATATTGACCTATGTTCGGATACCTGTTGCCCGCGAAACTACGGCTAACTTAATTAATCCAATAATCGATTCCGGCACAACCGTAATTGGAATTTATCCAGCGGAGACCAATTTTTAACGGACCGCATCGGACTACGTGTAAACTTTTGCCGAATTTGAATTACAAATTTCTTAGATCTGCTCCACATTATTATTTATATATTTTTTTTTCAATTCTCGGTGTTTACCTGCAGTGAAAAAATTGTATTAATCCTTTGTCATAATGTTTGTAATATTGCACTGCACTCGCGTAACGGTGACACCTTTTAACACATCACTTGTATCGGTTCGCACTGTACTATGGTACGCAATCGGTGGATATCAAATGCTGTTACCTTAATTTACCTGTGCACTCGCAGGACAGCGCTCCAAGTGTACAGGTGGAGAACTAGAAAGTTTACTCACCTACACTAAACTACAGACGAGTTACGCTGACAATAGTCCATTAACTACCTATTTTTTATAAATAACGAATTAGATGCACATTATAGAAATCAGAGTATTTATTTATTTTTATTTTTTTGGAAATTCGCTTATCTGTTATCTCTTATAATTCTTATCACATGTCAGCGTTTAGTAAATAACACCTTAAAACAATGTGATAAGATTTGTTTTGTTAAATACTTGGTACTACTTTTGAATATTGCTTAAATGTAACTACTATTGCACAAAAATTTGTTTTACAATATAAACAGGTTCATCTGCATATAATAGTCGCATCTGTCGCCAGTTTATGTGTATTTTTTACAACCATAAATATCACTAGTTTTCTCCATACTTCTGTCTGGGTACAAACAAGTGTAATTCAAAACATTATACACTTTCTCTGATTATTTATATATAAATAAAAAGCACATTCTTGAAGGAATTGAAATATATTAATTAATTCTTTACAAATAATCATTTTTTGAATAACTTTCCGTACATTGACAAATTATTAAATAACTTATTGTTAATAATTAACCGTCTATATAACTATTTTATTATATTATTTAGTGTTCATAATATTTAAAATATTTATCAGAAATGATCATCATTTTGGACATCCCTTTAAATTTTCGAAATTTTTGACATTAGTTTGGACACCCCTGTAAATTGCTTTAAAAATGTGTTATGTAACGTTGGTTGCATAACTAATTCAAATTTATTTCTAAATGTTTATAAATAATTTTCAGCATACCAATTCTTTATTTGTTAATTAACAATTCGCGACAATTAATTTTTAAAATGCATGTCGTATTTTTAGGTTGTGTGATCCTAACCACACTTTCGATCTGTCAAAACATGTCAACGTCACAAATTGTAAATACTAAATAAAAATGAAAATGGAAACGCCGAAGAAAAGTTATGCGGAACTGCAGGCCAGTCTGCAACAAGAACTGGAAAAAATTAAACTGGAAGAGGTAATGTGTGTGTAAATTAATTCGACGACCGGTTTTCTAATTTGTTTCAATACAGGAAACTCTGGTCCAAGAACTCAACAACTTTCACAGTCAAAGAGCGTATTACCACGACAAAATCAAAGGGCTCAACAAATTGATACCGACGTTAAAAATCGTAAAACAGGAGGCTCAGGAGCTGGTCGGAACGATTAATGACATATCCGATTCCTCCGAACAAATCAGCGGTAAAATTAGGCAACTGGACATGGCCAGAGTAAGTATTTCGCATGAAAGCAACCACAAAATTAATTAGTTGTTGTTTTAAGAGCAACGTGGTGGAATGTCAACAAAGAGTAAGTGACCTAATCGACTTGGAAATCTGCTCTCAAGGCGTCCAAGCGGCTATCCTGGACTCGGATTACGAAAAAGGAGCGGCACATGTGCACAGATTCTTGTCAATGGACCAGTACCTTTTGAAAAGAACAGCAACAGACATGGAGAATGTTACAAACATGATGAAATCAGTTCGCACACTGCAAGATGCTGCTGGTCAGCTGAGAGCAATAGTTGAGCACAAGTTTAATGAGGCTGTGAAATCTGAAGACTTGGTGGGCATTGAGAGGTTTTTCAAGATTTTCCCTTTGTTGGGTGTGCATGAAGATGGAATCAGGGAGTTCTGCACTTATCTGAGGACCAAACTGGCTGCCACAGCTGATAAAAATTTAAAAAGTGCCATTAGCACACCTGTAGGGGACAAAAGGCACAGTATTATATTTGCAGACACTTTAAACCTGTTGTTTGAAGGCCTGGCCAGAATCATAGACACTCATCAGCCCCTGCTTGAGACCTATTATGGACCTGGCAGATTATTATCCGCAATCAGTATTTTGCAAAAGGAGTGTGATGTGCAAACTAAAAGGATTATTAATGAGTGGAAGAGTGTAAGACAAATCACCAAAAAGATGCAAACAATCACTGATGTCTCAAGGATGTCCACCACCTCCAGTTTTAGTAAAATTGAAAAGATTGACCCAAAAGATTTGGACATTCTCATTGGAGAAGTCACATTAATGCATTATAGAAGTGAATTGTACATAAGGTTCATCCACAGGAAGGTTAATGTAAGTTAACACAAAACTAATTTATAAATAATGTTGTTCAAGCAACATTTTGCAGTCTGACATGGAGGTGGGTATTCCTGAAACAGATGCCAAAACTGCAATGTTGAAGAACTTGGAATTACTGCTAAAAAACAGTGACTTAAGCCAATCTAAGCATGAGTTATTGTCACATTATTTAAGATTAGAGCAATACTTTATGGAGGAATCAGTTGCTAAAGCTGTAAATATGGATGTCTTAGAGGCATCACAGCAAACTTCCAGCATGGTTGATGATACGTTTTTCATTGTCAGAAAATGTATTAGGTCAGTACTCTCCTCTACAGATAATTAGATGTTTTAACTGTTTATATTTAGGCGCTCAATATCTACTGGAAGTTTGGATGGAATATGTGTTATCATAAACAACGCTTGCCGAGTTCTGGAGAACGATTTCTGCGAAATTTTGCGTGGACGCCTCAAGCAGGGTTACCCTTCTGGATATCTGGACCTGACACAAGCTTATAATGTGCTTCAATCTTCTATACAACAGGGAAGACTGCAGTCTGGAGATACTGAACAGTCAAGAACTGCTTTTATTGTAAACATTTCAACCAGTAACTAAGTTTTATGCTCAAATGGTTAATTTCTAGGTGGCTTTAAACAATGCAGACGCAGCAATTGAATATGTAGACACATTGTGTGATAGTGTGCTGAAAGAAATTGATCAAGCACTGCCCAAAATGAACAGCAATGAAAGGGGGAAGCTTGAGAGTTGCCTCTCAGGCCTTTCATCAGTTACGACGAATTTGAAAGAAGTTATAGAATATGGAATGCAACAGTTGAGGGCTAGTGCCATTAAACCCAGAATTAACCCATGGGTTGATGCTTTTCTGAATGTCAATCACCAGATGACTGAGGTATAAAAATAAACTGGATCAATTTCATGTTAATGTGTTGTATCTTCTGTTTAGGACGAGATATCGACGTACGAAGCTGGTGAAACCTTCGTTCAGACTTTGATCATGAATTTAGATTCCTTACTGTCATCGTTTAAAGACGTTTTATCTCCCGCCAACTATGACGCATTTACGGCAGTTGTGACCGCAGAAGTGACCCAACGTTTTGAAAAAGTTGTTTTAAAGTCCACATTCAATAGGGTAAATTTAAAATACCCAATGATTAAAATATCTACAATATAATTTTTTAGTTGGGAGGCTTAATTTTGGATAAAGAAGTGCGATCTTTGGCAGGTTTTATCACAACAACCACCTCCTGGTCCGTCAGAGATAAATTCGCCAGATTGACTCAAATAGCCACAGTATTAAACTTGGAACAAGTGGGTGAGATCAACGATTATTGGGGAAATCACGATGGTGCCCTCACTTGGAGGCTTACCCCATCAGAGTTGAGAACCATTATGGCACTTAGGTATGGCATAAATACGTCTTTATTTTGTAGGTATTGTAATGGTTTATTTTGCAGGACTGACTTCAAAGTGGATGATATTAGAAGAATTAAACTGTAAACTTAGTCTTTTATTTAATTATATATTATTTATAATAAACTGTTTATAAATGTTTTGTGCGTTTTAATGTGGGTTTAAAATAAAACTACTAAATTTACGGCAGTTGTGACCCAACGTTTTGAAAAAGTTGTTTCAATAGAGTAAATTTAAAATATCCAATAACTAAAATATCTTCAATATCATTTTTTAGTTGAGAGGCTTACTTATGGATACAGAAGTATGATTTCTGGCAGGCTTCATCATAACAACAAGCTCCTGGTCAGTTAAGAGATAAATTCGCCAGACTGACCCAAGTAGCCACAGTATTAAACTTTGAACGAGTGAGATCAACGATTATTGGGGAAATCACGATGGTGCCCTCACTTGCAGCCTTACCCCATCTGAGTTAAAAACCATTATGGTATGCCATAAATAACTCTACTTTGAAGCTATTGTAATGGTTTGTTTTACAGGACTTTAAACAAATTAAACTGTAAATTTAGGCTTCTATTTAATTGTATATTGTTTATAATAAACTGTTTATAAATATAGTGTGTGTTTTAATGTGGGTTTAAAATAAAACTACTCATTTTGGTGTTATTTTTATGTACACAACCTTTTGACAAGAATATACAGAGTAAATTGTGCTTGCATAACAAATTCTACAATTGTATACAGTTACCAGGACGGACAAACTGTTTTATATATAATTTACTGAGACGTTCAAATATTTGATTAGCGATGAAACTCGTACACCAGAACATACAAAAAAATGTTAATACAGGTTTTCGAAAATTTTTATCACAGAATATGTCAGTATTAATTAAAATTCTTACAAAAAACAAAATCAAACATGATGCTATCCATCAGAAAAACAGTCTCTCTCAAAGGCCACATTCCCTGAACAAAATTACATAAATATACAAAAAAATATTGTTCATATCTGTTTGTTCCTGTGGAATCCTACTCTTTGTACTGTTTCCAGTAAAATTCTTGCTTTACTCTGACAAAAAAATAATTATATAAACATGATGTCATGTTATATCCATTCAGATGTCAATTTTGGGGACTCGCCCGAACTGGGACATAACTGAATGTACATTACATCACTTATAAATATTGAATAGCAAAGTGTGAGCACTGTAGGTTTAGCAAAACTAATGAACTAATTAAACATATACACAACAGTAAAAAATATATCCTTAAATAACTAATAGCGTCAATTTAAACAAACTGTAGTCAAACAGCAAACTTATAATAACTAATGTTCACATTTTGCTGCATACTGAGCATACACTTTTAAAAATACACTATACAACATAAATAAATAACGTATTCGAAGCAGAGAAAACCTAGTGAACAGTAGAGTTAAAAGGACTGTTATTTTCATTCAAGGCAACCACATGTAATTTGATTTTTAAGTCCTTAAGCGTATTATTAACTACGTTTTACATGTTACAAACTAAAACTAATATTGTTTAATATTATATTCATAGATGAAAGCGTTTTTTGGCATAACTTTGATATACGTTCCCCACTGTACAAAGGGCTACAGAACCGAATAAATAAGACTTGTTACAAATAAATAAACATTAGGAAGCTAAAATTATAATCGGACGTGTCCGCCAAAAAGTTAGAGAGAATGAAAGAGAAATATACATGTTTTCAAGTCGATCATCAAGAATTGTTGGTGTTGTTGTTATACTGAGAGGGGGTCCTAAATGTCCAAGGCCACGGGCCTGAGTACTGCTGCCCTCATAAGAACGGGTTGTTCGAATTCATCGCCCCAGTCGCACCCACCTAAAAACCAACAGAGAGTTAAGCTATATTCGTACAAGATGAAACCCCAACAGTCCACTATTAGAGGCTTCCTCACCTTGAAAGGGTTCGGGGGCCAGGCGCCCGTGCCGTTGACGGCCGGCATCGGATTCATCGTCGGATAGGCGGCGAGCGGTTGGAAGCCCTGCGCGAATCCGTTCACCTTGAATGGATTGGCGAACGGCTGCATGCCGTTGGTGCCGTTCCCGTTGCCGTTCACCACCGTCGTCGACCAGTTCATGGCGCCGGTGCCGTTCGCGTTGAACGGATTCGACACGCCGTTCGTCGTGCCGTTCTCCTGCTGCGGCGCTTGGAAGGCACTCATGAAATTACCTGCAACACCTAACGTTAGTCTCACGTTTCGATTGTTGTTTTTGGGACGTACTTTGACTAGGTGAGCCGAAGATCGAGCTCTGCGGAGACGAAGAACTGTACATGGAACCGGTCGGTGTGGGTGAACTGTACAGGGACCCGTTGGATCCCGTCGATCCCCAATCGAGGGTGGACTGTGATTTGAGGGCGTTGTCCAGGTCTTTGAGGGCGGCGTACTTGTCTTCCACCGGGGGCGGTGGGGCGGTCTGTTGGTGCTGGGTCCAGCCGTTCGTGCCGTTCGTGCTGGTGCCGTTCAAGCCGTTCTGGACGCCGTTCAGGGGAGCGGGTGTCAATAAACCTGTAATCAAGGATAAGGCTGTTGTTACATGATGAATTTGACATTTATTAGATTAATTATTAAATTCGGCGAAAAGCAATGAGAGATTACAAATTAAAATGTTGGACAATGGGAATATGAATTTGTGATCTTTCATTGGAATGCAAGTTAAAGGCCTGCAAATTAAAAACAATGTACAGTAGTGGACATAATTTTAGCAACTTATTAAAATATAAAATTTTTTTTATTTTTTATTTTTTTGAAAATATTTTATTTTTGACTAACTTTCTGAAAAATAAAATAGCGATACAGTACAAAGAAATGTTCATTAAAATTTCAGGGAAAAACCTCAAAAATATTGCTAAAATTTGAAATTAATTTTCACATTTTATAATATAAAAAATTAAAAAATCAATATTTTTTCGTATATTTTTTAACAAATAAGGTCAACTGAAAAAAAAAAAACAAAATTTCTTAGGCAAAAATCAATTTTAAATTTGAACAATACAAATTTTTTTCCATGAAATGTTTATGAAAAAAAAAAAAAAAAAAATGTATACTCTATGTTCTTTTTGGAAAGCTCATCAAAAATAGAATATTTTCAAAAAAAAGTCAATTACGTAATTTTTTATGAATTTTTGAAAATTTTTATTAAATTTATTAAAATAATATTTATATTTTTTTATGATTTGTCATGTTTTTGTTTTTGGAAAAAACCAAAATGTTTGAATTAATAAGTGTGTTCATAAAAATTTCAAAAAAAAACCTCAAAAAATAGTATTTTTTTTTTTAAATTGAAAAACTGCCGATTTTTTGGCGACTTTTTTATACTATATGTTTATTTTTTCAAAAGGTACATCAAAAACGGCAGATATTCAAAAAAATGTCAATAATGTAATTTTTCAATTTTTTTTTTGAATATTTGAAAATTTAGAATTATTATTAAAATGAGGTTTTACGTTTTATATTAAAAAAAATCAAAAAATCAATATTTTTTCATACATTTTAACATATAAAGAAGTACTTGTTTTGGTCAATTGAAAAAAATCAAAATTACTTAGGGAAAAATTAATTTTCAATTTTTGATTGGAGGATAATATATTTTTGTCCAAACTTTGAACTTTTTTGATTCCAACGGTTTCTTTACTGAAATACATCCTTAATAATTTTGACAATTCAGTCGACGTCTGATTTTATTAGACACACTTTTATTGACTCGATTAATTCACTTTTTATTTGTCTAGAAGATATAAAAGGAATGATTTGATTGTTAGGACGTTTTCTTATTGTATTTTCACCAGAGAATATTACATCATATTTGTTAACAAAACAATTTCTGGAGAGCATCTCATGTTTTTAACGGTGTCAGCAATATCTAGACCTTGATGTTTGGCTGCAATATTTAACATTTTAAAGAGTTGCTGTAATAATGACCACTGCTGTAACTTACATTGTAAAATGAAATTTTAGTGACAATGTACCTATGGTTGGTTAATAACCATACCCCTATGCTGCTATAAACTATAATAAAAAAGGTACTAAAGTTAAAAACACAAAATATGGAAGTCAACAAAAACGTAGCTTGAGCTGTGACTACAAATGCCAAAAATAATTGAAACAAATTAAGGGTAAGACGAATGTAAATTAGTAAAAATTGTAGAATTGGAATTTATTTTGCTCTTCTACTGCGGTGCTGGTGACTTACTGCGCAGATTATTGTTTGAACACTTTGGAAATAGAGGCACTTCGTTCAATACGGGGCCGTTATTGGTGAACTTCAGATCAAATATACTGAAGCTGTTGGAGGCTGAAATGAAACATTTTATCACACAAAAAATTCAGCTAGTATTCATTATTATCAGACGTGAGGCACTTCTTTAAAATATGTGTTTGTGACAACAAATAGATTACAATTAGTTGACACAGGCGTATTTATTATAGTTCGTTTCGAAAAGTCTTGATACAGACGCAAACATCCTGCAACACGTCCAAGTCAAACAATGTTATTCATCCTCAACTCAAGGACAATTCGCGAGAACTCAAGAAACCTAATTAAGCGACCATTTTTTTTTTCTAGAACTAGCACTTGATTCACCATGTCATTAATTAACTTATTTTAATTAATTTAAGGCAATTAAACGGATGTGTACAAACCAAAAACCGCTTTATCGGAAGAGAAAGTCGACGGTTTAAAATCGTTAAAAAAACAGGAAAGTACGTTAAATGAACACATGTAAAATCGGGTAATTTAGATACCACAGGCATTCCTTCAAAGTGTTTTTAGATACCGACCCCCCTAACGACGACACCACTTAAGAGACTCCATTTATTATTATTCGTGTAATTGCCTGGCATATTAATTCCTTCCTTTTTAGATAGCGTCAAGATTTATACACACACAAAGTGCACCATAATCGACGTAAACAAAATTGTGTTTCCAGTGAGATCACTCGTAACATGCAAAGTTTAAAGGTTTAACAGTTTCGTGCAATAAAGAAAAACACTCCCTTACATTATTCCAGCATAAATATTAATAAAACTTGCAAAACAACCTTCATCAATGATGTATTCATACTTTCAAATTAAAGCTACATCTTCCCCAAAGAAATAATTCCAAGGCTTAAGAAACATATTTTTGGTACTATTATGTGGTGGGTTACTGGAAATCGATAAAGGATGAACCATTTCAATGCAATAACTAACTAAATATGAGTGGTATCACCAGAAAATACCTTTTCCAAAAGTATTTTTTGCACTGAAATACCTCTAGAATGAAGCTACATCTTCCCCAAAGAAATAATTCCAACACTTGACACACATATTTTTTGTACCATTATGTAGTAGGTTACTGGAAATCGATAAAGGATGAACCATTTCAATGCAATAACTAACTACATATGAGTGGTACCACCAGAAAATGCCTTTTTCCAAAAATATTTTTTACACTGAATACCTCCGGAATGAAGCTACATCTTCCCCAAAGAAATAATTCCAAGGCTTGACACACATATTTCTAGTACTATTATGTGGTAGGTTACTGGAAATCGATAAAGGATGGACCATTTCAACACAATAACTAACTAAATATGAGTGGTACCACCAGAAAATGCCTTCTTTCAAAAATATTCTTTACACTGAAATACCTCCAGAATGAAGCTACATCTTCTCCAAAGAAATAATTCCAAGGTTTGACACACATATTTTTAGTACTATTATTTAGTAGGTTACTGAAAATCGATGAAGGAGGGACCATTTCAACGCAATAACTAACTACATATGAGTGGTACCACCAAAAAATGCCTTTTTCCAAAAATATTTTTTACAGTGAAATACCTCCGGAATGAAGCTACATCTTCCCCAAAGAAATAATTCCAGGGTTTGACACACATATTTTTAGTACTATTATTTAGTAGGTTACTGAAAATCGATGAAGGATGGACCATTTCAACGCAATAACTAACTACATATGAGTGGTACCACCAAAAAATGCCTTTTTCCAAAAATATTTTTTACACTGAAATACCTCCGGAATGAAGCTACATCTTCCCCAAAGAAATAATTCCAAGGTTTGACGCACATATTTTTAGTACTATTATTTAGTAGGTTACTGAAAATCGATGAAGGATGGACCATTTCAACGCAATAACTAACTACATATGAGTGGTACCACCAAAAAATGCCTTTTTCCAAAAATATTTTTTACACTGAAATACCTCCGGAATGAAGCTACATCTTCCCCAAAGAAATAATTACAAGGCTTGACACACATATTTTTAGTACTATTATGTAGTAGGTTACTGGAAATTGATAAAGGATGGACCATTTCACGCAACAACTAACTACATATGAGTGGTACCACCAGAAAATACCTTCTTCAAAATAATTTTTTGCACTGAAATACCTCCAGAATGAAGCTACATTTTCCCTAAAGAAATAATTCCAAGGCTTGACACACATATTTTTAGTACTATTATGTAGTAGGTTACTGGAAAGCGATAAAGGATGGACCATTTCAACGCAATAACTAACTACATATGAGTGGTACCACCAAAAAATGCCTTTTTCCAAAAATATTTTTTACACTGAAATATCTCCGGAATGAAGCTACATCTTCCCCAAAGAAGTAATTTCAAGGTTTGACACACATATTTTTAGTACTATTATTTAGTAGGTTACTGAAAATCGATGAAGGATGGACCATTTCAACGCAATAACTAACTACATATGAGTGGTACCACCAAAAAATGACTTCTTTCAAAAATATTTTACATTTTACTTCAGTGTATAAAATATTTTTGGAAGAAGGCATTTTCTGGTGGTACCACTTATATGTAAACATTCTATTGTAATGCTACATTCTTTACCGATTTCGATTAACCTACTAATAGTACTAATAAAAATATGTCGATTAAAATTTAAAACTTCCAGTCTTTGCATATTTTTTGTAGAGTAGTAGTTCCATTCTCAAAGTTTTAAGCTGGTTTATTAAAGTATTTTCTAGTGGTACCACCCATATGTAATTATTAATTTGAAATGGTGAGGGCAAAAAGGAAAGATTGTTATTAGAGTAGCTATTCATAATACATTTCTCACTAATTAATGTGTGATGATTAAACCCCGTTGGGGACCTAATTCGTGTACTCTAAAGGTGTGAAGGTGTGTTAAAACCATACGAAAAAACAAAACAGACCAAATAAGAACAACTCATTAATTAAAGACAAAATAACTAAATGTCAGATTAGATTTGTAAACTTTACACTCGAATATAAATAGACGTCCCATTATGTTGTGGTATCTTTGTTGTGAGAAAGTGTGTGACACACTTATGCCCGATATCTATTCACTTTTTATAATAACGAAATGATACCTGACCTCGCACAATTTATATGATTAAAGTCGTGCATGTACAGACTGCATAATACCAGCCATGAAAAAAAAAGGGAAAGTCGTCGATGTGGTTCCGGTAAAATTGTTAACGATTCGGGATCACAGTGTGACATGGTCAAGGACGAAGCCTCGCCGTCGTGTAATTCATTAAATAACCAACATTTAATTAAGTGGAAAAAATATTTCTGCGTGTATTGTGTGGCATTAAATCATTACAAATTCATTAGCTGTGAATCCGTAATGGGTACACCGGTAAATGACACCCTTAGAAAAATTGATTACTATTAAAAATTAATAGTTTAAACAAATCGACGATTCGATATGGTCAAGGACAAACAGCGGCAAATACGTTAAATAATCAACATTTAATTAAATAAAGAATTATATTTCCAGGTATGCACGTCAATGGGATTTTGCAAGTTGTGCCGAACCAGAAAAAATCGGTTGGTGATCCTTGCCGTCCATCCTTGGGTCTCTAATTCCCAGCACAAACGTCGGATTGTGTTAAGTGAACGAGCACAAGCCCACCGTGTCTGTGTTAATTGGTAAAATCGCATCCAAGGCCAATCGGTTCTCACTAACCGCGTTTTCGTTTCGTTTAGAAACTCCCGTGTTTTTTCTTTTTTATACTACGTCGTTGTTTGAAGCACTGAACGGGGGAAAGGTCGTTTCCTCGGTTCGACACTGGACCGTCGTCTTGCGGTTTTTCACGGTCCGCCGCTATCTTTTCCTCGTCCACTTTTTCCGTCCATTGTCTTGGGAACAGTGCAGTCGGACCACCGGTACACCAGTTGCGTTGGGTACCACGGCGGCCGCCGTGCTTGAATACGCCATTGATGAAGGTTTTTTTGCATGTTTTATTAATATTTATGCTGGAATAATGTAAGTGTTTTTCTTTGTTGCACAAAGAAGCCATTTTCTGGTGGTACCTCCAGAACGAAGCTACATCTTCCCCAAAGAAATAATTTCAAGGCTTGACACACATATTTTTAGTACTATTATGTAGTAGGTTACTGGAAATCGATAAAGGATGGACCATTTCAACGCAATAACTGACTACATAAGAGTGGTACCACCAGAAAATACCTTCTTCCAAAAATATTTTTTACACTGAAATACCTCCAGAACGAAGCTACACCTTCCCCAAAGAAATAATTTCAAGGCTTGACACACATATTTTTAGTACTATTATGTAGTAGGTTACTGGAAATCGATAAAAGATGGACCATTTCAACGCAATAACTAACTACATATGAATGGTATCACCAGAAAATGACTTGTTTCAAAAAAATTTTTTACACTGAAGTACTTCCAGAATGAAGCTACATCTTCCCTAAAGAAATAATTCCAGGTTTGACACACATATTTTTAGTACTATTATGTAGTAGGTTACTGGAAATCGACAAAAGATGAATCATTTCATCGCAATAACTAACTACATATGAGTGGTACCACCAGAAAATGCTTTCTTCCAAAAATATTTTTTACATTGAAATACCTTCAGAATGAAGCTACATCTTCCCCAAAGAAATAATTCCAAGGCTTGACACACATATTTTTAGTACTATTATGTAGTAGGTTACTGGAAATCGACAAAGGATGAACCATTTCAACGCTATAACTAACTGCATATGAGTGGTACCACCAGAAAATGCCTTCTTCCAAAAATATTTTTTACACTGAAATACTTCCAGAATGAAGCTACATCTTACCCAAAGAAATAATTTCAAGGCTTGACATACATATCTTTAGTACTATTATGTAGTAGGTTACTGGAAATCGATAAAAGATGGACCATTTCAACGCAATAACTAACTACATATGAATGGTACCACCAGAAAATGACTTGTTTCAAAAATATTTTTTACACTGAAATACCTCCAAAATGAAGCTACATCTTCCCCAAAGAAATAATTCCAATACTTGACACAAATATTTTTAGTACTATTATGCAGTAGGTTACTGGAAATCGATAAAGGATGGACCATTTCAACGCAATAACTAACTACATATGAATAGTACCACCAGAAAATGACTTATTCGAAAAATATTTTTTACACTGTAGTACCGCCAGAATGAAGCTACATCTTCCCCAAAGAAATAATTCCATGCTTGACACACATATTTTTAGTACTATTATGTAGTAGGTTACTGAAAATCGATAAAGGATGAACCATTTTAACGCAATAACTAACTACATATGAATGGTACCACCAGAAAATGACTTATTCGAAAAATATTTTTTACACTGTAGTACCGCCAGAATGAAGCTACATCTTCCCCAAAGAAATAATTCCATGCTTGATACACATATTTTTAGTACTATTATGTAGTAGGTTACTGAAAATCGATAAAGGATGAACCATTTTAACGTTATAACTCTAACTATATATGAGTGGTACCACCAGAAAATGCCTTCTTCCAAAAATATTTTTTACACTGAAATATCTCCAGAACGAAGCTACATCTTCCCCAAAGAAATAATTCCAATGCTTCACACACATATTTTTAGTACTATTATGTTGTAGGTTACTAGAAATTGGTAAAGGATGTATCATTTCAAAACAATGGTTACATATGGGTGGTACCATCAGAACATGCGTTCTTTCAAAAATCTGTTCTGAATACCTTCTGAATGAAGCTTCATCTTTCCCTATAATTACATATAGGTGGTACCACCAGAAAATATCTTATTCCAAAAATCTTTTTTACTAGGAATATCTCCACAATGAAGGTACATCTTTTTGCCCAAATACAAATAATTCCCAACTAAACTAATTTCAGTACTTCTGATTCAAAATGAAGCCACATTATCCTCAAAAGAATTTCAAGAAATATTTTTAGCTAGTATGATCAGGTATTTAAATTTTCTAGTTGAAACTACTAATAACCTTGCTATTCATTAAACCAGATTCTGATTCAACTTGTCTTGTCATAAATACATCCCTTGATAAATTAACCACCATTAAAAATTAATAGTTACCCACAACAACAGCACAAAAAGAACGGGTGCACAAATTGGTACGCCCGGTACAAGGGCGTACTCATTTATGAAAATTACATCTCATTTCCATGCCCATGTTCGTAAGGACATGCACGTCAACGCCGAAACTCACTCGGGGCAGATGTTGCCCGTAATTTGGCTAATTGCAACGGCGAATTTGAGTTTTCGGTGCATTTTTTTGCACGCTTTGTTACCCGGGCGCCGACACTGTGAACAATGGGACGCCTAATTGCCGTTCAGACTTCTTTACGGCCTTTAAACTGGCTCTAATCTAATTGAACCAAGACCGACGGCCAAGGTAACACAATTTATTTTAGGAACTGTCTTCAACAATGCGAACTCGCGGGTTCAGAATAGATCTCTAAGAAATAGAGAACAAAAAAACGAATTAATACAATTAGAATGTTAATAAAATAATAAATCGTTGGCGTAATTCGATGTTCGACGCAAATGACCCGGAAATAATGAATGTAACATATTGTGTTGCAGCGTCTGTTTTTCGTAGCGTGACTGAAGCGTAATCTCTTGAGATTTATTAATAAATTGTACGTGGATTGAATTTCACAAATAGTACGCATTCATTTATACTGCATAAAGATAATTAATTAATAACGAAACCTTTTACTGGCAACAATAGTAAACATCATTTTATTGATTAAAAATATTAAAATATTGAAAATATTTTTTAAACTATTATTTCATGAAGTTATTTTTATTTTATTTGTTAAATTTATAGAAATTATTTGTTCTCCTATGAAGTTATATTATTTTATTTACAAAATTGATAAAAATATAAAGAAATATCGAAAATAAAATATATATTTCTTTAAAAATTATTGAGATTTATGAAGTTATTTTTATTTTGTTCCATGAAATTATATTTATTTTACTTTTAAAATTGAAAGAAGTAAAGAGAAACATCGAAAATAAAATGTATATTTCTTTAAAAATTATTGAGATTTATGAAGTTATTTTTATTTTGTTTATTAAGTTGATAGAAATTATTTTGTTCCATGAAGTTATATTTATTTTACTTATAAAACTGAAAAAAGTAAAGAGAAATATTGAAAATAAAATGTATATTTTTTTAAAAATTATTGAGATTTATGATGTTATATGTATTTTACTTATAAAACTGAAAAAAGTAAAGAGAAATATTGAAAATAAAATGTATATTTCTTTAAAAATTAAAGAGGTTTATGAAGTTATTTTAATTTTGTTTATTAAGTTAGTAGAAATTATTTTGTTCCATGAAGTTATATTTATTTTAGTTATAAAACTGAAAAGAGTAAAGAGAAATATTGAAAATAAAATGTATTTTTCTTTAAAAATTATTGAGTTTTATGAAGTTATTTTTATTTTGTTTATTAAGTTGATAGAAATTATTTTGTTCCACGAAGTTATATTTATTTTACTTATAAAACTGAAAAAAGTAAAGAGAAATATTGAAAATAAAATGTATATTTTTTTAAAAATTATTGAGATTTATGAAGTAATATTTATTTTACTTATAAAACTGAAAAAAGGAAAGAGAAATATTGAAAATAAAATGTATATTTCTTTAAAAATTATTAAGATTTATGAAGTTATGTTTATTTTGTATATTAAGTTGATAGAAATTATCTTGTTCCATGAAGTTATATTTATTTTAATTATAAAACTGAAAAAAAATAAAGAGCAATATTGAAAATAAAATGTATATTTCTTTAAAAATTATTAAGATTTATGAAGTTATGTTTATTTTGTATATTAAGTTGATAGAAATTATCTTGTTCCATGAAGTTATATTTATTTTACTTATAAAACTGAAAAAGGTAGAGAAATATTCAAAATAAAATATATATTTCTTTAAAAATTATTGAGTTTTATGAAGTTATTTTTATTTTATTTATTAACTCAATAGAAATTATTTTGTTCCATGAAGTTATATTTATTATACCTATAAAACTGGAAAATGTAAAGAGAAATATTCAAAATAAAATACATTTTTCTTTGAAAATTATCGAGTTTTATGAAGTTATTTTTATTTTGTTTATTAAGTTGATAGAAATTATTTTGTTCCATGAAGTTATATTTATTTTAGTTATAAAACTGAAAAGAGTAAAGAGAAATATTGAAAATAAAATGTATTTTTCTTTAAAAATTATTGAGTTTTATGAAGTTATTTTTATTTTGTTTATTAAGTTGATAGAAATTATTTTGTTCCACGAAGTTATATTTATTTTACTTATAAAACTGAAAAAAGTAAAGAGAAATATTGAAAATAAAATGTATATTTTTTTAAAAATTATTGAGATTTATGAAGTAATATTTATTTTACTTATAAAACTGAAAAAAGTAAAGAGAAATATTGAAAATAAAATGTATATTTCTTTAAAAATTATTAAGATTTATGAAGTTATGTTTATTTTGTATATTAAGTTGATAGAAATTATCTTGTTCCATGAAGTTATATTTATTTTAATTATAAAACTGAAAAAAAAAATAAAGAGAAATATTGAAAATAAAATGTATATTTCTTTAAAAATTATTAAGATTTATGAAGTTATGTTTATTTTGTATATTAAGTTGATAGAAATTATCTTGTTCCATGAAGTTATATTTATTTTACTTATAAAACTGAAAAAGGTAGAGAAATATTCAAAATAAAATATATATTTCTTTAAAAATTATTGAGTTTTATGAAGTTATTTTTATTTTATTTATTAACTCAATAGAAATTATTTTGTTCCACGAAGTTATATTTATTATACCTATAAAACTGGAAAATGTAAAGAGAAATATTCAAAATAAAATACATTTTTCTTTGAAAATTATCGAGTTTTATGAAGTTATTTTTATTTTGTTTATTAAGTTGATAGAAATTATTTTGTTCCATGAAGTTATATTTATTTTAGTTATAAAACTGAAAAGAGTAAAGAGAAATATTGAAAATAAAATGTATTTTTCTTTAAAAATTACTGAGTTTTATGAAGTTATTTTTATTTTGTTTATTAAGTTGATAGAAATTATTTTGTTCCACGAAGTTATTATTTTACTTATAAAACTGAAAAAAGTAAAGAGAAATATTGAAAATAAAATGTATATTTTTTTAAAAATTATTGAGATTTATGATGTTATATTTATTTTACTCATAAAACTGAAAAAAGTAAAGAGAAATATTGAAAATAAAATGTATATTTCTTTAAAAATTATTAAGATTTATGAAGTTATTTTTATTTTGTATATTAAGTTGATAGAAATTATTTTGTTCCATGAAGTTATATTTATTTTACTTATAAAACTGAAAAAGGTAAAGAGAGATATTGAAAATATATATATTTATTTAAAAATTATTGAGTTTCATGAAGTTATTTTTATTTCGTTTATTAAGTTGATAGAAATTATTTTGTTCCACGAAGTTATATTTATTTTACTTATAAAACTGAAAAAAGTAAAGAGAAATATTGAAAATAAAATGTATATTTTTTTAAAAATTATTGAGATTTATGATGTTATATTTATTTTACTCATAAAACTGAAAAAAGTAAAGAGAAATATTGAAAATAAAATGTATATTTCTTTAAAAATTATTAAGATTTATGAAGTTATGTTTATTTTGTATATTAAGTTGATAGAAATTATTTTGTTCCATGAAGTTATATTTATTTTACTTATAAAACTGAAAAAGGTAAAGAGAGATATTGAAAATATATATATTTATTTAAAAATTATTGAGTTTCATGAAGTTATTTTTATTTTATTTATTAAGTTGATACAAATTTTTTTGTTACATGAAGTTATATTTATTTTAAAATAATTAAGATTTATGAAGTTATTTTTATTTTATTTATTAACTTGATAAACATTATTTTGTTCCATGAAGTTATATTTATTTTAGTTACAAAATTAATAAAAATAATGAGAAACATTTAAAATAAAATGTATATTTCTTTTACAATAATTAAGATTTATGAATTTATTTTTATTTTATTTATTAAATTGATAGATTTTCTTTTGTTCCATGAAATTATATTTATTTTACTTACAAAATTGATAAAAATAAAGAGAAACATGGGAAATAAAATGTATATTTCTTTAAAAATAATTGAGTTTTATGAAGTTATTTTTATTTCATTTGATAGAAATTATTTTGTTTCATGAAACAATGTTTATTTTATTTATAAATTTGATAAAAATAAAAAGGAACAATGAAAATTAAATGTATATGTTTAAAAAAAATATTGTGTTTTAAGTTAATTTTATTTTATTTATTAATTTGATGGAAATTATTTCCATGAATATGGCTTTAAAATTATTGTGTTTTATAAAGTTTATTTTATTTATAAAACTGATCTAATATAAAATATTTATTTTTTATTTACAAATCGATAATAATCAAAGACATATATAATAATGAAAATAAAAAATGTTGTTCAACCAACCTGTCGATGTGCCATTGGTGGCGGAGTGGTTGCTGAACACCGGGTTGTTGTCGAAATTGGCGAAGGAAGCGGCCCCGTTGCCGGCGTTGTTGTTCATCTGGAAGATATCCGCCTTGTCGAAGTCGGCCACGAAGTCGTTGTTCCTGTTGACCTCCGGCCTGGTCCTGTGCGTGTTCTGGGGCGGCGGCACCGTCACCGTCCCGTTGTGCACGCCGTTGACGCGGGCCAGAGGCTTATGGTCGGCCACCGCGGGCGGCTGCCGGGGCCGCTCCGGCTTGACGCCGTTGCTGGCGGGCGCCGCGCCCGGATCGAGGTAGTAGCGCCGCCGCTCGTACTTGTCCACCATGAAGTCGCGGATGGCCTGCTCGTCATTCGTCAGGGGCAGGGTGGTGCCCTCGTGGAGGCCGAGCCACGTCTTCCTGCAGTAGTCGTTGCCGCGGCTGCGCAGCAGCTCGATCTCGTCTTGCGTGAACGTCGCCATGGAGATGCTCTTCACCCTGTGCGGCGGGGTTATGCCGCGTCTGGAAGAGGAAAGAGGAAATGCTTTACGAGTGGAGGACAAGTGGGACATGCTCTTGAACAACGGGGAAGTTGTGCCTTGCATTAGACTGTTTCAAAAAAAATCGACAAATTTTTTTTTTCTTATTTATATCGAAAATCTTGTTGGAAATGGTAAAAAAAAATACTGTGAAAGTTACAGCTCTTAATATTAATATTAAAAGGTGTCGCATCGAAAATTTAATTTTAACGTGTTCTTTTGGATTTTGAAATTTTTTAACTCTCGTTAGAGATAATATTTCAAAATGATCAAAACACATTTTTAGAGAAAATTTAACGCTCTACAAAAAATGTCTCTTACAGTTTTTTGATATATCCATTTTTTCAAAAGTTATTTAACATTAAAGTTGGATTGATTCAAAATTTTGACATTTTTCTTATTTTCTGAGGCAACCATCAACTTTATGGAAAAATGTTATATGACATTTTTTGTAGAAAATTCAATTTCCTATAACTTATCTCCGAAAAAATTTTTTATATTTTTTACAGATCATGAGTTACCTGCTGAAAACTAAAAATTTTATTAAATAAATGTTATTTTACTGCTTAAAATTAAGCATTTAATTAAATAAATAGATTTTTACTAAAAAAATTGATTGTTTATTATAATCAAAGTAGTATATGTCGTTACACTAACATACTTTATTACAATTTGGCAATTTTTTTCTGTATTCACTTATAACTAGCAATAAGTATTGTAATTGCTCTTCATTTTTCGTGAAACACTTATTGCTAGTTATAAGTGAATACAGAAAAAAAATTGCCAAATTATAGTAAAAGTCTGTTAGTGTAACGATATATACTACTTTGATTATAATAAATAAATTACTTTTATTTTATTTATTAAGTTGATAGAAATTATTTTGTTCCATGAAGTTATACTTATTTTACTTATAAAACTGAAAAAAGTAAAGAGAAATATTGAAAATAAAATATATATTTCTTTAAAAATTATTGAGTTTTATGAAGTTATATTTATTATATTTATAAAACTAAAAAAAGTAAAGAGAAATATTCAAAATAAAACATATATTTCTCTAAAAATTATTGAGATTTATGAAGATATTTTTATTTTATTTATTAACTTGATAGGAATTATTTTGTTTCATGAAGTTTTATTTCTTTTACTTATAAAACTGAAAAAAGTAAAGAGAAATATTTAAAACAAAACATATATTTCTTTAAAAATTATTGAGATTTATGAAGTTATTTTTATTTTATTTATTAACTTGATAGAAATTAATTTGTTTCATGAAGTTATATTTCTTTTACTTATAAAACTGAAAAAAGTAAAGAGAAATATTGAAAATAAAAAGTATATTTCGCTAAAAATTATTGAGATACAGAAAAAAAATTGCCAAATTGTAGTAAAAGTCTGTTAGTGTAACGATATATACTACTTTGATTATAATAAACAATCAATTTTTTTAGTAAAAATTTATTTAAATAAAATGCTTAATTTTAAGCAGTAAAACAACATTTATTTAATAAAATTTTTAGTTTTCTGCAGATAACTTATGATCTGCAAAAAATATCAAAAACTTTTTCGGAGATAAATTATAGGAAATTGAATTCTCTACAAAAAATGTCATATAAAATTTTCCCATAAAGTTGGTGGTTGCCTCAGAAAATGAGAAAAATGTCAAAATTTTAAATCAATCCAACTTTAATGTTAAATAACTTTTGAAAAAATGAATATATCAAAAAACTGTAAGAGACATTTTTTGTAGAGCGTTAAATTTTCTATAAAAATCTGTTTTGATCATTTTGAAATATTATCACTAACGAGAGTTAAAAAATTTCAAAATCCAAGAGAACACCGTTCCCGTGTTATTTAAACGGGAAACAGTTTACCTTGCATAATAGTTTTTCTACTAAATTGGCAACATGGTACACCAAAGCACTACGTAATTAATTTATCCATCTTAGCCAGCATCAATATAAAAATGCACCTTTACCTGCACCGTTCCTTCAAAGGCAATTTAAACGGCTGTCAACATTGTAAAGAGTTTCAAATTTTTAAAGGGGCATAATTACAGAATAGACCACTAGCAGTGCAATAAATTGATGCATTCCAGATTCCGACCTTGCAATTTAAACTGAATAATTACTCCGGGTCTTCAGGTAAATTCTTATTACAATACTTAATCTTATTTATCCGACAAGATAGTTTGACGTGCCTCGGTACGCCCTTTATTAAATATTCCACGGCTTTACGACGTAACATTACGCCTCTTATTAAAATATTTGGCTCTTTCCGGCGTTCCCGTCATTCCCACCGCTTCGTTGTGATCCCCACGTGTGAGCTCGTCGTCTTCAAAACAGTCAAGATTCAAGATAAAGTAAATTGGGGGATTTGGCGTCGATTTAAATTAATTTTCACAATTCCTCTAAACAGTGTCAACCTTTTAAGTCATACAGTTAAGTAACGTAAGTATTAAACAGCTGAGAAACGGGCTCAGAAATAATTAAAATAAACCAGTATTGGTTGAATGCTTTCACAAATATTTATAGACAGTACAGTATACGTGTATCATAAAATGTTTTGGTTAATAAGCCCACCGTTAAGACCGCACGCCCCCATATTAAAAGTCTGCAAAACACCTGTCCATCTACCTGAAAATCAACGGACTGATATTAAACAACAGCTGTTTCGAATTAAGTACCAAGGTAAAAACAGAGCGGCAAGCTTCACACTGCCGGTTCCATGAGTTTAAGCTTAGACCATGGACATTCCTCGATAATGGCCACCTTAAAAATAGCCAGGGGTAAATTGTTTATATTTTTATTAGTGTATTGATAAGTTTAACAGAGTGTTATAATTTGTAATTCTTCTTTTAAACCTTCTTCTTCTACCTACATATGTTAGAAGGTGGTATAGATATATAGACAAAATTATTTCCATATTAAACTACATCACCCCCATTCATTAGTTTCCATAAAACTTAATTTATATAACCAATAGAAAGCACCACACATGAATAGACATAATTTCATTTCAACAATGGTCTTCATCATAAAAATATCCACAGGCTAATAATTTGCTGTATTTTTATTAATTAACTTATTGACTGATTACTGTAAACCACAAAGTAAACCATCATTTCCTCCTGGGCAGTTTCCATATAACCTAGTTTATATTACCAATAGGAAGCACCACAGTTGAATGGATGTTATTTCATTTTATTCAAGACATAAAATTGGATAATAAATAAATATAAGGAGTTTCATGACAAAGTTTTGACAATGAAATTCTTCTTCTCTTAAAAATAGTCACAAGAAAATGGGGTGCTACATTTGTATTAATTAAGAAAATTGACAAATTTGACTGATTACTGGAAGTCATAAAGTAAACCACCGTTTCCCCCAGTGCAGCTCCCATATAACCCAGTTTATATGTATAACATATACATAACAAAGTTATTGACGTTACACAAAATTAAATGTAAATAAAAAAACACCTTGTATAAAATGTGTATGCCAAAAATGATCCTTCCTGCATCAAAATTGTTGGTTTTACAGACATTTCAGTTACACCACCAAATCTTTCAAAATTTTTGGAAAAAAAATAATAACTCAAGAACTATTTGATTAGGTATAAGACACGGTATAGCCATTCTTTTGTATTTACATGTAGAATTTAAAAATCCGAAAATGTACAGGGTGTTCCATGGATAATGATACTTGTATTGTATCTGACTTTTTATCATATTTTTAGTAAAATCTCTGTTAATATTCATTTTATATATAGGAAATGCTTATACAAATCGAAAGATTTTTTATTATTCAGTTTAATTATGATAAAATATACATAGTGTTCCATTGAAAATAACAAAGTTATTAACGTTTTAATATGCACAAAATTGAATGTAAATAAAAAACATCCTGTATAAAATGTGGGAGTACTAATAATGGCTTCTTATAAGATGGTCCTTAGTTAATGTATATGCCAAAAGTGATCTTTCCAGCATCAAAATTGGTGGCTTTACAGACATTTCAGTTAAACCATCATATCTTTCAAAATTTTTGAAAAAAAAAATAATAACTCAAAAACTATTTCATTTAAGTATAAGACACGGTATAGCTATTTTATTTGTAATTACATGTAGAATTTAAAAATCCAAAAATATACAGGATTTTTCATGGATGATGATACTTGTTTTGTATCGGACTTTTTATCATATTTTTAGTAAAATCTCTGTTAATATTCATTTTATATATAGGAAATACTTATACAAACCGAAAGATTTTTTATTATTCAGTTTAATTATGATAAAATATACATAGTGTTCCTTTGAAAATAACAAAGTTATTGACGTTTTAATATGCACAAAATTGAATGCAAATAAAAAACATCCTGTATAAAATGTGGGAATACTAGTAATGGCTTCTTATAAGATGGTCCTTGGTTAATGTATATAGCAAAAGTAATCTTTCCAGCATCAAAATTGGTGACTTTACAGACATTTCAGTTAAACCATCAAATTTTTCAAAATTTTTGGAAAAAAAGTAATAACTCAAAAACTATTTGATTTAAGTATAAGACACGGTATAGCTATTTTATTTGTAATTACATGTAGAATTTAAAAATCCGAAAATGTACAGGGTGTTCCATGGATAATGATACTTGTATTGTATCTGACTTTTTATCATATTTTTAGTAAAATCTCTGTTAATATTCATTTTATATATAGGAAATGCTTATACAAATCGAAAGATTTTTTATTATTCAGTTTAATTATGATACTATATACATAGTGTTCCATTGAAAATAACAAAATTTTAATATGCATAAAATTGAATGTAAATAAAAAACACCCTGTATAACATGTGGGTGTACTAATAATAGCTTATTATAAGATGGTCCTTGGTTAATGTGTGTGCCAAAAGAGATCTTTCCAGCATCAAAATTGGTGGCTTTACAGACATTTCAGTTAAACCATCAAATTTTTCAAAATTTTTAGAAAAAAATTAATAACTCAAAAACTACTTGATTTAGGTATAAGATATAGTATAGCCATTTTATTTGTAATTACATGTAGAATTTAAAAATCCAAAAATGTACAGGGTGTTCCATGGATGATGATATTTGTATTGTATCTGACTTTTTATCATATTTTTAGTAAAATCTCTGTTAGCATTAATTTCATATATAAAATGTTTATCCAGCCAGAAGAATTTTTAATATTCAGTTTAATTATGATAAAATATACATAGTGTTCCGTTGAAAATAACAAAGTTATTGACGTTTTAAGATATACAAAATTAAATGTTAATAAAACACACCCCGTATAAAATTAGGGAGTACTAATAAAGGCTCCTTATAGGATGGTCCTTGGTTAACGTGTATGCGAAAAATAATCTTTCCAGCATCAAAATTGATGACTTTACAGATATTTTAGTTAAACCATCAAATCCTCCAAAATTTTTGGAAAAAAATTAATAATTTAAAAACTATTTAATTTAGGTATAAGACATAGTATAGCCATTTTATTTGTAATTACATGTAGAATTTAAAAATCCGAAAATATACAGTGTTTTCCATTGAAAATAACAAAGTTGATGTCACTTCCGGCAAAACCGGAAATGATATTTTGTTAAAAATAAATTAGAAAAATAGTTCAAGTCATGATTGTTACAAAAATTTTAAATCAACACCTTTTTCTGTTCTTCATAAACCTCTAATGAATACTTGTATAAACTGATAATTATAAATATAAAAATTATGTATAAAAACTTTTTTAATTTAAATATTTTAGTATTACTGTTAAAAATATACTCAATGTACCACTTGAATAAACTTCATTCATTTATAGAATAGTAAAATTCATTTTGGAACAAATTGTGGAGAAAAAATGAACAAAAACCCCAACTGTTTTTAAATAATTTAGTTTATTCAATTAAAAACATATGAAACCCTAACAGACGAAGATAAGATAACCACTAAAAATAAATCAAAGAGTTTTGACTTGAACATTTACTTTTTCCATCAATTTTTTATGTGTTGGAAGTGACTTTGACATCGTTTTAGGCCCATTCCTTTTATAGTTCTGCCCTGTGGTAGGAAATGAGCAGCTTTCCTCTAGCCAGTGGCCTTGTCCTCTCGGGAAGTGACCAATATCGTTTCGCGATTCCCTTATCTGGCCATTGCACGTCCAGCTTTTTCCCCGTCGACCTTCCGATAGTGCTGATATCTGTTCGTGGGCCACACACACACACTCTCCATCCATCCTTCCCCACGAAACTTTTGCGACGCCCGTTCAAAGTTCCCAATCGACATTCGATGTCCAGCCCCACGTCCAATTTTGAACTGATAACCAGAAATCCATGTCCCCAGACCAAACGTGCCTCGATCAATATTCATCATAATCCAATGGTCTTCGAATGGTAATTAGGGGGCAAATTCCTCAGCTCGTGGTGCAGCAATACGTCCGGACAAAAGGAGCATCGCCGTAATAACGCCGCCATTTACATTTCGAGCACACGGAACGGATCGCCGTCCATTAGAATGAACAACAAACTGCATGATTGCGCTTAATTGTTTAATGAAACTGCCGGTGCGGTTTCGTCCGTGTGTCTGACTTGCACATGCAGTTTTTGCTCGCGACCTGCTTCACAGCCATTTTTTCCCAACCGTCTACACACACACTTACGCAACACGCAGATTCTTGCCACGTTAGCCAACAATCGACACCGGCAGGAACGGTGGAACGCTTCGATTTCGGACCTCGGTCTTAATGGCCCTCGCAAAGACATAAAAAAATGCGTTTCCAGTCTGTTGTACATCCTGATGGTTCGGCTCGGGCCGCGGGAAGGAACAGGAAACGTGTCGTTTCGACGTGGTAATGACGGTTCTACGTTTTCATCGTAGTCGGCAGGAGATTAATCCAATTACGGCTTTAATTGCCGGCAACGAACGTATCCGCGCCGATACCTCCGAATTGCGGACTAGGAAGTCGAGATGGGTTCTCGGAAAATGTTGCTCGTTTATATCTAGATTTACGTCCTGGGTAAAGTTTTAACACAGAGAGGTGTTTCCTGTTGGTTAGATAAATTAGATTTTTTGGATTTATGGAGGTTGGCTGAGAGGAAATGATGGTTTGTTTTGTGGTTTACAGTAATTGGTCAGATGTATCGGTTCATTTAAATAATAAAACGGTAGCAAGTTGTCTTCCTATGTCCATGTCTTGGAACTCCCAATATTTTTTATTATCCAGTTTTTTGCCTTGAATAAAATGAAATAATATCCATTCAACTGTGGTGCTTCCTACAAGTAATATAAACTGGGTTATATGGGAACTGTCCATATAATACTATGTATAATTTATTATAATTAAACTGAATATTAAAAAATCTTTTGATTGGATAAGCATTTCCTATATATCAAATGAATATTAACAGAGATTTTACTAAAAATATGATAAAGAGTCAGATACAAAACAAGTATCAACATCCATGAAACACCCTGTATATTTTTGGATTTTTAAATTCTACATGTAATTACAAATAAAATAGTTATACCGTGTCTTATACTTAAATGAAATAGTTTTTGAGTTATTAATTTTTTTTCAAAAATTTTGAAAGATTTGATGGTTTAACTGAAATGTCTGTAAAGCCACCAATGTTGATGCTGGAAAGATCACTTTTGGCATACACATTAACCAAGGGCCATCTTATAAGAAGACATTATTAGTACTCCCACATTTTATACAGGATGTTTTTTATTTACATTCAATTTTGTGCATATTAAAACGTTAATAACTTTGTTATTTTCAATGGAACACTATGTATATTTTATCATAATTAAACTGAATAATAAAACATCTTTCCATTTGTATAAGCATTTCTTATACATAAAATGAATATTAACAGAGATTTTACTAAAAATATAATAAAAAGTCGGATACAAAACAAGTATCATCATCCATGGAACGCCCTGTAATTTCCATATTTTTAAATTCTACATGTAATTACAAATAAAATGGCTATACCATGTCTTATACCTAAATCAAATAGTTTTTGAGTTATTATTATTTTTTTCCAAAAATTTTGAAAGATTTGATGGTTTAACTAAAATGTCTGTAAAGCCACCAATTTTGATGCTGGAAAGATCACTTTTGGCATACACATTAACCAAGGGCCATCTTATAAGAAGACATTATTAGTACTCCCACATTTTATACAGGATGTTTTTTATTTACATTCAATTTTGTGCATATTAAAACGTTAATAACTTTGTTATTTTCAATGGAACACTATGTATATTTTATCATAATTAAACTGAATAATAAAACATCTTTCCATTTGTATAAGCATTTCCTATACATAAAATGAATATTAACAGAGATTTTACTAAAAATATAATAAAAAGTCAGATACAAAACAAGTATCATCATCCATGGAACGCCCTGTAATTTCCATATTTTTAAATTCTACATGTAATTACAAATAAAATGGCTATACCATGTCTTATACTAAATCAAATAGTTTTTGAGTTATTATTATTTTTTTCCAAAAATTTTGAAAGATTTGATGGTTTAACTAAAATGTCTGTAAAGCCACCAATTTTGATGCTGGAAAGATCATTTTTGGCACACACATTAACCAAGGACCATTTTATAAGAAACCATTATTAGTACTCCCAAATTTTATACAGGGTGTTTTTTATTTACATTCAATTTTGTGTATATTAAAACGTCAATAACTTTGTTATTTTCAATGGAACACTATGTATATTTTATCATAATTAAACTGAATAATAAAAAATCTTTCGATTTGTATAAGCATTCCCTATATATAAAATGAATAATAACAGAGATTTTACTAAAAATATGATAAAAAGTCAGATACAAAACAAGTATGATCATCCATGGAACACCCTGTATATTTTTGGATTTTTAAATTCTACATGTAATTACAAATAAAATGGCTATACCGTGTCTTATACCTAAATCAAATAGTTTTGGAGTTATTTATATTTTTCCAAAAATTTTGAAAGATTTGATGGTTTAACTGAAATGTCTGTAAAGCCACCAATGTTGATGCTGGAAAGATCACTTTTGGCATACACATTAACCAAGGGCCATCTTATAAGAAGACATTATTAGTACTCCCACATTTTATACAGGATGTTTTTTATTTACATTCAATTTTGTGCATATTAAAACGTTAATAACTTTGTTATTTTCAATGGAACACTATGTATATTTTATCATAATTAAACTGAATAATAAAACATCTTTCCATTTGTATAAGCATTTCTTATACATAAAATGAATATTAACAGAGATTTTACTAAAAATATAATAAAAAGTCGGATACAAAACAAGTATCATCATCCATGGAACGCCCTGTAATTTCCATATTTTTAAATTCTACATGTAATTACAAATAAAATGGCTATACCATGTCTTATACCTAAGTCAAATAGTTTTTGAGTTATTATTATTTTTTTCCAAAAATTTTGAAAGATTTGATGGTTTAACTAAAATGTCTGTAAAGCCACCAATTTTGATGCTGGAAAGATCACTTTTGGCATACACATTAACCAAGGGCCATCTTATAAGAAGACATTATTAGTACTCCCACATTTTATACAGGATGTTTTTTATTTACATTCAATTTTGTGCATATTAAAACGTTAATAACTTTGTTATTTTCAATGGAACACTATGTATATTTTATCATAATTAAACTGAATAATAAAACATCTTTCCATTTGTATAAGCATTTCCTATACATAAAATGAATATTAACAGAGATTTTACTAAAAATATAATAAAAAGTCAGATACAAAACAAGTATCATCATCCATGGAACGCCCTGTAATTTCCATATTTTTAAATTCTACATGTAATTACAAATAAAATGGCTATACCATGTCTTATACTAAATCAAATAGTTTTTGAGTTATTATTATTTTTTTCCAAAAATTTTGAAAGATTTGATGGTTTAACTAAAATGTCTGTAAAGCCACCAATTTTGATGCTGGAAAGATCATTTTTGGCACACACATTAACCAAGGACCATTTTATAAGAAACCATTATTAGTACTCCCAAATTTTATACAGGGTGTTTTTTATTTACATTCAATTTTGTGTATATTAAAACGTCAATAACTTTGTTATTTTCAATGGAACACTATGTATATTTTATCATAATTAAACTGAATAATAAAAAATCTTTCGATTTGTATAAGCATTCCCTATATATAAAATGAATAATAACAGAGATTTTACTAAAAATATGATAAAAAGTCAGATACAAAACAAGTATGATCATCCATGGAACACCCTGTATATTTTTGGATTTTTAAATTCTACATGTAATTACAAATAAAATGGCTATACCGTGTCTTATACCTAAATCAAATAGTTTTGGAGTTATTTATATTTTTCCAAAAATTTTGAAAGATTTGATGGTTTAACTAAAATGTCTGTAAAGCCACCAATTTTGATGTTGGAAAGATCATTTTTGGTATATACATTAACCGAGGGCCATCTTATAAGAAGCCATTATTAGTACTCCCACATTTTATACAGAGTGTTTTTTATTTACATTCAATTTTGTGTATATTAAAACGTCAATAACTTTGTTATTTTCAATGGAACACTATGTATATTTTATCATAATTAGACTGAATAATAAAAAATCTTTCGATTTGTATAAGCATTTCCTATATATAAAATGAATATTAACAGAGATTTTACTAAAAATATGATAAAAAGTCAGATACAATATAAGTATCATCATCCAGGGAACACCCTGTATATTTTCGGATTTTTAAATTCTACACGTAATTACAAATAAAATGGCTATACCGTGTCTTATACTTAAATCAAATAGTTTTTGAATTATTTTTCCAAAAATTTTGAAATATTTGACGGTTTAACTAAAATGTATGTAAAGCCACCAATTTTGATGCTGGAAAGATCATTTTTGACATACACATTAACCAAGGACCATCTTATAAGAAGTCATTATTAATACTCCCACATTTTATACAGGGTGTTTTTTATTTAAATTCAATTTTGTGCATATTAAAATATCAATAACTTATTTTCAGTGGAACACTATGTATATTTTATTATAATTAAACTGAACATTAAAAAATCTTTTGATTGGTACAAGCATGTCCTATAATAAAATGAATATTAATAGAGGTATTACCAAAAGTATAGTTTAAAACTGCTTCCATTTAGAGATTTTCTAGTACGAAGAACCGTTTCCAACACAATTCCCATCCCACAGCACTCTAAACGTCGAAACAAGCAATTTCCTTGCCAAACCGCCCCCAGGGAAAACTTTTGCGACCATCCAGACACGCAGAAAACAGTGGCGCAGCATCACCACACCATTGTGAAAAACAATTCGTTGAGTTGAACAATGTCTCCGCACCTTTTCACGACCAAAGTCGAAGAGGTGACGTCGCACACCTTTGCAGAACACCATTTCCCTCAACATCCAAGTCTGCGCCGTTCAATGAGCGATTACATGCGATTTTATGTGTTGAAAGTGCCATAAAAATATTTTACGACTTACGCCGCGGGACGTTACAAAAGTTACAAGAATTACAAGACAAGTTTCATCCTCCTTAACAAACGAGCCGCGTCAAATTCTAAACTGGATAAAACAAATGCATTCTCCGTATTCATTGCCCAATTTCGGTTATAAACCAACACTCATTCTAATTTATTGGTATGGAACGAATGTGGGCTGCACCAGTTTAAAAACGTCCAACTTTCAGATTAGAAGATATTACTGCGCCCACACGTCCGACTGGTGCACTCCTCAATTAGTTGGGGAACACAAAATTGATAAAACCGCCTGATTAAAATAATAATACGGTCCGGTCCGGAGCTGTAAACAATCCCCGCACGATTAACAAAATAAAAAAACTATTATTCATCGTTCATCGGGAGATAAACGCCGCGTCGGGCATTCCTTTCGTCCCTCCCGATTGGATTTAAGGTGAGCCCGGCACAATAAAACGACGATCGAACCTTCCGACCCACTTACGGCCAACTTGTGGCAGTTCAAATGATAAATATTTGCTCTGGGTTATCTCGTAATAAAATCGTTTCCTCTTTGGCAACGGATTGGCACACAAGGGAGGCAACTCCGCAAATAACGTGCAGTTCTGGGACAACAACAAATGCATAGATCACCCGAATATGAACGCGTTTCTGATCCATTCGTCTCGTGAATTGGTTTCTAACGACCGTAGGTTGGCGGCGAACAATCAAAGAGGCGACTTACCCGAATCACTATGAATGAACGACTGGAAAAGGAAAAAACGCCACAACCGCCTACCGCAGATATACGTATCGAAAAACAACGACCACGGCCCCCCCGGGGGTGCGATAGCGAGTACTGACGCACTGCACGACGCAGATCTGTGTTACATTTTGGTGTCGGATTACAAAATCCGGATTTGATTACCGTTTCCCCGACGTGAACCGGTGATGGGAATTTCGACCCGTTAAACGGAATGGGACCTGCTGCAGGTGGATGGATGTGATTGGATTTGGTGGTCTAACATAATATTGGTAATTGAAGGGAACGGTGACTCTTGGATCGTGTCAATGGTTGTGTCAGCCACGGCTATAAATACATTTGGAGACGAAAATACTCTGTGCGTCTTTTGAAGTGGATAATTTGGATCAAAATAAGTTTTAATAAACAATGTAATCTCTTGCATAAATAAAACAAAATTGCATCAATAATAGGACTTTTAAACCAGTAATATTTTATATTATATTATTTTGTATTATCAATTTTGTATTTTCTATTTTATATTTCATATTTTCATATTGTCATATTTTTTTATATTTTCATATTTAATATTTCATATTTCATTTATATATCATATATCAATCATATATCATATTTCACAATCTTTAATACTTATCGGGATAATTATCAATTTCTAATATATTCCAAACTAATATTTCGTCTATTTTAAATGATGTCTCATTATTAAATTAGGTATAAGCCAAAAATAATTAAATTATCACTAATTATCGCTGATAATTGCCTTTTTAGTTATCTTAAAATTTATACCTTTATAAATATAAATTTTTCAGTTCATAATATTGATTTCATTAATTTTTTAATATATATTTTTCGTTTGTATAGACACACAGATTTAAATTTCTAACCTCTAATTATCAATTTTTAATAGTTATCCGCATAATTATCAATTTTTAATATATTCTTAAGTAGTATTTTGTCAATTTTAAAAGGATGCCCCATAATTAAATTTGTATAAAACAAAAATAATTGAATTATCACTAATTATCGCTGATAATTGTCTTAATAATTATCTTAAAATTTATAACTTTATAATTATCAACTCTTTCTGTGTTATTCTTTTATTTTCTCAATTTTTCAGTTCATAATATTGATTTCATTAATTTTTTAGCACATATTTTTCATTTGTATAGACCCACAGATTTAAATTTCTAACCTCTAATTATCAACCTTTAATAGTTATCCGCATAATTATCAATTTTTAATATATTCTTAATATATATATTTTGTCAATTATAAAGGGATGTCCCATAATTGAATTAGGTATAAAACAAAAATAATTGAATTATCACTAATTATCGCTGATAATTGTCTTGATAATTATCTTAGAATTCGTACCCTTATAATTATCAATTTTTTCTGTGTTATTCTTTTATTTTCTCAATTTTTGAATTCATAATATTGATTGCATTAATTTTTTAGTACATATTTTTCATTTGTATAGACACACAGATTTAAATTTCTAACCTCTAATTATCAATCTTTAATAATTATTCGCATAATTATCAATTTTTAATATATTCTTAAGTAGTATTTTGTCAATTATAAAAGGATGTCCCATAATTGAATTAGGTGTATAACAAAAATAATTGAATTATCACTAATTATCGCTGATAATTGTCTTGATAATTATCTTAGAATTCATACCTTTATAATTATTAATTTTTTCTATGTTATTCTTTTATTTTCTTAATTTTTCAGTTCATAATATTGATTTCATTAATTTTTAGTTTATATTTTTCATTTGTGTAGACACAGATTTAAATTCCTAACCTTTAATTATCAATCTTTAATAGTTATCCGCATAATTATCAATTTTTAATATATTCTTAAGTAGTACTTTGTCAATTATAAAGGGATGTCCCATAATTGAATTAGATATAAAACAAAAATAATTGAATTATCACTAATTATCGCTGATAATTGCCTTGATAATTATCTTAGAATTCATACCTTTATAATTATTAATTTTTTCTATGTTATTATTTTATTTTCTCAATTTTTCAGTTCATAATATTGATTTCATTAATTTTTAGTTTATATTTTTCATTTGTATAGACACAGATTTAAATTCCTAACCTCTAATTATCAATTTTTAATAGTTATCCACATAATTATCAATTTTTAATATATTCTTAAGTAGTATTTTGTTAATTTTAAAGGAATGTCCCATAATTAAATTAGATATAAAACAAAAGTAATTGAATTATCACTAATTATCGCTGATAATTGCCTTGATAATTATCTTAAAATTTATACCTTTATAATTATCAATTTTCACTGCGTTATTTTTTAATTTTCTTAATTTTTCAGTTCATATTGATTTCATTAATTTTTTTAGTATATATTTTTCATTTGTATAGACACAAATTTAAATTTCTAACTTCTAATTACCAATTTTTAATAATTATCCGCATAATAATCAGTTTTTAATATATCCTTAAGTAGTATTTTGCCAAATTTAAAGGGATGTCCCATAATTAAATTAGGTATAAAACAAAAATAATTGAATTATCACTAATTATCGCTGATAATTGCCTTGATAATTATCTTAAAATTTATACCTTTATAATTATCAATTTTTTCTGTGTTATTCTTTTATTTTCTCAATTTTTCAGTTCATAATATTGATTTTATTAATTTTTTAGTATATATTTTTCATATTTCACAAATTTAAATTTCTAACCTCTAATTATTGTATAAAACTTAAATAGTTAACCGGATAATTATCAATTTTCAATATATTCCAAACTAGTATTTTTTCCATTTTCAAGGATGTAAATATGAGACAAAATTAATTAAATTGTCACTAAATATCACTGATATTGTCTTGATATTTATTCTAACAATTATCATGTTTTTACTTGTATTAATTTATTTTCCCAATTATTTAATATTATTACTGTTTTCATTAATTTTTAGTATACTTCTTTTCATTTGTTGATTTGATAATTGATCTTTGATAAATATCATGATATTTAAATCTTGAAAATTACCAATTTTTTTACCTATATTTTCTTATTTTTCTAATTATTTAAGTTTATGTATTTAGTAAGTATAATTTTTTCTTATGTGAATAAATTTGTAGGTTCTAATTATCAAAATTTGATAATTAACTAACGAATTATCAATTACAGATAATTATCATGATATTTATATTTTGACCTGTATTGTGTTCAAAGTATCAAAATAAAGGTGGAAACATCCCATATTAAGTACATATTTTTATTTTTTATATACATCAAATTGCATTAATTTTTAATTTTTTTAGGAAAACAATATTTTTTAAGAATTTTTGTAACAATTATAAATAAAAACAAAAGAATATACGATTATTTTTATTGGTGTGGTGCATTAATTTCTTGGAACAGAGTAGAAAAAGTAAAGTAAATTTAAAATATTGACCGTCTACAGCTGTAAAAATCTTCAAATAATATTACTGATCAAAATAAAACATATTGAAAATATTTGTAAATCAATTTAACCTAAGAAATTCTAATTATCCACTTCAAAACATGTGTAATGTGGTAGCAAATCAAAAAAATTACTCAGACTTGCCTTTCGACCAGAACACAAGCCGATTGTTTGTCTCAGGTTTTATAAAACGAAATTATCTCTTCTATAAATACAAAGACAAAAATAGTCACAAATCAAAGAAGCATCGGACCCACCATTGTCTTGTTTTCTTCAAAAGCCATGACGTCATCCGTGGCGTGTCGTCTCAATGGCTGTACCAACAGATCAGAACAGAACAGTACAGCACAGCACAGAAGAAACGGGGTCCCTTATCGAAGGTGTCAGAACGCCAGGTTATTAAACCCACTTCCACCGTTTTCTTTTCGCCGGCACCCGAGATAATTGAGCGCATAGGAAGTACAATAATAAGGCCGATAAGTGGTACCCTCCCGGCCGACTTGTTTGCGACAGCGTTTATGAATAAATCCAACGTTATCTCAATTGTGCAATTCGCCGCACCGACATCGGACGTACAATCGAGACGAAAATAGTCGCAAATCAAAGAATCATCGCACCGTTGTCTCGTTTCCACAAACCGGGCTGACGTCAGCCCGACGGCACAAACACGTTTCGGGTCGGCAGAACGGCGAATTTTCGGTTCCAAGGGCCGAACCGCATGAATCGCAATTAAAAACCGATCTATAAATACCGTTGGTGCATGACGTCAAGGTCGTGTTAACGTCGATCGATCTTCGCGTCGGTGTGCAGCGGACGGACGTCGGCGTTGACCTTTCGACGGGGCCTGCCGGAAGCTGGAAAGTTGGACGGCGTCGAAAGCAGCACGTGGAAGTTTTCCCCCGACTTCTTGGATGCCGTTTATTCAAATGGTCGTCGCCGACCCAACAATCGATCCAGATTTGAAAACTTAACTTCGAATGAGTAATGGTCTGCAAAACTACTCCGGGAGTCGGTAATGAAATTCACCTGGGAGTCTAGAAGTAATCTGAAGCTGCCAACTCGGACTCCCTGATGAATATCATTGCTTCGCAACTGTGCTATTTAATTTTCTTAATTATATAAGTTTTATAATGTCTATGACACTTTTTGATAATTATTAATTAATTAAATTAAATATAAAACAAAAACAATTAAAGTGTCTCCAATTATCACTAATAATTATCTTGATAATTATCATGATATTTAGACATTTATAATTATCAATTTTTTACCTGTGTTATATTATTTTCCCAATGATTTAAATTCATAAAATTGTTTTCATTAATAACACTAATTTTAAATACCTCTAATTAACAATTTAAAAAGTTGTCCGGATAATTATCAATTTTTAATATATTCCAAACTAGTATAAATTCTAATTATTTACTTCAAAACATGTATAGTGTAATAGCAAATCAAAAAAAATACTCAGACTCGTTAATTATCGTAATATTTGTATCTTCATAATTATCAATTTTTTCTGTGTTATTGTTTTATTTTCTCAATTATTTTAATTCATAATATTGATTTCATTAATTTTTAGTATATATTATTTTCATTTGTGTAGACACACAGAGGTTTAAATTTCTAACCTCTAATTATCACACTTTAAAAATTATCTGGATAATTATCAGTTTTTAGTATATTTCAAACTAGTCTTCTGTTTATTTTAAAGAGATGCCTCATAATAAAATTAGGTATAAGACAAAAATAATAAAATTATCATTAATTATCTCTGATAATTGTCATGATAATTATCGTGATGTTTATACCTTCATAATTATCAATTTTCTCTGTGTCGTTTTATTATTGTTTCATTTGTGTAGGTACAGATATTTAATATTCTAACCTCTAATTATCACACTTTAATAGTAATAATTATCAATTTTTAATATATTCCAGTACTTCGTCCATTTTAAAGGGATGTTTCATAAATACAAAAATAATTAAATTATCACTAATTTTTCTTCTGATAATTATCGTTAAATTTATACCTTCATTATTATCCATATTTTCTCAATTATTTAAGATCATAATATTGTTTTCATTAATTTTTTATATATATTTTGTGTAGGCACAGATATTTAAATTCTTAACGTCTAATTATCAATATTTAATGGTTATCCGAATAATTAACAACTTTTAATTATACCAAAATAGTATTTTGTGAATTTTAGTAGTATGTCCCATAATTAAATAATGTATAAGACATTGTTCATTTTAAAGAGATGTCTCATAATAAAATTAGGTATAAGACAAAAATAATAAAATTATAATTAATTATCATTGATAATTGTCATGATAATTATCGTGATGTTTATACCTTCATAATTATCAATTTTGTTTGTGTCGTTTTTTTATTGTTTCATTTGTGTAGGTACAGATATTTAATATTCTAACCTGTAATTATCACACTTTAAAGACAAAAATAATTAAATTATCACTAATTTTACTTTTGATAATTATCGTTAAATTTATATTTTCATAATTATCAATTTTTTCTCAATTATTTAAGATCATAATATTGTTTTCATTAATTTTTGATATATATTTTGATATATTATTATTTAAATATTTAGGTATTTAAATTCCTAACCTCTAATTATCAATTTTTAATTATACCAAAATAGTATATTGTCCATTTTAGTGGTATGTCACCTAATTAAATTAGGTATAACACAAAAATAATAAAATTATCACTAATTATCGCTGATAATTGTCTTGGTATTTATGGTGATATTTATACCTTCATAATTATCAATTTTTTATGTTATTTTTTATTTGTGTAGGCATAGATTTAAATATCTAACCTCTAATTATCAATCTTAAATAGTTATCTGGATAATTATCAATTTTTAATATGTTCCAAACTAGTATTTTTCCATTTTCAAGGTCGACCCATAAAAAAATTAAATATAAAACGAAATTCATTAAATTGTCAGTAAATATCACTGATATTGTCTTGACAACTATCGTCATATTTATTCTAATAATTATCATTTTTTTACTTGAATTATTTTAGTTTCCCAATTATTTATTATTATTATTATTATTATTATTATTATTATTATTATTGTTTTCATTAATTTTTAGTGTATTTTTTGTATATGTTTTTCTTATGTGAATAATAGTTCTAAAATTGTAGGTTCTAATTAACAAAATTTGATAATTAACTAAACAATTATCAATTACTTGTGTAATTAAATATAAGATAAAACACAAAATTAATTGAATTATCACTAACTAGCGCTAATAATTGTGTTGATAATTATCATGAAATTTATACCTTCATAATTATCAATTTTTTATATGTTATTTTTATATTTTCTCAATTATTTATATATGTATATAAATTTCATTAATTTCAGTATATATTTTTTCATAGATTAGATATAACACAAAATTAATTAAATTATCACTGACTATTGCTGATAATTGTTTTGATAATTATCGTGATATGTATACGTTCATAATTATCAATTTTTATGTTTTATTTTTTCAATTATTCATAAATTGATAAATTAATTTTTAATATATATTTTTTTATTTCTAAAGTTTAATTATCAATCAACAGTTATCTGGATAATTATCAATTTTTAATATATTCCAAATTAGTATTTTTTACATTTTCAAGGTCTTCCTATAAAAAAATTAAATATAAAACAAAATTAATTAACTTGTCAGTAAATATCACTATAATTATCAAAACCAAGATAATATTTTTTCTATTTTCAAGGATAAAAAAATTAAATATAAGACAAAATTAATTAAATTGTCGCTAAATATCACTGATATTGTCTTGATAATTGTCGTGATATTTATTCTAATAATTATCATTTTTTATACTATTTTATTTTCCCAATTATTTAATATTATTATTGTTTTCATTAGTATATATTTTTTTCATTTATGCTGCTTTTTCCATTTTGTGCAGACATAGTATCAAAATTTAATGATGTGATAATTGATCTTGATAAATATCATGATATATCATTTTTTTAATTATTTTAGTTTATATATATTTAGTATGCATATTTTTTCTTATGTGAATAAATTTTTCTAAATTTATAGGTTCTAATTATCAAAATTTGATAATTAACTAAGTAATTATCACTGATAATTAACATGACATTTATATCTTAACCTGTATTTTTTTATTTTTCCAATTATTTTTAATATATTTTTAATTTAATTACATATATATTGTACTTTAATAATAAAAATTTGAATTACTGGAGCAATGATCAATTTTTGATATATTAAAAACTAGTATTTTGTTTATTTTAAAAACATTCTCAATCATTATATAAAATATAATGACAAACATAATTGAATTATATCTTTTTAAGTATATTAATTTATTTTTCTAATTAGTTAAGCTCATTATTATTTTCATTATTTTTTAGTATCCATATTTTTCGAGGCAAAAATAATTGAATTGGAAATTAGCTTGATAATTATTTTTACCTATTTTAATCTTCTAATTATTTAATTACACAATATTGTTTTTTATATTAAAAATTAACAGTTGGTTATTTTAAATAGAAATTGTTTATATATTGTATGACATTGATAATCACATAAATAATCAATAATAATATAGTTATTATCAGTACTACCATATTTTATCTTCCTTTTTATTTAATATCATTTTCATTGATTTTTTAAGATAATATATTTTTTATTAATGAGGTTGCTGATTTGTTTTAAGGAATACTAAGATTATTGTTTATCTTTTATCTCCTCTAACAATTGAATATATCAAAATTAAACATTTATTACAAACATCAGATTGTTTAAAACTCTGAACCCACACAAACGCTTCAAACAAAAGATTAATAAAACACGTTTCAAACTGTTTAGAGGATAATCTCGGAATTGCTCAGAGATGATTGAAAAGTACAAACAAACAATTACTCATCAGCATGATTCAGTGAGAGAATTTCCCTGGTAACGAAGTCACGCAAAGTCGTTAATGAAATGACCACTTGCGAACACGATTATTTTCGTCCATTATTGCCGGTCAATTTTCCAATTTTTAACGGCCCAAAACGTCGATCCGTATGCGAGGAGTTGCGAAAACAAACACTCCGAAATTTCAAGGTTCGAATATGTATTTATACGACTCTATTTATATTTCGGTTCGCCGATTTGTTTATGTGGCTCAACTATTGAAAACTGTGCTGGCAACGGGGTCACACACTGTAACGTATTCTTTATTGTGTGCAATCAATTTTTACTTTTCAAATGACCCAGATTAATCATCACTGAAAGTGGACGACTTAACGAGTGAGTGTAATGTCACCAAGGAGGCGGTACCAAGCCGGGTTCTTCGAACAATGACTATTAAAAGTTCGATTATTGCCCAACTTCCAAACTAAGACCTCACAAAATAGCCTTCCGTGTTCGGGGCCCATAAAACTTCGTCCCCTTTTCAGGCACCGTCTCAAAAATAAAACCGGCCACATTAATTCGACAAAGGAAACGGACTGTTACGGCACGTTCCTCCATATTCACGTGTTACACGAGTTCTTTGAGCCGCGACGTTGACAAACTTCCCGACAATCTCCACCTCGGCTGAGCCGCACTCGAACCCATCCTCGGTACTCGAATGGAGATCAATGGGTTAGGTTTCACGCCCACCCGGCCGTTCCGAAGACACGCGGCAACGTCGTCCGACTCGCCTGCAACAACAACCGTATTTATTTTGGATCTACCGGTGCTTGGTACTACCGAGGCGTGATGGTTTCGTTCACAGGTTGCTGCGACGCAAACCAGAAACGGGGCTCTTCCTCCGGCTGAAACTGACCAGAGCTTGTAATCGTATATTGGTACACGTGTTGTGCTCATTAATCTATGTTAGTTAGGCGGAAGGGAAAAGAGGAAGCTCCGCTAAAACGTTTGACACCGACGAATGAATCATTTCTATTTTTTCCTATTAATTTTTTCAATTGAATTGGTATTTATGTGGGAAACTGTAACGGTAATTAAGAATTGATTGGTTTGTTACCTTGGTCGCCTTAAATGTTACTTTGCTCATTCCTAATTGCTTGTCTACGTGTCTAAAAAAGGTAATGATGACAGTATTAGTGACACAACTATAGAGTTGCTTGCTCAGTTTTTTACTATCAAGGAACGTATATCACCACTTAATTTGCTATTAATGAGATATTTTTCCATATCTATCATTATAAGCAGATGTCACATTAAACTTTGTTTGCCTTTCATTTCAAATTTAAGTGTACAAATAGTTTTATCTAAATCATCGTTATTTTAATTTAATTTGTATTTTTTCTAGTCACTATAGTCTCAAAATAATTTCTGTCTGGTCCAGTATTAGGCATCATTCATAATAGGAAGTACCAATAGTATCATGATTAGTTAGAGAACGTACAGTACTACTTAATTTGTAATTAATGAGATGTTTTTCCATTTTATCCAAATTATACCGATTTATTTCAGATTAATTCTAGTTTCTCCAGTAATTCAAAATAATTTGATAACAGTTTCTTGTACATGTTCACGTCTCATTCATTAACACTACAAGAATAATTTGATTCATCCCAAGTGGAAGTCACAAGCATCAACTTGTTTCAGGGAATTTTCTATCTCAAAACAAAATATGATGTCTGTGCCAGTATTAGGAATCATTCCTCATAGAAAGTACCAGTAGTACCTTGATCAGTTTTTTAATATTGTAGAACATATAGGAGTACTTAATTTGTTATTAATGAGATATTTTCCATATCTATCAGGCTGTTACATTATACATTCTCCCATTTCATTTCAAATTTAAGTGTAAAAATAATTTTATCTATATTATACTGACTTATTTCAGTTTAAGTTTATTTTCTTCAGTAATTATTCAGAATAATTTGATAATAGTGTCATGAACTCATTCACATCTCATTCATTAACACTACAAGAACAATTTGATCCATCCCAAATGGAAGTCACAAGCATCAACTTGTTTCAGGCAAGTTTCTATCTCAAAGCAAAATATGATGACTGAGCCAGTATTAGGAATCACTCCTCATAGAAAGTACCAGTAGTACCTTGATCAGTTTGTTAATATTGTGCAACATATGAGAGTACTTAATTTGTTATTAATGAGATATTTTCCATATTCATCAGGCTGTTACATTATACTTTGTCTCATTTCATTCCAAATTTAAGTGTAAAAATAATTTTATCTAAATTATACTGACTTATTCCAGTTTAAGTTTATTTTCTTCAGTAATTATTCAGAATAATTTGATAATAATTTCATGTACACGTTCACATCTCATTCATTAACACTACAAGAACAATTTGATCCATCCCAAGTGGAATTACGTTACGTTCCTCCATATTCACGTGTTACACGAGTTCTTTGAGCCGCGACGTTGACAAACTTCCCGACAATCTCCACCTCGGCTGAGCCGCACTCGAACCCATCCTCGGTACTCGAATGGAGATCAATGGGTTAGGTTTCACGCCCACCCGGCCGTTCCGAAGACACGCGGCAACGTCGTCCGACTCGCCTGCAACAACAACCGTATTTATTTTGGATCTACCGGTACTTGGTACTACCGAGGCGTGATGGTTTCGTTCACAGGTTGCTGCGACGCAAACCAGAAACGGGGCTCTTCCTCCGGCTGAAACTGACCAGAGCTTGTAATCGTATATTGGTACACGTGTTGTGCTCATTAATCTATGTTAGTTAGGCGGAAGGGAAAAGAGGAAGCTCCGCTAAAACGTTTGACACCGACGAATGAATCATTTCTATTTTTTCCTATTAATTTTTTCAATTGAATTGGTATTTATGTGGGAAACTGTAACGGTAATTAAGAATTGATTGGTTTGTTACCTTGGTCGCCTTAAATGTTACTTTGCTCATTCCTAATTGCTTGTCTACGTGTCTAAAAAAGGTAATGATGACAGTATTAGTGACACAACTATAGAGTTGCTTGCTCAGTTTTTTACTATCAAGGAACGTATATCACCACTTAATTTGCTATTAATGAGATATTTTTCCATATCTATCATTATAAGCAGATGTCACATTAAACTTTGTTTGCCTTTCATTTCAAATTTAAGTGTACAAATAGTTTTATCTAAATCATCGTTATTTTAATTTAATTTGTATTTTTTCTAGTCACTATAGTCTCAAAATAATTTCTGTCTGGTCCAGTATTAGGCATCATTCATAATAGGAAGTACCAATAGTATCATGATTAGTTAGAGAACGTACAGTACTACTTAATTTGTAATTAATGAGATGTTTTTCCATTTTATCCAAATTATACCGATTTATTTCAGATTAATTCTAGTTTCTCCAGTAATTCAAAATAATTTGATAACAGTTTCTTGTACATGTTCACGTCTCATTCATTAACACTACAAGAATAATTTGATTCATCCCAAGTGGAAGTCACAAGCATCAACTTGTTTCAGGGAATTTTCTATCTCAAAACAAAATATGATGTCTGTGCCAGTATTAGGAATCATTCCTCATAGAAAGTACCAGTAGTACCTTGATCAGTTTTTTAATATTGTAGAACATATAGGAGTACTTAATTTGTTATTAATGAGATATTTTCCATATCTATCAGGCTGTTACATTATACATTCTCCCATTTCATTTCAAATTTAAGTGTAAAAATAATTTTATCTATATTATACTGACTTATTTCAGTTTAAGTTTATTTTCTTCAGTAATTATTCAGAATAATTTGATAATAGTGTCATGAACTCATTCACATCTCATTCATTAACACTACAAGAACAATTTGATCCATCCCAAATGGAAGTCACAAGCATCAACTTGTTTCAGGCAAGTTTCTATCTCAAAGCAAAATATGATGACTGAGCCAGTATTAGGAATCACTCCTCATAGAAAGTACCAGTAGTACCTTGATCAGTTTGTTAATATTGTGCAACATATGAGAGTACTTAATTTGTTATTAATGAGATATTTTCCATATTCATCAGGCTGTTACATTATACTTTGTCTCATTTCATTCCAAATTTAAGTGTAAAAATAATTTTATCTAAATTATACTGACTTATTCCAGTTTAAGTTTATTTTCTTCAGTAATTATTCAGAATAATTTGATAATAATTTCATGTACACGTTCACATCTCATTCATTAACACTACAAGAACAATTTGATCCATCCCAAGTGGAAGTCACAAACATCAACTTGTTTCAGGCAAGTTTCTATCTCAAAGCAAAATATGATGACTGAGCCAGTATTAGAAATCATTCCTCATAGAAAGTACCAGTAGTACCTTGATCAGTTTGTTAATATTGTAGAACATATAGGAGTACTTAATTTGTTATTAATGAGATATTTTCCATATTTATCAGGCTGTTACATTATACATTGTCCCATTTCATTCCAAATTTAAGTGTAAAAATAATTTTATCTAAATTATACTGACTTATTTCAGTTTAAGTTTATTTTCTTCGGTAATTATTCAGAGTAATTTGATAATAGTGTCATGAACACGTTCACATCTCATTCATTGACACTACAAGAACAATTTGATTCATCCCAAGTGGAAGTCACAAGCATCAACTTGTCTCAGGCAATTTTTTATCTCAAAACAAAATATGATGACTGAGCCAGTATTAGAAATCATTCCTCAAAGAAAGTACCAGTAGTACCTTGATCAGTTTTTTAATATTGTAGAACATATAGGAGTACTTAATTTGTTATTAATGAGATATTTTCCATACCTATCAGACTGTTACATTATACATTGTCCCATTTCATTCCAAATTTAAGTGTAAAAATAATTTTATCTAAATTATACTGACTTATTTCAGTTTAAGTTTATTTTCTTCGGTAATTATTCAGAATAATTTGATAATAGTGTCATGAACTCATTCACATCTCATTCATTAACACTACAAGAACAATTTGATCCATCCCAAGTGGAAGTCACAAGCATCAACTAGTTTCAGGCAATTTTCTATCTCAAAACAAAATATGATGTCTGAGCCAGTATTAGGAATCATTCCTCATAGAAAGTACCAGTAGTACCTTGATCAGTTTGTTAATATTGTAGAACATATAGGAGTACTTAATTTGTTATTAATGAGATATTTTCCATACCTATCAGACTGTTACATTATACATTGTCCCATTTCATTCCAAATTTAAGTGTAAAAATAATTTTATCTAAATTATACTGACTTATTTCAGTTTAAGTTTATTTTCTTCGGTAATTATTCAGAATAATTTGATAATAGTGTCATGAACACGTTCACATCTCATTCATTAACACTACAAGAACAATTTGAACTATCCCAAGTGGAAGTCACAAGCATCAACTTGTTTCAGGCAAGTTTCTATCTCAAAGCAAAATATGATGTCTGAACCAATATTAGAAATCATTCCACATAGAAAGTACCAGTAGTACCTTGATCAGTTTGTTAATATTGTAGAACGTATAGGAGTACTTAATTTGTTATTAATGAGATATTTTCCATATCTAGCAAGCTGTTACATTACACATTGTACCATTTCATTCCAAATTTAAGTGTAAAAATAATTTTATCTATATTATACTGACTTATTTCAGTTTAAATTTATTTTCTCCAGTAATTATTCAAAATAATTTGATAATAGTTTCATTTACACGTTCACATCTCATTCATTAACACTACAAGAACAATTTGATTCATCCCAAGTGGAAGTCACAAGCATCAACTTGTCTCAAGCAATTTTCTATCTCAAAACAAAATACGATGTCTGAGCCAGTATTAGAAATCATTCCACATAGAAAGTACCAGTAGCACCTTGATCAGTTTGTTAATATTGTGGAACATATGGGAGTACTTAATTTGTTATTAATGAGATATATTCCATATCTATCATGCTGTTACATTATACATTGTCGCATCTCATTCCAAATTTAAGTGTAAAAATAATTTTATCTAAATTATACTGAATTATTTAAGTCTTTTTTCTCAAATAATTTGATAAGTCTATTATACACGTTCACGTCTCAGTCATTAACACTTCAAGACTAATTTGATCCATGTCACATCGACGCTAGCAAGCACAAACTTGCCACAAACAATTTTTCATGCTCACGCAATATCCAACATAAAAGCTAACATGAAGAACAATTTATCGAAGGAAATAGTAGCACAGTGATTGTTCATTTTTACCATATTAGAACGTACATCTTCACTTAATTTATAATTATTTTATTCATTATAAACAGTTGCCACATTAAACATTGTTTGCATTTCATTTCAAATTCAAGAATCAAGTAATATTATATAAATCATATTGACTTATTTCATTTTAATCTTATTTCCTCCAGTAACCATTAAATATAATAAAATATTTGTATGCATTTTTATCTCATTCATTATCTTCTAATAAGTAATTTCATCCATGCTATGTCGGCGTCATAAACATCAACTTGTGATAAGCCATTAACCATCTCGAAGCAAGTCCTGACATGCAGTGCCAATATGAAGAATCAATCATCAAAAGATATACCAGCAGAGTAATTGCTCAGTTTATTATTAAACGTTTATCACCACTTAATTATAACAGCAATAATCAGTTGCCACATTAAACTTTGTTTGCATTTCATTCCAAATTCAAACATTTTTATCTAAATCATATTGATTCATTTCAATTTACTCTCTTCTCCTCAGTATCAACTCAAAGCCAACATGACAAATAATTCATCAAAGGGAGTACCTTAGTAATACTAATTTTGTATTAACGAGATATTCATCCATTAAAAACAGTTGTCCCATTAACCATTTTGAGCATGTCATTCCAAATTCAAGTGAATAAACGGTTTTATCTAAGTCATACTGACTCATTTCGTTTTAATTTTGTTTCCACACGACCCAATAAAAATAACAGGCTAAACAGTTCCCCGTACACGTTCACATCTCATTTATTACCTCCTCGAAAACAATTTGATCCAACCCGCAAGCATCAACTTGTCACTGATCTCGACGCAAATTCCGACATCCCAGCCAATATTGGGCGTCATTCATCAAACCGAGCACCAGCAACAGAACCAGTCGGTTGTTAACGGTCGTCTTTTTGCGACGGCCCGCGACTTACCGGCCGGTGCACCGGCGGCGGAACGAAAGGTGGGCCGCAACTGAATCGATGTTTCGGTAGTCGAAACGTGCGGCGTTTTTGATAAGAAAGGCGGCGGGTGCAACGAACCGGTGACTCACTGATAGAAACGTCCACGTCTGGCATTGATCTCTTTTTGTTGCGAGTGACGGGTCGACATTCTCCCCCGCTGGAATCGGTTTTATTTTCTATTTTTTTATTCCTTTCTTTCGTGCGTCGTGAATCGATTGCAGTGTGTATCTGTCGGATTTTTACGAGTTGTGAATCACAAATGCGATAAGGCAAATAGGGTGACGAGGATTTCTAAGAAATATGAGTTTTTCACTCCTTAATTTAGAGGAAACCAGCACAATAATACAGATTGTTTCAAATGTTTTAAATGAGACTGACCTCTGATAAAATAGAAAAAACTGATTTAAGTTCTAAGAATACATAGTTTTTCTATTTCTAATTTCTGACACAATATTTAACTGAAGATAATATGGTAAGGTATTAAGACATGAAGACCCTTAAGCCAATTTTTGGTTATTTCTTCTGAAAATACCCAAAAAGAAACCCCAATTTTGGTCATCTTGTACAACCTTAATAATATATTTTGAACCACTTGATTCTCTTCATTGAGATTCCATATGTTTGAAGAACATCTATGTGGAGATAAGATGATGATGATATTTAGAAAATCTTGTAACCATTTAAGCCAATACTTGGTTATTTCTTCTGAAAATACCCAAAAAGAGACCCAAATTTTGGTCACCTTGTGTAACCTTAATAATATATTTTGAACTACTTGATTCTCTTCATTGAAATTCTATATGTTTGAAAAGCATCTATGTGGAGATAAGATGATAATGATATTTAGAAAATCTTGTAGACACTTAAGCCAATTCTTGATTATTTCTTCTGAAAATACTCAAAAAGAGACCCCAATTTTGGTCACCTTGTGAAACTTTAATAATATATTTTGTACTATTTGATTCTCTTCATTGAGATTCCATATGTTTGAAGAACATCTATGTGGAGATAAGATGATAAAGATATTTAGAAAATCTTGTAGACACTTAAGCCAATTGTTGGTTATTTCTTCTGAAAATATTCAAAAAGAAACCCAAATTTTGGTCACCTTGTGTAAACTTAATAATATATTTTGTACTACTTGATTCTCTTCATTGAGATTCCATATGTTTGAAGAACATCTATGTGGAGATAAGATGATAAAGATATTTAGAAAATCTTGTAGACACTTAAGCCAATTGTTGATTATTTCTTTTGAAAATACCCAAAAAGAAACCCAAATTTTGGTCACCTTGTGTAAACTTAATAATATATTTTATACTACTTGATTCTCTTCATTGAGATTCCATATGTTTGAAGAACATCTATGTGGAGATAAGATGATGATGATATTTAGAAAATCTTGTAGACACTTAAGCCATTTGTTGGTTATTTCTTCTGAAAATACCCAAAAAGAAACCCAAATTTTGGTCACCTTGTATAACCTTAATAATATATTTTGAACTACTTGATTCTCTTCACTGAGATTTCATATGATTGAATAACATCTATATGGAGATAAGTTGATAATAATGATATTTAGAAAATCTTGTGACCATTTAAGCCAATTGTTGGTTATTTCTTCTGAAAATGCCCAAAAAGAGACCCAAATTTTGGTCATCTTGTGTAACCTTAATAATATATTTTGAACTACTTGATTCTCTTCATTGAAATTCTATATGTTTGAAGAGCATCTATGTGGAGATAAGATGATAATGATATTTAGAAAATCTTGTAGACACTTAAGCCAATTCTTGATTATTTCTTCTGAAAATACCCAAAAAGAGACCCCAATTTTGGTCACCTTGTGAAACTTTAATAATATATTTTGTACTATTTGATTCTCTTCATTGAGATTCCATATGTTTGAAGAACATCTATGTGGAGATATGATAATAATGATATTTAGAAAATCTTGTAACCATTTAAGCCAATTCTTGTTATTTCTTTTGAAAATGCCCAAAAAGAGACCCAAATTTTGGTCATCTTGTGTAACCTTAATAATATATTTTGAACTACTTGATTCTCTTCATTGAAATTCTATATGTTTGAAGAGCATCTATGTGGAGATAAGATGATAATGATATTTAGAAAATCTTGTAGACACTTAAGCCAATTCTTGATTATTTCTTCTGAAAATACTCAAAAAGAGACCCCAATTTTGGTCACCTTGTGAAACTTTAATAATATATTTTGTACTATTTGATTCTCTTCATTGAGATTCCATATGTTTGAAGAACATCTATGTGGAGATAAGATGATAAAGATATTTAGAAAATCTTGTAGACACTTAAGCCAATTGTTAGTTATTTCTTCTGAAAATACCCAAAAAGAAACCCAAATTTTGGTCACCTTATGTAACCTTAATAATATATTTTGTACTACTTGATTCTCTTCATTGAGATTCCATATGTTTGATGAACATCTATGTGGAGATAAGATGATGATGATATTTAGAAAATCTTGTAAACACTTAAGCCAATTGTTGGTTATTTCTTCTGAAAATACCCAAAAAGAAACCCAAATTTTGGTCACCTTATGTAACCTTAATAATATATTTTGTACTACTTGATTCTCTTCATTGAGATTCCATATGTTTGATGAACATCTATGTGGAGATAAGATGATGATGATATTTAGAAAATCTTGCAGACACTTAAGCCAATTGTTGGTTATTTCTTCTAAAAATACCCAAAAAGAAACCCAAATTTTGGTCACCTTGTATAATCTTAATAATATATTTTGAACTACTTGATTCTCTTCATATATTTTGAACCACTTGATTCTCTTCATTGAGATTCCATACGTTTGAAGAATATCTATGTGAAGATAAGATGATAATGATATTTAGAAAATCATGTAGACACTTAAGCCAATTGTTAGTTATTTCTTCTGAAAATACCCAAAAAGAAACCCAAATTTTGGTCACCTTATGTAACCTTAATAATATATTTTGTACTACTTGATCCTCTTCATTGAGATTCCATATGTTTGATGAACATCTATGTGGAGATAAGATGATGATGATATTTAGAAAATCTTGTAGACACTTAAGCCAATTGTTGGTTATTTCTTCTGAAAATACCCAAAAAGAAACCCAAATTTTGGTCACCTTGTATAACCTTAATAATATATTTTGTACAACTTGATTTTCTTCATTGAGATTTCATATGTTTAGAGAACATCTATGTGGAGATAAGATGATAATGCTATTTAGAAAATCTTGTAGGCACTTAAGCCAATTGTTGGTTATTTCTTCTGAAAATACTCAAAAAGAAACCCAAATTTTGGTCACCTTGTGTAAACTTAATAATATATTTTGTACTACTTGATTCTCTTCATTGAGATTCCATATGTTTGAAGAACATCTATGTGAAGATAAGATGATAATGATATTTAGAGAATCTTGTAGACACTTAAGCTAATTCTTGCTTATTTTTTCTGAAAATGCCCAAAAAGAAACCCAAATTGTGGTCACCTTGTATAACCTTAATAATATATTTTGAACTGCTTGATTCTCATCATTGAGATTCCATATGTTTGAGGAACATCTATGTGGAGATATGATAATGGTATTTAGATGATCTTAAGCCAATTCTTCTTTATTCCTTCAAAAAGAAACCCACATTTTGGTCACCTTGTACAACCTCAATAATATAATTTGAACCTGTGACTCTCATCACCGACATTCAATAAGTTTGAAGAGCACATGACTGGAGATAATATGATAATGGTATTATTTTCCGTATCTATTTATTAATAACTAATAAATTAACGTTATCTCAACCGCGAAAAATATTGATCACGCTCTCATTGATGACCGACAAATTAGTTTTTTTGTCAGTGGAAAACGTCCTATCTCCATCACTTGCGTCACACGACCTTCACAGACGTCGTCAGTCGGGGTGGCAAAATCGTCCTCCCGATTGATGGAACCGTTAATTGCCGCATAAATATACGCGGACGTAAACAAAACCCAATTAAGGCTGGGTGGCCGGCATAAATCTCGGGGTGTTTTGCGCTGCATTAAATATGTTATGAGAGCCATAACTGGATCAATAATCGTTAATGAGTATCGTTTGTTGCAACCAAACGGTTATTGGAAATCGATGGGGGATAGTTTCGGTCTTTTTCCAACGTAATTAAGCTTAATAATGGTAAATTGCCGATGGTATAATGTTGCAGTCTACAACTTGATCACGACGCCCCACGTTTCTTAAAAGGACCACCGGTAATTGAATACAAAGTGCGATAATAAACCGTCGCCAACTATAAATAGGATTGGGGTCAAGTGTTTGTAGGGACAGCTTTGAGTCATTCAACCATTTGTGCAAGTGTAAATAAGGAAACGAGGAACCACATCAAGTCGCAGCCACTGACTGAATGGAGTCCCAATTGGAGGGCTCCAAATCAATTCGGGAGCCGAAGGCTTTTGGCAACGCATCAGCGTCTTGCGACGCCAAAAGAAACACCGTGTACAGTTCAAATGGAATTCTTGGCAACGTGCATTGAGCTGTGCAGAATTTATTGAACCATTAAAGACTGAGAAAGGCCGCGTACTGCCGATCAAAAGAGATATTCTGGTTTATTTATAACAGCAATAATTACACGACATTCGGATAACGACGATCTTATTGTTGATATTTCCGAACGGATCAACAACGTTACCGCTACGTTCACCTTGCAACCGTTCTTTGTCCGCCTCGACTTGTAAATTATGCCCACCGAGGTGCATGAATGAACCCTCCGGGACGGTTTCCGAGAAGCCAATAAAACTTTGCGACTCCTCGTAAAGGACCAAGCCGGTCACTTCGCAGGGGAGAGGGCCCTTTTTATTGTCTTCATCACCGAGACACCGATACGTCTCTTTATGGTACCGAGTTGGGGTGCTTTGCATAATGCCGAGAACGCAAAAAGCCTTTCGTACGAGTGGAACAACACGTGGCCAACGAAACGTCGTTTGCATACGTGGCGGAACGGCTCTCTTGAACAGGTAACGCCGCACGTCGTTTCGTGTGTCGGTTGCCCCATTCAACGGCGGCGGTCTTGGAAATGTACGATGATAACGTACGACCGAAACAATAAGTAAATTTTATAGCGCCCGAACGCAGACCGGGGGCATTGTTAGCGGTTATCGGCTCCGGATTCTGGGTGGCATCCTCGTAGATAATAGTTTCACGTTCGGCAACATGCGGACAATGTACGAAAACCGCATCTAATACATACGGGCGGCGGATCGTGGTAAAAGGTTCAGTTTGTTTCCTTTGGACCTGCACGGGGAATTCCACATGCCACAGACACACAATAATTTAGATATTTTTGTTGTGAAAGTTCGGCGGTTTTACGTAATTTCGAAGAATATTTGGCATAGTTATAGAGATTATTCTATATAGAAATAAATACCTGGAGTAACTTTTCTGGTAACTCAAAAATAAAATATAAAAGGTTTTGAGAAAAGCATTTTTTTATATAAAAATACAATAAAATCTGTTTAATAGTTTTTTAGTAATCATCTCAACAGTATCAACAGTTTTGAGACAAAAGAAAAAAACACTTTTTATATAAAACTTCAATAAAATCTGTGAATCTTTTTTATGTAATCACTCTAACAATATATAAAAATATAGTTTTGAATAAAACAGAAAAAAAGTGTTTTATTTACTTTTTTCAAAAATAACTGCAAAACATTTCAAAGTCTCTTTTCTGCTTCGAAGAAATACAATTTAGAAACCATCAAAATATTCAAAGTTTTAAGAAAAAAACTTTTTTATGCAAAATTTCAATACAATATGTGTATCAGTTTTTGAGTAATCATCTCAACAGTATATAAAAATGCAGTTTTGAGACAAAAAGAAAACATTTTTTATATAAATTTTAAATAAAATCTGTGCAGCTTTTTTGTGTAATCATCTCAACACTATACAAAAATATAGTTTTGAGCCAAAGACGATTAAATTTTTAAGAATAAAACAGAAAAAAGTGTTTTATTTACTTTTTTCAAAGATAACTACAAAATATTTCAAAGTCCCTTTTCTACTTCGAAGAAAGAGAATTTAGAAACCATCAAAATACTCAAAGTTTTAAGAAAAAAACTTTTTTATACAAAATTTTGATACAATATGTATATTAGTTTTTGAGTAATCATCTCAACAGTATATAAAAATACAGTTTTGAGACAAAAAAAAAAAACATTTTTTATGTAAATTTTAAATAAAATCTCTGCATCTTTTTTGTGTAATCATCTCGACAGTATACAATATAGTTTTGAGCCAAAGACAATTAGATTTTTAAGAATCAAACAGAAAAAAGTGTTTTGTTGTCTTTTTACAAAGATAACTACAAAATATTTCGAAGTCTCTTTTCAGCTTCGAAGATATACAATTTAAAAACCATCTAAATATTCAAAGTTTTAAGAAAAAAACTTTTTTATACAAAATTTCTATACAATATGTGTATTAGTTTTTGAGTAATCATCTCAACAGTATATAAAAATACAGTTTTGAGACAAAAAAAAAAACATTTTTTATGTAAATTTTAAATAAAATCTCTGCATCTTTTTTGTGTAATCATCTCAACACTATACAAAAATATAGTTTTGAGCCAAAGACGATTAAATTTTTAAGAATAAAACAGAAAAAAGTGTTTTATTTACTTTTTTCAAAGATAACTACAAAATATATCAAAGTCACTTTTCTACTTCGAAGAAAGACAATTTAGAAACCATCAAAATATTCAAAGTTTTAAGAAAAAAACTTTTTTATACAAAATTTTGATACAATATGTATATTAGTTTTTGAGTAATCATCTCAACAGTATATAAAAATACAGTTTTGAGACAAAAAAAAACATTTTTTATGTAAATTTTAAATAAAATCTGTGCATCTTTTTTGTGTAATCATCTCAACACTATACAAAAATTTAGTTTTGAGCCAAAGACGATTAAATTTTTAATAATAAAACAGAAAAAAGTGTTTTATTTACTTTTTTCAAAGATAACTACAAAATATATCAAAGTCACTTTTCTACTTCGAAGAAAGACAATTTAGAAACCATCAAAATATTCAAAGTTTTAAGAAAAAAACTTTTTTATACAAAATTTCGATACAATATGTATATTAATTTTTGAGTAATCATCTCAACAGTATATAAAAATACAGATATGATACAAAAAAAAACAACATTTTTTATATAAAATTGTAATAAAATCTGTGCATCTTTTTTGTGTAATCATATCAACACTATACAAAAATATAGTTTTGAGCCAAAGACGATTAAATTTTTAAGAATAAAACAGAAAAAGTGTTTTATTTACTTTTTTCAAAGATAACTACAAAATATTTCAAAGTCCCTTTTCTACTTCGAAGAAATATAATTTAGAAACCGTCAAAATATTCAAAGTTTTAAGAAAAAAACTTTTTTATACAAAATTTCGATACAATATGTATATTAATTTTCGAGTAAACATCTCAACAGTATATAAAAATACAGTTTTGAGACAAAAAAACATGTTTTATATAAAATTTTAGTAATATCTGTACATCTATTTTTGTGTAATCATTTCAACAGTATTCAAAAATATAGTTTTGAGGCAAAGACGATTAAATTTTTAAGAATAAAACAGAAAAAATGTGTTTTATTTACTTTTTTCAAGGATAATAACAAATTATTTCAAAGTCTCTTTTCTGTTTCGAAAAAATACAATTTAAAAACCATCAAAATATTCAATGTTTTAAGAAAAACACTTTTTTATAAAAAATTTTCAATACAATATGTGTGTTAGTTTTTAAGTAAACATCTCAACAGTATATATAAACACAGTTTTGAGACAAAAAAAAAAAACATGTTTTATATAAAATTTCAATAAAATCTTTTTTTGTCTAATCATCTCAAAAGTATAGAAAAATGTGTTTTATTTATTTACAAACGAGTCTTTCTCTGCTGTAATCAAAGTTTTGAGAAAACACTCTTTTTACAAAAAAATTTCAATAAAATCTGTATTAGTTTTTGAGTAATCATTTTATAGTATTCAAAATTACTGTTTTGAGTCAAAGACGATTAAATATTTAACGAATAAAACGGAAAAAATAATATATATTATTTTTTTTATTTATATAATACATTATTTTTTCGAATAGATTTATAAAATATTTCAAAACCTCTTTTCTGTTTCGAAAGTTTTTTAGTTAACATTTTGATTTTCTTTGCAAGGACATTTCTCACCGCGTAGTTCCCAATAATATTTTTAATAAAATCGGTACTCGTCTGCACTTTATGGCGTCGCATGACTTACCTGCAACAAAAAGAAAAACACAAATAAGACACAAATAACCAATTCCCTTTATAAAAAAAAAAAAACAACGACACGAATACGGACGGTCAAATCGAAAGGATCAATTAGGGCAATACACTATTACATACACGGCACGAGGTCGTCCGGCAATTTATTAGGTCAACATACAATTACATCGTGCCTTTTGATACCACCGTCGAGAATTCGTGGATCCGTTGACCTATTAACATTCGGTTCGGCCCCGACCAACAAACAACAAACAACCAACAACAAACGGCAGAAATGCGCAATTTTTTAAGTTTCGCACCCGGTGCAATGACTCACGCGAAATGCAAATCGGTCATTCCTGCGATTAACCAACGATGTCGGAATAAGGCAAGTGCAACTTTTTTCCGCGTTACACATTTCTCTTTGCGCCAGATGACGTGGGCAGGTACGGTACACACACACACACACACACACACACACACACACATATTCGCCACAATCTCTTTGTGCGGCGAGGACAAATTGTGCGGCGATACTTTCCCAGAATCGCGAAACGAGAGCGAAACCATCCGCGTGGGAAACCGTCGCGCCGGATTTCCCAGTTCCGTACGAAATCCTCACTTCTCACTTCCAACTAATTTGCCTATCTATGATTTTGAAAACGGTATAAGACATTTCAAAAAGTGATAGGATACTATCGATAGTTATTCTTATCAATAGTTTCCGATAATTTTTACGAATACTATCGATATTGTGATATATGATTATTGTATATATCATCAAATGGTGGTCTGGTACTATCGATTCCTAACAATAATTTCTGACAAATTTAAAGTATATATCAATATTATCTTAATGAAAAGGTAACATTACAATTTAGTGGTCAAATACGACATTTTTATCGATAGTTTCTGATAATTTTAAAGAATACTATCCATATATAATATTTCTATCTATAGTTTCCGATAATTTTAATGAATACTGTGGATAATGTAGTATTAAAAATGATAATTTATTGTTCTTTATGTCAAATGTGATCGAATAGCATATTTCTATCGATAGTTTCCGACACTTTTAAAGAGTACTATGAATATTATGGTATTACAAGTGATAGTTTATTGTTATTTATACCACATAGTGGTCTACTACTATAGAAAGTTATTCTTTACACTAGTTTCTGATAATTTTAAAGTATATTATAAACATTATCGTACTGAAAAGATTACTTTATAATCAATGTATACAATCGATGGTTTCCAATAATTTTAAAGAATACGATCGATATTGTGTGTTGAAAATGATAATTTATTGTTATTTATATCAAATAGTGATCTCATTCTATCAATAGTTATTCCTTACAGTAATTTCTGATAATTTTAAAGTAAATTATCCACATTATCGTACTGAAACGGTTAATTTATAATTTCGTGGTCGAATGCGACATTTCTATTGATAGTTTCCTGTAATTTTAAAGAATACTTATCGATATTCTGGTGTTAAAAATGATAATTCATTATTATTTATATCCAACAGTGGTCTGATTCTATTAATAGTTATTCCTTACAGTAGTTTCTGATAATTTTAAAGTATATTATCAATATTATCGTACTGAAACGGTTACTGTATAATTTCGTGGTCGAATACAATATTTCTATCGATAGTTTCCTATAATTTTAAAGAATACGATCGATATTGTGTGTTTAAAATGACAATTTATTGTTATTTATATCAAATAGTGATCTGATTCTATCAATAGTTATTCCTTAAAGTAATTTCTGATAATTTTAAAGTAAATTATCCACATTATCGTACTGAAACAATTAATTTATAATTTCGTGGTCGAATACGACATTTCTATTGATAGTTTCCTATAATTTTACAGAATACTTATCGATATTCTGGTGTTAAAAGTGTTAATTCATTATTATTTATATCCAATAGTGGTCTGATTCTATCAATAGTTATTCCTTACAGTAGTTTCTGATAATTTTAAAGTATATTATCAATATTATCGTACTGAAACGGTTACTGTATAATTTCGTGGTCGAATACAATATTTCTATGGATAGTTTCTAATAATTTTAAAGAATACGATCGATATTGTGTGTTGAAAATGATAATTTATTGTTATTTATATCAAATAGTGATCTGATTCTATCAATAGTTATTCCTTACAGTAATTTCTGATAATTTTAAAGTAAATTATCCACATTATCGTACTGAAACGGTTAATTTATAATTTCGTGGTTGAATACGATATTTCTATTGATAGTTTTCTATAATTCTAAAAAATACTTACCAACATTCTGGATTTAAAAATAATAATTCATTGTTATTTATATCTAATAATGGTCTGAATCTGTTAATAGTTATTTCTTACAGAGGTTTATAATAATTTTAAAGTATATTATTAATATTATCGTACTGAAAAGGTTACTTTATAATTTCGTGGTCGAATACGACATTTCCATTGATAGTTTCCTTTAATTTTAAAGAATACTTATTGATATTCTGGTGTTAAAAATGATAATTTATTGTTATTCATATCCAATAGTAGTCTGATTCTATCAATAGTTATTTTTTACAGTACTTTCTGATAATTTTAAAGAATATTATCAAAATTATCGTACTGAAACGATTACTCTATAATTTCGTGGTCGAATACGACTTTTCTATTGATAGTTTCCACCAATTTTATCGAATACTTATCGATATTCTGGTGTTAAAAATGATAATTCATTGTTATTTATATCGAACAGTGGTCTGATTCTATCAATAGTTAGTTATTCCTTACAGTAGTTTCTGATAATTTTATAGTATATTATCGATATTATCGTACAGAAAAGGTTACTTTATAATTTAGTGGTCGAATACGATATTTATAACGAGTTTCCGATAATTTATTGGTATTTATATAAAATTGTGGTCTGATATTATCGATAGTATAAAGTATAAACTGAAAAGGTTAATTTATAATTTATCGATAGTTTACCATATATATGGTAAGTAACTTAAAAGTAGGAAGAATTTTGGATAATAAACTATCAACAGAATCGTACTATTGACCTCTGCCACGAATTATCAGACGGAAGAATTAAATCGGAGAACACGGAGTGAAATTAGTCGCCAGAGAAAACCCAATAAGTGTAATTTATTGCCCGGATCCCGTAATATCGGTTTCGAGTCCAGACGTCTCCAGTCGCGCTCCACTCCGCGTGCATTTGAAAAATAGTTCTCGCAGGGGCAAGAAAAGCCATAGTAGATTAAACCGTCTCCAGTTTCGAGACGTGGGGAGAACTTGCCGTGCTTCTTGCACACACACACACTCTCGCAGTGCCCGGCCACAACAATGCGATCCTGTCAAGAGTTAAAATGTTGCCAATCGATTGTCACGGAGTCTGAACGTTTTATTTTTGCGTCTGGTACGGTCGTGACGAAAACAATGACGGGTAGTGACTTTTGTGCCTCGGCCAAGTCGCCGTACAACAATAAACACAAGCGCGTACCTGCTGAAACAATTATTCGTGCCACGGATCACCAGCACAAGAACTACTAATTGGTCGTTGGCGTCGCGGACGATCGATTTCATCGGACTAACGTCGAAACACTGTGCTGACACATCGCCGGTTGACCGTTTCTTCGGCCGATGTAGGGCAAACGGTTTTGCGACGGCCGATTTCTGGCACTTTCAATTAGCATCTCGTTTCCTTACGGTGATCGTTGGCCGCAATAGCTCCAACCGTGGTTTGCCACAAAAAAAATCGAGTTATCAAGGCTTATTAAATAAAATACCCTGTTCCAAGAAATTAATTTATAATTTTGTAAATTAATTGTTTTGTTTGAGTAAATAGCACAGATAATAGGTTTCAGGATAAACAAATTTTATCCTACCCCAAAAAAAGATTCTTTCTTGAGTTCCAGCAAAATAAAAGGTCTACTTGAGACACAACTTGGAATTCATTTTTCTTCAAGAGCTGTAAGATATAAGTAGGATTTTGTCTACGATTAGACCATTCCAGAATAGATTTGTCGACATTTACAAACACAGGTATTCTCACAGAAACCCTAGCAGCAAAATATAAGCATTACCATGGTAGGGGTTGTTTTTAAGACATTTGATTGAAAAAATCCTTTTATATATTTTGATTCATAGGTTTTCTAATAGGAAGCCTAGTAGCAAAATTTAAGCATTATTATGGTAGGGGTTGTTTTTAACAAATTTAATTGAAAAACCCCTTAATAAAATGTACTTGCTTTTATATATTTTCATACGTAGGTTTTCTCACAGGAAGCCTAGCAGCAAAATATAAGCATTACCATGGTAGGGGTTGTTTTTAAGACATTTAATTGGAAAAACCCTTAATAAAATGTACTTCCTTTTATATATTTTCAAACGTAGGTTTTCTCACAGAAAGCCTGGCAGCAAAATATAAGCATTACCATGGTAGGGGTTGTTTTTAAGACATTTAATTGGAAAAACCCTTAATAAAATGTACTTCCTTTTATATATTTTCATACGTAGGTTATCTCACAGGAAGCCTAGCAGCAAAATATAAGCATTATCATGGTAGGGGTGGTTGTTTTTAAGACATTTAATTGGAAAAACCCTTAATAAAATATACTTCCTTTTATATATTTTCATACGTAGGTTTTCCCACAGGAAGCCTATCAGCAAAATATAAACATTACTATGGTAGGGGTTGTTTTTAAGACATTTAATTGGAAAAACCCTTAATAAAATGTACTTCCTTTTATATATTTTCAAACGTAGGTTTTCTCACAGAAAGCCTGGCAGCAAAATATAAGCATTACCATGGTAGGGGTTGTTTTTAAGACATTTAATTGGAAAAACCCTTAATAAAATGTACTTCCTTTTATATATTTTCATACGTAGGTTTTCTCACAGGAAGCCTAGCAGCAAAATATAAGCAGTATCATGGTAGGGGTTGTTTTTAACACATTTAATTGAAAAAACCCTTAATAAAATGTACTTCCTTTTATATATTTTCATACGTAGGTTTCCTCACAGGAAGCCTAGCAGCAAATTATAAGCATTATCATGGTAGTGGTTGTTTTTAAGACATTTTATTGAAAAAATCCTTAATAAAATATACTTCCTTTTACATATTTTGATTCGTAGTTTTTCTCACAAAAAGCCTAGTAGAAAAATATAAGCATTACCATGGTAGGGGTTGTTTTAAGACATTTAATTGAAAAAACCCTTAATAAAATGTACTTCCTTTTATATATTTTCATACGTAGGTTTCCACACAGGAAGCCTAGCAGCAAAATATAAGCATTACCATGGTAGGGGTTGTTTTTAAGACATTTAATTGGAAAAACCCTTAATAAAATGTACTTCCTTTTACATATTTTGATTCGTAGGTTTTCTCATAGGAAGCCTAGTAGCAAAATGTAAGCATTATTATGGTAGGGGTTGTTTTTAACACATTTAATTGAAAAAACCCTTAATAAAATGTACTTCCTTTTATACATTTTCATACGTAAGTTTTCTCTTAAGAAGCCTATCAGCAAAATATAAGCATTATCATGGTAGGGGTTGTTTTTAAGACATTTAATTGAAAAAACCCTTAATAAAATATACTTCCTTTTATATATTTTCATTCGTAGGTCTTCTCACAGGAAACCTAACAGCAAAATATAAGCATTACCATGGTAGGGGTTGTTTTTAAGACATTTAATTGAAAAAATCAAAACAAATTTTATCCTACCCCAAAGAAGATTCTTTCTTGAGTTTCAGCAAAAAAAAAGGTCTACTTGAGACACAACTTGGAATTCATTTTTCTTCAAGAGCTGTAAGAGATAAGTAGAATTTTGTCTATCAAAAATAATTAGAAAACGGTCAGTCTTCTGGCCTTAACTTGTTATCGATCACCACCATGTCACATATTGGTACTACCAATTTGCCGATAAAAATTCCAAGCACGACTTACTGCACATTGTGAGACATACTTTGGGTTTACTTGTTGTTGACTCAGTTGGCCATGTTGCAAAATTGGAATTATAGTATCAAAATCTTCAGAAGAAAGTCTTCTTTGAGGTATTTTACTGCAGTTAACAAAAGATAAATTAAGAATGAACCGAATAAAATGGACTGGCCAGCTTGCAGTCTAGACCTTAACCCAATAGAACATATCTGAGACATTCTTGGGAGACATTTAAGGGACCATCCTAAGAGTCCGAACAACTTAGAGGGTGTGGAGCATCTTCTACTGGAAATTTAGCAGAATTTGTACCAAAATGAAACTGGAAACCAGATTTTAAGTATGTACAGAAGATGTGGGACTGTCATTCGTAGTAGAGGTGGAAATACCCCATATTAAGTTCAAATTTTTATTTTTTATGAACATTAAATTTTGTTAATTTTTAAGCTTTCCAGAAATTTTTTGTAACGATCACAAATAAAAACCAGTTTTCAGAAAATATTAATAATAATCTATTATTATTGGAGGGGCGCCTTAATTTCTTGGAACAGTGTACATAAAAAGTTATAAACATTTATTTATCATGTAAGTATACTTTAAGGAAGATATTACAAATGATACTGGTAAAGTACACTACTTATCAAAAATAACATTTTGAAACTTATAAAATATGTAATAAGTACATAATATAATCAATATTATTATTATTATTATTATGTATTATATTACATAAAGTTTATATTTTAAAGTAAAAAAGTCAGTTTTTCGTGTTTGACGAAAGGATTTCTACTTTCATTTTCAACAAGATCTACGATTAGACCATTCCAGAATAGATATGTCGACATTTTCATACCTAGGTATTCTCACAGGAAGCCTAGTAGCAAAATATAAGCATTATCATGGTAGGGGTTGTTTTTAAGACATTTAATTGGAAACACCCTTAATAAAATGTACTTCCTTTTATATATTTTCATACGTAGGTTTTCTCACAGGAAGCCTAGCAGCAAAATATAAGCATTACCATGGTAGGGGTTGTTTTTAAAACATTTAATTGGAAAAACCCTTAATAAAATGTACTTCCTTTTATATATTTTCATACGTAGGTTTCCACACAGGAAGCCTAGTAGCAAAATATAAGCATTACCATGGTAGGGGTTGTTTTTAAGACATTTAATTGGAAAAACCCTTAATAAAATGTACTTCCTTTTATATATTTTCATACGTAGGTTTTCTCACAGGAAGCCTAGCAGCAAAATATAAGCATTACCATGGTAGGGGTTGTTTTTAAGACATTTAATTGGAAAAACCCTTAATAAAATTTACTTCCTTTTACATATTTTGATTCGTAGTTTTTCTCACAGGAAGCCTAGTAGCAAAATATAAGCATTATCATGGTAGGGGTGGTTGTTTATAAGACATTTAATTGAAAAAACCCTTAATAAAATGTACTTCCATTTATATATTTTCATTCGTAGGTCTTCTCGCAGGAAGTCTAACAGCAAAATATAAGCATTATCATGGGTAGGGGTTGTTTTTAAGACATTTAATTGAAAAAATCCTTATTAAAATGTACTTCCTTTATACATTTTCATCCGTAGGTTTTCTCATAGAAAGCCTAGCAGCAAAATATAAGCGTTATCATGGTAGGGGTTGTTTTTAAGACATTTTATTGAAAAAATCCTTAATAAAATGTACTTCTTTTTACATATTTTGATTCGTAGTTTTTCTCACAGGAAGTCTAGAAGCAAAATGTAAGCATTATCATCGTAGGGGTTGTTTTTAAGACATTTAATTGAAAAAATCCTTAACAAAATGTACTTCCTTTTATATATTGTCATACGTAGGTTTTCTCACAGGAAGCCTAGTAGCAAAATATAAGCATTATCATGGTAAGGGTTGTTTTTAAGACATTTAATTGAAAAAATCCTTAATAAAATGTACTTCCTTTTATGTATTTTCATACGTTGGTTTTCTCACAGGAAGCCTAGTAGCAAAATATAAGCATTATTATGGTAGGGGTTGTTTTTAAGAAATTTAATTGAAAAAACCCTTAATAAAATGTACTTCCTTTTATATATTTTCATACGTAGGTTTCCACACAGGAAGCCTAGCAGCAAAATATAAGCATTATCATGGTAGGGGTGGTTGTTTTTAAGACATTTAATTGGAAAAACCCTTAATAAAATGTACTTCCTTTTACATATTTTGATTCGTAGGTTTTCTCACCGGAAGCCTAGCAGCAAAATATAAGCATTATTATGGTAGGGGTTGTTTATAAGAAATTTAATTGAAAAAACACTTAATAAAATGTACTTCCTTTTATATATTTTCATACGTAGGTTTTCTCTTAGGATGCCTAGTAGTAAAATATAAGCATTACCATGGTAGGGGTTGTTTTTAAGACATTTAATACAAAATAACCCTTAGTAAAATGTACTTCCTTTTAGATACTTTCATACGTAGGTTTTCTCATAGTAAGAATTACCATAGTATGAATTGTCTTTAAGACATTTCATTGAAATAACCCTTAGTAAATTGTACTTCCTAAGTAGAAAAATATATGCAATGTAATAACAAAACTATTCGCGCTAAATGCTTTATTTGGTGAACTCTACAATTTACGACGACGTATTTATTAACTGGCAAATATTACAAACGCGTCCTTGACGGCGTGTTCAAAACGTCGACGCCTAATTTTCATTATCCTCCTCTTTAGGAGGAAACGCATGGTGTATTTATAAATCTGCAATCGTGCCGCGAATGTAAAAGTGTGCGGCGTATGAAAAAAAAAAAAAAGCGAGGCGCAGTTTATAGAAGCGAAATTCGTGTTGGCCAAATCGGTTTGTTTGGTTTCGTTTTCGTTTTGGCCCACTGATACATTTATCGGCGTGTTTGCCTCGATAACGTGGAGAAGGAAAATATTTAAAAAGTGGCGATAGACGATAATGCTTTATAAATACACGGATAATAAATTTATGGGGAAACGGAGATGTTAGAATGTGTTGAAATATGATTTCTCGCAACAAGATAAATGATGGGAAATCACTAATATTTAATCGAAATGAATAAACATTGAATTGTGATAAACTTATGTTTGCAATAGAAAACCATAAGTTGTGGTCAAAGGTATGGAATCATTTTAAGAAACTGATTATTTTTGTTAACCTCGGTTTATTGAAAACTGATGATTAAAAGGAGGTCAATATTTTCAATATTATTTGAGCTTACATTTTTACGTCTACATTGGACAAAAAGGGGAAGAAGATATTACTTCAGTCTTTGTTAAAAATCGAAGTCTTCAAGTCAACATACGTGAATCACTCAATTCATTTTTATATGTTCAACCTTTAGAATAAAACATAACTTAATATTTAAACAAAGAAACAGCAGTTTTAATTTAAAATGACGAATATTTTGTGTCCCAGAGACACTTTTAAATGTGCCTCTTCGCACCAATTCGTTTCATGAGCAAATCCTGTACATTTCTATTTGGTTCCAACATTCGCGCATGCGCTTTAAGGTCGGACCATTGTTTCAACGGTGGGGGAACTGTGACGTGCCTCTGACCAATGAAATAACTCTAAATACCGACACAAACGAAGGACCCGAACATCTCCGATTCTTCGGTTTCAAAAACTACTTGAACTTGTGTGTATTTGATGGATTCAGTGGTGGAAAGGTTTTTAATACTGCATTTTTTTTATTACAATATGGAATAACACAAAGGAATTTATTAACATAAGAAATACCATTGACGTGATGTTTTTTTATTGAATAAATGTGTTTTTCCAGTTTAAATTACTACAACATGTTTGTTGTTGAAGAATTAAACCGTCCAATTATTAATCTGAAATTTATATTTCTAATCAATAAAAATAAATCTAATAAAATGAAAAATATATTAAAAATATTTCATACTTTTAACCACCTTTGTATATTTTAAAATTATAGTACGTAAAATGGATTACACAAATATTGGCCTAGTTTAATTAATTTTTACTTCGTGCCATTAAATTTTATTAAAAATATTTACAAAATTAAACAAATATTTATGACCATAAGTTAAACTTCAACGCTGTATCGATTTTAGAACACTAAAACACCATAATTTTAAATAAATATTTGGACAAGTGGAAAAGAACATCTGCCATTAAACGTTGCTTGTTAAATGCTTATTTATGGTAAAAACAACTATTAATAAAATCAATATTTAATTGATCGAACAGTTGACACCAAATTGAAGAAACTAATGACTTGTGTCGACGTTATTAAGAAAACCTCTATTTATTAACATAATTTATTTCACTAAAAGTTAAATTAAATTAAAAATTAATTGTATAATTAATTAATTAAGAGGCTGTTATTTTTTTATGTGTCCAATAAGACAAAACAATTTCGGGTTCAATAAACAATTTGAGGGAAATCCATTTTTTGGGTCACACCGATAACCTTGAACTTCTTGTTCGAGTGTCGCCTTTGATAACGCAACGAATAAATTAAAAATAATTAGTGTGCTTCAAAATTAATCGTGATTGTTGTCGAAATTTTGTGGATTTTCGTCGCCGTCTCGTAGAAGTGTTAGGCGGCGAAATTAAGGGGAATTTGTTGGAATTAGAGGCCACAAAAAAATATTTACAGGAAATCCAAGAAATTATTTCGAAAACGAGGCGAATTATTTCCACTTTGCTTCACTTGCGTGGGTCGGGGATTACTTTTGCGAAATGGAATTTGTTGAATAACTGGATTTTTTATTGGTCGACGTGTTTAGCCAGTAAACAAAATTATATGCTCCTCAGTTTTAATCATTTTTTAGAGAAAACAACTGTTTTCATATTTAACTAATATTGATGTTTTAAAATGTACGAAGTTAAACGTAAATAACGAACACCCTGTATAAAATTTGGGTGTGCTAATAATGGTTCCTTACAGGGTAATCCTTAGTTAACGTGCATACCAAAAATGAATTTTGCATTATCAAAATTGAAGGCACATTTAGTTAGATCATCAATCTGTCAAAGTTTTTAGAAAAAAAATTAATAATTTAGAAACTATTGGGATTAGGTATATAACATATTATATTCATTTTATTTGCAATTATATGCAAAATTTAAAAATTAAATATATACAGGGCGTTCCATTGAAAATAACAAAGTTATTGATGTTTAAAGATGCACAAAATTAAACGGAAATAACGAACACCCTGTATAAAATTCGGGAATATTCCTTATAGGGTAAACTTGGTTAACGTGCATGCCAAAAATAAACTTTGTAATTTCAAAATTGAGGGCTTTACAGACATTTTAGTTACATCATCAAACTGACAAAGTTTATTGAAAAAAAATATTAATAACTCAGAAACTATTGGAACTAAGTTATAACATAGTATAACCATTTTATTTGCAATGATATGTAGAATTTAAAAATCAGGTATATACAGAGTGTTCCATTGAACATAACAAAGTTATTGATGTTTTAAGATGCACAAAATTAAATGGAGATAACGAGCACCGTGTATAAAATTTGGGAATATTAATAATGGTTTCTTATAGGGTGATCCTTAGTTAACGTGCAAACCAAAAATGAACTTTACAATATCAAAATTTGAGACATTACAGACATTTTAGTTATATCATCAAACTGACAAAGTTTATTGAAAAAAAATATTAATAACTCAGAAACTATTGGAACTAAGTTATAACATAGTATTATCATTTTATTTGCAATTAAATGTAGAATTTAAAAATTAAATATATACAGGGTGTTCCATTGAAAATAACAAAGATATTGGTGTTTAAAGATGCACAAAATTAAACGGAAATAACGAACACCCTGTATAAAATTTAAAAATATTAATAATGGTTCCTTATAGGGTCGTCCTTGGTTAACGTGCATACCAAAAATGAACTTTACAATATCAAAATTTGAGACATTACAGACATTTTAGTTACATCATCAAACTGACAAATTTTATTGAAAAAAAATATTAATAACTCAGAAACTATTGGAACTAAGTTATAACATAGTATAATCATTTTATTTGCAATTAAATGTAGAATTTAAAAATTAAATATATACAGGGTGTTCCATTGAAAATAACAAAGATATTGGTGTTTAAAGATGTACAAAATTAAACGGAAATAACGAACACCCTTTATAAAATTTAAGAATATTAATAATGGTTCCTTATAGGGTCATCCTTGGTTAACGTGCATACCAAAAATAAACTTTACAATATCAAAATTTGAGATATTACAGACATTTTAGTTACATCATCAAACTGTCAAAGTTTATTGAAAAAAAAATATTAATAACTCGAAACTATTGGAACTAAGTTATAACATAGTATAATCATTTTATTTGCAATTAAATGTAGAATTTAAAAATTAAATATATACAGGGTGTTCCATTGAAAATAACAAAGATATTGGTGTTTAAAGATGTACAAAATTAAACGGAAATAACGAACACCCTGTATAAAATTTAAGATTATTAATAATGGTTCCTTATAGGGTCAACCTTGGTTAACGTGCATACCAAAAATGAACTTTGCAATATCAAAATTTGAGACAGTACAGATATTTTAGTTAGATCATCAATCTGGTAAAGTTTTTGGAAAAAAAATTAATATCTCAGAAACTATTGGGATTAGGTATATAACATAGTATATTCATTTTATTTGCAATTAAATGTAGAATTTAAAAATTAAATATATACAGGGTATTCCACTGAAAATAACAAAGTTATTAATGTTTTAAGATGCACAAAATTAAACGAAAATTACGAGCACCCTGTATAAAATTTAAGAATATTAATAATGGTTCCTTATAGGATGGTCTTTGGTTAACGTGCATGCCAAAAATTAACTATTCAACATCGAAATTGGTGGATTTACAGACATTTTGGTTAGACCACCAATCTGTCAAAAAAATTTCTAAAAAATTAGTAACTCAAAAACTATTTGATTTAGGTATAGGGCATAGTATAGTCATTTTATTTGCAATCACATGTAGAATTTAAAAATGCGAATATAAACAGGGTGTTCCATTAAAAATAACAGAGTTGTTACTTCAGAGGAAACGAGAAATAAAATTTTGTTCAAAACAAATTAGAAAAAGTAGTTAAGTCAAGTTATACATGCTAAATAAAAATTTCAAATCAATACCTTTTCCCGTTCTCCCTAAACTTCTAATGAATAAGTTAGATGAATCACCCTGAATTTATGTCCTGTTTAGAAAAATATATGTGACACTGTATAGAATAAAAAAATTTTGAATTTAATAGTTCATTTATATAAAATATTTGTGATAACCCTGTAACAGGGAAGTTTCGAATACTCAAATTCCGACCGAATGATTACACAAATATAGACTTGTATGCAATGCATTTTCTAATTATTATTATTTTAAAACCTTGTAAATAATTTATAAACATAACGTCATCTTATTTAAATGGACTGTAGATAACCTTGCATTTATTCATTACATCTTCCACGACGCGTAAAACAATTTTTTTAAAACATCAAAGAGAAAGTCTCACTTTGGGTTTAAACTGTGACGAATTCATAAACAAATTGGAACAATTACCAATTCCAAAATAATAAAAAACGAGCAATAACAATATTTACAACCGATAACTAACATATTTGTAGTCAGAACAATGCATTATTTAACACGAACGCACAAAGGAAAATAGAATTTAATTTGCAACAACAACAAACTACGTCCGTAAAGATTCAACGAACAATTTGATGCCGGGGCAGTTCTTTACGAACGCAAAGAAAGACCTTCACGGGAAAAGAATGGCATTCCGTGAATGTTCGAATGCAGATCTTAATCCGATTTAACCCACTTCGTAATAATTGAATTATGCCGGGCTTTAAAACCTTTCATCCATCCGCACCAAGTAGTAATAATTAAATAAACGGTTCACACAAGTCAATTAGCAATATGTTTGTATAGTTTCCGATGCCCCTCCATTAAATTACACAATGGAACAATGCTGCAATGTGCTTTTTGACTTATACATCTCCTTATTAATATTTTTTACGTTGCTGGTTTGTTTATTTTTAGACATTTAAACCGATAAATGAATATACAGTTGTGTTTTTAGGTATTTTTAAGTGTGACCAGTGAATTATATAAATAAAGTGGATAATTTTCTGGTGTTTAAATAATTTCCAACACACATTCCTATGTTAACAGTAAATTTCAGGTAAAACCAGTGAATTTCAACACAAAGTGTTTATGAACAAAACCACACAATCCGCTTACTGTGTGTTCAAAAACCAACAGATTCAGAATCAGTTATTTAAATTCCAACAGTGATTTCGGTTACTTTTACCTATAACAAAACTATCCATTTATTAATATATTTTTTGTTGCTGGGTTCCTTATTTTGGTTAATTAAACTGACAAATTAATTCCCAGTTGCATTTTTAAACATTTTAAAGTGTGACCCAGTGAATTATAAAAATGAAGTGGATAATTTTCTAGTTTTGAATAATTTCCAACACACATTCCAATGTTAACAGTAAATTTCAACTAAAATCTGTAAATTTCATCAAGTTTTCATGAACAAAACTGCACAATTCGTTTACTGGGTGTTCAAAAACTAAGAGATTTAACTCCAATTATTTAAATTTTAGCAGATTTTTTGATAATTTTTTTTCTCTAACATAACTACCCCTTTATTGATATATTTCTTTGATACTGGCTTCTTAATTTTTTGACAATTAAACTGATACATGAATAACCAGTTGAATTTTTAATTATTTTTAAGTGTGTTCAGTGAACTATAGAAATAAAGTGGATAATTTTCTAGATTTGAATAATTTCCAATACATATTCCAATGTTAAAAGTAAATTTCAAGTAAAATCTATGGATTTCATTACAGAGTTTTTATGAACAAAACTGCACAATTCGTTTACTGTGTGTTCAAAAACTAAGAAATTTAACTCCAATTATTTAAATTTTAGTAGAGATTTTGATAAATTTTGTCTCTAACATAACTATCTCTTTATTAACATATTTCTTTGCTGCTGGTTTCTTAATTTTTTGTCAATTAAACTGCTAAATAGATACGCAGTTGAATTTTTAAATATTTTTAAGTGTGTCCAGTGACTTATACAAATAAAGTAAATAATTTTCTAGTTTTGAATAATTTCCAAAACATATTCTATGTTAACAGTAAACTTCAATAACAATCTATGAATTTCATCATAAGGTTTTATGAACAAAACTGCACAACTCATTTACTGTGTTTTCAAAAACTAAGAGATTTAACTCTAATTATTTAAATTTTAGCAGAGATTTTGATAATTTTTATCTCTAACATAACTATTCCTTTATTAATATATTTCTTTGATGCTGGCTTCTTAATTTTTTGTCCATTAAACTGATAAAGTTGAATTTTTAAATATTTTTAAGTGTGTCCAGTGCATTAAACAAGTAAAGTGGATAATTTTCTAGTTTCGTATAATTTCCAATACATATTCCAATGTTAACAGTAAATTTCAACGAAAATCTCTGAATTTCATCACAATGTTTTTATGAACAAAACTACACAACTCGTTTACTGTGTGTTTAAAAACCAGGAAATTTAACTCTTATTATTTAAATTCCAACAGAGATAGTAGTCAGTTTTTTTTTAACATAACTATCCTTTTATTAATATACTTTTTCATTGCGGTTTTCATTATTTTTAGTGAATTAACCTGATAAATGGATACCCTGGTGTATTTTTAATACATTTTTTAGTGTGACCTATGAATTATACAAATAAAGAGGATAATTTTACACTATTTGAACAATTTCCAACACACACAACAGTAAATTTCAGGCGATTCCGGTGAATTTCATCAAAAAATCTTTATGAATAAAATCACTGAACCCGCTTACAATGTATTCAAAAACCAGGAAGTTCAACGACTATTTATATTCCGTCAACGATACCAGCCACAATTTCGTCAAAAAAAATCAGATAACTAACGGCGTAACTGAGGCCGCAGATTTACATAAAACAATTACTTTAGAAATTAATGCGATGAATTATTCAAGTACGTTATTTTCACTTCGCGACTCTTCCCATACCGTCCCACCTTTCTCTGCGGTTCAAAAACGGGCCCGGACTAAAACATTCCTCGAACTTGTTTTCAAACGCAACAACCAAACATAAACAAAAAAAAAATGGGCCGAGTCTTATCTGCGATATTTGTGCGTCCGGTTCAGGAAGTGAGGACTGATGTGTGTGTGTACAAAACAAAGGTTTCACAACGCAAAAACACACTATCGTTTACCCTGAGGATCAGAGTGGCATCAGAATTCAGACGTCGGACACGTGCACAGATAGGATATTTCGGCGTCGCAGTGCCCCGTCCGGTAAATAAAAATAGTGCGGTCAAAGGCCACGCCACCGCAAGATACCAATCGTCCGACGTAAATAAACAAAGCCGAGAACCAACTGCAAAGAGTGAAACAACCGAAACACGGAAATCCCAAGCCCATTTCGTCGTTAGTCGATTCAAAGTTGCGCGTCTCCCAACCGTGCGGCCCGCCAACGCGGAACGACGTTCGAATCGTATTTGAAAAAGTGCGCCGCACACACCTGTGCGAGCGAAATTTCGAAAAACCACCCGAAAAACGGTACTTACAGCATTCCGGAGCATTTGGTGCACACGAACGAGCCGATGGTAACGTTCACATAGGTCGGTCCGCGTTGATTGCAATCGAAACAGTACTTGTTCTGGGGCGACGAGCCCAGTTCGCGGAGCGTCTTTAAGTTTTTCTCGTCCTGCTTTTTACGGGATGACGCCATTGTACGGACACACACTTGCACACGGAAACGTACCAATCTCGACTGACAGCTGATCGCGTTTCTTTTGAACGGTGCCCCGTGCGCGGACGGACGGCGAACTAACTTGGCGGCGTTGCCGGCGTGGCGGAACGGACGGTGGTTCGGGGTTGCGGCGGGCGACGTGGCAACGGCGGAAATATTTTATCGTCGACTCTTTTCATAGAAACTAGTCTCAAAATTATTGTGACTTGGTTGATCATTTATTGTTGTTGTTCTTGATGAATTTCGTGGAAATAAAAGTTTATCATATTACCACATCAAATTTTGAGTTAAATTCTAATTTCTCCATTTTTATCAATATTAAAATTAAGATTATCAACAAATAACATATTTAATAATCATATTTTTTCATATGTATATTCTCAGAATTAATATGACTAACTGGATCATATTTTATTATATTAGTAATAAAAGTTTATATTTTTTTACCAAATCACCTTTTAAATTAAATTTAAATTTCTTCATATTTTATCAATATTAAAATTAAGTCTATCAATAAACAATAAATTCATTAGCCGCATCCTTGGAAATATTTAGTCGTCAATTTTTTTATAGAAATTTTCTCAGAATTATTTTGACTTATATGAACATATATTATTATTTTTCTTTTTATAAATCACAGTAATAAAAGTTTATTCTTTACTCTATTACATTTTAAGTCTAATTCTAATATCTTCAATACCTATCGACAAAAAATAATTTATTTGCCTTTTTTTTCTTGTTAAATATCACAATAATAAAAGTTTATATTTTTTACCAAATCACCTTTTAAATCAAATTCTCATTTCTTCAATTTGATCAATATTAAAATTAAGACTAACAACAAACAATCAGATTATTTACCTTGAAAATATTTAATAATCACATTTTATCCTAAAAATAGTGTCAGAATTATTATGACTTACTTGATTATATTTTATTATTTTCCTTGTTGAATGTCACAGTATTGAATGTTTATATTTTTTCACCAAATCACCTTTTAAGTCACATTCTAATTTCTTCAATTTGATCAATATTAAAATTAAGACTATGAAAAAAAAATTAGTTTCTTTGGCTTAAACCTGAAAATATTTAATAATCACATTTTTTCCTAGAAATAGTGTCAAAATTATTATGACTTACCTGTTCATATTTTATTATATTTCATGTTGAATATTGAATAATATTAAATTATTATGACTTACTTAATCATATATTATTTTTCTTGTTATATGTCACAGTAATAAAAGTTTATATTTTTTACTAAATCACCTTTTAAATCAAATTCTAATTTCTTCAATTTGATCAATATTAAAACTAAGACTAAAAACAAAAAAACAGATTATTTGCCTTAATCTTCATTACATTAAGACTATTGACAAAAATTTAGTTTAATTGCATCAACACTGGAAATATTTAATAATCACATTTTCTCATAGAAATTTTCTCAGAATTGTTCTCAATAATAAAAGTTTATATTTATTACTACATTATCCTTTAAATCAATTATCCATTTATAACAATAAAAGTTATTATTAATTATTACTTTATAATATGTTAATATTTTTTTTGTTTGTCACAGAGATAAAAATGTATATATTTAACTGTCACATTTTAAATTAACGATTATTTCTCTATTTTAATCCGTATTAAAATTAATTTTTGTTGTTGTTCTGTCGAGTGTCACAAAAATAGAAAATAATATATAATTTTTACATTTCAAATTCATATTAAAAATAAAATTATCAATGAAAAACATGTTTTTTATTTTAGTTTCTTTTGAATCTTATAGAAAACAAAAATTATGATTTAGCCATGTCATTTTTTAAATTAAATTCTAATTTACTAAACATTATATAGTTTTCAATAAACATTATAAAATATTACGTTAAACATTATAAAACGTTTTATAACTGTTAATCTATTTTTAATTTCTAATTCAAATTTCTCCATTTTTAAGAATATTAAAATCAAGATTATCAATAAAAAACAAGTTTTGTTTATTTATTTAAATATTGTTTACATATGTTTTTAATCAGTTTTATTTTATTTCAGATATTAATATGATGTTGAAATTTTAGTTTTGATAAAAGTACATTTTTGTAAAATCATATATAATTTATATGGTTATCAATATATAATATCTTATATCAATTCTTATATAAGTTTATTAGTTTATGGCATATAAATAATATTTAAAATAAATATATATATTTAACATAATTTTATATGTAACTTGCATGGATATCACTAAAAATATTTTTAATATTTTTATTACCAATTTACGGCCTCTAATCACATGATTTATATCCTTGTACCAATTCAAATTCAAATCCATTCACTTTATTATTTTCGCTTGACATTTTGACAACAATCCGCTTGGCAAAATCGAAATAGCCATTTCGCCACAAATCAAATATTGCAACCGTAATATTATAATTATCAATTCCACATTAACGGTCATTTACATAAAACTGCATCAAAATAAGGCAATAACCAATAATCGCTAAACTCGAAAACATTTCAGCGCGTCTGAGCGCCTCGTTTCTTTGATGTTTTTCGAATAATCAGCATTGTTTTGAAATCGTACACTGCAATTAATCTCGAATTTTATAATTAACGGAATAATTAAAATTATCGGCGCCGGAGTTCATTGATTTTTAGATTTTTCCTGTTATTGTGCGGCGCCTCAACCCGTTGACCCCTTCAATATCCAAATATGCCAATAATTATGTAATACGTGTATAAACAACGCAATTCGGATTTTGGCATCACGCGACTGCGTTTTTTCAAATAATCAGTTTGGGAAATTATTGTCTCATTGTATTCTTGAAAAACTAACTAATAAATTGAATAATTAATTATTAATATTGAGTATTTAAAATTAGTTTTAAAAAAAGTAAAATAATTAGGTAATAGATGGCGCTGTGATGTAACGTTATATAGATGCAGATTACTGCAACCACAACGACATTTTCAAAAATTTCAATTTTAGGTTAAGTTGTAGCTTAAGTTTACTGAAAAAATTTTCAAAACAAAATGGTAAGCACAAAGATTTTCTACAGTACAATCCACTTAACAACCGTTTTTTTAGTTGCCTTTATCGTTGTTGCGTACGGCCCAAAACCACCCCATGGTAAGAAATCAGGGAAACCGTCAAATTTTTTGCCTAAACTCTGCTTTTTTAGCTCGTGGAATTAAAAAACGGCGAAACGTACAACGGTCACCTGGTGAGCTGCGACAACTGGATGAACATAAACCTCCGTGAAGTAATCTGCACATCCAGAGTAAGTAAATGACTTCCACATTAAAGCTCGTTTCCTAAAGTAAGTTTCTAGGATGGTGACAAGTTCTGGAGGATGCCCGAATGCTACATTCGCGGTAGCACGATCAAATACCTCCGTATACCTGACGAAGTTATTGACATGGTCAAGGAGGAGGCCGTGGTCAAGAACAGAGGACGTGGTGACATGAAATCAGGCAGAGGTGGTGGCCAAAATCAAAGAAACAGACCTGCAGCCAGGGGTATTATTAGTCAGCTCTTTAAAGTATCGCAAGCTGTGATGTGTTTAATTTTAGGCAACTTTGGAGGTGGCCGAGGAGGTGGCAAAGCTGGTGGACAAGGTGGGAGAAATCCACCATTTCAACAAAAGCAGAAACCTAAGCAGTAACTTTTGTAATTTGTTGAATTAGGGCTTTAGACTATATTTATTTGTTTATAGTATAAGCAATTATTTCTTATGTATAAATAAAATATTCTTTTGTAATTATTCTTTTGTATTATTAAGTGAAAAGTGTATTTTATGACATAATTGAATATTAATTCCAAAATATTGAGTCTACAATAATAAAAATAATTCAAATTTTTCTATAAAAAATGTGATCTTTTACTTATTTATTTATTTTTTGTTCCAAGATTCATATAAAATAACACAAATTTATTTGCTTGAGTTGTTTCTGAAATTATTTTCAATTTTTTAATTTTATTTTTTCTTATTTTCTACAATGACTATTGGTAATAAAACAATACTAATTCGTTTATTTTATAAATAATGTAAAGTTGTTAAAGAACAAATTGAAAGTGAGAAGCACAAAATCATCAATAGTGTAGAAAGCTTTATTACTTAAAGCTTGTTTGGGTTTTATTCCTAATTTTGATTTAACAAATTGTACTTATTAAAACATTTCTTTGTTAATTTTTAAATTTTATTATTAATTAACTATTAAAATTTTGATTATGACTATGACTTATTCAAATTTTATTTAATTTCAGCTTTTAATCTAATTTTTATTGTCTCCACTTTTATCCAAATTAAAAAAGAATAACAATAAAAAACAAGTTTATTTGTTACCTAAACCCTGAAAATATTTAATTATTACATCTTTCATAGAAATATTCTCAAATTTTTACTTACTTATTTAACATATTTTATTATTTTTGACAGTAATAGAAGTTAATATTTTTAATTATAATATTTGAAATTAAATTCTAATTTATCCAATTTTATCAATAATAATATTAATTTTAAATAATTTATAAAAAATAAAAATTATATTTTAGCTATGTCATTTTTTAAATTAAATAAAATATATATTAAGTTCTGTTATTTATTTATTTGTTTTCAAAGATGCATATGAAAAATATTAAATAACAAAAATTTACTTACATGTGTTGTTTTCGAAATATTTACTCTCTTTTAATTTTATTATTAGTTAATTTTTATTGCATATAATAAGAATAATTTATATAAAGTTTTTAGAGAACAAATTAAAAGTGAAAAGCGTAATATTAAAAAGTCATCGATATTGTAGAAAGCTTTATTGCTTAAAGCTTGTTTGGGATTTATTCCTAATTTAGATTTAATATTTGCAAATTGTACATATGAAAAAATTAGTATTTTATTCATAATTAACTTTTTGATGAGTTAACAATAAAATAGCATTATAAAACTAAAATTTAGCAAAAATTTGGATGTAGTGTCGCGGTTGCCATCTACCGATGGGTAGCGCGGCGAAGTCCGGGCGCCTCCGGTGCGCGAGCTTGCGCACTGAGGTCGTTCGCGAAGCTTTTTGACAGGACTTGAAAATTTCTCAACAACCAGCTTAGATAAGAATTTTCATCGTCGATTTCGACGCGTCCGTACGAATTTCGGTTAGGGGTCCCGGGACCCGGTGCTTCGGCCGATTGTGCACGTTAATCGCGGCCGGTGAAAGTCAAATGTCCCCTACAAATAGATACCGAGTGGTGGCAGAGATACCGAATGTCATCAATAAATTCCCAATCAGTGGCAATGGACGTTGACACTCCAGCCAACGGACCCGGTACATTGAAAAGATGCTCCAGCGCTCCCATGATCAATGAGACGAATGCCATCATGACCACGGCGAACCCATCCACATCGACGGCGAGGTTTGTCTGGTTCACGGGCTCGGAAACGCCTCGTCACCGCACCATACCGATTTGTTTCTGTTTTGCAGGGACCCGCAGCCCTTTAATCTGTTCCACAATCCCGGACAGCCGAGGACGAGGAGGTTCAGCGCCAGTTTCAGCCCAGTTCCAGGATCACCAGTAAGTCAAACAGTCCTAAACAAACTAATCAATAACAATTTTGTTCAGAAAGCTCCTGTTTAAAATTGTTTGTTATTGTAACCTCACTTTATCACTCTCTTAAATAATTTGTGTCAGTAACTATTATTTTATCTAAGTACTTATTTTTTATGATGCATTCTAGTGACTCCTGTGTTTGGTGGTAATGTTTTTATTGAACGAAGACTTCAGTCACACTGAAAAATGAATTGCTCCTCTGTGATGTTAATATTTTACTTCATAAACTTAAAAATTAATATAATTAAATTTAAAAAACAACAACTAAGAGAAAAAAACAAATTAAAAATGTTATTAAGTATTCTAGTCACACATTTTGTTTATTGCAAGTGTCTGATTAACATGGAATTGACTTAAATTACATGGTTATTAAAATTATTAGAATTTTATTGATGGTCAAAAATTTTAATGCTTCCAGCTTTGCTACAGAAAAAAAAAACAAATCCTAAAAGTATCAACTTGAACCATGATAATGATCAGTTTACTTTTAAATATACTTGTTGAAAGCTTTAGATTAACATTAATTGCCTATTAATTTGATGGTTTTATATCTGGTCATTTTAAATAAATCAATACATTCTTAGAAATTGCGTTTTAAAAATGATTTTAAAAAAATTATCAAGTACAATTAAAAACAGCTTTTTATTAAATGTAAATAAAAGTTTTTCATTATCATAAAAGCATAATCTTTGAACACATAGTTACATAATAAAAAAATGAAATCAGCTGATTAACTTAATATATTGTTATTTCATGCAACTTAATCAGGTTTTCTATATCTACAAATTTTTTTGTAAATAGTATGAGCATAGAAAAATTGGAGATTAATCAAATGAAAGTCGTCGTCGTAAAATGTCAAGTATTATTTACGTCTCAACTAAAATCTGATCAACAAACACAATTCCTTGCGTCAGATTCTTCAAAGTTTTGAGGTTTTTGTCCGATTATCTGTGAATATTAGACACAAAACTAAGTATTAAAATAATATTGTTAAATTAGTTTGCTGCTGGCTTATTATCGGCGGACAAAAAATTATAATTTGATCAAATATTCACAACTATTGTATATGTGTAAATGTAAATAATTCAGTTTCAAAACTGATTTGGAAATTTTATTACTCGATGGACTTTTAAATTACGTTGCTGAAATCACATTGTGCGTCCTCTGTTGATAATGAATATCAAATTGTGTCAGTTTTTTTTTTTATGAAGCTTTTTCTGGAAGTGATAAATGTGAACATTAATGTGGAATGTCCAAGTCACATTATTATCTTGTCAAATAATTACCAAAACATTTTTATAATGATTGTCAATTAGTTTACAGTATTAAAATTATAGAATGTTTATGTGTAATGATTTGTTTGTATGACTATTAAGTTGAATTTAAAATATAATTGCTAAAGCCATTTTTATTATGAACAATATTTGGTTAACAGTAAAGTATTTATCAAGAGATTACTTTTAATTTTGATTATGAAAATTAATTCGTCATGTCAAATGTGGGAAAGTTCCGTTGTGAATTATACTTAGACATCAATTAAACTGACTGAAAATAAAATATTTCATTGTGAGCGCCAGAATTTAAAATTATTAGTAATTATTTATATTTACGTTGAATTTTATGGTTATTGTTTTATTTGATAATGTTTTCAAGTGAATGAAAGCATAATTGTATATTTATCTTAATACTGTAAATAAGTACAGTTACTTACATGATGATTGAGTGTTTATTGTTTTGTCTACTTGAACTTGTATTATGTAATTTACTTTGAAATTTACAAAGGTTGCCATTTTTTTAATTTTAACTATTAATATTCATTTTATATACAGGGAATATTATACCTTTTTAAATTCAATTAATTATGCTAAAACTTACATGATGTTTTATTGAAAATAACAAAGTTATTGATGTTTTAATATGCACAAAATTAAACGTAATAATGAACACCCTATATAAAATTTGGGAGTACTAATAATGGCTCCTTATACGATGATGTTTGGTTAACGTGTATGCTAAAAATGATCTTTCCAGCATCAAAATTGGTAACTTTACAGACATTTTTGTTAGGCCATCAGTCTGTCAAAATTTTTGGAAAAAAATTAATAACTCAAAAACTATTAAGTTTAAGTATAGAACGTGGTATAATCATTTTATTTTCAAGTACATGTAGAATTTAAAAATCCACAAATACTTATATTTCATAAATGACATTTGTTTTGTATCTGACAATATTACATTACATTTTTATAACTTCTCTGTTAATAATCATTTTATTTATTGGGAATGCATATACCAATCGGAAAAATTATTAATATTCAATTTAATTATGCTATAATATACATGGTGGATCATTGAAAATAACAAAGTTATTGGTGTTTTAAGATGTCCTAAGTTAAACGTAAATAACGAACACCCTATATAAAATTTAGGAATACCAATAATGGTTCTTTATAGAATGGTCTTTGGCTAACGTATTTGCCAAATATGAATTTTCCAGCATCATAATTGGAGACTTTACAGACATTTTTGTTAGACCATCAATGTGTTAAAACATTTGGAAAGAAAATAACTCAAAAACTATTGGATTTAGATATAGCCATTTCATTTGCAATTAAATATAGAATTTAAAAATTCAAAAGTATACAGGATGTTCTATTGAAAGTAACAAAATTATTGATATTTTAATGGTACAAAATTAAACGTAAATAACGCTCACCCTGTATAGCATCAAAATTGGTGGCTTTAGAGACATTTTAGTTAGACCATCAATCTGTCAAATTGTTTGGAAAAAAATTAATAACTCAAAAACTATTGAGTCTAAGAATAGGACATGGTATAATCAAAAGTGTACAGGATGGTCCATTGAAAGTAACAAAATTGTTGATGTTTTTTAGAAAGAAAATAAGTCTCAATTTAAAAATTGGTGCTTAACTGAAAATAACAGTTGTTTAGTGAAACCTAAAATGAAATTTGTATCAAAATAAATTAGAAAAGTATTTCTAGTCTTGTTATAATTGCTATAAAAATACATTAAAGGTTATATTTTTAATTATTTTAACAAGTTGTTATAATTATGGCAAATTCTAATGATTTAATGATGAATTTGACCATATTTTTATTAGTCTCATTTCCTAAATACACGTTTCATAATGTGTTTGTCGAACCTTTCAAGTAATGGATTTATAACGATTGATGCAATTATCTCAACACAAGTTTTTATGTATTGACAAATTTTTTCATATGTTCTTGTTCACAGGTATCGAATTTGCGCCTGACGCCGCGGATCAACCAGCTGAGACAGGAGGAGCATGCCGATCTCAACAATTCGCGGGAGCTGGCGCACGAGAAGGAGCTGCACCACACGATGCAGATATCCCAGAGCTGGGAGGACCTGAGCATAATGAACGAGACGCACGGCGAACAGAAGATGGCCAAGATGGTGCCGTTGCACGTGAACCTGCCGCCGCACGGTCTCCACTGCAATTCGCCGTCCCCAACTCGTCTCATATCGCCCAACTATCAGTCGCCGACGCGGACGAGGACGTTCATCAGGCGCAGCGCCTCGCCCGTCCTGCGGCCGAGTCCGTTGAGCGCGAAGAGGAAGTTGGACGACGACAAGCTGCTGGACTGTCACATGAGCCCGAGGGCGAAGCGGGTGCACAGTTATTCGGCGTCCGATCGCGGCGGTCTGCTCACCACCACGCCGAACTCGTTGCCGGGCTCGTTGAGTTCGGTGGGAACGCCGGAGTCCCTGTCCAGTGCCGACTCGCCGGGTTTCACGTTCCGGAATGTCGACAGCCCGTCGCCCAGCCGCGCTTTGCCATCGGAACCGATGATTGTTTCGAAGAACGATCACGACATGACGGAGAGTCCGAGCTAATTGGTTTATTGGTTGGAGCACGTCTGTTTGTTCGTTCATTCTTCTCTAATTTATTTAATTGTTTTGTATATATACTCTGATGTGGTTCTTGTGGAATTTTCGAGACCAAACTGCTTGGGAGATTATTGAGGAGGTATAAATAAGCTTGTGGACGCCCCCCCTGTCGAAAGAACACCGCGATTTATTTTTCTAACGTTATTTTCAATTGAAGGGATTGTTTTCGTTTTTGTCCAAAAGCTTTTATTACTAATCCTGGTGTACATATATTTATAATTTTCCAAGTGCATGCCATACAAGTTTTAAATCGTGATCTTCCAATTTTTTGTACAAGCTTATTGTCAGTAACAAGATAGTGCAAGATTATGATGAAGACTAATTTATTTTGCAATATCTGCACTACTAGTTTTGGTGCATGCCAAACCTTTAACATTGTGTAATAACTTTTAGCAATTCTAACGGAATTTCTTTACACGACATAAGAAATATCTAGTCTATAATTGTAATGTTAACATTAATTTAAACATAAAAGACTCTTGAGGTGCTAAAAGGACTGGCTCTCTCACCAGTCATTATTTTTCTTCCCTTATATTTCACTAGTACCTAAGTACTATTTGTAAATTTAATGCCAAAATTAGCCAGAGCAACCACACATTTTTATGACACTGAACTTAAACTGTGGTTGCTGTAATTTCATCCCACTGTTCACCTGGTTTGCAAATTTTGATCGGATTAAATTTGAGCATTCACTGAATGAGTTGAACGAATGCGCCACCAAAAGGGGATCAATTTTGAAATCAGGATGTTCAGTTTTATAAAACACGGTCATTTTAATAACCAATTTTTGATATATACAATCACTCATTTCATCAGTATTTTATTAAACTATAATTTATGTACCAATATAAATGTTTCTAAAATAAAATGAATGTTTACGTTACATATTGCTTTTTTAAAATGACTTTGTTTATGCAGGGTTGGGTTTTAAAACAATGAATTCGACCGATTTAATTTGAAATTATTGCAAAGAAGGGTTTCTTTAACAGTTCAATGTAAAATGCCAACCCTGCCTGATTCATATTTATATCATTCCATGCATCTTAAAATACAGTCCATGAATTGTCCTTTTTTCAGGAATATTAAGTCTTGTTGCAGTTTTTTAAACGTATTTTCTTGTTATAAATGTAACCAACATTTGTATACTGAATGGATACAAAATCTATTAATAATGTTTTATTAAGTTTGAATTTTTCGTGTGAATAATAATCATAGATTGTTAAACGAATGTCTTGCAGTTGTTTTAGTACGAAATTCGACAAATAAAATGAGATGAATACTCGTTATTAAGTTTTATAGAGGGGACTTTTGTTTGACCAATCTATTATGTTGTATATTATTAGCGGTAGTGCCTCATAATCAACTTTTATACATAGATTTATCATACATAGACTGATTTAATTAATTGAATAATTCAGTATCAATATCTGAAAGATTTGTTTTTAGGACACGCACTGAGGTAACGATTTTCAAATACGGAGTAAATGTGTTGCGTTTTTCAAATTTTGAAACTGAATTCAAGAATCTATTCATTTTGTAGTCAGTACAAGCTGGAGTTAAATATTTTCAGTGTAAATAGTTTATCATATTGTTGGCCAATGTAATAAAATATTCTTTAAGCAAGATATTATTTAACAAATATATCGACAATTAAGAACTGGTTGTTTTATTTATTAAAAAAATATATACTTAAAAACTTATATTAAAATACAGTAGAAGTCATAATTATAGTAATGGTTTATTTTGTCCTCTGTGAACTATAAGAACTACATGAAAAATTATAATTCAGCAGTGTCAAGTCGAAGTTAAACAAGAAGAGATGGTAAAAGGTAAGCTAAAAATTTAGAATAGCTGGCTAAGGGGTACTATAAAAACTTGTCCGTGTTCGAGAAACTTGATAGAAAGACATCTTATCATCAACTGAAATTAAACCCAACTGGCCAAGTGGTACTACTAAGAACTTGTCTGTATTCGAGAAACTTGATAGAAAGAAATCTTATCAACAACTGAAATTAAACCCAACTTGGAAGAACTTTCCGAAATTAGCTTAAGGACTATGACTACATGATTAGTGGGTTCTTTTGACCCCAGAGATATAAGAAAAACTAAATTCTCCTTCTACTAAAAATATGAAAACCCAATTTTGACTTGCTTAGAATCACATTTAGTGGACCTACAAGAAAAAATGTAATTTAGCAGAGTCAAATGCAAGTAAAACAAGAAAGAGATGGTCAATGGGGATTCTTTTAACCCCAGAGCTACAAGAAAAACTAAATTCTACTTCTACTAAAAATATGAGAGCCCAATTTTGAGTATCTTAGGATCACTGGACCACAGAACAGTGGGGACAAGCAGTTTTTATTGATAAGTATAAATTTAATTTCTAAAAAATGATGTTTCTGTTTATGTTACATATCCTACAGGGAGATGCTTTAATTTTTCTGGTGTAAGGCCCTTAGACTGATTTATGTACAGGGATATACTAAAACAATTAATTCTATTAATATTAGTTTTTAGAACAGATTTAACGTTTTGAAAAGCTATATAAATGACCTTTACTGTATTTATAATAATCATGGCTTTGTTTAAATTGGACAAATAAAAACCTGATTTTTTTAATGTCTTAAAAAATGTACTTTAAGGCTCAAAGTTCAAATATACGCATTAACTAAAAATATAGTGACTTTGAAGTGATTATTTAAAATGTTTATTATTTGTTTATAGTTGTAAATATTTAAAATACTACTTCATTCAAAAACCTTTGAATTTAAAAATAAAAACACGTTGTAAATGCAAGCGATTTATTTTTAATAACTAAACAACATACATAACTTCGTCTGTTTCCAGTCATTACAAATATAATTATCATTATATACAATCTTTTAATATCTCAACAAAAGCTCCATAGCAATAACTTACAGTAAGCGTGGTTGTGGTACTAATCACTAATAAGAATTATTGGTACTTCACGTTCACGACGACACATTTAAATGGAAGTGCGTTTTATCTATTTATAAATTATCTTGTGTCTTATAATTTATTAAAAGCGTCGCGTTAGCTCCTTATTAAACAGCTCATCTCTCACTATCATATGAACACAATTAAATGACAATTTGATTTCATTTTGTTGAAGCTGTTTAATAATCATCTATGAAATATAAATAATCAACAGACTAAATCTATACAGTTATTTTCGGACGAATGTCCTGTGGTCCCTAAGTCACATTTTATATTAATTTTAAAATCACACAGTTAATTATCGATATGTTTAAATTTAGTAGTTTTAAAATTAATACAAACATCGGATTTGATTATAACAATATAAATTATTTGCTTTAGCATACTTAATGATTTATAGGCACCTTTAGAAACGCTTGGTTCTATGGTTTTATATCAGAACCATTAATTGTGATTGCAGTAAAATAAATAAGTAACTAAATGGTTGTTGTTATAAATTTATTGCAACATTAAATGACACAAACGGGTCTTAAATTTGTATGTGCACTTTGTGTTAATATTGTAGGATCTGCAGAGACTTTCACAAAAGAATTTGTTACACGTTTTTGAACACAAAATCAAAATGAAGATTAATACAAGACGGAATGCATTTATTAATTTGTATGTACAAAAGTCTCGTAAAAGTGTCCGCCACCCTTGATTACTCGTCGTCGATGTACAAATTAAACTATCATTTGGCAATCAGTTTATGTAAAATGAGTGCTGGAATTGTGGCTTTGGTAAAATTCACCTTTATTTTCGACTAGACGCGTCCTGAGAGAATAAAGTATGCAGGAATAGTAAAACATTCATTACCACCGCATTTGTATAAAATAAAGTAAATACAGTCTGCATCAAACGTGTGTGCTCTGCACCACAAACAGAGTCCCGCCAAAACTATCATGTCCCCTTTTTGGCCCACTTGAGGTCGTCGTCCCGCGGCTTCAGACCGGTGAGCGCCTGTATGATCACCTCCAACGCCGACCAGAAGTGCAGCTTCTCCAACGGCCAGTTCAGCCAGCCGGTCGTGATGCAGAAGTAGGTCTCGTGCGGTGCCACGTGATGAATGCGGTGGTGCCTCCTGGGCAGGATCACGTGGTGCTCCTGCAGGAACACCACCCAGGCCGGCAGTCCGAAGTAGGTGTGCGACCATTTGTGGATCTGAAACGGTGAAGTTGGTGAAAACTGCTGACGTTGCGAGGTGATCAGTACCTGGTTAGTCATGGCGACGAATATGGCCAGCAGGAACACGTAACAGTTCCACGTGAACTTCTTCTGGACGTCCTCCTCCGACAGGGTGATGAAGTCCCACACCATCCGGGCCAGGAACGGGATCGTGACCATGAAGTTGTCGCCGTTGGTTTCGATGAAGTCGTGGCGGGTGATCGACGTGGGGTCGATGTGATGTTCGCGGAATGGACGTAAGAAATTCTACAAAAGAAAAAATCGTTTGTGGAGGATAACACCTGTTAGAAAGGACGATCAATTGTTCAAAAGAGTTTAAAATTTTATCGCCCTTACCCGGGTTATCGACACCGGATCGATGGTTTGTGCACGGAATGGACAAAAGTCTTGACAATAACCGTGTTTATTAACGATTTTCTCAATAATAAATTTAAATGGCAACGAAAAAAAGGGGACTGAAATCAAACGACAGCAACTTAATGTGAAAAGTTGCGGTCGACGGATAAATATTTAAGTTTGTATTTAGGCGAAGGGATATTGATTCGTGTTTTGGGACGACTTCTTAAATTGGTCTACAAGGGGAAGGTCTAATCATACACTAAAAAAACACGTCGAAAGTTTCAACGTGTACAATACAATACTTTAAGGTTTCTTCGGTTATTACTTTCTATCCTAATATTTACCTAATATTTCATTACTCTTTTGTAAATTTAATGGTAAAATTTGTCAATAATTGTGATTGCTCATAAATACTAATTTATATCTATATAACTACATCAATTTTAGTACATAACGATCACGACATGACGGAGTTCCTGAGTTAATTAGTGTATCAGTTATTGGAGCATGACTGTTTGTTCGTTCATTCTTCTCTAATTTATTTAATTGTTTTGTATATATACTCTGATGTGATTCTTGTGGGATTTTTGAGACCAAACTGCTTGGGAGATTATTGAGGAGGTATAAATAAGCTTGTGGACGCCCCCCTGTCGAAAGAACACCACGATTTATTTTTCTAACGTTATTTTCAATTGAAGGGATTGTTTTTGTTTTTGTCCAAAAGCTTTTATTACTAATCCTGGTGTACATATATTTATAATTTTCCAAGTGCATGCCATACAAGTTTTAAATCGTGATCCTCCAATTTTTTGTACAAGCTTATTGTCAGTAATAAGAGAGTGCAAGATTATGATGAAGACTAATTTATTTTGCAATATCTGCACTACTAGTTTTGGTGCATGCCAAACCTTTAACATTGTGCAATAACTTTTAGCAATTCTAACGAAATTTCTTTACACGACATAAGAAATATCTAATCTATAATTGTAATGTTAACATTAATTTAAACATAAAAGACTCTTGAGGTGATAAAAGGACTGGCTCTCTCACCAGTCATTATTTTTCTTCTCTTATATTTCACTAGTACCTAAGTACTATTTGTAAATTTAATGCCAAAATTAGCCAGAGCAACCACACATTTTTATGACACTGAACTTAAACTGTGGTTGCTGTAATTTCATCCAACTGCTCATCTGGTTTACAAACTTTGATCGGGTTAAATTTGAGCATTCACTGAATGAGTTGAACGAATGCGCCACCAAAAGGAGATCAATTTTGAAATCAGGATGTTCATAAAACACAGTCATTTTAATAACCAATTTTTGATATATACAATCACTCATTTCATCAGTATTTTATTAATCAATAATTTATGTACCAATATAACTGTTTCTAAAATAAAATGAATGTTTACGTTGCATATTGCTTTTTAAAATGATTTTGTTTATGCAGGATTGGGTTTCAAACATTGAATTTGATTTAAAATTACTTCAAAGAAGAGATTTGTTAACATTTTATTTTATTCTTATAATTTCTAAAATATGTAATAAAATCCTATATTTTTGCTGTAAAATTGTATAATTCATAAATATGAAGAAAATTAAAACCTAAATTTTGTTCATAACTGTGAAGAACACCCAAATGGTTTTAATATTTATCAAATAGAGAATAATTAAGTTAAAAAATAAGTAATAGTATAATTTTATAATCAACGAAGTTTATTATTAAAAACAATAGTAATTTGAATTAACAATTTAATTTATTTTTTGGAGAGATCACAGATTAACTGTCATATAACAATTTTTGAAAAAGTAAATCATAGATAATTATCAAAGAATAATTTTAATTTATTTATTAAATTTTTAGTATAATGGCAACTTTAATTTAATAATATTTAATTGATTTATTAAATTGATATTAAGTATTATAAGCACTATTTTGTAAATTTAAAGCCAAAATTAGCTAGACTATTTTATTTTATTCTCATAATTTGAACTTTCCACAAATGTAATACAACCTTAATTATTCTCAAAATATGTAAGAATTTCCTATATTTTTACAGTAAAATATTGTAATTCATAAATACGAAATAAAATAAAATAAAATAAAATATTTCATAAATATGTCAAACATAACCTTACCTAACCTTCAGTCATAAATTTGTCACCGCGAATCTTATTGAAACGTTTCACAAATATCAAAAATCGCAACTTGTCCCCTTCTCCTGCCTAAAACAGCGATTCTAGGAAAAACAATTGAATATCGCCGCTCATTATAAAATGCACAGCTTACTTATCAGGTACAATTCTTTTCCTCCTTCTCTAACTCTCATGAACATATTTACTCTTTTACTTACACTTGCAGGGACAAATACAAAAAAATTAATTTCGATTCGAATAGAGAGAATTCAGTCTTCACATATTTTAGGTTCAGTCACAAATCAACGCTCGAGAACTATTAAAAATTAAAAATAAGAGAATTATCAAAAGGAAAACCGTAAGTTGCATAAAAGCTTTTATCAATTATTAATCAATATCTTATTGTCAGTGTAAACTTGTAGTTTGACTTTTGGGGCTGTGATGTCAACACATGACAATTTTTGCAAAAGTAAATAATCGATAATTATCAACGAATAGTTTTCCTATAATTACAAAAGATTCTGTCGTTAACAAAGTACATTAAATAAAACAAAATTAATTTTATTTATAGATGTTTACTTTAATATCGTGTAATAGTGTCAAACCACTAAAGAAATCTTAATGCGTTTTACACGTTGAAACTGTTGAAACGAGGTGGTTTTTTACTGTTTGTTTAAACCCTACCTTTGTTGATCAATTTAAGAAGTTTTTTCACAAATAATTTGTTATATTTCACTAGAATCTAAGCACTATTTTGTAAATTTAATACCACATTGTTTCATGACACTGAACTTTTTTTTCCTTATGATTTAAACTTTCTATAAGTGTAATATGACCATAAATTATTAATATTATTATTCTAAAAATATGTAAAAAATTCTTATATTTTTACTGTAAAATAAATGTGTATTTCATAAAGATGGAAAAAATAAAATATTTGATAAATATGCCAAACATAACCTAATCTAACTGTCAAACAATAATTGTCACCGCGAATCTTATTGAAACGTATTACAAATATCAAAAATCGCAACTTTTCCCCTTCTCCTGCCCAAAACAGCGATTCTAGGAAAAACAATTGAATATTGCTGCCCATGATAAAATGCACAGCTTACTTAGCAGAGGCAATTCATTCCCTCCTTCTCTAACTCTCATGAATATATTTCTTTCTCTTTTACACTTGCAGGAACGAACACAAAAAAATTAATTTCGATTGAAATAGAGAGAATTCAGTCTTCATATATTTTTGGCACGATCACGAATCAACGTTTGAGAACTGTCAAAATAACCACTATAAAATTAAAAACATAATATTATTAAAATGTAAACCGTAAGTCGTATAAATTAATATCTTATTGTTAGTGTAACCTGTAGTTGAAATGTATAATATATATAATGATACCTCTAATGTTTAATTGACTGATAGAAGTTTTCCTTAATTATAAAAGATTCTTTTGTTAAAAAAGTACATTAAATAAAACAAAACTCATTTTATTAATAGTAGTTTACTTTAATTGTTGATCAATTTGAGAAATTCTTTCAAAACTCTAATCAATACACCTTCGTTTAAATTCAAACATTAATATTTATTTACACGAGTCTAATGATTAATGATGATTAAAATTAGTAGTTTTATAACTGAGTAAATTACCAATTTGTCACAATAATGACCAATGGGTATTCTAATTTTTAAAGTAATTCTTTAATTATGTTATCTACTTTAAACGGCCCCAGAATATTTAAACAAAAATTGGTATTAATATACTAAAATTAAATGTAAAAAAATAAATCACCCCTTCCAGAAATCGTAGAAACCGAAACTGTGCAGTCTTATTGGTCGACGGCGAACAAATGAACTATTGTAGTTTAAACGTAATTTGATGCGTTAGGACGCGTCCGCCAATTATTCGGTTTTTCAACAATTTCTATGAATTCTTTTATTGTGGTGACATTGTAAATGCTTCGTGCGGTGTTGAAACTTCCTTTGACTAATTTGTGTAATATTAGAGGTAAGATTTTATGAAAATATGAGTGATTTCTGATATGTTAAGACAGTTTGTTAGGTTAGTGTAGAAGTCAATTTTATTTTGATATTAAACATTGTCATTACAATTATACTAAACAACAATCATTTTTTAATTCATTAAACCGATTATCTAAGTATAATTTTAATAAATAAAACGAAAATTGTAAACGTGAGTCCACACAGTTTTATAGTTGGCTATGAATTTAATATGGCGGCAACAGACAACACCGAAAATGTTCAAATAATAATTTTACAGTAATTCGATTCTATTCGTTTCAAAATCCGAATTTTGCTTGGTTATGCAAGAGAGAAGAGAAAGAAGAACTAGATGCAGGATGGAATAAGAGGTAGGTGGTGTCAAGTAAGAGGTCCTTTTAGAGAGTAGAGGGGGTAAAAATAGGATTTTTGTAGTTTGAGAAATATTTTAACGTGGTTATAGCGATAATTATTTTTCATTTTTAGTTTCATGTTATATTTAAATATTTTACATATTTATCACACTAATTTACAACAAAACACTAATTTACAGCAAAAATACTGATTTTTTTTTATATATATAGTGTGGCCCTGTTAAAAGTGGGACACCCCTATAAAATTTGTATTTTTTGTTCGATTTTAACAAATTTTTCTTTGAAATATAAAGCTGAAAATTTTACTTATTTATTATATTAATTTATAACAAAATACTAATTTACAACAATAATACAGAGTTATTTTATATACAGTGTGGCCCTTTTAAAAGTGGGGAACCCCCATAAAATTGTATTTTTTGTCCGATTTTAACAAACTTTTTTTTTCAGTTATAAAGATGATATTTTTACTTATTTATTACACTAATTTACAACAAAAATACAGAATTTTTTTATATACAATGTGGCCTTTTTTAAAGTGAAGCACCCCATAAAATTTGTAATTTTGTTCCGATTTTAACAAACTTTTTTTTTAGTTATAAAGCATGAAAATTTCACTTATTTATTACACTATTTTACAACAAAATACTAATTTACAACAAAAAATACAGATTTTTTTATATATAGTGTGGCCCTGTTAAAAGTGGGGTACCCCCATAAAATTGGTATTTTTTGTCCGATTTTAACAAATTTTTCTTTGAATTATAAAGCTGAAAATTTTACTTTATTATACTAATTTATAACAAAATACTAATTTACAACAATAATACAGAGTTATTTTATATACAGTGTGGCCCTTTTGAAAGTGGGACACCCCCATAAAATTTTTATTTTTTGTCCGATTTTAAGAAACTTTTTTTTCAGTTATAAATCATGATAATTTTACTTATTTATTACACTAATTTATAACAAAAATACAGAATTTTTTTATATACAGTGTGATCCTTTTAATAGTGAGAAGCCCCCATAAAATTTGTAATTTTTGTCCGATTTTAACAAACTTTTCTTTAGTTATAAAGCATTAAAATTTTACTTATTTATTACATTATTTTACAATAAAACAATACATACAATATACCGTGTGGCCTTTTAAAAGTGAGACACCCCCATAAAATTTGTATTTTTTGTTTGATTTTCACAAACTTTTTTTCAATTGTAAAGCATGAAAATATCTACCTATAGATAAAATGTCTCATTTCTGGGCTCAAAACAAAAACCTTTACTATAAAAAATCTACACCAATATAAAGCAAAATATTTGCATATTTATTTATAATCTTGCGAAGATGTTAAAAATCATCAAAATAATCTTTTAGTTACAAAACTACTAATTTTAATTATCATTAATCATTAGAATCATTTACACGATTCTAATGAAATATTTGAATTTAAACGAAGGTTTATTGATTAGTGTTTTGGAAGAACTTCTCAAATTGATCAACAAGGGGAGGGTTTAAGCACACAATAAAAAAAAACCACCTCGTTTTAACAGTTTCAACGTACAGAACGCATTAAGGTTTCTTTTGTGGTTTGATACTATTCCACGATATTAAAGTAAACAACTATTGATAAAATGAGTTTTGTTTTATTTAATATACTTTGTTAACAAAAGAATCTTTTATAATTTTTAGAAAATTACTATCAGTCAATTAAACAGTAGAGTTATTTATATTTAAAATTTAATAAATAAATTAAAATTATTCTTTGTTAATTAACGATGATTTACTTTTTTAAAAACTGTCAAATGACACAGTTAGTCTGTGATCTCTCCAAAAAATAAATTAATTTAAATTACTATTGTTTTTGATAATAAAAGTATATTGTTATTTCGTTTTAACTTAATTATTTTCTATTTGATAAAACACTTTGGTGGTTCTTCACAGATGTGAATATAATCTAATAACAAATTTATGTTAATTTTAAATTAAATGTCATGCAAAACCTTTGAAATCAAGTGTATTTACTAACGTGACTGGTTGTTTAAATTGAAAAATTCTGTGACTGTAAAAACGCCTTGTTTCTCAGTACTCAGTGTTTTAAAGCTGACTCAAAATACATAACAATTTGCCATGCTAGATTAGACAATACCACAAATGACTCAACCAGTAAAAACCAGAACAGGTAAACTTTAATACGAAAACGTTTCCTGTCCAACTGTAATTTGTCGATGTAAAACCACAGTTCATTGTCAATTTCAATATTAAAACGGTACATTAATCCCATCCCAAACGGCAGCACCGAACCCATTGATCACCTGACAAAGGGTCGAGTCGTTTGTGCGACCTCAAGTCTCAGATCGCAATCGGACATGCCAAGTCGCCCGAAGAAACTTTATGATGTAATTGCCATCTAATTCGCAAACGGGGGGACCGGTGCAAATTATCGCCACCCCCTACCTACCGCCCGGGGGCGGCGAGCGGTTCAATAAACTCACCTTTCCGATGACCGGCAGCTCGATGGAGCCCCAAGTGTCCGCGGCCCAGTGCACGAACCCCGAACCGAAGTCGGCGGTCACGATGCCGCAGAACGCCGCCACCATGATCGTGCTGAGGTTCTGCAGCTTTATGTGGAACACTATGAACACCAGGTTGACGGCCATCAGCGTCAGGCATATCGCCACGCATATGCATTCCTGGGTGCGTTTCCCTGGAGAAAAAGGAAAAACAAATGAATCACGATCGCAGACAATTTACGTCTCGGTTTGATCGGGTGATTTTGATTGCTGAAAGTTTTATTGGTATCGATTTTAACTCGGTAACCCACTTATCAACAGTTTAACCTTAGATATAGGGGCTGGCCTTCGGATATATTTTTTTTTGAATTACTTTGAGTTTTAAAAAACTTGAAGTCTGGAGAAAATTGAACCTAGTCCAGACTCAAGATATCTTTATCCGTGTCCACCGTAGGAAGTACTAACAAGTGGGTGGGCCTATGCTTGAAACCTAGTTCAATTCAATCAGTCCATTTCAAAAGTTTCAAAAGTTAAGAATAGATATGTATCTTCTCTATCTAGATTCTGGATCTAAGTATCCATATACAAATTGGATCAGGAACTTTCAGAAGTTCAGAACATAAACCAATTTATGAAAATGCTTTAGTTGGTAATACATCAATAATATTAATATTAGCATCCTATACTATTAAAAATTCTTGTATTAGGATTCTCTAAGTGATTTTGAGTAAAGGATATTATTAGATTTTGCTGATTCACTGAAAATTTTAATATTGTGATTTTAAAAATATCACCAGTTTGTATACAAAGTGATTCACCAAATTTAGTCATTAGAAGTTTATAGAGAACGAAGAAATATTTTGATTTGAAATTTTTATATTTTCAATGGAACACCTTGTATATTTTTGAATTTTGAAAGTTCATTTTTGTCATACACGTTAATTAAGGTTCATCCTATAAGGAGCCATTATTAGTACTTCCAAATTTTATTTGTTTAATTATTTTTGGTATTTATTTTGTTTTTCTTATGTCTGACTTTCTGAAATAACAAATTAATATGTATAATAAAATAACTGTAAGAATCCTTATTACAAAGTTATTTTTCTAATACATCTAAAGATTATTTATAGATTGCTTTTAAAAATATCAGTTCGTATACAGGGTGATGCACCTAATTTATTCATTAGAAATTTATGGAGCACGAAAAAATATTTTGATTTGAAATTTTTATGTTATTTTCAATGGAACCTTGTATATTTTTGAATTTTTAAATTCAATTCAAATTTAAAATTGCAAATAAAATGGCTATATTATGTCCTATGCCTAAACTCAATAGTTTTTGAGTTATTAATTTATTTCCAAAATTTTTGACAGATTGATGGTTCAACTAAAATGTTTGAAAGACATCAATTTTGACGTTGGAAAGTTCATTTTTGTCATACATGTTAATTAAGGCCCATCCTATAAGGAGCCATTATTAGTACTCCCAAATTTTATTTTTGTTTTAATATTTTTGGTACTTATTTTGTTTATTTGTCTGACTTTGGAATAAAAAATTAATATGTATAATAAAATAATTGTAAGAATCTTTATTACAGAGTTATTTTTATAAAAACATCTAAAGCTTATTTATAGATTGATTTTAAAAACAGCACCAGTTCGTATACAGGGTGATTCACCTAATTTATTCATTAGAAGTTTATGGAGAACGAAGAAATATTTTGATTTGAAATTTTTATGTTATTTTCAATGGAACACTTTGTATATTTTTGAATTTTTAAATTCTATAAGTAATTGCAAATAAAATGGCTGTATTATGTCCTATGCCTAAACTCAATAGTTTTTGAGTTATTAATTTATTTCCAAAATTTTTGACAGATTGATGGTTCAACTAAAATGTTTGAAAGACATGAATTTTGACGTTGGAAAGTTCATTTTTGTCATACATGTTAATTAAGGCCCATCCTATATGGAGCCATTATTAGTACTCCCAAATTTTATTTTTGTTTTAATAATTTTGGTACTTATTTTGTTTATTTGTCTGACTTTGGAATAAAAAATTAATATGTATAATAAAATAATTGTAAGAATCTTTATTACAGAGTTATTTTTATAAAAACGTCTAAAGTTTATTTATAGATTGATTTTAAAAACAGCAGCAGTTCGTATACAGAGTGATTCACCTAATTTATTCATTAGAAGTTTATGGAGCACGAAAAAATATTTTGATTTGAAATTTTTATGTTATTTTCAATGGAACACCTTGTATATTTTTGAATTTTTAAATTCTATATGTAATTGCAAATAAAATGGCTATATCATGTCCTATGCCTAAACTCAATAGTTTTTCGGTTATTAATTTCTTTCCAAAATTTTTGACAGATTGATGGTCTAACTAAAATGTTTGTAAAGTCATCAATTTTAACAATGGAAAGCTCATATTTGTTATAACCTTTAATCAAGGACTATCCTATAAGGAACCATTATTAGTACTCCAAAATTTTATTTATTTTATTATTTTTGGTATTTATTTTGTTTTTTCTTGCCTGACTTTCTGGAATAAAGAATTAATATGTATATTAAAATAACTACAAGAACCTTATTACAAAGTTATTTTTATAAAAACTTCTAAAATGTATTTATTGAATTATTTTATATTATACTATACAATAACTGGAAAAATCTTTTAAACAAAGATATTTCTTAATTGTTTAAAAATATCTTCAAATTATTTAGACAAAATGAGAAGATACAGTAAAGGAAATTTTTAACAAAGCTATTTGTAATTTGTTTGAAAATTTGATAAGCTTATTTATGGAACATAGAAAGATAATTTCTTTAATTATTACGTATAATAAAATAACTATAAAAATGCTTATTACAAAGTTATTTCTAAATTTTATAAAAACTTGTGAATTTTATTTATAGAATATGAACAATGATTTTTCTAGAATAAATAATTATTTTATATTATATTGTAAAACAACTGAAAAATCTTTTAAACAAAGATATTTGCTAATTGTTTAAAAACTTCTTCAGTTTATTTAGGCACAATGAGAACAAAGTAACAATATGTACAATGAGGGATATTTATAACAAAGGTATTTCTAATTTATTTTAAACTTTGATAAGCATAGAAAGACAATTTTTTTAAGAGTGTATATAATAAAATAATTTGAAGAACGTTTATAATGAAGTTATTTATAAATTGTTAACAGTACTTGTTAAGTTTGTTTATAGAAAATAATTAATAAGTAGACTTGTGTTATTTTATATTGTTGGTAATTTTTTTAAATTATTTTTGAAATAAAAAATTATTATGTATAATAGAAAAAGTATAAAAATCCTTATTACAAAACTATTTTTAAATATTATATAAATTAATTTTTAATTAATTATTAAGTGGATATTTTTATATTATTTTGTTTGTTTTGTATTAATTGAAATATGTTAAAGAATTATCGTTTTGTCATTAAATTGATTTTCCAACCTTTGTTGTACTTAAACAAAATGATTATTTTTACAGAAAATTAAATATTTAATAGTTTCAAGTAAATTACAAATTTTTTTTCCAAAGCAAAAACAATTAGAACAGTAGCTATAGTTATTAACTTTGCATATTACAACTCACAGCATTACTAATACGTATAGTAATTGTCAGAAATTATTTATGTTTATACATTCTTCATACCTAAAAATAAAACATTGCATAAACCTCCTTTTAAAAAACAAACATCTACGCACCAAACAGTGCGATAATCATTGTTATATAATAAAACAAATGTGCTGTGTCCTTAAATTTCCTGGTCCCCGGGGCCGTTTAAAAACGCGTGCGAATTTTTAATTAACTAATAGACCTCTAATTAATAATTAATTAGGCTGGCATTTTAATGCGTTTATTTATATCGCTCATCGCCCATTATTTCACACTTGTGCCAAATTGTTTTTGCGGGGGATGAACCGGGGCTAACGAAATCTGACTATCTCGTGTTAACTTATTTTATTGTGGGTGGATTGTGTTTGTCGGTTAAGTTTTTCTGATGCAAACAAGTTTCCGTCTTTGTCTGTATTGATTCGGGACGTGAAATACAAATGCGATGCTTATTTGTTCAAGTATCTAGTTGTTTTTTTTTTAAATAATATCACTTGGCACATCGATTTTTCATTAGCCTTAATTTTTGTCATCACCATTATATTAATGACGCTTGGTTAATAAGTTTTAAATTGGACAACATACAAATTATGCGGGTGAAGCAATTTAATGGAGGCACTCTGCGGTATTGGTTTTAAACAAAATAATTAACAGAGCGTGTTTTTTTTTTAAAAAAAGGTTATTTCGGTAATCATGAATGACCAGATACTTGAAGAAAATGTCATACACGATATTAATAGTGAAGGTGTTCTATTTTTGGCACAGACGTATAAATAACTCGGTCGCACGTAGTTTCAAAGCATTTCCTCTTATTAATTTTGACACCTTACAACAATGACAAAGGGATTGTCTAAAATGTAATTGAAACGTTGACGAATCTATAAGTACGAGGGCAGTCCCAAAAGTGGAAGACTAAACAAGAAAAATGGAAAAATTGAGAAAGAAATTTATATTTTACTACAATACATTTTTCCCAGCAATGTTAAATATCTTCTGTATCCTGTATACAGGGTGATTCATTTAACATATTCGCTAAAAGTTTGTTGAGAAGAGAAAAAGGTACTAATTTAAAATGTTTACAGTAATTATAACTTAATTTTTACTACTTTCTTAACTTATTTTGCACTAAATTTCATTTCCGGTTTCCTTTTCTATTTTCAATAGAACACCCTGTATAATTTTGAAATTTTAAATTCAAAATGCAATTGCAAATAAAATGGGTATATCAAGTCCTATACCTAAATTCAATTATTTTTTTGTTACTAAATTGTTTTCACACAAATTGTCTGTAAAGCCACTAATTTAGATGACGAGATGTTCATTTTTAGCATACACGTAAACTAAGAGGAGTCTTTTTATAAGGAGCTATACAAATATAAACAAAATAATTATAAAATATAAGACACAAATCCAGTTAATAATTACTATTATTTTTTTCAAACTTCCCTAAACAAATCTAACAAGTTTTAATAAATATTGGAAATAATGTTTTACGAAGAATTTTATTAGTTATTTAAATAAGAAAATAACTTTGTTTCAAACGACTTTTCATATATTTATAAATATTTTATAGACAAAATCAAATTTCTCCTTTGATGTTTCTTGAACAAATTTTTATTTTTCTACAAAACGTTTTTCCCAGCAATGTTCAAAAGGTTCGATATCCTGTATACAGGGTGATTCATTTAATTTCTTCACTAAAAGTGTGTCCAGAAGAGAAAAAGGTACTAATTTAAAATCTTTACAGTAATTACAACTTGACTTTAACTACTACTTTCTTAACTTATTTTGCACTAAATTTCATTTCCGGTTTCCTTTTTTATTTTCAATAGAACACCCTGTATATTTTTGAAATTTTAAATTCAAAATGCAATTGCAAATAAAATGGGTATAACAAGTCCTATATCTAAATTCAATTATTTTTTTGTTACTAAATTGTTTTCACACAAATTATCTGTAAAGCCACTAATTTAGATGACGAGATGTTCATTTTTAGCATACACGTAAACTAAGTGCCTTTTTATAAGGAGCTATACAAATATAAACAAAATAATTATAAAATATAAAGACACAAATCCAGTTAATAATTACTATTATTTTCTTCAAACTTCCCCAAACAAATCTAACAAGTTTTAATAAATATTGGAAATAATGTTTTACGAACAATTTTATTAGTTATTTAAATAAGAAAATAACTTTGTTACAAACGACTTTTCATATATTTATAAATATTTTATAGACAAAATCAAATTTCTCCTTTGAAGTTTCTTGAACAAATTTTTATTTTTCTACAAAACATTTTTCCCAACAATGTTCAAAAGCTTCGATATCCTGTATACAGGGTGATTCATTTAATATCTTCACTAAAAGTGTGTCCAGAAGAGAAAAAGGTACTAATTTAAAATTTTTACAGTAATTATAACTTGACATTAACTACTATTTTCTTAACTCATTTTACACTAAATTTCACTTCCGGTTTCCTTTTTTATTTTCAATAGAACACCCTGTATATTTTTGAAATTTTATATTCAAAATGCAATTGCAAATAGAATGGGTATAACAAGTCCTATATCTAAATTCAATTATTTTTTTGTTACTAAATTGTTTTAACACAAATTGTCTGTAAAGCCACTAATTTTGATGACGAGATGTTCATTTTTAGCATACACGTAAACTAAGTGCCTTTTTATAAGGAGCTATACAAATATAAACAAAATAATTATAAAATATAAAGACACAAATCCAGTTAATAATTACTATTATTTTCTTCAAACTTCCCCAATCAAATCTAACAAGTTTTAATAAATATTGGAAATAATGTTTTACGAACAATTTTATTAGTTATTTAAATAAGAAAATAACTTTGTTACAAACGACTTTTCATATATTTATAAATATTTTATAGACAAAATCAAATTTCTCCTTTGATGTTTCTTGAACAAATTTTTATTTTTCTACAAAACATTTTTCCCAACAATGTTCAAAAGCTTCGATATCCTGTATACAGGGTGATTCATTTAATATCTTCACTAAAAGTGTGTCCAGAAGAGAAAAAGGTACTAATTTAAAATTTTTACAGTAATTATAACTTGACTTTAACTATTATTTTCTTAACTCATTTTACACTAAATTTCACTTCCAGTTTCCTTTTTTTTTCAATAGAACACCCTGTATATTTTTGAAATTTTAAATTCAAAATGCAATTGCAAATAGAAATGGGTATAACAAGTCCTATATCTAAATTCAATTATTTTTTTGTTACTAAATTGTTTTCACACAAATTGTCTGTAAAGCCACTAATTTTGATGACGAGATGTTCATTTTTAGCATACACGTAAACTAAGTGCCTTTTTATAAGGAGCTATACAAATATAAACAAAATAATTATAAAATATAAAGACACAAATCCAGTTAATAATTACTATTATTTTCTTCAAACTTCCCCAAACAAATCTAACAAGTTTTAATAAATATTGGAAATAATGTTTTACGAACAATTTTATTAGTTATTTAAATAAGAAAATAACTTTGTTACAAACGACTTTTCATATATTTATAAATATTTTATAGACAAAATCAAATTTCTCCTTTGAAGTTTCTTGAACAAATTTTTATTTTTCTACAAAACATTTTTCCCAACAATGTTCAAAAGCTTCGATATCCTGTATACAGGGTGATTCATTTAATATCTTCACTAAAAGTGTGTCCAGAAGAGAAAAAGTTACTAATTTAAAATTTTTACAGTAATTATAACTTGACATTAACTACTATTTTCTTAACTCATTTTACACTAAATTTCACTTCCGGTTTCCTTTTTTATTTTCAATAGAACACCCTGTATATTTTTGAAATTTTATATTCAAAATGCAATTGCAAATAGAATGGGTATAAGTCCTATATCTAAATTCAATTATTTTTTTGTTACTAAATTGTTTTCACACAAATTGTCTGTAAAGCCACTAATTTTGATGACGAGATGTTCATTTTTAGCATACACGTAAACTAAGTGCCTTTTTATAAGGAGCTATACAAATATAAACAAAATAATTATAAAATATAAAGACACAAATCCAGTTAATAATTACTATTATTTTCTTCAAACTTCCCCAAACAAATCTAACAAGTTTTTATAAATATTGGAAATAATGTTTTACGAAGAATTTTATCTGTTATTTAAATAAGAAAATAACTTTGTTACAAACGACTTTCATATATTCATAAATATTTCATAGACAAAATCCAATTTCTCCTTTGATGCTCCTTGAACCAATTAATGATTTTACTTCATTCAACCCAATTACATTACAACAATGTAGATATTAAAACGTAAGGCTATCCTCCTAGGGAAACGGCAAGGCTAATTAAAAGTCGTAAAAACGGGGTGAGGTGTAGTCCAGAAATACCATCGGAACAATTCTAAAAATACTGATTGTATGGAGTGGAGTAGGTCGGCACGAAAAACATTTCGCCCTTCGATCGCGGGTCAAGAAAGCTAATTAGGAGTAATGAAGGCGGCCGCCCCAAAAACCCAACCGTATCGCCCCACTCCCTCAGCTAGGTTAGGTCGCGGTTATTTATCGTTGCAACGGCACGATCCTCCCGATTTTTCCAATCACGTTATGGCCAGACGCGTTCCAGTTTCCATTTGGTTATTAGGTCATAGGTCGGTCATTCCGAGACACGAGATGCCAAACGGCATAAATGGAACGGCGAACTGTCTTTTAATGTCCGCGAATCAACGCCGTGCGAATTGATTTGCTTCCGGCCGTCAAATGGGACGACGTCTTTTGTAAACGGCCGCCGAAAACATGCGGAGCGGAAACTGTATCTGTTTTGTTTACAATCGATTGGTTACTGCAAATAGGAGAGGATTTGACAAGCAAAACATGGTAACTGATGCGTTTAAGAGATTCGGAAGAGATGATGTTCACAATTATGGAATTAATCGATTAAATGTTTGTGTAGTCTGGAAATATTTTTATATTTCGATAAGAAAATAAATTATTAAAAATCCTATAAACTTTATTTCAGTAAAATATTATGAGAAATGGCCTCAAGACAAATAAACAAAAGTTTTAAAAATTGATTTTTTTGGTACGTCAGTAGTGTTAAACCCCCAAACGTCCATCCTAGAAACCTTGTTTTAAGAGATGCATTAAAAATATTTTAATAAAAACATTAGCAAATATTGTCAAGTTAAATCAAATGTCTTAATTGGTTAATTATAAAGAAAATTTGATTTTTCTGATGAGTTAATGGTGTTAGCCCCCTAATGTACATTCTAGAAATTTTATTCTAAGAAATATAGTAAACATATTTTAATATAAATATTGGCAAATATTCTCAAGTTAAATTATAAAATATCTTAATTGGCAAAATAAAAAGGAAATTTGGTTTTTCTAGTGAATTGATGGTATTAGACTCCCAAACGTCCATCCTAGAAACTTTGTTTTAAGAGATACATTAAAAATATTTTAATAAAAACATTAACAAATATTGTCAAGTTAAATCAAATGTCTTAATTGGTTAATTATAAAGAAAATTTGATTGTTCTGGTGAGTTAATGGTGTTAGCCCCCTAATGTCCATTCTAGAAATTTTATTCTAAGAGACATAGTAAACATATTTTAATAAAAATATTGGCAAATATTCTCAAGTTAAATTATAAAATGTCTTAATTGGCAAATTAGAAAGGAAACTTGATTTTTCTGGTGAGTTGAGGGTATTAGACTTCCAAAGGTCTATCCTAGAAACTGTGTTTTAAGAGATACATTAAAAATATTTTAATAAAAACATTGGCAAATATTGTCAAGTTAAATCAAATGTCTTAATTGGTTAATTATAAAGAAAATTTGATTTTTCTGATGAGTTAATGGTGTTAGCCCCCTAATACCCACTCTAGAAATTTTATGCTAAAAGATTTAGTAAACATATTTTAATAAAAATATTGGCAAATAATCTCAAGTTAAATTATAAAATATCTTAATTGGCAAATTAGAAAGGAAATTTGATTTTTCTAGTGAGTTGATGGTATTAGACTCCCAAAGGCCTATCCTAGAAATTGTGTTTTAAGAGATACATTAAAAATATTTTAATAAAAACATTGGCAAATATTGTCAAGTTAAATCAAATGTCTCAATTGCTTAATTATAAAGAAAATTTGATTTTTCTGATGAGTTAATGGTGTTAGCCCCCTAATGTCCATTCTAGAAATTTTATTCTAAAATATATAGTAAACATATTTTAATAAAAACATTGGCAAATATTCTCAAGTTAAATTATAAAATATCTTAATTGGCAAATTAGAAAGGAAATTTGATTTTTCTAGTGAGTTGATGGTATTAGACTCCCAAAGGTCTATCCTAGAAATTGTGTTTTAAGAGATACATTAAAAATATTTTAATAAAAACATTAGCAAATATTGTCAAGTTAAATCAAATGTCTTAATTGGTTAATTATAAAGAAAATTTGATTTTTCTGATGAGTTAATGGTGTTAGCCCCCTAATGTCCATTCTAGAAATTTTATTCTAAAATATATAGTAAACATATTTTAATATAAATATTGGCAAATATTCTCAAGTTAAATTATAAAATATCTTAATTGGCAAAATAAAAAGGAAATTTGGTTTTTCTAGTGAGTTGATGGTATTAGACTCCCAAACGTCCATCCTAGAAACTTTGTTTTAAGAGATACATTAAAAATATTTTAATAAAAACATTAACAAATATTGTCAAGTTAAATCAAATGTCTTAATTGGTTAATTATAAAGAAAATTTGATTATTCTGGTGAGTTAATGGTGTTAGCCCCCTAATGTCCATTCTAGAAATTTTATTCTAAGGGACATAGTAAACATATTTTAATAAAAATATTGGCAAATATTCTCAAGTTAAATTATAAAATGTCTTAATTGGCAAATTAGAAAGGAAACTTGATTTTTCTGGTGAGTTGAGGGTATTAGACTTCCAAAGGTCTATCCTAGAAACTGTGTTTTAAGAGATACATTAAAAATATTTTAATAAAAACATTGGCAAATATTGTCAAGTTAAATCAAATGTCTTAATTGGTTAATTATAAAGAAAATTTGATTTTTCTGATGAGTTAATGGTGTTAGCCCCCTAATACCCACTCTAGAAATTTTATGCTAAAATATATAGTAAACATATTTTAATAAAAACATTGGCAAATATTCTCAAGTTAAATTATAAAATATCTTAATTGGCAAATTAGAAAGGAAATTTGATTTTTCTAGTGAGTTGATGGTATTAGACTCCCAAAGGTCTATCCTAGAAATTGTGTTTTAAGAGATACATTAAAAATATTTTAATAAAAACATTAGCAAATATTGTCAAGTTAAATCAAATGTCTTAATTGGTTAATTATAAAGAAAATTTGATTTTTCTGATGAGTTAATGGTGTTAGCCCCCTAATGTACATTCTAGAAATTTTATTCTAAGAAATATAGTAAACATATTTTAATATAAATATTGGCAAATATTCTCAAGTTAAATTATAAAATATCTTAATTGGCAAAATAAAAAGGAAATTTGGTTTTTCTAGTGAGTTGATGGTATTAGACTCCCAAACGTCCATCCTAGAAACTTTGTTTTAAGAGATACATTAAAAATATTTTAATAAAAACATTAACAAATATTGTCAAGTTAAATCAAATGTCTTAATTGGTTAATTATAAAGAAAATTTGATTGTTCTGGTGAGTTAATGGTGTTAGTCCCCTAATGTCCATTCTAGAAATTTTATTCTAAGAGACATAGTAAACATATTTTAATAAAAATATTGGCAAATATTCTCAAGTTAAATTATAAAATATCTTAATTGGCAAATTAGAAAGGAAATTTGATTTTTCTAGTGAGTTGATGGTATTAAACTCCCAAAGGCCTATCCTAGAAATTGTGTTTTAAGAGATACATTAAAAATATTTTAATAAAAACATTGGCAAATATTGTCAAGTTAAATCAAATGTCTTAATTGCTTAATTATAAAGAAAATTTGATTTTTCTGATGAGTTAATGGTGTTAGCCCCCTAATGTCCATTTTAGAAATTTTATTCTAAAATATATAGTAAACATATTTTAATAAAAACATTGGCAAATATTCTCAAGTTAAATTATAAAATATCTTAATTGGCAAATTAGAAAGGAAATTTGATTTTTCTAGTGAGTTGATGGTATTAGACTCCCAAAGGTCTATCCTAGAAATTGTGTTTTAAGAGATACATTAAAAATATTTTAATAAAAACATTAGCAAATATTGTCAAGTTAAATCAAATGTCTTAATTGGTTAATTATAAAGAAAATTTGATTTTTCTGATGAGTTAATGGTGTTAGCCCCCTAATGTACATTCTAGAAATTTTATTCTAAGAAATATAGTAAACATATTTTAATATAAATATTGGCAAATATTCTCAAGTTAAATTACAAAATATCTTAATTGGCAAATTAGAAAGGAAATTTGATTTTTCTAGTGAGTTGATGGTATTAAACTCCCAAAGGCCTATCCTAGAAATTGTGTTTTAAGAGATACATTAAAAATATTTTAATAAAAACATTGGCAAATATTGTCAAGTTAAATCAAATGTCTTAATTGCTTAATTATAAAGAAAATTTGATTTTTCTGATGAGTTAATGGTGTTAGCCCTCTAATGTCCATTCTAGAAATTTTATTCTAAAATATATAGTAAACATATTTTAATAAAAACATTGGCAAATATTCTCAAGTTAAATTATAAAATATCTTAATTGGCAAATTAGAAAGGAAATTTGATTTTTCTAGTGAATTGATGGTATTAGACTCCCAAATGTCTATCCTAGAAACTGTGTTTTAAGAGATACATTAAAAATATTTTAATAAAAACATTGGCAAATATTGTCAAGTTAAATCAAATGTCGTAATTGGTTAATTAGGAAGAAAATTTGATTGTTCTGGTGAGTTAATGGTGTTAGCCCCCTAATGTCCATTCTAGAAATTTTATTCTAAAATATATAGTAAACATATTTTAATAAAAACATTGGCAAATATTCTCAAGTTAAATTATAAAATATTTTAATTGGCAAATTAGAAAGGAAATTTGATTTTTTTAGTGAGTTGATGGTATTAGACTCCCAAAGGTCTATCCTAGAAACTGTGTTTTAAGAGATACATTAAAAATATTTTAATAAAGACATTGGCAAATATTGTCAAGTTAAATCAAAAGTCTTAATTGGTTAATTATAAAGAAAATTTGATTTTTTTGATGAGTTAATGGTGTTAGCCCCCTAATATACATTCTAGAAATTTTATTCTAAAAGATATAGTAAACATATTTTAATAAAAATATTGGTAAATATTCTCAAGTTCAATTATAAAATATCTTAATTGGCAAAACAAAAAGGAAATTTGATTTTTCTAGTGAGTTGATGATATTAGACTCCCAAAGGTCTATCCTAGAAACTGTGTTTTAAGAGATACATTAAAAATATTTTAATAAAAACATTGACAAATATTGTCAAGTTAAATCAAATGTCTTAATTGGTTAATTATAAAGAAAATTTGATTTTTTTGATGAGTTAATGGTGTTAGCCCCCTAATATACATTCTAGAAATTTTATTCTAAAAGATATAGTAAACATATTTTAATAAAAATATTGGTAAATATTCTCAAGTTCAATTATAAAATATCTTAATTGGCAAAACAAAAAGGAAATTTGATTTTTCTAGTGAGTTGATGGTATTAGACTCCCAAAGGTCTATCCTAGAAACTGTGTTTTAAGAGATACATTAAAAATATTTTAATAAAAACATTGACAAATATTGTCAAGTTAAATCAAATGTCTTAATTGGTTAATTATAAAGAAAATTTGATTTTTCTGGTGAGTTAATGGTGTCCATTCTAGAAATTTTATTCTAAGAGATATGGTAAACATATTTTAATAAAAACATTGGCAAATATTCTCAAGTTAAATTATGATATATCTTAATTGGCAAATTAGAAATAAAATTTGATTTTTCTAATGAGTTAGACCCCCTAACATCCATCCAAGAAACTTTGTTTTAAGTAAAAATATTGTGATAGTTAAATTATCAATGTTAACTGGAAAATTAGTGTACGTGAAATAGTGGCGAATGCGCCAGTTTACGCTATAGTAAACCCCACAATTCTAAGAATTTAACTGTTGCATCTGAATATTTATATGCAAATTTTACGAAACACACCGTCCTAATTTAGTGTCGTGACCCGCCGAAAACAAAAAAAATGTTTTCCTTGAATGGACATTCCCCCAACAAGTTCGGCGTTGCGGCCTGACATTAAGGGAAAGTGGGGTCGAAATCCGAATGCAAATTCGCGACGACAAAATCACGCGAAATTTCAGGTCCGTAACTGGTTCGAGCTGCGGTTATTTATTTTAGTGCAGCCCGATTGTTACATTAAAGTTCCAAAGGTCACGGATAAAACGTTAAATTATATGTTTTCGTCAGTCATCAATAATATACGGGACTATTTCTACCTACACTATGCATGCAGAGGGAAGAAACGACGTAGGCCTGAATTTTTACACCTACCCAACGTCTCTATCCAGGAATATTAACTCGTTAAGTCTATTTTTACCCACGTGGAAATTGGGGGGTTGAATTTTCTTTGTCCATGTTGTTTATATCTTACAAATTATCTGAGGGTTGGAGGAACGTAATTTAAATTTGGGTTGAATGATCGTGCTAAGCTGTCGAAAGATACAATTGAATTTGATCGACGAAATATAATTAATATCGTCAAACTTTGATGGAAATAATTATTCTCGAGACCTAGTTTGAAAATTTGCCTTAGTTTAATTATTAAAATTGATTTATTATTAATGAAATCTGAATAATGAATTATATAAAATCAATAAGACAAGTAAGCATTATTTTTTTCAATGTCCACTATTAATTTATATAGTCAAACTATCAATAAATATTAAGTGGAGAACCGCTTTGTGGTATTATTCTATTGATTTCGTATTAATATTTTATTTTGATAAATATTATTTCATTATTATTGCTTTTCCATGATGCATTACAAATTATTAGGTAATATTATAGATAAAATCGTTAGTATTATTTATACAAAGTAATAAACTTGAGTATATATAGTGTGGTTTACTTAGACAACATATCTGTAGTTATGTGGCAAACTTAGAAGAACATTGAACTTCCTGGGACTGTTACTGAGAAGAATTGATACATTAAACAGCTATTTTAAATTCTTAGATATTTTTGACATGGTTAGTGGATCAGAAGGAGCAAAATCATTAGAAAAATGTGAATTTGATTCTGCCAAAACTCCACATTTGCTCATCGTTGAAGTCTTCTCTAACACATTTTACAATCAGATAAAGATAAAAATTAATTAGGAAATATTTTATATAAAAATTAAGTTCCTCATGGCATTTAACACTTTTCAAAATGGGTACATATCAAATTTTACAAGAAAATGTTACATACTAACAAGTATGTGGCAAACTTAATAGAAAAATGAACTTGTGATCCTTCCTGGGACTAAGAATTAAGATGTTACTGATAAGAATTGATGCATTAAACAACTATTTTAAATTCTTAGATATTTTTGACATGGTTAGTGGATCAGAAGGAGTAAAATCGTTAGAAAAATATGAATTTGATTTTGCAAAAACTCCGTATTTGCTCATTCTTGAAGTCTTCTCTAACATATTTTACAATCAAATAAAGATAAAAATTAATTAGGAAATATTTTATATAAAAATTAAGTTTCTCAATAAATTTAGCACTTTTCAAAATGGGTACATATCAAATTTCACAAGAAAATGTTATATACTAACAAGTAAGTGGCAAACTTAATACAAAATTGAACTTGTGATCTTCCTGGGACTAAGAATTAAGTTGTTACTGACAAGAATTGACGCATTAAACAGCTATTTTAAATTCTTAGATGTTTTTCACGTGGTTAGTGAATCAGAAGGAGTAAAATCAGTAGAAAAATATAAGTTTGATTTTGCAAAAACTCCATATTTGCTCATCGTTGAAGTCTTCTCTAACACATTTTACAATCAGATAAAGATAAAAATTAATTAGGAAATATTTTATATAAAAATTAAGTTTCTCACTACATTTAGTACTGTTCAAAATAGGTACATATCAAATTTCACAAGAAAATGTTATATACTAACAAGTATGTGGCAAACTTAGTAGAAAATTGAACTTGTGATCATCCTGGGACTAAGAATTAAGTTGTTACTGACAAGAATTGATGCATTAAACAGCTATTTTAAATTCTTAGCTATTTTTGACATGGTTAGTGGATCAGAAGGAGCAAAATCATTAGAAAAATGTGAATTTGATTCTGCCAAAACTCCACATTTGCTCATCGTTGAAGTCTTCTCTAACACATTTTACAATCAGATAAAGATAAAAATTAATTAGGAAATATTTTATATAAAAATTAAGTTCCTCATGGCATTTAACACTTTTCAAAATGGGTACATATCAAATTTTACAAGAAAATGTTACATAATAACAAGTAAGTGGCAAACTTAGTAGAAAATTGAACTTGTGATCTTCCTGGGACTAAGAATTAAGTTGTTACTGACAAGAATTGACGCATTAAACAGCTATTTTAAATTCTTAGATGTTTTTCACGTGGTTAGTGAATCAGAAGGAGTAAAATCAGTAGAAAAATATAAGTTTGATTTTGCAAAAACTCCATATTTGCTCATCGTTGAAGTCTTCTCTAACACATTTTACAATCAGATAAAGATAAAAATTAATTAGGAAATATTTTATATAAAAATTAAGTTTCTCACTACATTTAGTACTGTTCAAAATAGGTACATATCAAATTTCACAAGAAAATGTTATATACTAACAAGTATGTGGCAAACTTAGTAGAAAATTGAACTTGTGATCATCCTGGGACTAAGAATTAAGTTGTTACTGACAAGAATTGATGCATTAAACAGCTATTTTAAATTCTTAGCTATTTTTGACATGGTTAGTGGATCAGAAGGAGCAAAATCATTAGAAAAATGTGAATTTGATTCTGCCAAAACTCCACATTTGCTCATCGTTGAAGTCTTCTCTAACACATTTTACAATCAGATAAAGATAAAAATTAATTAGGAAATATTTTATATAAAAATTAAGTTCCTCATGGCATTTAACACTTTTCAAAATGGGTACATATCAAATTTTACAAGAAAATGTTACATAATAACAAGTAAGTGGCAAACTTAGTAGAAAATTGAACTTGTGATCTTCCTGGGACTAAGAATTAAGTTGTTACTGACAAGAATTGACGCATTAAACAGCTATTTTAAATTCTTAGATGTTTTTCACGTGGTTAGTGAATCAGAAGGAGTAAAATCAGTAGAAAAATATAAGTTTGATTTTGCAAAAACTCCATATTTGCTCATCGTTGAAGTCTTCTCTAACACATTTTACAATCAGATAAAGATAAAAATTAATTAGGAAATATTTTATATAAAAATTAAGTTTCTCACTACATTTAGTACTGTTCAAAATAGGTACATATCAAATTTCACAAGAAAATGTTATATACTAACAAGTATGTGGCAAACTTAGTAGAAAATTGAACTTGTGATCATCCTGGGACTAAGAATTAAGTTGTTACTGACAAGAATTGATGCATTAAACAGCTATTTTAAATTCTTAGCTATTTTTGACATGGTTAGTGGATCAGAAGGAGCAAAATCATTAGAAAAATGTGAATTTGATTCTGCCAAAACTCCACATTTGCTCATCGTTGAAGTCTTCTCTAACACATTTTACAATCAGATAAAGATAAAAATTAATTAGGAAATATTTTATATAAAAATTAAGTTCCTCATGGCATTTAACACTTTTCAAAATGGGTACATATCAAATTTTACAAGAAAATGTTACATAATAACAAGTAAGTGGCAAACTTAGTAGAAAATTGAACTTGTGATCTTCCTGGGACTAAGAATTAAGTTGTTACTGACAAGAATTGACGCATTAAACAGCTATTTTAAATTCTTAGATGTTTTTCACGTGGTTAGTGAATCAGAAGGAGTAAAATCAGTAGAAAAATATAAGTTTGATTTTGCAAAAACTCCATATTTGCTCATCGTTGAAGTCTTCTCTAACACATTTTACAATCAGATAAAGATAAAAATTAATTAGGAAATATTTTATATAAAAATTAAGTTTCTCACTACATTTAGTACTGTTCAAAATAGGTACATATCAAATTTCACAAGAAAATGTTATATACTAACAAGTATGTGGCAAACTTAGTAGAAAATTGAACTTGTGATCATCCTGGGACTAAGAATTAAGTTGTTACTGACAAGAATTGATGCATTAAACAGCTATTTTAAATTCTTAGCTATTTTTGACATGGTTAGTGGATCAGAAGGAGCAAAATCATTAGAAAAATGTGAATTTGATTCTGCCAAAACTCCACATTTGCTCATCGTTGAAGTCTTCTCTAACACATTTTACAATCAGATAAAGATAAAAATTAATTAGGAAATATTTTATATAAAAATTAAGTTCCTCATGGCATTTAACACTTTTCAAAATGGGTACATATCAAATTTTACAAGAAAATGTTACATAATAACAAGTAAGTGGCAAACTTAGTAGAAAATTGAACTTGTGATCTTCCTGGGACTAAGAATTAAGTTGTTACTGACAAGAATTGACGCATTAAACAGCTATTTTAAATTCTTAGATGTTTTTCACGTGGTTAGTGAATCAGAAGGAGTAAAATCAGTAGAAAAATATAAGTTTGATTTTGCAAAAACTCCATATTTGCTCATCGTTGAAGTCTTCTCTAACACATTTTACAATCAGATAAAGATAAAAATTAATTAGGAAATATTTTATATAAAAATTAAGTTTCTCACTACATTTAGTACTGTTCAAAATAGGTACATATCAAATTTCACAAGAAAATGTTATATACTAACAAGTATGTGGCAAACTTAGTAGAAAATTGAACTTGTGATCATCCTGGGACTAAGAATTAAGTTGTTACTGACAAGAATTGATGCATTAAACAGCTATTTTAAATTCTTAGCTATTTTTGACATGGTTAGTGGATCAGAAGGAGCAAAATCATTAGAAAAATGTGAATTTGATTCTGCCAAAACTCCACATTTGCTCATCGTTGAAGTCTTCTCTAACACATTTTACAATCAGATAAAGATAAAAATTAATTAGGAAATATTTTATATAAAAATTAAGTTCCTCATGGCATTTAACACTTTTCAAAATGGGTACATATCAAATTTTACAAGAAAATGTTACATAATAACAAGTAAGTGGCAAACTTAGTAGAAAATTGAACTTGTGATCTTCCTGGGACTAAGAATTAAGTTGTTACTGACAAGAATTGACGCATTAAACAGCTATTTTAAATTCTTAGATGTTTTTCACGTGGTTAGTGAATCAGAAGGAGTAAAATCAGTAGAAAAATATAAGTTTGATTTTGCAAAAACTCCATATTTGCTCATCGTTGAAGTCTTCTCTAACACATTTTACAATCAGATAAAGATAAAAATTAATTAGGAAATATTTTATATAAAAATTAAGTTTCTCACTACATTTAGTACTGTTCAAAATAGGTACATATCAAATTTCACAAGAAAATGTTATATACTAACAAGTATGTGGCAAACTTAGTAGAAAATTGAACTTGTGATCATCCTGGGACTAAGAATTAAGTTGTTACTGACAAGAATTGATGCATTAAACAGCTATTTTAAATTCTTAGCTATTTTTGACATGGTTAGTGGATCAGAAGGAGCAAAATCATTAGAAAAATGTGAATTTGATTCTGCCAAAACTCCACATTTGCTCATCGTTGAAGTCTTCTCTAACACATTTTACAATCAGATAAAGATAAAAATTAATTAGGAAATATTTTATATAAAAATTAAGTTCCTCATGGCATTTAACACTTTTCAAAATGGGTACATATCAAATTTTACAAGAAAATGTTACATAATAACAAGTAAGTGGCAAACTTAGTAGAAAATTGAACTTGTGATCTTCCTGGGACTAAGAATTAAGTTGTTACTGACAAGAATTGACGCATTAAACAACTATTTTAAATTCTTAGGTATTTTTGACATAGTTAGTGGATCAGAAGGACTAAAATCAGTAGAAAAATATGAATTTGATTTTGCAAAAACTCCATATTTGCTCATCGTTGAAGTCTTCTCTAACATATTTTACAATCAGATAAAGAGAAAAATTAATTAGGAAATATTTTATATAAAAATTAAGTTTCTCATTACAATTAGCACTTTTCAAAATGGATACATATCAAATTTCACAAGAAAATGTTATATACTAACAAGTATGTAGCAAACTTAGTAGAAAATTGAACTTGTGATCTCCCTGAGACTAAGAATTAAGTTGTTACTGATAAGAATTGATGCATTAAACAACTATTTTAAATTCTTAGGTATTTTTGACATGGTTAGTGGATCAGAAGGAGTAAAATCATTAGAAAAATGTGAATATGATTCTGCCAAAACTCCACATTTGCTCATCGTTGAAGTCTTCTCTAACATACTTTACAATCAGATAGAGAGAAAAATTAATTTGGAAATATTTTGTATAAAAATTAAGTGTCTGATTACATTTAGTACTTTTCAAAATGGGTAACTATCAAATTTCACAAGAAAATGTTACATACTAACAAGTATGTGGCAAACTTAGTAGAAAATTGAACTTGTGATCTTCCTGGGACTAAGAATTAAGTTGTTACTGACGAGAATTGATGCATATTAAACAATTATTTTAAATTCTTAAATTCTTTTTTCTCATAGTTTAATGTATCAAAAGAAGTAAGTAAAATCAATATAAAAATTTATATTGTAAATCAACGAGAAGCTAAATGAACTACACTGTATATACGCAAATTAGATATTAATTTACCTAAAACGTTCGAACAAATCATCTCTATTAAAATGTCTCACATTTGTGTCTCAATATGGAAATGCTCCTGAATAATTTATCATGTACAAAACCCATCAAAATCCATTTTGGCCTAGGTCAATCTATCATCAACCTAATGAGCCGTTCAGGACACAAATCGTTCTCTATCGATTCCCGACGTGTTTTATTCGAATCCGGGGAACCGGACAACCTTAATTGGTCACACACGCTCGATCCGACCGATCATTTTTGTAACATGCGACGTCCTCACACATGATGTTAACCATCTGGTCAATCTATGTGGCCGTTTATGGTGGAAAAAAGCGGATTCCTGATGCGATAATGAATTGCCACTTGTGCGTTTCCGTTTGCAGTTGACGGTTTTTAACCTTTGCTTCGCGATCTTTGTTTGTGCCACAGTTTTGTGGCAGTGCAGGAAAACAATCGTTTTCAATGTGTGCCAGGAATTGCGAAGCGTTTCCGAGTTTGGAGTATGCGGAATGCGACAACTTGTTGCTGTTTAAAGCGGTTTCTGTCGACGCAGATGGTTCTCCGGCTGTTTCAAACTAAAATTAAATTTATTGTAGTAACTTTTTTTACCATATTCAGTGTCATAGAATGAGTATTTTAAATTCAAATCAAATTTAATATTGTTTTGGTAAAACATAGATGTTATAGCAGGAATAAATTATTAAAATTTGGTAATCTTTGATATCTTGGAAAACTACACGATTTTTGTACATTTGTATTATTTTCAACGATTTCACTATTTTCAATAATTCCAATATTTTCAATATTTACAGTATTTTCAGTATTTACAATATTTTCAATAACTTCAATATTTTCAATAATTTTAATATTTTCAATGCTTTCATTATTTTCAATATTTAAAATATTTCTAATATTTTCAATATTTACAATATTTTCAGTATTTTCAATATTTTCAATGTTTTTACTATTTTCAATATATTCAATATTTTCAATATTTTTAATATTTTCAATATTTTTAATATTTTCAATATTTTCAATATTTTCAATATTTTCAATATCTTCAATATTTTCAATATTATCAATATTTTCAATATTTTCAATATTTTCATTAATTTCAATAATTTCAATATTTTCAATAGTTTCAATATTTTCAATATCTTCAATATTTACAATATTTTCAGTATTTTCAATATCTTCAATATTTTCAATATTTTCATTAATTTCAATATTTTCAATATCTTCAATATTTTCAGTATTTTCAATATTTTCAATATTTTCAATATTTTCAATATTTTCAATATTTTCAATATTTTCAATATTTTCAATATTTTCAATATTTTCAATAGTTTCAATATTTTCAATATTTTCAATATTTTCAATAGTTTCAATATTTTCAATATCTTCAATATTTACAATATTTTCAGTATTTTCAATATCTTCAATATTTTCAATATTTTCAATATTTTCAATATTTTCATTAATTTCAATATTTTCAATATCTTCAATATTTTCAGTATTTTCAATATTTTCAATATTTTCAATATTTTCAATATTTTCAATATTTTCAATATTTTCAATAGTTTCAATATTTTCAATATCTTCAATATTTTCAATATCTTCAATATTTTCAATAATTTCAATATTTTCAATATTTTCAGTATTTTCAATATTTTCAGTAACTTCAATATTTTCAGTAATTTCAATATATCCAATATTTTAAATATGTATTTTTAATATTTTTAACATTCTTATTATTTTTAATATTTTTTCTCGATATCTTCAGAACTTCTAGTTTTTATATTTTTGTACTATTTTCGATGATTTCAATAATATCAATAATTTCAATAATTAATTTCAATAATTTCAATAATTTCAATAATTTCAATATTTTCAATATTTACAGTATTTTCAGTATTTACAATGTTTTCAATAACTTCAATATTTTCAATAATTTCAATATTTTCAATATTTTCAATATTTTCAATATTTTCAATATTTTCAATATTTTCAATATTTTCAATATTTTCAATATTTTCAATATTTTCAATATTTTCAATATTTTCAATATTTTCAATATTTTCAATATTTTCAATATTTTCAATATTTTCAATATTTTCAATATTTTCAATATTTTCAATATCTTCAATATTTTCATTAATTTCAATAATTTCAATATTTTCAGTATCTTCAATATTTTCAGTATTTTCAATATTTTCAATATTTTCAATAGTTTCAATATTTTCAATATCTTCAATATTTTCAATATCTTCAATATTTTCAATAATTTCAATAATTTCAATATTTTCAATATTTTCAGTATTTTCAATATTTTCAGTAACTTCAATATTTTCAGTAATTTCAATATATCCAATATTTTAAATATGTATTTTTAATATTTTTAACATTCTTATTATTTTTAAAATTTTTTCTCGATATCTTCAGAACTTCTAGTTTTTATATTTTTGTACTATTTTCGATGATTTCAATAATATCAATAATTTCAATAATTAATTTCAATAATTTCAATAATTTCAATAATTTCAATAATTTCAATAATTTCAATAATTAATTTCAATAATTTCAATAATTTCAATAATTTCAATAACTTCAATATTTTCAATATTTACAGTATTTTCAGTATTTACAATATTTTCAATAACTTCAATATTTTCAATATTTTCAGTATTTTCAATATTTTCACCATTTTCAATATTTTCAGTATTTTCAATATTTTCAATAACTTATGATTGATTAATATGTCTAATATTTTAAATATGTATTTTTAATATTTTTAACATTCTTAATAGTTTTAATAAATATTCTTAATATTGATATAATATTTTTTTTGATATATTCAGAAATTTCTAGTTTTTGTATTTTTGTACTATTTTCGATATTTTCAATAATTTCAATAATTTCAATAATTTCAATAATTTCAATATTTTCAATATTAACAGTATTTTCAGTATTTTCAATATTTTCAGTATTAACAATAGTTTCAATATTTTTAATAGTTTCAAAATTTTCAATAATTTCAATATATCCAATATTTTAAATATGTACTTAATATTTTTAAAATTTGTTTAAATATTATTTTTTATATTTCTAATATTTATAACATATGTAATATTTTTAAAATTTTTAATATTTACAGTATATTTAATATTTCTAATAATGTTAAAACTTTTAATAATATTTTAATAATTTTAAAATTTTTAATATTTGTATAATTTCTAATAATTCTAATATTTTTAATATTTTTAATAGTTTTAATATTTTTAATAATTTTAATATTTTTAATATTTTTAATATTTTTAATATTTTTAATATTTTTAATATTTTTAATATTTTTATAATTTTTAATATTTTTAATATTTTTAATATTTTTAATATTTTTAATATTTTTAATATTTTTAATATTTTTAATATTTTTAATATTTTTAATATTTTTAATATTCAAATTTGGGAGAATTTGGACTAAAATGAAATACGAAACCAGATTTTGAGAATGAATACAATAGGATATACCTCATATTAAGTTCAAATTTTTATTTTTTATAAACATGAATTTTTTTTAATTTTTAATTTTTTTCGAAAAACAATAGTTTTGAAGATTTTTTGTAATAATTATAAATAAAAACTTATTTTTAAATGAATTTTTTTCAGAAAATATTAATAATAATTAATTATTATTGGTCTCATCAAATATACTACAAATCTTATAAACGTCGATTTTGTACAATACTATATTTTCCTAATATCAAATATGTTTTCCTCTCTTTTTCTCTCTAAAACTCTATTTTGTCTACGAATTTTATTAAATATGTTCGCCTGTTTATCAAGGTAAAAGTTTTAAACTTAATTATCACCGTTACTGTGCATTACTTGAAGATAATTTTACACGAATAATAACCTTTATTAAACCTACTTATCACCGCCGATGCAAAAGTGGCAGACATCACAGATAAACCGGCGTTATTAAACACGCTGATAAATTTTATCGCTACATAAAAATTGCTAATTATCACCTTTGCATGCCCACCTTAAAAGATTTAAAAGGGATTAAGGGGTTTAAGGTTTATCTATTAAAAGAGGCTTTTCACCTGAGACACAGTTCGTGCGGAGGCGGCGTTAATCAAATGAAATGTCCGACAGACGATTAATAATTAATATGCATTAGGTTGCATCTGTATGAACAATTGTATCGTACTATTTCACCTTAACAGTACCTCAGTTGTCTAAGTATTAATTTTTCGATGCACTAACGAACAGATGTTAAAATTAAATCGAGTGATTTTTATTAATTTTGATTATCCACGTCCACCGTTACACGTCGGTTATTTTTAGCTATTGAGTAATATTTTGCCCGTTCAACAATAACGTTTTTATTTATTCCTATGACAAAGGAAGCGGGGAATTGTTTAAGACTGCACTAACCACAGTAAAGATTTATTTAGAGATCGCATGCAATTTCATGCTGGAAGTTTTTGTTTTAAAAACCGACATGCGAATTCAGGAGTAAGCGATTACAAGTAATCTGATATTGTTGTAGTGAGAAACTTTATAGGTTTTTAATTGTTCCGATAAAATTTTACTGGAGTGCTTTTTCGAGTCACCTTTCTAAAATTGAAAAATTTTAGCGTGGAATTTATTATTTTGTGAAATCGAATATATGTTAATTGATTGTGGAACGCTTAAATAGATTTGTGATGTCATTTACTGCATTATTATTGCGTTTGTCTAAATTTTACGCAGTTATGATTAAGACGCTTAGTGATATAGAAATGCACAGTCTGTAGTCTTCATTAAATTAAAATTCAAACAAAAACTGCAAATTTGTCAATGGTTTAATATTTTCAATGATTTCAATATTCTAAATATTTTCACTATTTTCAATGTTTTCAATATTTTCAATATTTTCAATATTTTCAATATTTTCAATATTTTCAATATTTTCAATATTTTCAATATTTTCAATATTTTCAATATTTTCAATATTTTCAATATTTTCAATATTTTCAATATTTTCAATATTTTCAATATTTTCATTATTTTCAATATTTTCAGTATTTTTCATATGTTCAATATTTTAGATATTTTCAATATTTTCAATATTTTTAGTATTTTCAATATTTTCAATATTCTAAATATCTTCAATATTTTCAATATTTTCAGTATTTTTCATATGTTCAATATTTTCGATGTTTTCAATATTTTCACTATTTTCAAAATTTTCAATAATTTCAGTATTTCCTATATTTCAAATATGTATTTTTAATATTTTTAACATTCTTAACATTCTTAATATTCTTAATATTTTTAATACTCTCAATATTCTCAATATTCTCAATATTCTTAATATTCTTAATATTCTTAATATTCTTAATATTCTTAATATTCTTAATATTCTTAATATTCTTAATATTCTTAATATTCTTAATATTCTTAATATTCTTAATATTCTGAATATTCTTAATACTTTTAATATTTATATTTAATCCTTTTAATATTTATATTTAATATTTTTAATATTATTAATATTTTTAATATTTTTTAATATTTTTATTTTTTTTTTTTCATATTTTCAATGTTTATCATTCTTAATATTCTTAATTCCCTTAATATTTTTGATATTCTTAATATTCCTAATGTTCTTAATATTTTTAATACTTTTAATACTTTTAATATTTATATTTAATATTTTTAATAATTTTAATAATTTTAATATTTATATTTAATATTTTTAATATTATTAATTTTTCAATATTTTCATTATATTAAATATCTTCAATATTTTCAATATTTTTAATATATTTCAATATTTTCAATAATTTCAGTATTTCCAAAATTTCAAATATGTATTTTTAATATTTTTAACATTCTTAATTTTTTAATATCTTTAATATTCTTAATATTTTTAATATTCCCAATATTTTCAATATTCTCAATATTCTCAATATTTTCAATATTCTCCATATACTCAATATTCTCAATACCCTCAATATTCTCAATATTTCTAATATTCTTAATATTCTGAATATTATTATTATTTGTAATATTTGTAATATTTGTAATATTTGTAATATTTTTAATATGTTTAATATTTTTAATATTTTTAATATTTTTAATATTTTTAATATTTTTAATATTTTTAATATTTTTAATAATTTTAATATTTTTAATATTTTTAATCTTTTTAATATTTTTAATATTGGTAATATTTTTAATATTTTTAATATTTTTAATATTTTTTATATTTTTAATATTTTTCAAATTTTTCATATTTTTCATATTTTAATTTTTTAATACTCTCAAAGAATAGTCTATGCTCTGCCAGTCAATAACATAGAAATAACTGAAATTTATTTATACTAAATTAATGAAGAGATATAGTTAATTTTATTTAGTTTTTTTTTTTCATTATTTTAACCACCTATTTTCAAAAACATTATAAACATAAAACTGTAGCTATTTAATAAAAAATCTAGAAATTGTTAGTGCAAACAAGATTAAATCGAATTAGAATTATTAACTTAAGTATTTAAATAGTCATAAATAGTTAACTTGAATTAACATGGCTTGGATCAACAAAATTAACCTTTGCAATTATTGCCTTTTCATTTCCAACTCGTTAAAAATTATATGAGACACAATAATGTAAACACACTTATCTGTACAACTCGTGAATCTCATAAATACCTAATTTCGAATCAAACAAGTCGTAAGATTTTGGCATTAAATATTTATGGTTGTTATTCTCTTGAATTATTTTTGGAAAATTCAATTTCGACCACACCAGTGTTCAAGTTCCTGAGGAATGTCATTGAAGAATGAAAAATTTAATAGAGTCATTAAATGGTATTATTCATTTTTCATCAAATATTTATTTTACTCTATTTCCTGCACACTAATTGCAGGTATATCAATATCTTTTATCTTTATGTTTATTATGTACATTTCTGAACGTAAGTGTGTTTCACTGTAATAAATTTCCTGCAGGACGTTCGTGTCACAATTATCGATTGTTAAAAATCATCGAACAACCAAACGTAATTTACAGGACATTCGTAATTAAATTCTGATCAGAATCAGAACAACGTGGACAAGTTGTTTCAGCTGTGGCAACGTTTTAATAGTCCATCGAAACATTTTTCTCGACGAATCTGGCACCGGAGGACGTGCGGACCGACGCCGATGCCAAAAACCACCAGAAAATTACACAATTCGGTATCACTAAATTACACGAAATTGAATTATAACGCATTCCAGCCAATTAGTTAATGTCGCCCCCATCAAAAGACCAAACACGTCGCCGACAATTCATAAATTCATGAATCGTGTCGGGCATCTCGTTCTGGCAACGTTCGAGTCCAAACTGACCGGAGATTATTTCGATAGGGGCCAAAACGATTATCTGGCAGTGAAACTATAAACTGTCATTTGGCAATATCAGAAACTTCCGCAAACTTATTTGCTTACGTCCGTTGTGTATATTTTTGTTCGAATGTTTTTTAGGTAAGTCTCAAATCTTGAGTGGTCGAGACAATCGCGGATCGTTTATTGCTGATTGACTTGAATGTAATCATTTTGTCTTGTTGATTAAAGGTGCAATTCGTCAGTTTTGAGTTGTTTGATCATTTCTGTTGAATTCTAGATTGTTGTTATCAAATTGTAAAAAAATGTTTTGTAATTGACAAGATCCTGATAAGTAAGGTAAACAATGATGTTAGATTTTTATTTATAAAATACTTAAATTTGTAAATTAAAATTGTAATACGTTTAAAAATACCCATTTATTTCATTTGTTTTATATTTATTTTTTATAGTATATTTTAACATTTTTTAATTAAACTACATATCATTTGAAAGCTGTTTATGTCAAATTTAATATACTTTTGATATATTTTTATTTTTTGTATATTTCATATTTATATTAACTTTCACCACGAATGGTGTTTTTAAAGGCAAAAAGAATATATTTTGTATATTCAATACATTGTATATATTATACTATTTTATACATTTTATGTATTGTATATATTTTACATGTTTTATATTGAATATTTTCGTATATTTTATATATTTAATACATTATATATCGTATATATCATATATACTTTATATTTTATATTAACTTTCACCAGAAAAGGGTATTTTTAAAGACACAAAGAATATATTTTGTATATTCTATATATTGTGAATAATTTATTTTACATCGTTTGTTTATTTTATATATCGTATATATCTTATATACTTATTTATTCTCTACACTTTTTATATTTTATATACTTCATATTTTTCACATAATAAACTTTCATTAGAAATAATGTTTTAATAAACAGAAAAAGTATGTTTTGTATATTCTATGCACTGTATATATTTTATATGTTGTATATGTTATATTCTATATTTATATTGTTTATTTTATATATTGTATATACACAATAAATGTTTAATATTTTCTATACATTGTATACATTTTATATATTTTGTTTATTTTTTATATTGTATATACACACCTTATTTTTAATATTTTCTATACATTGTATACATTTTATATATTTTGTTTATTTTGTATATTGTATATACACACATTATATTTTATATTTTCTATATTGTATAAATTTACATGTTTTATATATTGTATATATTATATATTTATATATTTTGTACATTTTTTATATTTTATATACTTTATATATTTTAAATTTTACATTAACTTTTATCAGAAATGATTTTTTTAAAAACACAAAGAATATGATTTGTATATACACACACATTGTATTTAAGATTTTCTGTTCGTTGTAAATATTCTATGTATTCTATGTATTTTATGTATTTCATGTATTTTATTATTTTAAGTATTTTATGAGTATTTTATGTATTTTATGAATTTTATGTATTTTATGAATTTTAGGAATTTTATGAATATATATAAAAAATACAATACATTGTATGTGTGTTTACTTATTTTTTATATTTCACTTTAACATTCATCAGAAACGGTGTTTTTAATAGACTCAAAGAATATATTTTATACATTGTACATATTCTATATAATTTATATATTGTATATATTGTATTTATATATTTTATATATTGTATATATTATTTATATGTCGTATTTTTATGAATAGATGAATAATCTATAGAAAAAGTAATTAATTTTATCAAAAAGTTGGACAAATGGATTCGGCATAAATTAAACGAGGATTACAAGATTAGGAGTTTGACAATTGTCAATTATTTCCTTGCACGCAACGCAAATAAGCCTTTAATTAATTATATTATTACATCTGTCGATAATTGGGTTGACTACAATCGGTATGGACAGTAGATTGAAACTACTAAGCCTCTTGGAATGGTACTTAAAAGTGAGTGTACGACAACACAAGACCACATGTCGTATTTGAAACTCAAAGGAAGCTTCAATATGTCACATGTAATTAATAATAATAAATATGTGCTTGTAGAACAGTGGCAAAAATGGTGGCCATATAATAATGATTATTTTGTTTAATAAAACTTATTTTAAAGAAAATTATGTTAATTAAACATAAAATATTAAAATCAAAGATAACCACATCATTTTTTCGGGAACATGTTCTATAAATTTTATATATTTATGTATTATGTATTTTATCTATTTTATGTATTTTATGTATTTTATGTATTTTATATATTTTACCTATTTTACCTATTTTATGTATGATGAAATACATAAAAATGTATTTCATGTATTTCATGTATTTCATGTATTTCATGGATTTCATGTATTTCATGTATTTCATGTATTTCATGTATTTCATGTATTTTATGTATTTGATGTATTTCATGTATTTCATGTATTTTATGTATTTTATGTATTTCATGTATTTCATTATTTTAAGTATTTTATATATTTTATGTTTTATGTATTTTATGTATCTTAAGTATTTTATCTATTTTATGTATTTTATGTAATTTGTGTATTTTATGTATTTTATGTATTTTATGTATTTTATGTATTTTATGTATTTTATGTATTTCATGTATTTTAAGTATTTTATCTATTTTATGTATTTTATGTATTTTATGTATTTTATGAATTTTATGAATTTTATGTATTTTATGTATTTCATGTATTTCATTATTTTAAGTATTTTATGTGTTTTATGTATTTTAGGTGTATTTTATGTATTTTATGTATTTTATGTATTTCATGTATTTCATGTATTTTATTATTTTAAGTATTTTATGTATTTTATGTATTTTATGTATTTTATGAATTTTATGAATTTTATGAATTTCATGAATTTCATGTATTCTATGTATTTTATGTATTTCATGTATTTCATTATTTTATGTATTTCATGTATTTTAAGTATTTTATCTATTTTATGTATTTTATGAATTTTACGAATTTTATGAATTTTATGAATCTCATGTATTTCATTATTTTTAGTATTTTAAGTATTTTATGTATTTTATCTATTTTATGTATTATATATAATATACTTTCTATTCTCTTTAAAAGAAGGAAATATATAAGCCAATAATAAAAAATATATTTTTGGATATTTTAAAGTATTAAATTTAATTATTATTTATATTATGAAATAAATGAATTTAGAAATTAAGTTTCCCATAATTTATTTTGTCAATATGAAACATTCAAATTCTCTTCACTCAATTCTAAAATATTTTCAAATATTTACTGATAATAATTTATATAAAGAAGTGAGGAAAAAAATCATAATGTAAACACAGACAACAAAACTGAAATATGAATGTCACAAGTTCAATAAAAATATTTTCAGTTTTATTAAGCTTATAACATATTTTGATTAATTGTTATTTAATTGTATAAAATTTAATTATTATTTATAGAATATTATGAAATGAATCAGTTTGGAAATCGAGTTAAATACAATTTATTTTGTAAGAATAAAATAATAAATTCTTCTGAATCGATACAAAAATTTCTTTAAATATTTACTCATAATTTGAATAATGGAATGAGGAAAATTAATTAACAAAAAAATACTAATAAAATGAATAATATATTTTTAATTAATACCTTAATCTACACAATTTAATTATTATTTATATTGTTAAATAAATGACTTTGGAAATCAATCAATTCTTTTAAAACGATAGCAAAATATTTCAAAATTTTTGCTGATAATAACTCAAATAAAGGAGTGAAGAGAATTAACGGCAAGATAAATACAGACACTAACACTATGTCATAAGTACAATAAAAATGGTTTCACTTTTGTTATTATACCTATGTCAACATTTTCATTGAGTGTTGTTAAATTATGTATAAATTAGTAAATAAAAATATTTTCTTTTCAGTTTAAATAAGTCGTATTTTTTAATTGTATTAATAATAATAAAATAAATTAAAGAACGATTTTAAATAACTCGAAGTACAGAATTTATGTATCACTTATTTTGTGAAATAATATGACTTTTTAAATCAGTATCGTATAATTTATTTTATCAGAGTGGAAAAAATCAATTCTTCTAAATCGATAACAAATAATTTTCAAATATTTACTGATAATAACTCAAATAAAGGAGAGAGGAGAATTAATCGTAAGATAAATACAGACACTAAAACTGAAATATGAATGTCACAAGTACAATAAAAATAGTTTTACTTTTATTAAGCTTAAACAACATTAATTGTATTGTAATTATTATGTTATCAAACATAAAAATGTTTTACATACAGATAGTACAACATAAATATTTCAAAGAACTTATGAAATCAGTTCCACATATTGACATGCCGAAGTATAAATATCACGAAGTCAAAATAGAAATTTGATATTTGAGTTATGACCTAAACATAACAATTGTTAAATCGATTGGCGTGTTAATTAAAGGCGACTTTAGTCGAACAACTCTACACAAGAAAAGTCACATTCTTAATAAAATCGATGGCAAATTATTAGACAAAGTAAAAAATATACGAATTTATCTCGATTTTATCTAAACCGCAAGATAAAATTAGTTTCACTCTTTGTAAAATAAACCGAATTAGCCGCAACTGGGCCGCTATTGATAATGAGCTAACGGTTCTTCTATCTCTGGCCAGATTTGGTACAATAGTTTCAACCGGGTGCCGAACTTTCACAATTACATAAGGCCAAGTGCAAGGCAGGACCAGTTGAAAGGTCAATAACCAAACGCCGGCCCAAAGACACGCCGCCTCAGACCTGGTGCCCGATGCTGGTATGTCACCAACTCATTGAGCGGGACAGCGTGTAAAAATAAACCTGCGAGGACGAGCACCGTCGCCAAATATTATGTCGACCGTTCGGAATTCCATTCACGCCGGCATGTCACCGTGACAGGCGAGGGGGCAAAACGTACCGGTGCTGTAGAGGTTGGCCAGCTCCTGGGCGCCCTTGTGCTGCGGTCCCCATCTCGGGCCGGAGTTCTCCGGCGGCAACGTCGTGCCGGCACAGTTCGCGTTCGGATCGTCCTCCAGCATCGAGTTCTCGAGTATCTCCTGTTCGGTCTTGACCGGCGCCAGCAGGTTGGTGCCGATGGTGGCGCCGAGGGGATTGTCCAGCACCTGGTTCACCCTCGACGAACAGCTGAGCGGCAGCGGTAACGACATCGCGGCCGAAATGTTATTCGCGACGAACCTAAACTCGTCGGGCAGTCACGCGGGTACGCGACGCGAACGGACCATGGTGCCGTCGTCGGTTGCTTAGCACCTGGAGAACGCACATGAAGCGCGGCGCTGTCGCGACTGACTCCGCTGACTCACGTGTTTGACGGTTTCTGGCGTTCGAATAATGTCGTCCGGTGACGTGACGGGAATACGGGCTGGGTCGGGGCGTGCGAACGCCGAGTGTGTGTGTGCGTTCGCGGGGACGAGGCCCACGGTCGGTGGGGTGGTTACGCGGCGGAGCGCGGGCGCCGCCTGCTGCACCTGCTCGCTGGAGGAGGGCCGTTCTTTTTGGGTGGACTTTATTTCTATGGTACCGCGGTTGGAACTAGGGTTTCGTATTTCTATGGTCCCGAAGTTTATTCATTAAAAATTTGACTGAAACTTCAACTGAAAGATGAAGAAAATTATTGAAAACTTTTTCAAAATACACAGTAGTGTCATAATTGTTTTATTTGATCTAAAAAAATTATATTCTATAAAATTTAACATATATTTTTCTAAATTGAGCTGGATATAAATATTTTTTATCTATATTTTTTTAGTGATTTTTAATTTTAAAACACTTCTAAATCACTTAATCTTAACAGTTATTAAATTATATACTATACAGGATGATTCACCTAACTTATTCATTATTAGAAGTTTATGAAGAACTGAAAAAGGCATTGATTTGAAATTTATGTAGCAATTATAATTTGACTTGAACTACTTTTCTAATTTACTTCGATCAAAATTTTCTTTCTAGTTTAGTCGGAAGTAATATCAACTTTATTATTTTCAATGGAACATCCTGTATATTTACGTTTTTTAAATTCTACATGTAATTTCAAATTTAGTAGTATTTTATCTATTTTATGTATTTTATGTATTTTATATATTTTATGTATTTTATGTATTTTATGTATTTTATATATTTTATGTATTTTAAGAATTTTATGTATTTTAAGTATTTTATCTATTTTATGTATTTTAAGTATTTTATCTACTTTATGTATTTTATGTATTTTATGTATTTTATATATTTTATGTATTTTATGTATTTTAAGTATTTTATGTATTTTATCTATTTTATGTATTTTATGTATTTTATCTATTTTATGTATTTTAAGTATTTTATATATTATATATTATATATAATATACTTTCTATTCACTTTAAAAGAAAGAAATATATAAACCAATAAAAAAATATATTTTTGAATATTTTAAAGTACAAAATTTGATTAATAATTATATTATGAAATAAATGAATTTAGAAATTAGGTTTCCTGCATATCTTGTATATTTTTTGATTTTTAAATTCTATATGTAAATTCAAATAAAATAGCTATTCCATGTCATATACCTAAACCCAATAGTTTTTGAATTATTACTTTTTTCCAAAAATTTTGACAGGTTGATGGACTAACAAAAATGTCTGTTAAACCACCAATTTTGATGATGGGAAGTTCATTTTTGGTATACAAGTTAACCAAGGATCATCCTATAAGGAACCATTACTAGTAATCCAAATTTTATATAGAGTGGTCGTTATTTACGTTTAATTTTGTGCATCTTAAAATATCAGTAACTTCATTATTTTCAGTGATTTTCACACAACATACACATGTTTGAACACAATTAAATTGTATATTTAAATATAATGAAATTGTATGTTAAAAAAATCTTTTGATTGATATAACAATCCCCTACACACATAATTATTATAGAAAAAAATTTTACCAAATATATAATTTAATGTTATCAGATACAAAAAAATCCAATCCATGGAATCCTCTGTATATTTTTGGATTTTTAAATTTTATTAGTATTCCCAAATTTTATACAGGGTGTTTTTGTGCAGCTTAAACCGTCAATAACTTTGTTATTTTCAATGTAACACTGTATATTTTATCATAATTAAACTGAATATTAAAAAATCTCTCGATTGGTATAAGCATTCCCTTTAATAAAATGAATATTAACAGAGATTTTATTAAAAATGTCAGATACAAAACAAGTATCATCCATGGAACACTCTGTATGTTTATAGATTTTTAAATTCTACATGTAATTGCAAATAAAAAGGTTATACCGTGTCTTACACATAAAATCAATAATTTATGAGTTGTTAATATTTTTTCAAAAATTTAGACAGATTGATGGTCTAACTAAAATGTCTGTAAAGTCACCAATTTTGATCTTTTTTGGCATAAACTTTAAACAAGGACCATCCTATAAGGAGCCATTATTTGTACTCCCAAATTTTATACAGGGTGTTCATTATTTACGTTTAATGTCGTACATCTTAAAACATTAATAATTGAACAAATCGAAATCAGGTTCCGATTCTTAGAAAAAAGTTATTTTACATATCTGCTGTTAAACAAATCCTTTTCTATCTTCCTCTCATAGTACTTAAACCAAATTTAGCAAATCTCATCCACTCCTAATTGATCTTAAATTGAATTGAAGATAAAATTTAATTGTTTGAGCAATTATCCAGTTACTGATTTCCTTTGAAGTTTTTCAAACTCGCCCAATATATTCCGGAGCAACCACTTAAATTGTTTAATAACACTGACTTATTTAGCCATAACTTCTTAGCAATACCTAATTTTTCCCTGTTTTGATAACGCTCAAATTTTTCTTACAGCATTTGGTACAGTTTTATGGTCTTAATTGTCTATGTATTTGTTGAATAATATCTTGCTTAAAGAATATTTCATTACATTGGCCAAAAATAATAAACTATTTACAGGGAAAATATTTAATTCCAGCTTGGACTGACTACAAAATTAATAGATAATTGAATTCAGTTTTACTCCGTATTTGGAAATCGTTACCTCAGTGCGTGTCCTAAAAACAAATCTTTCAGATTTTGATACTGAATGATTCAATTAATTAAATCAGTCTATGTATGATAAAAATATGTATAAAAGTTGACGCACTACTGGTAATAATATACAACATAATGGATTAGTCAAACAAAAATCCCCTCTATAAAACTTAATAACGAGTACTCATCTCATTTTATTTGTCGAATTTCGTACTAAAACAACTTCAAGACATTTGTTTAACAATCTATGATTATTATTCACACGAAAAATTCAAACTTAATAAAACATTATTAATAGTTTTTGTATCCATACAGCATACAAATGTTGGTTACATCTATAACAAGAAAATACGTTTAAAAGTTTGCAACAAGGCTTAATATTCCTGAAAAAAGGACAATTTATGGACTGTATTTTAAGATGCATGGAATAATCTAAATATGAATCAGGCAGGGTTGGCATTTTACATTAAACTGTTAAAGAAACCCTTCTTTGCAATAATTTCAAATTAATCGGTCAAATTCATTGTTTTAAAACCCAACCCTGCATAAACAAAGTCATTTTATAAGAGCAATATGTAACGTAAACATTCGTTTAATTTTAGAAATATTTATATTGATACATAAATTATAGTTTAATAAAATATTGATGAAATGAGTGATTGTGTATATCAAAAATTGGTTATTAAAATGACCGTGTTTTATAAAACTGAACATCCTGATTTCAAAATTGATCCCCTTTTGGTGGCGCATTCGTTCAACTCATTCAGTGAATGCTCAAATTTAAACCGACCAAAGTTTGCAAACCAGGTGAACAGTTGGATGAAATTACAGCAACCACAGTTTAAGTTCAGTGTCATAAAAATGTGTGGTTACTCTGGCTAATTTTGGCATTAAATTTACAAATAGTACTTAGGTACTAGTGAAATATAAGGGAAGAAAAATAATGACTGGTGAGAGAGCCAGTCTTTTTAGCACCTCAAGAGTTTTCTATGTTTAAATTAATGTTAACATTACAATTATAGACTAGATATTTCTTATGTCGTGTAGAGGAATTCCGTTAGAATTGCTAAAAGTTATTACAGAAAGTTAAAGGTTTGCCATGCTCCAAAATTAGTAACGCAGATATTCCAAAATAAATTAGTCTTCATCATAATGTTAAACTATCTTGTTACTGATAAGAGGTAACAACAACAACAGTATGCAAATTGTGGTTACAATTATATTGACCATCTCCCTGGTGGACACAACAATAACATAAAAAAACATTAAATACTCATATTTTTAATATTTTCCTCATTGTGATTATTAAATTAAATCTGTTATTGTAAATACTCAAAGTCAGTATGTGTGCTTAAAATATATTTTATATTGTAATAAATATGCGTATTTTCAAATACCTTCTTTAATTGGCTTTTGTGGTTTCTATATTTAATCACAGTTTCAACAATAATTATTTCATTATTTAATATCTGCGTCAGCGTCCAGCTAATAATTTAATTTATCATTCACGAACTTGCAATTTTCAGTAATTTCATAAATTTTCAATACCCGAATCGATAGCAGATGGTATTTTTCACAAATACCAATTAATTAAACATTGTCATTGTTCTAGATACAATATAGAGTAAATATTAAATGAGTTTTTATCGATTGTATAATTAGCGACGGTTTACCGCATTTGAAACAAGGAAACGTGGCTTTTACCCGTGGGAAATGTGCAAACTATCATTATATTAAATTAATTCGAAGTTCCACGTAGATGTATAATAAAATGGTTCAGAAAGATCCATATACATTAAACATTAATACGACTTTAGATACGGTAAACCACGTATCTGACAAATTGATTGCTAGTCATTTGCGATCACAGTGCGCAATTAAACGCAAGTAGAAGTGTTAAAAGCCTCAGTTCCCGGTAGCACAATGCTAATTCGAATCAATATTGATCATTTCTCGTCCAGTTGCTAATTACGACTAACTAATTGCGACTCGGAACTATTTTCGTGCTAATAAAAATTACCACATTGTTTAGGTTTCTTTGTTCACGATGTAATGGATCTGGAGGCGCACAAAGGTTTCGTCAATACATCTAAATATGTATTTAAACATTGTAAACATTTTATATTTATATATTCAAATTGATTTTCAAATATTAATCAAGTATAATAATTATTGAGTAAAATATTCTAAAATTAATATTTCTTACAAAGAAATTTAATTTCCTAATAATGATATCAATTAAAATTTATATTCGTTTAAAAGTTACTTTTATTATTATGTGAAAAAATATATAATTATTATACAATATCCAATTAATTTAAAAATTATAATTTCAAATACCCAAAAAATAATCATGTTAACTATATTGCAGATTAGTGATGTTGAAAGTTATCAACGGATGTCGCAGAGTGCTATCTTGTTAAAATTAAAATAATTCACCAATAGATGGAGCTGTTTAATTTCACATTTTATTCGTAAGAAAACACATTTATTTTTTAATAATAATGTTTAAAACAATTCGCACGTGTATAAATGGCACGTACAGTTTGTGCCGATATTCGCAACGAGTGGCGCAACCTCTCAGAAGTAAAAAACCGAAATCCACCGGCGACACAGTATGTTGTAACAAGTAAATTTGTCTATAATTCTTGAAATAGGTGCAACATTTTGTAGATTTGAGACAAGTCAGAACTGTTGGAGGAAACGGAGGCGATGGCTGCATCTCGTTTTTGTCGCTTTGGAGCAACGAGAACGCCGGCCCTGATGGAGGTAACCTATTGTTTGTACACCCCATTTCCGTTAAATAAAATCTAAGTTGTTCACCAGGTGATGGTGGAAACGGGGGTCACGTAATCTTTGAAGCCTCTTCAGACATAAAAGATTTAAATGCGGTGCCATCAGTAATCAAGGCGCCTCTGGGTGAGGATGGAATGAACAAAGATTGCCATGGAAAGAATGCACAGCACCACAAAGTACCAGTACCAGTGGGCACAATAATAAAAAACAAAGAGGGCAAGGTTGTTGGGGACTTATCAAAAGAAGGACTGGCATTTGTGGCTGCAAGGGGAGGAGCTGGTGGTAAGGGCAATCACTTCTTCATGTCGGACACAGAGCAAGCCCCGAAAGTGGCTGAGTTTGGGGCACAGGGAGAAGACTTGGAGTACACTTTGGAAATTAGAAGTATGGCACATGTGGGATTGGTATAAAAATTATTCCTGGGGTCCAGGATGTTTACTTATAAAGGTTTTATTGTAGATCGGTTTTCCTAATGCTGGTAAAAGTACTTTGTTGAGGGCTATATCAAGAGCCAGACCTAAAGTTGCCCCTTATCCTTTTACAACACTAAAACCTCACATAGGAATGGTGCAGTATGATGATTATGAACAAATAGCAGGTTAATTTATGACTTATGAATCAAATATTTTTATTAATAGTATGTGTATTGCAGTTGCTGATTTGCCAGGACTAATACCAGACTCTCATAAAAATAAAGGACTAGGAATACAGTTCTTAAAGCATGCAGAAAGATGTATGGCCCTACTGTATATTTTAGACATGTCCCTACCTGAACCTTGGAAAACTTTAAAAACTCTCAAGTATGAACTTTCTCAGTTTAATGACAAACTTCATGAGAGGCCACAAATTGTAATAGCTAATAAAATGGACTTAGAAGATGCTGAGGAAAATTTAGAAATTTTAAGACAAAAAACTAATGACGTAATTATTCCTATTAGTGCCAAATTAGGTACAAATATAAAAGACTTGTTACATCAAGTAAGAATATTGTATGATGAACAATATGTTGATGAAAAAAATAAATAGCTTTTAACTTGAATAAAACACTTATTCATATATAAAAAGATTTTATTGCAGCTATAAATAAATACAAATTTAAAATAGCTTATAATTAATAACATTTTGACCTTATATAATTCAACCGGATATCCACTGGTAAAAACAAAATTAAGGCAACTCTTTAAGCCAACTTAGTATCCGCAAATTTCTTTGCCAAATCTAAAATATCGTTAACGTCGGCGGTGTTAGCGCCAGAAGCTTGTGCAGAATCAGGTTTTCCACCTCCTTTGCCACCCAATTTGGCTGCCACAGCTTGTACCCATTCGTTAGCTTTCAAGCCCTTTTCGATGGCTTCTTTGGGAACTGACGACAGACAGAACATTTTATTAGAATCTTGGTCCACGGTGACGAAAAGGGCAGAAGTGTTGGGGCTCAGTGATCGCACTTGTTTCAAAGCAGTGTCGAGAGCTTTAGTGTTGTTGAATGCTTTCAATTCTTTAACCAGGATTGGCAGATTAGGATTAGCTTTGACGAATTCCTTAATTTCGTCGACCACTTTGTTGGCCACAGCTGCTTTAGCAGCACGATCTTTATCGTCCAGATTCTTCTTTAGAGTCTTCAGTGAGTTTCTGATCTCTTCCTTCTTCCAGTAGGGAATGGTGGCGTGAGATACTTCCTCTGTTAGTTCCACGATTTTTTTAACAATTTCCTTTGATTTGGCGCCGTCTTTGTCGGCATCAATTGACGATTTGATTTCGTTCAGTCTATTCTCCAACAGTTCGTTTTTCTTTATGGCTTTTGTAGCTTCAGGTCCAGTCAAGGCAACTATCCTTCTAATACCTTTAGCGATAGCTTCTTCGCTGGCAATAACAAAGTCTCCAATATGCCCAGCATATCTTAAGTGAGTACCACCACAAAATTCAATGGAGGTGTCATCACCAGCTGGTCCAAAGGGATCAGCCTCCAATTTGTCTATGGGAATACCAACAGATACAATCCTAACAGGGTCAGGGTAGGTCTCTTCGAAAACAGCACGCAAACCCCTAATAGTTTTTGCTACACCCAAATTGGATTCTTTGGCAAAAACTTCATTGTTTCTAGAGATCAATTCCTTGGAAGCAGCCTCAACGTTTTTGACCTGTTCAGCAGTCAATGCGCCTTTGTTGGTGAAATCGAATCTCAAACGGTCGGGGGCAACTAGAGAGCCTCTTTGGTCGGCATCAGTGCCCAACACTTTCCTCAGTCCGTAATTGAGGATGTGGGTGCCAGTGTGGTTGTTCATAACCAGGCGTCGCCTTGAGGTGTCGATGTGGAGGATCACCTTGTCGCCTTTTCTAAGGGAGCCTTCGATGCTGCCGATGTGGATGACGTAGCCACCTCTAACTTGTACATTTTTAACTGAGAATTCGACGCTTTCGTCGCCCACTTTGTTGATGTATCCGGTGTCGTAGATCTGACCACCCTGTTCAGCGTAGAAGTTGGTCCTGTCCAAGAGTACGCCGCATTCCTGTCCGGTTTGTACTTCGTCTACGAACTGTTTGTTGTATCTCAGACCAATAACTGTTGCTTCACAGGTCTTGAACTTGTACTCAACGTTTACGTCAGATTCGGCTTCATAGTCGTATTTGGGGGAGTCATCAGTGGGTGGCACACCTTTGTTTTGCAACTCAGTGATTGAGTGCACATCCAAGTTAATGGTGTCTTCCACTCCTGCGCCTTTGCCTTGCGAAGCTAGTTGGGCTTGCTTCTTAGACTCCTCGTAAGCATCCATGTTGACGTTCAATCCTTTTTCCTCAGCCATAAGCTGGGTCAAATCCACGGGGAAACCATAAGTGTCGTACAATCTCCAGGCAACGTCGCCGGGTAATGTTTTGGAGTCGCCCAGCTTTGTAATGGTTCTGTTCAGTAAATTACGACCTCTTGACAGTGTTTTCAAGAACTGATCCTCTTCTTCATTGATGGTGTCGATTATGCTTTGCGGATCCTTGCGGATTTCCGGGAAGATGTCGCCCAAGATTTGACCAACTGTGTGCACCAAAGTGGCGAAGAAACCGGGTTTGGCGTTTAGTTTTTCTGTTGCGTACCTTACTGCTCTTCTCAAAATACGACGCAATACATATCTGTAACAAATTTAGACAATTGAGTTGTAAGGAAACCAGTTTATTTGCTTGTTTTTACCCTCTTCCAGTGTTGTCTGGATTACCACCGTCTGAGAGTGCGATGGTGATGGTTCTAGCGTGATCGGCCAAAACTCTGTAAGCCATGTCAACGCCGTCAACATCATCACTGCCCACGCGTCCCTGATAGGCAGGAGCTCCCGTACCCTTTTGAATAGCCTCGAACAATGGTGTGAACAAGTCCGTATCGTAGTTCGACCTCTTGTTCTGTATAACCGACACCAAACGTTCCAATCCTAAGCCACAATCAATGTGTTTCTTGGGTAGTGGCCTCAGGGAACCATCTGTTTCTCTGTTGAACTGGATGAACACCAGGTTCCAGATTTCCAACACGTCTGGGTCGTCTTGATTAACGAGTTCAGGCACGTCTCGACCACCAATTCGGTCAAAGTGGAGCTCGGAGCAAGGACCGCATGGCCCTGTCTCACCCATTTCCCAGAAGTTGTCCTTCATGTTGCCTGGGATCACATGGTTTGCTGGGACGCCCAGATCCAACCATATCTGAATAATAACAGTTAATTTTTATGTGTTAATGTTTCATCTTTAATCTGTGCATTTAAATTATTGAATAAGTGTATTTAATCATTTAGTTTTTAAGGTTACACAACATTGTCAAAGTTCAACTGCAATTTAACATAGCTTTTTGCTGATGTCTGCTGAATATCTGTTGAAATTGTCAATTTTAGCTTAATTATATTTTTTCATTTACATTGTTAAAAGTATAAAATATTTAGACATGAATTATGTGCATAATAAATGACATTACTTATTTTTACATAATTTATCTATGAATATGATTACAAAAGATGATGAAAAAGGTATAAAGCTTCACAATTTCTGTAAACTATTTTGTAAATAAAATAACCAAGGCTTAAAATGACTCACCTGTTTACATTCATTGTCTGGTTCCAAACCGGCAGCTGTGTCACCACCAAAATAAGTGACATACAATCTTTCAGCTGGCAACTTAAGCCTGTCAGTCAACAACTCCCAAGCCCATGCACAAATCTCCTTCTTGAAATAATCTCCGAAGGACCAGTTGCCCATCATCTCAAAGAAAGTGTGATGGTAAACATCCTTGCCCACATCATCAAGATCATTGTGTTTGCCTCCAGCTCTTATGCACTTCTGGGAGTTCACAGCCCTGGTGATCTTAGCCAAGTCACTGTTGGGATCAACGGTGCCCAAAAAAATGGGCTTGTATTGGTTCATACCAGCATTGGTGAACAGCAATGTTGGGTCATCCAGAGGAATTGTTGAAGATGAGTGCACATACACATGTTGTTTTTCTTTAAAAAAATCTATGTACGCGTTACGCACCTCGTTTGCAGTCATTTGAGTGTTCATCTTCGCCGATTATCTTTTGTACGCCTGTAAAATAATTTAAGGTTGACTCGTGTTGTGTCATTTACCATATGGGATGTATGGTATTTACATGCACAAGTATACGACTACTGCATGATGCAAGTGGTGCCGGTTGTGGCGATAAATTGCTTTGGACTTTGCTCAGGAATTACGGGAAAAATATGCACAAATAAATAATGATAACGTACCGTAGTAGTAAATAAGTTCAGACTCCAAGTCTTAAGCCCAGCTGGAATTTCTCTTGAGGTGGTATTTTGAAAAGGTTAGGAAACTGACGTAAAAAGTAGAGCAAGTGCTCCTCTCACCTCTGACAGGACCGTACCCATGTTTTTAAAATGGTCTACCTAAAATTAATTTGAACTAGTTATTTGAAATTTTCTATAGGCATAAATAAAACCAGATTGTTAAGATAATTAATAAAAATACAATTAAATAAATATATGCTTTTTAAATTAATATAAATAAATTATACCGATTGGAAAGCTTTCGATTCTACTGCATATTAAGGGAGATATCATGAATGACAGAGAAAGTAAAAGATTCTCGCTAAGTAAATTTACAGACTTTTACTGTCTCTGTCGCGTATGATGTGTCTCTTAAAATTCAGTCGGATCAAACGATTTTCGATTGGTATATTTCTAGAGACTGTGTCTTAATTAAATCACCAAAAACTAAAAATTAAATTAAATGAATAGTGATTATTAATTGAAGGATGATGAAATTTAATTTTAAACATCCGTAGTCGTTTATTTAATAAATATACACTAGTGGCCATATTATAGTATCTTTTTAAATCTTTTATATAATGTGAATTGGTAAAATAATATTAATTAACTTGTTTTATATATTTTTCTGAATTGAACAGGACATAAATATAGCAACTTTAATTTTGCAAGGGTTTGTTTATTCTTAAATATGTATTATTTAATTTGACTTAATACTTTGGATAATATCCTTTTTGTTTTATAATGTTGACATATTTTCGTGGTATAAATACTCTAAGTTTATATTCTACTGTATATTTTTTAAACGTGTTCTATTGCGGTAAGCATTTATTTTGTTTAGGAGTTAATTTATGTAGAAATTATTTTTATTTAAGTACAAACTGCTATTTCTCTATTGATATACTGAATATATTTGCAATGCCTTTTGATTTGGTTTATACTTTTTATAAAAATAGTCAACAAATAAATAAAACGTCAATTCTTTTACAGTACGGACCTGAACTTTTGGGTAGTGCATATACAAATGATAACTTAATTGTTTGTTGTAAAAGTGATATATAAGTAAAATATTAAACATATTTACCTGCTTTATATATTACCTTTAATATATTTAATATCTTAATATTAAAATGGTTAATGTTAACCTAACACGTTATGTTGAATGTGCTGTGTTGGTAGACATGATGTACTAAGTATTCATGCTACAGTCTAAATTATAAAAAAGTGACTTGTGTGAAAGTGCATCGTTTTCTATTCCATTATTTATGTTAAATAAGCCCCAAACAATATAATATCACTGACCGTTTGGCCGTCCGTTGCTCACAAATCGCAAAAAATTCAACGACCGGATGAAACTAAGTGCCAACATGTCTTCCACCATTACTCTTTGTTTGGATTGTTGAGGAGCCGTTCAATTTGGTTTTGCGCTTGAATTCGTAGCTCGCACGTGTGAAAAACGGCCTATCCGATGAAGATGAAACTGGTGGACCACGTCGTGCGGAGTTTTCGTGTGGCGAAGGTGTTCCGCGAGAACACCGACAAAATAAACAGTATCGACTTCTCGCCGAGCGGCGAAACGTTGATATCGTGCAGCGAGGACGATCAGATCGTCATCTACGACTGCGAAAAGGGCACGCAGGTCCGCACGGTCAACAGCAAAAAGTACGGGGTCGACTTGATCCATTTCACCCATGCGAAAAACACCGCCATACACAGTTCGACGAAAGTCGATGACACCATACGTTATTTGTCGTTGCACGACAACAAATATATTAGGTATTTTCCCGGCCACACCAAGAAAGTCGTCTCGCTGTGCCTGTCACCGGTCGAGGATTCCTTCTTGTCCGGGTCCATGGACAAGACCCTCCGGTTGTGGGATCTTCGGTCACCCAACTGCCAGGGTCTGATGCATTTGGCTGGCAGGCCAGTTGCTGCGTACGATCCTGAGGGACTCATTTTCGCGGCCGGCGTCAACTCTGAGAGCATCAAACTTTATGACTTGAGATCCTTTGATAAGGTATGTTTACATGTTCATGTTTATCTGTTAAACACCTCATAACATTATAGTTTGGCTGTTGTTCCTTACAAACACAAGCAGCAACTCATTTCTATTACTTAATCAGTGACAAGTATGTCAAAATTCTGATTATTAATGAATGTTGTCATTGTTGTCATTATAGGGTCCATTTGTGACATTCAAACTGACTCAAGAAAAAGAATGTGACTGGACTGGTTTGAAGTTCTCAAGGGACGGCAAGACGATATTAATTAGCACGAACGGTTCTATAATACGACTGATCGACGCCTTCCAAGGGAACCCGCTGCAAACATTCACAGGACACCTCAACAACAAGGGCATCCCGATAGAGGCCTCATTCAGTCCCGACTCACAGTTCGTGTTCAGCGGCTCGACGGATGGTAGGGTGCATGTATGGAATGCGGATACGGGTTACAAAGTGTGCGTTTTACAAGCCGATCATCCGGGTCCCGTTCAATGCGTGCAATTCAATCCGAAATATATGATGTTGGCGTCAGCATGTACGAACATGGCGTTCTGGTTGCCATCAATTGATGATACGTAAACCATTGTTAGTTTTGGCGGGTGATTTTTGATTTTGAAACTTCTAAATCACTTATCAGATCGGTTTTCAGATTATATACTATATATAATATGTGTACCTGTGTTTAATCCATAAACAAATGTGCACTCTGTTGTAAATAATTTTTTAATTAGATTAGGTTCTTTTTTAATTTTACAAGAATCAAAATGTATGTTTTATATCTGCATTAAATTATTTTTCTATTATCATTGCATTTTAATTGTTGTAGCTTAAAAGTTACAGGGTGTTTAATCGAGGCTATAATTTAGTTGCATTATTTAAAAATTAAATGATGTGACAAATTAGTAAAAACATATCATAGAGCAACTATGCTTGTAAATATATGTTAGTGATAATTTTTAGGGAAGCCTCAGATGCCCTATATGCAAACAAAATTAAATGGTGAATGTGATAATTCAATCTAGTTGAAAATTGGTGTAGAGTTTTAATATTTAATGTATACCACACTTGTTCAAGAGTCTGGAAAACAGAAACATGGAGAACATCAGTATTTATTTGTGATAGAGTTTAATAACATAGTGGTGTTTCATTCTCTCTTATACAGACTGACCATTAAATTAACTAACTAAGGGTTAGTTATGAATTGTGTTCTTTTTATCAATTACAATAAAAATATGTATGCTTTTAAAACATGTATTTTTATTTCCACTATTTTTCCCTTGTTTTATTTAATGTGCTCAATTAAGTAATATAAATTTGCTAAAGTTTGTTTATGTAAAATGTTAACATATTTGTCAGAATTAAGCTGCATATAAATATTGTAACTTTAATTTAAAAAGTTATTTTTATTGGCTAAATATGTAAAATTTAATTATCATAAATTCTTCTTATTCCTTTTTATGATAATTTGTCTGAGATTGATATCAATGTTTTAATCTTATCACTTTTATGTTGAACCACATTTCTTAACAACATTAATGTATGGAAGCAGATTGTTGCTTAATATATCCCTGTAAATAATTCGTTCCATTTGTCCTCCTATACGTCGAACGGGGTTTATGCAGGAAGCAAAGAATTGTATCACCACCATGTTCTACAGTGGGTATAACCAACTTTTTGTGAAGTGGGGATGCTTTAAATCTTCTGGTGCACGTCTCCTTAGAGTGATTTAAGTACAAGGATATGTAATACAGGAATATATAGAAGCAAAGAATCATCCCCATATTATAATTGAATCACTACCATGTTCTACAGTGGGTATAACAAACTTTTTGTGCAGAGGGGATGCTTCAAATCTTCTGATGCAGGTCTCCTTAGACTAATTTAAGTACAGGGATATATAGAAGCAATGAATCATCCCCATATTATAATTGAATCACTACCATGTTCTACAGTGAATATATCAAACTTTTTGTGCAGTGTGGATGTTTCAAATCTTCTGATACAACTCTCCAATTCTGTTTTAAGTACATATATTGAACAAATTGAAGAAATTATACTCTTAATAAATGTGTTTCAACATGTAAACGATCCCAAATACAAAATCAAAATTGTGTGATTACTTAAAAGTCCAAATCATCAATGTTTTGTCTAAACGTTCCCAATTTCCAGACATTAACCCTATAGAAAACAAATTTAAATGGACATTTTTAAAAGTTAATAATAATAATAATAATAACCACAGTTGTATGTGAAAAATTTTTTATTTAAAAAATACAGATTTACATAAATTATATTAATATTAAGAGAAAGTGCTATTGTACGCATTTATCTATGTACGAAACAGAGTTGTCAATTTTTGGGCCAAACTGAAAAATCATCAGTTCAATGGTTATGATGGTACCAGCCATTCTCAACAAAAAAGTTCGGTTCAAAATGAAAAATCTGGAACCGGAAATTCCGACTCTAGTGGAGGCAACTTGCTGAACAAATCTATCAACCTGTAACAAATAAAATTAAGTAATTATCTTAAGGTGAACTTTAAAATAATTACTTCGTTGCAATAGTACTCAGACGGTACGGAACATAAATATCTCAGCGGTTTTTTTGTAGCATCATAGAGCCATGCTCCATACATGCTGACTGTGATTGTTCTTAATACAAGGAATCCGAAGGAATAAAAGAAGTACAAGGTTTCAACAGGGCCACTTCTTTCCCTATAATTTAAAACATTCATTTACGTATAAACAAGAGTGATGATAAAAAACTTACTTTAGACTTTGATAGAGTTGAATGCACAAGAAGATAATATTATCAATATAAGAGACCATAACAAGTGGTGAAATTAACTTGTCGACCACATAAGTTAAGTGGGTTAATCTGTTGTAGTCAATACGTACTTCTTTGAAGAACTGTTCGTGCATTGCCTAAAATTTTTAATGTACAGTCTATTCAACGTTGAAGAAATAATAACTCACCTTATTGTACTTAAGTCTTCTGTTGATTTGAGTGAACCTTGCGGTTAATGAAGTGCAAATGAGTATTATAAAAATGTCTGTGTAATTCCAAGTAAACGTGCACAAAATGTTGGCAATTTCGGAAAATATCGCCATAGCAACCGAAAAAGGTACGACCTTAAAGTAATGTGGAAACGCCATTCTAAAATAAATTTCAAAGCCCATTTCATTAAAATTGGAGCAGTGGGTGGCGTCTATTACGGCGTTGGTGATGAATAAAATATGTTCAGCTGCAATTAACAAAGTAATTATTAAAATTTACGTTGTGTTTCAAACTTACTCAAAGCTATGGTCATGACCAACAAAGAGATTGACACGAATTTCCTTTTCAAGTTAAAAATAAAACTGTAATTCCTCATGGACATCTCCACAATGGACCACTCCTTCAACAAGTGGGTCCAGTTGCGACATATTTGGATCATTTGGACACCGGCGAAGAAGTTCCACACGTAAAACATAAACGGAGCTACAACTTATTAGATATAACATCGTTCTTAGAAAACAAAATGAATCGTTACCTAATTCGTCAATGGTAAGTCCATACATTGTGAACTTGATGCAGCAAAATATCATGGTAACAAAGGCCCCAGAAATATTATACAAACAGTACAAAAACTTCCAAGACTTCCACGTGAACTTCAACTCCCTAACGTTCTTGTTGGTGATGCCCTCCAAAGGCATCAATCCGAAACACTGTCCGATTATAATAAAAAACTTAATGTTCTCCTGGAAACTGCTTTTCTGGAACGAAGTCATCTTTGCGTCCGGTTCGATCGCGAGTGCGACGTCTGACTGCGTCTTCTTCAGGATCTTCATCGTTAACGTGTCAAAACGGTTTCAAGAAATATGATTATGATCGAGTAAATTGCGACCATTCTACGCCGCGACACTGATCAACTCAACACTGATTTATTTGAGTGCCAACCCATTTTTTTCTGAAGCTTTAATACGGAGAATTTGTTTACGTATCTTATCTGCTGGGAGTACTTGGTAAATTTGATTTTAATTCTGATTGGTGTTTCTGGTTGGCAAATAGGAAGAATTCATTTAATAAACGATTATATCTGGATGTGTTTTGTTAAGTAATGTATGAAACAAAAGATTAATATTTTTACCTAATGCATTTAAAGACAAATAAACTCTTGTTCTCTTTGTTTGGTCGTTTTCCCTAATTGTGGTCATTAATCTGTCGTCACAGAACTACATATTCAACAATATATCAATATTATAAAAGCTTAGTTATAATTTTATATGATTAATATAGAATTGTTTTCTGAAGACAAGTTACAAATATGAATGGAAATGAACCGATTGATGACTAGATAATTTGTTTATTAACTCCACGTTCCAATCTGATCACACCTGTTATTTCCCTTAATATTCGATGATTTATGTTTAATAAATAGTTACCATTAACTTCAAAGCATACGTGTGGTTAATGGTAAACAAAGTGTTCTGAAAAACATATTTATTATACTTACAAAAATGTGTTTTATGGAGTGGATTAACAATAAAGCAATAATAAACAAGCTGTGTTTTATTATGTTATTTTAATTCGATACTAGGAATAACATTTTGGGAGTGTAACTAAAATTAATGAATAAAAGTGTAATGGAATTATAAAATAGCTTTTAGATTACTTCATTTCTTCTATCAGATATGGCAACATCAAGAGCTATGTTTATTTATTAAGAATAGTAAATAACACATTTAAGACTAATCATCAAGACTTTATTGGACCAAAAATTACAAAACAAAATTTATAGATATTATTTGGCCTTGAGCTTTTCTCCGGCATTCATCAAACTAAACAATTTAAAGTTAAGACGTGGCTTTAAGCATCATTCAAGAGTTGGACAAACATAATTTTAATCGTTTACTGGGCCCTGAGCTTTTCCCTGGTGTACGGCAAAACCTTGTACAATTCTATCCCTTCAGCAACCCAAATGTCTCCGTTTCTTCCATCAGTCATCACGACATCGAGGGCGTCCTCGTAAATTTTCAGGTCGTACATCTTGACCTTCTTCAACTCCTGGTCAACGAGTCCCTGCAGATCGGCGATGCACTTCCAGGGTGAATCCTTCTTCATGGGCTCGGACAAGGGACTGGTTTTGCCCGCTCTGCATATACCACCGGTGAGGAAGCCCATAATACGAACGTTGGACTTGTAGAAGTAGAAATCATGGCCTATGGACCTTACGAATTGCACCAGGAAATGTTGGGAACCTGTATAGACGGGTACCGGATAGAAAGGTTGGACGCCAGCCATACTTCCAACATTAATAATGGTGCCGCTGATTCCTTTGCAGGCCTGGTTACCCATGTACTCCATACCCATGAACGTGTTCAACAGCATACCGTAGTTGTTGACGCAAATATCCCTCTCCCAGTTGTCGATGACATGTGTCTGGCACAGTTGATGACGAAGTCCAGTTGTCTGTGATAGTAAATTATGGACTTGTAGGCTTTGCGTAACGCATCCTTGTTGGTGATGTCGATCACTTTGTACTCGACTTTGTCGCCGCCGTAAGTTTTCATTAGGTCGCATGGGGCTTCTACTTTATGTAGGCAACGGCGACGATCACCATAACCTTGGCGTCGCCCTTCAAAAGCAAATGGATGAGTGGGTGCTGAAATTGTTTCCACCTCCTATCACCAATCCTCAAATATTCTCTACATGTATGCAAAACAACATACATTTTATTAGAATGATATATACTAATATTTTATAATGTTTAACTTATTTCTTTAGGCAATTTGGTACGTTTTTAATTAGGAATAGTAAATAACTCACTTAAGACTAATCATCAAGACTTTATTGGACCAAAAATTACAAAACAAAATTTATAGATATTATTTGGCCTTGAGCTTTTCTCCGGCATTCATCAAACTAAACAATTTAAAGTTAAGACGTGGCTTTAAGCACCATTCAAGAGTTGGACAAACATAATTTTAATCGTTTACTGGGCCCTGAGCTTTTCCCTGGTGTACGGCAAAACCTTGTACAATTCTATCCCTTCAGCAACCCAAATGTCTCCGTTTCTTCCATCAGTCATCACGACATCGAGGGCGTCCTCGTAAATTTTCGGGTCGTACATCTTGACCTTCTTCAACTCCTGGTCAACGAGTCCCTGCAGATCGGCGATGCACTTCCAAGGTGAATCCTTCTTCATGGGCTCGGACAAGGGACTGGTTTTGCCCGCTCTGCATATACCACCGGTGAGGAAGCCCATAATACGAACGTTGGACTTGTAGAAGTAGAAATCATGGCCGGTGGACCTTACGAATTGCACCAGGAAATGTTGGGAACCTGTATAGACGGGTACCGGGTAGAAAGGTTGTACGCCAGCCATACTTCCAACATTAAAAATGGTGCCGCCGATTCCTTTGCAGGCCTGGTTACCCATGTACTCCATACCCATGAACGTGCTCAACAGCATACCGTAGTTGTTGACGCAAATATCCCTCTCCCAGTTGTCGATGACATGTGTCTGGCACAGTTGATGACGAAGTCCAGTTGTCTGTGATAGTAAATTATGGATGTAGGCTTTGCGTAACGCATCCTTGTTGGTGATGTCGATCACTTTGTACTCGACTTTGTCGCCGCCGTAAGTTTTCATTAGGTCGCATATCTGGGGCTTCTACTTTATGTAGGCAACGGCGATGATCACCATAACCTTGGCGTCGCCCTTCAAAAGCAAATGGATGAGTGGGTGCTGAAATTGTTTCCACCTCCTATCACCAATCCTCAAATATTCTCTACATGTATACAAAACAACATACATTTTATTAGAATGATATATACTAATATTTTATAATGTTTAACTTATTTCTTTAGGCAATTTGGTATGTTTTTAATTAGGAATAGTAAATAACACACTTAAGACTAATCATCAAGACTTTATTGGACCAAAAATTACAAAACAAAATTTATAGATATTATTTGGCCTTGAGCTTTTCTCCGGCATTCATCAAACTAAACAATTTAAAGTTAAGACGTGGCTTTAAGCACCATTCAAGAGTTGGACAAACATAATTTTAATCGTTTACTGGGCCCTGAGCTTTTCCCTGGTGTACGGCAAAACCTTGTACAATTCTATCCCTTCAGCAACCCAAATGTCTCCGTTTCTTCCATCAGTCATCACGACATCGAGGGCGTCCTCGTAAATTTTCGGGTCGTACATCTTGACCTTCTTCAACTCCTGGTCAACGAGTCCCTGCAAATCGGCGATGCACTTCCAGGGTGAATCCTTCTTCATGGGCTCGGACAAGGGACTGGTTTTGCCCGCTCTGCATATACCACCGGTGAGGAAGCCCATAATACGAACGTTGGACTTGTAGAAGTAGAAATCATGGCCGATGGACCTTACGAATTGCACCAGGAAATGTTGGGAACCTGTATAGACGGGTACCGGGTAGAAAGGTTGTACGCCAGCCATACTTCCAACATTAACAATGGTGCCGCCGATTCCTTTGCAGGCCTGGTTACCCATGTACTCCATACCCATGAACGTGCTCAACAGCATACCGTAGTTGTTGACGCAAATATCCCTCTCCCAGTTGTCGATGGACATGTGTCTGGCACAGTTGATGACGAAGTCCAGTTGTCCGTGATAGTAAATTATGGACTTGTAGGCTTTGCGTAACGCATCCTTGTTGGTGATGTCGATCACTTTGTACTCGACTTTGTCGCCGCCGTAAGTTTTCATTAGGTCGCATATCTGGGGCTTCTACTTTATGTAGGCAACGGCGACGATCACCATAACCTTGGCGTCGCCCTTCAAAAGCAAATGGATGAGTGGGTGCTGAAATTGTTTCCACCTCCTATCACCAATCCTCAAATATTCTCTACATGTATGCAAAACAACATACATTTTATTAGAATGATATATACTAATATTTTATAATGTTTAACTTATTTCTTTAGGCAATTTGGTACGTTTTTAATTAGGAATAGTAAATAACACACTTAAGACTAATCATCAAGACTTTATTGGACCAAAAATTACAAAACAAAATTTATAGATATTATTTGGCCTTGAGCTTTTCTCCGGCATTCATCAAACTAAACAATTTAAAGTTAAGACGTGGCTTTAAGCACCATTCAAGAGTTAGACAAACATGATTTTAATCGTTTACTGGGCCCTGAGCTTTTCCCTGGTGTACGGCAAAACCTTGTACAATTCTATCCCTTCAGCAACCCAAATGTCTCCGTTTCTTCCATCAGTCATCACGACATCGAGGGCGTCCTCGTAAATTTTCGGGTCGTACATCTTGACCTTCTTCAACTCCTGGTCAACAAGTCCCTGCAAATCGGCGATGCACTTCCAGGGTGAATCCTTCTTCATGGGCTCAGACAAGGGACTGGTTTTGCCCGCTCTGCATATACCACCGGTGAGGAAGCCCATAATACGAACGTTGGACTTGTAGAAGTAGAAATCATGGCCTATGGACCTTACGAATTGCACCAGGAAATGTTGGGAACCTGTATAGACGGGTACCGGATAGAAAGGTTGGACGCCAGCCATACTTCCAACATTAACAATGGTGCCGCCGATTCCTTTGCAGGCCTGGTTACCCATGTACTCCATACCCATGAACGTGCTCAACAGCATACCGTAGTTGTTGACGCAAATATCCCTCTCCCAGTTGTCGATGGACATGTGTCTGGCACAGTTGATGACGAAGTCCAGTTGTCCGTGATAGTAAATTATGGACTTGTAGGCTTTGCGTAACGCATCCTTGTTGGTGATGTCGATCACTTTGTACTCGACTTTGTCGCCGCCGTAAGTTTTCATTAGGTCGCATATCTGGGGCTTCTACTTTATGTAGGCAACGGCGACGATCACCATAACCTTGGCGTCGCCCTTCAAAAGCAAATGGATGAGTGGGTGCTGAAATTGTTTCCACCTCCTATCACCAATCCTCAAATATTCTCTACATGTATGCAAAACAACATACATTTTATTAGAATGATATATACTAATATTTTATAATGTTTAACTTATTTCTTTAGGCAATTTGGTACGTTTTTAATTAGGAATAGTAAATAACACACTTAAGACTAATCATCAAGACTTTATTGGACCAAAAATTACAAAACAAAATTTATAGATATTATTTGGCCTTGAGCTTTTCTCCGGCATTCATCAAACTAAACAATTTAAAGTTAAGACGTGGCTTTAAGCACCATTCAAGAGTTAGACAAACATGATTTTAATCGTTTACTGGGCCCTGAGCTTTTCCCTGGTGTACGGCAAAACCTTGTACAATTCTATCCCTTCAGCAACCCAAATGTCTCCGTTTCTTCCATCAGTCATCACGACATCGAGGGCGTCCTCGTAAATTTTCGGGTCGTACATCTTGACCTTCTTCAACTCCTGGTCAACAAGTCCCTGCAAATCGGCGATGCACTTCCAGGGTGAATCCTTCTTCATGGGCTCAGACAAGGGACTGGTTTTGCCCGCTCTGCATATACCACCGGTGAGGAAGCCCATAATACGAACGTTGGACTTGTAGAAGTAGAAATCATGGCCTATGGACCTTACGAATTGCACCAGGAAATGTTGGGAACCTGTATAGACGGGTACCGGATAGAAAGGTTGGACGCCAGCCATACTTCCAACATTAACAATGGTGCCGCCGATTCCTTTGCAGGCCTGGTTACCCATGTACTCCATACCCATGAACGTGCTCAACAGCATACCGTAGTTGTTGACGCAAATATCCCTCTCCCAGTTGTCGATGGACATGTGTCTGGCACAGTTGATGACGAAGTCCAGTTGTCCGTGATAGTAAATTATGGACTTGTAGGCTTTGCGTAACGTATCCTTGTTGGTGATGTCGACCACTTTGTACTCGACTTTGTCGCTGCCATAAGTTTTCATCAGGTCGCATATCTGGGGCTTCTGCTTTATGTCGGCGATGTCGGCGATCACCACGGCCTTGGCGCCGCTCTTCAGGAGCAAGTGGGCGAAATGGGTGCCCAAATTACCTGCACCTCCTGTCACCAATCCCACTTTGCATTTTGCAAAGCTGTTCTCGCAGGAATAGCTCCGTTTCTGGGTCGTTAACGACTTCACTAAGTTTGGCAAGGTTATACGTAAATTTGGGAACATTGTGAGGAGGTTTTGAAAATATATTTTGACATATAACTGGGATTTATTTTAGACAGTTTGATTGTTTTCTAGTCGATGTCAATTTTTGATTGAAAGAGGAATATTTCGTAGGTTACAATAGCACTTGCCATCTGTAAATGTTGATTTTAAAATAGTATGAAACCAAGGGAAAGGGTTACACTTACACCAAATAACAGGCTTCTGTTGATAACAAAGAAGTTGGCTCCTGTCAAGGTTGTTGATTTTAAAACAATTTGAGTAATAAATCTGTCAATCTACAAATTATGTGCTCATGAAAACGATTGTTGATTTTGATCTTTAAGTTACCTCTTCGCTGTACATGTTGCTGTCCACAGAGAACAGCCAAAGCAAAGCTTTCGTTCCTTCACTGTGAACTTTTGATGCTATAAGTACTACCCAAACGGTACGAATAAGTAACCAAATGAACGAGGTAAAGAAGTAAAAGTTATTTACTAACGTGGTCGTTTGACTAAAATATTTACCAATATGATATGCATCAAGGCAATTGATTAAAATCACTTACATTAAACTTTTATGGAGTTGACTAAGGATAAAGTAAATATTTGTGGTAAAAGACCATAAAATAATTAAACTGAGGGTGTCGTTAACGGTTTCAGACAAGTGACATATTTGACTGTAATTTTGCCTTAACGTGTACCACAGTAATTTCGATTTAACCTGAAAAATAAATAAAAGATAATTATAATTTATAACTTAAACAGAAGATAAAACTTTTTACACCACTATTTACCTTTTTATTAACACACTCAATAATTTTCACATTTACCGCCTTAATTCTATAAACAAGCATATAACTGATGATCATTATAAAAGCGTCTATGAAGTTCCACTGTATTACGTTGCACCAGTTTATGAACTGCAATCGATTTAAAAATTAAAATAAATATTACGTGACCCATTTCCACTCACAAAAACAAATACCCCCAACACAATTGAATAAGGAATGCGCGTGAAGATGAAGCCATAATCTTCTTTGAAGTACAGTTCAATTTTCCCCATTACTTCTTCAGCTCCATCACTCACGTCCGTGAATGTGTGGATCATTGCCAAAATGTGCTCAACTGCAGAATTATAATAACTTTATTGTTGAGTAATTCACTTAGGTGGACACGTACCTGCTGCTGCAGTTAATGAAACTACAAGAATTAAATACACTTTCTTAGTAAGTACTCCTTTGTGAGTGCAAATCTTTAAATCACCATCCAGTTGCATCCAAGCTTTATTAAATTTGGACCACTTGTGGGCCAACTTCACGAACAAAACACAAATCAACAAGCCATTAACATTGAAGAAAAAGCTGTCTAAATACAACATTGATATTTACTATTTTATTTTTCATCATTGAGGCCTTACCAAATCCATGGATGCTAAACCTATCCTCTGTCAACTTAATAAAGGACATTATGCACATGAAAATAGTTCCTGCAATAATCACGTAGCAGTAAATGATCGTCTTGGAGTACCAGGAAAACGAAATTTTTTCACTTGTATTCAACACGTTTGTTATGGGGAGGATGCCGAAAAACTGGCCGACTGTTATCACATATTTTATGTCGTCGTGGAACATAGTCTTCCTGAAATTATATTCCATAACCCGACCTCGCAATTCCTGTTCTTGCCAGTTTCAGCAGTAACGTTACCTCTAATAAAATAACCACACTATTAAGTCGTATAATGTACAATGATACTATTATAAAAACATCAAAATTGATTTTGTAATGGATGTAGATAATGAAGTGTTAAGTAAAAGTGTTCGAGTGTCGTACTACACCGGTCTGGTATATTTTGTTACACTCAAACATTAATAAATATGCAAACATCAAGATCTAGATTTTAATGTCACTATTAACTGTACATGAATAATTAAAATTATTATTCACAGGAACTTGTCACTCGGTTATGGTGTCGAGTTTTAATCAGATTTATCATTAAAAATAATTTGTGTTGTAGACATAATGGTTTTATAATATCTAAATTACTCATTGATTTCAATAGTTTTTAATGGTTTATTGTGGTTATTTAAAATTTATTTATTGTTTTAGTGGTTAGCAATTATTTTAAAACAAATTGTTGTTTTCTTGAGACTTTGTCCAATGAAGCTTAGTTGAATTGGATCAGTACAAGTTCATAAGTTATCTCTGCAGTCACCTAAAATAAGCCAAAAATATTGTGACCAATAATGTACCCCCACAGAATACATTTAAAACTTGCCCTCTTGTGATTTTGAAGAATAGAAGAGTATAGAGTCACTAATCTGAGAAAAGAATATATAATTGCTTGTTAACAATGTCTAGTTTGTTGTAGTCCTCTTGAACTTCTTTCCATAATTGTGTTGTACTTTTCTAAAATCTAAGACTTTAGTACTGTCCTTCAAAAAGTACTTACTCCCATCAGCGAGGTGAAGGCATTAAGGATGTAGAGTTTAATGACCTTTCCTTTTTCTGGCTGGAACCTCAGGGAATTGTAAATTGTCAATGTAGTTCTTTGAAACTTGCTTAAGTTTCGAGGACATAATTATACTCATGATTACGTCAATTCAATGTTTTTGCTGTGGTGTTAACAGGTTGGTGTTACCAAAAGCTTCGACCAATATCATGGTGATGATCAAGTTGATTTTTTACTGATGAGTACTTTTTGTTCACCATACATACTGATCATATTTGAGCTGCTTTTATTAAGGTCATCATGAGTAAGAAACAATTAATATAAAAGAGTGGACATAAAAAAACCATTGAGAAGTTATGTCATCAACAATAAAGGAATGTACAAAGCAGTACTTACTCAATTGATTCATAAAGAATTCAATCATCATCGCCTTGTACAAAACCATGACAGCAGACACCAATAACCCAAAGGACACAACAAACACATAAATCATTTTTACAGATATTGATTTTAATATTTTAATAGGTTTTATAATAAAACATTTTATGGTTATTTACAGTATATTTATTGTTCTAGAGGTTAACAAGAAATTACAAACAAATTGTTGAGTTTCCTTGTGACTTATATTTTTCTAACGTGGCCTGATTGAATTGTATCAGTACTAGTTCATAAGTTATTATAGCTGCAGCCACCTAAAATAATCCAAATAAATTTGGCGAATAAAATATACATAAATAATACATTTAAAACAAGTCCTCTTGTAATTTTGAAGAAGTTGTGGCCGCTTAGTGCTGCTGGATCAATGTGAATTTGCAGTACCAACCTGTGAATCTTTAACATGGACATTAGGCAATTAACAATGAAAGGAATATACTTACTTACCTCCTGGTTATAACATTCTGTAGGTGCTGAATTTAAAATCGGTATGAAAGCTTTGCATTCCTCATAAATGGCTGCTCCATAAATTGACACTGTTATGGTTCTAAGTATTACAAAACCAAAGGAGTAAAAGAAGTACAACCTTTCAATTATGGAATCCATTTGTCTAAAAACATTACGACGTAATTTAATTAATTCGTTAACAAATCAAGTACCTAAGGCTGTTGAACAGTTGAGCCAAAATGAAAGTCAAATTGCAGGAGTACGATAGAGTCACCAAGTCGGAGAAAAGAATATCTAATTGCTTGCTAACATTATCTAGTTTATTGTAGTCTTCCCGGACTTCTTTCCAAAATTGAGTTGTACCTTTCTAAAATCTAAGACTTTAGTACTGGTCTTCGGAAGGTACGCACACCCACCAGTGAAGTGAAGGCATTAAGGTTGTACAGTTTAATGACCTTTCCTTTCTCTGGAACCTCAGCGAATTGTAAACTGTCAATGTACTTCTTTAACGCCTTTGAAACTTGCCTAAACCTCGAGGACATGATTATACTCATGATTATGATGATGGTATCACCAAAGTTCCAAACGAAAGCTCCAAGCCAACTGATAATCTAAAAGTTAAACGCATGAAAACTTAAACAGGGGACGCATGTTTCAATACTTGCAAGCAGCAAAATGGCATAAACTGTGTGATAGTGGAAGTAGTGAAAGATATAATGGAACTGCTTTCTTGTGTAGTACTCCAGTCCGTTGAATTCGTTTTGGCAGTTGGAGGTGTAGATGTAATTTAACGTCGACAAAGCATGTTCGACTACAATATAGGTTATTTCAATGCTTTTGTTGTGGTGTAAGTAGATTGGTGTTACCAAAAGCTACGACCAATATTATGGTGGTGACCACGTTGATTTTCCATTTAAGATTTTTTACTGATGAATACTTCTTGTTGATCATTTCCTCCGTTTTACACAGGTTCACCATAAATACGGGCCATCTTCGAGCTATTTTGATCAAGATCACCATCAGCAAGAAGCAATTAATGTAAAAAAGTGGAGATACTAAAACAATTGATAAGGTTGTTGATAATAATATATACAGGAGCTTTTTCAAATGAATAAATGGGCACTCACTCAATTGATTGATAAAGGACCCGATCATCATGGCCTTGTGCAAAGCCGTGACGGCACACACCAACAACCCGAAGGACACGACGAACGTATAAATCATCTTTACAGAGACCCATTCCGATTTCAACTTATCCGGGAACTTGCTCCACAGATTGTTCACCGGAAAACTTCCGACGAACATCATCACCGTCAATATTGGCCTCAGACATTCTTGCGAACTGTAGAATTGCGTGTCGGCACCGGAGGCCGACCGCTTCGTCCTTTTTTTGTCGAACATTTTATAGACTGGTGGCGGTTGTTTTAATATCAATAAACGCTTTGTTTGTTCGCGTATTGAAATGACGCGAGTACGGTATTCAAACATTGAACAAAAGTTAACTTGAATAATGGACGCTAAATCAATTTTAATAACCTCACTGTCACCATAATTGAGATTTGTTATATTTGCCATCCACTAATTCATTAATTGGGTTTTAAAGGGCCCACGCAACACTTATCGCATCGATTTCCGATTACGTGACACTTACCGAGCTGGTTCATTAGGGATCCGATGGTAATGCTTTTGTAGGCCGACATGACGGCACAGAAGAAGAACGCGACGGACATGGTGAGGGTGAAGCCGGTCTTCCAGGAGAACAGGACGAAGGTCAATTTGGCGGGGTCGTGGCTGCGTACGTTGTACAAGGGGGTACCACCGCAGCATTGCAGGAACGTTAGGGCGTCCGTGAGGCACACCTGTGCCGTCTCTATACTTTTACTCATGTTTTTTTGGACTAGAAACTGTAATTGCTTTGTTTATAACTTTGCCAAATTGCAACGAAGTAATTACTTTATTTACCAGGAAACTTTTTGTCATGTACCACTTTCCACAAAGACCGGGAACATAACTAGGTTAAATTGATGTGTGATAAGACTAAACATATTTGTGTTTTTAAAAACATTACCGAAATAAAAAAATATTTTGAATTCGTTATGGATTTATTGATATCTTTATATCTAATGTGTCAATCAAGTGTCGGACAATTTGTTTTTTCATTGCTCTACGTAATTTGTAAATACGGCTTGTAAAAACTACAAAACAGGATATTCAAAAATAAAACACGATGGAAAATCAATTGCTGGTTGCTATTTCTGATGAGGCTCTGTCGAATTGGATTAACACTAATTCATATGTTACTATTGCTCCTGCCATCTAAAAAAACAACCATTATCCTTGTATATATAAAAGATATGTATTATATAATTACTTGTAATAAAAGGCTTCTGGTAATTTTAAACATTTTGTGGCCAGTTAGAGCAACATTATCAGCATTAATTTGGTTGATCAATCTTTCAATCTACAATGAAACTAGTAAATTTAAAGTATTGACAAAATATAACGAGTTACTTCTAAATTATAAGCATCAGACGGTACTGATAGCAACACCTCAAGTGGACCTTTGCTTTCATCATTTATCCAAGCACCAAATAAGGACACTGACAATAACTTCAAAATTATGTAGCCAAAGGAAAATGTGAAATAGATTTTATCCACTGGATGTGGAATGTTTCTGAAATTATTGAGTTAAATTAAAAATTAATGAGATTTAGGCCACCTTACTCGATGCTATGGTACAGTTGTACCAGAATCAAGAACAAATTGACAGAAAAAGACAGTAGAATGATGTAAGAAAGTTGTTCATCTACTTCTAAGCAAAGTTCACAGAGTCTGTCGTAGTCTTCTCTGATTTCTTTCCAAAAACAGTGAGATTTGTTCTAAAAATTGTGTTTAATTCATTTAAATCTTTCAGCTTGTGGCAACTTACCTTATCTTTGAACTTCATTCTGTCGGTTACTTGGCGAAATCTTAGAGCTAAAGATGTGCTGATCAACATCAAGAATATGTCGTTTACAGCCCATGTAACAGTACCACATAAGTTTACAATCTAAAATTAGATGTTCAATTTAATCATAATAATTCTCATTTGAGAGAATTATATACCGTTTAAAAGAAAAATTGTCCCAAATAAGATTTATTTGAAGTTTTTATAACATATTTTATCATTTTGTAGCTTAAAGTTTTTTTTATGTACATTCTATGTTACTTTCAACATTTTTTATTTATTTAAAACATATTTTTATTTAAAATGGCGTATTCAGGAGCTGCAATTGGTTATGAGTTCAAAAGTTAGGTTAGGTTATATGTATTGTGTTTGGAGAAGCTGCTCTAAATGACACAAATCGCAGGATATTCATTTTGTTTACTTATAAGTGGAAATGAAAGCATTGAAGATATCAAGGCCATCCTGAGATTAATATCGATGAAAAAATTGAGCAATATTTCGAGTAATATGTTTGAAAATTTCATCAAAAAGTTTGGCAAAATGGAAAGATTAACACAATCCTGATTTATTACTTCAAAACTTAGGTTAGGTTATATGTGTTGTTTTTGGAGAAGCTGATGTAAGTGACATAACTCATAGAATATTGATTTTGTTTACTTAAAAGTGGAAATGAAAGCATTGAAGATGTCAAGGTAATCATAGATTAATATCAATGAAGAAATTAATCAATATCTCATCAAAAAGTTTGGCAAAATGGGTAGATCAAGACAATACTGTTCGGTCCGGACAGAATTTTGGACTTTTTTGATGACTTTGATCAATATAAATTATTTATTGGTCAAGTTCATGAAAATCTTATTAAAAGACGAGCATCAGTCAACAGAAGAAACGTTCTGCTTCTACATGAGAATGCAAGACCACAAGTAGCATTAGAAGCTCAAAGGAAGCTTCAAATTGGAAGAGTCAAAACTGAGGTTTTCTTCACTTTCAAGAACCCATATTTTTTTTCTCTCATATTTGTAGAATGTTATGTTTATGATAGTGAATTTTTGTTGAATAAAAAATGTTTTAAAGGGAGTTACTTTTTTCGGTATTTAATATAATATATGCAATCAAAACCAATAATCAAAATTTAAGCATTATTAAAGTACGAAAACAATAAGTTCAACTTGAGTTTTCCCTTTACTTACAGAGATAAAAAATCCGAAGGTAACGGAAAATGGAATAATTTCAAACAAACGATGAAACGATAGTACGAAATAGTCTTCAATCGTACTATTTTTCCCACAAACTTTGAACGTTACAACCATATTATGTGTAAGACTCAATAAATGTTCAACTAAAAATAAGCTACACTCAAAAAATGGGGTTTAAATAGATATAAAAGGATATAAATAAAATCTCACATCCTCTCCCTACACCATCATACCAATTCCTATAATCCCATACGTGATTGCAATTTTTTTAACGTACTGGTCCAAATTTCTGGGGTAGCCATAAGCAACCTCCATCGCTTCATCCACACTGCACCATTTCCTCATCAATTTAGGCCAGACTCGTGACAGTTTGAAGAACAATATCACCGACACGAGGCCTTGTAGGTAGAAAAACTCCACAACTACGTGATCATTATTTGTTCGTGTTATTAAAATTGAAGTTCAGCATACTTACCTACATATCCTATATTGTAAGACACCTGAAAACCAACACCAATACAAATCCCCGTGATAACAAGAAAAGCAATGATCCAAAGTACGGAGAATAGAGTCCTCCAGCTTTTAAGAACGAATCTCATTTTATCCGCATCATCGATATTATACAGGGGTAAAATTCCAATGCGTTGTAAGAATGCCATGAAAGGCATTAATGCGTGACATATGTTTTCATTCTTAATTGGTTTAACTTTCATTTTTGGAAACTTTGCTCTAACATAGTTCATTTTGGATTGCCCAGAAATCCTGGATGTGTATTTTTTTCTGACACATAAATTATTGCCTAAATGGTCTAATAATTGGGTGTATTCGATATTTGTTTGTTGGGTAGGTACTTAAATAATTTAAGTGAGTGGTAATCGATCAGTTTGTATCAAGATTAAATCCATTAGCAACTCAAAAACATCAGCAATTATTATAGCTAATTTTTCTACAGCACTTAAATTCTGTATGTGTTGATTTTTTCAAACTAAAGAATAACTTTTCCATAATGTTCATGTATAGAGGATTGTGAGGGATGTGAGAAGATGTTGGAAACAGTTAAAGTAATCTTGGTCAATTCTATTTTGAAGAGTTCTAATGAGAAGAGGTTCCACAATTTCCTGAATCTATCACTGGATGATCTAATTATCTCTATTGACAATACAATTCCAATTGTTAGATGGATTTTTGACAGGTACCCGACCATCATCCATGACCAAATAAAATTGGGACTCATCACTGAGGTCGTCTTCATTATATTTCACGTTCTAAGGCACCATTTCAAACTTTGATGACAATATAAGAGGAAGCACAAGTTGGGGACTCTTATTAGTTTAACTTAAAGTTTTATTATTTTTTATACGTTTAAACTGTTTTTTTATATCTTGACTATAATATAAGTGATATTTCCCTAAGGATAATATTGATATGGATTTATATAAAAAAATTACATATTTTGTTTACTTGAATTAATTTTTTATTTGCCACTTTCTACAGCCAGGAACATAACTAGGTTACTGTGCTAAAGCTAAACAAGTTCGTTTTTTTAACTGCTTTTAAAAACTACAAATAAAAACAATATTTTGAATATATTATAGATTTATTGATATCTTTACATCTAGTGTGTCAATTAAGTGTCGCACAATAATGTTTTATTTTGTAAATATGGCCTATAAAAACTACAAAACAGGATATTCAAAAAATAAAATGCTAAAGAAACTTAATTATGGTTTTCTATCTCTTCTGAGGCGTTATCGAATTGGATTAGCACCAACTCATAGGTAACGATTGCTCCTGCCATCTAAAAAAACTGTAATTTAATATTACTGTTCTACAAAAGTTTAAATATATTATAGATAGTTGAAATTTATAGATATAATTTGTAATTGAAAAGAGTTTTTGTTTATGTCTTCCATGGTTTTGTATCACATTGCCTTGGAAGATTTGAGCAAAAACACTCCTCAAGTAATGGACATACTTGTAGAATTAGGCTTCTAGTAATCTTGAACATTTTGTTTCCAGTTAGAGCAACATTATCAGCACTTATTTGATTTATCAACCTTTCAATCTAGAATGGAAGAAATATATTCAAGTAATTATGAGATGTGAACATATTACTTCTATATTGTAAACTTCAGAGGAAACCGATACTAGCACATCAAGTGGAGATTTGCTTTCATCATTTATCCAAGCACCAAATAAGGATACTGACACCAACTTTAAAATTGTGTAGGAAAAAGAGTATATGAAATAGATTTTTTCCACTGGATGTGGAATATTTCTGAAATTAATGTGTTAAATAGAAAATCCAGGAGTTTCTTGTAACCTTACTCAATGCTATGGTACAACTGTATCAGGATAAAGAATAAATTAACAGAAAACGACAGTAAAATTATGTAGGAAAGATGACGGTCCACTTCTCTGCAAAGCTCACACAGTCGGTCATAGTCTTCTCTGACTTCTTTCCAAAAACTATTAAATGTACTCTAAAAATTACGTCAACTTATTTAGATCTTCCACATATGCCACACTTGCCTTGTCTTTGTACTTCATTCTGTCTGCTACTTGACGAAATCTCAAAGCTAACGAAGTGCTGATGAGCATCAAAAATATGTCATTCACAGCCCAAGTGATGGTACCGTACAAGTTCACAATCTAAAATTACCAAGGTACTACTTAGTAGTAATAGTAAATTACTACTTGGTTACTTACATAAATGTAAGCACCAAACATATTGTGATATTGAAAAACGTTAAAGAAATTCGGAAACATTTGATCGAAATAGTCTTTAAACGTGAAGTACTCTCCGTAAATTTGAAACGACGAAACGCAATTGTGTCCCACACTTAACAAATGCTCAACTAAAACAAGGCAACTTTTGTAAATTTATTTACGCACAAAATTTTAACAAAAATAGTGCAAAAAACTCAAAAACATTAAATCCCAACGAAGCACTCTGTTGTGTCGATGGTACTGCCAACAAACCCTTACTGTTTCCTGTCCAGACGGAGTCCAGTAAGAAAGCTACAACGCACAACAACTCTCCTTTACTTACGGTGATGAAAAATCCAAAGGAGCTGGAAAATGGCATGATTTGAAATAAACGGGGGAATGATTGGGCGTAATAGTCTTCGAATGTACTATGGTTTCCATGAAGATCAAAGGTTGCAATTACGTTACGTGCCAAGCTCAATGAATGTTCAACTAAAAATTCAATAGACTTAAAACCAGTCATTTCCATGGAGGATATGAAATTTGGACGTGCCAAGTCAGACAATATCCATAAAGCTTCGTACCAAGTCCGATAATTCCATAAATAACCGTGATCCTTTTGATGTACTTGTCAAGGTTGTTGGGGTAGCCGTAGGCTACATCCATTGCTTTATCAACGCTACACCACTTCCTCATCAACTTGGGCCAACTTTGTGACAGTCTGAAGTAGAGGATCACCGACACGAGACCTTGTATGTAGAAGAACTCCACAACTGCACACAGTTAATGTTTATTCATGTTGTTGTTAATAAAATCAATGTACGTACCTAGAAATTGCAGGTTGTAAGAAACCTGAAATCCCACAGCAATAAAAATCAATGTTGTAACAACGAATGCCAATATCCAAACTAAGGAGAAAAGGGTCCTCCAGCTCTTCAATACAAATTTCATTTTATCCACATCCTTGATGTTATACAAGGGTAGAATTCCAACACACTGCAAAAAAGTGGTGAATGGCCCTAATCCCTTACAAATATTATCCTTCTTGATCTTCCTAACTTTGACTTTTAAAGACCTCGCAGCAATATAGTCCATTTTGGATTATCAAGTGCGATAGTATCACGTACATAAATTGTTTTCCAACATATAAATTGTTCCTTAAATAGTATAATAATTGGGCGCATTCAATATTTGTTTGTTGAGTAGGTGCTTAATAATTTAAGTGAACAGTAATCGATCAGTTTGTATCAAGATTAAATCCATTAGCAGCTCAAAAACATCAATTGTTGTTGTAGTTAATTTTTCTAGACCATTTAAATTCAGTATTTGCTGACTAGTATTATTAATGGATTAAATCTTTCCTTCGATCAATATCAATGTTAAGGTCAAATCATTTAAACTTTTTTACAAATTGTTAAAATAAATAAAAAACTGCTCATTCGAATGTTTATTTAATTACACACTACATGTTACACTTTTATCTTAAATATTTTTGAGGAAGTCTCCATTAAATTGAATTAAAACCAGCTCATAAGATACGATGGCTCCAGCTATCTGTAACAGACAGTTATATTAAGAACAACTTAACAAAATGCCATCCACCTTTAGGATTAAACTTTTGGTGACAATGAAAAAACTTCTCCCAGTTAAAGCAATATCAGTTGATCCAATCTGAAGAATCAACCTTTCAATCTGAAAACAATTTTAAAATATCTTTCAAAAACGTTCAAACTGCACTTACTTCCTGGTTGTATATCTTATCTGAGACCTTATTGAGTACCTCCAAAGGTTTCCTCCCTTCCTCATGAATTTCAGCACCATAAAGACATACAAAAAATGTTCTAAGAATGACAAAGGCAAATGAAAAATAAAAGTAAGCCCTTTCTAAATTATTCTTGATGGGCCTCAAGCTGTTGAACAACTGTAGGAGTATAAAAATTAGATTAGTGGAGAATGAAAACAGCACCAGCAAGTCCAGTTTATTGTTCATAACTCTACACAGCTTGCTAACTCGGTTATAATCTTCTCTCAGAGCCCTCCAAACGTGCACAGCTTCAATCTGAATCAGTTATTAGATAATAATTGTACTTTTACCCAACTTACTTCAGCTTTTGCTGCGTTCTTTATCTTCTCTGTAACATGTTTGAGCACGTTGGTCATTGCCTTGCACATGATGATCAGAAATACGTGGATGAAAGTCCAGGAAAAGGTCAATTGAGTGTCAACTGTCTAAAAACAAATACATTGGCATTAATCTTGATATTTTTTAGATGTTTTACCAAATTAATAATGTCTGACAAAATGCCACCTTTGGAGATCTTGAAGGCACTGGACTGAGGCAAATACTTAAAGAACGAAGCTAGGTTAATGTACTCGAAACCGTCACATTCCATGACATTAACCAGGCCTACGATCTTTGCTAAAATGTGTTCGAGGATGGCAATTGTCATAAAGATGATCAAAACCCTATTTGTGTCGTTTTGTAAATGTATTATCCATTTGCAGGTCTTCATTTGTCTCTCAACGCAGGACCACTTTTCCATTAAACACCTCCATCTTTTGGCAAGGTTAATGAAGAGCAAACAACTAATAGCTCCGATAATACGAAATAAAAGTCCGTTGTGAGACTGTGACGTATTTAGGCCCTGAATCGTCGTCACAAAGCAACAAATACAAAAGGTTAAGATGGAGTAAGCGAATCTCCAAGAGAGATATTTGAGTTTAAGATCTTTTGGTTCCAGAGTAACGCCTGACACGGGGAAGAACCCAAAAATTTGGGCCAGGATTAGTGGAACTTTAAGACATCTTTGAACAGTAATTATGAATCTTTTTTGAGGTCTGGTTGTATTTTTAAAAGCTTTCAACACTACACTGTTACGAATCATTTTGTAAAATATTCTGTTGCACTGTTGGGTATTGATTTAATTTGGTAAATTGTTTCTATTCCCATACAAACTAAAGAAAATATTCATCGAACGCTCTTTTATTTACTGTGTCATACAAAAATATTATGGTAAAGTGTATTAAATGTTACCTTTAGTAATGATCTGGATGAGACGTCAAAATTGAACTTTTGAAATGCATACAAATGTCCATGTTTTACATAAGGGTTGATGGCTCTAAACTATTACTTAAACAAAATACATCAACATTTACATCGATTATCAAATTTAGTGAATGTAGAACTGAAAAATGTGTCATTAACAATGTCAGTAATTTTAAGTTATAACTAAGCTGGAACATATTTTAAACTACTTAGCATGTTAATGTTAATATTTCAGACAGATCAATATCAATATTAAGGTCAAATTATTTTTTAAAATTGTAAAAATAAATAAAAAACTAGTAATTTGAATGTTTGTTTAATGATACACTACAATTACGTTTGTAATTATGTAGAACAGACTACACTTTTATCTGAAATGTTTTTGAGGAAATCCTCATTAAATTGGATTAAAACCAATTCATAAGATACGATGGCCCCAGCGATCTGTAACAGACAATTGTATTAAAAATAAAAGAACAAAATAACATCCACCTTTAAGATTAAACTTTTGGTGACAATGAAAAAACTTCTGCCAGTTAAAGCAATATCAGTTGTTCCAATCTGTAGAATCAACCTTTCAATCTGAAATACGTTTAGTCACAAAATACCTTTCTAAAACGGTCAAACTGAACTCACTTCCTGGTTGTATATCTTATCTGAGACCTTATTGAGTACCTCCAAAGGTCTCCTCCCTTCCTCATAAATTTCTGCACCATAAAGACACACAAAAACAGCCCTGAGGATAACAAAAGCAAATGAATAATAGAAGTAAACTCTTTCTAAATTATTCTTCATCGGCCTCAAACTGTTGAACAATTGTAACAGTATAAAAATTAAATTTGTGGAGAACGAAAACAGCACCAGCAAGTCCAGTTTATTGTTCATAACTCTGCATAGCCTGCTAACTCGATTATAGTCTTCTCTCAGAGTCCTCCAAACGTGTTCAGCTTCAATCTGAGTCAGTTATTAGATGGTAATTTTACTTTTACCCAACTTACTTCAGCTTTTGCTGCGTTCTTGATCTTTTCTGTAACTTGTTTAAGCACGTTAGTCATTGCCTTGCACATGATGATCAGGAACACGTGGACGAAAGTCCAGGAGAAGGTCAATTGAGTGTCAACTATCTAAAAATAAATACGTGGGGTTTATTTTTAATGTTTTATAGGTGTTTTACCAAATTAATAATGTCTGATAGAATGCCACGTCTGAAGATGTTGAAGGCACTCGACTGAGGCAAATACTTAAAGAACGAAGCTAGGTTGATATATTCAAAACCGTCACACTCCATGACACTAATCAGGCCGAGGATCTTTGCTAAAATATGCTCGAGGGTGGCGAAAATTGTGGAGATGATCAAAAGCCTTTTCGTATCTTTTTGTAAGTGTATAATCCATCTGCAGTTCTTCATTTGCCTCTCAATACACGACCACTCTTCCATTAAGCACTTCCATCGTTTGGCAAGGATAATAAAGAGTAAACAACTAACGGTTCCGATAATACGAAATAATAGTCCGTTGTGGAAATTATTAAAACCGTACTTTGATATATTTAAGCCCTGCACCGTCACCACAAAGCAACAAACACAAAACGTCAAGATGGAGTAGGCGAATCTCCAAGAGAGACAATTGAGCTTAATATCTTTTGGTTCCAGACTAACGCCTGACACGGGGAAGAACCCAAAAATTTGGACCAGGATTAGTGGAACTTTAAGGCACCTTTGAACAGTAATTGTCAATCTTTTTTGAGGTAGAATCATTTTGTAAAATATTCTGATGCACTGATGGGTATTGATTTAATCAGTAAATTGTTTCTTTTCCCACACAAACTAAAGAAAATATTCATCGAACGCTCTTTTATTTACTAGGTCATACATAAATATTATTCTAAAAATGTTAAATGTTACCTTTAGTAGTAATCCGAAGGAGACGTCAAAATTGAACTCTTGAAATACATACGAATGTCCATGTTTCACATAATAGGTGATAGCTTCAAATGTATTACCTACACAAGATACAGCTACATTTAAATCAATTATTAGATGTAGTGAATGTAGAACTGAAAAGTGAACTATTAACTACGTCAGTGATTTTAAGTTATAACTTACCCAGTGAGTAAAGGGAGAATATTATTAAAAATCTATGGAGGTGCAATTTGGATTCGTTTTTCATGTACACATCAACCTTGTGCCACTCTTTCATAAAGTCTGGCCACTCCATGGCCAATTTGAAGAATATAATGCTTATGGTGCAACCAAACAATCTATATAATAAAGTATCTGCCTCGAATATATTTATGCCCTTGTCAAACACCTTTTGAACCTGGATTACTGAAACAAAAAGTCCCCCAAAAAACGTCAAGGTACAATAGAGAACCCTCCAAGACCAGACTGTAAATCTCAACGACCCAACTGAACTGAAAATATAAGAAACTGGAAAGTAACCGAAAACTTGAGCTGCAAAAATAATATATGCGACGTTTTTATGCAAAGACTTGAAGTGTGGTCTTCCAGACATAGCTGTGGAGTGAAATATTGATTAAATGATGTTTTACCAAAAATAAACACTGTTAAGTTGTTTATTTTTATTACTGAAAGCTACATCTATTATGGGCATGGTGTCTATCTTACAATTAAGTTAAATTGAACAAAAATCAATTCGTAGGTCATTATAGCACCGGCGATCTGAAATGTAACAGTTCAGCTGAAATAAATTCACAATTTAATTGTGTACCTTCAAAAGCAACGATCTTCTTATCACAAATAGGTGTTTTCCCGTTAGACAGGGTGGATCACATGTTACTTCAGTAATAAGCCTCTGAATCTGAAATTGAACCTTTGGTACTTTGGGGGTGATTTGGTATTTTTAAACTATTTACTTCTGTGTTGTAAATATCGTTGGGTATGTTGTGTAAAATGTCGGAAGTCTCTTTGGCATCACTGTCGACTGTGGCAGCAAACATCAGTACGCTGCAGGTACGACAAATCAGGAACCCAAAGGAATATGCAAAGTAGACCAGTTCTAAAGTCTTTTTAAATTGCGATGACCTAAAATGTACTGTTAAGAATTTGGGTACAGAATCAAAAAAAGTACCTACAGCATAGTTTGTAAAAGTTGCTGAAGAATTACGAACAGGTTATTGGAGAACGAAAGGAAAACCATGTTGCCAAAAGTTCTATCGATATTTTTGCACAAAATATTTAATCTGTGATAATCATTACGAATTATTTTCCAATTAACTACGCATTTGTTCTAAAACAGCTGATTAAACTTGTTGTTATTAATTGGGTTTATTTACACGTTACTTTTTGCTGTATCATGAATTTAATTTTGGCTATGATTTGTTGGAATCTGATCGAAATGCAGATGCTTATGATTATAATGAAGAGGTCCAAGTAGTTCCATATGAGGGTGTTGGTGAAATTGAAGCACTGAAGCAAGTTGAATTTAATTTAAATGAAAACTTTGTGTTGTCAATTTATTACCAGCCATACTATGGCAGTTGGAATGTTGTAAGGAATTACCAGGAACACATGCTCAAATATGGCACGACAGAAATTATTTAAATTATTGACAAATCCTGAATGGGGTGAATAATAGGTAATTGTACAAATAAACAATCCATGTTCCACTAAAAAGGACACCACAAAAGTTTTAAACTATCTATGGGAATAAACTGTAACATACCAACTGCCCCAAGTAATAAAGTGGAAGTAATTACGATGAATTTCATCTTTAAATTCTTAGGGAACTCGTAGTCAGCCATGCTGAAATCGATTTGAGTCCAAGCTTTCATAAGCTTAGGCCAAACCATGGCAAGCTTAATGAAACATATCACAGCTATAATGCAACTTAAAAAATATATAAATACGGCTGAAATTCATTAGGATAAACTTCAATTTATTACTCGTAAATAATTAACTCACCAAAAAGTTTAAAGGCAAAACTTAAATGTGCTATTTTATACAAAAAAAAGCAGACGTTTAACAAAGAAACCATCAAGAAAGCGAAGGATGCAACTGCCCTCTTCGACCTCCAAGTAAACTTAAATTTTTCCGGATCATTACTTGAAATTCCGGATATTGGAAAAATGAAAAAGCACTGGCCTAAGATGATTATAAATCGAAGACATTCGTTGGTTGTTTTGACTTCCATTATTTAAATTTGTATAAGTTTTCAAACATTTTATATATTGCTTCCTGGTTTTTGATTAACTTTTACGACTGGCTCTGTAAACTTTGCTTCGTTAAGCTTTTTCATGACTACACACATAATTTTGTTGTTGTTCTACTCGATGTGTACCTATGCAAGGTTATAAATTAAGATCTGGCAAAACTATAACGTTACTTAAACAAACGTAATAGTATCATAAAGATTAATCACAAATCAATATTCTCTGTGTGCCTATTAACAATTTAGTAAAAAGTACATTGTAATTGGCCAGTTATTACGCCAGCTGAATATTTAATGTTTGGTTGGTTGCTGTAAAAAAATAATTTATTGAAAACATGAAAATAACAGATTGGAACAGAACTAAACAATAACATATAAAAAATAATAATTTATTCAAAAATTAATATTAATTTAGAAATTTACATTAATTTAAATCAAATATTTTATTTTTTTACTTAATATTAATAAGTTATATTAAATTAAATATTTTATTATTTCTTATTTTAAAATTTCTTATCTAAATTAATTTAAGTTAAATATTTTAATTTAAATAAAATATTTTAATTTAAATTAAATGTTATATATTTTTTAATTATTAAATAATTATTTTTTTTTAATTTAAATTTAAATATTTTCTAAATTTAAATGAAATATTTTATTTTTTAATTTTAAATTAAATGTTTATTTTGTTTTAAATTAAATTACATTAAATTTTATAATTCTTTTAATTTTGAATTAAATATATTTTATATATTTTTTAATTTTTAATTACGAATTAAAATTTATATTAAATATTTTATTTTTTCACTTTAAAATTAAATATTTTTTAATTTAAATTAATTTTGAATTAAATATTTTAATTTAAATTAAATATGTTATATGTAATATATTTTAAAACTTAAATTAAATATTTTATTTTTTTATTATAAAATAAACTATTTATTATTTTAAAATATAAATGAAATATTTTATTTTTTAATTTTAAATTACATATTTTATTATATTTTTATTTTTAAAGTAAATATTTTATATTTTTTTAATAATTATTAAATAAATTATTTATTTTTTTTTAAATTAAGTTAAATATTTTAATTTTTGACTTTAAAATTAAATATTTTTTAATTTAAATAAAATATTTTATTATTTTTTAATTTTAAATGAAATATTTATATTGTTTTAAATTTAATCACAATAAATATTGTAATTATTTTAATTTTGAATTATTATTATTATTTTTTAAAATTCAAATTTATTTTTTAATATATATATATATGTATATATATATATATATATATATATATATATATATATATATATATTAAATATATTAATTTAAATTAAAATTTATAAATTTTTTAAAATTTAAATTAAATATTATATTTTTTTTAAATTTAAATTAAGTTAAATATTTTTTAAAATTTAAATTTATTATTTTTTAATTGTTAATTTTTCATTTTCATTCAATTCAAGTTAAATATTTTATTTTTTACTTTAAGATTAAATATTTAATTATTTTTTAATTTTAAATGAAATATTTTATTTTCTTAATTTTACATTAAATGTTTATTTTATTTTAAATTAAATTACATTAAATATAATTCTTTTAATTTTAAATTTAAATATAAATATTTTAATTTTAATTATGAATTAAATAATTTATTAGTTTTTTAATTTTAAATTAAATATTTTATTTTTTTATTTAAATTAAATATTTTATACATATATTTTTTAAAATTTTTTATTATAAAATAAATTAATTATTATTTTAAAATTTAAATGAAATTTTATTTTTTAATTTTAAATTAAATATTTTATAAAATTTAAATTATGTTAAATATTTTTTAAAATTTAAATTTATTTAATTTTTTAATTATTAAATAAATTATTTATTTTTTAATTTAAGTTAGATATTTTATTTTTTTACTTTAAAATTATTTTTTTGTTAATTAAAACTAAATATTTTTTTTTAATTTTATTTTGTTTAAAAATAATTTGTATAAAATATTTTTTGCATATATTTATAAAACATCTAAAATTATTTGAAGTAACTGTGAGCTTTTTGTCTTCTTAAGGACAAAAACATAGTTTCCATTGTTATTTTTATGGTTTCAAATAAAAAAATAATGTAAACAAAAATAATTTATTCAACACGAAAATAAAATAAACAAACTTAAACAATAACTCAAACAAAAATAAAAATTTATTCTAAATTTAATATCAACTTAAGACACATTCTGTTTATAAAATATATAAAATTAAAGGAACACATATATATCTAAATTGTATCGACAGTAAACCGCAGCTTTGAAACATTATGTTCCAACGAACCAAATAAAATTTTGAATAAAAATATTTCCCTTTAACATTTTAAACTTCCGTGATTACCATTTTTTAAAATTTATTGGGTAAAGAATTAAATTTGACTTCAAAAGGACAAAATCTCATTTACCATTTTATTTACGACGTATCTATAATTTTGATGCTCCAAATCTACGGTTCAGTGGGCAATTTAAACAACTTATTTAATGGCGTCTAATTAAAACGTGCATTTTAATCGTCCTCAGTAACCGACAATTCAAATTTGTAACCTTTTCCTATGAATTCGATGGCCTTGTTGAACCTAATTTTGCTGCGCCAATCAGACTTGCACTTCCTGAAGAAGCCACACGTGCCATTAAACTTCACCGCAACCCTGTGTCCCTTTTCTAAACTAATCTTGTATTTGTAGGTGCTCCTGGGGTTGTACATCTCGTACAGCGCCAAATGCAAACAATTCTTGGTGAGCTTCATGATGAACACGAAGTACGTGTCGCACAACTTGGCTACCGCCAACATATCCTTCGATTTGGTGCAGGCAGCCCTCAACAAGAAGTCCGGGCACGACCACAGCTTGTGAGACTTCTTCACCATGTGCTTCTCGAACTCCTTCTTGTTCCCCGACCAATTGCAATTCGGAAAAGGGCAAATCGCCCTGTAATACGTGCAGCTATCCTCGTGCACCCCGATAAGCTGTCCCTTGGCGCTGAAACTGCACTCGTACTTGCAAGGAAAGGTGATCTTCTCGAACATGTTCTCCAGCGTGTAGTTTCTTCCTTGGCTCTTGCCCTTCTTGCACAGCGCACACACTGATATTTTGCTGAAGCAGTCCTCGCAGAAGTTGTGGCCGTTCACGCACATGTGTATCGGGGGGCGCATCAACTCGAGGCACACCGGACATTCGAAGTCCGACATCAAAGCCACGTCCAGCTTGTTCTGAAACAAACAACAAATCGGTTAATTCTATTCGACAACAATGAAATAAAACCTGTAGGTGTTACGCAATGCATTAGTCTGATTGGAAACATTGTGTTTCCAATTATGTACACATCTTTTATTCATATCCGACGGTTAATTCTCATGTTTATGTTTATCTGGTGCGTTATGTGATTCAATACGTGATTGTTGGTCGATAAAATGCTGTCTGTGTTTGTTCTGTGGCAGTTATTAATAACATTTACTTGCGGTGGTTTGCAATACGGTGGTATAAAGATGTACGAGTGTGCTGGAGTCAGGCCAAACACGTGTAAGCCCATTCCGTCCGGAGGCAAACACTTACTTTTGGAACCAGACATAAAAATTATAACTAAGGACATGGTTAACGATAGCGTTGACGTAAGGGACATAATTGGCACCCCCAGGTCCATAGAAGAAATCGAAAAGGGTTGCTTCGAAGGACTGCCGAAGCTGAAGAGGATCTGGCTGGGGGGGCAAAACTTCAAAATCATCCCACACGGCATCTTCAACGGTTTACCACTCGAATACTTATACTTGGCCGCCAACGACATAGCCATAATCGAAACTGAGGCGTTCCAAGGGAGGAACCTCAAGAGATTGTTCCTGGACAAGAACCAGTTAAGCCACTTCGACCCGAACTGGTTTGGAGGAGACACGGTGGAAAGCCTGATCGCCCTGTACGTTCACCACAACAACATTCGGTTCATCAACAGGAAGGCGTTTCACCAGTTCCCCAGACTGGAGAAAATCGACTTCAGCTTCAACCAAATCGAATACATATCAGACGATATTTTCAATCATACCGTCAAAATACTCGAGTTCGACTTGTCGTTCAATCGTCTGAAAGTTTTGGCATCCCACTCGTTTCACGGGTTGAAAAAGGTTGAGTTTTTCAGTGTTTCTTTTAATTATTTGGTGAATATAGACAATTATATATTGGATGATGTACTTTTTGAGACGATGAGCGTCCATCCGAATTTGTGGTCGTGTCCGTGTTTGACGGAGTTTGAAAATGTGATGTTCCGGAAGAACATCACCAGCATTTCGGCTGATGACGTTATACAATCTCAGGAGTACACGTTCAAAAACCAGATGCAGATTAATATTAATGAGTTTTCGGATTTGATTTGTTGCAATTTTAGGGATAATTGTAGCAGTGAATATTCCAGCGACTTTAATGATTTTGAAATGATTTTGAATAACACATACAATAGTTTAATAATTAAGTGTCGGTTTGATGAGGACTGTAACGTTGGTATGTTGTGTAAATCTGGATATTGTTGGGCTTTAATACGTAGAATTGATTTTAATTTATTGGATCAAGAATATTTTGGATGGTATTGGTATTAATTGACTGAACATTAGGTCTATATGTATGTTAAAATAAGTTAATAAATAGTTACTCCAAATGTGACGTTTTAATTTCTCTGAGACTTTGAGACATGACGTTCCAGAAGAATATCATAGGCATTTTGGTCTGTAGAATTGATTTTAATTAATTGGTATTAATCGATTAATACTAAAAGTCTTACACTACCCTATAAATGATGAATGGGTTCTATAAAAACAAGACCTCAAAGAGGACGTTCTAGGGTGGAAAATATCAGTCAAGGGAGGTACATAGTCTAAACACTGAGAAATAGATCTAGGAGACCTTTAAGAGACCTAGTTTATTAGATACATATCAACAAGGTTGGAATAAACCAATTTTTATCAAAATTGGCTTTTTCTCAATGGTGGAATATTCCTTTTTTGGTCGAAGGGGGGATAGGGTTGGTGAGAGATGACTTCTGGAAAAAAGAAGTGCACAGCAACGACTTGATATTGTTAGTGAACTGATTCGATATGAGAATGGAAGTGTCAAATTTTGGGGTGGAATCAAGTATGGAAGAAGTGTTCCATATTCCTGTCACAATAGCTGAATGAATTTACATACATCTAATAATTCGACAATGATCCACATCGAATCTAAGAGGTCAGGGACATTCTTGAAGAAGGTGGAATTGAAAGAATGAAGTGGTCACCACTTTTTCCGGATATAAACCCAATTGAAACATTTGGGGATACTTATCTAGATTAATTTGTCGCCGTTTAAATCCACTTGTGAGTATTTCAGACCTACTACAGGCTAAAGTAGAGAAAAAGAATTTATTGATAATCTAATCTAATAATTTGTTTCGATGTTAAGGAAACTTGTACCAATTAACCTTCGAGAAACTACTAATTTTGAAGAAATTTTGAATATTATGATACAGTTTATAAATATTAAGTGTCAATTTGATGAAGAACTAATGTTGATATGTTGTGTACATTTGGACATTACTGAACTTTAATATGTAGAATGATATTAATTAATTGCACCAAAAATATTTTGACTATGTATTAATCGATTAATATTTAATTTCAAAAGTCTTACACTAACCTATAAATCATGAATGGGTTCTATAAATATTAAACCACAAAAGGGAAGTTCAAGGGTGGCAAATATCAGCCAAGAGAAGTCTGAACAGTTATAAGAAATAGGGAGGAGTCATTATCGATCTAGAAGACCTTCAAGAGATTTAAGCTATTAGACACATCATCATCAAGGTTGGGATGGATCCATATTCATCAAAATTGGCCTTTTCCTCAATAGTAGAATATTCTTTTTTTCGGTGGAAGAGAGAATAGGGTTCGTGACAGATGAGAAATATGGATGGAATCATGTATGTATGTATGTATGGAAGAAGAACTGCTTTGGTACATGTTCCTGTCACAATAGCTGGATGTTGATGATGAAGATATTCTATTACTATTTTTTTTATCTTAATTATTCTCTATTATATAAATGTTAAAACTATTTAGGGGTTCTTTTACAGATATATATTATAGCTAGAAACTGATTGTATAAGCATCAATTTGATGAAAATTGCAGCATGGGCATGTTGTGTAAATCTGGCACTGCGACTAATTGACTATATAATTGAATAAATATAGATTATTTATTAAAATAAGTCCACCACCATTTTAATGCCTACGAATTACTGTTAAACAGAATATGAAAAAATACATTATCCCACCATTTGTATGTTCAGTGGAATTTCGATTACGATCGTTGTGATTGATACGTAAACATAATTATCCCTTTTAATCAATATGGTAGTAAAAATGGAATTAAACCAAAAAACGTAAACACGGGTGCAGGGTATTTTTCCAAGTCCAGCTTACGTGATATTTAAGTTTTATTAATAGTTTAGTTCCACTGGAAACATGTCAAAGAAAAAGTTATTGTTGGACAACAGTTTCCACCACGCCATGTTGTTCCCTTTGCTTTTGTCGCAGTACTTCAGTTTGTTTCCGTTAAGTGGGGTTTCAAGTTTGGATCACAACAGGCTGGAGTTTAAGTGGATGTCGTGGAGGATTTTGTATCCTTGCGTGGCAATTATGGGAAGTTTGGTTCATGTATATGCACAACTTATGAGGATGATCAACGTTGATTTCAATATTACCGAATTAAGTACTGGTTTCAATTCAACAATTAGACAATTACTGAAAAATATTTGTTTGTAGCTTCCTTCGTCTTTCAAACGACGAGTTTAGCTGGCCTGATACTGTTTCTTAAGCTGTCCAAGGAATGGCCGGACTTTGTGAAGGAGTGGCACTTGTTAGAAAGCATCATGAAGCATTACGACCTGACTGATATGAATTTGAGAAAACACATTAAAATTATTTTGATTACAATTTTAACATTGGCAGCAGGTAAAATAACAGCAACAATTATTCAAAATGATGGACTTTACGTGTGTTTAATTCTAGTGGAACATTTTCTTCTAACTTACATCCATTTGAAAAAAGCGTTTAGTATACACCAAAGTGTTAGTGAGTCATTCCGTCTCTATTATGTTTATAATTATTCAACGATTTTCCTAATTTTACCCTACAACATTTGGACAGGAGTTTTTTTTGAGGTATATTATTAAAATTTGTTTAATATAGTACAAGTAAGTCATTTTTAGGTGATTAATTTAGTTAGCACCTTCATGTGGACATATCTGGATGTCTTCATTATGTTAGTAAGTGTGGCTTTGTCATTTAAGTTGAAGCTCATCTCAAGGCGAGTAAATAAACTAAGAACATTAAAGGTAAACATTTCACACAATTATAAACACCTGGTGGTATAACATGACATTTTTTAGATAAACGATGTTACCTTGTGGAAAAACGTAAGAGAAGATTATGTGAGAGTTTGTGAATTAAATGCCTTAGTAAATGAGAAGCTTTCATACATCATTATTGTCTCGTTTTCTGCAAACTTGTATTTTGTGCTGGTGCAACTCTTCTCCAGTCTCAGAACCATGGACAATAGACTTGAGAGGATTTATTTTTATATTTCTTTTGGCCTTCTAATATTGAGGATTATATGCGTTTGCATCTTTGGAGGGAATGTATTCGACAGATACAAAGAAATGTTCCCGGTGTTAAACGCCTGTCCCTCCAATATTTATAACACAGAGGTATTAATTGAGAAATATACATAAAATAAATTTTAACAATTTTTTTTTTTAGATTGAAAGGTTTTTGTTCAATATTAATTCTTGGGAGATCGCCATTTCGGGACGGAATTTTTTTACAGTGACTCGTACATTAATTTTAAAGGTTGGGCCAAGTTGAATGTTATTTTGTTTTATGAATTTTAAATGTTTTAGATTGCTGGAGCGATCGTCACATATGAATTGGTTTTATTACAATTTACTACTCAAGGCAATTAATTAGAAAAATAATGTAGCATATAATATGAAGAAGACTCTTTGAATGTTTTCTGTGTTTTTTAGATTTTAGGAAAATATATTTTTCAAAATTAAAAATATAATGTTCCAATGTAATGATGCTTAGGCCGGAATTCTATTCAAGGACTGCTTCAGTTTATTCATCAATTTTCAAAATTTAGTAACTAAAAAAAATTCAGTCAGTAAACTTTGATAATTTTTGGAAAATAATTTTTCACAATAAAAATTTGAATTTCTAAAGTGATTAATATTAGATCTGATTTCGATTAAATAATTAGAAAAAATGTTTTAGTTGCTTTCTTTAGTTAATTAGTACATTTTGACAGATTTTGGGAAAAAATATTTTTCAAAATTGAATATACGATGTTCTACTGTTGTTTTAGGTCTAAAATCAATCTGATGACTTAAACATATGTTTTCAATATTTTGTTTAGTTTTTTGGAAATTTAATAAATTTTTGGATATTATATTTTTGAAAATTGAGAAAATTATATTCCAACATTTTAGGCCTAACTCTAATTTAAGAACGGAAATAAATATTTTCGGTGTTTCTTTAAATTTTGTAGTAAATTTTGACATATTTTTGAAAAATATATGATATTTTCACAATTTAAAATATGAATTTAAAGTCTGAAATAAATATTTTCGGTTTTCTTTAATTTTTAGTAAATCTAGAACAAACAATTTCTGTGTTTTCTTTAAATTTTTAGTAAATTTTAATAAATTTTTGGATAATATTTTTCAAAAATTTTTCAAAATTGAGAATATAATGTTCCAATATAACATTTTAGGTCTAAATCCAACGTAAGGAGTAAAATAAATATTTTTTTTAAATTTCTGGTAAATTTTGGTAGATTGGAGAAATTCAAAATTTAAAACATTTCTGAAAAATGTATTTTTTGAAATTAAAAATATTTTAACATTAATATATTAATATTTTTGGTCTGAATCCAATTTAAGATCTAGAACAAATATTTTCAGTGAATTCTGAGTTTCCGGAGTTTTCTTTACTTATTTAATATTAATAAATTTTCAGTTTTTAAATAATATATTTTTCAAAATTGAGAAAATGTTTCAATGTAACATTTTAGGCCTAAACCCAATTTAAGGACTGTAATAAATATTTTCGGTGTTTTCTTTAAATTTTTAATATATTTTGATAGATTTTTGAAAAATGTATTTTTTGAAATTAAGAATATAATGGTCCAATGTAATATTTTTGATCTGAATCCGATTTAAGAAGTAGAACAAATAATTTCGGCGTTTTCTTTAAATTTTTAGTAAATTCTGAGATAGATTTTTGAAAAATGTCATATTCAAAATTTAAAATATAATATTCCAATGTAATAATTTAGATTACAATTCAATTCGGGGATTATAAAAAATATTTTCGGAGTTTTCTTAAGTTAGTTATTTAACAAATGATAATCAATTTTTAAAAACTATAAATTTTCAGTAAATTTTGATAGATTTTTGAAAAGTGTATTTTTCAAAATTGAAGGTATAATGTTTTCAAACAATGTTTTAGGTCAGAATAAGATTTGAGGACAGGAACAAATATTTTCGATGTTTTCTTTAATTATTTAGAAAATTTTTATATATTTTTGGAAAATTTATTTTTCAAAATTTTTAAATATTAAGTTCCATTTAACGTTTTAAGGCATAATTCGGTTCGGATACTGCAAAAAATATTTTCAGTGATTTTTTAAATATATTTAGTATCATTTTATATCTGAACTCGAACAATGTTTTAAGTGTTTTCGTTTATTACTTAGAAAAGTTTTATACATTTTTGGAAAATTTGATATTTTCAAGATCACATATTTAAAAGTAAAATATTGAATTTTCTCTTTTACAAATTATAAAATAATCATAACGTAGTGTTGTAAAAAGTTCCTCCCACACTGATAACTACTTTAAGAACCACCAACAATTCACAACAAACTTTATGTTGTAAAAATATTAATCTCTAAATACATATTTTTGAAGGTATATATAATTTTTTAATAATAAACTCAGAAAAAATTTAATAGAATTAAATAAGGAATAAAAATACCTTTTTAAATGATTTATCACAAGAACACCATTTCCATTTTTAAGAAAATAGTTGAAAGTGCCTGTATGGGATTGGGTAATTTGGCAAATGTCAACTTTATACCAAAATATAGTCAATATTGTGTTCAATTCTAAAATTATCAGGGGAAGAGTGTTTTATAAAAACTCCTACATCAACATATTATGTAAATTTGTCAATGAGCATAAAACTTATAATACTTCACTGAACGTTTTAAGTAATGTTTAGAAGAAGTAAGTAAAAAATTGATCAAAATGTACCGCACTTTTATTTAACAAAGCCATCAAGTTATGAATGGCTCACTGATAACATACATTAGAGTAGTCTTTGTGAGGGTGAAATTACATTTACGATTGTTGTGATTGGTGCTAATTTACTACCAAGCATATTTATGTTTTTTAATCAATATAGTATTAAAAATTAAAGAAAACAAGTGATAAAAATGTGTTTTCACCACACCACACACTAAAAACACAAACAAGGTAACAAAGTATTGAAAAATAATAATACTTTAACCAGTGAGGGTCTGAAAAATTTATGGAAAACATGAAAACAAAGGCGTTATCGCCTGACAATAATTTTCACAACGCAATGATGTTTCCTCTACATTTGTCGCAATATTTCACCCTGTTTCCGATAACCGGTGTCTCCAAACCCACCGACGTTTATTTAAAGTTTAGCTGGAAATCTTGGAGGATTTTGTATCCTTCAGTAATAATAACAGGGAGTCTGTTTTATATATACGCGGAACTCGCCAAGATGATTAAGGTTACCTTCAACATATTCGAATTAAGTACGATGTTCAAAAGTAATGAACATTCATTTGTTAGATTCATTAGATTCTTTGGTGTTTCAGTCTTCATGTACGGTCGGATTGATTCTATTTCACAAATTGTCTAAGGACTGGTCGGACTTTGTAAAAGAATGGCACGTGTTAGAACACATCATGAAGGACTACGATTATAGTGACATGAACTTGAGGAAGCACCTTAAAGTCATCTCGATTACGATTCTATCATTGGCGGCAGGTAAGACCACAACGGTGCACAATTAATGAATTCATGTGTGTTTATTTATAGTGGAGCACGTTTTGATCATTACTTTTAATCTTAAAACGTCGTTTGATATACATTCAAATATTGGAGAAGCATTACACCATTATTTTGCTATTACTTCTTATTCACATGTTTTCCGAATTTTGCCCTATAACATTGGCATCGGATTTTATTTCCAGGTAATTTAGTTTAGTAAAAATTGGTAAACATTTTGAAAAATTCATTTTCAGTTGACTAATCTGGTTAGCACCTTCTTGTGGACCTACTTGGATGTGTTCATTATGTTAGTAAGTGTGGCTTTGTCCTACAAATTGAAACTAATCTCCAAGAAAGTAGATAAGCTCAGAATCTCAAAGGTAAGCAATATTTTGATCTGGAAGAGAGTAAGAGAAGACTACATCAGAGTTTGTAAACTAAGTGAAATGGTAAATGACAAAATTGCACCCTTTATTATCATCTCATTTTCTACAAATTTATATTTCGTGCTAGTACAACTGTTCTCCAGTCTCAGAACTATGGAATATACTCTAGAAAGGATTTACCTTTATATATCTTTTGGTCTTTTAATATTGAGGATTGTGTGCGTGTGCATCTTCGGTGGCAACGTCTTCGACAGATACAAAGAATTGTTGCCCATTTTAAACGAATGTTCGTCCAATATTTATAACACAGAGGTATGCAATTAAGAAAATGTGCCAATCAAAAGTACAACAATAATTTTTTTAGATTAAACGCTTTCTGTTACATATCGAATCTTGGGAAATAGCAATTTCGGGACGACACTTCTTTACGGTGACCCGGGCCTTAATTTTGAAGGTTGTGTTAAGTTGATTTTATTTCTTGTCACGTATTTTAAATGTTTCAGATTGCTGGAGCCATAGTCACGTACGAACTGGTTTTAATTCAGTTTACTCAAGTTGAGTAAGATAAAACATTATGTTGATTATAAAAAGAGTTTCTAAAGAAATTGGGGAGCAGATGGAGCTCATCCACAGTAGTGAAGAAAATATAAATAAGATTTTCGTCTTGAAAAAAACACAGGTCCTCAAATTTAAGTTATGTTTCTTCATATTTCTTTAACGTTTAGTCCAGTAGGGTTAAAAATCACTTTAACTTTATACAAACATTAAAACTCTTTAAAATGGCTGTAATAATCAAAATTGATTAAAAATACCTTTTTTATTCTAATTGTGTAAAATGTATGAAAAGCTTAATAGTTTTAAAAATTATTCAGTGGGGTAGAAAATAGGACGACAAAAAGAAGAGATTCCCCAAGAATTTATGCTACTGTATCATTATTATAAAAGTTTATTACTCTGAATTGTATTTTAGTTAAGGAAATATGAAGACAATTTTGAAATTTAAATTTGAGGGACTGTATTTTCTTCAGGAGAAACTTTCAATCAATAATTAATAGTTGGACATGTTCTTCCTGACCCCAAAATTGTGATCACCCATTTTAGAAACACTTTATTCAATAAGTATCAGTTTGATGTAAAGTAAAAAGATTGACATGTATAAATAAATAAAATAAATATTTAAAATGTATCGTAATTTTATTTACAGTCATTATTGTAAATAGCATATTGATAACACACATTAGAGTCTTTGTACAGAAATTACATACTATACGATTGTTGTGATTGGTACTAATTTACCAGTTACTAAACATATTTGTTCTTTTTAATCAATATAGTATTAAACATTAAACAAAACAACTATTAAAAATGAGTTTCCATCACAAAACAAACTTAAAACATAAACATGGGAACTAAATTTTAAAAAAATGATCTTTAAGTTATAATTAAGGATATCAAGGAATGGTTTAGTCGTTAGAAAATTTACAGAAAACATGGAAACAAGAACTGATAACAATTTTAGCAATGCCATGAAATTTCCGATTTCACTGGCCCAATATTTCAGCTTATTTCCAGGGTCGTTTAACTGGAAATCTTGGAGGATTTTGTATCATTTTGTGGTAATAATGGGAACCCTAATTTATGTTCTCACAGAACTGTTTAAGATGGTTAAGGTAACTTTCACCATTTATGAACTAAGTATGAGCACAAATTTATCAAAGTGAACATTTATTAAATAAATAATTTTAAGGTTCCTTAGTTTTTGGCTCTTCATGTTTAATCAGCATGATTTTATTTCTGAAGCTATCCAACCAGTGGTCGGATTTTGTAAATGAGTGGCACTTGTTGGAGAACACCATGAAGGACTATGATTTTAGTGACATGAACTTGAGGAAGCGCCTCAAGACCATCTCCATTACAATTTTATCAATAGCAGCAGGTAAAATCACAATAAAACAAATTTAATGAACTAATACGAGTTAAATTATAGTGGAACACATTTTGGTTATTGCCTTTAATCTTAAATCGTCGTTTGATATACATTCAACTGTCGGAGAAGCTTTACATCATCATTTCGCCGTCAATTCTTTTTCCCATGTTTTCCTAGTTTTACCCTACAACATTTGGTTCGGACTTTATTTCCAGGTAAATTATTTAAAATTGTTAAATATTTTGCAAAAGTCGTTTTTAGTTGACCGGTTTTGTTAGCACCTTTGTGTGGACGTACTTGGACGTATTCATTATGTTAGTAAGCGTGGCTTTATCCTATAAATTAAAATTAATCTCAAAGAGAGTGGATAATCTCAGAATAACAAAGGTAAATATATTAATAATTTAAAATAAATACTTAGTGAAACAAAATAATTGAAGGTAAACGATATTTTGGTATGGAAAAAAGTGAGAGAAGACTATATAAGGGTTTGTAATTTAAGTGAAATGGTAAATGCTAAAATTTCACCCTTTATTGTTGTCTCATTTTCTACAAATTTATATTTTGTACTGCTACAAATTTTCTCTAGTCTTCGTTCAGTGGAATATGCTCTTCAAAAGGTTTACTTTTATATTTCTTTTTGGCTTTTATTGTTGAGGATTATATGCATCTGCATCTTTGGCGGAAATGTGTACGACAGATACAAAGAAATCTTGTCCACTTTAAGTGGATGTTCGTCCACCATTTATAACTCAGAGGTATAATTAAGAAAAGAACGTTAATAATAAATATTATCCATTAATTTTAGATTGAACGGTTTGTGTTCCATATAACTACTTGGGAGATTGCACTTTCGGGACAGAATTTCTTTACAGTAACACGTTCACTAATTTTGAAGGTTGTATAAGGGATTATTCTACTACTGTTGTTATTCTTAAATATTTATTTCAGATTGCTGGAGCCATAGTCACATATGAATTGATTTTACTACAGTTTGCTAAAGTAGAATAACTTTAAAAATATTATTTTAAATACACAAAAAAATAATGTAGCGCATAAATCAAATAATCTGTATTTTTTTAATTTAGAGTCCTGAATTTTATGAGGAATCATTGAAATATAATTAATTAATTTTTATTATGTAAATCTTAGTTTTAAAAAATACTCACAACCGGACCAAGGTTTAAGAAAAAAAAAACAAGTTTTGAAATTTGAATTTGGGAGGTGTATTTTGTTCAGGAGAAACTTAAAAAAAAATTTATTCATTATGGAACGCTTTCTAATCCGCCCCAAATTTAAACTACCTATCTTTGTATCTTTGTAAAAATGCTACAGTCTATAAATAGGCACGGAAGTTTTGTGTATTACCGCTATTGTTACACAGATGTCTCTGTTTCGTCAACCAATAATAATTTAAAAAACAGAATTTCTGTATATTTAAACTACCCAAAATTACTTTTGAAACGACACATTCTGAATATTTGTATTTTCTTTTATTACAAAAGACTCGGCACTTTCTTACACTACTAATATAAAAATATCACTGAAATATATAGTTTTAATTTAAAAAACTGACGTAAATATAATTATATTAATAATATAAAGATATCACTGAAATATATAGTTTTATTAATTATCATGAAGTTTAATAGTTTTAAGAAAATATTCAGTGTCGTGGAAAATAGGGCGAGAAACGGAGGAAAAATGCTACATAGTTTCTGTAAATAGGCACGGGAGTTTTGTGTATTACCGCTATTATTACACAGATGCCTCTGTTTCGTTAACAATAACTTAATTGGAAAAACAGAATTTTTGAGTATTTAAACAACACAAAATTAAATTGAAACGACCCATTCTGAATATTTGTATTTTCTTTTACGACCGAAGACTCAGCGCTTTCTTACACTCCTAATATAAAAATATCACTGAAATATATAGTTTTAATTTAAAAAAGTGTCGTGAATATCATATTAATAATACAAAGATATTAAATATATATATAGTTTTATTAATTATTATTATTATAAAAAGTTTAACAGTTTTAAAAAATATTCAGTGGCGAGGAAAATAGGGCGAGAAACAAAGGAGAAAATGCTACATAATTTCTGTAAATAGGCACGGAAGTTTTATGTATTACCGCTATTACTACACAGATGCCTCTGTTTAGTTAATAATAACATAATTGGAAAAATAGAATTTCCGAGTCTTTAAACAACATAAAATTACATTTAAAACGACACATTCTGAATGTTTGAATTTTATTTTACGATACAAGAGAGTTCTGAACGTCCATACACTACTAATAAAAAGATATCACCTTAACAACAAGTCTATTATTTGTAGATATCTTGATAAAGTTTAAGAATTATATGAATATGTATATTAATTACACATAATATATTGTAATTCTTTCTTTATCAATACCTATCCTAGTCCTATTAATATTTATATTTATTGCATAAATGCGACATAGTCTCCCTAAATAGGCGCCGAAAACTTTGTGGTTTGCCGCTACTACAGCACAGATGCCTCTGACTCATTGACCTATGACATAACTGGAAAAACATAACCTCCGGGTACATAAACAACACAAAATGAATTTTGAAACGATACATTTTGAAAAAATATGCAGAACTTGCCTTTCAGAGAATACAGATATGAGATCTGTATTCAGCACAGACGACTCAAATGGAGATTGTAAGAGTTTGTATGAAATGCTGACATCCTGTACCACTGTACAAGTATTGTTAATTCAACAAGACAATAATACCCAATAAATGTGTCCAACTTTTAGGTATTTGAAAACGATGGGTTACCTCATCGAGTTTGTCTACAATGTGTTAATGAACTCAACAGAGCTTTTTGTTTTAAACAAATGTGTGAGAAATCTGATAACACATTAAGGGAATTGTTCCTAAGACCCATACAAGCGTCTTTTTTGCAACTGAAACCGATATTAATGGGCGCTGAAATGTCACAATCTGACGTACAATTACACGTAGACACCCTGACTGTTGACTTTGCCAATGCTAACACTCAAGAACCAGATAGTTCAAACCTCGAGCTGGTGCAAATAGATGGGACACATCATATTGAGGATGAAAATGTTCCTCTACAAGTGCACAACACCTACGAGTTTATTGACAGCTTCAGTGCAATAGTTGATCAGGATCAACCATTAGTGAAGGCTGAAGTTCTCCAATTGGATCAAGATGTGGGTGTCAAGTTGTTTGATAAAATTGAAGTTATTGATAATATTTTGGAGTACAAGGATGAAAATTATTTCAGTGAATATGTTGAAAATGACACTGTTTTAGCTGATAATGTTACTCAAATACCGGAAGATGATTTATCAGTTGCTAACGCCGAGATCAAAGTGTGCAGCTTTGCCAAAGAAACTGAAGCAGAAGAGTCCCTTCTTCAACCTAGTTTACTTTGTGAGGAGTGTGCTGAGTGTTTCCCTAGTGAATCTGATTTGAAGGTTTTATTTCAAAATAATAACACTGTTTGTTATTTAAATGTCGGGTTTTAGGCCCACACAAAAACTCACAGACAGATTCAAATCAAGAGGCACATTTGTAAAGAGTGTCAGATGAGTTTTTCAAGTACCAGTACACTTTGCAGGCATGTCAGAGTAAGTTACATTGAATTACTGAAGTCACATATAATAAAAAGTTTTTATTAGTCACACCATACAGGGACAAAAAGGCACCATTGCCCACAATGCAGCAAATCTTTCGCCAGATCCGACGATTTGACAAGGCACATAAGGACGCACACAGGGGAAAAACCGTTTGCCTGCCAACTATGTTCGAAGTCATTCGCTCAGTCTTTCCGACTACTGGAGCACGTGCGGGCCCACAAGGGCGAGAAATCCTTTGTGTGTCCCACTTGCGGCAAGGCGTTCTGCAGATACACCAGTTTTAAGGCCCACACAAAAATCCACTCAGGCATTAAAACTCATACTTGTGGTGTGTGCGGAAAAAAGTAAGTTATAGCCCTATTACTCCAGTTTTTGTTAATGTTAAATCTTCCAGATTGTGTGGTTCAGGTTCGCTGGCGATACACATGAAAACCCACACTGGCCAGAGGGACCACGTCTGTCCGTACTGTCAAAGAGGCTTTACGACCCCCAGCAACTTAAATATACACATAAGGACGCACACGGGAGAAAAGCCCTACGTGTGTGACACATGTGGAAAAGGATTTCCTGACCCATCGAGATTAACAGTGCACAGTCGAAGCCACACTGGGGAAAAGCCCTACGTTTGCCTCACCTGTGGCAGAGGTTGTGTGAGCTCGTCACAACTGAAAAAACACCTGAGGATACACACGGGGGAAAAACCATATTTGTGCAAGCTCTGTACAAAATCATTCCCCAGAAGTGAAGATTTGAAGATACACATTAAAACGCATTCAGGTTTCAGTTATTAGTTTTTATTGTGTTAATTAATATTATTTTGATTGACTTTCTAGGTGACAGAAGTCATATTTGTGAGGTGTGCAATAAAGGGTTTTATCAAGCCTCGACTTTGAAAGTACACATGCGAATACACACTGGAGAAAAGCCCTATGAGTGTAAATATTGTAGTGAAACATTTTCTCAAACAGGACCACTGTCTATTCATTTAAAAAAATGTCAAATGAAAACATCCAATTAGTAACACATAAAATATCCCGAGCTTATAACTAGTAGTACAAATCAAGTGTATGATCTAAGTTGTAGTTCTGAATGAGTGTGGTGAAACTATAACACATTTTTGTTGGTACCACAGAAAACATGCTACATTTGTGATGTGAAATGACTGAAGTATATCTGACAGAATTATACATAGTATGTTGAAAGGAATTTGTATGAAAAATATAATAAATATAATTTTAAGTTAACTTACCATTTTTTTAAATCCTTTCGGAGGCATCTTTATGACGAAATTAGTTGAAATTCGTTAGACAATTCTTGTTGTTTGAATCCTGCCACTTCTCCGACGTCCTTTGACTTGCGTATTAATAATGACAGGCTTGCAACTATTGAAAACTAACTTCCAATTTGCAATACATAATTTGAACGTAAGCACTGTTGCCGTAGTTACAAAATGTATAAAAACAAATGAATAAAGCACACTTTAATATTTATTTATTAATAACACTGAATTATTATGTACAGATTATTATTACATTTTTTTCTTTAACTAAACCCATAAGATTACTATAAGAGTTTTCTTGTTATAATTTGTTTAATTACAAATAATTAAAATTAATTGTTGTAGACTTGAATTGACAAATTAAAATGGAAAATAATGGACCCATGATTAACGTATTCATTAACACATTTGAATATTCATGTGATAAAAGTAAAAAATTTAATAAAAGCTGCGTTGCCGGTGTGAATACAATTGACATAACACACACATAACCTCCAATGTACATATAAACAATTAAAATGACGTTCGAAACGAATTTCGAAAAAATATGTAGAACGTGCCTTTCGGAGAGCACCACCATGAAGTCCGTGTTCAGCATAGACGACTCCGTTGGGGAGTCCGTGCGCTTGTACGAAATGCTTACCTCCTGCACTTCTGTACAGGTATTCGGTTAACGCCTTCGCAATACGCCGATAAAACGACTTTGCTAACTTGCAGGTGTTCGAAAACGACGGTTTACCGAGCCAAGTTTGCTTGCAATGCGTCCACTACATCACCAGAGCCTTTTACTTTAAGCAATTGTGTGAGCGGTCTGATCAAACACTGAGGGAGATTTTCATTAGGCAGTTAAAACCGATTGTAATGGGGGCGGAAATGATACAACCTGAGACGCAACCACTTATAGTTAACTTGACTCAGTCTGGAGTTCAAGACGCCAACTCATCATACATTAAAACAGTTCCAATAGAAAAGAATGAAAGAAATGTGACACCTGTGGAAGTAGTTGAAACTGCTAATGAGATGAGTGTGACTCCAAAAATACTGGATAGTAGTCCTTGTGACTTTGATAGTAGCTTTATTTCTGATGAAGTTGAGCAGGATCTGCCACTTGAGAGTAAAACACCAAATCAGGCACTTGTGAAAAGTGAAATTTACCAACTGAAACAAAATGTTGCTGTAAAATTGTTTGAGAAGGTTGAAATGGTTGATGTTATAGAATACAAAAAGAATGAAGATGAGTATCAATATGATCAGGATGTTCCAGAAGGTTAAATTGATCAGGAAGTTTGGTCTAATTAGTTTAAAATTGTCTGGTTTTAGCCGATGAAGATTGTCCTGAACCTGTTCTATCAGAAATACCAGATAGTGACACATCAACTCTTAATGCAGACATCAAAGTGTGCAGCTTTGCTAAAGAAGTTGAGGAAGAAGATGAAACTAAGCAACCTATATTCCCCTGTGAGAAATGTACCCAATGTTTTACTCAAGAATCTGATTTACAGGTACAATTTTAATCAATAATACTTCTGAAGTGCTTATATCTGTTTTCAGGTTCATGAGAAAACACACAAAAAGTCTGAAGATAAGAGACACATTTGTAAAGTGTGTCAAATGGTCTTTGCAAGTGCAAGCACACTTTGCCGACATGTAAAGGTAAGTTTTCATTTAATATTTCATACATTCTAATTATATAAATTATTTTAGTCACATGGAGGTGCCAAGAGACATTTGTGCACAGAATGTGGTAAGGGCTTTTCAAGGTCTGATGATCTAACAAGACACATAAGAACACACACAGGAGAAAGGCCATTTTCCTGTAAATTATGTTCAAAGTCGTTTGCCCAATCGTTTCGACTCTTGGAGCACATCCGGGCGCACAAGGGGGAGAAATCATTCGTCTGTCCAACTTGCGGAAAGGCGTTTTGTCGATACACCAGTTTTAGGGTGCACATGAAGATTCACACTGGCGTTAAGACACACACCTGTAATTTATGTGGAAAAAAGTAAATGATAATTTTATTGTTTTACATTAAAATAATGAATAAATGGCTTGCAGACTATGTGGTTCGGGTTCCTTGGCAATACACATGAAAACTCACACTGGACTGAAAGACCACATCTGTCCATATTGTGGAAAAGGCTTCACAACCCCCAGCAATTTAAATATACACAAAAGAACACACACAGGAGAAAGACCGTATGTGTGTAACACATGTGGAAAAGGTTTTCCAGACCCGTCCAGGTTAACAGTCCACAGTAGATGTCACACTGGAGAAAAACCCTACGTTTGTAAAGTATGCAACAGAGGTTGTGTAAGTTCGTCACAATTAAAGAAGCACATGAGAATACACACAGGAGAGAAGCCTTATTCATGCACACTTTGTCCAAAAACGTTTCCTAGGAGTGAAGATTTGAAAATTCACATTAAAACACATTTGGGTATGTCATTTCTGATTTAAAAGCATTGGTAAAAATTTGGTTAATTTTTAGGTGATAGGAGTCATATTTGTGGGTTCTGCAATAAAGGATTTTATCAGACTTCGACTTTGAAAGTACATATGAGAATACATACTGGAGAGAAACCATATGAATGTAAATATTGTCATGAAGCATTCTCACAAACAGGTCCATTATCAAATCATATAAAGAAGTATCACAATAAAGTTGCTAAAGTAACTACCACATCAACCAATGCATAACACAAAGAATTGAAACAAAAACAGATTTTTAGAGATGAATGATCATTCAAAATCCTGTTATTAAGTATGGATTTTAGTACTATGTAATATGATGAGTTTGTGAAGTACTTTTAAATGAGTAGATGGTATTTATTATTTGTAATTTTAAATGACTGACTAAAGAATATGTATTAATTTTACACAAATTATGTTGATCAAAATTTGTATAAATATATTACGAATATAATTTGATATATACACTAATTGTGTTATTTATTAAAATATTCAATTCCGAAAAATTCCAATAAATTTTTAAAAAATTTTTCCAATAAAATTTTATACATCTCTGGAATGTTAGATAATGAACCAGCTGGCAACATCGCAAATCTGAATTTATGCTTCCTAACCTCAGTTTCTACCCGTTACTCAATGTATAAGGCATAAATCAAATAAAAATGTCCAAAGCCGCCGACAAAGCATTGAGTTTATTGCGCGCCCTCCCCAGGCTAACGCTGGGCAACATCAGAGACAATCCGGGCAGCAGAAGGGTAAATATAAACGTCTAACTAACCTAATCTAATTGAAGTGCTTGTAGTGTCGCAAAAGGGGCAGAGGCCAACACGGCGGTGACAAACATGGTGCTGGCAACAAGGGATCCGGCCAGAGGCAGAATTACATGCGATTGGGCTACGAAACCGGCAATAATCCCTTTTATTTGAGGTTCCCCCATGAACCGTACTACAAGGGTCACCAGTATATATAACTTTTATGATGTATGTTGAACAAATATTTATAATAAATGTTTTAGTTTGAGGCGACAATACCCACCTTTATCTTTGTTGGATTTGCAAAAAATGATTGACTCGAACAGGTTAGACAGCTCAAAACCCATTGATTTGGTTGCTCTATTGAACACTGGCTTATACAAACTGTTCCCTGACCAAAAACAATTTGGTGTGAACTTAACTGATGAAGGGGCTGACCTTTTTAAGTCCAAAATTAACATAGAAGTCCAATGGGCTAGTGAATTAGTAATTGCAGCCATTGAGAAGAATGGAGGAGTCATTACTACAGCCTATTACGACCAACATAGTATCCAAGCAATGTTAAACACCAAAAAATTCTTTGAAAGGGGCATCCCAATACCCAAAAGAATGATACCACCACCAGATGCACTTGAATATTACACAGACCCGGCAAACAGGGGTTATTTGGCTGATCCCGAGAAAATATCGCAGGAGAGATTGGTTTTGGCCCAGAAATATGGCTACACGTTGCCTAAGATTGAGGAGGACAAGGAATATGAGGTTTTGACAAAGAGGAAAGACCCCAGGCAAATTTTCTTTGGCTTAAACCCAGGCTGGGTTGTCAACTTGAAGGAAAAAGTTATTCTCAAGCCCCAAGATGAAGAACTGGTTGAATATTATAAGTCATAGATTGTTGTTGTATAGTTGAAATAAATTAGTTACTAAAACCTTATTTTTCCCTTAAAATTTGCCTTAATAAATAAATAATAAAATAATATTAATACAACTTGTTGGATAATAAAACGTTGAAAATATATGAAATTTATTTGGCATAAAATACTTTTTACAAAATATATATGATTAATAAAAAATTAAAAATAAAAAATTCATTATTGAGCACAGCATGGCAATTTCAAGTTTAGAGGCTGGTCATGGCCGGAGGCCTGGCGTACGCCTTGGGTATGAACCCGTACTTCCTGGTTTTGGGGGCGTAGGCCCACAGCCACCCGTCCACCGTTTGATTGTTCAGATCCGCATAAATCCAGTCGCCCCTGCGTACGGTCAGGTCGTCCGGCGCCTGTGCCTTGTAATCGTAAAGCATCACCAGTTCGGTGCCGTGGTACCGCAAATCGTCCGCACTGGACGTCGTTAAAGCATGAGAATTCGTCTGATTGGCGAAGCCGCCACCGCAATTTTGATTAGTCGCATTCAAGTGTCCTTGTATCACATTATCGGCCGGGTATACAAAGCCTGAAGGTATGAAACCCTCCTGGCCATCACTACGCACGATCCAGTACCAATCTGGATCCTCCCTGTTCAACACTGGAATTGAAAACGTTCAGTTTTTGATGGTTTACGTGGTTAAGTAACGAGTACCTGTGACGAATTCGCCCCTTTCAACGGAGACGTCGTTTTCGTCGCGTGCTATGAAGGTGTAGAGAACAATGTACCTGCCTGAAGGGTCCTTGGAAAAGGGGGACATATCAGGTTCTGAATGGATGCTGACGGGCGAGGCGGCGCCGGTGCCGTGCTTCTTACCCAGCGAGTCGCAGTCACTTGTGTCCACACCTGCTGCATCACTAAAAAAAAATGATTTAATTGGGAATCCAATTAGATAACAATTATGCATTTATTTGATTTGGCTCAATTACCATTCAAGATTAGTGTCAGAGCTGTCACCAGAAGCTAGCTGGGCCTCCCTGGGAAGCTTTTTCTTGATGGCCAGCTCAGCCAAGTGATTATTGTAGGGGGTGCAGTATGAGTAGGGTATGAATCCCTCCTGTCTTGTGTCCAGGTCTATCACATAGACCCAGTCGTTTTCACGGTATAAAATATTAACAATCTAAAAAATTGTAACTTAGAAGTGGTACCAAAGAGTAAATTGATGTGAGCTTACTTGTCCCCTTTTGACTTCAAGTTCATCATCTACACAAGGTGTGAAGTCATGCAGCACCACCATTTTACTGTCAGGAGACAGTCCATGTTCCTTTTCAATGCCAACCCTGACGAGGGTCTCAATACTGGCGGAGCCGGTGATCCGGCCCATTCCCGGGGTGACCCCATTTGTCCTTGCCAGATCCTTTTCCAGATCAACACTGGAAGCTACAAAGACATTTCATTCATCAATCCTTTTATCTTACCCCCTTTATATCTAGTGACAACTAAGTTGCCCAGATCCAATAAGATTTTACAGTAAGAACCCGGACAAAAAGATGCAAGTGGAATAACTGTAAATCCTACTGTACGAAAAAAACCAGCTCTTCAAACGTCCAAAACACGTACACAAACCAAATGGGTTTGCAAAAACCACCGATAAAACTGAGACGGCGTCGAATTGGAACAATGGATAAGCCTACTTACATTTTTTCTTTTTGCCCCTGCGTATACGGACGGGGCATAGAAATGCCATTTTTTCCGAGATTTGTTTACATCATTTACGAACGATTAGCAACGAACGCACTCCACTCACGGCGAACACAATGACCCCGTATCCTTCATAATTATTGAGCCAAACTCTAGTTTGCCTTTGACTGTTTCAGTGCAGTAAATAAAAACAGTTAATGAAATGAAAGTTCCCAACAGGTGACTTGCCTTACCTGTTGTGAGGCCGCTGCGGTTTGAAATGTGGCGCGAAACAATAGGTCTTGAGCTAACAATTTTTTTTTAAATGTTTTTAACTATAATAAAATCTCCAACTATCGATTAAAAGAACTTAAATAAATAAAATAAATAACTTAAATACTACTAATTTACTTATACACGTTAGATGAAGTTAAGAACTGGAGAGAAAAAAGCAATAGCAAAACAAAATAATTGTTAATTTATCTTGTTCTTCTTAAGTCAAGAAAGTTATGAATTGTTATAAACTTCGAATTTTAACAAGTAGAAATTTAAATATTGATAAATATTAAATATAATGTAATCTTGATAAACCAATCAGATTTTCTATGCTTAAAAGTATATTTTTTCCGTAATATTAAACAACTTAACTATGTTAAAAAACTAATTACATTTTTTTAAAACATGGATATTGTCTCACTATTGTAATTCTAAAAAATAATAGTTAATATTTTTTATAAATAATATGAAAAACTTCTAATCTAATCAGATATTTTTAAGCTTAAAATATTTACTTTTTTAACTATTATTTCGAAGAATATAAAAAATATAAAAATATTCAAAATTTTAAATATTTTTATCATAACATTCATAATTTAAATTATTTAAAAAATATACAGATATTTTATACAAAAAATTATGTTTCTCCATGATATTGAGATCAAATACTATTTAGAAAACTACAAAAATAAGCTTCAGGAGATTTTAATGCTGAAGTAAAAAAGAAACTCAGAAAATATTAAAATAAGTAAATTAACATAAATAAAATAAATAAAATATATGAAATGAATAAAATAAATAAAATAAGTAAAATAAATAAAGTAATAAATAAAATAAATAAAATAAATAAAATAAATAAAATAAATAAAATTAATAAAATAAAGAAAATAAAATAAATAAAATAAATAAATAAAAGGTAAATATTTTTTTATATTATTTGAAATTTTTATATTAATTTAATACATTTTTTAAATATCAATTAATGCGTTGATCTTAATATCTTAAAGTAACAATTTACTTTTTTTAATATATTTAGAATTTAAATTATCAATTCTCATTTTTTAAGCTTAATATTTCAAATTTTATAAATTTAAAATAACAATTTTAACTTTATTTTATTTAAATTGATATTTTTAATTATTTTACTTTAATATTTTAAATCGAATATAATTTTTTATAAGAAAACATGTTAAACTTGTCTGAAAAATAAAAAAAATAAGAATCTAATCCTGACGATCCAGACAGATATTTTGTACAAAAAAATATTAAATTATTATTAAAAAATACTAATTATATTTTTCTAAAATGTGCATATTTAATTACGATTGTATATTTAAAGTTTACATATTTTTTATAAGAAGACATGTTAAGCTTGTTTGAAAAATAGAAAAATAAGTATCAAATCATGACGATCCAATTAGATTTTTATACAAAAAATTATGTTTTCCTTCGACAAAGACAACCTAAATTATTGAATATTTAATTAATATTGTATATCTAAAATTTACATGTCATTATTTTTTTATACGAATGTTAAATGTTAAATCTATCAGAAAATAAGAAAAATAAGTATTTATTTTCAGTTATCTAATTAGATTTTATGTTTATTTAATATGTTCTTCCATAATATTTAAAATAGCTACTATTTAAAAAAATGCAATTATAAACTATATTTTACTAAATTGTAAATATTTCATAACTGTACTATACCTAAAATTTACATAAGTCATTATTTTTTTACAGAAAATATGTTAAGCCTGTCCGAACATAAAAATTATAGTTAAACAGTCCCAATTTGATAAACGACATTTTTCCCAAACCTAATCAATAATTACGTCGATACAAAAGACATTTTATTAGCATACTTCACGTGATTTATGTGTTTATAATCTACGTGAAAAAAAAAAAAATTAATGTTGGCGCAGTCATCTCCGATGGTTCGCCCAATACATCACCAAAACGAACAGAATAAAAAAAACGAAAATAAAATTAATGGACGGACAAATTCGTGGCCGGTGGGACGATATTATCATTTAAAAACTTAATTTAGATAATAAATTCGTGCCGTATTGACGAAAGTGCATAGTAATCAGTGAAAGTTCTTCGCCGGACGATCCGATGCTCGAGACTATTTTCCCGGTGTCTAGTCCAGCGCCAGTGGCGTTGCGCCCGAAAACATTGACCTTGGAGTTACCCCACTGGTTATTTTTTGTTTATTGATTTTTAGTTAAATCCGAAAAAATCACTTTATGCGAAGTAAAATCCAGGAGATTTAAATGCTGGAGTAAAAGGGAAACCCAAAAAATATTAAAATAAGTAAATTAAGATAAATATATTAATTAAAATAAATAATAAAATAAATGAATAAAAGAAATAAAATAGATAAAATAAATAAAATAAAGTCAAATCCGAAAAATAACGTTTTTCAACATAAACTCTAGGAGATGTTAATGCTGAAGTAAAAAAGAAACCCAGAAAATATTAAAATAACTAAATTCAAATAAATATAGTAATTAAAAATATAAAAACAATAAAAAAATAAAATAAATAAATAAAACCTAAATAAAAAAACAATAAAAATAAAATAAAATAATAAATAAATAAAATATATAAAATAAATAAAATAAATAAAATAAATAAAATAAATAAAATAAATAAAATAAATAAAATAAATAAAATAAATAAAATAAATAAAATAAATAAAATAAATAAAATAAATAAAATAAATAAAATAAATAAAATAAATAAAATAAATAAAATAAATAAAATAAATAAAATAAATAAAATAAATAAAATAAATAAAATAAACAAAATAAATAAAATAAATAAATAAAACGTAAATATTTGTTTATATTATCTGAAGTTTTTATATTAATTTAATACATTTTTTAAATATTAATTAATACATTGATCTTAAGATCAATTTATATTAATATTTTTAGAATTTAAATTATCATAAATGGAATAAATGGAATAAATGGAATAAATGGAATAAATGGAATAAATGGAATAAATGGAATAAATGGAATAAATGGAATAAATGGAATAAATGGAATAAATGGAATAAATGGAATAAATGGAATAAATGGAATAAATGGAATAAATGGAATAAATGGAATAAATGGAATAAATGGAATAAATGGAATAAATGGAATAAATGGAATAAATGGAATAAATGGAATAAATGGAATAAATGGAATAAATGGAATAAATGGAATAAATGGAATAAATGGAATAAATGGAATAAATGGAATAAATGGAATAAATGGAATAAATGGAATAAATGGAATAAATGGAATAAATGGAATAAATGGAATAAATGGAATAAATGGAATAAATGGAATAAATGGAATAAATGGAATAACTGGAATAAATGGAATAAATGGAATAAATGGAATAAATGGAATAAATGGAATAAATGGAATAACTGGAATAAATGGAATAAATGGAATAAATGGAGTAAATGGACTAAATTAAATAAATGGAATAAATGGAGTAAATGGAATAAATGGAGTAAATGGAGTAAATGGAGTAAATGGAGTAAATGGAGTAAATGGAGTAAATGGAGTAAATGGAGTAAATGGAATAAATGGAATAAATGGAATAAATGGAATAAATGGAAAAAATGGAAAAAATGGAATAAATGGAATAAATGGAATAAATGGAATAATAAACAGAATAAATAGAACAAACAAACAGAATAAATAGAATACAATATGTAGAATAAATAAAAAACAAATCAATTTATGACGTTTTCAAAAAAAAAAAAACAAAAAAAATTGAGAAAGTGTAATCCTGATAATTTGTTGTTCATAATGATTAAGTATTTAAATGAATTCTAGACAATAATTGAAACACAAGGTACCAATAAGACAAAATAGAAGTTTAATGAGTAATTTTCTACTTCATTTTATGAATGAAATCTGCTATTGTTATGTCAACAAAAACAATTTCATAGTTTAATTCAAATTTATATGGTCAGAATGTTCAGAGAAGAAGAATCAGGAAATGATTAACAAGAAATTATGATCACAATCAATTTTGTTGTTTTGCTATTTGTACCTTTCCAAATTTAATTCATCACTTACAATTAAATCGTTCTTAACAGTTGATAAATATTTATTTACATAAATTATTCACCGTTATAACCGAAATTGTGTATAATTTATTTTCATCGAAACAATTAAAATAGTCATCAGCCAAAAATTTATCTCCGAAATCGCACTTTTACCGGTAAATTATTCGAGTCGCGTGCATCATAAATATTGTATTATACGCACCCCGCGCTTAATTTTGGCGACGTGCCCAACAAATCGGACGGCCGTTGAATTTTGAGTTCGTCGCAAATTCCCACACACCCACATCCATACGTTTGGTTCATTTCGGGATATTTGCATAGGTAAACAATTGTTAGTGGTCAATCTGAAACGAATCATTCCTTTTTATTGGTTTGAGCCCTTCAGTATTGATTAATTATTGACCACCTAGAATATTTTTAATCAAAACGTATCAATGACACCAGTTTAAAAACTTGTGTCGCATTTTTTTTGTTGAAGTTTTAAGTTTTCTATCGATCCAAACGTTAAATTTGAGTTAAAGAAGCCACAGAAGAAAGTTTCTACACTTTTAGTGCAAACTAGTGTAATAATTATACCTTGTTTGATATTTTTTATCGGTCCTCTTTTGACGGATGTACCAAATTAATTCAATTGCACACTTCACGACAAAGTGCTAATGTGTGTTGAAATTATGCAAATTCAATTCAGGAGACTTAAAAAGTGAAATTGAATTAAACGAAGAAAGTAATTAGTGTTTTCCTAACTCGAGTACCCTCGATACAGTTCTGTTCACTGAACAATGGAGATGGAGATGATTAGCTCGAGGGGATCACGTCCACTTCAGCCAAATAATCGTTTGAACAACTATTATATCTTATGTGAATCGTACCCCAAAATTTAAAATGTAGATAATAATGTACATTCTTTTGCTGTTAGGTAATAAATTAAAGGAAAAAAATGCACTTCCACAACAAATAAATGGAATTCAAGTGCTTTCTAATCTGTGATTGATATGAACTTACATAAAAGAGTTGAAAAATTTGCGTGGGACCCGTCCTAAAAATACATATTGTTGCCCAAGCTTGTAATTGATATGGTCGACAACACCAACCGTGATTTCGATTGTCGTCCGGAATATTTAATTGAAACGTCAACTTTTAATTAATCGCCGATTTTATTACAGAGACACAAAATAATTTAATGCACATTATTAATTTAATGTTATTGCTGATAGTATTTGTGAAAATTTCACTGTTATTCGCTTTCCAAGGTGTCAACAACTAAATAAGTTATTATCTACGTAAAATTGCTTTACAATTAAGTTATTAAAATACATGTTTCCGCATAACGGGCACCCCTATATTTATTTCAAAAATTAACAAGTAAAATCATTAGATTTGTTATTGAATATTGAAATTTTGATGCATTTTTGTGTGGGTTTTTGCAAATTAGTTTGATAATTATAATTTGAATATTTTAAATTATCATTATCAAAATTGTATAAAGTTTCTAAAATTGAATATTAATTTAATAAAATATTAATGAAAAAGGTTTAAATATAATATGACCAAAGGAATACTTAAGGACAAACTGTTAATTGTTCTTTGACTTTTTGAAGGCACATAACACTGATTCTATATTTTAATAACAATAAAATGTAACCAGAAAAACGAATGTAATGTGTGATCTTTACTTTCTCGTATGTTCTTTAATAAAAGTATTAAGTATATGGTAAAACTAATATTATTTATTTTCTAAAATAGTAAAATATGTTTTATTTAATGTATTATTAATATTTAAAAATGTTTTTTATAGACAACATAATATCTTTGTACATAAACGGTGTAGGGATGATGTAAATATTTATTTTTATTGCACTTTTATATATTTATCTACAACTATATTCTAATCACATATTTTTTAAGAAGTTTTGAATAAAACCTTAACTTAAATTGTATTTTAATATTTTTTCAATATTATTTTAGGTTTATATTTATTTACATTTTTAATAATTAACCAATTATCACTTTATTTTAAATTATTCCTTTAATATTACAATTTATTTTATTATTTTAATTCTATTTAAAACAAAATCATTAATTAAAATTTGTCAATTACAATTTTTTAAGTAGTGGAATATTTTTTTTTATTGTATTTTTAGATATTTTAATTATTTTTTACAGTTTACAATTTTATAAATGTTAGTGAAATATTTATTATAATTTAATACAAAATATACTTTGAAAAAATGTAATTAATTAATGGCATCATTAATTTTTTTCAAACAATATAATTTTTATTTATGATTTTGTAAAAAAAATCTTAATTTTAGATTTGATAGTTTAATAGATTTTATGAGTTAAAATTATCAAGTTGTCATTTAATATATATTATAATTTTTTTTTAATAATAAAGATTCTCTGTATTATTATAGATTTTTCTTATTTTATTAAAAATTATTTAAATGTTTCTTTCAGTATTCAGTAAGTTATTAATATTAATATTATTTATAATTAATATTTTTAATTAGTTTTTTAAAATTATAATTATGTATTTGTTAAAATTAGAACAAAAGAGAACATTAGTAATTAATTAGTAAAATAAAATGTTTCAGGTTAAATAAATTTATACATTTTCAAGTGACAACTATTACTAATTTCTTTTTTTAATTTGAAAAACTATTTTAATAAATTATCACATTATTTTAAATATTTTTTTATATTATTTTTAGTACTATTTAAAACAAAAGTAATAACTAAATTTTGTATTATTTGTTATATTTTATAATTTACTACTATTATATTATTTTTAATTCTATAATATTTGAGTTGTTAATTAACATTTCTTAGTTTAAATGGACACATTTTATGATTAAAATATTTAATTATTTAATCTATTAGGCTAAAACATAATTTAAACTATAATATTTTAGATTTTTAAGTAATAACATTAATATTTTAAGTAATAACATTAATATTAACTTAAATTATTTTGTTAATATTTAATATATAATTTTGTTAATAGAATTTATTATTATGTAAAACTAAAATATTTATTTGATTATTAAATTTATTATTAAATTTTAATTTAAATATAATTATTATATTTTTCAATCCAATAATTTATAATATTATACAATTTTTTATATCATTTTTATTAATAATTAAATTTAGTAATATTTGTGTAATATTATTCATAATATTTTTCAATTTCCTATTTTTATATTATTTTTAATTTTATAATATTTAAAACAAGATCATTCATTGACATTTGTTGGTTTAAAGAAACATATTTTTTGATTGAAATATATAATTATTTAATATATCAGGCTAAAATTTAATTTAAATCATAATTTTATTTTTAATAAAATTAATTAATTATTACTCTATAATATTTTAAATTGTTATGTAATAACTATTTATTTAATTATTAAATCTTAATTTAAATATATTATATAATTTAATATATATTTTATATTTTTTAGTCTAATAATTTTCAATATAATTTAAAATGTTTATATTATTTTGAAAAATTATTTTAATAAATTATCACATTATTTTAAATTAATTTTTTAATATTATTTATTTTTTATATGATTTTTAGTACTATTTAAAATAAAAGTAATAATTAAATTTTGTATTATTAGTGTAATATTCATATTTTATAATTTACTATTATTCTATAATAATTAAAGAAATCTTTAATTAAAATTTATTGATTTAGAGGGACACATTTACTATATTTTTAGATATTTTTCTAATATTGTTAATAAATAATTATTTTTTAATTTTAGTAATTAATTAGTAAAATAAAATTTTAAAATATTAATAAATAAAAATATGAAAATTTTTAATGTACATTTTAATAATTTATAATATTTTACAATTTTATAAATCTTAGGAAAATGTTATATTTTTTACATAATTATATTATATTTTTTTATAAAATTTTTTATTAGGTAGTAATTTTATATTTATATTCTAATAATAATAATAATTTTGATATTTTTTAAATTATTCTTTTAATATGTTATAATTTATTTCTTATTATACCTTTATTTCTGTTTGTACTATTTAAATCAAAAGCACTATTTAAATTTTATAAGCATAACTTTTATAATGTTTAAAATTAAAGGAGTATTTAAATTATGAAACATACATTTAACTAAATTTCCATTTATATTTTTTACAAAAAATGTGACATTATTTTAAATTTATCTTTAAATATTTCATAATTTATTAAATTTATAATATTTTTAATATTATGTAAAATTAAATTATTAATTATGTCCTTTCAAACTCTTTATAATTAAATTATATTTATGTATAAAATAGAAGAAAATTTTACTAATTAAATAATGAAATAAAATTTTTTAACTATAAAAGTTTATTCTTTATTATTATGAAAAAATGATCTTATGTAATATATTTTATAATTTATCATTTTATAAACAATCATTAAAATTTATAATCTAATAATTAATTAATAATCTATTAAAAATAATAATATATATATATTTTTTTTCATAAATATAATTTTTTAAGTAAGAGTTTAATTTAAGGTCCAATTTTATGTTTTTTAATAATATAATATATTTTCTATGTATTTTCAATTTTTTAAATTATATAAATTATATTAGAATATTTCATTATATACTTAAATTTAAAACTAAAAATTATTAATAATTTTTAAAACAATATGTGACTCCTTTTTTTTATTTTTAATTTACACTATTTATGTTCAAAGAAATTGTTATCGTATGTTGGGTCGGTTCCACCCCAATTGTCCCCTTAAAACTCGACTGTTTGAAATAGTAAAAAATCACGAAAAATTCCCAGACACCGCAGACGCCGAAGTGGTACCACCACCCGAATTATTTCTTTATACGTTCACCTGAGCTGTCACAGTCGGCGCGTAACAAAGTGACCCACTGTCCCCCACTATGGCGCTAGAAATAAGTAGGTTCCTGTATAATGTGCGGCTAGGCGCGCATACCTACACGACGAATTTTTGAGTGGTGCACATTGTTTCAGTACTTCAGACCCTGTCCGTACGAAATGGTTTCATGGACCGTATACAGTGCGTTCAGTGTATCGCGTGCATAGTACTCGCATCCTGTACATAGTGCGGCGTCTAAAGTTGTTGGTGCCGGTTTGTTGTGTGAAATACAATTGAATTCGCTTTCCGGTCGAGAAAAAGAGAATTAACATTTTATGAGAGATTAAAGATGATCGTTCGCACCGTAAGTGTTGTTTATATAATTTTCGGTTTCAGTTAATTAATACTTGTTTTATTGTTAGGCGCGTTGCATTAACAATAAACTCTCGGTTTATACTCACGATGTGCGGATTGTTTTAAATTCACCTGCACATGTATGGAATAAATCGCTATTGTTGAATTAAACTAGATATTTTTATGCGATGTACACTTTTCTTAAGTCAAATAATATATAATAATATACTGGAACTAACTATTATTGATTTCTCTTCAAAATAAAAATTTATATGTCAATATTTATGAATAAGAATATATTAAATTAATTAATAAAAATTAATTTAAAAACATAATAGAAAATTGATGGGATTATTTGGTTATTGAGATATTTTATGCCCCACAATTATTCTTAAATCAAATAAGAAATATGGTAAAACAACTTTTATTGATTTCAATTCTAAATTAATTGAGTATTTATAGAGTACCTAGAGTACTATCATATTTTCACTTAAATTATATATTTTTATACTCGTAAATTTAGAGGGACACATTTTTTATATTATTTTAGAATATTTAATTAAATTTTATTATTTTATTAATATTTAATTTAAATTAAAAAAGGAAAATTTTAGTAATTAATTAGTAAAACAATCTCGATAATGTGATAAAAAAATTTCAGGAGAAATATTTTTTTCACATTACCGCCAATAAATAAATAAAAAGTAACTATTTAAATTAAGAAATATGGCAAAACAACTTTTATTGATTCCTCCTCAAAATATAATTGTCAATAATATTTATTGATTGATTTAATTAATTGAAAAACATACTTTTTAATTTTAACTCTAAATTATAATAATTGAGTTTTTATAGAGTACTACCATAATTTTACTTAAACTATATATTTTTATACTCTGCAAAATTTTCTTAAGTGAAGAAAGAATTTATGGAGAAATTTGTTTTATTGATTTCTCTTCAAAATAAAATTATATGATGTATCAATAGTTAATATTTAGAATTAATTGAAAAACATATTTTTAATGTTAACTGTAAAAAATGTGGCTATTTGGTTATTGAGTGTCTATAGAGAAAGAATTTATGGTAAAACTACTTTTACTGATTGTGCCTCAAAATAATTTTTTAAGTATCAGTACCTAATATTTAGGGGAATTAATTAAAAAATATATTTTTTAATGTTAACTGTAAAAAATATGATTAAATGGTTATTGAGTATCTATAGAATACGTAGAGTACTATTTTGACATAAACAAGATATTTTTTAGCCCTACAAAATTTTCTTAAAATAAGTAAGAATTTATGGTAAAACTACTTTTACTGATTGTGCCTCAAAATAATTTTTTAAGTATCAGTATTTAATATTTAGGGGAATTAATTAAAAAATATATTTTTTAATGTTAACTGTATAAAATATGATTATATGGTTATTGAGTATCTATAGAATACATAGAGTACTATTTTGACATAAACAAGATATTTTTTTGCCCTACAAAATTTTCTTAAATCAAGTAAGAATTTATGGTAAAACTATTTTTGTTGATTTCACTAAAAAAATAAAATTTTATGTATCTGCAGTTAATATTTAGAAGAATTAATTGAAAAACTGTAAATAAATGTGATTATATGGTTATTAAGTGTCTATATTGTACATAGAGTACTATTTTGACTTAAACTAGATATTATTATTATATTTTATAATGTTAACAATAAATGAATATGATTATTTGGTTATTGAGTATTTATAGAGTACCTAGAGTACTATTTTGGCTTAAATGAAATATTTTTATACCCTACAAAATTTTCTTAAATCAAGTAAGAATAAGACTTTTCCCAATATCTCTGTGTATTTTTTAATATGAAAAAAAAAAATCAAAATAAAATGTAATAAGTATACTAGTATATTTATTTAGTGTATTTTTAATGTTTTTAATTGTTCAGTGAAGAAAATTAATAACTTGAATATTTAATTTAACGAAAAAACTTTGATAGGTTTAACATTTAAATGTTAAATGAATGTAAACTTTAATTTATAAATATATTTAAAAAAATAACATTTAATTTTAAGTAATTATTTTTATAATGAAAAATTAGTAAAAAGTAATAGTATCTAAATTTTGGGGTTTTTGGATATTTATATTTATTTTATATTTTATAAAAAATATATATATTTTAGGAAGAATTTTAATAGAAGTATAAATAGAACAAAATATAAATAAATGTATTAATTTTTATATTATATTTTACATATATTTTTAAAATTTTTCAAAAAATGTGAAATATAAAAAAATAATAAATATAAATAATATATTTCTATTAAAATATTTTATAAAAATTAATTATAATTTAATTTTATATAATATGTATATTTATATTTATAGATTAAATTTTACACTTTTAAATATACATATAATATTTTATAAAATTAAATTATAAATTATTTTTTATAATATAATCAAATATAAATATGAAATAATAAATTTTAAGTTAAGTTTTTTTAACGAATACATTGTTTGTAATTAAAAACCATGTAAATTTTGCTATAAGGTTGACATTTCCTAAATTATCCAGTACTATGTGAGTACTACCAACAATTCAGTGATTATTACTAAAAATTACCTACAAACTTTGGAAATACTTGTTATAGTAGTTATTAGGGAGAGGGAACTTTTCATGATCTCACTGTATATTTTTTAATATGAATAAAATTTTTTAAAATTACTAAAAACATAAATAAATAAATTTAATCTATATAATATTTTGTGTAATTAAATTTAATTATTTTAATAGAAATATAAATATAGTTAATTACATTTTTCCTATTTTTTATTTTTTGAAGTTGTTACAAGGAAAGGTCGTCAAGTCCTCTGTTATAAATGTTTTAATAAAGATCTGGAATTTAAAACCATGTAAATTTTGCTATACCTAAATTGACGCCCCAAATTGATGAGTACCATTAGAGTACTATCAATTATTCAGTATTTTTTAATAAAAAATTCGACATTTACACAAAAAAATATATGTAAAATATAAAATAAAAATTAATATGAATAAAATTTATTAAGATAAATTTAAAACAATTAAATAAATATATAAAATAAAAATAAATGCACTATTTAAAAATTAAATTTATATAATTAAATGTCAAAATTTCTTAAGTTTGTAATTATATGCTTATTACATAAATTTTTAGCATTTCTTTAATCACAATTAAATATAAGTATAAAGTATACAAAACATTTTATGGTTTTTGCTTTCTCGTTAAGAGAAAGCCTCTTCTAAAATATGTAATTATTTGATTATTTACAAAATAAGATTGAATATTTATTCATTCATTCACAACTGTGAACATACCAAATCTACAACACGTCAGTCACATACCCGAAATAATATATTTCATCACTTGCTAATAGTAATTTTTTAAAAACTATAAACAGCCCATTGTCCTTATCTCCATAAACAAACGCGAATAAATTAATTTCCGACTCAAACTTGACCTTGTTAATGCGCCATATACATATCGTAATAGCCTGAATTAAAAAAAATTCATTGAGAAACGGTAGTCGCCGGTGTGTTGTCATTCCTTTTTAAGGAAGAAACGATTTAACGCTTACAGAACACGGCACTATTGCACATCATTCGATATTAATATTTTCCGAATAGTACCAGGATGTGATTTTAAATTAAAAATAAAACAATAGAAACGGTAGAAAACACTTTCCATTTTTTAAATTTCGAACCGTATACACGTTCCGGTTTCGATTTGCACGGGTCGCAAATGTCGCAACGCAGCATCCGCGGTCCATGTCCGAAGGATTGTTTCCAGAAAAAATCGATTTGCAGATTGATAAGAACAATGGGGGAGTGGAAAATCAGGTGGAACAGGTCGATTTTACGATTTGTTGGCTAATTTTTTGTTTTGCGTATTTTATCTACGTCCTCAAATTAATATTTATGTCGGGTGTGCAATTATGCAAAAAGTGATCTTTTTATGCGATCTGTAAGATATGTAAAGTATTTATTCCTGCAGTCAAGTAATGTAAGTAATGACAGTCATAAAATATTATCTCGATTGTGGTAAATTATTGTCACAGAAAAGTATAGATTTATAGAAATATACGGGGTGATTCACTTAATTTATTCTATTCAATTTAAGTATGTTAAAATATACACGGTGTTCCATTAAAAATAACAAAATTATTGATGTTTAAAGATGAACAAAATTAAACGTAAATAATGAACACCTTGTATAAAATTTGTTAGTTCAAATAATAGCTCCTTATAGGATGGTCTATCGTTAATGTGTATATCAAAAATGTACTTTGTAGCATCAAAATTGATGGTTTTAAAGACATTTTAGTTAGGTCATCCATCTGTCAAAATTTTCTAAAAACAATTAATAACCCAAAAACTACTTGGTTTAAGTATAGAACATGGTATAGCCATTATATTTGTAATTACATGTAGAATTTAAAAATCTAAAAATATACAGGGTGTTCCGCTAAAAATAATAAAATTGTTGTCAGTTTCGGCTAAACCGGAAAAGAAATTTTGTTCAAAATATATTAGGAAAGTAGTTTCAATCATGTTATAATTATTATAAAAATTTCAAATCAATACGTTTTTCCGTTATTGTGATTTCCAATTAAAATATTTCCAATGTTAATTTGGTGGTTAAAACCAGAAGAGTAGTTTCATAATTATGTTTTAATTTAAACATGATTGGGCCAAAATTTATAGACATATGATAAAAAACAATTTTTAACTTTATTTTCTTATGGAGAAATTTAAAAAAAAATATATTTAGATTTTCTTTATTATTGGACACCTTGTATGTTATATTATTTATCAATTTTCCAACTATTAAAAATGGTTTAAAAATAAAAGAGATGGTGTATCTGATGAAGTGAAGATGAACATCCTCAAGGTCGTCCTAAAACTTGTACCAACGAAGAAATTAAGCAATATCTCTTCCAAAATTCTGTTACAGCATGTTTGTAAATAGGTCAGTCATAAAAGCTATGATGAAACAACCATTAGAAAGGGACTTCATGCAATGAATTTTATTAAAAAGTTGGTCAAATAAATTTCACATAAATTAAGTGAGGTTAACAAAATTAAAAGTTTGACAATTGACAATTGTCTTTTTGAATGCAACGCAAATGGGTCTTTTATTGATGATGATAATCAATTAATCAAATGTTAGCAGATTGACAAAGTTTATGAAAAACTATTTTTGAAATTTGAGGGACTATATTTTCTTCAGGAGAAAGTTCAGAAAAAAAAATATTTAGATTTTCTTTAGTGTTGGACGTGTTTTACCTACTCCTAAATTTTGAACGCCTGTTTTAAAGTGATCTCGTATATTATGGTATTTTAAATATTTTTATGTTTTTCCATGTTATTTATCTTCTATTATTTAAAACATTTTTTGGTTATAAAAGAAGATGCAGTAATAATGTGACAATGAAAGAATTCAAGATGAACAACTTCAAGGTCGTCCTAAAACTTGTACCAACGAAGAAATTAAGAAATGTCTCTTAAAAAATTCTGTTACAAAATGTTTGTAAATAAGTCTGTCATTAAACAGTGATGAATCAAGTATTAGAAAGAAACTACATGCAATGAATTTCATCAAAAAGTTGGACAAATAGATTACATATAAATTAAGTGAGGTTAACATAATTAAGAGTTTGGCAGTTGACAATTCTCTCCTTGCTTGCAAAGCAAATGGGTCTTTTATTGATGGTAATAATGAATTAATCAACTTTTTACTGTTAGCAGATTGACAAAGTTCATGAAAAACCATTTTTTTAGTTTGAGGCACTGTATTTTCTTCAGGAGAACTTTAGAAAAACATTTATTTACATTTTATTCCCTGTTGAACTTGTTCTACCTACTCCAAAATTTTGAACTCATGTTTTAGAGTTATCTGGTGTATTATAGTATTTTAAATATCTTTATGCTTTTCCCATGTTATTTATTTTCTATTATTTAAAACATTTTTTGGTTATAAAAGAAGATGCAGTAATAATGTGACAATGAAAGAATTCAAGATGAACAACTTCAAGGTCGTCCTAAAACTTGTACCAACGAAGAAATTAAGAAATGTCTCTTAAAAAATTCTGTTACAAAATGTTTGTAAATAAGTCTGTCATTAAACTGTGATGAATCAAGTATTAGAAAGAGACTACATGCAATGAATTTCATCAAAAAGTTGGACAAATAGATTACATATAAATTAAGTGAGGTTAACATAATTAAGAGTTTGACAATTGACAATTCTCTCCTTGCTTGCAAAGCAAATGGGTCTTTTATTGATGGTAATAATGAATTAATCAACTTTTTACTGTTAGCAGATCGACAAAGTTCATGAAAAACCATTTTTTTAGTTTGAGGCACTGTATTTTCTTCAGGAGAACTTTAGAAAAACATTTATTTACATTTTATTCCCTGTTGAACTTGTTCTACCTACTCCAAAATTTTGAACTCATGTTTTAGAGTTATCTGGTGTATTATAGTATTTTAAATATCTTTATGCTTTTCCCATGTTATTTATTTTCTATTATTTAAAACATTTTTTGGTTATAAAAGAAGATGCAGTAAGTAATAAAGTGACAATGAAAGAATTCAAGATGAATAACTTCAAGGTCGTCCTAAAACTTGGACCAACGAAGAAATTAAGAAATGTCTCTTAAAAAATTCTGTTACAAAATGTTTATAAATAAGTCTGTCATTAAACAGTGATGAATCAAGTATTAGAAAGAGACTACATGCAATGAATTTTATCAAAAAGTTGGACAAATAGATTACATATATATTAAGTGAGGTTAACATAATTAAGAGTTTGACAATTGACAATTCTCTCCTTGCTTGCAAAGCAAATGGGTCTTTTATTGATGATAATAATGAATTAATCAACTTTTTACTGTTAGTATATTAACAAAGTTCATGAAAAACCATTTTTTTTAGTTTGAGGAACTGTATTTTCTTCAGGAGAACTTAAGAAAAACATTTATTTACATTTTATTCCCTGATGGACTTGTTCTACCTCCTCCAAAATTTTGAACTCATGTTTTAGAGTTATCTGGTATATTATAATATTTTAAATATCTTTATGCTTTTCCCATGTTATTTATTTTCTAATAGTTAAAACATTTTTTGGTTATAAAAGAAGATGCAGAAAGTAATAAAGTGACAATGAAAGAATTCAAGATGAACAACTTCAAGGTCGCCCTAAAACTTGTACCAACGAAGAAATTAATCAATATCTCTTAAAAAATTCTATTGCATCATGTTTGTAAATAAGTCAGACATTAGAAAGAGACCACATGCAATGAATTTCATCAAAAAGTTAGACAAATAGATTTCATATAAATTAAGTGAGGTTAACAAAATTAAGATTTTGACAGTTGATAATTTTCTTCTTGCATGCAACGTAAATGGACTTTTTATTGATGACATGCGTCGAAAAATTGTTTAATTATGATAATTTTCTTTAGTCTAAATAATGGGTTGAAACTAGTAAATCTGGTGGAAGCACTTAAAAAAAGTTTTTAACCAAAAAAAAGTTTAATGACTGTATGATGAACTGATGGAGGAATTTTAATTGTTGACTAATTACCAAGAGGAGAAATAATCTATTAATTTTATCGACCTCAACATATAATTTGTCAAAACTGGGGACTGTAAAATTGGGAGAACAAAACCATAAATTTTATACTATACAAGTTAATAATAATAAAATAACTCATTGTACTGTGTGGTTTCCTGTCTATTTTTCATTTTTCGTGATAGTTCATGTTTATTGAGGACACAGTATATTAAATAACTAAGACACCATCACTTCCCTCAATGTGTGCAGTAAATATTGTGGCGTAACGCAAAACGAAACCGCAAGTCGGTTGATCATAAATCAGCTTGTGTTATTGTTATTCCTTCCATTCAACAAAGGTACGCACCTACGTATTACTTAATTTTCAAATAATTAACATGCAGTCGTATTATAACACTTCCGTTGGAAATTATTGCAATGCAAATTTTCCCAGTTTCCACACGTTTATCGGTTTTCAGTTGCGGCACCCATAAATCACAATAAAATTGTAAAAACACACGAATCATCTGACACACATAGATACACGTCTCCACTTATGTAAAAACAAAATCTTTTCTAATCCCACAAATAAATCACATTTTATTAAATTGTAAATCATTCCCTATTTATAACAGTCGTTGTCATATTAATTATAAAAATTTCTAATAGGTGGGTTACAATCGTTGTCTTCACTTTTCTTCTCTATCAGTGCAGATAAGACTTATGAGTGTCAAACTGAAAACGGGGACACCGATTGTCACCACGGGGGAATTCCATCTTTCACGTCAATAAATTAAATCGACACAAAAGTTTTGTTCTTATGTCACGACTTATTGTTTAAATTTTTTAGTTTTTTATAAATAAATTCTTTGCTGATCCGGTTGAACAACAGACATGTTATTATTGATTACATATTTAAATAATGATTTGCAATAAAAATAAAATTATTATGATACAGGTAATTAATTGGTTGATTAAACAAATAGATAAAGTTGAATAAATTAAAATCAGGCTGGTGGATAATTATTCCGGTGATTGTCATATCAAGTTCAAAGTTATATTCTATTATTAATTACAATAAAAAAAATTAATAAAATCAATAAACTAATCGGTAATGTTCATGGTCAAGTACAAGTGGTATTTGTGGAACTTCCGTTTAAAAATAAGAAAAATTAGAAATATCAGAAAAATTAGAAAAACTAGAAAAATTAGAAAATTTAGAAAAATTAGAAAAATTAGAAAAACTTACGAAATTTGAATAATTTGAAAAATTTGCAAATTAGAAAAATTGTAAAATTTTATAAAAATTTGAGAAATTACGAAAATTGAAAATTTTGGTAAATTTAAAAAATTTGAAAAATTTGAAAGTTTGAAAAATTTAAAAAATTTGGAAAATTTGAAAAATTTGAAAGATTTGAAGTTGGAAAATTTGAGAAATATGAAATATTTTAGAAATGTGAAAAAAATTTGAAAAATTTGAAAAAATTTGAAAAATTTGAAAAATGAAAAATTTGAAAAATTTGAAATATTTTAGAAATGTGAAAAACTTGAAAAAATTTAAAAAATATGAAAAATTTGAAAAATTGAAAAATTTGAAAAATTTGAAATATTTCAGAAATGTGAAAAACTTGGAAAAATTAAAAAAATTTGAGAAATTTGAAAAATTTGAGAAATTTGAAATATTTCAGAAATGTGAAAAACTTGGAAAAATTTAAAAAAATATGAAAAATTTGAAAATTTTGAAAAATTGAAAAATTTTGAAAAATTTGAAAAATTTGAAAAATTTGAAAAAATTTGAAAAATTTGAAAAAATTTGAAAAATTTGAAAAAATTTGAAAAATTTGAAAAAAATTTTGAAAAATTAAAAAAATTTGAGAAATTTGAAAAATTTGGAAAATTTGAAAAAATTTGAGAAATTGAAAAATTTGGAAAAATTTGAGAAATTTGAAAAATTAAAAAAATTTGAGAAATTTAAAAATTTGGAAAAAATTTTGAAAAATTAAAAAAATTTGAGAAATTTGAAAAATTTGAAAAATTTGAAAAATTTGAATAAATTTGAGAAATTTGAAAAATTTGAAAAAATTTTTGAAAAATTTGAAAAATTTGAAAAAATTTGAGAAATTTGAAAAATTTGGAAAAAATTTTGAAAAATTAAAAAAGTTTGAGAAATTTGAAAAATTTGAAGAATTTGAAAAATTTGAAAAAATTTGAGAAATTTGAAAAATTTGAAAAAAATTTTGAAAAATTTGAAAAAATTTGAGAAAATTGAAAAATTTGAAAAATTTGAGAAATTTGAAGAATTTGAGAAATTTGAAAAATTTGAAAAATTCAAAAAATTTGAAAAATTTGAAACTAAAAAATTAAAAAAATTTGATAAATTTGAGAAATTTGAAAAATTTGAGAAATTTGAAAAATTTCAGAGATTTGAATAATTTGGAAAATTTTAAAAATTAAAAAAATTGAAGAATTGGAAGAATTTGAAAATTAGAAAATTTTAAGAATTTGGGAAATTTGAAAAATTAGAAAAATTTTAAGAATTAAGGAAATTTGGGAAATATGAAAAATTATATAAATTTGGGAGATTTCAAAAATTATAAAAATTTGCAAATTAGAAAAATTAAAAAAATTTGAAAAATTATTTGAAAAATTTGAAAAATTATTTGAAAAATTATAAAAATTATTATAAAAATTATAAAAATTATAAAAATTATAAAAATTATAAAAATTATAAAAATTATAAAAATTATAAAAATTATAAAAATTATAAAAATTATAAAAATTATAAAAATTATAAAAATTATAAAAATTATAAAAATTATAAAAATTATAAAAATTATAAAAATTATAAAAATTATAAAAATTATAAAAATTATAAAAATTATAAAAATTATAAAAATTATAAAAATTATAAAAATTATAAAAATTATAAAAATTATAAAAATTATAAAAATTATAAAAATTATAAAAATTATAAAAATTATAAAAATTATAAGAATTATAAAAATTATAAAATTATTAATTACCATGAAAAATTTAATAAACTAATCAATAATGTTACTGGTCAAGTTTGTCACATCAAGTACACAAGTGCTGGTACCATTAAATTAGCTTCCGGTTATTTATATTGACAGTGCAAAAGTACCACCTATTACGATTTATTAACAGAAAAACAACGTGGGCGTCATCAACATGAAAACTGAAGGCTCAAGGCGATACACATTCTAAAAATCCAATAAAAATCATTACTATATTTATTAAATCAAGATCACAATAGATGTATGCAAGAATGCCGGCACGAAGGACAATAACTAAATTATTGTGACAAGCTCAATAAATAAGTGCACGCATAAATCCAACACAAGTGTGCCTCAGGGCACCGTATTTGGACCCATTGCATAAATTTCCTCAATCATTAATTATTAATTACACGCATTGATCTAAAATGTAAATAAACAATGAATTAAAGATGCCCCATTACCAACACGGTAATCTGTGCAAATCGGATTCTGTTGTGTGCAATAAACCAAAATAATTATCGTGCAAATGCTTTCTAAACTGTCTCTTCTTGTCCATTAAATCGATAAAAACCCATGGCAAATTATCAGCACCAAAAAATTTTAATTCATGGAAGGCAGTACCGACACGCACATGTGTCACTTAATTTAATATTTAACGAGAGATCTAAAAACTTTCCCTAAACATTGCGCACGATGAAATTATAACAATTTTTCCTTCTGTCAATCGAATGGTACTCGTAGTACCGTCATCCTAGACTTATTTGCAAATCGGAGAAATTTCCGAATTGGTATTCGACAGACGCGCCGGCAAGTCGGAGTTTATTGGGAAATGTAAATAAACATTTTACTTAACACGCACAGTTTTAATGTTAACCTAAAAAAATCACTTTCTTACCGTTTGAGAGGCCGTACATGCTAATCAGGCAAATTGTGCAGACGCTTTTAGAATTGCTTAGCGATTTACATAATGCCAAGATACAATTGGTCAACGTATTAGTAAGCTATTATTTAATAATTTCCTATTACAAGCCCACGAAGCCGAAGGATTCAGCCTTCGGTGTGGAACTGGAGTAGGTACCGCCGTCGCAAAATGAATCATCTCGAAAGTTAAATTAAATTATTCTGAGAATTTATTACGTTTTGAAACAGTCCCATGACCTTAAGACAAATATTGTCTATTGTCCTTTAAACTTTCTCCGACTGAATTTCGTCTGGTATGTTAAAATGAAATGAAATTCTTCAAGAAAAATTGTTTGTTTTGAATAGTTTTTTGGGACTTGGCCATTATTCAAATTTTTCCCTGTAAACACTTAAAACAATGCCCGTTTTATGTTAACTTTCTATCAGTTCCTAGAAGAAGCATTAATAAAACATCAGGTGAAGGATTTCCTTACCCGGATAGAAATTTCCACTCCCATAAGGAAAATTTTTCTTTGCATTTCTTCGACGGTCAACAACGGCGGTTCATTCATGGTACTAAATAATTAATCATGGCCGTTATACAATACGGATTTGTGTGTCAATCACCAGAAAGGTCTAGGCCGAAATAATCATGAATCGTGTTGCATGTTTATCGATCAGTAATCGTTGGTACGTTGTCGATGATCAAATTCAGCTGATTATGATCATTGAGATAATATTTCCGGTCTTGAGCCCACCTATCATGTTGATATCACCAATGTCTAGTTAGTAATCATCCGTTATTGGGGGAACGACTTAAAATATTTCTAAATTTTCTTAAGTTTTCTAATTTTTCTAATTATTTTTCTAATTTTTCTAAATTTTCTAATTTTACTAATTTTTTTAATTTTTCTAATTTATTTAAATTTTTCAAATTCTTCAGATATTATAAATATTTCAAATTTTCTAATTTATCAAATTATTCAAATTTTTATGAATTTTATAATTTTTGTAATTTACAAAATTTTCTAATTTTTCAAACTTTTCAAATTCTTCAAATTTTTCAAATTCTTCAAATTTTTCAAATTCTTCAAATTTTTCCAAATTTTTTAAATATAATTTTTCTAATTTTTCAAAATTTTCACGTTTTTCTAATATTTGTAATTAACTTTTCTAATTTTTTCATAATTATTCCAAAATTTTCAAATTTTTCAAATCTAATTTTTAATTTTTTTTAAATTTTTCCATTTTTTTAATTTTTTTAATTTATATAATTTATTCGAATTTTTCAATTTCTCAAATTTTTCAGATTTTTTAAATATTTTAAATTTTTAACGTTTTTCAAAATTTTCTAATTTTTCAAATTTTCCATATTTTTCAAATTTTCCGTATTTTTCAAATTTTTCAAATTCTTATGATTTATTTTTCTGGCTTTTTTATTTATTTTAATTTTTATAATTTATCTAATTTTTATAATTTATCTAATTTTTCTATTTTTTTAATTTTTCTAATTTTTCTTGTTTTTCTAATTTTTCTAATTTTTCTAATTTTTCTAATTTTTCTAATTTTTCTAGTTTTTCTGATTTATTCAAATTTTCCAGTTTTTCAAATCTTTCAAATTTTTCAAATTTTCTATATTTTTCAAATTATTCAAATTTTTATAAGTTTTATAATTTTTGTAATTCGTAAAATTTTCTAATTTTTCAAATTTTTCAAATTCTTCAAATTTTTCCTAATTTTTCATAATTTTTCCAAATTTTTCAAATCTAATTTTTCTAATTTTCTCTAATTTTTCAAAATTTTCACGTTTTTCTAATATTTGTAATTAATTTTTCTAATTTTTTCATAATTATTCCAAATTTTTCAAATTTATCTAACTTATTCAAATTTTTCAATATTTCAAATTTATCACGTTTTTCAAAATTTTCTAATTTTTTAAATTTTCTGTATTTTTCAAATTTTTCTGATTTATTTTTCTAATTTTTCTGGTTTTTTTATTTTTTCTAATTTATCTAATCTAAATTTTTCTAATTTTTCTTATTTTTCTAATTGTTCTAATTGTTTTAATTTTTCTAATTTTTCTAATTTTTCTAATTTTTCTAATTTTTCAAATTTTTCAAATTTTTCAAATTTTTCAAATTTTTCAAATTTTTCTAATTTTTTTAATTTTTTTAATTTTTTTAATTTTTTTAATTTTTCTAATTTTTCTAATTTTTCTAATTTTTCTAATTTTTCTAATTATTCAAATTTTTCAGGTTTTCAAATTTTTCAAATTTTTCAGGTTTTCAAATTTTTCAAATGTTTGAAATATTTGAAATTTTTAAAATTTTTGAAATTTTTCAAATTTTTCAAATTTTTCAAAATTTTCAAATTCTTGAAATTTTTCAAATTTTTAAATTTTTCATAATTTTTCCAAATTTTTCAAATCTAATTTTTCAAATTTTTCACATATTTCTAATTTTTGTCATTAATTTTTCTAATTAATTTCTCCAATTTTTCTAATTATTTCAAATTTTCAAATATTCTAAATTTTTCGAATTTTTCGAATTTTTCAAATTTTTCACATTTCTAAAATTTTTCAAATTTCTAAAATTTTTCAAATTCTTCATATTTTCCAAAATTTTTAAATTTTCCAACTTTTCCAAATTTTCTAATTAATTTTTCCAATTTTTCTGATTTTTCTAATTTTTTAAATTTTTCTAATTTTTGCGATTTTTGTAATTTTTATAATAAATTATAGTAAAGGAATTATTGGTGGGAGAACATAAAATACTTCAATATTTGATATAATATATTAAATGTACACAACTTAAAGTTTCTCAAAGTCGACCCAAAGTCCTCCAACGGGGGCCAACATGATATAAATTGGGTCAAACGTCAGAGGCATTTTAGTCTTTTTATTAAAATTAACCCTAAAATTCTTTAGAATATGAATCATGGCCACTTTAATCTGCAGCTGTCCAAATCTTTGTCCTAAAAATTAATAAAACATCAATCATTAATTATCATAATTATCAACGTCACAAACCTAAACAAGCCCTAGGCCCATCACCAAAAGGTTTAAAAAGCCCCCTCGCAACATCCGACAAGGAATTGTTTTCCTTGAGGAACCTCTCCGGAATATACTTATCACTATCCGGAAAGTAATTTTCGTCCTTGAAAAACGAACCCCAAGGTAGCAAAATGCCCGTTCCCGGCTCAATGGTAACCGACAGAGGCTTAAAGTCCTTGGTGTTGGTGGTCTGGTAGGTGAACTTCTCCGTGCACACTTTGCTGAGCACCGTAATAATTGGGTACGTCCTCATCGACTCTACAATAAACAAAACGTTTATATTTAATGACCCAGAATTGTTTGGTTTAACTATAATTTACCACTTAGACAGGCATCCAAATACTCCATCTCCGCGACCAACTCGTAGGTCAGCTCTCCGTTGTTCTCCTCGATTTTGGTTACGATTTCGTCCCTGAGTTTGTCTTGCACGTCCTGATTCAGTGCCAGTTCGAAAAGGGCGAAACTCATAACTATGGAACTGGTTTCGTAGCCGTCACCGAAAAACGTCGCAGCGTTGGCGACCACGTCTATCATGGTAAAATTGGGGTTGTTCTGCCTCAATTGCATCAGAGTGTTGAGGTAGTCGTTCCTTTGGACGTTGTTCTTTTCTCTGTACTCCACTGTTTCTTCCAGAAGGGACACCAGGCGGGTCTCAATTTCGTTGGTGACCAATCTGAAATGGAAATCAAAAAATTAACCCTTTGGTCCTATTTTGGAGGTTGGTTGTTTACTTAAGGGACAAGATCTTGGATAGCCAGGGCATTATGAATATCAACATCATCTTATACGATTGAACGCCTCCGGGTGTCAGGAATTTGTCGGCCAGTTGTTTAAATTCGGATTCTGGATTCTCGAAGCATTTCGCCTCTAGTCCAAAAGCAGATATTGCAACGTTTTCCAGAGTGGTTTTGGTGCACACATCCTTTAGTTCCAAAGTCGGGTTGTTTGCATCGATTTGTTTGTTGATGTAGTTCACCAGTTTTCTGCTTACATTATCTATCAATGGAAACAACGTCTTCATCTGAAATGTGAAGACGTAATTATAAGGTTAACAGTGTAGTTTGGGCTACCACCTTTCCGGATGTAAAACAAGGGGTCAACAATCCTCTGGTTTGCTTCCACTCTTCACCTCTTAGAAAGAACGGGTTCCTACCCAGAATCGGGTCGTTCTTCTTGTCAAGATACACATCATTATCATAGAAGCTCTTGAAGTTTCTCACTGTGATCGCCTTCAGCAAATCTGGATCTCTGACTAGCAAAGCTGGCGTCCCTGATTTGTAGATGCCAACGAATGGATAACCAGGCCAATCCCTTACAAGTCTTAATTAGTAATAGTTTCTAACTTAAATCAACTGTACTTACTTGTATATATCATTAAAAAACTGATGAATGGTCCTCTTTCCAAAAAGAAAAGGTCCCAGATTTCCAATAAAGAAGCTGGGGGTGGGTCCCGGTACTTTTAATCTGTCCCAGTAGCCAAAAATGAACTTATTCAACGCGTAAGCCAAAGATAATACTATTATTAACAGCCACCAAAACATTGTTGACTTGTTATGAGGGCACAGGCACTATTTAGACTGGAGGCAATTGATGCATGTAGCTGTTTATTTAAACCAATTTAATCTATTTAGGGTCACTTAAATTGAACAGAGGTGACAAGATCTCACACACAAAATTATCAATATTTATTTTGATTTTTTATACTTTGGTATTCTACACATTCATGTTTTAAATAGTATTTATTGTAAAATGTAATATAAATAAGAAAAAAAGGAAAATTAGAAAATTTGAAAAATTAAAAAAATTATCAATATTTATTTTGATTCTTTATTCTATTGGTATTCTACACATTAATGTTATGTAATAATATTTATTGTAAAATATAATATAAATAAGAAAAATTAGGAAAAATAGGAAAATTAGAAAATTTCAAAATTTTGAAAAATTAAAAAATTAATTAGAAAAGTTATAAAAATTAGAAAAATTTGAAAAATTAGAAAAAATGGAAAAGTTTGGAAATTTTGAAAAAATTGAAAAATTTGAAAAATTTGGGAAATTAATTTGTAAAATAATTTGAAATTTTTGAAAAAATTTATAAAATTTTAAAAAATTGAAATATTTGAATTCTTTAAAAAATTTGAAATATTTAAAAAATTTGAATTGGACAAATTTCAAAAATTTGATAAATATGGAAAATTATTTGAAAAAATTGAAAAATTTGAAAAATTAAAAAATTATTTGAAAAATTTGGAAATTTTGAAGAATTTGAAAAATTTGAAAAATTTGAAAAATTTGAGAAATTTGAAAAATTTGAGAAATTTGAAAAATTTGAGAAATTTGAAAAATTTGAATAATTTTAAATATTTGATAAATTTGGAATATTTGAAATAATTGAAAAATTTGAAAATTTTCAAAAATGTGGAAAATTGGAAAAACCTGAAAAATATGGAAAATTGGAAAAACCTGAAAAATGTGGAAAATTTGAATAATTTGACAAATTTGGAGTGTTTGGAAAAATTAAAAAAATTGAAAATTTTTAAAAATATGGAAAATTTGACGAATTTGACAAAATTGCAAATTAGAAAAATTATAAAATGTTTAAAAATTATAAAGACTTGAAAATTTTGAAGAATTTGAAAATTTTGAAAAATTTGAAATATTTGACAAATTTGGAATATTTGAAATAATTGAAAAATTTGAAAATTTTCAAAAATGTGAAAAATTGGAAAAACTTGAAAAATGTGGAAAATTTGATTTGGAGTATTTGAAAAAATTAAAAAAATTGAAAATTTTTAAACATTTGAAAAATTTTACAAAAATTTGAAAAATTTGACAAAAATTTGAAAAACTTGACAAAAATTTGAAAAATTTAACAAATATTTTAAAAATTTGAAAAGTGAAAAATTATGTGAAAAATTGAATTTTGAAAAATAATTTGCAAAACTTGAACATTTGAAAAATTTGAAACAGATTTGAAAAATTTGAAAAATTATTCGAAAAGTTGAAAAATTTGGAAAAATTTGAACAATTAGCAAAAGTTATTTCACAAATTATAAAATTTATAAAAATTATAAATATTTGAACAATTTGAAAAATTTGAACAATTTGCAAAAATTATTTCAAAAATCATAAAATTTTAAAAAATTTGAAAATTTTGAAAAATGTGAAAAATTTGGAAAATTGAAAAATTTTAAAAATATATATTTGTGTAGTTATTTGTCTGTCTATAACTATCTTCTTTAGATGAATGAATGAACTTGTTCCTAACAAACAGTAAAAAGTGTAGACAACCATTAAATTATGGTGTTTATAAAACTCAGTATATTGGAAAAGGATTTTTAGATAATAAAAGCAATTCTTTCTAGTCAAATTTATATTTAAAATAATAAATTTTACTAAATCTTAGTAACTAAGTAAGTAAGTAAACGGTTTATAAAATCACTAAAATATTAAAAAAGCGTATTTGGTTTTGAGGTTATGACACAAACAACCTAAAGTTTCTCGAAGTCCACCCAGAGTCCACCAACGGGAGAAAGCAGAATATAAACGGGGTCAAAGGTCAGAGGCATTTTAGTCTTCTTGTTAAAAACAATCCTAAAGTTCTTTACGATATGCACCATGGCTAATTTAATCTGTAGTAGGCCGAACTTTTGTCCTAAAAATTAATAAAAAAACAATAAAATTGAACTAAAATTAGAAATTACACAAACCTAAGCAAACCCTTGGTCCATCACCAAAAGGTTTGAAAACACCCCTGGCTACATCTGATAAAGAGTTGTTTTCCTTCAGGAACCTTTCAGGAATATACTTGCCACTTTCCGGAAAGTATTTCTCATCCTTGAAGAAGGAAGCCCACGGTAACAAAATACTGGTTCCTGGTTCAATAGTAATGGACAAATCCTTAAACTCCTCCTTGTTGGTTGTTTGGTACGTAAACTTCTCTGTGCACATCTTGGTGAGCACACTTAAAGAGGGATAAGTCCTTTGTGACTCTGTTAAATAAACAAAACAATAAGCGTAACGTCAAAAATTAATAAGTAACTTACCGCTCAAACAAGCATCCAAATATTCCATCTCCATGATCAACTCATAGGTTAGCTCCCCCTTGTTCTCTTCAATCTTCGTTAGAATTTCTCTCCTGAGCTTGTCTTGCACATCTGGATTGAGAGCCAGCTCGAACAGTGCGAAGCTCAAAACCGTGGAACTAGTTTCATAGCCATCTCCGAAGAAGGTTGCAGCATTAGCAACCACATCCATCATTTCGAAGTTGGGGTTGTTTTGACGTAATTGCATCAAAGTATTGAGGAAATCGTTCCTTTGGATGTTGTTCTTCTCTCTATACTCCACCGTTGTTTGAATGAGCGACGTCAGGTGCGTCTCAATATCTTTGGTGACCAATCTAAAATGAACCAACAAATTAACTATTTGCCCATTTTTTATGCGTTAATTAATTACTTAAGGGACAAGATCTTGGCCATCCAGGGTAACAGCGATACGATCATGAATTTAAAAGCTTGTAAGCCTCCTGGTGTAATAAATTTATCGGCCAATTGTTTAAAGTCGGAGTTTGGGTTGTCGAAGCACTTAGCTTCGAGTCCAAAAGCTGAAATTGCGACGTTTTCCAGAGTGGTTTTGGTGCAAATGTCCTTTAATTCTAAGGTGGAGTTGTTCGCCTCAATTTGTTTGTTGATATATTTTACCAAGTTGGTGCTTACGTTGTCAATTAATGGAAACAATGGCTTCATCTAAAATAGAAAGACGTAAATATGTTTTGATGACATCAGTGTGGCAGAAGATACCTTTCCTGAAGTGAAACAAGGTGTTAGTATTGCCCTGGATTTCCTCCAATCTTCTCCACGCAGGAAGAACGGGTTCCTCCCCAAAATCGGATCGTTTTTCTTGTCGAAATATAAGTCATTGTTGTAGAAATGTTTAAAATTTTTCACTGTGATGGCCTTTAGTAGATCCGGATCTCTGACCAGCAAAGCTGGTGATCCAGACTTGTAGATTCCAACGAACGGATAACCATGCCAGTTCCTCACAACTTGATTAATAATAGTTTTTAACACAAATTAACTATACTTACTTGTATATGTCATGAAAAAACTCGTGATATGTCTTCTTTCCAAAAATGAAAGGTCCAAGGTTTCCGATGAAGAAGGTAGGAGCTGGACCTGGCACTTTTAATCTGTCCCAGTAGCCAAAAATGTATTTATTCAAGGCGTAAGCCAAAGAAACTGCAATTATTAACAGCCACCCAAACATTGTTTCGTTGTTGCACTCACTGTTTACACTGTTTGGAGTAGTTGAAGCATGCCGCATTTAATATACGCCAATTTCATTCATTTATCAAAGGTCATTTAAATTAAAAAGGTGATGGAATCTCTTAATAAAGTTGTCAATATTTATTTTGACTGTAAGATTATATTTTTCTGCACAAATAAAGGAAATACTTGTGTTTACGAGAACACATGACAAACAGTTATAAACTCAGATTGTCATCATAATGTGGTGGTATTTGGCTTCTCTGAGTACCATCTTGTAATTAGAAACATGTTGGGTGTTCCTAATTATTAATTTCGTTGGTCTAGGAAAAGACTTTTTGAAATGGAAAACTTTATTTATACTATATTTTATAAAATATTCACAGTAATAAAAGGTCTGCTCATGATGAGACTAAATAACCTAAAGTTTTTCGAAATCAACCCAAAGTCCTCCAACGGGAGAAAGCATAAAATAAACGGGGTCGAAGGTTAGAGGCATTTTGGTCTTTTTATTGAAAACAATCTTAAAATTCCTTAATATGTGAATCACAGCTAACTTAATCTGGAGTTGTCCAAACCTTTGTCCTAAAACCCAACAAAAAGTCATTCAAAATTAAAGAAAGTTCAAAGACACAGACCTAAACAAATCCTTGGTCCATCACCGAAAGGTTTGAAGAGTCCCCTGGCAACATCTGACAAGGAACTGTTTTCCTTCAAAAACCTTTCAGGCATAAACTTATCGCCATCCGGAAAGTACTTCTCATCTTTGAAGAAGGAACCCCACGGTAGCAAAATACATGTTCCCGGCTCTATGGTGACCGACAGATCTTTAAAGTCTTTGGTGTTGGTTGTTTGGTACGTAAACTTCTCTGTGCACACTTTGGTAAGCAACGTTAGAGCTGGATGAATCCTCTGTGACTCTGTGTTTAAAGGACAACAGTAATTTGTGGTCTAAAATTGTTTTATATGTAATTTACCACTTATACAAGCGTCCAAATATTCCATTTCATTCATTAACTCATATGTTAATTCCCCATTGTTCTCTTTAATTTTTGTCATTATTTCACTTCTGAGTTTGTCTTGTACGTCTTCATTGAGAGCCAGTTCGAAAATTGTGAAGCTCATAACTATGGAACTAGTTTCATAACCGTCTCCGAAGAAGGTGGAAGCGTTGGCTACAACATCTATCATTTCGAAGTTGGGGTTGTTTTGTCTTAATTGCATCAAAGTGTTAAGAAAGTCGTTCCTTTGGATGTTGTTCTTTTCCCTGTACTCTACTGTTTCTTGAACCAATGATACCAGGTGGGTCTCAATTTCTTTAGTAACAAATCTAAAATGAAAATCATTAAAAAACTAACTCTTGGTACTCCTTTTGGAGTGCTTACTTAAGAGAAAAGACCTTGGATAGCCAGGGTAATATGTTTACCAACGTCATTTTATAAGCTTGCAAACCTCCAGGTGTGAGAAATTTATCAGCCAACTGCCTAAATTCGGAATTGGGATTATCGAAGCATTTAGCTTCGAGTCCAAAAGCTGAAATGGCAACGTTTTCCAGGGTGGTTTTGGTGCACAGTTCCTTTAGTTCGAAGGTGGGGTTGCTTGCTTCGATTTGTTTGTTGATGTACTTTACCAGATTATTGCTTACATTGTCAATCAGAGGAAACAACGTCTTCATCTGAAGCAAAAAGGTAAATACATAGAAAGTTTAGGTGTTGCCTTGGCGAAACTACCTTTCCGGATGTGAAACAAGGTGTCAACAATCCCCTGGTTTGCTTCCATTCCTCTCCCTTGAGGAAGAACGGGTTCCTACCCATAATGGGATCGTTCTTCTTGTCAAGGTATACATCATTGTCGTAGAAATTCTTGAAGTTTTTCACAGTGACCGCCTTCACTAAGTCTGGATCTCTAACCAGCAAAGCGGGCGACCCGGACTTGTAAATTCCCACGAAGGGATAACCATGCCAATCCCTTGAAGCTCAATTAATAATAGCTTCTGATGTGAACCGTCCATACTTACTTGTATAAGTCATCAAAAAACTCGTGAAAGGACTTCTTTCCGAAGAGGAAGGGTCCCAGATTCCCGATGAAGAATGTGGGGACGGGTCCCGGCACCTTTAATCTGTCCCAATAGCCAAAAATAAATTTGTTCAAGGCGTACGCCAAAGACAAAACCACTATTAATAACCACCAAAACATTGTTACGTTGATGCAAGAAAAAAAACTATTTAAACTGATTAGGGCACCGCTATATATACACATAAGCCAATTTAATTTGTTTATCTGGGGTCACTTAAATTGATCGGAGGTGACGGATCCCATAGTAAGCCATGACAAGCAGTTAAAAGCGCACACATCAAGATGATTGTTGTGATGTGTTTATATTTTGATTTCCGATATTTGGACTAGTTCATAATTGTATAACAACTCGGTTATCTCAAAGCAAATTAATTGAAAAATTGTTTTTAAGTGTGCACATGACTGAGCAGCTAAAAACACACACATCAAGATGATTCTTATGAAGTGTCTCTATTTGTCTTGGTGAGATAAAATTAATGGTATTAAATTTTGCTTGCAGATTTGGACATTAATTCTATACACAGCAGTGGAATGTCACACAGGATGTTCACCATTGTACGGTCATGAACCATGCAGCTTTTTGCCGGCTCCACCAGGAAAGACTCCACCCTGTGCCAGACCTGGCCACACCTACTGCGAATACCCGGACCATTACCCAGGGTAAAAACCACCAACTCTTAAAATTTACTGCCGTTTTACATCGAAAACGATTTGTATTGTGTTCCGTGATCAGAAACGGAGAAAGTACAACTAGATAAAAGTTCCCATCATCAGTTCACATGATTTTTTGTGCTGAGCTGATGAACGGAAACATGTACTTAGGTCTAGGTGAGAGGTGCACCCATTTCAATTAACCAGTCTATATTTCACTACTTGGTACACATACAAATGACATCACGCAATATTTTGACGGTGTGAAAGTACGGTGCAATATGCGTAATAAAGTTACGCAGTTGGACCGATTAGAATTATTTTTTACGTCGTATCATCCAGTGTCTTTTATTGAGCCGTTCATGTAGATGTAATGGGCTTGCACAATGCATTATGATAAATATTTGTATTGTGTGGTACACGACTGATGCATTTGTCGGCACAAGAAAGGCATGTTGTAATAAATGCATGTGACCCAATTTTACGTCGGTAAACACCCACGGTAATTGTTGTTTTGCTAATTTTAGGAGGTTGATACATTATCTCATACAGAAGTGGAGGTACGACCATACGAGTTATCTGAGCGATGAGACGAAAGAGGAGTTTTCATCATACATTTTCCCCCAACCCAAGCCGGAATATGGACCTCCTGGCTACCAAAGTTTCGGCCCCAACGGCATTAACGGTCAGCAGTCTTTTGTGCCTGAACCTATTTACATACCTAAGCCACAACATCCCATAAGGTACAGTCAGAATTACTTCAACAAGTACCTCAATAAAGACCTTTATTTAATTTTACTTAGGTTGGATGACAATGGATACTTGCCACAACAGAACTTCTCCGCTGGTGTCTTCAATGGATTCCCAGACAATAATAATTTGGTTTATCAGGAACACTTGAGGAATGGGCAGTACTACACTTACAAATACTCCAATAATTTCCCTCAAGTCAACAGACCAGACTATGGGGCATATTATTATGACCAACCACAACAATACAGCAACCAAGTTTGGAAGAGGTACCAACATCTCATACCCAACTCATCCAATCCACTAACAATTGTGTTTTACAGGAAAGCCGAGGTAAAGTACGGAAGACTCAAACGTTCGTTGAGGTTCAAACGTTCACAACAAATCCTGGACAAGAACTTCCAAAACTTGTCGTCCAACAAGACTTTAACAATCGAAAGAAGACGTAGACAAGCCAATCTATCCGGTGAGCCCCTTTGTAGGTCCAGATCACAGTTCATCATGCCCAGGGCGGCCCTAAACAACAAAGGCAACTGGATGTACATCGTCAACATGCCCGAAGTGGACAACCGATACACCCAACTGGTCAGAAGCGAATCCTGCGTGTAAGTACCGGCTAAAACATCACGTGACGGGTACTAATCCTTGTTGTTTTTCAGATCTCAGACTTGCAGTTCGATTTGTTCGCTGCCGGCGGGCTATACGTCGAGATGCGAACAAAAATACATCCAAAAGCGTCTGGTGGCGCTCGAAGGTGGTGGAAATCAGCTCTACACGGACGTTTTTTGGTTCCCCAGCTGTTGCGTATGCACACTTTCGAATAGCTAGTATCGCTTAAGTAAATGTTAGATAATGTCAGCTATTTTTCGTACAGGCCAGCAATTATATAAGCCTCGAACGTACCATAAAGCTTTTATTAGTATGTAAAAAACAATTTTAATGTTGCGTCCTTTTGAATTACTGCGCTTGGGTAGTTTACAATGGATGAATTGTGTTTTATTAGTCTGTTTTTATTTTAATGTGAGGGATGAATTTCCGATGTGACTGTCATATACCAATAATTGTACATAATAGTTACCATTATGTAGAGGATATTTTTTTATTATAATTTATTATTTTTATACCATACAGTTTTCATATAGTTTTAGTTAATTGTGATTTATTAAAATTATGTTATCAATTTATTATAATATACGATAATAAAATAAAATTATTAGTTTCAATTGTTGTTTTAATAATAAAATGAATGCATTGAAGATGTACGTCAAGGTCATCCTGAAATCTGTTCAAACAAAGAAATTGAGAAATTTTTCGTGCAAAATCTTTAGTCATTAAATTGATATAAATCAACAATAATGAGTCTTGATGCAAGGTCATTCGTCAAAATTCGACAAATAAATTCTGCATAAATTAAGTGAGGTTATTTAGTTTAATCGTTTGACAATTGTCAATTCCCTTCTTGCATGCAAAGCAAATGAGTCATTTATTCGCATAAGATAATTAAAAGAAGCTTTAAAATATTAATCCACCTCATAATCTCGATGTTTCTTTATTATTTACTTTTGTCGTCGTCTAATTTTTTTAAATATTCACTGAACATCTTTTGATATAGATGGAGAAGAGTAGAGTAGAGAAGAAAAGAAAAGAAGAGAAAGAGAAGAGAAGAGAAGAGTGGAGGAGTGTGGAGGAGAGTGGAGGAGAGTTGAAGAGAGTGGGGGAGATTGGAGAAGAATGACGGAGAGTGTAGGAGGGTGGAGGAGAGTGAAAGAGAGTGAAGGTGAGTGTAGGAGAGTGGAGAAGAGTAGAGAAGAATAGAGAAGAGTAGAAAAGAAAAGGAAGAGGTGTGGAGAGGAGTGGAACCCTGATGAATTACAACTGAAATTCTTTTCAGTTGTCTTAACCTAAGGAGAAGAGTGGATGAGAGTAGAGGAAATTGAAAGAGAGTGGAGAAGAGTGTAGGAAAGTGGAGAAGAGTAGAGAAGAATAGAGAAGAGTAAGGAAGAGTAGAGAAGAATAGAAAGAGGTGTGGAGAGGAGTGGAACCTTGCTGAATTACAAATGAAATTCATTTCAGTTGTCTTAACCCAAGGAAGATTTTGATAATTATAAAATGGATTGTGGGTGAAACTGTAGATATAGATTACATACCAAGAGACCAAATTTTATGAAAAAAGTACTGAAACACAGTACTACAAACAGTATTTAGTAAGTAATTAATTCAATTCAATTTATTATGACAACATGTATAGTGATTCAATGAAAGCTTCAAAATGTTATCTAGTCTAGATATTTCTCCATGTAAATCTTATTTATTTTTGTCATCAAATTATTGACATAGTAAAAGATTTCATTTTAAAATTCAGGGTGACATTTTCTTCAGCTTCTCTTCAAGCAGTGCACTAATTTCGGTCCATTTTAGAACCTTTTTCCATGAGATTTATAGAACGTTAGGAAGAAATTATTAATTTTAATAATAATTGTTTGTTACATAAAAGTTATTTTAAAGTTAAATGATAAAAGTGTAATATTTCATCTTGCAATTGTTATAGTGTAATCTGGGTTGTATATAATACAATTAAAGTAAACTTAAAATATATTTTTAAAGAACAAACAAAGTCTAATAAATATTTTTAATAAATATTTGAATTTCAATTATATTAATTTATTTATTTTTTTAATATTTAACATTTTCTTTATAATTTTCTAATTACTGTGTTGACTTATTTTGATTGACAATATTAAAGTATTACATAAAAATATAAATACATATAATAATTTTACTGAAATGCTTAATTTAAAAAACGGAAAGTGAAAAAAGCAGATTTCACTTTCATAAATAACACAAAATATATTAAACATATTAAAGATAAGCAACCGATTGGTGACACAGCAATATAGTTATTGGTGTTAAATAAGAAAATCTTCTTTTATGTATTGAATATTCATCAATATCAATGAGGAATTTCTTATATAAATTATAGCTATACATTTTCCAATTAAAATAGTTATTTTGTAATATGTTAATATGGGTATTTCGAAGTAACATTTCAGCACCTATTCTCCGCAATTCAATTAAATCAATGAATCGCATTGTTTGTAATAATATGTCACAGGAAAATACAATCTAAAGTCATGCTAAAATAATAAATCGTCGAGATGAGTATGACTTTCTATTCCCCCGGGTAAGCAATTAATAATTACTTAAGCGAATACTAAATTCCTTAAATTATGATTGCGTCGAGTTCAAAAAACTTAAAAAATGTAATAAAAATTACAGAATAAGTTATTATATTCAAATCAAAAAAACTAAAATAAATCACAGCTTTTACATGTCGAAAAAAATAAATATTTGCATAAAAAGTAAGAGGTCCGAGATAAAAAACTTGTGTTCATCCTCATTAAAGTGTCGATTTTGAATTTCTATTATTGAAAATTCCAGTGAAAGTTCGTCACCACATTATATGCTAATCGGTGTGTTATTTTATCTCGGACGGATTTGTGAAAAATACCGACGATAAAGTTCTTTTTCCCATCATACACATTCTAATACGTGTGTGTATTCGTCTGTCCGACACAAATGAATTAAACCGCATACAGCAGAGTTCATTGTGCATTTCAAAGGCAGAACTGACATTCTGCAATTAATTCTTATGGACGCCACACGATTGTGTGTGCCAAATGGTAAACAACCGTAAAATGGATCAATCAACGGCGTTACAAACTGGCAAAGTTCGTCCTTACGCAACCGCAAATCGCATCTAATATTTAACAAGATCAAAATATTTTAATGAGGCGAGCAACGTTCGCGTTCACATGCAGATAAATATCGCACATGTAAAATGATAAGTTCGTGGACTACTTCATGGTGAAGTGTTGAAACGTAATTTTTAATTGCGGCGTCGAAAATAATTGTTTTAATGGGCAATCATGCCCGAATCGTTCCGAAACCGTTTGGTCAGTTAACAGAGCAGATAATCACAAAGGATTATGAAAGAGGCTGTTTTTAAATATTTATGGGATGTCCACTGGAAACTAATTTGATTTATTGTTTGATTTGAATTTTATACTATTTTACAGAAAAATTATCAATTACTGGAGTGTTTTTAATTTTAGAATTAATTTGAAAACTGAAATATTCACTGAACTTGATATAGATAGAGAAAAGTAAAGTAGAAAAGAGAAGAGAAGGGAAGAAAGGAGAGGACAAGCATGGAGAAGAAAGGAGAAGAGTGGATAAGACTAGATAAGAGTAGACGAGAGTGGAGGAGAGTGAAGAAGAGTGGAGAAGAGTGAAGAAGAGTAGGGAAGAGAAGAGTGAAGAAGGAAGACAAGAGAAGAGAAGAAAAGAGATGGGAAGAGTGAGTGGAGAGTGGAGGAGAATAGAGGAGAGTGGAGAAGAGTGTAGGAGAGTGAAGGAGAGTAGAAAAGAGTGGAGGAGAGTGGAGGAGAGTCGAGAAGAGTGGAGGAGAGTGGAGGAGAGTCGAGAAGAGTGGAGGAGAGTGGAGAGGAGTGAAGAGGAGTGGAAAAGAGTGAATAAGAGTGGATGAGAGTGGAGGAGACTGGAGGAGAGGAGAGAATCGTGGAGAAGAGTGGAGAGGAGTGGAGAAGGGTGCAGAAGAGTGGAGTGGAATGGGAAAGAATGGAAAAGAGTTGAAAAGTGTGGAGAAGAGTGAAGATGAGTGGAGACGAGTGGAAAAGAGTAGAGAAGAATAGAGAAGAGTGCAGAAAAGTGCAGAAGAGTGGAGAAGAATAGAGAATAGAAGTAAAGAGAAGGAAGAAGAGAGAGGGATTAAGAGGAGAGACTTATATATTTAATAGATATTCAAAATTAAAACTTTTTTCGATGTAAAATGATAAGTTTGTGGACTACTTAATGGAAAAGTGTTGAAACGTAATTATTTTAATGGGCAATTATGCCCAAATTGTTCCGAAACCATTTGGCCAGTTAATAGAGAAGATAATCACAAAAGATTATGAAAGAGGCTGTTTATAAATATTTATGGGATGTCCACTGGAAATTAATTTGAAGTATTAATTGATTAATTTTATACTATTTTCCAGAAAAAATATCAGTTACAATTACTGGAGTGTTTTTAGTTTTAGAATTAATTGATTTGAAAACTTAACTATTCAATGAACGTCTTTTGATATAGATGGAGAAAAGTAAAGTAGAGAAGAGAAGAGAAGAGTAGATAAGAGTAGAGAAGAGAGGAGAAGAGTGAAAAAGAGTAGAAAAGAGAAAAGAAGAGAAGAAAAATGAGAAGAGAAGAGTAGAGAAGACAGGAGAAGAGAAAACAAGACAAGAGTAGACAAGAGTAGAGAAGAGAGGGGAAGAGTGAAGAAGAGTGGAGAAGAGTTGAGAAGAGAAGAGGATCGTGGAGAAGTATGAAGAGGATCGAGGAGAAGAGTGAAGAGGATCGTGTAGAAGAGTGAAGAGGAATGGAGTAGAGTGGAGAACCGCAGAAATGTGTAGAAGTATGGAGAGGAGTGGAGAGAAGTGGAGAAGAGTGGAGAAGAGAGGAGAAGAGTACAGAAAAGTAGTGAAGAGAAGGAATAACAGAGAGGGATTGAGTAGAGAGATTTATATATTTAATATTCGAAATTTTTCTTATACTACTATTAGTACTCAAATTTTTTAAATAATTTATATAATGTGAAATATACAAATGAAATGAATTTAGAAAAATAAAATATTTATGAAATCCACAATTTATAGATTCAAAAGCATTAGCTATTTCTAAATATGTATTTAATATCAATTTAGTATATTAAGTAACAACTAATAATTGAATAACCTCTTCAATTCAATAAAGTCTTTATGTGAATTTGATATTTTATTGTTAAGCCACATCCCATTTTATTCAGCACATTCAAACCTCCAAACATTTACATGATAGCTCGTCAAAATTACTTAACATCAATGCCGAATTTAGAAAATATGGGTGAATAATTGTCACAACATTCTAATGCCCCATGCTGCGAACAATATCCCAGGCCACAATCCTCCACGTCCAGCCGAACCGACAATACCGATCTCGTCCATCAATTATACGTATTTCCTGCCATCAATGAAAGTTTCTGTGGAATCTATACCATTTAGTCATTGTTGATCCGTTTTCAATTCGCCGTTCATAAAAGGATCGACCCGTTACGCAACAGTCGGCTAAATAGATCGTAATGTAATAGTTATGACATGCGAATGTAACTTGAATTATTTCGTTGCTTTGTAACATCTCCGAACAATGAATCGGACTCCTCTTAATGAAAGTGTTAACTGTTGGCGAAAGTAATTTTCATGTGAAAAAGAAATTCTCTATTTCACTTGTTGGGTAAATATTTGCCGAATAAATATAACCTAATGGACCAGCCAACAATGGATGATTCGAATTTAATGTATTAATTTGATTAGCTCCACGTAAAGATTTACGCCTTTACGTCGGGGATTATGTAAAAGTATGTCATACCTTTAATTATTTATGCATTTTGTTGTTGCATAATTCTTCTTTTTGATGATGGGAGCTCGTTATTTTTTATAGTACAATTTAAATTGATCCAACAATGATCTCCTTTCGACTGTATCCGAAAATAAACCTGACAACTGCTAATAATAGTATAATTATTGCTGTAGTAATATTTGTAATTCAAAAAGGTTTTTAAAATCGTGATTTGCGTGCAAAAAGTTTTGTTACATAAATTTGCTGGGCAATCGTAATTTATGGTTTTAACTCGGTCGTTTATCTAATAAACTTTAAAATATCACAGATTTCTACTTGCATTTGTAGAATTAACAAATTATATAATTACAATTTTTATTTAAGGCTCATAGATTCAACCAGTTGCAGTTTTATCCCAAAAATGAAAGAGAAACTTACAAAGAAACAATTACACCGAAATTTATATTCCATAACCATAATTCTCAAATTTATCTCCATTAAATCTTTTATCTCTAGAATCTATCGTCTTGTTCCTCTTACGGAAAATTTATCGTATCATTGTATTATACAATTACGGTCTAAAAGAAACTATTCTTCAATTGCGTAACTCCACTATGTATATTATTATTGCAATTAAGTACATGCATGATTTGATTAATTCATTCCTCAAAAGGAATCACTTCTAATCTACAACAATTACGTTGACCAACTAACTCATTTGTTATGGGAACAAATTTACATTAAGTATAGAATTCATATTTTATGTAATTAAAATTTAAGTATAAACCTCTTAGTCTTAATTACATTTGTAAATGTATTTTTGATTAAAGATCAAAAGTTAATTGCTCACGTTAAAAGTTATAAAATCTGTTAAGTAAGAGAAGAGTTTAAAGGACAAAAGAAAATAGGGGAAGGGAAGGGAGTGGAAGAGAAGAAATGGGAAATAAGAGAAGAGAAAAGAAGAGGAGAAGAGAAGAGAGGAGAAGAGAGGAGAAGAGAGGAGAAGAGAGGAGAAGAGAAGAGAGGAGAAGAGAGGAGAAGAGAGGAGAAGAGAGGAGAAGAGAACAGAGGAGAAGAGAACAGAAGAAAAGAGAAGAGAAGAGAAGAGAGGAGAAGAGAAGAGAAGAGAAGAGAAGAGAAGGGAAGCGAAGAGAAGAGAAGAGAAAAGAAGAGGAAAGAAGAGAAGAGAAGAGAAAAAAAGAGGAGAAGAGAAAAGAAGAGAAGAGAAGAGAAAAGAAGAGGAGAAGAGAAGAGAGGAGAAGAGAAGAGAACAGAGGAGAAGAGAACAGAAGAAAAGAGAAGAGAACAGAAGAAAAGAGAAGAGAAGAGAAGAGAAGAGAAGAGAAGAGAAGAGAAGAGAAGAGAAAAGAAGAGAAGAGAACAGAAGAAAAGAGAAGAGAAGAGAAGAGAACAGAGGAGAAGAGAAAAGAATAGAAGGGAAGGGAAGGGAAGAGAAGAGAAGAGGAGAGGAGGGAACAGAAGAGAACAAAAGAAAATAGAAGAAAACGGAAGAGAACAGATGAGAACAAAAGAGAACAGAAGAGAAGAGAACAGAAGAGAAGAGAACAAAAGAGAGCAGAAGAAAAGAGAAGAGAACAGAAGAGAAGAGAAGAGAAGAGAGAAGAGAAGAGAAAAGTGTAGAGAACGGAAGAGAAAAGAAGAGAAGAAAGGAGAAACGATGAGAAAGTAATGATACATAAATGAGGAAAAAAGTAAATAAGGAACGTGAGAAAAGTGTGGGACAGAGAAGTAAAGAGAAGGAAATACGAAAGAAGAGAAGAGACGGAAAATAATTTCAATTAAGACACACATTAAGAAATCACCGTAGTTTAGTAGATTTGACACAATCAACAATCGATAATTTGAAACCTCTAACAATTCTTACAGTCATCTTATTTTATTCCATCAAATAATAACCATCCATTCAGACAAATTGGTCAATTAGCGATTTTACGCAAGCCAACAAAATTTAAAGGTCCGCACCGCAAGTCCGGGAATAAAAAAAAAAACCGAAGAAAGCTGATGGTGGGGCCGAATGGCCAGCATCAGAGGCACGTGGGGGAGAGTATCATCTCCAATCCGACGCGCAGACAGAGGGAGAAATCTAAAAGACATCGTTCCGCCGGCGCCGAAGAAGATCAGTCCACTGTCGCGAGCTCCTCGCCAAACATAAAGAGATATGGTGCCGCGTCTCAGTGTTAAGATGAAGAACGGGAACCCCTTCGTATGTTATGTTCTCCTGGTTGTGTGCGTGGATGTCGCTCTTGCGCAGTTCATTGGTCCGCCGACGGTGAGTACCGAACGGGTAACCGGGGAAATAAGAGACTGCCGCTTCTGGTGCCGGTGCGGAAGGATGCGTGTGCATGGGATGAATGCAGACGTGTGCTGTGATGGGCTCGTTAACTTAAATGGGACGTGGTGTTGCGATATGCAGTGCATTGGTCATTATATATATATATATCTTTCGCAACCGAAACTCGATCAAGTTTTCGACATTTCGTTTGATAATACGTGTATTTAAATGTATTTTTTTGTTGTAAATGGTACACAGTATTAATTAAAATTATTGAAAAGTAGATGCAGAATGTTCAGAACAATTAATTATATGTCATGACTGATTTTTATATTTATATGCTCTGTCTATCTACTTTTATATTTTCTACCTTTCTTATTATTTTTTTTTATACTTTTTCTTTTGGTATCAATTTTTTAAAATTAAATCATTAGTAACTGATGAAAGCAATTAGATAGTTTGGGAAATTATTAATATTAAACAATTTCATAAATATAAAATTTCATTTTGATGAAATAGACCATTTATTTCTGTAATTCGCCATGTAATTCTTATTTATTTTCTACTTTTTTTATTATTTGGTATCAATTTTTTAAAATTAAATCATTAGTAATTGATGAGAGCAGTTAGATTGTTTAGGAAATTATTAATGTTAAACAATTTTATAAATATAATATTTCATTTTGATTAAATACTTCATTTATTTCTGTAATTCGATGACCTGTGAAAATTTCTTTCTCCTCCAATACATTATTCAATTTTAATCTCAATTTTTTATTATTATCCTTAATAGTTTTTCTCCTATTTATATTTTATTTTATAGTTTATTTCACTTCTCTGTGATATATCTATTAATACAAACATATTCATACATTTTCTTCTGTTCTGTTTTGCATGCACTTTTTCTCTCTTTTTTCTTTACTCTCTTTTCCCCTTATTTTTTCCATTTATCTTCTTTTTTCATCTTTTTATTTATATTTTTCTCTTTTATCTTCGCATTCTTCCTTTTCTTCTCTTCCCATGTCTTCTCTCATCTCTTTTTTAACTGTTTTTCTTCTTTTTCTCTTGTATCCTGTACCTCTTTTCTACATTTCTTGTCTCTAATCTTTTTTTGATATTTTCTTTGAACATTCCAATTAATCTTCTTATCTATTTGATATGAGGTTTTCTTCTTTTCTCTCTTTTTTCCCATATCTCCTTTCATCTAATCTTTCTTCTTAACTCTCCATTTCGTTTTCTTCTTTTGTCATTTACTTTCCAATTAATCTTCTCAAATATTTGATTTTTTTTTCGTTCTTCTCTCTTTCTTCCCACATTTGTTTTCTTTCTCCTTTCCCCTTCTTCATTTCGTTTTCTTCTTTTTGTCATTTACTTTACTATCTACATCCGCACCAAATATTTTCGCCATTTTTATCAATCTAATCCTCAATTCACAATTTCCCTTCGTGATCTTTGCATAATTTTATTTCTTCTTATTCCATGTCTTCATTGACCTCCCTTTTACCTCTATTTATTTCTAGTTTTTTCTTCTTTTTTCACTTGTCTCCTCCACTTCTCCATCTCTTGTCTCTAGTTTCTTTTTGTCATTTTATTTGAACAATCCAATGAATAATCCAATCAATCTTTTCAAATACTCTTCATTTCATAACAATCTTTCTATTATATTTTTATAATTTCTTTTCATCACATTCCATGTCTTCTCTGATCTCCTTATTACCTGTATTTACTTCTAGTCTTTTTCCTTCTTTTTTCACTTGTCTGCTTTACTTCTCCATCTCTTGTCTTCTTTTGTCTTTTTATTTGAACAATCCAATAAATAATCCAATTACTCATCTCAAATATTTGATGTGTTTTTCATTTTTCTTTCTTCCCACATCTGTCTTCTTTTAATCTTTTTTTTACCTCTTCGTTTTGTTTTCTTCTTTTCGTCATTTACTATCTACAGCCACAACAAATATTTTTGCCATTTTCATCAGTCTAATGAACAATCTATCAATTCTCTTCAGTTCATAACTGTTATATTTTCTTTCGTCATCTTTGCATAATTTCATTTCTTCTCATTTCATGTCTTCCCTCCTTTTTACTTTTATTTACTTCTAGTCTTTTCTTCTTTTCTCACTTGTCTCCTCTACTTTTCCATCTCTTATCTCTACCCTTTTTTTATCATTCCAATTAATCTTCTCATTTTTTTGATATGTTTTTTTTTTCTTATGTCTTACTTCCCACTTCAATTTTAAACTAACCTTTTATAACTTGTCTTCATTTCTTTTCTTTCTTTGTGACATTTTCTTTGTACTGCCAAAGCCCCACCAAAAGATTACTGCCATTCGTAATTCGTACTTTTCTGTTATATTTTCCACCGTTATCTTCGAATTCTTTCTCTTCTTCTCTCTCTATGTCTTTCTTCTTCTTTATTTTTTTCTACTCCATTTTTTTATTGTTTTCACTAATTAATTTTTGTGAAAACCTCTTAAAATAAAATGTTTAAATTTAATTTCTTGTTCTGTAAGATATTTTTATTTACATAAATAATTATATTACTTAATTATTTTTTAACAAATTAAAAAATATTGAAACAATCCTAGAAAGTATAATTTCATAACCTCAATTATTATCTGCGATTACACATTTATTGTTCATCTGTTTTTTCACAAAGAATAAAGACTACATTCATAAAATAAATATATTTAACTAACAGTAGTTAGGTTAATAATAATAAAACCTGATACATTGTTCTATCACGAAAAGACGTTTAATATTATAATGCAATTATTATATAAACTTTCAATTCCTGGTTTCTAACATTTAAGCGACGTTTTGAAGATTATTGTTCCACCACATAATAACGCATGTAACATTTCTTTCATAATTTTCCCCTTGGGTTAATCACCATTTGAATGGTTAAACACATTTTCGATTTAAATAAATAATTGCCTTAGCCAAAAACCAAATTACAATCCGGACAAAAGCTTCTTCACACCTCTTGTTTGAATGAATGAAACAAAGTGAAGAAGTGAAGGCTAATCACACATCTTCCACGACGATTTACGGACCACAAAAGATCTTCGGAACGGCACCCACATGTTTATTATACCAAACACAACCTGCGAAACAATGGCGGTGCGAATTAGATATACTTTCGTTGCGGGCACGAAACTTTCGTTTTGCTCAGATTGGCGAACTTCGGTAACATATGGCGTGATTGAAGAAGAAGATCATCGGCATCAACGCCAAACCATTCATATGAACACGGACACGGACATTTTTTGTTTCTTGTCACACTAACGCACTTTATTATTAAATTCATCGACGTTAGATTTCGATCGTTAAAGTTTTTATAATGTAAAAGTGTTGTAAAAACGTTCCATTAGTCATATAGCTTTCTCACCGCGGAAAGTATGAAGATGTACGTTAATAAACTGTAAAACCGATGTACCATTTTATAAATGGATGGAAATCTGTTGTATTACAGGACGGTAATTAGTGTATCGGATCAGATATTGCGAAAGAAAGTGAGGTTTTCCATCGTTCAGCCTCTTTTGTGTTGTGTCTCGTGCTCCGCGGAAGTTGTCGGCGATCTGCCAAACAAAACGTGTCAACGCACACAACTTTCTTTGGTTATTTTTTTTTGAGTTATTTAACGATGATAATGCAATTCGTTGCCAATCTTGGCACAACAATTACTTCACATTCCATTAGCCAGACCGATGATTTGCATAAAGGTGACGCAAAATTTAGCAAATTGCGAATTTCTTCAATAAAGAATTATTAATCAGTTTCGCATTCAATCGAAAGAAACAGTGAGAAAAACGGCGGCGAATGAAGTTTTATCTGCGATGCACGTTTTTTGCTCAACTGGGTTAACGCGGTATATGTTAATAAATAAATAAACGCACCGCAAAACGCCTTTACCTAAATAAAAGTTTTGAATATTCATGCTTTTGATTTTTTTGATTGTATTCAACGCTGCAAGGTCTAAATGTATAATTACAATGAGAATTATATGTATCACTGAATCTGGGCATCATTTATATGTCAATTATGAAATTAATTAGAGCATACACGGAATTGGAGCCGGAGATTTATTTGGTTTAATGTATTAAAGTGTTTAAATTGTTTGGGGTCATTGTTTTGGGGTATTAAATTAATTATTTATTTTTATTTTAGATTATGTTTGTTTATATTTTCATATTTTCTATCATTTCTTCATTTCTCTATTTTACTTCTTCATTTGTGGCTCTTATTTAAGTTCTTCTATTTTTACTTTTCTTGTTTTTTCTCAATTTTGTCATTTTCTTTGTAACATCTATATCTACAAACTTTAATATGCTATCTTCATTCTTGTTTATTTTCTTCATTTTTGTGTTTTGCATCTTCATTGAACTATTTAAAAAACTTGTTCTCTTATTTAATTTCTTCTTCTCGTTTTACTATTCTTTTCTTTTCTCAATTTTGCCACTTTCTTTGTACCATCCATGTCTACAAACATCTATTTGTATCTTCATTCCATTCGTATCCGTATCATGTGTTTTTTCTCCACTCTTCTTTTATCTTTACTGCTGTTATATCTTCACACCATTTCTTATATTCTTTATCTTATTTTCTTTGTAGTACCTAAATTCATAATTTAAATTCTCTTCAATTCACGTGGCTCAATATATTTCTCTTACAATTCTTCTCCCATCTCCTTCCTGCATGTATATTCTTCTAGGCCTTTTTACTAATTCTGTTCATCTTCACTTCTTGTCCAATTTTGACAATTTTATTTGAATTAAACATCTATGGTATTTTACTGCATTATATTCTTCCATTCTGTACGTAAAAGAAGAAAAGAATCGGTTTCTTCTTCTATTTCATTCATAATTTTCTTTTCCATTTCTTCTCATCTTCTCTATTATTTTCTCCCAATAATCCTTTTGTCATTTTCTTTGTACCATCCACATTTTCACCAGTTTTGTTGTAGTTTTTTTACCAATCTGGGATAAATTAGTAATTGAAATCAATGAGCACAATTATTTTTCATATATATTTTCTTCTATTATCTACGTATCCTTTTTTTCTTCTCTTCTCGCGTCTTCACTCATCCTCTATACTTGTTATCTTCACATTTTGTCCATTATTGGCAATTTTTTTTTATTTATCTTGTCACCTCTTGTCTCTTCTCCATTTCCTCCTAATTATCTTTACTTTTAACCTCTTCTCTTATTTTATTTGTCATTTTCTTTGTATCATCCACATTTTCACCAGAATTGTTGTAGTTTTTTACCAATATGGAATAAATTTTTAATAGAAGTCACTGAGCACGATTATTTTTCACATATACTTTCTTCTATTATCTTCGTATCACTTTTTTTTCTCTTCTCGTGTCTTCACTCATTCTCTATACTTCTTACCTTCACATCTTGTCCACTATTGGCAATTTTCTTTTAATTATCTAGTCACATCTTGTCTCTTATCCATTTCCTCTTAATTATCTTTTCTTTTAGCCCCTTCTTTTATTTTATTTATCATTTCTGTTGTATCATCCACATTTTCACCAGTATTGTTGTAGTTTTTTACCAATATGGAATAAATTTTTAATAGAAGTCAATGAGCACGATTATTTTTCACATATACTTTCTTCTATTATCTTCGTATCCCGTTTTCTTCTCTTCTCGTATCTTCACTCATTCTCTATACTTCTTACCTTCACATCTTGTCCACTATTGGCAATTTTCTTTTAATTATCTAGTCACATCTTGTCTCTTATCCATTTCCTCTTAATTATCTTTTCTTTTAACCTCTTCTTTTATTTTATTTATCATTTTCGTTGTATCATCCACATTATCACCAGTATGTTGTAGTTTTTTACCAATATGGAATAAATTTTTAATAGAAGTCATTGAGCACGACTATTTTTCACATATACTTTCTTCTATTATCTTCGTATCACTTTTTCTTCTCTTCTCGTGTCTTCACTCAATCTCTATACTTATTACCTTCACATCTTGTCCACTATTGGTAATTTTCTTTTAATTATCTAATCAGATCTTGTCTCTTATCCATTTCCTCCTAATTATCTTTTCTTTTAACCTCTTCTTTTATCTTATTAATCATTTTCTTTGTATCATCCACATTTTCACCAGTATTGTTGTAGTTTTTTACCAATTTGGGATAAATTTTTAATTAAATCACTGAGCATGATTATTTTTCAAATATACTTTCTTCTATTATCCTCGTATTTCTTTTTCTTCTCTTCTCCTGTCTTCACTCATCCTCTATAATTCTTATTTTCATATTTTGTCCACTATTGGTAATTTTCTTTTAATTATTTTGTCACATCTTGCCTCTTCTCCACTTCTTCCTAATTATCTTTTCTTTTAATATTTTCTCTTATTTTATTTGTCATTTTCTTAGTAAGATCCACATTTTCACCAAAATATTGTTGTAATTTTTACCAATCTGGGATAAACTCTTAATGCACACAATTATTTTTAATATATATTTTTCCCTATTCCCTTTCGTGTCCCTTTGTTCATTATATCTTCACTCATCCTTTATACTTCTTATCTCTGTTTCTCTCTAATTTTCTTTTCTTTTAACATTTTCTCTCATTTTATCTCCATTTCTTATCTTCTTTTTGTTATTTTCTTTGTGCCATCCACATTTTCATCATTATTTTTCACCATTACTTTCGCATTCTTTATTTTCTTTTCTTCTCCTGTCTTCTCTCATCTCTTTATACCTTTATTTTTTTCTAGTCTTTTTTATTTATCCTCTATGCTGTAATCTTCACTTCTTATCCATTTTTAGAAATCATCTTTGATTTATCTGTTTAATGATCTATGATATTTTTCTTACTATCTTCGTTTCTATTCTATTTATATCTTGACTCCTCTCTTCTTCTCTCATCCAGGCTAATTCCCTTTTCTTCTAATTTTTTTTCTTATTTTCTCTTCATTTTTATCTTCTTTTTGTCATTTTCTTCGCACCATCCAGATTTTCATCAAAATATTGTTGTAATTTGTATCAATCTTTCATAAATTTATAATTGAAATTCTCTTCTTCTTCTTATAATTTCACCCATTATCTTTGTATCCTCTATTTCCTCTTTTCTACTAGTTTATTCTTAAACATCTCTACTTTTCCCTTTTTGGTCATCTTACCTAGTGCGTTTAGGCACAAACCAGCTAAATTACCGGTAACAACAAATGTTCTGGAACATGTCGAAACAGTCCCATGAATTACCCGCAACAACAATAAACGTTGTGCAGTCAGGAAGCGGCGTGTAAATCGAATGTCGAAACCCATTGCACTTTACACTTAAAAATAAACTTACGGCTCCCGAAAAAACCATCATCGACTTTCACACGGCCGGTCATAAAATCTATTGCATTCTTCGGCACTCGCCCAATAAACTTTACGCCGCGGATATTTCGCTATACGGTATGCATATCGGATTCTTATGGTTTACGTAAGTCCCAGCACATTTCACCTGAAACGGGTCGATTGCAATTGCATCTGAAATCCTCAACGCCCCAGAACAACATCCATAAACGTTAGATAACCGCACGAACAATTTGTTCTGACGTTCAAAAGTGTTTTATCAATGAAACATTGCTGTAATTTGTTTGTAAGTGCTTTGTTAGTGGGAAACTTCTAATTCGATAAATGGACATGAAAGTCTATTCTTGATATGTCGAAAGAAAGTTATTATTAATCAGTAATCATTATTATAATATAACCACATAAATCTTTCATCAGAAGTTTCGATTTTTACTAATAAAGCTTAATTATAAACATAAAAGTGACAACAGTTTATTATATTTTGTGATATATGATAAAAATGGTTACATAACTTAACTCATTTTAACTATAGCCTTGTTATTTATAGTTGCAGTCTCAATTTTATTTACTCGAAAACATCATTAGATAATTTGAAATGGAAGATATTAGATAACGTGTGAAATTATATGTAAGATATTTAATTTTTATAAAATAACATATTTCACTTTCTAATCAGTGTAATTATTAAAATTGCCATAAAATCTTCGGGATTTATTTTGTGCTCTTTTCTCTAACAACATTTTTAAACTCATGACGAAACACATTTGCAACAACTAAATATTTACATAAATGCAACAAAAATAATTATCAAAGATAATTTCAAAATAACACCAATAACGATGATGCTTTGACATTTTTCATGGCACCAGAGAAAGGTGGAAAAATAAGTCGAAAGTGAAGGTTCTCGCTAATTAAGTTGATTAATTTCTTTTTTTTGATTGTCACTGTAAATAGATGGATTTGCCTTAGAAACGCTTCTTCATTAAAAAGCGGTACGATAAGACTAAAATGTCGAATTATGGTCGTGTGACGGATGATTAAATTGTACACGGTCGAGAAGATTCGACGTTTATCTCTGTAAATCGATCTGAAGATGCTTCGGTATCTTGACCTAGACATTACCATACTTTCGCTAAAGGTCAAATCACTTCCGAAGGCTCTTGTCTTTGTTGTTGACGGCCTCGAGCAACAAGAGAAATTATTTCTGCGTCTTAATGCCGTTTAATTAGGTTTTCTTTTGCTTTTGTGTCGATTCGATGTACTCGGATGTGTGCTGATGGATTATTGTTGTTTATTTGTTGGGTTACGTTTCGGTTTCCCTTTTCCAGTACCTTTCTTCTGGGAAAGCGGTTTGGCAATGCTTTCCAAGATCGTTTATAATTCATTAACTTCTTCCCTTATCTTCTCAACATTTCTTATCTTCATTTTATCTTTTTTTTTTTGTTCCATCCATGTCTTCATCGAAATGTTGTAATTTTTATCGATTGACTCCATAAAACACAATTATTTTTTTATATTCTCTTCCATTATCTTCATATCACTTATTTTCTTCTCTTTTCGTGTCTTTCCTCATCTCCTTTCTACTTTTATTATCTTCTAGCCTTTTTTCATTTACACTTATTATCTGCATTTCTTGCTCACTTTTGACAATTATCTTTGAATTATCAATTTAATTATTTATGACATTCTTTCTGCTATCTTCTCTTCCATGCTTTATATATCTTGATTCCCTTTTTTTCCCTCTTCTCTCTTTCTGCCCAATTCTCTTTTTTCATAAATTTTTCTCTTATTTTTTCTCCATTTTTTATCTTCATTTTATTATTTTCTTTGAACTACTTATATTTTCACCGAAATGTTGTAATTTTTATCAATTAAAACATTTTTAATTAAAATTCTCTTGAGTCCATAAAACAAAATTATATTTTTTTTATATTTTTTTCCATTATCTTCATATCACTTATTTTCTTCTCTTCTTGTGTCTTCCCTCATCTCCTTTCTACCTTTATTATCTTCTAGCTTTTTTTTCATTTATCATCTATACTTATTATCTTCATTTCTTGACCACTTTTGACAATTTTCCTTGAATTATCAATTTAATTATCTATCATATTCTTTCTGCTATCTTCTTTTCCATTCTGTATATATCTTGACTCCCTTCTTTTTCCCTTTTCTCCCTTTCTTCCCAATTCTTTTTTTCCTAAACATTTCTCTTATTTTTTCTCCATTTCTTATTTTCATTTTATTATTTCCTTTGTACCATCTATATTTTCACCGAAATGTTGTAATTTTTATCAATTAAAACATTTTTAATTAAAACTTTCTTGAGTCCATAAAACAAAATTATATATTTTTTTTATATTTTCTTCCATTATGTTCATATCACTTATTTTCTTCTCTTCTCGTGTCTTCTCTCATCTTCTTTCTACCTTTATTATCTTCTAGCTTTTTTTCATTTATCATCTATACTCATTATCTTCATTTCTTGTCCACTTTTGACAATTTTTTTTGAATTATCAATTTATTTATCTATGATATCTTTTCTGCTATCTTCTCTTCCATTCTGTATATATCTTGATTCCCTTCTTTTTCCCTTTTCTCCCTTTCTCCCCAATTCTTTTTTTCCTAAACTTTTCTCTTATTTTTTCTCCATTTCTTATCTTCATTTTATTATTTTCTTTGTACCATCTATATTTTCACCGAAATGTTGTAATTTTTATCAATTAAATCATTTTTAATTAAAACTTTCTTGAGTCCATAAAACAAAATTATATATTTTTTTATATTTTCTTCCTTATCTTCATATCCCTTATTTTCTTCTCTTCTCGTGTCTTCTCTCATCTCCTTTCTACCTTTATTATCTTCTAGCTTTTTTTTCCATTTATCATCTATACTTATTATCTTCATTTCTTGACCTCTTTTGACAATTTTCTTTGAATTATCAATTTAATTATCTATGATATTCTTTCTGCTATCTTCTCTTCCATTCTGTATATATCTTGACTCCCTTCTTTTTCCATCTTCTCCCTTTCTTCCCAATTCTCTTTTTTCCTAAACTTTTCTCTTATTTTTTTCTCCATTTCTTATCTTCATTTTATTATTTTCTTTGTACTATCCGTATTTTCACCGAAATGTTGTAATTTTTATCAATTAAAACATTTTTAACTAAAGCTCTCTTGAGTCCATAAAACAAAATTATATTTTTTTATATTTTCTTCCATTATGTTCATATCACTTATTTTCTTCTCTTCTCAGGTCTTCCCTCATCTCCTTTCTACCTTTATTATCTTCTAGCCTTTTTTCATTTATCATCTATACTTATTATCTTCATTTCTTGACCACTTTTGACAATTTTCTTTGAATTATCAATTTAATTATCTATGATATTCTTTCTGCTATCTTCTCTTCCATTCTGTATATACCTTGACTCCCTTCTTTTCCCCTCTTTTCCCTTTCTTCCCAATTCACTTTTTTTCTAAACTTTTCTCTTATTTTTTCTCCATTTCTTATCTTCATTTTATTATTTTCTTTGTACCATCCATATTTTCACCGAAATGTTGTATTTTTTATCAACTAAAACATTTTTAATTAAAAGTCCATAAAACACAATTATTATTTTTTATATATATTTTCTTCCATTATCTTCACATCACTTATTTTCTTCTATTCTCGTGTCTTCCCTCATCTCCTTTCTACCTTTATTTTCTTCTAACCTTTTTTACTTCTCCTCCATTCTTTACATCTTCATCTCTGGTTCACTTATGGCAATTTTCTTTGAATTATCTTTTTAACTATCTACCTGTTATCTTCCCTTCTATTGTTCCATCTAAATCATCTCTTATTTCTTCTAATCACTTCCGAAGGCCTAATTGTCTGATTTTTGTTATTGAAAAGTATTCAAACGTGAGTTGATGAATTATTGTAGTTTATTTCTTAGGTTAGATTTCATTTTCCCTTTTCCAAAGCGGCCTTTCTTCTTTAAAAACGATTTAGCAATGCTTCCCAAGATTGTGCACAATTTGTTAACCAATAATTAAAGGTTATGACATGTTTTTTGTGTGAATATTTTAATAACCTGTGATTCTTAAGTAGCCCATTATATAAAATCCATTCACATTTTTAATATTTGAAACTGCATATCTAAATTAGTAAAACTAGTTAGTGGATTAATAGGCTTTAATGAGTGACGTGTTTATTTACGTACAGCATCTTAATGGTTCTTCTTCCGACCAGTTGCGCAACTGGGTGCGTGTAAATCAAACGATTCAAAAAGAAAGCGTTCCCACAATGTTCCAAAATTAAATTATGAAAATTTTACTTTCGGTGAATTATTGGCCCGGCGAATTCCGTTGAACTTGGCATTGCCATTAGCATAAAGTTTCTTCTTGTTATGACACCGAGACGCGACCTCCAGGGAAAGTTTGTATTATTAATAATAAAATTTTGATTAAAGTTCGTCGTGAATTCCACGGACATGTGTAATTAGAAGGTCGGGAGAGATATGAGAGATTAAAATCTTGAAAAATAAACGGTAATTACCTCAACTTAACAATTTCATAGTGAAGTTCCCATAAAAAAGCCTCGATTAATTGTAAATTAAAAATAAAACTGATATCATGTGGCTTACTGAGCCTTGAACGGGCGTCGATTAATGCGGACGGTGTGTGGAGATAATTAGAAATCAAAGGCGGACCGCCTCCACCGCAACACACTTCGCCATTATCTCAAGATAAACAGTCGAAAGTGCGTTTTCACCTCAATAATAGAAATATCAGAACGTCGCCATCGAAGCCGACAACTGTTCCACTGGCTGAGATGAATTTAGATCTTTAGATCTAGTTTGCGAATAACCAAAACTAGGTTGCATCACAAACCGTTCACCATGTATGACCTTTCGAAGAGAAAGACCGGCCCGACGTAATTAATAAGTTCGTTCACCATCCCGGGTCCATCAAAACACAACGTTAATTTCCAATTATCACATTGAGCAATTACTGTGAAACGGTGAATATTTTATTGTGCTTCCACACACACAACAACCACGCGGAATTGCCCAATCGGTACGCAATATTGATTAACCTGCCTCGTGAAAAAGTTTTACCCACTTCTGATTGATTATCGGTAACATATGAACTATTGCCCAACCGAAAAAGGTCCGACATAAACCCCAAACCATCGGTTTGGAAGCAAAAAATGACGAATGGCAAGAGTGAACGTCCAATCATCCTTGTTGCCTCATGCACGTCCCAATTTTGAGTAAACACTACTTAAACGCAATTTATGCGGTATTATTCGCAGATGTAATGACGGTCCATTCTTTGAGAGAGACGAGAACAGAATAATCGAGAAACAAGTCGTCTTGTCGGCAATTTTCCTCGGGCCGTTTTCCTATGCGGTCTGAATTAACGGAGATGAAACGGCCCGAGGCGAAAATTAAGTGAAAGTAAGTAGCCTTTGGTGCGGTGCCATACGAGAAATGATATTCGCCAATCGGATTCTGATGCAGCTGAATTTGTTATTCATTGTTCTGGCTGATTGATTTGCACTCGTTACGAATCAGATGAAGAAGGAAGTGATTAGGCTATGTTCTTAAGATTTGTTTTACAACTGATATACAAGATGACTTATAAATGAGCCAATTTACAAAACACATCAATTATGAGCCATTAAAATGACATGTAACAACGATAAGAAAATTGCAGTAAATTAAAATCATCAACTATGTTTTCAGTTGTATTGCCATACCAGGAATGACCTTCACAATCGGAATCTGATGCAGTTAGACTGTTTTTGCTGATATATTCAGAGGAGGGTATGGTTTTCAAGTTAGATACAAGAGGAAGTAATTAAATCAGCCTCTCATTAGTTCAATCTTAAGATCTGATTTAAAAATTATTTAATCAATGTTTATAGTTGTATTACCGTACAACAAATGACCTTCACAATCAGATTCTTATGTAACTAAATCTCTTCTTCATTTTTTGAAGAAAGAAGCCATTAAATATTAAGTCTTGATATATAAGTAATTTATAAGCTGAAATGTGAAGGTGTCAATTTATGAAATACATCAATTATGAGCCAAAAAAATGACTTGTAATGACATAAAGAATATTCCGGTAAATTACAATCATCAGCAATATTTTTAGTTGTATTGCCATACAAGAATGACCTTCATAATCAGCTTCTGATGCAGCTAAATCTGTTCTTCATTTTTTTGTTGATATATTTTAAACAGTTCATTCTTTTCCAGTCAAAAGAAAAAAGAAATTCATCAATTATGGATCATAAAAATGGCATATAGTAACGACAAGAAAATTCCTGCAAATTCCAATCATCAGCTATGTTTTTAGTTGTCTTGCCATACGAGAATGACCTTCATAATCAGCTTCTGATGTAGCTAAATCTGTTCTTCATATTTTGATTGATTTATTTTGAAGAGTTCACTCTTTTCAAGTCATATGTAGAAAGATGCGATTAAATATTAAGGCCTGATTTGTAATTGATTTATAAGATGAAATATGAAGAAGGCAATTTAAGAAACTCATCAATTATAGATCATAAAAATGACATATAGTAACGACAATACGAGAATGACCTTCATAATCAGCTTCTGATGTAGCTAAATCTGTTCTTCATATTTTGGTTGATTTATTTTGAAGAGTTCACTCTTTTCAAGTCATATGAAGAAAGATGCGATTAAATATTAAGGCCTGATTTGTAATTGATTTATAAGATGAAATATGAAGAAGGTTATTTAAGAAACTCATCAATTATAGATCATAAAAATGACATATAGTAACGACAAGAAAATTCCAGTAAATTACAATAATCATATATGTTTTTAGTTGTATTGCCAAATAAGAATGACCTTCATAATCAGCTTCTGATGCAGCTAAATCTGTTCTTCAATTTTTGGTTGATTTATTTTAAAGAGTTCACTCTTTTCAAGTCATATGAAGAAAGATGCGATTAAATATTAAGGTCTGATTTGTAATTGATTTATAAGATGAAATATGAAGAAGGCAATTTAAGAAACTCATCAATTATTGATTATAAAAATGACATATAGTAACGACAATACGAGAATGACCTTCATAATCAGCTTCTGATGTAGCTAAATCTGTTCTTCATATTTTGGTTGATTTATTTTGAAGAGTTCACTCTTTTCAAGTCATATGAAGAAAGATGCGATTAAATATTAAGGCCTGATTTGTAATTGATTTATAAGATGAAATATGAAGAAGGCTATTTAAGAAACTCATCAATTATGGATCATAAAAATGACATATAGTAACGACAAGAAAATTCCAGTAAATTACAATAATCATATATGTTTTTAGTTGTATTGCCAAATAAGAATGACCTTCATAATCAGCTTCTGATGCAGCTAAATCTGTTCTTCAATTTTTGGTTGATTTATTTTAAAGAGTTCACTCTTTTCAAGTCATATGAAGAAAGATGCGATTAAATATTAAGGCCTGATTTGTAATTGATTTATAAGATGAAATATGAAGAAGGCTATTTAAGAAACTCATCAATTATGGATCATAAAAATGACATATATTAACGACAAGAAAATTCTAGTAAATTACAATAATCAGATATGTTTTTAGTTGTATTGCCAAATGAGAATGACCTTCATAATTAGCTTCTGATGTAGCTAAATCTGTTCTTCATATTTTGGTTGATTTATTTTGAAGAGTTCACTCTTTTCAAGTCATATGAAGAAAGATGCGATTAAATATTAAGGCCTGATTTGTAATTGATTTATAAGATGAAATATGAAGAAGGTTATTTAAGAAACTCATCAATTATAGATCATAAAAATGACATATAGTAACGACAAGAAAATTCCAGTAAATTACAATAATCATATATGTTTTTAGTTGTATTGCCAAATAAGAATGACCTTCATAATCAGCTTCTGATGCAGCTAAATCTGTTCTTCAATTTTTGGTTGATTTATTTTAAAGAGTTCACTCTTTTCAAGTCATATGAAGAAAGATGCGATTAAATATTAAGGCCTGATTTGTAATTGATTTATAAGATGAAATATGAAGAAGGCTATTTAAGAAACTCATCAATTATGGATCATAAAAATGACATATATTAACGACAAGAAAATTCTAGTAAATTACAATAATCAGATATGTTTTTAGTTGTATTGCCAAATGAGAATGACCTTCATAATTAGCTTCTGATGTAGCTAAATCTGTTCTTCATATTTTGGTTGATTATTTTGAAGATATCACTCTTTTCAAGTCATATGAAGAAAGATGGGATTAAATATTAAGGCCTGATTTGTAATTGATTTATAAGATGAAATATGAAGAAGGCTATTTAAGAAACTCATCAATTATAGATCATAAAAATGACATATAGTAACGACAAGAAAATTCCAGTAAATTACAATAATCATATATGTTTTTAGTTGTATTGCCAAATAAGAATGACCTTCATAATCAGCTTCTGATGCAGCTAAATCTGTTCTTCAATTTTTGGTTGATTTATTTTAAAGAGTTCACTCTTTTCAAGTCATATGAAGAAAGATGCGATTAAATATTAAGGCCTGATTTGTAATTGATTTATAAGATGAAATATGAAGAAGGCTATTTAAGAAACTCATCAATTATAGATCATAAAAATGACATATAGTAACGACAAGAAAATTCCAGTAAATTACAATCATCAGATATGTTTTTAGTTGTATTGCCAAATGAGAATGACCTTCATAATCAGCTTCTGATGCAGCTAAATCTGTTCTACAGTTTTTGGTTGATTTATTTTAAAGAGTTCACTCTTTTCAAGTCAGATGAAGGAAGAAGCGATTAAATATTAAGGCCTGATTTGTAAGTGATTTATAAGATAAAATATGAAGATATAAATTACAATCAACTGTTTTTAATGTTTGGCCATACGAGAATGATCGTTTTTCATTCTTTGCCTGATTTATTAAGAAGAATTCACTCTTTTCAAGTCAGATGAAGAAAGAAGCGATTAAATCTTAAAACTTGGCTTGCAAGTGATCTACAAGATTATAAATGAACCAATTTATGAAACATGTCAATTATATACCATAAAATTGACATGAAATAACGATAAAAAATGCACTAAATTACCATCATCAACTATGTCTTAGTTGCATTGCAATAGATAATTAAACGGAACGAAGGACTAACACAGATGACTCAGTATGCCATTCTCCAAATTTGCCTGTTTTTATGTGCTAAACTAGAACAAACGTCGAAGCAATGATTTAACTACCATATTAATTAAAAATATAAAAAGATGAAGTGAAGGCGGTTTATTTTCCCATAAAAATAATTAGACTATTAATTGCACTTGCCAATATTTCATCACTGAAAATCTAATTCAATTATTTTAATATTCCAACAATTAACTACAGAATTGTGCAACAAATTATGCAAACTGATTGTGATACTCCAATTGAATATTTTAATGGGTCAAGTAAGGTTGTTACTTGAAAATAATTGTGGCCTTTTTGGCAATAAATCCAAACTCAACACTTGTATCACAATTGGATGATCGATTGTAAAATTGGAACGGTCATGACTCCATTAAGAGATTAAAACGATTCAAAGGAACTGAATAAACTGCAATCATTTAAAATTCCCACAGCAACAATGCTCCGGTCATTTTTCTTGCAATATTCTTAAAAAACAACGAAATAGAAAATGATGGAGTGTTACGTAAATTACAGCGCTTCAGTGGTTTCGAGTTATGATTTCTGACGGGTCTGATTGACTTAAATCATTATCATTAAATAAATTCCATGTTATTAATTGCAAATAAACGAAAACTAGATGAGAAATTAATTCAGCGAGTGCGTGTGCTGTTTTTTTATAAATTATTTCGTTGTGCATCTACGAAAAACTACAACGAAATAAACGTCTAAAACAATTACTTGACAATTAAACGTTACGTCATTTAATTTGACGTGGTGATGGGAACGTACGAAACGTACGTGGTATTTTGATATATTGTCTTCCATGGGAAATCGTTGCGACGAACAAAAAGGGAAATTTACGCAGACATCCGGACGTTGTTGACTCCAACAATAGAAAGTTATCAGGAAAAACGATCAGGTTCATCATAAATGGTGTAATCGAAAATATCTCGCCAGTTTATCATGTTCGCCATTCAGACTGTTTGCTTGGCTTTATGTCTGGGTCGTGACACCACAGGAACGTTGCAATTTCATTATGACCCGTTAGAAATGGCTCCGGTTTCTTAAGAGCCAGACAAAGATGAAGTGTGTCACTCTCCAAAACCAATAAATTGGGAAATATTTGAATGGACTTGGTGCTAATATAGATCATTACATTTAATAGAAAGGCATCGTGACTTAAATTATCCTGAATGATTAAACTCAATTGACCAATGCAAACCATGTACCCAATCATGTTATTAATAATTTATTGTGACATAAAAACAAAACCACTCATCTCTCTATTTACAATTACTGTTACAGCAATTCCCAAGCGTCGAGCAAAGGAACCAACTATCACTGCAACAGCAAGGTCATATACTGAGCGACGTCCAACAACATCAGCACCGGTTCAATTTGAATCCAAACCATCAACAGATCACACCACAACAGTTCTCAAGGCATCAGCAGATTGTTCAGCAGAGTGGACTCTTCAATCAACCACCCAATAATGCTTTGCCCCCACAACAGTTCTTAAGTCAGCAACAACAGCAACAGCAGCAGTTCCAACCCAACCAAATTGTGAGCCAACAACCTGTCCTGACACCACAGACAAACCAACAAGCCAATCAACAAGTTTTATTGAGCCAACAACCAAACACTTTATCCAACCAACAGTTGATCAATCAGCAACAACCTCACTCGAATACAATTCAACAACAATTACTGACTCAAAGCCAGATTCAGCAACAACAAAACCTACTAACGAATCAGCAACTGATCCAGAATCAAAGAATCATTCAAAACCAACAAGAATTGATTCAACAACAAAATCAACAATACTTGAACAACCTTAACAACCCACAATATTTAAATTCTTTGGGAATTGCTGGTCAAAATTTGGCCACCTCTTTGCCCACTCAACAAGGTCCTTTGCCAACACCTCAAATTCAACAATCTTCTATCGTACAACAACCAATCTTGCCAACCATTCAACCCAACAATTTACAACCCACCGTCTTCCCTACACCACAACAACCTTTGCCCAGCATTCAAACATTGCCACAATCCAACATTCAAACCCTCCAACAATCGCTGAACAATTTTCAAAACAATAGGTTAGTTCAGCATCACACCCAAACTGGGTTCACACCAAACTTCGTCGGTCAGCCCATTCAACAAGGTTCCCTGATCAAACCGAGACCAACCAACGACCCCATCCAGGCAATTCAACAACAAATCCAATCTTTGGATCCCGAGAAGAACAAACAGAGGATCAAAGAGCTGCGTGAGAAGCTTGCAATTATCGAAAAGCACAATCAATTTGTCGAGAAGCAATACGAGAAAGCTTTGAAGAAGGCACAGCAAGATCACGAGGAATTCGTTGAGGAGCAAAAGGAACAGAAGAAGAAGTTGTATCAAAAATTGTACAAGGCTCCTGGCTCCTTTGATTTGAACAGGTATTCCCAGTCGATTCCTAGGTATATTTATCCTGAGGAAGCCCCACTTTTCAAACAAGCTTTGGAAAAATACTATCAGGAACATCCAACTACTACGACCACCACGACTACCACTACTACTACGACCCCTAAACCTACCACCACTAAACGTACGGCTAAGAAATTGTCGAAACCTGGCTTCTTGCCCACGGTTATTCCCCAGACGGCGTCCAAAGTTAAAGCAATTCAGTCTTTGGAGGACCTGGATGAGTTAAGGAAACAGTACAAGTCCCAACAAATTCAAAAGGATGATCTGCTGGCGCAACTGAGGTTGGCTATTGGTAACACACCTGAAGGAAAGGAAACTAAGAACGTGTCCTCCAGGGAAATCTCCTTATCCAATGGTAAGAAGGTACAACTCATCGAAGCTTCCGATCCCAATTTTGTTCCGAAGGGGAAACTAGAAGAGATTACCTTGCCGAATGGCGAAAAAGTTCAAGTGATACGTGCTAATCCTGATGACATACCAGCTCCATCTCCTGCTTCTTTGAAACCGGACGAGATTACTTTGCCCACGGGACAGAAAATCCAAGTAATCAAGACTACCGATCCGAAATTGATTCCGGGTGCTGGTGACTTAAAACCTGAAGAAATTACCTTGCCTAACGGACAAAAAGTTCAAGTTATTAAAACTACTGATCCTAATTTAATCGCCAGTGCTTCGTCTGCAGCTGTAGCCACCACTCCAGCTTCCGCCGTTAAAACCCAAGAGATTACTTTGCCCAACGGTCAAAAGGTCGAAGTTATCAGAACCACCGATCCCAAGCTGGTACCCGGAGCAACACCCCTGGAACCCGGAAGTGATTTAGAGAAGCTTGTGCTGTCACGTACAACCACCCTTAAACCACCTAAAGCTGTTTTGGACGAACTGACCAAAAATGTTGCTCCTGGATCCAACTTTGAGTTGCTCAAAACCGGTGCCAGTGGAGGTTTGGAACAGCTGGCCAGTGCCTCCAATCTGCCCGACAAGAAGAAAGTGACCTTTGTGCTTTTAGAGGAACAAAGCGATGGTACTCTAAAGGTACAAGGTGTTAAAGGCAACGGCAAGGGTAAGCCCGAGGTGGACGTCGATTCGATTTTGAAGAAGATCAAAAACGGCGAAATCAAACTGCCAAACCTCAAACCCAACATCACCGAGGAACAAGACGCCAGAAGCACGGAAAAGAACGAGAACTTGCATGCTGTTACTGTCACTCCAAACTCAATTGCGAGTGAGGAGGTTCCGATTTTGAAGACGAATATTGGTACTCAATTCATTGCCACGTCCACGCCAATTTCTACTTTGTATACGAAAGTTTTCTCTAGTACCAGAAAACCGTCGTTCTACTCTTTGGATGATGGTGATAAAAAGGTGAAGAACCACGGTACTTCGACCACTAGTAAATTCATTTCTTCGACTCCAAGCTCGACGATTTACACCAAGGCCTATTCTGCGTCCATTAAATCCACGACGCCCAGGTCGATTTCTTCAAGCACTTACAAGGTGGATACCAACAGGCAGCCCCACATTCTCAACAAGGGTGCTTCGACAAACGACCTAATTCGCCAGGCCTCCACCGTCTCCAACTTGAACCAGAACTCCATCATCAACACTTTCAGTGCCCCAACTACTTACTTCAGCCAACCCACCACCAGCAGTCTGCCTTCTTCGGTAACCCTCCAACATAGTGTATCACCAACAGTGCCCACCTACCCGGAGGAGTTCCCCGACCCAACCCCCGAATACAACAAGACCATGCTGCCCGACGTGCTGAAGAAAAACGGACTGTTCGCCATGGCCAAGTTCCTGAAACAATCCGGTCTGGACACCATTTTGAACGAGACCGGCCCCTACACAGTATTCGCGCCCACCGACAAGGCGTTCAGGACGTTGCTGGTGCAACTCGGAGGACCCGAGAAGGCCGACGAGAAGTTCAAGGAGAACCCCCGACTGCTCAGCGGGGTAACTACAACTTCCGATCATTTAAAGCATGTTATTAACGGTGTGTGCTTTTGTAGCTTTTGCTGCACCACGTCATCCCCGGGGCCTTCTCCCTGGACGCCCTGCAGGACGAGATGACCGGCGTGTCGTTGGCAGGAACCCAACTCAGAGTGAACCAGTACAACATGCACGACGTCGAATGGAACGACGTAAAGGTAAATCGTTGAATTTGTTTTGACGTGATGTTTTTTAATTAAGCAAATTGCACTCCACATCGTGGGCATTTGTTAACTGGATGGCGTGTAACAATTACGATTTCACTCTTTTTTTTTTTTGTTTCAAAAGTAAACATCTCATGATTAATTAATATAACACAGTTATAATTGAAGGAAGTGCTATTATGTGCTATTTTCGTATCTTATTAATGTTTATTTATGTATACAGTTTATATAAGTTAATTTTGTGCACATCTATTATGAGAGGCTTTTGTTGCTGGTTAATTAGTAGGTCTTACTTTAACTAGTATCGAGTTACAAAACCTCAGCTGGATCCTGAGTGGATAATAAAATAAAAGTAATATTTAAATTATCTTGTTAAATATTTCCAATTACTTTGGATAATTAGGAGAGTTGCCAAACAGCAGTATTGTTTTGGATATTGTGTCAAGGAAGTTCGTGATAATTTGCGTTAGCCTGTTCAAATTAATTGCCTCGATACGATCAGGAACTTCTGGAAATTGTTTAGAATACTAATTTTTGCCATTAGCTAAATGCAAATACTATAAATAACACAAAGTGTAGAGCCTATAAATAATACGATTTTAATTGCACTATTTATCTGATGTTCAAACTGCAGGAAAGGTGAAATGCTCACTGTCTAATTGGTTAAACATTACACGCCTTCATGTTAACAAATAATAACTCGAGCAAGTTTTAATTTATCCAATTAAATCAGTTACATAGCTTAACACAGTCATTTATCACTTTGCTACAAATACCTGCTATTAAATCTGATACCAGTTATTATAAACCCATTGACAAACTTCCTAAGGTAGACTGTGACATATTAAATTTCGTGGAAGCTCATATGTCATTAATTAAAACGTGTCATTCAATAACCAGAGAAAATAAATTAATTATGGCAAGGCATTAAACCATGAAAGGATCCGTGTAGAATGTCGATGACACTCCCTATGTGAAACTCAGGCAACAATTCAATTTTCTATTATTAATTAAACACAATGTATAACATGTTGAATAAGCATTTCCATAGAGCCATTTGAATTTGTCTGGTCCCCGCATTACGTTGTATAAATTAACTGGAGCGTACCAGAAAAGATCGTTCTAATCTCGTTCGTCGAGACAGATGGATTTTTTTCACTTTCACAGTGCCGTTCAATTTCACGGTCAAAAATTGACGAATTATTTATTAGACGGGATCCTTTATGCAAACTGTCACAAACAACCAATTAATTTTCGTTGTTGTAAAAGGTTTAATTGGCGAAATTTCTGAATCTGGTTCAATGTAGTTTTAAAATAGATTAACTGTTTGTGGTGGATTTAATTTCTTTTTTGATGGTAAATTATTTGCATAATTATGTGGCAGATGTAACATTTAGAAGAGTTTTAGGAAGTATTAAGTACCGGAAGAAGCAATTTACACTTTTTCTCCCAAATAACTTTTATTTAACAAAAAAACTATCATTATAATCCATAATAATTTTTCTCGAGATATTCTTTTTTTGTATTCTTGGAACAATTCTTCGTAAGTAATCAATATCTAAAATTCCACCCACAACCATATCATATAGTCATCAAAATCTTTCTTGTGTTAAGATTTTTTTTAAGTACTGTTTCATCAAGTTTACTAGCTTGTTAAAAAAATGGGCGATGACTAAAATAAATAATAATCACATTAATAAATATCAAGATTATGAGATGGATGAGGTAGTACCTTCCATTTAATATTCTGAAGCTTAATTTGTTTCTTTAATATGACATATTATCTTGCCTTGTCATAATGAAGAAGGATATCTTTCTTATAGAGTAAAGAAGTCTATGACTGAGTAAATTTTTACTGAAATTTGGTCTCTTTGTAGATAATCAATTCTAAAATTTCACCCACAACCTACAATACAGCCCTCAAAATCTTCCTTGTATTAATATTTCTTTTAAGAACTGTTCAACCAGGTTTACCAGCGTCTTAAAAATTGGATAATGACAAAAATAAATAATAATCACATAAATAAATATCTAGATTATGAAGTGGATGAGGTAGAACCTTTCATTTAACACTGTGAAGCTTCCTCTGATTCTGTAATATGACATGTTATCTTGCGTTGCCATAATGAGGAAGAACGCCTTTTCTATTGAATAAATAAGTCTGTGACTGAGTAAATTTTTCATGAAATTTGGTCTCTTAATAGGTAACCAATATCTAAAATTCCACCCGCAATCTACTTCACATCCATCAAAATCTTCCTTGGGTTAAGATTTCTTTTAAGAACTGGTCCATCAGGTTTACCAGCTTCTTAAAAATTGGACAATGACAAAAATAAATAATAGTTACATAAATAAATATCTAGATTATGAAGTGGATGAGGTAGAACTTCCCATTTAACACTGTGAAGCTTCCTTTGATTCTCTAATATGACATGTTATCTTGCGTTGTCATAATGAAGAAGAACGCCTTTTTTATTGAGTAAAGAAGTCTGTGACTGAGTAAATTTTTCAGAAAATTTGGTCTCTTGATAGGTAATCAATATCTAAAATTCCACCCACAATCTACTATACAGCCATCAAAATCTTCCTTCTGTTAAAATTTCTTTTAAGAACTGTTCCACCAGGTTTACCAGCTTCTTAAAAATTGGACTGTGACAAATATAAATAATAGTTACATAAATAAATATCTAGATTATGAAGTGGATGAGGTAGAACTTCCCATTTAACACTGTGAAGCTTCCTTTGATTCTCTAATATGACATGTTATCTTGCGTTGTCATAATGAAGAAGAACGCCTTTTTATTGAGTAAAGAAGTCTGTGACTGAGTAAATTTTTCAGAAAATTTGGTCTCTTGATAGGTAATCAATATCTAAAATTCCACCCACAATCTACTATACAGCCATCAAAATCTTCCTTCTGTTAAAATTTCTTTTAAGAACTGTTCCACCAGGTTTACCAGCTTCTTAAAAATTGGACTGTGACAAATATAAATAATAGTTACATAAATAAATATCTAGATTATGAAGTGGATGAGGTAGAACTTCCCATTTAACACTGTGAAGCTTCCTTTGATTCTCTAATATGACATGTTATCTTGCGTTGTCATAATGAAGAAGAACGCCTTTTTTATTGAGTAAAGAAGTCTGTGACTGAGTAAATTTTTCAGAAAATTTGGTCTCTTGATAGGTAATCAATATCTAAAATTCCACCCACAATCTACTATACAGCCATCAAAATCTTCCTTCTGTTAAAATTTCTTTTAAGAACTGTTCTACCAGGTTTACCAGCTTCTTAAAAATTGGACTGTGACAAAAATAAATAATAGTTACATAAATAAATATCTAGAATATGAAGTGGATGAGGTAGAACTTTCCATTTAACACTGTGAAGCTTCCTTTGATTCTCTAATATGACATGTTATCTTGCGTTGTCATAATGAAGAAGAACGCCTTTTTTATTGAGTAAAGAAGTCTGTGACTGAGTAAATTTTTCATGAAATTTGGTCTCTTGATAGGTAATCAATATCTAAAATTGCACCCACAATCTACCATATAGCCATCAAAATCTTCCTTCTGTTAAAATTTCTTTTAAGAACTGTTCCACCAGATTTACCAGCTTCTTAAAAATTGGACCATGACAAAAATAAATAATAGTCACATAAATAAATATCTAGATTATGAAGTGGATGAGGTAGAACCTCCCAATTAACACTGTGAAGCTTCCTTTGCTTCTCTAATATGACATGTTATCTTGCGTTGTCATAATGAAGAAGAACGCCTTTTCTATTGAGTAAAGAAGTCTATGATTGAGTATATTTGTCATGAAATTTGGTTTCTTCGTAAGTAAATAATATCTAAAATTCCACCCATAATCTACCATACAGCTATCAAAATCTTCCTTGGGTTAAGATTTCTTTGAGGAACTGTTTACCAGCTTCTTAAAAATTGGACATTGACAAAAATAAATAATAGTCACATAAATAAATATCTAGATTATGAAGTTGATGAGATAGAACTTCCCATTTTACATTTTGGAGCTTCTCTAAATCTTCATTTAAGTACCGTACCACCGGATTTACCAGCTTCGACCCACAGACAATGTAATACATTAAAACTGACATTCGAAGAATCTAATACGTTCCCTAATTACAGATCACAACCATAAACGGAGCAAAGATACTGGACGAAAAGAAGGACATCGAAATCCCTCAAGGAATAGCCCACGCCGTCGACAGAGTTATGTTCCCACTTCCCGTCGGTGACATCGTCCAAACCCTCCAATCGGACAGAGAGAGAAGATTCACCAACTTCCTGAGAGCGGTGTTCTCTTCGGGACTTGCCGAAACTTTACAAGGTACTCATCCTTTTATATCGCGTACAATCGGCGAATTGCATAAACCTCGCGTGTCCCACAACAGTTTCAACATCACCCGTACACAATTCACACACAACTTATTAAACGATAATTACACCTTGATAATAATTTGATTTACTCCCCATTGAATTCAAATGTGATCTTTTCCACTTAGGCACAAAGACTTTCACGTTGTTCGCGCCTACGGACAAAGCGTTCGCCGCCTTATCTAACGAGGATCTAACGAGGACCGTAACCGACAGGACTTTGGCCAGGGAACTGATCCTCAGGCACTTGACGCAGGGTACTTTGTACACGAACGGCATGAGGTATTATCAAATCAGGGACAGCCTTTTGCCGGACAGGCAAATTACGCTTAGTAAACAATCGGGTGAGTACCGACAATTTATGTAATGGCTTTCACGAAATGTCGGATTGATTTAAACCCAACAACAATGTTCACATGTCCGTTATTAATATGAACGAATCAGCGAATCTGTTCACGTGAAAGTTGAGCATCGGGACAACGATGCTTGTATTGTTAGTCCGGAGTTTTTTTGTCGATCAAGGAAAGAAACGTAATCGTAATCTTTATTTACATTTTCATGGTGATTATATAAACCGCAAAACAATCACTTTGTGTGATTGTTTTTCTTGTACGGTCATTTAAACTGTGTGATTATGTCACAAACCGTGCGTAAAAGACCGGAAAATTAAATGCGGTTATGACAGGAAGATAAAGTCATCTGTGTTGATTGTTTCCCATAGTCTGATTCGATTTGACAAATTGGATCAACGTGACAATTTTATTTTGCACACAAATTAATAAGGAAATGTTTTTATTAATATCTATAAAAGTATATTTCATGGTTTACAAGTTAAGGTACCATTTCCTGCTGGTGTAAATTAAACAATTTAAGATTAAAAAAAAACAGTTCAATTAGCTGATCATCTTTACTTTTAAACGATGACCTTAAATTAACAATTGCAATCAAGAATAAAAAAAGTAAAAGGTTTCTTAAAAATTGGAAAATGACAAAAATAAATAATAATGAAGTGGATGAGGTAGAACCTTCCATTTAACACTGTAAAGCTTTCTTTGATTCTCTAATATGACATGTTATCTTGCGTTGTCATAATGAAGAAGAACGCCTTTTCGATTGAGTAAAGAAGTCTGTGACTGAGTAAATTTTTCATGAAATTAGGTCTCTTGATAAGTAATCAATATCTAAAATTCCACCCACAATCTACTTCACAACCATCAAAATCTTCCTTGTGTTAAGATATCTTTTAAAAACTGTTCCACCAGATTTACCAGCTTCTTAAAAATTGGATAATGGCAAAAATTAATAATAGTCACACAAATAAATATCTAGATTACGAAGTGGATGAGGTAGAACCTCCCATTTAACACTGTGAAGCTTTCTTTGATTCTCTAATATGACATGTTATCTTGCGTTGTCATAACGAAGAAGAACGCCTTTTCTATTGAGTAAAGAAGTCTGTGACTGGGTAAATTTTTCATGAAATTAGGTCTCATGATAAGTAATCAATATCTAAAATTCCACCCACAATCTACTTCACAGCCATCAAAATCTTCTTTGTGTTAAGATATCTTTTAAAAACTGTTCCACCAGATTTACCAGCTTCTTAAAAATTGGATAATGACAAAAATTAATAATAGTCACACAAATAAATATCTAGATTATAAAGTGGATGAGGTAGAACCTCCCATTTAACACTGTGAAGCTTTCTTTGATTCTCTAATATGACTTCTTATCTTGCGTTGCCATAATGAAGAAGAACGCCTTTTCTATTGAGTAAAGAAGTCTGTGACTGAGTAAATTTTTCATGAAATTAGGTCTCATGATAAGTAATCAATATCTAAAATTCCACACACAATCTACTTCACAGCCATCAAAATCTTTCTTGTGTTAAGATATCTTTTAAAAACTGTTCCACCAGGTTTACCAGCTTCTTAAAACTTGGATAATGACAAAAATTAACAATAGTCACACAAATAAATATCTAGATTATGAAGTGGATGAGGTAGAACCTCCCATTTAAGACTGTGAAGCTTTCCTTGATTCTCTAATATGACATGTTATCTTGCGTTGTCATAATGAAGAAGAACGCCTTTTCTATTGAGTAAAGAAGTCTGTGACTGAGTAAATTTTTCATGAAATTAGGTCTCATGATAAGTAATCAATATCTAAAATTTCACCCACAATCTACTTCACAGCCATCAAAATCTTCCTTGTGTTAAGATATCTTTTAAAAATTGTTCCACCAGGTTTACCAGCTTCTTAAAACTTGAATAATGACAAAAATTAATAATAGTCACACAAATAAATATCTAGATTACGAAGTGGATGAGGTAGAACCTCCCATTTAACACTGTGAAGCTTTCTTTGATTCTCTAATATGACATGTTATCTTGCGTTGTCATAATGAAGAAGAACGCCTTTTCTATGGAGTAAAGAAGTCTGTGACTGAGTAAATTTTTCATGAAATTAGGTCTCTTGATAGGTAATCAATATCTAAAACTCCACCCACAATCTACTATACAGCCATCAAAATCTTTCTTGTGCTAATATTTCTTTTAAGAACCGTTTCTCTAGATTTACCAGCCTCATAAAAATTGGACAATGACAAAAATAAATAATAGTCACATAAATAAATAAAATGATTCTCTAATATGATGTGTTATCTACGTCTATTATTAATGTTTATAAAATTAAATATTTCATGGTATAAAAGTTGAGGTACCATTTCCTGCTGACACAAATTAAACAATTTATCATAAAAACAACAGCCCAATTAGCAGCCCACTTATTCATCCTTACTGTTAAACGATAACCTTAAATTAACAGTTGCAGCCAAGAATAGAAAAAGTAAAAGGCCATTGTCTTACCATTCACAAACCTAATTGGCATAATTAAATAATTTTTCGATTGTATCAATCTTAGACATGGGAAAAATATTAATTACAAATGAATTTCTACATCTGTTCGATTTTAAACCCAAACAGACTTACTTTCTATTAATGGTAATTGTGCAAAAGACTACTCAAACTGAAGCTATTATTGTCCGGTGAAATATGTTTTGATTGCGCAACCGTGTTTGAAGGATTTCCGCAATTTTTTTGTTTAGTGTCCGGAGTTATTGACACTTTCACTTGTATTTTCGAGAAAATTGTGATATTAATTTGGTCGCAGCCTCCGCCGAAACCATCTTCGTTCGTTGGCAATGAAACATCTCGTGTAGAAGAAAGTGATGCGCTCGGCATATTTCAATTACTAACGCTGGACCAGCTCGTGGGTAATTACAGGAAAAAAGAGCCGGCACTCGATATTAACGTACTAAATACATGGTGTTAAGCACACCGTACTGGCATCGACGAACTGGTTATTAAACGATGTATCATGGAAAGTGCATCGGCGTGTAAGGATTTTATGCACTACTCCCTCTATCACGCAACCTTTCACCGGTCGAGGGAAAAAAGTAACGACACCTTTCGATTTCGACCTAATAACAACTAGTGTCGTTGCTGATTATCTGGGAACTAAGGAAATGGGACATAAAACATAAAAATTGCACTATTATCTTGGTAGGGAACTGCTTAGAATGATGAAATGATAAAAGGAAGTTACACCTAATGATTTGACAACAGTACTAATTCGTCAAATCAATTTGTTGAAACCTAAACCCATTAATTTGACAACAGGAAGTATAAATATCCGTTTTCATCACATAATGTGTTGTTTCCTATTCATGGCCTTTACTTAATGATCATAATAGTCATAAAGATTGATGGCTTAGAAATAGATATTTCATATGATTTGGTAACGGTTCATTTACTAATACGTTTCACTACATAACATCATAAATATTCAACGAAGAAATTACTTTTTGTCTCGTCCATCCGATTTTGGGAAAGTACCACTATGTAAACACGAAGATGCTGCGCGAGAAAGTGAAGATAAAGGTCAAAGTCACCTGCAAACTGATTAATATAGATGCCTCGGATGTGACGAAATATTTTTGCATTTCAACAGTGACGTAGAAAAATATATAACAAATAAAAAAGTAAAACATTAAGAATATTTATGTTCTATTACTTGTAATTCAAAATTAAAATTCTCATCACGTAAGTCACAAATCATTGAATATGTTAGTAATAAAGTTAAATAAAATTTATAGAAGTATAAGATCTTCCTTCCCTTCACTTAGAGGAGATGAAATATTTTTTCATCTCTACAATGATGCAGAAACATATCCTGTATTGTCAAATAATAAATTAAATAAATTAAAATAATAATAATAATAATAATAATAATAATATTTATATTCTTCTAATAATTTAAAAAGTAATTTCCCATCGCATAAGTTAATAATAAAATTCATAATCTAAAATTTATATTCCCGTAAAAAGCTAATTGAAAAAATATTTCTTAACTAATTTATGAAAGCTTGAGATCCTCCTCCTCACCATTTAGATGAGGTAAAATATTTTGGCATAACACAGTGACATAGAAAATATCCTATATAATCAAAACCTAAAAAATATAATAAAAAGAACATTTATATTCTTCTCTTTACAATTTAAATCACATCACATAAGTTACAAAGCATTGAACTTTGTAAATTGATAAAAAAATTCATGAACTAAAATTTCTATTCCTATAAAAAGGCAATTATGAAAATATTTCTGGGTGACAAATTTGTAGAACATAAAATCCTCCTTCCCATCACTTAGATAAGGTAAAATATTTTGACATCTCAACAGTGGCGTAGAAAAATATCCTATATGGTCAAAAACTAATACATTAAAACAATAAGAATATTTATATTCTTCTCCTTATAATTTAAAATGTAATTTCCCATCACATAAGTCATGAATCATTGAACTTTCTATGTTGATAATAAAATTAACGACTTAAAATTTCTATTCCTGTGAAAGACCAATTAGGAGAATATTTCTTGGTGACAAATTTATACAGTCAAAAACTAATAAATTAAAACAAATTGAACAGAATATATTCTTCCCCTTATAATTTAAAATGTAATTTTACATCACATAAGGTATAAATCATTGATTTTGTATGTTGATAATAAAAATCATGATCTAAAATTTCTAATCTTGTAAAAGGCCAATTATGAAAATTTATAGAAACATGAAATCCTCCTTTTCATCACTTAGATGGGAAGAAATATTTTGGCATCTCAACAGTGTCGTAGAAAATATCATATACAGTCAAAAAGTAATACATTAAAACAAGAATATTTATATTCTTCTCCTTATAATTTATAATGTAATTTTACATCACGTAAGTTATAAATCATTAACCTTTTTATGTTAATAATAAAATTCATGATATAAAATTTCTTTTTCTGTAAAAACTCAATTATGATAATATTTCTTGTTGGCAAATTTATAGAAACATGAAATCCTCCTTTCCATCATTTAGATGGGATGAAATATTTTGACCTCTCAACAGTGACGTAGAAAAATATCCTATATAGTCAAAAAGTAATACATTAAAACAATAAGAATATTTATATTCTTCTCCTTATAATTTATAATGTAATTTTACATCACGTAAGTTATAAATAATTAACCTTTTTATGTTAATAATAAAATTCATGATATAAAATTTCTTTTTCTGTAAAAACCCAATTATGATAATATTTCTTGTTGGCAAATTTATAGAAACATGAGATCCTCCTTTCCATCATTTAGATGGGATGAAATATTTTGACCTCTCAACAGTGACGTAGAAAAATATCCTATATAGTCAAAAAGTAATACATTAAAACAATAAGAATATTTATATTCTTCTCCTTAGAATATAAAATGAAATTTTACATCACGTAAGTTATAAATCATTGAACTTTGTATGTTGACAATAAAATTCATGATCTAAAATTTCTATTCTTGTAAAAATACAGTTATGAAAATATTTGTTGGTGGTAAATTTATAGAAACATGAAATCCTCCTTTCCGTGACTTAGATGGGATGAAATATTTTGGCATCTCAACAGTGACGTAGAAAAATATCATATATTATTAAAAACTAATACATTAAAACATATAATTTAAAATGAAATTTTACATCACGTAAGTTATAAATCATTAAATTTGTATGTTGAGAGTAAAATTCGTGATCTATAATTTCTATTCTTGTAAAAAGCCAATTATAAAAATATTTCTTGGTGGCAAATTTATAGAAACATGAAATCCTCCTTTTCATCACTTAGATGGGGTGAAATAGTTTTGCATCTCAACAGTGACGTAGAAAAATTTCATATATAATGAAAAACTAATACATTAAAACAATAAGAATATTTATATTATTCTCCTTATAATTTAAAATGTAATTTTACATCACGTAAGTTATAAATCATTGAACTTTGTATCTTATCAATAAAATTCATAATCTAAAATTTCTATTCTTGTAAAAAGCTAATTATGACAATATTTCTTGGTGGTAAATTTTATACAAACTGATTTCGTTCTTCTCATTACTTAGATGAGTTGAAATATTTTGGTAACACAATAGTAACACAATAGTAGAAAAATATACGTGTTAAGAAATAAATAAAAAAAAACAGTAAAAATGTTTATATTTTCCTCCTGTACATAAAATTTCTGCTCACATAAGTCATAAATTATTGATTGATTATATTGATAGTAAAATTCATTATATAAAATTTCTATTTCTGTAAAAAGCCCAACTTGGAAAATATTTCTCGGCGACAAACTTATAAATGCATGAAATCTTCATCTCCGACCATGAGATGTATGCTGATGAGCAGAACACGACTCTCAGATGTTGAAGAAAGTGAAACTGTCCACATAATATTAACAATGTTGCATATGGTCGTGAAAAGTTTTTACTTTTAAGCGATAGTGAAAATATATTATAATGGTAAATTCGTCACCTACGTAGACGGTTTTTGTTTGCTCCTCATGCATTCACACAAACACCACAAACAATGCGAGTACCGGAGTGGAAAATTTGTTTGTACAGAAATGCATAAATCGTATCATCATCAAAACTAACGCAAATTTCACCGTTCATAATGGATAATTACCCAGCTGGAAGTACAACGACCGACAATAACTTCACAAATTACAAATTAAAATCCCCCAACACCCGAAATATTCCGTGCCCGCACAAAAAAAATCGTGGGAAAGTCATCAAACAGTTCGATGGGAACAATATTTTTGTTTGCTTTCTTATGGCAAATATTTTTTAATACGGTTTTCACTTCGATTTATGGCAATCCCTTATGATTGCCACGAACGAAAAATAACGATTTCACTTTTTATATGGGCCATCGGCGAGGTGTGAGTTAACGATGCATTGTCTCAATTTTCGCGTGCGACAGTTTCATCTTCTCGCAAACAATAAATGACGTGTGCATATCTTTACGTGTTAATCAACGACCGTTTTGATTGTTTCCAGGTAAAACTAAAGTGAACAACATACAAATCGCCACCCCCAACATTCCAGCCACCAACGGTGTGATCCACGGCATCGACTCTCTCCTGTAAAAACTTCTTCGCATCATCATTCAAAACGAAACATTTTTTAATTTAAAAATTTCATTCATTACATTACAAAACGTGTACAAATAAATGCAATTAGGCTTGTAAGTGTAAATTGAAAGGCACACCAGTTCTCACATGTTACATGTTTCACGTTTTTTTTATTATTATTCTATTTTCGGTCTACGTGTTGTTAATCATTTTGTTTCATTATTCGCTAGATTTGTAATATAGTAATTTATAAGGCTGATTTTATTTTATAAACTAAATTCACCACCAACAAACTTTTGGAACTTTCTTTTGCAAATTATTGTAAATTAAGTTTATTTAATGTAGGTTTAAGTACTGTATAGTTATTTTGTAATATATTTTAATATAATTATTATAAACATACATAATGTGTTTTATTTATCATTTTAATTATCATCATTTTTATAATTTAATAAGTTGTTTCATTTTTATATTTGAGAAGACAGTAGTGACCATTATTATGATATACAGTAGGAAAAGCCTTTGACCCGTCTGAATTTAGAGAGAGACATCATGCATGACAGAGACCCATAGTGGGAGACTTACTGTCTCTATTGTATATGATGTCTCTTTCAGGAATCAGATGGACCAAACTCTTATCGCACTGTATTAATTAATTATATTGATATATTAATATTGTTTTATATTGCATTCTAAAAAAAAACATTTTCTTATTCTTAAAAGAATTACATACACATTTAATTTAACATATCATAATATTTGATAGATAGAAGTAAAATTCTGTTTAAAAATCACAAAATTTAAATTAAACATTTTTTAAGATATAAAAGGCTTTAATTTAAATTTTGTCCAGCCAGTATAAATATATGTTTTGATATTAGATGTATTACTTTAAACACACATATTATTCTACAAATTTATTTATTTTATTGAAATATCTCTTTGAATGTGAAGAAAGATATATTGCATTCCAGAGAAGGTGGAAATTATAAATAACATGAAACATCAAGGTCTAAATATTGCTGACATCCATAAACCCTTAAGACGCTCCCAATAAATGTTTTTTTTTTTAAATATGTGCTAATTTTGTGAGCACCAACATTTTGCATTTATTTTATTTAAGATTTAACGTAAGTAAAAAGTACTTTTATTTAGGTACAAAATGAATCATTTTAGAAAGAACATTGTTTTTTAAATAAAATACTTTTAATTGCATTTAATCAGAAGTGCTCATTTTGTAACTAACAATAAATATTATAACTATTTTGCTGGCCACCACAGTATATACATTAATACTGTTTATGATAAATTAAAATTATTTTATGACACAATTTAAATAAATATAAAGATTCTTCATATATTATATTCTTTTTATATTTATATATTAAATACAAGTAATTCATATTGTGCGCATTCCCATTTTTTCTATTAAACTTAGGCAACCCATATTACACTTAACCTCACTTCCTTATAACCTTTATGTTGTTGCGAAGACTCCCGTAAATTTAAATAATAATGTACTAATTTATAACTCGACGATCTGCCGTAAAACCACTAAAAAAGGAATAATGGATCCTAAGTCGCTAGAAGTTGACTTTGGCGACCCGACATTCTACAAGAAGCCCATAAAAGAACTAGAAGTAAGTGACCACTTCTAACAACTGAATATATTTACTTATTTATCTTGTAGGAGAAATGGAAACTCGTGCCGGCCTTCCTGAAAGTCAAAGGCTTGGTAAAACAGCACATAGACTCCTTCAACTACTTCATAAACGTCGAAATTAAAAAAATCGTCGAGGCCAACAACAAAGTTACATGCGATGCGGACCCCCTGTTTTATGTGAAATACACGAACGTACATGTGGGAACTCCGGACGTGGACGAGGGCTTCAACATCAGCAAGCCGACGACGCCACACGAGTGCAGACTTAGGGACATGACTTATTCGGCTCCAATTTCAGTGGACATTGAATACACCAGAGGCACAGACAGAGTCTCGAAAACTGGCCTACTAATTGGCAGGTAACTGAGCCATTACTCGGCGGAATCGAAGAATTAAATCGGATAATTTCAGAATGCCAATAATGTTGAGGTCATCGAATTGCGTCCTGACCAACAAGTCGGAGTTCGAACTGGCTAAAATGAATGAGTGTCCGTTGGACCCGGGTGGCTATTTTGTTGTTAAGGGACAGGAGAAGGTCATATTGATCCAGGAACAGTTGTCGCGAAATCGAATGATTGTGGAGGAAGGCAAGTTTGGAGTTCAGTGTCAAGTCACAAGTTCCACACATGAAAAAAAGTCTAGGACTTTGGTGTTCGTCAAAGGGAACAAATACTACATGGGGCACAACATTTTCACAGACGTAAATATGTTAAATTTTCTCTAATTACCAACCTAATTATTAATTTTTTAGCCAATTCCTGTGTCAATAATCTTCAAAGCCATGGACATTACAGGTGACAAGGAAATATGTGAATTAATAGGCATTCCTGACATTCATAAGCTTACACCAACACTAGAGGAGTGCCACAATTTAAAAATTTACACACAAGAAAGTGCTTTAAGGCACTTGGGGACTAAATTGGTGGCTAAGAGATATGTTTCAGCATCCGCCAAAGTAAAAACCCCTATAGATGAAGCAAGAGAATTAATGGCCACCACTGTTTTGGCCCATATTCCTGTTGAAAAATTCAATTTCAGATTAAAAGCTATTTATTTAGGACTTATGGTATGTCAACTTTAGGCTGTATAATTAATAAACATACATAATATAATTTTGTTTAGGTAAAAAGAGTAATTGAAGCACAAACTGACAATAAATATTTGGATGACAGAGATTATTATGGCAACAAAAGACTGGAATTGGCTGGTTCTTTAATTTCACTTATGTTCGAGGACGTATTCAAACGATTTAACTGGGAACTGAAAGCCACAGCTGAAAAAACGATACCTAAAATTAGGGCAACACAATTTGATATTGTGAAATACATGAGATCTGACTTAATTACTAGTTGTTTAGTATTTGCTATTTCCACTGTAAGTGTAAAATTCATTAAACATAATTCAAGGGAAGTAAAAGTTTTGTTTTAAAGGGAAATTGGACCATAAAACGTTTCAGAATGGAAAGACTGGGTGTGACTCAGGTACTGTCCAGGTTGAGCTACATTTCAGCCCTAGGAATGATGACCAGAGTGAATTCCCAGTTTGAAAAGACTAGAAAAGTCTCAGGTCCTAGGTCTCTTCAGCCCAGTCAGTGGGGAATGCTTTGTCCCAGTGATACCCCAGAAGGAGAAGTAAGAAAACATCAAATGCTTTTTTATTTATAAATATTAAACAATTTGTATTTGTTGTAGGCATGTGGTTTAGTTAAAAATTTGGCTTTAATGACCCACATCACAACAGAAGTTGATGAGTATCCATTGATTCGACTTGCCAATCATGCTGGTCTGCAAGACATTAACATTATTTCTAGTGTCACAATTCATTCCCCCTCATCCTTTTTAGTGTTCTTAAATGGTATGTCACACAACAATGATGCCTTCATGATAATTAAATTTATAATGTGTTAATTATTCTAGGTAATATCCTGGGTATCATTAAAAACTACAAAAAATTGATTCAAGTATTCAGACTGATGAGACGCAAAGGATTTATATCTAGTTATGTGTCAATTTATCCAAGTTTTTTGCACAAGTGTGTGTACATCAGCTCAGATGGAGGTAGACTGTGCAGACCTTACATAATAGTGGAACGTGGCGTACCTCTGGTGACCGAAAAACACATCAAAGAATTGGAGAAAGGAATAAGAAGTTTTGAGGATTTCGTCCATGATGGCCTCATCGAGTTCCTGGACGTAAACGAGGAAAACGATAGCTTCATAGCATGTTATGAAAAGGACATTAACGAAAAAACCACTCATTTGGAAATAGCCACGTTTACACTTTTGGGTGTGTGTGCGGGGTTGGTGCCCTACCCTCACCACAATCAATCACCAAGAAACACCTACCAATGTGCTATGGGTAAGCAAGCCATGGGCACCATTGGTTACAACCAGAAGAACAGGATGGACACCCTCATGTACAACTTGGTGTACCCGCAAGCACCCATGTGCAAAACTAAATCAATAGAGCTGACGAATTTCGATAAGCTGCCGGCCGGCCAGAACGCCACCATTGCTGTGATGAGCTACAGCGGCTACGATATCGAAGACGCCCTAATTTTGAACAAGGCGTCGATCGACAGAGGCTTCGGCCGATGCCTGGTGTACAAGAATTCGAAATGCATTATGAAACGCTACGCCAATCAGACCTTCGACAGGATTCAAGGGCCGATGGTGGACGTCACGACGGGACAACCCATGTGGAAGCACCAGTGCTTGGACAACGACGGCATCGCCGCCCCCGGAGAGCTCGTTCAAAATCGGCAGGTGCTGGTTAATAAGTCGATGCCGACGGTGTCGGCGGTGCCGGGAAGTACTAACACTTCGGTGGAGTACAAGGACGTTCCGATCAGCTACCGAAACAACGAGCCCAGCTACATAGAAAAAGTACTGGTGAGCACCAACGAGGAAGACACGACATTGATCAAGATATTGCTGAGGCAAACTAGGCGACCGGAGATCGGCGACAAGTTCAGCTCGAGGCACGGGCAAAAAGGTGTCGTCGGTTTGATTGTGGAACAAGAGGACATGCCGTTTAACGAAAGCGGCATTTGTCCCGACATTATCATGAACCCGCACGGTTATCCGTCTAGAATGACGGTGGGGAAGCTCATAGAGCTGCTCTCTGGTAAAGCGGGCACTCTCGAGGGGAAATTTCATTACGGTACGGCATTTGGGGGTTCCAAGGTGCAGGACGTTAGCGACGAACTGATGAGGCATGGTTACAACTATCAGGGCAAAGATATTTTTTATTCCGGAATTACCGGTGAACCTTTGGAAGCTTATATTTATTCCGGTCCAGTGTACTATCAGAAATTGAAGCACATGGTCCAAGATAAAATCCATGCGAGGTTAATATAATCTAAATAACATTACATAGTTGCAGTATTTAACGTTTTATTTGCAGAGCACGTGGACCTAGAGCTGTTTTAACAAGACAACCCACAGAAGGTAGAAGCAGGGATGGAGGATTGCGACTTGGAGAGATGGAGAGAGATTGTCTGATTGGTTATGGCGCAAGGTACTACTTTCCTAAAAATCTAATTTATATTGTGTAATTTCTTCCTGATATTTTCAGTATGATGCTGGTGGAGAGATTGATGGTATCCAGTGATCAGTGCGAGGTGGACGTTTGTAATAAATGTGGAAGACTGGGTTACTGTGGATGGTGTAACAGTTGCAAAAGTTCTGGACACGTTTCCAGCATCACAATGCCCTACGCGTGTAAACTGTTGCTCACTGAATTGCAGGCGATGAATATTACGGCAAGGTTGACCCTTAGCCACTACTGTGAATAAATTTTTTAAATGTAAAATAAGTTAAGTTTTAAATTTTTTAATAAATACATACATGTTTTATTATGACTTTTATTTATCACTTAATCAAAACATCAAAAAGGTAAAATTACCTAGTAAGTTATTATTTTCAACTTGTGTTCAGTATTTAAATAATAATAATAATTTATGTGAATATATTCTAAAAATAGAAACAAATGTTAAATTTACAATAGTGTAGATAGTGCCACATTTAAGTACAGAAAAGAATCTTTAAAAAAAAATTCTTTTACAACAGTAAATATATATGACATTTTAAATATTATTAAAACATTTAATATCACGGCTCCAACTCCATCATTTTATAATTGAAATAAAATTAAAATTAATAATATTGTATTTAATTGAGATTAAATGTTTTGTTTCGACATTTTTTTAAGTCGCATTTATTCCATAAAAATATAAACATGTTTTGTTCATTATTATTTCCTGAACATCACAGAATATTGTTTTACTTATTTCTAATTAGATGTGCATAATTATTTTATTTTTAACTAGCTGTACTCGCAACTTCGTCCGATAGCGTGTTGAATACGATCGTTTTCTAGACGGAGATCTCGAGATTCCAAAGATTCTTGAGCCCTTAACAATGAATGACGCGTTCTATCTAATTGTAATCGTTCAGTCCTATCAGAACTACTCTCATTCAACCTAGACATGGACATCCGTAATCTACGATTTGTAAGACGACTTTCTGGCCTTTCTCATGTTTTTAGAGAGATTTGACATTCTTTTAGGTATAACTAAATATTAGAAAAAAACAACTATCTACGTTACTAAGTAAATAAAATAACGTATAAATAATTTATCAATTTCAATGTAAATCTGAATATTGAACACAAATGTACTTAATTTATAATTATTTATAATTATTACTTAAAGGTGAAAAAGGAATGCAGTAAAAATATAACAAATTTTTTTGAATTAAGATTAAGAAGAATTAATCAAATCAAACTATCAATCAATCGTTGGTGGGAGAAGTGGTGGGAGGCGCCCGACGTGACTGCCCAGTGGTTGCAATGTCCAAGTACTGGACAGATTCCAGTACTCCATAGCCACAAAGAAAAAAAAAATGATACTCAACAGAACCAAAATTTTCTCCAATTTTCATACCATCAATTTTCATACGATCATTTTCCATACGATCAATTTCCATACGATCAATATCCATACGATCAATATCCATACGATTAAAATCCATACGATTATTTTCCATACTGATCAAAATCCATACTGATCAAAATCCATACGATCATTTTCCATACGATTAAAATCCATACTGATCAAAATCCATACGATCATTTTCCATACGATCAATTTCCATACGATCAATATCCATACGATTATTTTCCATACTGATCAAAATCCATACGATCATTTTCCATACGATCAATATCCATACGATTAAAATCCATACGATTATTTTCCATACTGATCAAAATCCATACGATCATTTTCCATACGATCAATATCCATACGATTAAAATCCATACGATTATTTTCCATACTGATCAAAATCCATACGATCATTTTCCATACGATCAAAATCCATACTGATCAAAATCCATACGATCATTTTCCATACGATTAAAATCCATACTGATCAAAATCCATACGATCATTTTCCATACGATCAATTTCCATACGATCAATATCCATACGATTATTTTCCATACTGATCAAAATCCATACGATCATTTTCCATACGATCAATTTCCATACGATCAATATCCATAGATCAAAATTTATACGATCATTTCCCATACGGATTTTTTTTTTACTAATTCCTGAAAAATCAAATTTACTTTTTTCAAAGTAAAAAATAAAAAATTTCTCATTCTTCCTGGATTCCCAAAAAAACTAAAAATCACTAAAAGTTTTTATTGTCTCAAAAATTCTAATTCTATTTATGTATATATATATTATATACATAAATAGAATTTTATATATATATATTATTACATAATAATATTAATATTATATATATATATATATATGTATGTATATATATATATATAAATAATAATAATAAATAATAATAAATAATAATATTAATATTATTATGTAATAATAATAATAATAATATTAATATTATTATATTATAATATTAATATTATTATATATATACATAAATAGAATTAGAATTTTTGAGACAATAAAAACTTTTAGTGATTTTTAGTTTTTTTGGGAATCCAGGAAGAATGAGAAATTTTTTATTTTTTACTTTGAAAAAAGTAAATTTGATTTTTCAGGAATTAGTAAAAAAAAAAATCCGTATGGGAAATGATCGTATAAATTTTGATCCTATGGATATTGATCGTATGAATTTTAATATACATATATATATATATATATATATATATATATATATATATATAATAATAATATTTATTAATAATAAAGTTAATATTGAACAATGAAAATGAAATGAGCTAATTGAATTAAATCAAATTAATTAAGTATTAATATAATTACATTAATATTCGTTAAATTTGTACAAAATTGTGAAGTGAAGAATGAACTAGCACAGTTTTCAGGCACAGATTCAAATAAACTTACATATGTTTAAGGTATATAAAAACATTTTAACTAACAGTTTTGCTAACACTCAAAAGGAAGATGATGGTATGATTTTTAGTGATTTTTATTCATTCACAATCTTAATTTTTTATGTCTTTATAATAAATATTAATTTTAGGAGAAATTATATTATATCTTATCTCTGAAATTACAATTTACAATTACAAAATGAACGGAGCTTACGCAAAATTTTCTAATATTTTGTTAATCCTGGAGATATTAATGAATATAATTTATCAAGTAGATTTCTTATCGACAACAATATTTTTATGTGTAAGAGTGCATTTACTTTTATGTACCACTTCATAATACAATTACTTTTAGCTAACAGTATCTTATAACATACTTGCTCATCACAAGGACGACTTTCTAACAATAGTATCAAATATTGTAAGGAGAGAAAAATATCCTTTAAAGCCAAAAATAGGCACGATGCTCTTAAAATTGACTTTGATCAATATGTTATTGACAATATTCGCTGTGGTTTTGTTTCACACCTTAGTGGGTCCATGGTTTAATCACACATCCGAAATTTATTATTTTCAAAGATGGACGAAGAATTAAAAATTCTTAACGTCCATAATTTATTTATTCATTTTTGCTTTTTTGGTATTAATAATTGTATTACCCATTCAATGGTTTACCTTATACCTCGTTTATTTCATTATCCAATTGGAAAAGGTTAAAGAAGCATTTGACGAATTATCCAATGTTGAAGAAGATGACGATTTTGATGTCCAAATTAATGAGTCTTTAAAGAAGTACTTCAAACATTTCATTTGGATTAAAAAGTAAGAGCTTATTCCTTTTGTGGATTTATTTTAATTTAACAAATTTCTAGATCTGTTAAAATACTGTCAGTGGTTGACATCATTGTTTTAGTATTATTCTCTTTTGGAGTAGCTGTGATTGCTATTAGTGTAATTCGTATCATAAATGTATGATTTATTTCTCTTTGGCGGCAGTAAATATAATTCCTGGCCTTTTAGGGAAAAGAAGTGACAATTTATCGTTATTGTTATAGTTGTCATCTTACTTGTATTACCTTATGCAGGGAGTTTTGTATTTATTGGCGAATATTTTTCAAAAAAGGTAAACTTAAGATATAACTTATATTGAAAATTTGATATTTTCTTATTTTTAGTTTGAGGAATTGTATATAACCATGATAAAGTGTCCTTGGTTTAAGTGGAATGCGGGAAATAAGAAATTTTTTTTTTACCTTTCTATTGGCGGCACAACAATCAACTGTAATTAGTTTCTTTGGATTGATTAACGTTAACAATACTCTGTTATTAGAAGTAAGTTTAATTGACACATTTTTTTATATCATTTATAATATAAAATTAATTTTTAGTTTTTTAAAAAAATTACTCATTTACTAACTTTTATTATAACACAAACAAAAAATAAAATATTATTTCATAACAGCATTACACGTAAATAGTTAGAATTAAAATAGCCTGATAAAATGTAAAATATTTATGCGAGATTGTTTTATTGTTAATCAAATTCATAAAAATATGAATAATGATATATATAATAAATGGTTTTCCATGATAGTAACTGTTTATTAGACATACCTAAATCAAGTATTAAGGAAAAAATGTGGATGATTATATTGAAACTAGAACTAATATGTAAATTACGTTCCCAAAATAAAAGGTACACAAAATACATACAAACTTTTTTTTAAATTAAAACTAAAATATAAGATTATTTTTTCAGATTTAAATTAATTTATATTTAACTCTTTCAAATATTTTATTTCTATTAAAAACATCAAAAATTTAATTTTTGAGGAATTGATTATTTTAATTATCAAAAGACAAATTCTGAATTATTGACAAAAACTTGTTCAATTAATTTAAGGCACATTTTTAGTCACAAAACAAGTAGTTAAATAAAAATATGATAAATTTGTTCCCATAATACTAATTTTAATATTAATGTATATAGACTTAGCTGTATTTGTTTTTATATAATTTAAATAAATTAGTAGAATTAGAATACTAATTAATGAATTATTAATAATTATTTTAATAATATTTGCGTTTATATAGTATATATTAATAAATAATGGTAATACTTCAATAAAATTGTTCTTTAATAAATAAAATTCTAATATTATGTAAAATTATAATAAGGTTAACAATGAGCTAGCACTCTTTTGTTCAATTGTAGTTACATTTGTTTAAAGTATATAAAAAAATTATTAGAAATTGTTTTGATAACACTCAAAATGAGGATAATGGTATAAATTTAATTAATACTTTTTATGCACAAATAAATTAATCCATATAATCATGTACAATAGAGACAGTAATAAGTCTCCCACTATAAGATACATTTCTACTGTCTCTGTTATGTATAGATTTTCGTATCTAGATCTATATAATAAGACAGTCACAATTATCAATATATTACATAATTAATGAAGGTAAAAAGAACAAGTTTGTTGGCATTTTTTTAAATTTGAATTATATCATAATTAATGAATTATTAATAATAATTACAATAATGTTGGTTAAATTTGTACATAATTATTTATGTAATAATTACTGATATTAAAGTTAACAATGAACTGGCACAGTTTGGTTCAAATAAATTTACATATGTTTAATGTATATAAAAACATTTTAACTAACAGTTTTGCTAACACTCAAAAGGAAGATGATGGTATGATTTTAGTAATTTTTATTCATTCAGAATCTCAATATTTTTTATGTCTTTATAATAAATATATTCTTTAGGAGAAATTATATTATATCTTATCACTGAAATTACAATTTACAATTACAAAATGAACGGAGCTTACACTAAATTTTCTAATATTCTGTTAATCCTGGAGATATTAATGAATATAATTTATCAAGTAGATTTATTATCAACAACAATATTTTTATGTGTAAGGGTACATTTACTTTTACGTACCACTTCATAATACCATTACTTTTAGATGACAGCATCTTATAACATACTTGCCTATCACAAAGACGACTTTCTAACAATAGTATCAAATATCGTAATAACAGAAAAATATCCTTTTAAGTTAAAAAAAGGCATGCTGCTCTTAAAATTGACTTTGATTAATATGTTATTGACAATATTCGCAGTACTTTTGTTCCATGCCCTAGTGGGTCCATGGTTTAATCACACAACCGAAATTTACTATTTTCAAAGATGGACGAAGAATTACAAATTGTTAACTTCCATAGTTTATTTATTTTTGTTCTTCTTTTTGGTTGGATCAATCGTATTACCCATTCAATGGTTTTTCTTGTACCTCGTCTATTTCATTATCCAATTGGAAAAGGTTAAAGATGCGTTTGATGAATTATCCATTGTTACAGAAGATGGTGGTTTTGATGCCCAAATTAATAACTGTTTAAAGCAGTACTTTAAACATTTCACTTGGATTAAAAAGTAACAGCTTATTCCTATTGTGGTTTTATTTTAATTTAGCAAATTTTCAGATCTGTTAAAGTACTGTCGGAAGTAGTTGACATCATTGTTTTCGTACTATTCACTTTGGGAGTAGCTATGGTTGCTATTAGTTTAATTCGTATCATAAGTGTACTGATTTATTTCTCTTTGGCGCCACTAAAAGTAATTACTGGCCTTTTTAGGGAAAAGAAGTGACAATTTATCGTGATTTCGCTGTCATCTTTCTTATAATACCTTATGCTGGGAGTTTTGTATTTATTGGCCAATTTTTTTCAAATAAAGTAAACGTAAGATATAAATAACTTATATTGAAAATTTAACATTTTCTTAATTTTAGTTTGAGGAATTGTATACGACCATGACAAATTGTCCTTGGTTTAAGTGGAGTGCGGAAAATAAGAAGATGTTTCTTATCTTTCTATTGACGGCACAACAGCCAACTATCATTAGTTTCTTTGGATTGATTAATGTTAACAATACTCTGTTATTAGAAGTAAGTTTAATTACACATTTTTTATATTATTTATAATACAAAATTAATTTTTAGTTTTTTAAAAAAATCTACTCATTTACTAACTTTTATTATAACACAAATCAAAAATAATTAGATTATTTCCTAACAGCACTGAACGTAAGTAGTCAGCCTGATAAAATGTAAATTATTCATGCAATATCGTTTAATGATTATTTAATTTCATAAACTGTTTGTTAGACATAAGAATTAAGTGAAAAATATGAATAATTATATTAAAACGAGAACTATTACATATATTATTAACTTTTCTTCCCAAAATAAAAGCATCATAAAATAAATAATTTTTTTTTAAATTAAAACTAAAATATAATATTAATTTCTCACAAAAAAAAATTAAATTAATTTATATTTAACCCCTTCAATTTTTTTTATTTATATTAAGAACATCAAAAATTTAATTTTTGAGGAATTGATTATTTTATTATCAAAAGACACATTCTGAACTATTAATATAAACTTGACCAATTAATTTAAGTCATAATTTTAGTCAATAAAACCAGTAGTTAAATAAAAATATGACAAATTCCTGTCAATCATAATGATAAATTTGTTTCCATAATACTAATTTAAATATTAATATATATAAATTAGTAGAATTAGAACACCAATTAATGAATTATTAATAATTATTACAAAAATATTTGTTTTTATATAGTATATATTAATAAATTGTTGTAATACCTTAATGATACTGTTCATTAATAAATACGGTTTTTATATAGTGACGTTAACAATGAGCTGGCACTCTTTTGTTCAATTGCAGTTACATTTATTTAAAGTATATAAAAAAATTATTACCAATTGTTTTGGTAACACTCAAAAGGAGGATGATGGTATGAGTTCAATTAATACTTTTTATGCATTAGCAAATTAACCCATATAATTTAGGGGAAGTGGTATTATACCTTTTTTCCGAAATTTCAATTTATAATTACAAAATGGATGGGGTTTACACAAAACTTTCTAATGTGTTATTAATTTTGGAGATAATAATGAATGTGATTTATCAAGTAGATCTTTTAACAACAACAATATTGTTATGTGTAATAGTGCGTTAGATTTTATGTACTTTTTCATAACACCATTAATTTTAGATGGCTGCATCTTATAACATACTCGCGTACTACAAAGATGATTTTCTAAAAATAGTCTTAAACATTGTACAAATAGAAAAATGTCCCTTCAGATTGAAAAGTGGCACGCCGCTCCTAAAATTTACTTTGATTTATTTGGTGTTGATAATATTTGTGGCCGTTTTGTTTCACGCTTTAGTGGGTCCTTGGTTTAATACCACGATTGAGATTTATTATTTTCAAAGGTGGACGAAGCACTACAAATTCTTAACGTCCTTAGTTTATTTGTTCCTTTTCCTCTTTTTGGTCGGAGTAATCGTTTTACCCATTCAATGGTATACTTTATATACGATTTATTTTATTACTCAATTAGAAAAGTTAACAGATGCAGTTGGTGAATTAAGCAGCGTTACAGAAAATGATGGTTCTGATGTACAAGTCAAAGAATATTTAAAGCAGTACTTTAAGCATTTCATTTGGATTAAAAAGTAAGAGGTTACTTTTATTGTAGGTTTGTTTTAATTTAATTAATTTTTAGATCTATTAAGACTCTGGCACAATTAGCTGACATCATTATTTTGATATTATTCACTCTGGGTGTCGCTATGATAGTCATTAGTTTAATTCGTGTCATAAGTGTACTGATTTACTTCTATTTCGTGGTATTAAATTTAATTACTGGCCTTTTTAGGGGAAGGAAGTGACAATACACCGTTATTTGGTGGTTATCTCATTGGTATTACCTTATGCGGGGAGTTTTGTGTTTATTGGCGAATTTTTTTCAAATAAAGTAAATGCAAGATACAATTAACATCGAAAATGTCATATTTTCTGATTTTTAGTTTGAGGAATTATATTTGACTATGATTAATTGTCCTTGGTTTAAGTGGAATTCGGAAAATAAGAAAATGTTTCTTATCTTTCTATTGGCGGCACAACAGCCAACTGTAATCAGCTTCTTTGGTTTGATAGATGTTAACAACACAATGTTATTGGAAGTAAGATCAATCTTATTTCTTATTTTTAATAGTACAGTAATATAAATTTAATTTTTAGTTTTTTAAAAAAACCTACACATTTACTAACTTCTATTACAATACCAACAAAAATTTTAAATAATATTCTGTATTATAAAATCACTGCAATGTTATTCTTAAATTTTAAGTCATCCACTTCATAAAATGGTATCTAAATCAATACACATTAATGAAAAAAATAGGTCAAATCAATTATAATTATTCAAAATATAACGTATATATATAAACGCCATTATTATACCAATTTTTTAAATGTTAAATATTTTATCTATATTTAGCAATATAATTTTAACTTACGACACTGAAAAATTGATTTTTAGACAGCTTTAAAAAATCCTCTTTAAAGATGAGCCCTTAATTTTAATAGGAAGGTCTATTAACGTTTCTTGTACAAAATTGAACGCTCTATAAGAAAGGTATATTACAATTTTCTCATAACTCTTACCGTCTAGAAGATATTGGAGGTCAAAGTTTCAAGAATTTAACGAAAAATACTGTTTACTTCTAAATTGTATAACTCATTAATAAAAAATATTATAAAATTCACAATATATATTTTTTTAGGAAATTGAACGCTCTACAAAAAAGATATCTTACAATTTTTTCATAACTCTTACCGTTTAGAAGATATCAGAGGTCAAAGTGTCAAGAATTTAACAAAAAATCTGTTTACTTCTAAATTTTATAACTCGTAGATAAATAAATATTATAAAATTCACAATATACATATTTTTAGGAAATTCAACGTTTTACAAAAAAGGTATCTTATAATTTTTTCATAACTGTTACCGTTTAGAAAATATTGGAGGTCAAAGTTTGAAGAATTTAATAAAATTTCCTTTTTACTTCTAAATTGTATAACTCGTAGACAAATAAATATTATAAAATTCGCAATATACATGTATTTAGGAAATTCAACGTTTTACAAAAAAGGTATCTTATAATTTTTTTCATAACTGTTACCGTTTAGAAGATATCGGAGGTCAAAGTTTGAAGAATTTAATAAATTTTCCTTTTTTCTTCTAAATTTTATAACTCGTAGACAAATAAATATTATAAAATTCGCAATATACATGTTTATAGGAAATTCAACGTTTTACAAAAAATGTATCTTATAATTTTTTCATAACTGTTACCGTTTAAAAGATATCGGAGGTCAAAGTTTGAAGAATTTAATAAAATTTCCTTTTTACTTCTAAATTTTATATCTCGTAGACAAATAAATATTATAAAATTCGCAATATACATGTTTTTAGGAAATTCAACGTTTTACAAAAAAGGTATCTTATAATTTTTTCATAACTGTTACCGTTTAGAAGATATTGGAGGTCAAAGTTTGAAGAATTTAATAAAATTTCCTTTTTACTTCTAAATTTTATAACTTGTAGACAAATAAATATTATAAAATTCGCAATATACATGTTTTTAGGAAATTCAACGTTTTACAAAAAAGGTATCTTATAATTTTTTCATAACTGTTACCGTTTAGAAGATATCGGAGGTCAAAGTTTGAAGAATTTAATAAAATTTCCTTTTTACTTCTAAATTTTATAACTCGTAGACAAATAAATATTATAAAATTCGCAATATACATGTTTTTAGGAAATTCAACGTTTTACAAAAAAGGTATCTTATAATTTTTTCATAACTGTTACCGTTTAGAAGATATCGGAGGTCAAAGTTTGAAGAATTTAACAAAATTTCTTTTTTACTTGTAAATTTTATAACTCATAAATATTATAAAATTCGCAACATATATCTTTGTAGGAAATTGAACGCTCTACAAAAAAGGTCTGTTATGGTTAATCGATTAGTCTAACCATTTAGAAGATATTCGAACATTTAAAAAGTTAATTTGTCCATAGAAAAAAAGTATGCAATTTTTGAAAAAATAAAATAAGATTGACCAGTTTTATGGTGGATACAAGAAAAATAGAAAAAACGAAAAAACATTAAAGGGCCTGGTATCCAATTCAAGTAATACAGCTCATATTTTTAGCACATATTAATAATTTGCTATAATTATGACTACTATTGCATACATATTTTTGACATTATGTATTATTTAACAAAAGAACCTTGACAACTTATCACTACTAGTTTACTCGAAAAAAAGTATCACATAAACAATTTTTATAGTAAAAAATATTTAGAAAGTTGAATCATGTGGTAACAGATATGGTATGTAAATATGGCACTTTTATGGCAATTTATTCTGAACTATTTAAATTTTAAAGCAAAGAAGAATTTTTTAAACCAGATTAACTGTATTTAAATGTAAAAAACGTTACTACTGTTACGTTATTTATTTTATTACTTACTTTTAAGGTAACATTTTGAAGCTATGAAGAATAATGATTTTTTTATAATTCTTATTGATTGAATAATTTTGTACCTAAAAATCAGCCACAATCTGTTTTATTGAAGCCAGAATGTGCACCATATAATTTAATTTATATAAATCCATATTTCGAAAACGAAGACCAAGTTTATAAGATCATTATCATTTTCGAATTTTACTATAGAAAATATGATCGTAGATTGGGTCTACAATTTGTTACACACTGTAAACTAAAGTATCAATTAACACCATCGAACTGGAGTTTGATCAGAACAATTTTGTGTTAATGATAAGTTGTACACAAACAAAACGTTTGAAAACTTTCACCTCAAAAACCACCTAATTAATCAAATCCTCAATAATTTCTTCAATGTGTTATTAATTTATACAACCAATAAAACAAATCTTTATGTGCGTGTGTGTGTTGATGGTAACATAATGTGATACATGTCTGCTACACTATCAACTTAATCAATGAACAACCTTGATATAAGCACTGGGTTTATCATTCATTCGAAAATAAGAGTAAATTCATTAAGTCATGGCGTTGAAACTGAACAGATTATTCAGGCACTTGCCCAAAATTAATGCGCTCAAGTGCAGGGAAAAGTCACATTATTATCCAATCGACGAGCACATATTCGGTCTAACCAGTGAGCAAATACAGGTATGTTAATTTAATTAATCAGCACGTATACAAACTGTTTTGGTGGTTTTCTAGCTTAGGGAGACGATTTTTCAATTCGCCCAAAAGGAACTGGCCCCAAAGGCTAACGAAATCGACAAGAAAAACGACTTTTCCGACCTGAGGAGTTTTTGGAAGAAATTAGGGGAGCTTGGCACCTTAGGTACGAAATACATTAATTTAATTTTAAGACGTCAAAGTATGAAAATATTTTTTATGCATTATTTATTGCTTTAACTATTTGTTATTGTTTATATGCGGGAATAAAGTTCAAGGTAAGTCATTGTAATTGACGCACAATGAATTTAAATATATCTAACACTGGTCAATAAACATTTTTATCTCCACACCATTAAAATATTAAGTAAAATATATTTTTTATATTAAATATGCATAAAAATCAATTTGGATCTACAGTGTGTGCCTTATATTGAAGAAGAAATCATCTTAGTGTCCATCTAAACACACTTCAATAAAATTAATTGTCTTACAAAGTAAAATTTTCAATAATAATAATCTACTAATTAATTTTAACGCAGGAATAACAGTAAATCCTGAATATGGAGGAACTGGGGGTGGCTACTTGGACCACATCATCATCATGGAGGAGCTCTCCAGAGCTTGCTCCTCCATCGCCCTAAGCTACGGGGCCCATTCGAATCTCTGCGTCAACCAAATCCACAGAAACGGAACGCCTGACCAAAAGTCCAAATACTTGCCGAAGGTACTTACCAAAGAAAAAACCCAACGAATCCTTATTAACATGTTGATTTCAGTTGTGTTCCGGAGAGCACATCGGAGCTCTGGCTATGTCTGAACCAGGTTCCGGTTCCGATGTGGTTTCCATGAAGCTGAGGGCCGAGAAAAAGGGCGATTACTACGTCTTGAACGGGAACAAATTCTGGATAACGAACGGACCAGACGCGGATGTGCTAGTGGTAAATTGAGTGTGGCTTCTGCACTTAAAGGCACGTTATTAAGTGGCTGGCTTTAGGTGTATGCGAAGACCAACCCGGCAGCTAAGAAGCCCCAGCACGGCATCTCCACGTTCATAATCGAAAGGGGAATGGAGGGGTTCCAGACCGGCATCAAGCTGGACAAGTTGGGTATGAGGGGGTCGAACACCGCCGAACTGATATTCGAAGACTGCAAAGTGCCAAAGGAGAACCTCCTCGGAAATGAGAACAAAGGTAGACGTCCGAAACTAATCCCTTTGTAAGTCTTTAAATTGAATTTATTGTTTTAGGGGTGTACGTATTGATGAGTGGCTTGGACTTGGAAAGACTGGTTCTGGCAGCTGGTCCGGTTGGAATAATGCAGGCTTGCTGCGACGTAACTTTCAAATATGCCCACGTTCGTAAACAGTTCAACACCAGAATAGGGGAGTTCCAGCTCATACAGGCAACATAACAAACACTCATGTGGAAATAAAATTTAAATCAAATTTTACAGGGTAAAATGGCCGACATGTACACGACTTTAAACGCATGCAGGAGTTATCTTTATAGTGTTGCTAGAGCTTGTGATAACAAAAAAATTAACAGCAAAGATTGTGCAGGAGTGATATTGTATTGTGCGGAAAAGGCAACACAAATGGCATTGGACGCTGTTCAAATTTTAGGTAAATATTCAAGTTCAAAAGACTCGAATTTGTAATCATTATTAGGCAACATTTAAGTAATGTTATCACAGATAAATATGTCATTTATGACCTAACCCAATTGATTATCTTCATATATATTTGAAATATTTTGCTGTTTTAACATTTAGTTAGTCATATTAATATATTTCTCATTTGGATATTAAATTACATTATACACAATAGCCTTATCTCATTCTGATAACACCAAATTACTTCATAAGACTTAAACGATGTACAAATAAAAGTTATCTTATTGAGTTTGCTTGTTGTTACATTATTGTAATACTTGTTTAATAATTTTGTGAATGTAATTTTAGGGGGTAATGGATATATCAATGATTATCCCACTGGAAGGTTACTGAGAGATGCCAAATTATATGAAATTGGAGCTGGTACATCAGAAGTTAGAAGAATGTTGATTGGACGTGCCTTGAATTCTGAATATTCTTGAGATTTTAACCAAATACATTTATATTATTTTTAACTGTTGTTTTATTTAACGTTTTAAGGATGTTTATAAATTAGTTTAGAAGTTGTGTTTAAGCTGTTTTTATTCCACATGTTTATATTATTAAAATAATTCTTCTAATAGTGAAATTATAATAATATAAACTACTACATTTTCGAATAATAATCTTATTATCTGTATTATATATAGATTTGGTACATCAGAAGTTAGAAGAATGTTGATTGAATGAGTCTTGAATTTTGATTATTTTATTCAATCTAAGAATTTATCAATTCAATATAATTAAATTTATTATTTAATTTATTTATAATTTATATTTTAAAATTGAGTTAAGATATTTTAGCTCTATATTTCCATACTATATGTAAAATTAAAATATTTCTTTTAATTTTGAAATTATAAAAATTTTAGATTTAGGAAAAACTAATTTAATGTTATTTAAAAGCTTTTTCATTCTCTATCAAATAATACAATTTATAGTCTTAACCCAAGAAAGCTTCTGATGACTGTATGAAAGTCAGGTACATCAAAAAATAGAATAATGATGATTGGACGAGCCTTGCATTTTAAATATTATTAAGTATTTAACTGAATACATTTATATTATTATTATTTATATTGTTTAATCTTTAAAAAAATTCTTTGTATTCACACTAAGAAATAATTAAGTTTATAATAAATATGAATATGAGTACCAAAATTTGTGATTAAGATGTTTTTGTTCCATATTTTCATACTTCATTTAGTTTATGTAACATTAAAACAATTCTTCTAATAGTGAAATTATAAAAATTCGAAGTTCTGGAAAAAGTAATTTAACATTATTTGAGATTTTTATGCCCCTTCAAATAATGTCATTTATAGTCTTAATCCAAAAAAGCTTCTGATAAGTATATGAAAATCAGGTTTGTTACATCAAAAGTTAGAAGAATATTGACAGGACGAGCCTTAAATTTGGAATATTCTTAAATATTTATCTAAATACGTTTGTATTATTTTCATCTGAGAATTTATTTAACTCTTTAAGAAAATTATTTGTATTCACACTGAGAAATAATTAAGTTTATAATAAATTTCAATGTGAGTACCAAAATTTGAGGTTAAGATGTTTTTATTCCATATTTTCATACTTCATTTACTTTAGGTAACAATAAAACAATTCTTCTAATAGTGAAATTATAAAAATGTAAAGTTCTGGAAAAAGTAATTTAACATTATTTGAGATTTTTATGCCTCTTCAAATAATGTCATTTATAGTCTTAATCCAAAAAAGCTTCTGATAAGTATATGAAAATCAGGTTTGTTACATCAAAAGTTAGAAGAATATTGACAGGACGAGCCTTGAATTTTGAATATTCTTAAATATTTATCTAAATACGTTTGTATTATTTTCATCTGTTAATTTATTTAACTCTTTAAGAAAATTATTTGCATTCACACTGAGAAATAATTAAGTTTATAATAAATTTCAATGTGAGTACCAAATTTGAGGTTAAGATATTTTTGTTCCATATTTTCATACTTCATTTAGTTTATGTAACATTAAAACAATTCTTCTAATAGTGAAATTATAAGAATGTGGAGTTCTGGAAAAAGTAATTTAATATTTTTTGAGATTTTTATGCCCCTTTAAATGTCATTTATAGTCTTAATCCAAGAAAGCTTTTGATAAGTGTATGAAAATCAGATTTGTTACATCAAAAGTTAGAAGAATATTGACAGGACGAGCCTTGAATTTTGAATATTCTTAAATATTTATCTAAATACGTTTGTATTATTTTCATCTGTTAATTTATTTAACTCTTTAAGAAAATTATTTGCATTCACACTGAGAAATAATTATGTTTATAATAAATTTCAATGTGAGTACCAAATTTGAGGTTAAAATGTTTTTGTTACATATTTTCATCCTTCATTTAGTTTATGTAACATTAAAACAATTCTTCTAATAGTGAAATTTTAAAAATGTGAAGTTCTGGAAAAATTAATTTAATATTTTTTGAGATTTTTAAGCCCCTTTAAATAATGCCATTTATAGTCTTAACCCAAGAAAACTTCTGATAAGTGTATGAAAATCAGGTTTGTTACATCAAAAGTTAGAAGAATATTGACAGGACAAGCCTTGAATTTTGAATATTCTTAAATATTTATCTAAATACGTTTGTATTATTTTCATCTGTTAATTTATTTAACTCTTTGAGAAAATTATTTGTATTCACACTGAGAAATAATTAAGTTTATAATAAATTTCAATGTGAGTACCAAATTTGAGGTTAAGATGTTTTTGTTACATATTTTCATACTTCATTTAATTTATGTAACATTAAAACAATTCTTTTAATAGTGAAATTATAAAAATATGAAGTGGAAAAAGTAATTTAATATTACTTGAGATTTTTATGCCCCTTCAAATAAGGCCATTTATAGTCTTAATTCAAGAAAGCTTCTGATGAGTGTATGAAAATCAAATTTGGTACATCAAAGGTTAGAAGAATGTTAATTGGACGAGTCTTGAATTTTGAATAGTCTTAAATATTTATCTAAATACATTTATATTATTTTCATCTGTTGATTCTTTCATCTTTCTATTCACACTGAGAAATAATTAAGTTTATAATAAATTTGAATGTAAGAACTAAAATTTTTATATTTCATTTAGTTTATGTAAAATTAAAATAATTCTTCTATTGCTTAAATTGTAAAAATGTTAAGAAAAAGTATTTTAATATTATTTGACAGATTTTTTGATAATTTTACAAATAATGTCTTTTCTAGTCTTAATACAAGATAGCTTTTGATGACTGTTTAATAGACAGACTTCTGAAGTTAGAATAATATTAATTTGACGAACCTTGAATTGTTAATAAAGTTTTTAACTAAATTTTATATCATTTTCATCTATTGTATTATTTATTCATTTCATTCACACTAAGAAATAATTAAAATTTATAGTAAATATGAAAGTCAGTACTAAATTTGAGAATATTTTTGTTTCATATTTTCATAATTTATGTAGTTCATTATTATATTAAAAATTTATCTAATTTTTTATATAATAAACGGTTTAATTCTGAAGATGTGGTAAAAAAAATGATGAAATCTTTTCTTCATGTATTGTTTGTGGGGCATTCTAATATAATAATTCAATAAATAATACAAAGAATTTAAATAAATATAGATATATTTTTGATACATTATATAAATAGATTTACACGAGTTAACAATCCTTTCTGTGTGTCTTACATAAATTAGGCTGGACGTTTGGGTTAATGTACAGCGAACACTAGGAACACTTTAACAATAATATTCCCTTAACATACTAAATTATCAACTTACAAACTAAATAATTTGACTAGAATACACTCGTTTCATGAATAAAATAAAAATAAAACATATAATCAACATAAAAACCACGAAATCGCGAACGTTTGTCACTGAGACAAACGGACCGATTTACAAACAAATATATATTCAATAAAAATAACTGTGTACCTACATTTATAGCGACATGTAAATCGTGTTTGTTAAGCTGAAAGCTGCCCTCATGAAAAAAATATATATCATTTGCCATACCTTTCAAATTTATCGATGCAATTCAATCAATCAGTGTGTTGATCTCAGTTGGTGAAATGGTTCTACGTGTTTGCATACATGACTTGATCGCACATGATACATTTGAGAGATATTTTAACACAATAATTTCGAACATTTTTAAAATATTCGTCGTTCAATTTCTTCGATACACTTAAAATTAAAATGGTCAACCGGGCGACGCCTCCGGTGTCGGAGGCGTCGCGTTGTCGAGCATTTTGCACAGGTTTTTTCAGTGAAATTTTACAGACATTTATAACAAGGGGTTTGTTTTAGTAGTGACTTTCCGGAAGCACGCTCCACATCAGCCTCTTGAAGGAGCCGCTCTGCTGAATGTCCTCGGGGTTCTCCCTCAAGGCGCTTCTGTAATCTGGCTGCGGGGTTACATATACATTCTTCTGCAATGACAAAATAACCGGTTACTCGAGGGGACACAACATATTTTAGGCACCGGAACAAGTAATTTACGTTTTATTTTCATGATTTATATGTAAAATAATGGTTCCATTCGCTTGAAAGTGGAAGTATCAGCAATGAAGATCAATAATCCTGAGACCTATATCAATTATTCAATTTCATTTTTATAAAATTTAATTTTTTATTTTTATTATTAAAGCTTAATAATTTTACTTTTATAAATTTTAAAACAATTTTATTTCATTATTTTATAAATTTAGATTTAAATTTTAATTAAAAATATTAATTTTATACAATTTAAATATTTAATAATAAAATTTTTTAATTTTAATATTTTAAAATTTATAATTTTAAAACAATTTTAATTTTTTTAAAACTATATTTTTTTTAAATTAATTTTTTTAATTTTATTTTTTTTTTTATATGGTTTAAATTTTATTATTTAATTTAAATGACTATTTTTAATATTCAAGTTTAATGAGAAAATGTAAATTTTAAATTAACTGTTTTATTTTTTTTTTAATTTAATTATTTATTTATTGAAAATTTTTTAATATTTTAAATTATATAAATTTGAATTAACAATTTTAATTTTTTAAAAGAATATTTTAAATTTTGTAAAATTAAAATTTTTTATGTTTATTTATTCATTTTTTTAATATAACTAATAATTTTTAATTTTTAAGTTTAATATTTTAAAAATTTTAAATTGATTTTTTTTTTTAATTTTTCAAATATAATTTTTTTATTATATTTATTAGTTAATTTTATAAATAAACATTTTTTTTAATTAAATTATTTTCTTCTATTATTTTTTAAACTTAATTTTTAATTTTTTAGCTTAATATTTAAATTGATTTTTTATTAATTAAACTATTTTATTTCTTTAAATTTAATATTTTAAATTTTTTAAACAATTTTATTTAATTAGTAATTTTCTTATTTTTTGGTTTAATATTTAAAATTTTACAAATTGAGCTTTTCTTAATTAAATTATTTTTTATTCTTATTTTTAAGTTTAATATTTTAAATTTAAATTACAATTTTATTTTTTTTTAATTTAATTATTTAATTTTTATAATATATTATATAAATTGATATATATGATGATTTTTCAAATTGATATATTTAAATAAACAATTTTATTTTTTCTTTAATTTAACTATTTATTTTTATTATTTTTTTAAATTTAATTTTGATTTTTTTAGCTTAATTAAAACTATTTTATTTTTTTTTTAAATTTTTTTAATTTTTTAAGTTTATTATTTTAAATTTTAAAAATTTAAATTAACAATTTTATTATTTTTTTCTTAATATAATTATTTATTTTTATTTTTATTTTTTTTATTTAATTAGTAATTTTTCATTTTTTAATTTAATATTTGAAATTTTATAAGTTGAGATTTTTTTAGTTATTTTTTTTTATTATAATTTTTTAAGTTTAATATTTTAAATTTTATAAATTTAAATTAACAGTTTTTTTGTTTTAATTTAATTATTTAATTTTTATTTTTTTTTTTTAATTTAATTAGTATTTTTGTATGTTTATTTGATATTTAAATTTCATAAATTAAGACTTTTTTTAATTATTTTTTTTTATTTTTAGCTTAATATTATAAATTTAAATTAAATTTGTTTTATATTAAATTATTATTATTATTTAAATTTCATAAATGTATAATTTTTTTATTATTTTATTTTTTAGCTAAATATTTTAAATTTTATAATTTTAATTTAACAATTTTAATTTTTTTTATTTATAAAAAAAAAAAAATTTTAAATAATTTAATAATAATTATTAATAATATTTTAAATTTTATGATAAATTTTTACCATATATTATTTATTTTTAATTTTTATTTTTAATTTAATATTTTAAATTTTATAAAATTTACTATTATAATTTTATAAAAATTACTATTTTATTTTTTCTCTAATTTAAATGGTTATTTTTAAATATTTTAAACAGTTTATATTAAATTTTATAAATTTACTTCACTTAAAATTTATAAATTTGAATTAAAATATTATTTTTTTTAATTAAATTGTATATAACTTTTTTTTAATTTTTTCCATTAAATTGTTTATATTAAATTTTATATTTTAAATTTGATTTTTGAATTAAAAAAAAATAATTTTTCTAAATTAAATTATTATTATTTTTTAATTATACATATTTTCTTATAAATATAAATTAAGAACTTCATTTTTTTTCAATGTTTTAAATTTAGTATCTTAAATATTATAGATTTAATATAACAATTTTTATTATTATTTATGTTTTAATTTTTAATCTGAATATTTCAAATTTTAAATATTTAAATTTTTTAATTTAATTTTTTATTTTTAATTTTTCAACCTCAATTTCAAATTTTAAATTAATATTTCAATTTTTTATAATACATTGGTTTTATATATAATTTTGTAAGCTGTATTTTTTTTTAAACTGCTTATAATTATGCCTTTTAAACTTTATAAATCAAATTAAATTGATGTAAATTACTTTTTCCGACAAATACGACTAAATGATTGCTACTGATTTGTGAGCACAAAAAACTGACATAAAAGCCGACATAAAACACCACGAAACAGGATGTGGGGGACGGTCACCGGACATAAGACACGGTCCTTGACGTACTTGTGTGTTCATTTTTTTTTTCAAAGCAGCGAAGCGTGGATCTTAACAATTGTCGTTTACCTTTGCAGGAATAGTCTTGTTCGGTACGTAGACTTTGCTTTGTGCCGGGTTGACTTCGTGTACGTGTTCGCCCAAAGATTCTTCCTGCAGAGCCTTGTAAGTTTCGCTTTCGGCCGGGTTGAACGTTACGTGCCTTTTAACGCTAGAAAAACCAATTCGTTTTTTATACCGACCTATCGACTGCACAAGCATTGGATGTGGATGTTGTTTTACTACTACAGGGGGTTAGTCAGATATCGGGTAGTGTATTACACGTGTGAGGGATGTACGAGTACTTACGGTTGGAGGCCGGTCTGCTTCTGAAGGGTGTCGACGATGTTTGGCTCGTTGTACAGGCCGATTGGGGAGTTGTACAAGTTGTGGATGACCTAGGGCACAACCCTTATTACTACACATCAATTTACAACCGACGTAATTGTTATAAACACACTGGAAATTATTAAAACGTGTAAAAGAGACAGAGAAGGTCGTCTTAAGACGGTTACCACATGCACAACAAAACGTGTGAAGTGTGTGACGTTATTCTTCGTGTGTAATGTGTTCAAAACACAACCCTTGTCGCGTTAAGGGCGAAAGTCCTGCAAAAACTCCAAAAATCAAAAAAAATATTAACCTGCTTGTTAGGATCACCTGTTGATATTCTCTCTAAGACAGAATTGGCGACCTGTTTGGAAACGTGTTTGTTGTAATCAATCTTAATTAATTAAAACTCTGGTTGGTGGTACGAAAAAATGTGTAATTGAGGTCAAGAGTACCTATTTTTACCTAAGGTTTTTTACGGATATTGAGCATGACCGTTAAAAACCTCGGCTATTTTTGTGGCCAAAGGTTTTCTTGGACTAAAATTAAAACGGTCTCGAAAATATGACAAGATCGTATCTTGTCTGGACCGTTCCAGCGTCACGGTTACACGTGGGTTCAATAATTTACCTTTTGTTTGTACAAATGGTCACTGTCGATGATGTGGTGGGGACGAGCCCTGACTGAGGGATTTGGGTGGTGACGGAGGTAACTTTCAGTCGGTCCTGACTCACGTTTCACTTTAGCACCGGGAAGTACCAGGGGGGTGGTACGGTACGGCTACAACAAAGGGCAGACCACACATTTACAAACACTGGACAAGACACAAACGAAGGATTTATTTAACATTTATAATTGTTTAAGTTTACTCATCAATCTTCTAATTTGGTGCCGGATGAAACCTTGGCCAAATCCAAATAATTATTGTTTGGAACCCAATAATCGAAACCGAAACATTTTTATAGATTCCTGAGATCGTGAAATCTATTTTGGGACCGTGTTACGACGTGCAAAACACAATTCCCGCATGTATAACTCGGTTATTCATAATTACATTTCATTGCACAATTCAAGTCAATCTTTTGTGGGCAGTAAATTCTAGAAACCGTAAACCGTCTCTGGAATCCGTTTAAACAAACAACTCAGCAGGAAATAGACGTTTCAGCTGTACCATCGTCGGATTTTGAGCTACACAAACCAAAATATGATTAAAAACGTAGGTCAAGTCGTGTTAAAACTTCGCTAATCTCTCACAAAACTGACGTAGGTCAGATTTCGTAACGGTGCTATTTTCAGTGCTTACGTTGACGGTGTTACTGAAACTACTCGTTCAACACGATCGAAAATTCATTAAAACCTCCCATAATTAAGACGTCGCATTAATTTAGCTGCTTCACAAATTAGTTGGAGCTGCGACAAAACGCCACGATTAATCAAAGGGGCATCAAAGCCGGTGATATTCGATGTACCCGTCAGTCGTCCTGGACCGACCATAAATAACGGGATGTGCTAAATATTCCAGCTCGTAAATTATTACTGTGCATACAACGATAAATCCACTTGCCCGATTTTTTACGTTAATACGTGCAAATTATAAGTTATTTTGGATGTGGGTTAGTCGAACTGGGGCGTCAAAATATGTCGAATTGAAGGGCCACTAATGTGCTTTTATTAATAGAAGCTTCAGCTCTGGATATTTGATAACAAATGTTAAAATAGAGTTACGTAAAATTTGTCGGTGTTATCCTAGGTTTGGATTATTTTTACAATTGCAGGTTTGTCTACGTTCGAGTTGGTCTCGCCAAAAATTTATTTCTGACTCTGTTTATTATCAAATTAGCAGGAAATCGAGAATATTAGTATAAATGTTTACCTGAAAACACTCTTTTGTTTGTATAATTTATGTGTTAATTCATTAGAAAATTGACTTAAGAGAAAGCCCCATTTAAGACAGTTTTTTCTAGAAAAATGTGGCTGCGAAGCTCCAACTTTGTGCTAGAAAAAGCTACAAAATAACCGACAAATACTTTGTGACACTCTGTGACACACTCAACCGACTTCCCGGTTCGTTAAACCCATACAATTTTCGAGACGCAATTAGGAAATTGACGAAGCCATACGGGAAAAATTCTCCTTACCCACATCGTGGCCGCTTCGTGTTCCCTGTTTCTGAAGTGATCGGTCGACACACTTCTGGAGAGGATCATTTTTTCTTTTCTTTTTTTTTCTTTTGTTGGACGTTGTACGCACTTGTCTAATGGAAGTGTTACGGTTTTGGCTGGCCAAAGTCAACTGCTGAAAATTTTTCCCCACCCGTCAACTATCCGGTGGACCGGTTGCGGTGCTTTAAAAAATCGACAGATCCTGCTGTAAACACGTCCGCACGTAACGGGAGCAATGGAAGCTGCGTACGGCGTGTAAACACCGGCACGTACCGATGAAAGACACAGAGGAGGCCTCATTCTATTATTACAGACGATTTGAGTTGTTTAATACTGGTTTAGAAATTTTTGAAATTGAGATATGTACTTTTAACTGATTTTTAGTCACTTCCGTCATTGCAACGATAAAAAGTTTTAGATTTTTAATTCAGTTAGACGTATATAAAGCCCTAGCAGATCTATACGTGATAAAATCTCAATAAAATATATAAACAAATAAAAACGACTAATTGAACTTTCTAAAAAACAAAATGTCAGATATTGCAAATCTGTTCAATGAAATGAATATTTCAACATGTTCAAATTATTAAATTATAACCCATTATTTCCTCTTCAGTTATTTGAATTTCTTCATAGAAAATCTAACTGGCCAGTGAGAAGGTCAAGGTGACACTTGACTGAAATAGAAAAAAGATATCAAAGTTTTAGGAATGAGCATATGATGACTAATTATCGACAATTTTTTATATAAGAAAGTTGAACCTATAGAAAATGGAGCTGTTAACAAATATAACTCAGTCATTTGAATTTCTCTCCATGAAAAATAGGTGGTCAGAGATATGATCAAGGTGACATCTGACTGAAATAGAAAGAAAATATCAAAATTTCAGGAAATAGCAAATGATGACCAGCTGTGGCTGATTTTTTGTATAAGATGGTGGGAAATGGAGCTGTTAATAACAAAGATAGGATCAAGGTGACACATTACTGAAATTGAAAGAAGATATCAAAGTTTCAGGAATGAGCAAATAATGACCAACTGTCGCTGACATAATTGTTAAAAAGATCAACAACTCTGTTGAAAAGAATGACCCAATTGGTATCACTTTTTCCTCAGTCATTTGGGTTTCTGTCAAGAAAATATAGGTGATCAAGGTGATACTTGACTGAAATTGAAAAAAGATATCAAAGTTTCAGGAATGAGCAAATGGTGACCAACTATCGCTGGCTTTTTATATAAGAAAGTTGGACTTATAGAAAATGGAGCTGTTAACATATTTTTGGGACAACACAAATGTCTCAATTATGTCAAAAAGATCAACAACACTGTTAGAAAAGAATGACCCAGTTGGTATCACTTTTTCCTCAGTCATTTGGATTTCTCATCAGAAAATATAGGTGGTCAAAGATATGATCAAGGTGACACTTGACTGAAATTGAAAAAAGATATAAAAGTTTCAGGAATGAATAATGACCAACTATCGCTGATTTTTTATATAAGAAAGTTGGACTTATAGGAAATGGAGCTGTTAACATATTTTTGGGACAACACAAATGTCTCAATTATGTCAAAAAGATCAACAACACTGTTAGAAAAGAATGACCCAGTTGGTATCACTTTTTCCTCAGTCATTTGGATTTCTCATCAGAAAATATAGGTGGTCAAAGATATGACCAAGGTGACACTTGACTGAAATTGAAAAAAGATATAAAAGTTTCAGGAATGAATAATGACCAACTATCGCTGATTTTTTATATAAGAAAGTTGGACTTATAGGAAATGGAGCTGTTAACATATTTTTGGGGCAACACAAATATCCCAATTATGTCATCAAAACATCAACAACACTCTTAGAAAAGAATGACCCAATTGGTATCACTTTTTCCTCAGTCATTTGGATTTCTCATCAGAAAATATAGGTGGTCAAAGATATGATCAAGGTGACACTTGACTGAAATTGAAAAAAGATATCAAAGTTTCAGGAATGAGCAAATAATGACCAACTATCGCTGATTTTTTATATAAGAAAGTTGGACTTATAGGAAATGGAGCTGTTAACATATTTTTGAGACATCACGAATGTCCCAATTATGTCAAAAAGATCAACAACACTGTTAGAAAAGAATTACCCATTTGGTATCACTTTTTCCTCAGTCATTTGGATTTCTCATCAGAAAATATAGGTGGTCAAAGATATGATCAAGGTCACACTTGACTGAAATTGAAAAAAGATATCAAATTTTCAGGAATGAGCAAATAATGACCAACTATCGCTGATTTTTTATATAAGAAAGTTGGACTTATAGAAAATGGAGCTGTTAACATATTTTTGGGACAACACGAATGTCCCAATTATGTCAAAAAGATCAACAACACTGTTAGAAAAGAATGACTCAATTGGTATCACTTTTTCCTCAGTCATTTGGGTTTCTCATCAGAAAATATATGTGGTCAAAGATGTGATTAAGGTGACGCTTGACTGAAATTGAAAAAAGATATGAAAGTTTCAGGAATGAGCAAATAATGACCAACTATCGCTGATTTTTTATATAAGAAAGTTGGACTTATAGAAAATGGAGCTGTTAACATATTTTTGGGACAACACGAATGTCCCAATTATGTCAAAAAGATCAACAACACTGTTAGAAAAGAATGACTCGATTGGCATCACTTTTTCCTCAGTCATTTGGGTTTCTCATCACAAAAAAAATGTGATCAAAGATGTGATTAAGGTGACACTTGACTGAAATTGAAAAAAGATATCAAAGTTTCAGGAATGAGCAAATAATGACCAACTATCGCTGATTTTTTATATAAGAAAGTTGGACTTATAGAAAATGGAGCTGGAAACATATTTTTGGGACAACACGAATGTCCCAATTATGTCAAAAAGATCAACAACACTGTTAGAAAAGAATGACTCAATTGGTATCACTTTTTCCTCAGTCATTTGGGTTTCTCATCAGAAAATATAGGTGGTCAAAGATAGGATCAAGATGACACTTGACTGAAATTGAAAGAAGATATCAAGTGTTCAGGGATGAGCTGCTTTTATACGACAAGGTGGGACCTATACGACCTTTAAATTCTATTTTTCTTTCCATCATAACTTTTACATTTTTTATCTGAGTTAGTCTATCAGTACTTGAAAAGTTTACCATTGAAGAAATAAACTATTAAAAATATAAAAGTTCTGAAACTGATATTATTTATTGGTGAAAAAATTACTCAAAAGCCGCAAATTTGTATAAATGTTTAGGTAAATGCCCCAAATGAAATATAAACGATACAATGTTAGTATTCAGTACCGTACAACAAAAAATATGTGAGAGAACCTTTCAACACTTGCCATATAATGTAAGTAAACAAAATGAAATAACATCCTCAAATAAAACTGACCAGTGTAATTTGTTTGTAACAAACATAACAAGTACACGATAGTATTTTGTGGTGTGATTATAAAACGGACTTGATGCATAATTTTATTTTTATAAGACCTTGCTGACCGACACCGTGATTGGATTATTTCCAAAAGCGCAAAATGATTGATGAAACATCCGACTCTAACACATCTAATTAATTGGCTGTACTCATCTAAGCCTAAATTAGACAAAAAGTTACCAAAATCTACAACACTCAAGTTGTATATAAGACTAGTAAACAATCCGTAAATAAATTGCATCCGAAATAAAACAGATTGGAATACTTGACGTCAGTTCATTGTAATTAACTTTTAGAAAAATATGAATGCCAAAGCTAATTAACTAAAAATAAATATTAAAAGCTTCATATGCTTTCACAACGATTCATTTATAATGTTATTTCTGGTGGGCGTGTATTCGGATGTTTCGCATTTTTTTAACTAAGACTTTTGCCAGTCAAATTGTGATCTATGAAGTGGATATTACATAAAATTTTTTACTAGTGTTAATGAATTATCGTTGTTAATAATTATAACACATTAATTTTAATGGCAAATAGGGCACTGGAAAATATATTATGTCACAACAGTTCTAGTATTACTAAAAATATATTTTGAACATTTGCCAGTCAAATCATAAACTATCCTACTAAATACTTCGTGGTTCTTCGAAGTAGTTGTTTTTTTATATTCCGCCCGTCTAAAATTATAATTTAATGGAATCTCACATTTGTGTCTCATTAAGAGACGCTTCCAACATTTCCGGAAAATTAACTAACCGCCGTTAATCGCCTTTACCTGTTGAGTGACGTGCACATCTTCTCCAGAATTGTCGCCTCTCCGTCTGGCACCGCCGTGCTCCATGACTTGGAACTCGTAACCGTCCAAGGGAGTCATCGCACTGGAGTAGTACGGGGTGAGGGCCGGAGTACCCGGACTGTAACCTGGACTCATTCCCGGGCCTTTGGGTGACAAATGGGGCGAGACCGACAGTGGGCTGTAGGGCGCCGAGCTGGTCCTCGACGATGCCGTGCTTGTGTTGTGGCGGGGATTCGCTTCCCTGTAAACGTTTCAGTTTCAGTTCTCCAACTTCGAGGCTTCGAGTTGGTGGTCACTGACCTCTGTACTACCACGCGGATGTTGCTTCCGGCATTCTTGAAGAGGTTCTGGGCGTCTTGGTGACGGATGTCCCTGGAGTCGTAGTTGCCCACTTTGGTGATGATGTCACCTCTGTGCAGTGTGCCCTCGACGGGCGAGCCAAATCCCACCTGCCAAAAAAATAAACAAACAATCAACCTTGCTATAATTATCGGCTTTGCATCTATGGCTTATTAATAAACTTCTGATTATAGCAAAAGGATTTCTAATACATGATTCAACACTTCAATGAGTAATATAAACATAACAACTAATTTTGGAGGGTTCAGCATAGAACTGTTGGGTCATATTGATTTAGGTACTGAACTACATCAGCAACACTTTTATCTTCTTCTCTTATTCTACTTAGGTAGAAAGTAAACTTAAATATTTAGGTACTGTGATGGTTAATAAATTACTTAGTCCTTTGATGTTTGAACACAAAACAAATACTAAATTAAACAATAAATATATATGTTATGTCTTACGAAATGGCTGTGATAAATGGTCCTGAATTCTGAACTTTTTCTTGGCCAAGACAAATATTGGCACAATTCTGAAACGATTGTTAACGGCCATCTTAATTGAAAATTATTAGTATTACATGAATTTAAACATGGTTCCGGAAACAAGCATGTCATATATTTAGATGTCAACGAAGTTTATGGTTTCCAGCGTCGATTTTCATTGTGCCATTAAACGTTTTGCACTATAAACAACTGATTTATCGTTCACTTCAAGCCTCCAAAGCATTTTCACGGAACCATTTTGACGGCCAGTCAAAAACAAAAGTCAATCAATCACTGACATCATAATCATAATTTAGAGCAATGGCCCAGTGGATAAAGTTCTTCGGCCTGAACAGCTTCGCCAACTTCTTCAAGATCGTCAAGTTCCACGGTGGTGTGATGAAGGCGACGAAGAAGATGTGGTACATGGACTCGGTACGTCTGGGTACGTGCGTCGGCGAGGACAAGTTCGGCAACAAGTACTACGAGAACAAGGAGTTCTTCTACGGCAGGAACAGGTGGGTGGAATACGCCCCTTACTACAGGTTCGAGTACGATGCCAGCCAGATACCGGCCGAGTGGTACGGATGGATGCATTACAAGACCGATCGGTTGCCCAGCGAGGATCCGTCCAGACCGTGCTACGACTGGATGCTGGAGCACACGGAGAATTTGAGCGGTACCACCGCCCAGTACATGCCCTACTCCACCACCAGGCCCAAGATCAGCGCCTGGGTACCACCCAAAAAGTGTTCCTAATCTGTTCGACTCGTTCGTCGGTGGTTCGGCTGAATTATTTGTGTCAGCTGTTTAAATATAACTTACATTCATTGTGGCATTTTAAATATTTGTTGAAACCGAGAATAAAATTGTGAAGTTACTTTGTTGTGATTTATTTAATGTTGCATATTAGTACCTAATAATTTGGTGTGACATTTTTTGGCAGAAGCTCTGTGGATCTATTAACTAAATGGTCGAATTTTCTGGATCTATGGATAACTTGAAGAAATAGTAGTCAACTCCATCTAGAGCCAAACACCATAAAATAAATTTAGTGCTTATAAGCAAATACTATCGTCAATGTTTCAAAAGAACTGAGACAAAGCTTAAGAGGTAACATTTATCTTCTATAATAATTATAATAATATTAGATTAAGCCTTGATATGATCATCAAAGAGAGCAATAGTAAAATATGCTCCAACAATGATAATACTCAAATAATTTTAGCACAAGGAAGTTTACATTCCGTGAAGCCAGCTTTTGAGTAAACTAAAACATCTGGTGGTATAAAATCATCATAACTTCCTTAATTAAAGTAAATTTTGACTTCGTGAATAACAAATTTGTTGGGGAGGAAATATATTGGACTTATGTATGATTTGTTTCCAAAATGAAATGCTTACTTTTAAAATTTTCAAGAAAAACATTTAGAAACGTAACGTGCACATTTTTCACTTGGAAATTAGGAAGTTTCAATCAAAGAGGTTCTTGGAACTTTCCTTAGATACATCAAGAACCAGGATGTAACCGCCGCACTTGACAGTTGGCGGAACTAATTGAAGGTTAAGACAAAAGTGAGACTTCGGATTGAACTTCTTCAAGATCGTCAAAATCCACGGCGGTCTAATGAAGGCAAAGAAGAAGATGTGGTGCATGGACTTGGTACATCTTGGTACCTGCGTCGGTGAGAATAAGTTCGGCAACAAGTACTATGAGAACAAGGAGTTCTACGGTAGGAACAGGTGGGTGATGGAACACACGGAGAATATGAACGGTACCACCGCCCAGTACATGCCCTACTCCACCACCAAGCTCAAGATCAGCTCCTGGGTACCACCGACACCCAAAAAGTGTCCCTAATCTGTTCGACTCGTTCGTCGGTGGTTCAGCTGAATTATTTGTGTCAGCTGTTTAAAAATAACTTACATTTATTGTAGCATTTTAAATATTTGTTGAAACCGAGAATAAAATTGTGAAGTTACTTTGTTGCAATTTATTTAATGTTGCATATTAGTACCTAATTATTTTTTGTGACATTTTTTAGCAGAAGCTCTATGGAACAATTAACTAAATGGTCGAATTTTCTGGATCTATGGATAACTTGAAGAAATAGTTACTCAACTCCATCTAGAGCCAAAAACCATAAAATAAATTTAGTGCTTATAAGCAAATATTATCGTCAATGTTTCAAAAGAACTGAGACAAAGCTTAAGAGGTAACATTTATCTTCTATAATAATTATAATAATATTAGATTAAGCCTTGATATGATCATCAAAGAGAGCAATGGTAAAATATGCTCCAACAATGATAATACTCAAATAATTTTAGCACAAGGAAGTTTACATTCCGTGAAGCCAGCTTTTGAGTAAACTAAAACATCTGGTGGTATAAAATCATCATAACTTCCTTAATTAAAGTAAATTTGGACTTCGTGAATAACAAATTTGTTGGGGAGGAAATATATTGGACTTATGTATGATTTGTTTCCAAAATGAAATGCTTACTTTTAAAATTTTCAAGAAAAACATTTAGAAACGTAACGTGCACATTTTTCACTTGGAAATTAGGAAGTTTCAATCAAAGAGGTTCTTGGAACTTTCCTTAGATACATCAAGAACCAGGATGTAACCGCCGCACTTGACAGTTGGCGGAACTAATTGAAGGTTAAGACAAAAGTGAGACTTCGGATTGAACAGCTTCGCTAACTTCTTCAAGATCGTCAAATTCCACGGCGGTCTGATGAAGGCAAAGAAGAAGATGTGGTGCATGGACTTGGTACATCTTGGTACCTGCGTCGGTGAGAATAAGTTCGGCAACAAGTACTATGAGAACAAGGAGTTCTTCTACGGTAGGAACAGGTGGGTGATGGAACACACGGAGAATTTGAACGGTACCACCTCCCAGTACATGCCCTACTCCACCACCAAGCTCAAGATCAGCTCCTGGGTACCACCGACATCCAAAAAGTGTCCCTAATCTGTTCGACTCGTTCGTCGGTGGTTCAGCTGAATTATTTGTGTCAGCTGTTTAAAAATAACTTACATTCATTGTAGCATTTTAAATATTTGTTGAAACCGAGAATAAAATTGTGAAGTTACTTTGTTGCGATTTATTTAATGTTGCATATTAGTACCTAATAATTTGGTGTGACATTTTTTGGCAGAAGCTCTGTGGATCTATTAACTAAATGGTCGAATTTTCTGGATCTATGGATAACTTGAAGAAATAGTTACTCAACTCCATCTAGAGCCAAAAACCATAAAATAAATTTAGTGCTTATAAGCAAATATTATCGTCAATGTTTCAAAAGAACTGAGACAAAGCTTAAGAGGTAACATTTATCTTCTATAATAATTATAATAATATTAGATTAAGCCTTGATATGATCATCAAAGAGAGCAATGGTAAAATATGCTCCAACAATGATAATACTCAAATAATTTTAGCACAAGGAAGTTTACATTCCGTGAAGCCAGCTTTTGAGTAAACTAAAACATCTGGTGGTATAAAATCATCATAACTTCCTTAATTAAAGTAAATTTGGACTTTGTGAATAACAAATTTGTTGGGGAGGAAATATTTTGGACTTATGTATGATTTGTTTCCAAAATGAAATGCTTACTTTTAAAATTTCCAAGAAAAACATTTAGAAACGTAACGTGCACATTTTTCACTTGGAAATTAGGAAGTTTCAATCAAAGAGGTTCTTGGAACTTTCCTTAGATCCATCAAGAACCAGGATGTAACCGCCGCACTTGACAGTTGGCGGAACTAATTGAAAGTTAAGACAAAAGTGAGACTTCGGATTGAACAGCTTCGCCAACTTCTTCAAGATCGTCAAATTCCACGGCGGTCTGATGAAGGCAAAGAAGAAGATGTGGTGCATGGACTTGGTACATCTTGGTACCTGCGTCAGTGAGAATAAGTTCTGCAACAAGTACTATGAAAACAAGGACTTCTTCTACGGTAGGAACAGGTGGGTAATGGAACACCCGGAGAATTTGAGCGGTACCACCGCCCAGTACATGCCCTACTCCACCACCAAGCTCAAGATCAGCTCCTGGGTACCACCGACACCCAAAAGGTGTCCCTAATCTGTTCGACTCGTTCGTCGGTGGTTCAGCTGAATTATTTGTGTCAGCTGTTTAAAAATAACTTACATTCATTGTAGCATTTTAAATATTTGTTGAAACCGAGAATAAAATTGTGAAGTTACTTTGTTGCGATTTATTTAATGTTGCATATTAGTACCTAATTATTTTTTGTGACATTTTTTAGCAGAAGCTCTATGGAACAATTAACTAAATGGTCGAATTTTCTGTATCTATGGATGATTTGAAGAACTAGTTACTTAACTCCATCTAGAGCCAAAAATTATAAAATAAGTGTACTTTAAATTTAATGTTTATAAGCAAATATTATCATCAATGTTTCAAAAGAACTCAGACACAGCTTAAGAGGTACCATTGATCTTCTATGATAATTATAATAATATTAGATTAAACCTTGATATGATCATCAAACAAAACAATGGTAAAATATGCACCAACAATGATAATACTCAAATAATTTTAACACGAGGAAGTTTACATTCCTCGAAGCCATCTTTTGAGTAAACTAAAACATCTGGTGGCATAAAATCATCATAAGTTCCTCAATTAAAGTAAATTTGGATTTGTCAATAACGTATTTTTTGAAGAAGAAGCATTTTTGACATATATATGACTTGTTTCCAAAATCTATGTATCCACTATGAAGTTAGATGCTTGCTTTCAAACATTCCACTTGGAAATCAAGATGTTCTTGTAAGTTTTCTTAGATCCATCAAGAACCAGGTACTTGAGAGTGGAACAGCGGAGCTAATTGAAGGTTAAGACAAAACCGAGACTTACTCTGGTGACGATCAAGGGTGTCTTGACATCGGATCCGCCCACCAAACTGAACCCCCACTGCTCCGTGGGCGAGTTCCTCCTCAACGTGAGCGTGATCTCGTGCAACCTGCCCATCGGTAACGGGTAAACAGAACGCGGAAAAAAGGCCCCACGACCACCGCGTACGTTCGAACGATGCGACTTCGCCTGGAGTTTCGCGACGCAGAAATAGCCTCAAGACACAAGTGCCGCGATGGGGGACTAAAATTAGGCGAGACGTGACAGAACGATGCGATGGCGGAGACGCGAGGTCCGAAGAGGCAACAGGTTTCGGGTGACTGAAAGGGAGGCACAACGCGATTGTCGAAAAACGACGCGATATTGGGACAAGACCGGGACACGGGCAACGGGATGCTGGATGCCCCTCCCGTTTCCCGGCCGCATAAATAACTTGGCCGTGCATCTATTGCGATTCGGGATTCGACTGCCGGCGATTGTTGCGCTCTTTTGCCGGGCCGCAAAGCCGGTCGACGGGTTTTCCCACTTTTAATAGAACAATGTAACCCCCAATGATTGGCTGTTGGTTCAGGTTCCTTTGTTCCCGAAAATTTTAAATTTTGAAAGGTGGTATATTTATTGTTTCTTCTTTCTAAAAGTTATTAGATATTTCCTTCATTAGTTTTTCTTCTGTCCAAAATATTAGAACATCATCAGCACCTAAGCTGTAAATATGCTTTTTGAAGTAAACTTGGATTATTGCAGAAGTTTTAACTGTCTTCATAAAATACTTTTTCTTCTGTACCATATACTGAAACAATATTACTATCAAAGTTTTAAATTATTCAATTCTTGAAGCAAACATGAATTCTTATGAAAGTTTTTAGTTGTATTCCCTCACTAGTTCTTCTTCTGTCCAAAATACTAAAACATCATCAGCACTTAAGCTGTAAATCTATTTTACGAACTAAACTTGGATTATTACAGAAGTTTTAATGATCTTCACATAATAGTTTTTATTCTGTACAATATACTGAAACAATATTACTATCAAAGCTTTAAATTATTCAATTCTTGAAGCAAACATGAATTATTATGAAAGTTTTTAGTTGTATTCCCTCACTAGTTCTTCTTCTGTCCAAAATACTAAAACATCATCAGTACATAAACTGTAAATATGCTTTTGGAACTAAGCTTGGATTATTACAGAAATTTTAATTGTCTTCATATAATACTTTTTCTTCTGTACAATATACTGTAACAGTATTATTATCAAAGCTTTGAATTATTCAATTCTTGAAGCAAACATGAATTATTATGAAAGTTTTTAGTTGTATTCCCTCACTAGTTCTTCTTCTGTCCAAAATACTAAAACATCATCAGTACATAAACTGTAAATATGCTTTTGGAACTAAGCTTGGATTATTACAGAAATTTTAATTGTCTTCATATAATACTTTTTCTTCTGTACAATATACTGTAACAGTATTATTATCAAAGCTTTGAATTATTCAATTCTTGAAGCAAACATGAATTATTATGAAAGTTTTGAGTTGTTTTCCCTCACTAGTTCTTCTTCTGTCCAAAATACTGAAACAAAATCAGCACTTAAGCTGTAAATGTGCTTTTAGAACTAAACTTGGATTATTACAGAAGTTTTAATAGTCTTCAGATAATAGTTTTTCTTCTGTACCACATACTGAAAAAATATTACTATCAAAGCTTTAAATTATTAAATTCTTGAAGCAAACATGAATTATTATGAAAGTTTTTAGTTGTTTTCCCTCACTAGTTCTTCTTCTGTCAAAAATACTGAAACATCATCAGCAAATAAGTCGTAGATATGCTTTTTGAACTAAACTTGGACTATTACAGAAGTTTTAATAGTCTTCATATAATACTTTTTCTTCTGTACAATATACTGTAACAGTATTATTATCAAAGCTTTGAATTATTCAATTCTTGAAGCAAACATGAATTATTATGAAAGTTTTGAGTTGTTTTCCCTCACTAGTTCTTCTTCTGTCCAAAATACTGAAACATCATCAGCAAATAAGCTGTAGATATGCTTTTTGTACTAAACTTGGATTGTTACAAAAGTTTTAAAAGTCTTCACATAGTAGTTTTTCTTCTGTGCAATATACTGAAACAATATTACTACCAAAGCTTTGAATTATTCAATTCTTGAAGCAAACATGAATTATTATGAAAGTTTTTAGTTGTTTTCGCTCATTAGTTCTTCTTCTGTCCAAAATACTGAAACATCATCAGCAGATAAGCTGTAGATATGCTTTTTGAACTAAACTTGGATTGTTACAGAAGTTTTAATAGTCTTCACATAATAGTTTATCTTCTGTGCAATATACTGAAACAATATTACTACCAAAGCTTTGAATTATTCAATTCTTGAAGCAAACATGAATTATTATGAAAGTTTTTAGTTGTTTTCCCTCACTAGTTCTTCTTCTGTCCAAAATACTGAAACATCATCAGCAGATAAGCTGTAGATATGCTTTTTGAACTAAACTTGGATTGTTACAGAAGTTTTAATAGTCTTCACATAATAGTTTTTCTTCTGTACAGTATACTGAAACAATATTACTACCAAAGCTTTTAATTATTCAATTCTTGAAGTAAACATGAATTATTATGAAAGTTTTTAGTTGTTTTCGCTCATTAGTTCTTCTTCTGTCCAAAATACTGAAACATCATCAGCACATAAGCTGTAAATATGCTTTTGGAACTAAACTTGGATTATTACAGAAATTTTAATTGCCTTCATATAATACTTTTTCTTCTGTACAATATACTGTAACAATATTACCACCAAAGCTTTGAATTATTCAATTCTTGAAGTAAACATGAATTATTATGAAAGTTTTTAGTTATTTTCCCTCATTAGTTCTTCTTCTGTCCAAAATACTGAAACATCATCAGCAGATAAGCTGTAGATATGCTTTTTGAACTAAACTTGGATTGTTACAGAAGTTTTAATAGTCTTCACATAATACTTTTTCTTCTGTACAATATACTGAAACAATATTACTATCAAAGTTTTAAATTATTCAATTCTTGAAGTAAACATGAATTATTATGAAAGTTTTTAGTTATTTTCCCTCATTAGTTCTTCTTCTGCCCAAAATACTGAAACATCATCAGCACTTAAGCTGTAAATGTGCTTTTCGAACTAAACTTGGATTATTACAGAAGTTTTAATGATCTTCACATAATAGTTTTTCTTCGTACAATATACTGAAATAATATTACTATCAAAGCTTTAAATTATTCAATTCTTGAAGCAAACATGAATTATTATGAAAGTTTTTAATTGTATTCCCTCACTAGTTCTCCTTCTGTCCAAAATACTGAAACATCATCAGCACTTAAGCTGTAAATGGGCTTTTCGAACTAACTTGTATTATTACAGAAGTTTTAATAGTCTTCATATAATAGATTTTCTTCTGTACAATATACTAAAACAATATTACCATCAAAGCTTTAAATTATTCAATTCTTGAAGCAAACATGAATTATTATGAAAGTTTTTAGTTGTATTCCCTCACTAGTTCTTCTGTCAAAAATACTGAAGCATCATCAGCAAATAAACTGTAGATATGTTTTTTGAACTGAACTTATATTATTACAGAAGTTTTAATGGTCTTCACATAATAGTCTTTCTTCTGTACAATATACTGAAACAGCATTTACTATAAAACCTTTGAATCAATTCTTGAAGCAAACATGAATTATTATAAAAATTGTTAGTTGTTTTTCTTTGATAATTCTTCGTCTGTAAAAAATATTAAAGCTATCATCACTTAAATTGTAAAATATGATTCTTGAACTAAATTTGAATTATCACAAAAGTTTTATTTATCTTCTTTCAACATTTTTTCTGCTGTCCAAAATAATGGATCATTATGGGTGCCAAAAAATAAAGATTTCTAAATCTAACACTAAAATTAAATTAGTTATTGTTTATGTTCAAACTCCAAGGAAAATAAACATGTGCATGTAATTATCTTCAATAGTTTATTTTCTGTACAAAATTATGAAACTGTATTAAAGCTTTGAATCAATGAATTCTTGAATTAAACTTGAATTATTATAAAAGTTTTTAGTTGTTTTCTTTAATCTGTTTTTCTTCTGTCCAAAATTCTGAAACAGTATTACTAAAAAGCTTTGAATCAATTCTTGAAGCAAACATGAAATATTATAAAAGTTTTTAGTTGTTTTCCTAAGAATTTTGAACTAAAATTGAATTGTCACAAAAGTTTTATTAATTATTCAATAGTTTTTCTGCTGTCCAAAATAATGGATCATTATAAATGCCAAATCTAACACTAAGTTTAAGTTAGTTATTGTTTATATTCAAACTTCAAAGAAAATAAACATATGCAAACGATTAGTATTGTTTTATTGACAATTGATGCGAAGTTGTTCTTAGAATTCTCCTTATTTTTAAAATTTCTGTAATGATTTTACATTCCCTGCTAAAACCGGATTATTTCATAGAACAACACATGTGCATTGCTAAATATCCACATAAAATGATATTTTGGTCAGTTTACTACATACCCCAGTATGCAAACAAACATTAAATCAATCTCAACGCCTCAAAACAAAACATCCCCGATACATGTATACACGTATTGAGTAACCGAAAAAAGTTTCCAAGGCACTTTTTGTTTACAATTTCGTAACCGAGAAAAATAATAAGACGAGTGTCGCACGTGTAAAAGGACAGCTCAATGGAATTCAGCCCTGAGAATGTAGTGCAAGATCGCAGTCCGTGCCAAATATCAAATGTATTTAGGTTGATTCGGCTTAAACTCAACGCGATTATACATATTATCTGTGCCGCGCACTGTTTTCGTTTAATTAACTTTAAATAGTACGATCAAAGGATGCGGCCGGAACGATAGTGAAAGCGATTGCAAATAAACATTTGGTAAATTTGGATTGGGCTAAAAATTGAGCCCAGTAACTTCAAGTGGGTGATTTTTGAGAGATTTCGTTCAACGAGCATATGTTTGGTGGAGGAGTTTAGGTGGAGATAAAGTAGAACTGTTCTTCGCAGAAGTTGAAACCATTGAGGAGGTTTTGGAGATGGTGGTTGACTTCAATGTTAAAATCTACGTTGACAAAGTGTGTAAAAACAGTTTGTTGAGGAGTTTTTAATTAGAAAAAGAAAATATATTCAAAAATCTTCTGTACAATTTACTGAAACAGTATCAAAGCTTTAAATTATTCAATTTTTGAAGCAAACATGAATTATTATGAAAGTTTTTAGTTGCTTTTCCTCGCTAGTTCTTCTTCTGTCAAAAATACTGAAACATCATCAGCAAATAAGCTGTAGATATGCTTTTTGAACTAAACTTGGATTATTACAGAAGTTTTAATAGTCTTCACATAATAGTTTTTTTTTCTGCACAATATATTGAAACAATATTACTATCACAGCTTTAAATTAATCAATTCTTGAAGAAAACATGAATTATTATGAAAGTTTTTAGTTGCTTTCCGTCACTAGTTCTTCTTCTGTCAAAAAATACTGTAACATCATCAGCAAATAAGCTGTAGATATGCTTTTTGAACTAAACGAGAATTATTAAAGAAGTTTTAATAGTCTCCACATAATAAGTTTTCTTTTGCACAATATACTGAAACAATATTACCACGAAAGCTTTAAATTATTCAATTCTTGAAGCAAACATGAATTATTATGAAAGCTTTTAGTTGCTTTTCCTCGCTAGTTCTTCTTCTGTCAAAAATACTGAAACATCATCAGCAAATAAGCTGTAGATATGCTTTTTGAACTAAACTTGAATTATTAAAGAAGTTTTAATAGTCTCCACATAATAATTTTTCTTCTGCACAATATACTAAAAGAACGTTACCACGAAAGCTTTAAATTATTCAATTCTTGAAGCAAACATGAATTATTATGAAAGTTTTTAGTAGCTTTTCCTCGCTAGTTCTTCTTCTGTCAAAAATACTGAAACATCCTCAGCAAATAAGCTGTACATATGCTTTTTGAACTAAACTTGGATTATTACAGAAGTTTTAATAGTCTTCACATAATAGTTTTTTTTCTGCACAATATATTGAAACAATATTAGTATTAAAGCTTTAAATTAATCAATTCTTGAAGCAAACATGAATTATTATGAAAGTTTTTAGTTGCTTTTCCTCGCTAGTTCTTCTTCTGTCTAAAATACTGAAACATCATCAGCAAATAAGCTGTAGATATGTTTTTTGAACTAAACTTGGATTATTACAGAAGTTTTAATAGTCTTCATATAATAGTTGTTCTTCTGTACAATATACTGAAACAATATCACTATCAAAGCTTTAAATTATTCAATTCTTGAAGCAAACATGAATTATTATGAAAGTTTTTAGTTACTTTTCCTCGCTAGTTTTTCTTCTGTCAAAAATACTGAAACATCATCAGCAAATAAGCTGTAGATATGCTTTTTGAACTAAACTTGGATTATTACAGAAGTTTTAATAGTCTTCACATAATAGTTTTTTTTTCTGCACAATATATTGAAACAATATTACTATCACAGCTTTAAATTATCAATTCTTGAAGCAAACATGAATTATTATGAAAGCTTTTAGTTGCTTTTCCTCGCTAGTTCTTCTTCTGTCAAAAATACTGAAACATCATCAGCAAATAAGCTGTAGATATGCTTTTTGAACTAAACTTGAATTATTAAAGAAGTTTTAATAGTCTCCACATAATAATTTTTCTTCTGCACAATATACTAAAAGAACGTTACCACGAAAGCTTTAAATTATTCAATTCTTGAAGCAAACATGAATTATTATGAAAGTTTTTAGTTGCTTTTCCTCGATAGTTCTTCTTCTGTCAAAAATACTGAAACATCATCAGCAAATAAGCTGTAGATATGCTTTTTGAACTAAACTTGGATTATTACAGAAGTTTTAATAGTCTTCACATAATAGTTTTTTTTTTCTGCACAATATATTGAAACAATATTACTATCACAGCTTTAAATTATCAATTCTTGAAGCAAACATGAATTATTATGAAAGCTTTTAGTTGCTTTTCCTCGCTAGTTCTTCTTCTGTCAAAAATACTGAAACATCATCAGCAAATAAGCTGTAGATATGCTTTTTGAACTAAACTTGAATTATTAAAGAAGTTTTAATAGTCTCCACATAATAATTTTTCTTCTGCACAATATACTAAAAGAATGTTACCACGAAAGCTTTAAATTATTCAATTCTTGAAGCAAACATGAATTATTATGAAAGTTTTTAGTTGCTTTTTCTCGCTAGTTCTTCTTCTGTCAAAAATACTGAAACATCATCAGCAAATAAGCTGTAGATATGCTTTTTGAACTAAACTTGAATTATTACAGAAGTTTTAATAGTCTTCACATAATAGTTTTTTTTCTGCACAATATATTGAAACAATATTAGTATTAAAGCTTTAAATTAATCAATTCTTGAAGCAAACATGAATTATTATGAAAATTTTTAGTTGCTTTTCCTCGCTAGTTCTTCTTCTGTCGAAAATACTGAAACATCATCAGCAAATAAGCTGTAGATATGCCTTTTGAACTAAACTTGAATTATTAAAGAAGTTTTAATAGTCTCCACATAATAATTTTTCTTCTGCACAATATACTAAAAGAATGTTACCACGAAAGCTTTAAATTATTCAATTCTTGAAGCAAACATGAATTATTATGAAAGTTTTTAGTTGCTTTTCCTCGCCAGTTCTTCTTCTGTCAAAAATATATTGAAACAATATTACTATCAAAGCTTTAAATTAATCAATTCTTGAAGCAAACATGAAATATTATGAAAGTTTTTAGTTGCTTTTCCTTGCTAGTTCTTCTTCTGTCAAAAATACTGAAACATCATCAGCAAATAAGCTGTAGATATGCTTTTTGAACTAAACTTGAATTATTAAAGAAGTTTTAATAGTCTCCACATAATAATTTTTCTTCTGCACAATATACTAAAAGAATGTTACCACGAAAGCTTTAAATTATTCAATTCTCGAAGCAAACATGAATTATTATGAAAGTTTTTAGTTGCTTTTCCTCGCTAGTTTTTCTTCTGTCAAAAATACTGAAACATCATCAGCAAATAAGCTGTAGATATGCTTTTTGAACTAAACTTGGATTATTACAGAAGTTTTAATAGTCTTCACATAATAGTTTTTTTTTCTGCACAATATATTGAAACAATATTACTATCACAGCTTTAAATTATCAATTCTTGAAGCAAACATGAATTATTATGAAAGCTTTTAGTTACTTTTCCTCGCTAGTTCTTCTTCTGTCAAAAATACTGAAACATCATCAGCAAATAAGCTGTAGATATGCTTTTTGAACTAAACTTGAATTATTAAAGAAGTTTTAATAGTCTCCACATAATAATTTTTCTTCTGCACAATATACTAAAAGAATGTTACCACGAAATCTTTAAATTATTCAATTCTTGAAGCAAACATGAATTATTATGAAAGTTTTTAGTTGCTTTTCCTCGATAGTTCTTCTTCTGTCAAAAATACTGAAACATCATCAGCAAATAAGCTGTAGATATGCTTTTTGAACTAAACTTGGATTATTACAGAAGTTTTAATAGTCTTCACATAATAGTTTTTTTTCTGCACAATATATTGAAACAGTATTAGTATTAAAGCTTTAAATTAATCAATTCTTGAAGCAAACATGAATTATTATGAAAGTTTTTAGTTGTTTTCCCTCACTAGTTCTTCTTCGGTCCAAAATACTGAAACATCATCAGCATTTAAGCTGTAAATGTGCTTTTCGAACTAAACTTGGATTATTACAGAAGTTTTAATAGTCTTCACATAATAGTTTTTCTTCTGCACAATATACTGAAACAATATTATTATCAAAACTTTAAATTAGTCAATTCTTGAAGCAAACATGAATTATTATAAAAGTTTCTAGTTGCTTTCCCTCACTAGTTCTTTTTCTGTCAAAAATACTGAAACATCATCAACAAATAAGCTGTAGATATGTTTTTTGAACTAAACTTTTATTATTGCAGAAGTTTTAATAGTCTTCACTTAATAGTTTTTCTTCTGTACAATATACTGAAACAATGTTACTATCAAAGCTTTAAATTAATCAATTCTTGAAACAAACATAAAATATTATGAAAGTTTTTAGTTACTTTCCCTCACTCGTTATTCTTCTGTCAAAAATACTGAAACATCATCAACAAATAAGCTGTAGATATGCTTTTTGAACTAAACTTGGATTGTTACAGAAGTTTTAATAGTTTTCACATAATAGTTTTTCTTCTGCACAATATATTGAAACAATATTACGGAGAAGAAGTTAGAACTGTTCTTTACATAAGTTGAAACTATTGAGGAGGTTTTGAAGATGGTGGTTGACTACAATGTTAAAATCTACGTTGGCAAAGTGCGTAAAAACAGTATGTTGAGTAGTTTTAAATTAGAAAAAGAAAATATACACAAAAAATGAGCTAAAAAAAAATAGGAAATTTTAGTAAAATAATTTTAAAATAGAAGCTCTTAACTTTTGGATTAGCCACGATTTACGATTGGGGCGTTAAAGAGGCACTCGACAAAGTAATAAAATTTATTTTCGCTATAATACATTGAAAATAGAAGTGTCGATGGTAATTTTAGAAGTCGTCGTGAACCAGCAAGAAGAATCTGTTACAGACGGTCGGTCAGTGACAGAAATAGCCAGGCATTAAAATCGTATTCACTCACCATTTCGAATATATTCGTGTCACCGGCACCTGTTAACGAATCCGGACACCTGTAAATTTTACTGTTTACCCGTCCACGTCCACCCCTTTCGACTCCTCGATTCGATTTGTGGCCGGGACTTTTCACGCCATTCCACCAATCAAACCATAAAATGTGCGCCCGTTCTATTTTCGTGCCCGATGTATAAACATCTTCAATATCATGTGTCGAATTCATTCACTCGTATTTTTAAATCTGGACACCCACCCGATCCGCATCGGAAAATAATAAAGTGGCCCGTTCGATTTGTTATTTCGATGTCGACATGTTTTTCGGACACAGTGTTTTTGTGTCTCCATGTCAATATTTTATGGGTTTTGGCGGTTTGGTTGACGTTTATTTTTGTTCGTCAATCAATTTTTAGCTTCACTTATTGTGTAGTTTGGGTTCCCCTCACTTTTTCTAGACTTTTTCCTCTTTGTTCCTTTCAGAATTGTCTTCAAAGTAGCATTTCCGATGCCTTCAGTTCAATTTACATTTGAATCAGAAAGAACAAATATAGCTTCATTTGAGTGAGTTAATCTGAAGGTTGTGATGAAATGGTACAAAAATATCCTTGCTAGACAAAAGTTGTTTGAAGATATCAGATATCTTGCTTGGTCTTCTTCTTAGTACTTGGTACTTTAGGAAGGACCCAGGCTTGTTCTTTAAAATACTATGCCATCTCCCAGTGCCCCATTTTCCCCTTCAACAAATCAGCCATACCAGCGACATGCCGCGAATACCTGCCGCCTCCCGCAATTGACTGACAGTTGACTCGCATCCAAAATCGCAGCCGCCGCAAAAAACAAGCCAGCCAGCAAAAAATTTGCGACACACACTTACTTACGTTTTTTTTATTGGACGAGGCGCGCCATTGCCAAAACGACGGTCGCTGGTAGGACATTGTGTTTTATTTTTTTCGGGGTATTAATTCACTGAAAGCCCTGGCAAAATACTGATCGCGTTATTCGAAATTGTTGCTGAAATTTTTCTATGGTGGGGGAGTGACCGCCGTGCGAATCTGTCGTTTCGGGAACGGTGAAAACTGGTCGTCGGGAGAGAAATGCCGGACGGAACGGCGAAAACTGCGCAACGTCTGGGTTTCTTGGCAGAAATGCGGCGGGAATCGCCGGAAAATAATACCTTGGTGCGGCCAGAAAAACCACGATGTGGCACGTAGAACATGTGTGGCCACAAGTTTGGACATGCGATTAAAAAATTTATTATTTAGTGTGGGTAATTTGTCTTTGATCTGATTTATTTCTGTTCAGTTGACGTCTTCGTTATCCAAACTTTGATTGAATTCAGTAACAGAAAAAATATTAGAAATTTAGACATAAAATTGATAAATAATGATGAGCTGAACCTACCATTCATTGACTAGTCCAGGAACAGATCTAATGATATGATTGTTTCATGTCACCTCTACTTGATGATGAAGATCTTCCAAAGTCTGTAAAGGAAAGAGTGAATTTCGTTTCTGTCATTGATGTTCTTTATGACAATCTATGATAAATCTTGAGACCTTGCTAGCCATGGTAATATACTTACATCCAAAGTAATCCTTTTAATATGTTGGAAAACAAACATTTTGAAGGGTCTTAAGCAAATGGGGTTCCACCATTTCCTCTTTCAATTGATACACACCAAAAAAGAAATAATAATAATAATAATGTTTTTCATCTATCTCCACGAAGCCTTTTTTGGACATATCCCACTATCCAAGACCAAACAAAATCTAGATTGAAAACGATCTTCCATTCCTCATTCCAAAGCTGTAGTTCTTTATATTACAGGAATTTTTGAAGAGGATGTTGCAGCCAAAAAAAACACAATGTGGCAGGGAAAACATGTGTGGTCACAAGTTTAGACACCCATTTAAAAAATTTATTATTTATTGTGCATAATTTGTCTTTGATCTGATTTATTTTTGTTCCACTGAGGTCTTCGTTATTGGATTCAGAAACAAAAAAATATTATAAATTGATAAATATTGATCATTTTAAAATGAATGGTCAGCTGAACATACCATTCATTGACTAGTCCAGGAACAGATCTAATGAGATGATTGTTTCATGTCATCTCTACTTTATGATGAAGATCTTCCAACGTCTGTAAAAGAAGAAGTGAATTTCGTCTCTTGTCATTGATGTTCTTTATGACAATCTATGATAAATCTTGAGACCTTGCTGGCCATGGCAATATACTTACATCCAAAGTAACCCTTTTAATATGTTGGAAAACAAACATTTCGAAGGGTCTCAAGCAAATGAGGTTCCTCTATTTCCTCTTTCAAATGACACACACCAAAAAAGAAATAATAATAATAATGTTTTTCATTTATCTCCTCGATGCCTTTTAGACATATCCCTCCATTCAAGACCAAACAAAATCTAGATTGAAAACGAACTTCCATTCCTCATTCCAAAGCTGTAGTTCTTTATATCACACGAATTTTTGAAGAGGATGTTACGGCCAAAAAAAAAACAATATGGCAGAGAAAACATGTGTGGTCACAAGTTTAGACATCCATTTAAAAAATTTATTATTTATTGTGCATAATTTGTCTTTGATCTGATTTATTTTTGTTCCACTGAGGTTATTGGATTCAGAAACAAAAAAAATATTATAAATTGATAAATATTGATCATTTTAAAATAAATAGTGAGATGAACCTACCATTCATTGACTAGTCCAGGAACAGATCTAATGAGATGATTGTTTCACGTCATCTCTACTTTATGATGAAGGTCTTCCAACGTCTGTAAAGGAAGGAGTGAATTTTGTCTCCTGTCATTGATGTTCTTTATGACAATCTGTGATAAATCTTGAGACCTTGCTGGCCATGGCAATATACTTACATCCAAAGTAACCCTTTTAATATGTTGGAAAACAAATATTTCGAAGGGTCTTAAGCAAATGAGGTTCCTCTATTTCCTCTTTCAAATGACACACACCAAAAAAGAAATAATAATAATAATGTTTTTCATTTATCTCCTCGATGCCTTTTAGACATATCCCTCCATTCAAGACCAAACAAAATCTAGATTGAAAACGAACTTCCATTCCTCATTCCAAAGCTGTAGTTCTTTATATCACACGAATTTTTGAAGAGGATGTTACGGCCAAAAAAAAACAATATGGCAGAGAAAACATGTGTGGTCACAAGTTTAGGCATCCATTTAAAAAATTTATTATTTATTGTGCATAATTTGTCTTTGATCTGATTTATTTTTGTTCCACTGAGGTCTTCGTTATTGGATTCAGAAACAAAAAAAATTTATAAATTGATAAATATTGATCATTTTAAAATGTATGGTCAGCTGAACATACCATTCTTTGACTAGTCCAGGAACAGATCTAATGAGATGATTGTTTCATGTCATCTCTACTTTATGATGAAGATCTTCCAACATCTGTAAAAGAAGAAGTGAATTTCGTCTCTTGTCATTGATGTTCTTTATGACAATCTATGATAAATCTTGAGACCTTGCTGGTCATGGCAATATACTTACATCCAAAGTAACCCTTTTAATATGTTGGAAAACAAACATTTCGAAGGGTCTTAAGCAAATGAGGTTCCTCTATTTCCTCTTCCAAATAACACACACCAAAAAAGAAATAATAATAATAATAATGTTTTTCATTTATCTCCTCGATGCCTTTTAGACATATCCCACCATCCAAGACCAAACAAAATCTAGATTGAAAACGATCTTCCATTCCTCATTCCAAAGCTGTAGTTCTTTATATCACACGAATTTTTGGATAGGACGCTGCAATATGAGAGGAAGCTCACACTGAGGATGATAAGGATAAGGAGGAAGTCCAAAAGACTGAATTCAATGGTAAATACTTCGTATGGCAAGAGTTCTTCTCTATATTAATCTTTGGTGAGTCCATTTAAACCAATAATTAACCCTCTACCAATGTAGCTCAAAATTCCTCTACAAACCTGTAAAATCTAATCATTTATTGTTCTCATTTGTTAAAACTGGATCACTAGTTCTGTGTGAGTCATTTTCTCTATAGTCTACCACCTAGTTTTAGGTGTTTCTAGAAGAAAATCAATTTGTTTTGTTCTCAGTAATGGATTAAGATCTCGTGACCTTGGAAATTAATTTATAGGAATGCCATTCTCACGACTAAACCATTGATTTGCTGACTAAAATGGACAAAAGCACCATCATGCATATACCAAAGATCACTTCTACTGTCCTCTGAGGTACCATAGAGGAACTTCTACTCTCTATAAATTGAAGACATATTTCTCCAATCAAATTATCATAAGAAGAATATAGTCCAATACTTTATTTCCTAATGTTAAAGGCTCAAGCATTTATTATATTTAAATGATTGTTGGTAGTCTGTGATTTTTCTTGCAGTAGGATTTTCATCAGCCCTAACATGTTTGTTGGATACCATTTCTAATGAAAATGGCCTCACCATAGAAAAATTATTGTTATTGTTGTTCTTCTACAGTTCTCTAAACTACTAAATGAGTTAGTTCTGAAATTTAGGAGGAGCTGTATTTTCTTTAGATTTTCTTCTAAATTGGACATGTTCCACCTGCTTCAAAATTTTGACCACCTATTTTAGAAACACCTGGTATAATTCTTGTTATACGGGGAGTTGCCCACGACCCATAACTGGGTCCTAGATTTATATTTAGTCAGTTTTATTGTAAAACCTCGTCAAAACAGCTGTTTGGCAAACACCATTCAATGTTTGGACATAATGCAGTTGAAACACTGCAATAATTTTTCGGTGCGGGCGCAATCGGCGAAGGGAAAACAATAATGCAATCGGTTTTGATCTCGCGCTAGCGAGAAAGTTATCAAGGCTACGCAAACACGACTATTTTTATACGGATCATACGGAGTGGAGAAAAATTTTTGGACCGTCGCCAACTACACATTGTGATAATTAAAAAAAAATATATATTCGCAGAGGCTGAGGTGTAACCGCGAAATTTATTAGGTGATATTTTTAAACAAAAGTCGGTAACCAAGGAACGAGATCACTCAACGTTATATATTATAGTATACAATTTTATTGAGTGTGACATGAATGGGAATTGGCAAATTAAAATATTTTACGGCCCTTATCAATCGAATGGAATAATTAAACATCAATTTTATAGAATACAAGGACTCCTCAGTAAGTTGCGACAGAAGCTTTAATTTAAATTTCATGAATGTATGAATTTACAGATGAACTTATCGTCAACGGTTTGGATGTAGAAACGATACCCACAAATAATCTGAACAGAGTTACCGTTGCAATGTACGATAAGATTATTTATACGTGTGATATAAGAAATTTAAAATTCAACATGGACTGTCAAGATGATCCTGTATGTCAAAAAGCTGTTAAAACTATTTTAGGTAATATTTCTGATATTTTTTAAAGTTATTTTAATCCAATTGACTTTTTAGATGTAATTAAAACAGCAACACATAATGATGAAATGAATGTGGATAGTTCTTCTACTTTTGCAAAAACCACAAGAAGTACACTCGACACCTTTTCAGAACCAGACGAGGTTGTACAAGTAATACATACTATTGACACAAAACCATCACAGACTGGAACAATACTTACTTATGACGTAGATGACGATTAGCAATTTAATTTAATTTAATTATTTCAAATATACTAAATTAAAATGTGCACCAGTCTTTTATTAAAATAAAACAACTTGTTTTAAAGTAGCACTTTATTGCTGACACCTTATTGTATATATAACATGGTAAAAAAGTAAAATTTGTCAAAAATATATCTGATAACATCTAAGTAAACAAGCCATATATACATATAAACCAACATAAGACCCTCACATAATAAAATTATTATAGCAAACCGATTGATTGAGCATAAAAACAGTCAATAAGAAAAAAGAAATTAAAACAATCTAAGCCAACATTTGTCTAATCATGTAATTCAAAATGCCGCCGTTCCTGTAAAATAGCAAGTCCACTTCAGTGTCAAATCTGAGTGTTACATTAAAGCTTTTGCCGGTGTTCGTCGCAACCTGAATCTTTTGGCCAGGTTTCAAATCGTCGGGTAGTTGAATTTCGTAGCTCTCTTTACCGGTCAGTCCTAAAGTTTCGGCGTTTTCTCCGTCCAGGAATTCCAACGGAACGATTCCCATTCCCACCAAGTTTGAACGGTGGATTCTTTCAAATGATTCTGCGATAACAGCTTTGACACCCTGTAAATCAACCCTGGTTAGTCAAAAAATAGGGCTAAATAATTAAATACTGACCAGTAAGTAAGGTCCTTTGGTAGCCCAATCTCTGCTGGAACCAGATCCGTAGTCCTTGGCGGCAATGATCAGCAAAGGCGTGTTGTTGGCCTTGTACTATCGTTTACAGAATTGCATTACCACTTTCAATTCAGTATCGCTTGGCGCACTACTCACTTCCCCCACCACGAATACGATTTGACCGTCTCGCGTCGCGCCGAGCACACCAAGCAAAATGATCCCCTCCACAAATATCGGTCGTGAGCAACGACGAACACTGCAAGCGAAACTGAACCTTGAGGTGGTAATGCAGTTCTGGAGCCGATAGTACCTTTCGGCGCAGTCGAAGACGTCCTTTTCTTCGTTGGTCGGGTGGTAGATGGTCCTGGGGCCTGGTTTGCTCATGAATTTGTTCACGAGACGGATGTTGGCAAAGGTGCCTCTGGACATGATGGCGTCGTTTCCTCTGCGAGAACCGTACGAGTTGAACTCGCGTGGCGTCAAGACATTTTGGGCCAAGTATCTAAGGAAACATTAATTCTTATTAATCTGTATGACCGACATACAAATTCTCTCTAGATTGCTGCAGGACTAATATGATAGGTAGTGATGGAGTTGACCAAAAACAGTAACAATTTGAGGTCCTTGATTGAACCTCAGGCAGGCGAATTACTTTTCATGCCATTGAAATATGGTGGCTTTCTGATATACATATAAAGGTTGGACCAGGAATAGAGCTTGCCACAGTATCCCCAAAACTGACAGTTAGAAAAAATGGTTTCAACTAAAACTGTTTTTCCTGATATTCCAATTATTATTAAAACAAACTTTAATCCAATGAACATTTTAGATGTACTTAAGAAAGCATCGGATAATGATAAAATCAATATGGATAATTTTTCTACTTTTACAAAACCCCCGTGAATTACTCGTACAGTGGATACGTATCCAGAAACAAAATTAGATGGGATTGTAGGGGTAATAAGTACTGTTGACGTAAGAGCATCACCACAGAGTATAACAACACTAACTTATAATGTAGATGACGATTAGCAATTTAATTTCATTATTTCATATATATTGAATTAAAATATGCACCAATTTTTATTAAAAATAAAACAACTGTTTTAAAATGGCACTTTATTGCTGACACCTTATTGTATATATAACATGGTAAAAAAGTAAAATTTGTCAAAAATATATCTGATAACATCTAAGTAAACAAGCCATATATGAATACATATAAACCAACATAAGACCCTCACATAATAAAATTATTATAGCAAACCAATTGGTTGAGCATAAAAACAGTCAATAAGAAAAAAGAAATTAAAACAATCTTAAGCCAACATTTGTCTAATCATGTAATTCAAAATGCCGCCGTTCCTGTAAAATAGCAAGTCCACTTCAGTGTCAAATCTGAGTGTTACATTAAAGCTTTTGCCAGTGTTCGTCGCAACCTGGATCTTTTGGCCAGGTTTCAAATCGTCGGGTAGTTGAATTTCGTAGCTCTCTTTACCGGTCAGCCCTAAAGTTTCGGCGTTTTCTCCGTCCAGGAATTGCAACGGAACGATTCCCATTCCCACCAAGTTTGAACGGTGGATTCTTTCGAATGATTCTGCGATAACAGCTTTGACACCCTGTAAACCAATCTGATTAGTTAAAATATAGAACTAAATAATTAAATACTGACCAATAAGTAAGGTCCTTTGGCAGCCCAGTCTCTGCTAGAACCAGATCCGTAGTCCTTGCCGGCAATGATAAGCAAAGGTGTGTTGTTGGCCTTGTACCTTTCGGCACAGTCGAAGACGTCCATTTCTTCGTTGGTCGGGTGGTAGATGGTCCTGGGGCCTGGTTTGCTCATGAATTTGTTCACGAGACGGATGTTGGCAAAGGTGCCTCTGGACATGATGGCGTCGTTTCCTCTGCGAGAACCGTACGAGTTGAACTCGCGTGGCGTCAAGCCGTTTTGTGCCAAGTATCTAAGGAAACATTAATTCTTATTAATCTGTACGACCGACATACCAATTCTATGTACCTTGCTGCAGGACTAGTCCTGCCAATTGACCCTGCGGGACTGATGTGATCGGTGGTGACGGAGTCGCCCAAGTACAGCAACACCTTGGCGTCCTTGATCGAACCTCTGGTAGGCAAACTCCTTGTCATGCCGTCGAAATACGGTGGCTTCTTGATGTATGTAGAGGTGTTGGACCAGGGATAGAGTTTTCCTCCGGGAGCCGCAAGGCTTTGCCAGTTGGAGGAACCGGTTTCAATTTTGGCATATACTTCCTGAAACATAGCTGGAATGACGTATTTTTGCTCCACCGCATGGATTTCCGATCGGGTTGGCCAGATGTCTCGCAGAAACACGTCTGAGCCATCGGGACGTTTGCCAAGAGGTTCTGCAACAAATCTTAAGATAACAGGAAAAACTCAAACAAACCAATTGGTGCCATACCAGTGTCGAAGTCAATATCCACTCTTCCGGCAATGGCGTAGGCAATAACCAACAAAGGACTGGCCAGATAGTTGGCTCTGGTGTTTGGATGAATCCTGCCCTCGAAGTTCCTGTTGCCGGACAGAACACCACAACACACCAAATCGTTTTGTTCGATGGCGTTGGCGATGTTCTCATCGATACCGCCGCTGTTCCCTATACAAGTCATACACCCGTATCCCACGATGTCGAAGCCGAGTTGAGTGAGGGCGGGGATCACTCCGGATTCCCTTAGATAATACGTCACGACTCCAGAACCTGGGGACAGGCTGGTTTTAATGTAGGGAGCGACGGACAGACCCGCTTCCACCGCTTTTTTGGCCAACATTCCTGCGCCCAACATTACGCTCGGGTTGCTCGTGTTGGTGCAGGAGGTTATGGCCGCGATTATGACGCTGCCGTGGGTCAAGGTGTATTGTTTGCCGTCATACATGAATTTCGCTGTGGTTTGAAGCTTGTCTTGCGGAATGGCGAAACCTTTGAAGCCGACCTGGAAGAAGAAAGATTAATATTAAAAATGAAGGATGAATTGTAATTCAAATATAAACAATTATTCTTTATTTGATACTTAGTAAAAAATTTTTTACGTAAAAATAAACGTTATCGCATATTTTACGTTTGGAAAATTTTAATAAACATTCATATTTAGATATTAAGAAAGAGATATCTTACAAAATTCTTTTAGATAAACTATAATTAGTGTAGTTTTGATTTTAAGTATTTTCAGCTAAATGTTTTACGTAAAAATTAACATTATCATAAATTTTACATTTGGAAAATTTTAATTAACATTTATTTTTGGATATTTAAAAAGAGATATCTTGGAAAATACTTTTACATAAAATAAACATAAAAAACATAAAACTTGTTTTTAAGTATTTTCAGCTAAATGTTTTACGTTAAAATAAACGCTATCATATATTTTACGATTGAAAAATTTTAATAAACATTCATTTTTGGATATTTAGAAAGGAATATCTTAGAAAATCATTCACTTTTGGATATTTAAAAAGAAATACCTTAGAAAATATTTTTACATAAAGTATAATTAGTTTAATTTTGTTTTTAAGTATTTTCAGCTAAATGTTTTACGTAAAAATAAACGTTATGCTATATTTTACGTTGGGAAAACATTAATAAACATTAATTTTTCGATATTTAGAAAGGGATATCTTAGAAAATGCTTTTACATAAGGCTTAATTAGTTTAACTTGTTTTAAAGTATTTTCAGCTAAATATTTTACGTAAAAATTGACGTTATCGCATATTTTACGTTGGGAAAAGTTTAATAAACATACATTTTTGAATATTTAGAAAGAGATATCTTAGAAAATGCTTTTACATAAAGTATAATTAGTTTAATTTTTTTTTAAGTATTTTCAGCTAAATGTTTTACGTAAAAATAAACGTTATGCTATATTTTACGTTGGGAAAACATTAATAAACATTCATTTTTGGATATTTAGAAAGGGATATCTTAGAAAATGCTTTTACATAAGGCTTAATTAGTTTAACTTGTTTTAAAGTATTTTCAGCTAAATATTTTACGTAAAAATTGACGTTATCGCATATTTTACGTTGGGAAAAGTTTAATAAACATAAATTTTTGAATATTTAGAACGAGATATTTTAGAAAATGTTTTTACATAAAATGTAATTAGTTTAATTTTGTTTTTAAGTATTTTCAACTAAATGTTTTACACAAAAATAAACGTTATAGTATATTACATTTGGAAAATTTTAATAAACATTCGTCGTTTTTTATATTTGGTAGTTTATTCATTTTTTGATATTTATTCAAAAATGCTTCAGAAAATAATTTTACATAAACTGCAACTTCCTTTTTCAGTATTTTTAGCTGTTTAAGATAAAAATAAATATTATTTCATATTTTATTAGTTATTATTTTAATACTAATAGGTTGGTTAATTTGTGATTTATTTAAACAATTATTTATTTTTAAATTGTTTGAGAAAATACTTTCACATCAAACATAATTAAGCATATTGTGTTTTGAAGATTGTCAGGTAAAGTTAAACGATTTAAAATTAATACATATTTACAAATATATTACTAATAATTCAAACAGTCATTACATTAAAATTCGATATCGTTAATGGCAATATTTCCATTAACAATGCAATAACAAGCTTTTCAAAGAAAATAGGAAAGAACTATTTATGTGTTGCCGACAATTAAATTTAAATCTGTACATTTATCAAGAATGATTGTTAAATAAGTAGTTAAACAATTTTATGCATCAAAGATATTTAAAAACAATGAAGTATGAAATATTTTAATATGCACTTTGAATAATTAATTATTAATAATTTATCAATAAAATTGAGCTATTTAAGGTAAAAAAGAGTATTGTCAATTGTCACTAGTTTAAAAATACGTGCATGATGTCATCCATGGCACTTCGAAACGATAAAGACTTGAAACAGTTTGTGAAAATTGTAAAGAAATTTTTTACCAATTAATTACCATTGGTACCACTAAGATTATTGAAGGTGCCTCCCAAGCGAATACGTGACTTAAGTCAATTGTAACGATAATTCTGTTATTATTATTATTAGTGCAAATTCGCATAAATAACTGCCTACAAGAATTCACTGACAACAATGGCTGAATAATGCTGATAAGAGGTGAAAAATCGAACGATTACGGTGAATCACAGGATGTCATTAAGTAATGTGAGCTCCAAAACTTATCAGGTACTACCGACTTGTTGCGCATGTGCAGTAACAAGCCGGCAGGGAGGGGGTGCCGGCATAAATCACGGAAACTCCAGCCCGGAGAGCACGAGTTCTTCGTCCAGCTTCGAAGAGTGCACGGGGGTACGGTGAACGTTCCGGTGCGGTACCACAGTGAGCCGGGTCCAACAGTTTTCCCTTTGGTGATCTAACTTATGAAGTCGTTGCCGGTCATAAAGCTAGATTATACAAAGAGAAACGCGCTTGGCGAATCGACGGAACGGACGTAAGTCTTCCCAGCCACACCCTGACACAAAAGGCGCGCGGGGGGGCGGAGGCGGTTCGCACAGTTTGCTTCTGCAATTAAGGAACTATTCGTGTGATATGACATTCGAGGCATATCGCAACCGTAGTTTCCTTACTGTGCAAGCAAAAAGGACGGCGGACCGTCGACGACGACGACAGGGGGACACGGGAACACGGGACACGGGGACGTCCGCGTCCACGAGGCGAACTTAGCCAGTCTGATGGTTTTTGCTAATTCATCACTGGGTGCAAGTTCGTCCCTTGGAGGCGGACGTCGGCGGCGAGTTTGCACGGTTTCAGGTTCGCTTTGGGAAACGGGGGACGATTGCAGCCCTGGTCATAGTGGTTACGATGCTGTCACCGGGTTGGAATCATCCTTAGATTCCTGCACAAAATTACACACCTTTATTTTTTAGGGATATCAATTTTTTGTACTGTTGTTTTGTGTTGTGTTTTATGACTTGAATTCTATTAATAAACGGTTGGTCAAAATTATAATGGGCAATTTAATTTTTCTTAAATCACATTAGTTTTGTAGATATAGAATAATAAAATATATTTGTTCTTAAATACTTAATTTTATTTATATTTATCAGATTTCTTAAATTTAGATTATTGAATTCAATGGTTCTAATAAACGCATTTCTGATAAGTAAAAACAAACAATGAATCATGAAAGTCACTACGATAAAATGTTCATTCCAATTTACTGTTCACGGTCTTCGAAAGTAAAATAATTCAAATATAATATAAAATAAATAAAAATTAATTACACACAGTAAATATGTATAATTACTGAGTATAAATCTTTGGTTGAGAAAAAAGGTATATTAAATATTATTTAAATTTTGGTCCTATTTTAATATAATTTCCATGTAAAAATGATTGCTACTATCTAAATTACATTTTCTATGTTTCTATTTGTAAAAAATGGAGTTGAAAGCAATCTTTTTAAGCAAAATATATAAATATAGAGAAATACAATAAATAGTTAGTTCCTCCCCTTGAAGGGGGATTTAACTACTTCTTCATCTGAGGTTTAGAGTGTTTTTATAAATATTGAGAACCACTTCCATATATTATTTAAACTTTGATACTATCTAAAATATATTTTCTATGTAAAAATCTATTTGTGAAATATAGAATTGAAATCATTCTTTTTAAGCAAAATATATAAATATAGAGAAATACAATAAATAGTTAGTTCCTCCTCTTGAAGGGGGATTTAACTACTTCTTCATCTGAGGTTTAAGAGTGTTTTTATAAATATTGAGTACCACTTCCATATATTATTTAAACTTTGATACTATCTAAAATACATTTTCTATGTAAAAATCTATTTGTAAAATATAGATTTGAAACCATTCTTTTTAAGCAAAATATATAAATATACAGAAATACAATAAATATTAGTTAGTTCTTTCTCTTGAAGGGAGATTTAAGTACTTCTTCAACTGAGATTTAAGAGTTTTTTTATAAATATTAAGTACTACTTCCATATATGATTTAAATTTTGGTATTATCTAAAATACATTTTCTACGTAAAAATCTACTGTAAATTATAGACTTGAAACCATTCTTCTTAAGAAAAATATATAAATATAGAGAAATACAATAAATATTATTTACTTCTTTCTCTTGAAGGGAGATTTAAGTATTTCTTCAACTGAGATTTAAGAGTTTATTTATAAATATTAAGTACTACTTCTATATATGATTTAAATTTTGGTCTATCTAAAATACATTTTCTATGTAAAAATCTATTGATAAAATATAGATTTGAAACCATTCTTTTTAAGCAAAATATATAAATATAGAGAAATACAATAAATAGTTAGTTCCTCCTCTTGAAGGGGGATTTAACTACTTCTTCATCTGAGGTTTAAGAGTGTTTTTATAAATATTGAGTACCACTTCCATATATTATTTAAACTTTGATACTATCTAAAATACATTTTCTATGTAAAAATCTATTTGTAAAATATAGATTTGAAACCATTCTTTTTAAGCAAAATATATAAATATACAGAAATACAATAAATATTAGTTAGTTCTTTCTCTTGAAGGGAGATTTAAGTACTTCTTCAACTGAGATTTAAGAGTTTTTTTATAAATATTAAGTACTACTTCCATATATGATTTAAATTTTGGTATTATCTAAAATACATTTTCTACGTAAAAATCTACTGTAAATTATAGACTTGAAACCATTCTTCTTAAGAAAAATATATAAATATAGAGAAATACAATAAATATTATTTACTTCTTTCTCTTGAAGGGAGATTTAAGTATTTCTTCAACTGAGATTTAAGAGTTTATTTATAAATATTAAGTACTACTTCTATATATGATTTAAATTTTGGTCTATCTAAAATACATTTTCTATGTAAAAATCTATTGATAAAATATAGATTTGAAACCATTCTTTTTAAGCAAAATATATAAATATAGAGAAATACAATAAATAGTTAGTTCCTCCTCTTGAAGGGGGATTTAACTACTTCTTCATCTGAGGTTTAAGAGTGTTTTTATAAATATTGAGTACCACTTCCATATATTATTTAAACTTTGATACTATCTAAAATACATTTTCTATGTAAAAATCTATTTGTAAAATATAGATTTGAAACCATTCTTTTTAAGCAAAATATATAAATATACAGAAATACAATAAATATTAGTTAGTTCTTTCTCTTGAAGGGAGATTTAAGTACTTCTTCAACTGAGATTTAAGAGTTTTTTTATAAATATTAAGTACTACTTCCATATATGATTTAAATTTTGGTATTATCTAAAATACATTTTCTACGTAAAAATCTACTGTAAATTATAGACTTGAAACCATTCTTCTTAAGAAAAATATATAAATATAGAGAAATACAATAAATATTATTTACTTCTTTCTCTTGAAGGGAGATTTAAGTATTTCTTCAACTGAGATTTAAGAGTTTATTTATAAATATTAAGTACTACTTCTATATATGATTTAAATTTTGGTCTATCTAAAATACATTTTCTATGTAAAAATCTATTGATAAAATATAGATTTGAAACCATTCTTTTTAAGCAAAATATATAAATATAGAGAAATACAATAAATAGTTAGTTCCTCCTCTTGAAGGGGGATTTAACTACTTCTTCATCTGAGGTTTAAGAGTGTTTTTATAAATATTGAGTACCACTTCCATATATTATTTAAACTTTGATACTATCTAAAATACATTTTCTATGTAAAAATCTATTTGTAAAATATAGATTTGAAACCATTCTTTTTAAGCAAAATATATAAATATAGAGAAATACAATAAATATTAGTTAGTTCTTTCTATTGAAGGGAAACAAGTACTTCTTCAGCTGAGATTTAAGAGTTTTTTTATAAATATTAAGTACTACTTTCATATAATTTAAATTTTGGTACTATTTAAAATATATTTTCTATGTAAAAATCTATTTGTAAAATATAGATTTGAAACCATTCTTTTTAAGCAAAATATATAAATATAGAGAAATATAATAAATATTAGTTGGTTCTTCCTCTGGAAGGGAGGTTTAACTACTTTTTCAACTTTATTTTAAGAGTTTAAGTACCACTTCCATATATTCTTTAAATTTTGGTACTATTTAAAATACATTTTCCATATAAAAATCTATTTGTAAAATATATGTTTAAAACCACTAAAAAATACAAATATACAGAGGTGTACTGAAAATTAGTTCTTCCTTCTGTTGAGAGGTTTAACTGCATTTTCAACTGGAAATTATATATATATATATATATATATATATATATATATATATATATATATATATATATACTTAAATTATTATTTAAATTTTGATAATATTTTTACAATTATGTTTCATGAAAAAATCGATTTTGAAATCATTGTTTTTCACAGAAAATATACTAAATTTCATTGAAAATTAATTCCTCTTCCTTTTGTGAAGGTTTAACTACCTCTTCAACCAGAGTTTTTATGATTATTATGTACTATTTCAATTATTATTATAAATTTTGATATTACTTAAAATATATTTTCCAAGTAAAAATGTAATTGAGAAATATAAATTTGAATGGATGTTCAAGTACTTTTTCAACTGAAGTTTTTGAAGAGTTTTTTTACTTTAATTATTATGCAACACTTCAGTATACTACTTAAATATTGATATAATTTATTTGTAATTTTATTTATATTCATTTAATAGAAATCCTCATTTTGATTTCCCATTACAAATATTATATTTAAATAATGTGACGATAAAAGTACATATTTTATTTATTATGACTTTAAAACTCCATTCAAAATACCATAAACCAATAAAATTTGTCGATAATCGAATTGTGAATAACTCACGTCTATGGTGACTGCAAATCGCTTCCACCCGATAAACCCGATAAAACTTAAGCAAAACATTCAATTCCAGCTTCAACACGTCCTTCTATCAGGATAATCTACTCGGATAATGCGATTTCGAGCCATCATCCAGGTTGAATTATCTCGGTAGCGGAACGTCCTAACGCACCCAGCAAATTTAACATTACCCCAAAACAAAATCGGACACCTCACGGGATCCACCAGAAAGGTCTTTCTCAATTAGTTGTGCGATTCGAGCTCATAACTGGTTGTTGATTGATCTATTTGGCGTATTTCAAATCAATCAATCATCGATTTTTTGGTACACTGTTTTACACCTCTTAGTAAGTCCTCTTCGCCGGGTTTATGCTGTTGGATTAACAGGTGCAGACGGACCTACTCTGTGTTGTAAATCACGACGTTCCTTTTATTAAATTATCAATCGAATTGAATGCCAGCCACCACCATGACAAACACACCCAGTGCCGTGATTATGAATCGACACCGGGTGCATGTTTGTCTTGATGGTGGTGTGGATTTTGTTCATCGAGAATCTACGTCTTGAGTTAAGTTAAAATGTCAGGACCCTAGTCAACCAACGGATAGATATATCACAATATTGGTGTGCTCCAATTCATCAATACTTTGTGATGTATTTGTCTGGCGGATGGCACCAACAGCTTTGGCCAATTTTAATGTTTACGACGTATTAATGCGATGTTAAGCTGTAATTGATCGACAACAACCCACTTAAGTAATCACTTATTGATCACCCAATTACAATTATCACAAACAGGTACTGGTACTCAGCTGGGGTGGGGTTGAAGGGAATAAAAACCCACCGCCCCGAGGTAACAGCCATCAGTTCCTCAGCTGGTCCACTCAGTCGAGCAGTTTTTTCTTTGGTGATCTAACTTATGAAGATTGTATAGGTCATAAAGCTAGAATCAGCAAAGAAAAACGTGCTCGACCAATCAACGTTTAAATGCCAGTCAACTGACCGTGTGGTTCGCAACGTTTGCTTGTGCAGTTAAGGAACTATTGGTGTGATCTGATATTCGAGACATATCACAGCCATAGTTTCCTCATTGTGCATGCAAAATGAACACGAACCGGCTCGTCTATCAGGAATAGCGGTTTGTCCGCCTCTTTGAGGCAAACTTACTCAGCAGATGGTCAATTTAATTCATCACTGGGTAATGTTTTCTACATATAGGGGGATGATAGCAACGATCGTTAATTGTTTACAGGTTATCTCTGGGAGAAAAAGGAGGATTGCAATCTTGGTTACAGCGAATTGGGGTTGTCACCGGGTTGGAATCATCCTTGGACTTCCATACATTTTAAAACTGCCTTATTTTGTGTATATTTGCATATTTTTTATTTCTTTTTTCTAGGTATTACAGGTGTGAAATTGTTATTATTATTATTTAAATTATTAATAACGATTTATTTATTTATTTTTTTTGTTATATGCGATTTTTTGACCAATAAATGTATTACTGAACTGATTCAACATTTTTGAAATTTTAATAAAACCACCTTCATTGAAATCAAAATAACTTTACCTACTTTGACAAAAAAACCTTAATAAAAAACTCAAATTATTGTGGAACTTTGGTAGCAATTTATTTGTCTTTATTTTTAATTATTTTAGAGTATAAATAAATTTTAAAAATTATTGAACAAACTACAAAAAAGTATTTGAAAAATTTTTAAATTAAACAATTATTTTATTCTATATTATCTGATTTATTTTTGAATATATTTTATTTATTTTTTTCAAGAATTAACTATAAATTATGTGTATAACTGTTGCTTAAATTATTTATAATTATTTATTTAGTTCTTTTTGTAATATATGAATATTTGAGCTAGAAATATAATACTGAACTAATTAAACATTTTTGAAATTTTAATAAATCCACATTCTTTGATATCAAAATAAATTTACCTACTTTGATAAAAAACATTAATAGAAAACTTAATTTACCGTGGAACTATGGAAATAATTTATTTGACTTAATTTTTAAATTACTTTGAGTATAAATAAATTTTAAAAATTATTGAAAAAACTACAAATAAGTTGTTGAAAAATTTATAAATTAAACAATTATTTTATTCTATATTGCTGCTATGTTGCTTAAATTATTTATAACTATTTATTTCGTTCTTTTTGTAATATATGAATATTTGAGCTAGAAATATAATACTGAACTAATTAAACGTTTTTGAAATTTTAATAAATCCACATTCTTTGATATCAAAAATAAATTTACCTGCTTTGACAAAAAACATTAAAAGAAAACTAAAATTAATGTGGAACTATGGAAATAATTTATTAAATTTTATTTTTAAATTACTGTGAGTATAAATAAATTTGAAAAATTATTAAAAAACTACAATCAAGTTGTTGAAAAATTATTAAATTAGACAATTATTTTATTCTATATTATCTGACATATTTTTGAATATTTTTTATTTCTTTTTTTCAAGAATTAACTATGAATTATGTGTAGAACTGTTTTTGTTGTTTAAATTTGTTGTATATTTTATTTAATTATTTTAGTAATATATGAATATGTGAGCTAGAAATGTAATATTGTACTAATTCAACATATTCCACCTTTGAAATCAAAATAAATTTACCCATTTTGACAAAAAACATTAATAGAAAACTTATTTGAGTTAATTTTTAAATTATTTTAATCATAAATAAATTTTAATACTTATAAAATTTATAAAAAAACTGCAAAAAAGTTGTTGAAGAATTACTAAAATAAAAAATTGATTTACATTATATTATTTGATTTATATATATTATATATATTTGGATATTCTCGTTCTCGTCTTTATATATTTACTATTTATAGGATTCATTATATCCATTAAAACGACAATAAGACACTCCACCAAAAAAGTCATATTCATTCAGGAATAGTATGATCCTAGATTATTCCTGGAGAATCTGACGTTCTTGTGGTGTGTAAACGACGTCAGAACTAACTTTATTATTTACTGTGTCCCTCTGAACGGACAATTTAGTTCAGGTAATGTGTGTTTAGTAAAACATCACCGAAGTGAATTGTCTAATTGGAAGGGTGACCATCAAACGCAAGCATAACTATACTATACTAACTATAGTTAACAAAGAAAAAATGTGTTGGTTTTCAGGATAGTGGCTTTTCGTCGAGGTATGGACATTGAAAATTATACCCGATTAAAAAACACTGCCCCGTAGACCAATCTACACCATCTAAATAGCAATAAAATGTCACAACTAAAAAGTATCACTGTGTTGATTTTAATATTTTTTTTCTTCCACAGGTTCTGATCAAATTGGGGTGGACACGTCACCAAATGGCCTGTCTGGGTGAGCAAAATTCATTCCTGTTTCGTAAATAGTTTTACTGTAGGTTACTAACTGGAGGTTACAATCCAGATTATATATTAACTTAAGTTAATTACGAACTAGGATCTCGTCTCTAAGTTATACGTGTTTGATATCTAACTATGGGTTGAGAGACTATTCCGTGGTTAAAAATGTGCATCAAATGTTGGTGAAATGTATCAAATAGGTCTCTTAAGAGTAGCTTTGTAGTAAGGAAAAAAAGCTAATCTAAGACGGTCCTTATTGATGTGTTTCAAAGTCACCCTATTGTGTCCTTTATTTTAGATATTAAACCAGATGTTTTGCAACATCTAGTGGGTCCTCTCCACCCCGTTTTCATTTATAAATAACTGGGTGCGATAGGATTCACTTTATGTGGTAAATCACTACTGATTCGTAATTAATACTGATTGTCTTAAGCTCTTGCATCAACCACTCTTTAGTGCCAATGTCAATTTTCCACTTAAGTTCAGTATTTAAACAGCCATTCAATCGTTTACCTTGTTGGTGAGACATTGATGGAAGTCGGCCTTCATATCTGATACAGAAACCCTGTCGTTGGGTCGCTTGGGGCCGCTGACTGAAGACACGACGGTCGCCAGGTCCAGACCGACGTTCTGGCTGAACACCGGCTCCTTTTCGCTGTTGTAGTTCCTGAGCTGTTTAGTGGCGTTCAAGTACGCCTCGATCAGTTTCACCTGCTCATCAGTCCTATCTAAAAACCAAGACCAAGTTAATTATTATGTCTTATTGGGCTCCACTGATACTGACTCGTTTGTTTCAGGTAAACCAAGGAGTTCTGGTCGACCGGGAAGAACCCGACGGTGGCTCCGTACTCGGGACACATGTTGGCGACGGTGGCACGGTCGGCGATCGAAAGGGCCGCCACTCCGGGTCCGTAGAACTCGACGAACTTGCCGACAACTCCGAGTTGGCGGAGGTGCTGAAAGTACCAAGCAATTAACGTGGTAACCGAACTCAACAATGGAGTTTTGTACCTTGGTGATGGTGAGGACCAAGTCGGTGGATGTAACGTAGGGGTTCAGCTCGCCGTACAGCTTGTAGCCGACGACTTGGGGCAGGAGCATGCTGATGGATTGGCCCAGCATCACCGCCTCGGCCTCGATGCCGCCGACGCCCCAGCCCAGGACGCCCAGGCCGTTGATCATCGTGGTGTGCGAGTCGGTGCCCACCTAAACGAGTTGAAGTGAGTTATTACAAAGCGGTGCAAAGATTAAAATAATAATTTTATTTGTTATTTAATATAAACTTTTAAGAAAAATAATTATATAAATTTTGTTTTAAGTTAAATCACCACCCATATTCAAAAATTGTATAAATAAATAATAAATGCAAATCACCGTTTACAAAATATCAACTATTTAATTTAGTTTAATAAATAATAATAACTAAACAAGATTATATCTAAACAACACTACTGAATAATCTATTTACAATCATTTATAATCATTGTGTACAAAAAATCATCATTGAATATATTCCACAATTGTGTAAACAAACAAATTAATACGTAACATTGTGTATAAAACATCATCTGTTTAGTTTAATCTTGACTTCAATAGAAAACCTAAATAAATTCTCAAACCAGACTATTTTTAGACAACACTACAATGATCTGTTTAACTAATTTATAATTGTACAAAAATATGTACAGTATGTTATTAAATTTTAATTTAAAAGTTTCTATGTACAAAACATTATCATTAGATATGTTCCAAAATTGAAAGGCAAATTATAAATGGACTGAATAGAAATACATTCTCTCATTTAATATTAATTTAAAAAAAAATATTCATAAAGTTATTGTGTACAAAAAAAATCATCATTGAATGTATTCCATATTTCTTTAAACAAATTATTTATGCATTTCATTGTGTACAAAACATCAACTGTTTAGTTTAATCTTGACTTCAATTGAAAACCTAAATAAATTCTTAAACCAGACAACACTACAATGATATGTTTAACTAATTTAAAATTGTGCAGATATATATACAGAACGTTATTGAATTTAAATTTAAAAGTTCCTGTATATAAAAAAAATATCATTGGATATATTCTAAAATTGAAAAGCAAATTATTAAGGGACTGAATAGAAATACAGTCTCTTATTAGGTATATATTTTTAAGAAAAGTGTTTGTAAGTCATTGTTTACAGAAAATCATCATTGAATATATTCTACAATAGTATAAACAAATTATTAATGAATATAATTGGGTACAAAACATCAACTGTTTAATTTAATCTTGACTTCAATAGAAAAACTTAATAAATTCTCAAATCCAGACCATTTTTAGGCAACACTAAATTATTTGTTTAACTAATTTAAAATTGAACAGAAATATGTACAGAACGTTGTTGAATTTAAATTTAAAAGTTCCTGTGTACAAAAAAATATCACTGGATATATTCCAAAATTGAAAAGCAAATTATTAATGGACTAATACATTTACTTATTTGGTATATATTTTTAAGAAAAGTATTCATAAGTCATTGTTTACAAAAAAACATCATTGAATATATTCTATAAAAGTATAAACAAATTATTAATTAATATCATTGTGTACACATCAACTGTTTAATTTAATCTTGGCTTCAATAAAAAACCTAAATAAATTCTCAAATCCAGACTATTTTTAGACACACAGTTTAAGTAATTTAAAATTGTACAGAAATATGTAGATTGAATATATTCCAGAATTGAATGGCAAATTATTAATGCACTGAATAGAAATACATTCTCTTAATGAAATTTTAAGAAAATATTTCTAAATAGTCATTGTGTGTAAAAATTGATCATTGAATATATTCCATAACTAAGTAAGTATGAATGCAAATCATTGTTTACAAAACACCAACTATTTAATTTAATCTTGACTTCAATAGAAAAGCAAACAAATCCTAAGAACCAGTCTATTTTTAAATGACACCACAGAATAATCAGAATTTTACGTAACGGAGGAGTAACATCTGAACCCGAATGTCACCAAGATAAATTTCGTAAGATAAGCAACGACCTTCAGATAATCAGATAGTTTTTTAGTAACACCCATCGATAAAACGATCTGTACAAGTCCAAAACAAACAGTACACCTCAATCGCACATTTTCAATTGCTGCGGTAGATTAGATGCGATAAAAATAAAGTGTGCCCCGTCAATAAACAAACACTCACCACAGTGTCGGGATAAAGCACCGAATCCTGTTTACCAGTGAACACCACCCTGGCCAGATACTCCAGATTGACCTGATGGATGATACCGCTGCCGGGCGGTACGATCAACATGTTATTGAAAGCTTTGGCACCCCACTAAAAAATAACAAAATCAGTCACGATTAACAGCCAAAATTAAAACTGGTGCACCTTCAAGAACAAAAATCGTTCTTTGTTTCTTTCGAATTCCAAGTCCTGATTTTTTTGCAAGGCGTCCGCCCTAAAAGAAAATCGTTCAACTAGGTGTCAGGGATGTTTTATAAGTGGCTTACGATCTGGTGAAATCGACCTGGATCGAGTGATCGATGACGAGGTCGGCGGGGCAAATTGGATTGATTTTCTCTGGATCACCTCCCAATTCTTTGACGGCATCTCTCATGGCAGCAAAATCCACAACTGCTGGGACTCCTGTGAAGTCCTAATAAATAAATTCTCGTTAATAATTTCCCTGGCATAGTTACAAATTGAATTTAATTCTTTATGTAAACATTTAACATTTATATGTAATGAATGAATTAATTATAATGTGTGGTTTAATTAAAATTTTCTAAATTATATTGGTGACAGGTAGCACTGATCTTTGCCCCTAATCTAAAAGGAATTCCATGTTTGAACTCTGTAAACTAATGTAGGATTAACTCTTATCACTGTGATATAAGTAATTAAAAAACATTACTGTTACGACATGACAAATATTTGCAATATTAGTTAAATATTTATTAATTATATAACCAGTTTTATAAAAAAAAACAACTCTCTTAAAGCATGAATAATACTGCATAATATAGGCAGAAAAGGCAACATTTATCACATACCAAAAAATTAATTCTAACATTTAATTACACATAATGAGGCAAGTGAATGTTGACTAATGCATTTAGCCTATTTAATATGCGAATGACTTGCTATAAATAAGATGCATAACTTACTTGTAGTATGACTCGAGCCGGTTTAAATGGTATTTCAATTCCACCTTCAACAGCCTGATTCTCCTCCCAATTGAGGATATTCTGTACATCTTTCTGGGTAATCTGGAAGTTGTCACAGTTACGAACAGCTGACTCCAACAGGATACGTATGGAATAAGGCAAACGGTCTGAAAATTAATTAAATTAGACGGTTGTTAAGTTATAAAAGTGCGCAAAATGTTTACCATATTTTTCTCCGAACGACGACAGATCGTAGTATTTAAATTCCCTGCCGCCTACGTTGACGGTTTTCAGTAAATTGTTGTATGGATTGTCACCTGAAAACAGTTGATATTAATAAACACGACGTTCACCTGCAATTGTTTACAAATTGTAAAACGAACTGATCAATTACCAGCCATTGTTTTTGTGTATATTGTCACGTAGCAATTGGGACGCAACAATGAGTTGTGTAGTTATATATGTATATATATACTGTCGGTGGTCGGCCTCAATAATCAGGAGTTGCGAGAGAAAAGGTCAACGAAAATTGGAGATATCACAGATCACACCACCAACATTATTTCGGGACGCGACCCGTTAAATAATATACAAAATGTGGAGTGCGTTAAGCTAAATAAATAAATAAAAAACGTACATACTTCGCGTCACATCGAATTTCCATTGTATCAAAAAAATATATATTTAGTAAAAAAGTAATAATAAATTTATTTTAATGCTAACTTTAAGAAACCATTTTAATGGAATTGTATAATATTGGAAAAACATTAAAAAATCACTATAAAATATTTAAATTTTATAGAATTGCAAATCACTGTAATTATTTGAAAAGGCACGACCTATAGTTGCATTACTGAATCATAGATGGCATGCATATCTACTACGTGAATGTGTATTTACCTCACAAGCAGTACAACTTATTTAACAAAATATAATGTTTGGGATCAAACTAATTTAAAATTAATTAAAACAACATTAAAGAATAATACAAAAAATTATCGAAATTGCAGCATTACATTCCAAATAATTTATATTAAATCAATTTTTTTATTTAAGTTAAATCTTAAAAAAATAGCTTACATTTTAAAAATATATTTTTTAAACATTACTTTTAAATAAAATATGTTAATTTTTTGGGTACTTTTTCTTCATAACCACTTACGAACGGTGAAACATAGATTCAACGAGAGATTTGTTGGTTTTTTGTGTCTTAATCCATAATTATGGTCGTTCCATAAGTTTTTAATTGGATTTAGATCCGGACTTGGTGCTGACCATAGATAGAAAACTTCAACAAGATTTTCTTTTATTTTAAAACTTCCAATTTGTATTCTTTTACATTTTCTTATCATATTTTTGATTGAGGATGTTGTTTTATATTTGTAAATAAGACTGTCACTATAAAAACAGAATAATATATATTTTTATAGTGACTGGACAAAATTTGAAGTAAATCTTTTTAAAAAATATGTTACAAAAAATCTAATTCTAATTTTTTTATTATTTCGTATTTATTTCACAAAACTTGTTTATGAAAATTTAATTTTGAGAAATAATCTGATTATGATAAAATTATGGTAATTAATTAATTCGAATTATATATTTAAATAAATTATAATTTGTTATTAATATTTAATCAAATTATTAGTATGTTATTAATATATTTCAATATCAAATATATTCAAATAATTTTTAATATATATAAATACTTTTCATTCTCAATGTCCCGATCATTTTAAATTTTGCCTTTATTTAATCTAGTAAACTGCACATATGCAGCTCAACGGCTAACTTCGGAGTACCGCCATAATTGTTTGTTTACAGACACATCGTGCAAATAAGACTCGTAGTTACATGGTTACATTCATTTATTTATTATAATATATATTTGTTTACGTGTGGGATTATCAAATGAGTATTAAAATTCATTACTCACTTTCTAAAAGGCCTTAAAAGTAAGTTTAAAATAGTGCTGAGCGTTGGTGGCCCTCTGGCAGATAATAGCGTAACTTTTTTTTTACGTCTGTGACAGCGGAAGTTGTAAGTCGTAATCTATTAATTTTGAATCTTTCCTTTAATATACATTTAGTTATAGATTTAAGTATGTCCAGCGTAATGCCCACCATGAATCCCGCGTACTTTGCAGTAGAACAAATTGGAGCAATACAAAGAACGTTTATGAAAAGCAATGGCATTTCAAAAGAGAGCGTAAGTATCTTGTTTTATTTACGGATGATTTATAAATTAAACCAAATATGTTCTCCAAGGTGGACAACCGGGTGTTGGTACTTAAAAAGGAACACTACCAGGACCCAGACTCCTACAACATGTAAGTATATCGTTATTCACGATTTAAAATATTAAAAATTGTCGGTTGTAGGCCCTCACTTTCCCATTTGAAGTACTTGTTGCGAGCAATTTGCAGACTGGCCGCCAACCAAGACAAGGACGATTACGTTGAATGCGCCCAGGAGACCAGACGACCTAAAGTACATTTTGACGAAAAGACCAAAAATATATTTTTAACCATGAGGACTTGCCGAAAGATCATGTGCGACTTGATGGAATGCAGCCACAATCAGGCAAACGAACACTTTCTTTTCTCCATTCAGATGATTTTCCTGGCGTGGGAATCCTCTTTCTACTATAACGTCGTTCGTTACACCATGATGCTGCAGGTCGAAAATTGGGCCATGAAAGGAGGATACAGATATTCAGAAATTATTTCCACATGTCTTGAATACGACGAGATCTTGAAAGTAATCGAGGTGTACGGCATAAATTTCATCGGACTGGACAGCCAACTGGATTTATACCTGAAGAATTTTATATGCAAATACTTTGGCATATCCCATGTGGAACTGAAGGCTCACTACGCCAAGGTGGTCGATTACATCGCCACCTCGCATCATTTCACTCCGGTGCTGAACAACACCACGTCGAACAAAAGGATGCCCTACGCCATAAAGCTGACGTCCGCGGGCAGCTCAATGCCGGACCTGGTCAGCGACGTCGTAAGACCGCCCCACAATCAGCACGTACCAAGGGCTCAGCAGATTCCCATGGGCTGGAGTCCCCTACCAACGAGGCTGAATGTGAGCCCTCATATAATGCATCGGCCTCCATTTTTCAGCGGGACTCCCCAACGATTCACTCAGATGCCACCCTTTCCAATCAATTTGCCGCTGAGGGTGGCCACGACAATTTGCGAACAGCCCACGATGCCTTCTGCGATTCCTACGCCGTACCTTCCGAGGAATCGAGAAGAAGAACCACAAGAGTTTCGGTTTTACAATTTCTGTTACGTCCTCTGACTAAATGTTTCGATTCCAGGCAAGTGCAACAAGTTCGTCCGCCTAAAGCTTTAGTTCCAAAAAGTTGTTTACAAATTTTGTAAGCTCGATTCGTTCACTAACATTGTAAATTGGTAATGACCACCTATTTCAGGCAGTTATACCAAAATCTTTGTCCCATGTACTGTCCTTGGAAATTTTAGAATAGTTACTGCACTACTGAAGATGATGCGGATTCTATCCAGTAAGACTGGTTTAATCTTTTATGCTTTATGTATGTGTTGTAGTAGTAGTTTCACATTGTTAATGTACATGTTTTGTTGCACTGAGTTTAATTGAATTGTTTGTTAATGTTATGATCTCTTTGTAGTTAGTAGTGTAAATTTCTTTAGCTTGGTAGTAATAGTTATAAAATTTGATCATAAAGAAGTTGTGATTTAGGAAATTGATCAGTCAGTTAAATGATGTGATTTATGTCTTGTTTTGTTGAAGCTGTGATATAAACAATTTGGGTTGGTTACTTAGAACCTAAACACAATTTTCTTTATAATTCACTTAATTTCTCTTACTTGATTCTTCAACACAAATTGGTCAAATTATTAACAAGTTCTGTGATTTTATAATTTATTTTCACTTTTTTCTCACTTCACCATTGTTAGCAAAGAATCTGTGATATAAATAAACTATTTGGTCAGTTAGTCGAATTATTTCATTTATAGTTTGGATTAACTTATTTTCAATCACATCATTTATTAATTTTTGGTGGTCAGGAAGACCTATAAAGCTGTGATATAAACAATTTGGATAGTTAGCATTTAATTTATAGTTTGAGTTATCTTATAAACAAATAATTTACTAATTTTTAATAGCTGAATGAACAAATTGGTGACCACTTGCACATTTAATTCTTTTACTTGATTCCACAATATAAAAATTATTAACAGTTCTGTCTATTTACAATTTATGCTCACTTCTCCAACCTTACCATTGTTTACAAAGAAGCTGTGATATAAATAATTTTGTCAGTTACTTAAATGATAGTTTAGATAGATAGTTGTTACTAGACTGTTACCTTATAATCACATCATTTATTAATTTTTAATGGTAAAGAAGACCTAAACACAATATTCTGCATCGTTTTTTATCTAGCTGAATGAAAAAATTGATAAAACTTAACAATTCTGTGTATTCATAATTTATGTTCACTTCTTCAACCATTATTGACAAAGAAGCTGTGATATAAACAATTTGATCAGTTAATTAAATAATTTCATTTATAGTTTATGCTACCTTATAATCATATCTTTTAATAATTTTTAATGATCAAGAAGATCTAAACACAATTTTCTTCATGGTTTTTACCTGGGTGAATGAACACCACTTGTTCACAATTTTCTTGATCAAGTTGTTAACTGTGCTCAGTAGTTTTTATTGACTTTCCCTATTTTTAAAGAAATTGTGACACAAACAAATTTGTTCAGTTAGTTAAATGATCTGTTATAGTTTGAATCATCTTTTAATCATCATTCTTTAATGATTGGTCAATGTTTTTTCGTTTAACTGGCTGAACAAACTGGACAAATTAACAATTTCTTATATTGTTTTTAGTAGCTTAATAAAAATTTTGTTTTATAATTGTTTGCATGTTATTTTATATAAGATTCTTAAAATTGAAAAGGTACCATTCATGTATGAAATGAAAAAAAAATAATAGTTTTTTATATTGTTTGTAGTACCTTAATAAAAATTTTATTATATTATTTTTTTCTTTTTATTTTTTATAAGACCCCATAAGGTGTCTATTATTTAACATATATTAAAAAAATACAATTAACTAAATATTAATAAGACATTCAAAATATACGATAAAATATTTTTTAATAGAAAAATGACCGTTAATAATGGGTTCAAAATGGCTGCTCGTGGATCTGCATTGTTAACTGCTTTTATTGCCATCTAGTGAACATAATAGTCATATATACTTTATTGTTTTTGAATTAAAATTTAAGTTTCCCGGCTATAATTTCACCATGGCGGTCTTGGCCTCCATATATCAATTGTTGGCGTTAACTGCTGCCAAAGACGTTGGTCGTATCAGGTGTGGTGAACACCTTCCCAATCTTCCGTGAGTAAGACTAGTAAACCCCACGTTGGAAATGGAAAACAAAGAAAACAACACGTGAGTATAACATTTTTTAAACAATATTAAATAAATAAAAAATTAAAATTATTTGCTTTTATTTAAATCAAAGACGGCCATATTTTGTTAGTTCTGTTCAAGCTTTTGAACACATTATTTTTTTTATTGTTTCAGCCAAAACTCAAGCTGGAACATCCAAACGGAATTCGACGTGAGTTGGCTGAATTCTACAGCCCCTCCATGCAACGGGTGGGGACATCCTCTGCCGTTCTTACATTTCTACCATCATCAACCGCCGACTCTTGGACGACCCATCACCAAGAGGTAAGAAAGTTGTTCACGGTTGTAGGTGAAACTAACAGTTGTTTTGCTTTAGATACTCACAAGACCCGACTCCGGAGGACTTTAGGTATTGTACAGGTGTGAAATAATTTTCGTTTTGCTAATTGGGAGTTTTTTAGTGTTTCAACAACTCCCACGTTTTTGTCGCCATCTGAACTACAAAAGTACGTAGGCGTTTAATGAATACGGTACTCAATATAATGGTTTATAACACCCCTTTCAGTGATCCACGTTGGAATCCACGGACTGCCCGGAGAATTGCGGAGACTTTGAGGGAGGAACAACCTTCCAAGTATGCAATGACTCATTCACTATCATCAGTGTATAACTTATAAGTATTCCTTTTAGTCAAGACCTACAGCGAAAAATTTTATACCCCAACGGGCAACTAGGGGAAGACACTTTGGACGAATACCTGCGTCCCATTGTGTAATAATAAATACAACCCTCATTTACTCTTAGCCAATTTTTTTTAAATTGTTGCAGGTTGGTGAACAAAAATCCGATGGCGAACCATTATTACCGTCCCGGAACGACGAACAAGCTGAATAAGTTTCCACCTGGTGACTCCGGGGTCCCTTCGCAACATTCGGGACATGGATTGACTAACGGAATTTTCTATCCACAATCTTATCAGCCAAGTGTAATTCAAACCGTACCCAACGATATACCGTGCAACTTTACGTAAGTATTAGTCATTGTTTTTGTTTACTTTTAATTTAACGTTAAAAATATTTCAGATTACCTTACGGTATTCCGGCACGTGACAAAGTTGTTGAGTCATCAGTTAATACCATTAATAGTCTGATGGTGTGTGCTTGTAACAGGAAAGATCAAAATCTGTAAGATTAATTAATAAGCAAGATGATTTAGGAAAGACTGACTGTAAAGTTTCATTTTCAGTGTCAATCCGGGACGATTTAGTTGGGCGCCCTAATTGGAGCAAGTTGAGGACCATCAATTTTACTAGTTTTTAGTATTATTTTAGTCTTAAATTAACTTTTGGCTGTTAATTATATTTTATACTAGTTTCTTAATTGTAATAACTATTATACAGTGTTACATGAATTATACTAGCCCAGTTTGAGCAATGAAGGCTAATGTTGAATGTGTCCAGGACATTAGATGTTCTAACACACATTTGGACGAAAGGACAAAAAATATGTGTTTGACCATGAGGACCAAAAGATCATGTGTGATTTGATGGAATGCAGTCAAAATCCGGAAAACGAACACTTCCTTTGATCCATCCAGATGACTTTCCTGGCTTGGGAATCCTCTTTCTACTATAACGTCGTTCGTTACACCATGATGCTGTAGGTCGAAAATTGGGCCATGAAAAGAGGATACAGATATTCAGAAATCATTTCCACATGTCTTGAATACGACGAGATTTTGAAAGTAATTTAGGAGTACGGCATAAATTTCATCGGACTGGACAACGAACTGGATTTATACCTGAAGAATTTTATATGCAAATATTTTGGCATATCCCCTGTGGAACTGAAGGCTCACTACGCCAAGGTGGTCGATTACATCGTCACCTCGCATCATTTCACTCCGGTGCTGAGCAACACCACGTCGAACAAAAGGATGGCCTAAGCAATAAAGCTGTTGTCTGCTGGTGGTCCAATGCCGGACTACGTCGTACGACCATTAGACAATCAGGACGTACCAAGAGCTCAGCAGATTTCTATGGGCTGGAGTCCCCTTCCAACGAGACCCAATGTGAGCCCTCATTTAATGCATCGGCCTCCATTTTTCAGTGTGAATCCGCAACGATTCACTCAGATGCCTCCGTTTCCAATCAATTTACCACTGAAGGTTGCCACGACAAGTTGCGAACAACCTTTCTACGATTCCTACACCGTACTTTCCAAGAGATCCAAAAGAAGAACCACAAGAGTTTCGATTTTACTAAATTTTTCAATTCTGGGTATGTGCAACAAGTTGGTCTACCTAAAGCTTTAATTCTAATTACGTTTTGTAACCCAATTTGTTCAAAACACTGTAATCATCATCATCATCATCAATTTTGCTACATTTTAGTTTAGTTTAGTTTTATATTAATTTAGCATTTTGTTCTACAAGTTTCTTAATTGTAACATTATATAAATTATTATTATATATAACCATATAGTTTTACAGTATTTTTACAATGTTATCTGCAACAGCCAATTTTAGTTAACAATTATATATGAAAACATTTTATTATCTACACATCAAATATTTTTTATAATATTTTACATCTTTTACTTTTTAAATTAATTGTTCCTATTTATTGGCAAAAAATTTGGCCAGTGGCAAATAACATTTAGATAAAATAAATTTAAATTTGTATTTTACTATTTATTAATGTTCTTTGAATTTTTGTAGTTTTTAAATAAAGAAATATTAAAAAAATTATTTTATTAAATCATGAACCTTCCCCCACTAAATCGTCGCCCAAACAAGTACCGTTATTACTTGTCGTACGGTACCAACGTTCATCTTGGCCGGCTTTGATTTGTCCTTCACAGGTACCGCCTGTGAGCCAATCACGAGTTGGGTAAGCTGATGGGTTGGTGACCGACCATCTGGGTAAGACCGGCACGTCATTGGTTCGACCTCGACCATACCCGGACCAACTACCTCATTTTATTGCATATTTATTTTAAACCGGTTCGTGCCTCCACAGAGGGGACGGGAATATAAGCCACCTTTTGTTTATTAAAAATAAAAAGGTATCAAATTGTTTCTGATACGTAAATTAATCTTAACGACAACAACAACTCAAACATTCTTTTGTCACGTCAACAAATTGATAAGCAAATCAATTTTATTGGACGGTACTAGTACTGCAGGTCATAAATTCAATTAACGAATTGTAAGTACAAATAATGTTTTTCCAACCACAAGTAAACACTTCTGGCGTAATTTATTTAATTATTTTTTATGAATTTATTTAAAATTTAAACATCGCGGGCTTATTTATTGTTACCGTCGTCATTTCCGTCTTCTTCCTCAAGGGTTGGTTTTCCGGTGTTCGCTTCATTTGTTGCTAGTAGCTCGTCGGTTGCGGTCGTTCTTCAGCTCCCAACAGAATCCGTCTGCATCCTTCCCGTTTTACTGAAAGTACTGAACTAGTGGGCTCCGTTCGAGATGGACAACAATCCGAATCAAGGGTATGTGAGCATTTTTTGATTATTTATTAATTTTCTGTCATTAATTGCCGTTTAAAATTAGTTAGTTTTTATTTCCACCCCTTCACTCACAGAAAGGTGTTCGTGTTGTTTTTTAGATAAATCAAATCAATGACCTGTGAACTATTTTATTAAAATATGTATTTTCAATGTTTGGTCAGAAAAATTTTGCTTTCTGACCCTAATTTTTAATATAACTTCATTGTAATTTTTTCCATCAGTAATAATCCAAAATGGCCGCTTAATGTAGAATCATTTTTTGAAAATATATTTAATAAAATTGATCTAATTATTTTTTATTATATGCTCAATAGAAAATTATTTTTGAAGTACCCTCGAAAATTGACATTGGCAGAATTGGAAAAAATGTAATTTTGACAAATGAAGAAAGCTTCCTACGACGATACTTTTTTCCATAATGTAAGATACTTATTACTTAAAATTTTGAGTATGAGCAATTTTTAAATTTCAAAATGGAGGCCTTAACTGAATTTCTATCCAAAATGGAGGAGGAACCATTTTGAATAATCTAGAACAGCCATAATTTGGCTTAAATTTCAATTCTTTAGCAATATAATTAACTAGGGTATTTTTTTACAGTCACGGAAACCAGAAAAAAGCTCCCCCAGCAAGCGGCCAGAATGGGGTAAGGAACCACCGTAACGGTGAATTGAGGGAGATCCCAATTTGGCCTAGCTTGGAGATGGCCAGAGTTATGTTGCCGGTTGTGTGAGTATTTCTAATTCATCTTTTGTATCTTAAACACCAACTAACTATAGTTAATTTTAACGATTGACAAATTCCAGAGGCATCGAAGTGCATTTGCCTCCGCAGACCAGTCGTGGCTCCGCTCCGAGGGCCAACGCAAACACCACACCCAGATCTAGACCACGGTTTGTATTAAAAACTTGTTACAAAAATCAATTCCCCATTTTCTAAATAGTACTGCGACGCCATTTTTAAGACCCCAAGAGACTTGGTACGCTCTCAAAATTGACAGAAGTTGATCCGGTTATTTTACTGTTTCCATTTTAGTGAGGAATGTTTGTATCGTGACCTCTTGAATACGGGCTGTCAGCCTCAACAAGTTCCTAGGTACCCAAGTAGAAGAAAATATTAAAATTTACATTAAAATACTAATCTGTAACTCGTTGTTTTAGGCCTCAAGCTGCTCAGCCCCAAGATCATCCTCGTCCCGGGTTCGTACCGCCGAGGACTTCGCCGCAAACCAATTTTTCTGGCTCGTAAGTATTGTGACAAGATACGAATGATGTTTGCTGAGCTACTGCGTTTTAGGTATTCGACCTATGGTATGGGGGATCCCGGCTTCTCAATGTTCTTTTTGCCTCAAGCTCCTCGCTTTGGAGACAACGGGTACTCTATGTAAGTATAGATAAAAACCATTTGATTTATTTACAAAAAACATTTTAAGGCCCCCCTATATTAGCATGGCAAACTTACCTTTTGTATCCCAGCCTCTATTCGGAGAAGCAGTTGGGTATGGGTAAGAGTTGATGTTGATTTATTCCCTTATTGTTTAAGGAAGACACATTTACATGAATAATAAACTCAATAATTCCAGATCCAATCTTCCCACCATGAGGAATCTGGGTGATGATAGATGGGGGCAATACGCGTACGTGTATCTATACTACCTGATGTGTGTCAATCTTATCCAGTTCCATTTTAGATACTTCGACATCACCCCTCCAGATTCTCAGACCCAGAACACGCCCAACGCTCAGTTTTTGAACAGGCAAGCTTTTATTAATTAATTTATTATTCCTTTGGATTAGGATTCGTTCAATTGTCGGTTGTTTTAGGGTTCCGTTTCCGTTTCCGATGCCCTTCCCCAGATTCATGCCGGAGTTTCCAATGGGTAGGGAGGCAAGGTAATATTTATAGCAAAACAATTTCGTTATTTATATTGTATTATTAAAAATTGCCCATTAACAACAGACCACGAGCTGCTGCTGGTGCTGCAGCCGCTGCCGCCGCTGCTGCTGGGCCAATATACGGGTTTCCACAGAACCTCACCGTGCACGAACTTAATCACAGGTGGGATTGCATTGCTAATTCCTGTTCGTTTACAATTTTGTAACCTGTTTGTTTCAGAACTCAAAACAGACAGAATCCGGCACCGGTGCAAAATCAACAGCAACAAATGCCTCCTGTGGATGAGTATTTTTTTGAGGTTGATCTCTCAGAGGAAGGGTAGGATTTGTATTTTGATCTAGTTTTCACTATTAACAGGATGCTAATTTTTAGAGACGAGGAGGAGGAGGAAGATACTGAAGATGCACACGTTACCCCACGACGTGCTTGATTTGTGACCATAATCCAGGATCTATTGAGTTAATGATATCATTTAGTATAAGTTAGTGATGATAGTTCGTTCCAATTTGCATCAGTGTTAATGTCCTCATTTTCACTTTGCATCTTGTATTACAAATAATTTCATAAACTACAGGTTACCTAGATGTACGATTTTAGATATTTTTGGTTGACATTTAATTGAAGTAGAATTTTACTTCATTTATGTTGATTGTTGAAAATATTTTAGAAAGTACATTACACATATCTGTACATAGATATATATTTAATGTAGTTAGAAATATATCCTGGATTTTACAAATAAAAGTTTATTTCAGTATTTCATTTTTTACTTTTCCAAATTTTAACCCAATTTTTGATTAGGTTTCAGGGGGGTCAGTGGTTTCAGGCAACGCCTATTAATTGAACCACCGCCTTTTCAAACTAATTTAATTCTAATTGAAGGCATATTTAAGAAACTGCTATATTTCATTTTTTACTTCTCCAACTTTAACCTAACTTTTAGTTAGGTTTCAGGGAAGTCAGTGGTTTCAGACAACGCCTATTAATTGAATCGCCGCCTTTTCAAACTAATTTAATTCTAATTGAAGGCATATTTAAGAAACTGCTATATTTCCCTTTTTACTTCTCCAACTTTAACCTTACTTTTGGTTAGGTTTCAGGGAGGTCAGTGGTTTCAGGCAACGCCTATGAATTGAACCACTGCCTTTTCAAACTAATTTAATTCTAACAGGAGACATATTTAAGAAACTGCTATATTTCATTTATTTCCTCAAGTTCAACCTAATTTTTGATTAGATTTCAGGGGTGTCAGTGGTTTCAGGCAACGCCTATTAATTTAATCACTGTCTTTTCAAACTAATTTAATTCTAGCTGAAGACATATTTAAGAAACTACTATATTTCCCTTTTTATTTCTCCAACTTTAACCTAACTTTTGGTTAGGTTTCAGGGGGGTCAGTGGTTTCAGGCAACGCCTATTAATTGAACTACTCCCTTTTCAAACTAATTTAATTCTAACTGGAGACATATTTAAGAAACTACTATATTTAATTTTTTATTTCCTCAAGTTCAATCTAATTTTTGATTAGATTTCAGGGGTGTCAGTGATTTCAGGCAACGCCTATTAATTTAATCACTGTCTTTTCAAACTAATTTAATTCTAGCTGAAGACATATTTAAAAAACTACTATATTTCCCTTTTTATTTCTCCAACTTTAACCTAACTTTTGGTTAGGTTTCAGGGGGGTCAGTGGTTTCATGCAACGCCTATTAATTGAACCACTGCCATTTCAAACTAATTTAATTCTAACTGGAGACATATTTAAGAAACTACTATATTTTATTTTTTACTTCTTCAACTTTAACCTAACTTTTGGTTAGGTTTTAAGGGGTTCAGTGGTTTCAGGTAACGCCTATTAATTGAATCACTGCCTTTTCAAAATAATTTAATTCTAACTGAAGACATATTTAAGAAACTACTATATTTCATTTTTTACTTTTCCAACTTTAACCTAATTTTTTATTAGGTTTCAGGAGGGTCAGTGGTTTTAGGCAATGCCTATTGATTAATTGAATTATTGAATTGAATTGACATATTTAAGAAACTACTGCGTAAAATACAAAGAATAGTTTCGTTGTTAGGCTTTTTGTATAAGTAAAATGACCGTTTCTCATTTGTTTTAAAGTTGGCGCCATTTTTAATTTTATTGTCATGTGCAGTAGTCACAAATTGGTCATTTTACGATAAGCACAGAATAATAAGTATATCATTTACCTACCTGATTACCAGATAACATATTTTTAACAAGAAAAACCACTTCGAGTAAGTACAAATTTTGCGACCTTATCATAGTTTTAACTGAAAAGGGAAATTGACGATAATTGTCATACTTTTCATTCGTAACATTTTACGAATTAATTCGTAGCATTTCAAACGCTGACCTGAAAGAAATGTACAATTTCGTCGAAAATCTCATGGACAGCAACCCCCAAGAAGGCGTCTTTTGCCCCATTTGGACCCGTTTGGAAGCCAATTGTGATTTTTACGAGAACTACAACAGCCAACGAGATGCCTCTGCCCCGTCTTTCAGCAGGAGGTACCGGTTGATATTTTCGAATCGTTTTTATTGGTTTGTTTGTTGTGTTGTAGGAGTGAAATTCCAATTTCAGTCCCACCACCCACTAGGATTTTGTGGTTGGTATTATTATAATGATTAGGTCTGTGATTATAAGGATATTGGTTTCAGTGGAATATGCTTCAGATCAATGGAGCAAAGATTGCCTTGCGACTCCAGGGGTCCTTACGGGTAAATAACAATCACCTCAACGTTTCCATTAATTATTTGAGTTTGCTTGCAGGATAATGAAGCCGAAAAATGTGTGGTAAATATGCCTCGTGCAACTTAATAAATAAATTCATGTTTTTTCACATTAATTAATTATATGTTGTTTCAGTGACAATTGTTTGTATGGCACGAGGAGGTACATTAAAACAAGTATCAATTAATAAACAATTAATGATTGATTTTTTTAGCTATTATGAGAATAACATGAATTGGGGGGAAGAGTTTGTCAATTTTAATGGATCCACAAGACCATCCATGGGTGCTGCCAATATGGAGTTGTAAATATTTATTACCTATTTAATATAAAATATTAATTTTAATTAATTTTCAGTTATCATGACCCACAGCATAATTTACACGGTGGAACATCAAAGAAATATGATGATAAAATAAAAAATGAATTTGTTGATGGAATTCAAAAACTGAGAATTAGTGAAACAACACCAACCTTTGATTATGGGTCAGATTTGATATATATCGATGGAATTCCATTGGATTAAGGCTTTTACATAAACATATTTTATATTTTTATGATTTAATATACTTATAGGTTTTAACTATTGTTAAGAATCTAGTTTTAAATATTATATATTCACTTAAAATTTGTTTTATTTAACATTAATAATTTTCACAAACAGCTTTCTGGGGGTTGGATTTGCCACTAGAATTTTTATTAAATAAATTTAATAAGTTGTTTTTATTAAAATAATTATTATCTAAAGTTAGTTATATTGTTATATGTGGGGAGTGCCTTTAGTTGAACTGTAGGATTCTAATATGGGATTATCCCAAAATTACATCCATTCAGTTATAATAGGGCGGTAGCCAACGGGGGAGTTAAATTATTATTTATTACCTATTATTACTATGGTTAAAGGGGCATCAGAATTTCTGCGGGGAACGTGACCCTCATAATCTGCATTAAGTGCATCAGGAATAAATTCAAAATGTCTGCTAAATTAAACCATTAATTATATAAAAGAGTTTACAATAAATAAAACAATTTCTAAAAATAAAAATTTGGTCACTACTTTAACACAGGGATGAAGCTTGTCCCCCTTAAAAATTACAATAAAGAATTTTTTTTATAATTAAACAATTTATTTAAGGTCATATACAGGGTGACTCATCTAACTTATCTAGTTTATGGAAAACGGAAAAAAGTATTGGTTTGAAATTTTTAAATAAATTATTACTTTTACAATTTATTTTGAACTAAATTTCATTTCCGGTTTCGCCGGAAGTGACTTTAATTTCATTTATTTTTAATGGAACACCCCGTATATTTTTAGATTTTTAAATTCTACATGTAATTGCAAATAAAATGACTATACAATGTTCTATACCTAAACCAAATAGTTTTTGAGTTTTTTTTTCTAAAAATTTTGTCAGATTGATGGATTAACTAAATTTACAATTGTCTGTGAGGAGACCAATTTTGAGGTTAGAAAGATCATTTTTGATATAAATGTTAAGCAAGGACCATCCTTTAGGACCCATTTTTAGCATTATCAGATTTTATATAGGGTGTTCGTAATTTACATTTAATATTGTATTTTTAAAAAATCAATAACTAACTTTGTTATTTTCAATGAAGTACCGTATATATTTTAGTTATAAAAGTATAGAGAATACTTAAAATGAATATTAACGCATATATTACCAAAATGTAACGGGAATTTGTCTGAAATAACTCAGATTATTGACGTTTTAAGATGCACAAAATTAAAAGTAAATAACGAACACCTTTGAAATATAAAATAAAAATAAAATTTGAAAATTCTAAGTATGGAAGTTTTCAGCATCAAAATTGGTGACTTTATAGACATTTTAGTTAGACCATCAATATGTCAAAATTTTTGAAAAAAATTAATAACTCACGCAAAAACTATTCGATTTTTATATATGACATGGTATAGCTATTTTAATTTTAATTATATGTAAAATTTAAAAATACAAAAATATACAAGGTATTCTATTAAAAATAACAAAGTTGGCCAAACCGGAAGTGAAATTGTGTCCAAAATAAATTAGAAAAGTAGTTCAAGTCAAGTTATAATTGCTATAAAAAATTCAAATCAATACCTTTTACCTTTCTCCACAAAATTTTAATGTGTAAGTGAATCATCCTGTATATGTTAACTTTTTTATGAAAAAGAAATCTCGAATATTTTTTTTAATAATTAAATAAGGGTTCTTTCTGCTTTCTTGTTTTTGTTTAATTTTTTTATTTAATAAATTATTTGTAGTATTCAGGGGTGAATTTTTCGAATTAAAATTTCACCCTCCCTTTCAGACTAAACAGTATAAATGTATTATTTATAAATTAATCTTGAAAAACTGCAAATGTCTTCGTTGACAACATTCAACAAGTTCAGCATAGTATTGTTCATTATGTAAAAGAAGCGGAACATTTTATTACCAACTTATTCCAAAATCTGTATTTTTTTTGTAATAGGAAGTGAATTAAAATTAAAACTAGTTGGTAGACGTGTATGCAAGTTCCTTCCTGTCTTTGTGACAATCACAGTAAAGAGTTACTGATTTTCATAGTCCCATAAAGTACAAGAAACCTCTTGAAATGGATTTACAAATATACATTTCAAGCATGCAAGACTGGCTGATGGACAAATTCGGTTTGTCGCGACAACTGGTAAGATTTTTTTATTTGACTTTGACAAAATAACATAATTTAAGCAAGACAATTTCCGAGGAACGATTGAAACTTCCATAAAATGAATAACCTAAAGTAGTTTGAATAGACTGCACTAAATCAGCTGATTAAAAACAGTAACGGACAATTCGATGTTTAAACTTATTTCCAACACATCCAATGATGTGTGAAAATGTGTCAAATAACGCATTTTTCTTGACCAATTCACGTATTATTAAAACAATAATTACAAACGCGATTTCAAAATCAATTTGGGATGTTGGTACGGACCGCTTTGTACCAACTGCCGTTACGGTTCACGTGTACTCACGCGTCTGCCGGTTTTAAACGTTTGTGCATGTTTTTGATGTGTTTATTTGATGTGTTAAATTAAAAATGGATATAAGGGCGCAAATTACCAATATCCAGGAGGGACTGATGAAGGATTTCGAAATATCCAGGCAAGTGGTGAGTCACACTTGCTGTTTTTTATGGGGTCGGTTTATTTGTAGTAAGTTGTACGCGGTGCTTTAGAAAACGCCGAAACAGTATAAAATTTCAGTGGGTTGTCGCAGTTGGAATTGTTGTTGCTTTTTAAATTTTTAATGCTTAGTTATTAGGCGATTGTGTTTAGGTTAGATTTATTAAGGGTTTATGGTTATTGAACAGGTTTGTGTTTATAAAATGTTATGATAGTCGATGAATTTTATTTATCAAACCGAACTCGACATCGTACACCTTGTTGGTGGATAATATTTCATTTAAACATTTTTAAATTGGTTTTAAGAATTACTTATCAGCAGTACGTAGTATAGTCGATAATTTTAATGAAATTGTCTTTTCACAGATTTATGACCTGATTGCCAACGATTGTCTCAATAAAATAGATATGTAAGTAAGACTATGTATTATATTTTTTTTTTATAATATAAGATACCGGAAAAAAATTAGCTGTAATCAACAATTTTTTACCAATACTCGCAAGCAAATTTTTGCCACAAAAAAAGCTGATAAAAATGAAATTCAGTTTTGATTTTCCCTTCAGAATTAATTTATTTAATTCCTGAAGTACAAAATACAAGGACAAAAATTGTTTTGGGGGATGGAAAAATATGTGATCTCTCTGGTGATTGAGGTAGAACCCATATAATATTCTGAAGCCGCCTTTGTGTCTTCAATGCGTCGTGTGATTTTGCGTTCACCTGTAAAAACAGGATGTATTTTCTATTAATTAAAAGAAGTCATCTTTGAGTAAGTTTTCAAACAATATACAAGGTGTTTCTAAAATAGAGCTAGTAGAAGATATCTAATAATGAAGAAAATGTAAACATTTTTAGATTTTTCATTCTTTTTAATTTCTCCTTAGAAAATACAGCCCCCTAAATTTGAATTAAGATATCCAATAATGAAAATAATCTAAATATATTTTTTTAATTTCTTCTGAAGAAAATAAAACTCCTTAAATTTGAATTAAAACTAAATATATTTTTTCAATAGAGGATATCAAATAATGAAGAAAATCTAAATAGTTTTTTTATAAAATTTCTCCTGAAGAAAATACTACCTCTTAAATTTAAATTAAAATTAAACATTTTTTCTCATATTTCGGTAACCTTTGGTTCGAAGATATCCAATAATGAAGAAAGTCTAATTATTTTTTTATAAAATTTTTCCTGAAGAAAATACAGCCAGCCCTGAATTAAAACTAAATATATATTTTTTCCATATTTCTGTAATCTTTGGTTCGATGGAAGATATCCAATAATGAAGAAAACTAAATATTTTTTTTAAACAATTTCTCCAGAAGAAAATACATATTTCGGTAACCTTTGGTTTGATGGAAGACATCCAATAATGAAGATAATCTGAATAATTTTTTTATAAAATTTCTCCTGAACAAAATACAACCTCTTAAATTTAAATTAAAATTAAATATATTTTTTCTCATATTTCGACAATCTTTGGTTCGAAGATATACAATAATGTAGAAAATCTAAATATTTTTTTTATAAAATTTCTCCTGAAGAAAATACAACCTCTTAAATTTAAATTAAAATTAAACATATTTTTTCTCATATTTCTGTAATCTTTGGTTCGATGGAAGATATCCAACAGTGATGAAAACTAAATATTTTTTTATAAAATTTCTTCTGAAGAAAATACAGCCCCTTAAATTTGAATAGTTTTACTATTAATGTATTTTTTTCTCATATTTTGGTAACCATTGTTTCAATCGAAGATATCCAATAATGAAGAAAATCCAAATAATTTATTTTTCTAAAATTTCTCCTGAAGAAAATATAGCCTCTTAAGTTTGAATTAAAGCTAAATTTATTTTATTCTCATATTTCGGTAACTTTTGGTTCAATCGAGGATATCCAATAATGAAGAAACCTCAATATTTTTTATACAATTTCTCCAGAAGAAAATACAGACTCTTAGATTTGAATTAAAACTAAATATATTTTTTCTCATATTTCTGTAATCTTTGGTTTGATGGAAGATATCAAATAATGAAGAAAATCTAATTTTTTTTTTTATAAAATTTCTTCTAAAGAAATACAGCCCCTTAAATTTGAATAGTTTTACTATTAATGTATTTTTTTCTCATATTTTGGTAACCATTGTTTCAATCGAAGATATCCAATAATGAAGAAAATCCAAATAATTTATTTTTCTAAAATTTCTCCTGAAGAAAATATAGCCTCTTAAGTTTGAATTAAAGCTAAATATATTTTATTCTCATATTTCGGTAACTTTTGGTTCAATCGAAGTTATCTAATAATGAAGAAACCTTAATATTTTTTATACAATTTCTCCAGAAGAAAATACAGACTCTTAGATTTGAATTAAAACTAAATATATTTTTTCTCATATTTCTGTAATCTTTGGTTTGATGGAAGATATCCAATAATGAAGAAAATCTAAATTTTTTTTAGAAAATTTCTTCTAAAGAAATACAGCCCCTTAAATTTGAATTAAAACTATTAATATATTTTTTCTCATATTTTGGTAACCATTGTTTCAATCGAAGATATCCAATAATGAAGAAAATCCAAATAATTTATTTTTCTAAAATTTCTCCTGAAGAAAATACAACCTCTTAAATTTATATCAAAATTAAATATATTTTTTCTCGTATTTGTTGTCTCTTTTGTTCGAAGATATCCAATAATGAAAAAAGTCTAATTATTTTTTTATAAAATTTCTCCTGAATAAAATATAGCCCCTTAAAATTGAATTAAAGCTATTAATATATTTTTTTCTCATATTTTGGTAACCATTGTTTCAATCGAAAATATCCAATAATGAAGAAAATTCAAATAATTTAGATATCCAATAATGAAGAAAATCTCAATATTTTTTTATACAATTTCTCCAGAAGAAAATACAGTCTCTCTTAAATTTGAATTAAAACTAAATGTATTTTTTTCCTTTGGTTCGATGGAAGATATGCAATAATGAAGAAAATCTGAATATTTTTTTTTTATAAAATTTCTCCTGAAGAAAATACAACCTCTTCAATTTGAATTAAAACTAAATATATTTTTTTCTCATATTTCGGTAACCTTTGGTTTGATGGAAAATATTCAATAATGAACAAAATTTGAATGTTTTTTATAAAATTTTCTACACCATAGAGTATTTTTTACAACTATTAAGTTCTTCTTATTTTTGCACAATTGTGTGATTTTCATTCAATACAAAATCAATTAGGTATAATATAACCTCAAATTCTATTTGTTTTTGTATTTGTTGTTTGTCTTTGTATTTGTAAGAAATGGGTGCCACTAAAATTTTGAACATGGTGATATGTTAACTCTGGGTCAATGTCATGGAAAGGCAAGTGCTAGCTGTAAGATGATATGTAGAAAAATATTCTTGAAGAAATTTACCTAATTATAAAACCTCTCTAACCAGTCTATATGACTGGAGAAGTATATCTCCAATTATATATTTCTAGATATAACTTTAAGAATTTTTCCATCATGAGGGTGGTACCCCATTTTAATCAGCGATATCGTCAGTTACTTTCTAAATTTTCAAAATTAAGGATTTGATCTCCAAGCTCATCAGATCAGATCAAAAGTATCTTATATCTTTTATTTTCTTCAAAAATTTAAATTGAAAAAGGAGAAGAACCCCAAGTATGTATACATTTAATGTATTTTAGAATAATACATACCAAATTTAAACACGATTACATCAAAGATTATGGAAATATGACAGAAAAACAATTTTTTAATTTAAATTTTAGGAGGGCTGGATATTCTTCGTGTATACAATCACGAGCATTCTCTGGTACCTATAATAAATCAAATTTTAATAAAGATACAAAATTTCATTATTTATTATTTACAGTCCCTCTCACAAGCACCTTTCGTACTTGCTCCAGCACATGGGTGCTCTGAAGGACTGCTTCCAGCTGAGAGACTACGGCGAACTGGCCCGCCACCGCAGCAACTTCGTCGACATGTACTACCTGCTGCAGAAAAAGGTCCAGGAGATCGAGCACAAGATCGAACTGTGCAAGAAACGCTTCACCAGCACGCTGCACGGCCTGTTCTACCTGCAGGACTTCAGCTTCGTGTTCTCCGTCATGTTGCTGGTGAACATCTGGCGCCTCGGGTGGCTCTACATGTGCGTGCGTCTGGACGTCATCATGCGCTGCACCGAGCAGTTCAACTTCAACGCGGACAAGGAGAGCCAGCTGGAGACGTTGTTCCTGTGCCTGCAGACGGACGACCTGAAGCTGCTGGTGCAGCGGGACGGCTACTCCATCCTGCCGATGCAGGACTCGATCGTGCTCTCGATTTCGGAGCAGATGATGGAGGGGGCCAAGGAGCACTTGCAGCTGCTGCGCCAGCACATGCCCACCAATATGGTGGAATCGATGGCCACCTCCAACATCTTCGATAATTTGATGCACCTGAACAGGCAGCGCAGCCGGATGATGTACACGATGAACTTCCTCAACCACATGAGCACCATGATCGGGATGAGGCAGTGCAGGCATCGGGACACGCCGCAGGAGTATGCGGCTCCTCCCTCAGGTAATGGTCGTTAATGGGCAAAATAAGGGGGTGTTAAATTAATTTGTTTTAGTCAACCACGGTTTCATACAAGGCAACGCACCCGTGGACGGAGAGGAGGTGTTTTTGGGTGGGTATGCTAAGTTGTCATTTGCTGCTGGCATGGATGCTTCCAAACGGGGATATCCTGAAACTGTCAGATGGTACTTTATCGTAATGTGTTCTCTCATGTAATCGTCATTTTTTTATCGTTTTAGGCTGCGTAAAGTTCCAGTCCAGGCTATTTTGGAGGCTTCTTCCAATGCGACGAAGGCTGCTGAGAGAGTGACCAAAGATTTACCGAGACATTGGAAGTTTTCTGTCAAATATGAAGAAAAAGTCCATCATGTGGTATACCGAAAATAAAATGGTGTATGTTTTTTAAGTTTTTTATTATAGGATACTTGTTTCTTTTTAAGAGATCTTTATTGTTTTATTACATTGCAATCAATGTATTTTTTATCATACAATATATTTTTATATCTAATAAATATTTAATTCTACAATAATTAGTTTACTATTTACACACAATTCAATATTTAGCTAAAATTCAACAATTCACTTCCACCGCTTGTAAGAAACAAATTTTCTTCTGGAAAATATAGAAAATATGTTACTTATAATTTTATTTGGATTCTCGTTCTGCTCAAATTCATTTATACTATCTTCGGAAATGGAGAACATCTTTAACTCAATAGTCAATTGTTTCTTGTGTTCCTTTTTGACTTTCTTTTTAAGAGCTTTTGTATCCTTTTGGTTGTCAAACTTTGAAAACTGAAAAATAAAAATGATCGGCATGAAGCAGTGCAGGCATCGGGACACGCCGCAAGAATATGCGGCTCCTCCCTCAGGTAGTGGTCGTTAATGGGCAACATAAGAGGGTGTTAAATTCTTTTGTTTTAGTCAACCACGGTTTCATACAAGGCAACGCACCCGTGGACGGAGAGGAGGTGTTTTTGGGTGGGTATGCTAAGTTGTCATTTGCTGCTGGCATGGATGCTTCCAAACGGGGATATCCTGAAACTGTCAGATGGTACTTTATCGTAATTTGTTCTCTTATGTAATCGTCATTTTTTTATCATTTTAGGCTGCGTAAAGTTCCAGTCCAGGCTATTTTGGAGGCTTCTTCCAATGCGACGAAGGCTGCTGAGTGAGTGACCAAAGATTTACCGAGACATTGGAAGTTTTCTGTCAAATGTGAAGAAAAAGTCCATCATGTGGTATACCGAAAATAAAATGGTGTATGTTTTTTAAGTTTTTTATTATAGGATACTTGTTTCTTTTTAAGAGATCTTTATTGTTTTATTACATTGCAATCAATGTATTTTTTATCATACAATATATTTTTATATCTAATAAATATTTAATTCTACAATAATTAGTTTACTATTTACACACAATTCAATATTTAGTTAAAATTCAACAATTCACTTCCACCGCTTGTAAGAAGCAAATTTTCTTCTGGAAAATATAGAAAATATGTTACTTATAATTTTATTTGGATTCTCGTTCTGCTCAAATTCATTTATACTATCTTCGGAAATGGGGAACATCTTTAACTCAATATTCAATTGTTTCTTGTGTTCCTTTTTGACTTTCTTTTTAAGAGCTTTTGTATCTTTTTGGTTGTCAAACTTTAAAACTGAAAAATAAAAATGATCGGCATGAGGCAGTGCAGGCATCGGGACACGCCGCAAGAATATGCGGCTCCTCCTTCAGGTAATGGTCGTTAATGGGCAAAATAAGGGGGTGTTAAATTAATTTGTTTTAGTCAACCACGGTTTCATACAAGGCAACGCACCCGTGGACGGAGAGGAGGTGTTTTTGGGTGGGTATGCTAAGTTGTCATTTGCTGGTGGCATGGATGCTTCCAAACAGGGAAAACCTGAAACTGTCAGATGGTACTTTATCGTAATTTGTTCTCTTATGTAATCGTCATTTTTTTATCGTTTTAGGCTGCGTAAAGTTCCAGTCCAGGCTATTTTGGAGGCTTCTTCCAATGCGACGAAGGCTGCTGAGAGAGTGACCAAAGATTTACCGAGACATTGGAAGTTTTCTGTCAAATATGAAGAAAAAGTCCATCATGTGGTATACCGAAAATAAAATGGTGTATGTTTTTTAAGTTTTTTATTATAGGATACTTGTTTCTTTTTAAGAGATCTTTATTGTTTAATTACATTGCAATCAATGTATTTTTTATCATACAATATATTTTTATATCTAATAAATATTTAATTCTACAATAATTAGTTTACTATTTACACACAATTCAATATTTAGCTAAAATTCAACAATTCACTTCCACCGCTTGTAAGAAGCAAATTTTCTTCTGGAAAATATAGAAAATATGTTACTTATAATTTTATTTGGATTCTCATTCTGCTCAAATTCATTTATACTATCTTCGGAAATGGGGAACATCTTTAACTCAATATTCAATTGTTTCTTGTGTTCCTTTTTGACTTTCTTTTTAAGAGATTTTGTATCTTTTTGGTTGTCAAATTTTGAAAACTGAAAAATAAAAATGATCAGGATGAGGCAGTGCAGGCATCGGGACACGCCGCATGAATATGCGGCTCCTCCCTCAGATAGTGGTCGTTAATGGGCAACATAAGAGGGTGTTAAATTCTTTTGTTTTAGTCAACCACGGTTTCATACAAGGCAACGCACCCGTAGACGGAGAGGAGGTGTTTTTGGGTGGGTATGCTAAGTTGTCATTTGCTGCTGGCATGGATGCTTCCAAACGGGGATATCCTGAAAGTGTCAGATGGTACTTTATCGTAATTTGTTCTCTTATGTAATCGTCATTTTTTTATCATTTTAGGCTGCGTAAAGTTCCAGTCCAGGCTATTTTGGAGGCTTCTTCCAATGCGACGAAGGCTGCTGAGAGAGTGACCAAAGATTTACCGAGACATTGGAAGTTTTCTGTCAAATGTGAAGAAAAAGTCCATCATGTGGTATACCGAAAATAAAATGGTGTATGTTTTTTAAGTTTTTTATTATAGGATACTTGTTTCTTTTTAAGAGATCTTTATTGTTTTATTACATTGCAATCAATGTATTTTTTATCATACAATATATTTTTATATCTAATAAATATTTAATTCTACAATAATTAGTTTACTATTTACACACAATTCAATATTTAGCTAAAATTCAACAATTCACTTCCACCGCTTGTAAGAAGCAAATTTTCTTCTAGAAAATATAGAAAATATGTTACTTATAATTTTATTTGGATTCTCGTTTTGCTCAAATTCATTTATACTATCTTCAGAAATGGGGAACATCTTTAACTCAATATTCAATTGTTTCTTGTGTTCCTTTTTGACTTTCTTTTTAAGAGATTTTGTATCTTCTTGGTTGTCAAACCTTGAAAACTGAAAAATAAAAATGTATTATTTGTATAAACTAATATTAAAAAAAAATTAAGTACTTACTTTGAAGGAGTCCATACTTCTTTAAGTTACTCAACTCTACTAAATTATATAGAAATTTGCAAGTAAATTTATACTACTAAAATGTGTTGAATACTAAATTACATTTGCCTGTAATTAACTACAAAACATGAGTTTACGTCATAAATGACGCCAATAACTGTAAAGAGAAACAATTAATTTTAGATTATTTCCAGATTAAAGATGTAATGTATGTTAAGAACTTTCCCTGATGTATTTGGTTTCCAAATAGTGAACAATTAAAACATTTTCAAAATAAACTGCAGTTTATTCATGAATAATAAATTTATCTCGAGAATAGGCTTAGATCTAAAACGTTAGATTTAAACTTCAGTATGTAACATCTGTTGTAAAAGGCTGCAGCTGGATTACCCCAGATATATTAATCTCACACTTTCTAAATATAGTTTCTCTTAACAAAATTTGATAAATAAATAATTTGGCTTTTGTGCTGTAAATTGTGAGATGTTTGTTTTTAATGTGTATTATGTATTATTAGTTTTCCATGAATGAATTTGTTTTTGTTTATTAATACGTTTATTTTCTTAAGGAAAATGTGGAATTATCACATTGCCAGTATGAAATCTAATGTCTTGGATCATAAAATTCATTTATTTTATAGACTATTTATATCATTTTTATGGTATATAAATTGTTTTTGAGTCATTTATTTATTTTAGTTCAAATTAATTGATTGTGTAGTAATAGATACATACAGTGGTGGACAATATTAAAGGAACTTTTCAAAATATTAAATATTATAATCATGACTATTTAATTGAATGTGAAAAGTTAAAATGATACTAATTTACTATTGTTGTTTCATAATATAATGTAAAAAAATTAACATGGCAACTTTAATTTTGAAAGGGAATTTTAATAGTTAAACCTGTGTTATTTAATTTAACATTAATAGTAAGTCTAGATTCCTTCAAGTTTCTTGATTTGTTTTGAAAAGTTTATTGAAATTTGTAAAATTTTTATGTCAAATTTGGTTATAAACCTGATCATCCATGTTGGATTAGGATGGGCAGGATATAACATCAATACTTTGGTCTTTTAACCTGTAACAATTTTTATTGTTTGTTTAGGATTATTTTGATTTTGAAACACATTTATTAGGAGCATTTTATTATTTATTTTATAACCGGTGAGCCACAAAGAATTTGCGTTTTAAAAAATAAATGGTGGATGGCTCACCCTTTGAAATGTAAAATGTGAAATGTGAAATGTGAAATGTGAAATGTGAAATGTGAAATGTGAAATGTGAAATGTGAAATGTGAAATGTGAAATGTGAAATGTGAAATGTGAAATGTGAAATGTGAAATGTGAAATGTGAAATGTGAAATGTGAAATGTGAAATGTGAAATGTGAAATGTGAAATGTGAAATGTGAAATGTGAAATGTGAAATGTGAAATGTGAAATGTGAAATGTGAAATGTAAAATGTAAAATGTAAAAGTGTAAAGTGTAAAGTGTAAAGTGTAAAGTGTAAATGTAAAATGTAAAATGTAAAATGTAAAATGTAAAATGTAAAATGTAAAATGTAATATGTAAAATGTAATATGTAAAATGTAAACTGTAAAGTGTAAAGTGTAAAGTATAAAATGTAAAATGTAAAATGTGAAATGAAAAATGTAAAGTATAAAATGTAAAATGTAAAATGGACAATGGAAAATGGAAAATGGAAAATGGAAAATGGAAAATGGAAAATGGAAAATGGAAAATGGAAAATGGAAAATGGAAAATTTAAAATTTAAAATTAACTAAAATTTAAAATTTAAAATTTAAAATTTAAAATTATTTAAAATTTAAAATATGGGCCACGAAAAATTTAAATTAACTCGTCACTAAAAACATTTTGTCCTCACTGTTCTGTGATCCAGTGAATGTGATCCTAAGCAAGTCAAAACTGGAGCTTCACATTTTTAGTAGAAACCAGAATTTTCCTTGTAGGTCTGGAGTCAAACAATCCCCCATCCATTAACCATCTTCTCACAGTCCTTAAACTAGTTTCAGCAAGTCCCATTTCCTCCAAGTTGGCTTTAATTTCAGTTGACGAGATTGTGTGGTACTGTGGAAATTAGATTGACCAATTGCACAGTAGACACAACAATAACAGAAGAAACAATTAACTTTATAGTTATTGGTATTCAAATTAAGCAGTACAGTTCATTTTTTAATTAATATATTTTTATAAGTTGCTTTAATTTTGGCCACTACTGTACATGGAAGTAAAAATTTGCTCAAAAATGAGCTTTTGAATATTTTATATTTCATTTGTTTAATATAATTTAAAAACAAACTACATATTACCTTATTAAATATGACTAAGCTCCAGAAAAATACACTGTATAATTAGATATTTTTCATTTTATAAATTTATTCGTCAATGAAATATAAATTAACATTTGAAGAATACATGTTCGAATTTTTTTAAATGATGAATAATTAAGCACCTACTTATAATGTACAATAGCCTAATTTTTTCTTTAAATTATTCAATCTACTTTAAAATAACCGGATCCCTAAGTAGTCATTCAGTTTGTCAACTAGTACACTACTTACAGGTAAGCTGGTAAGATATTGTAACAAACTTACAATACACGACATGTTTTAGTGTAACACAAAGATGGGTAATAAAAATCATTTGAACTTTTTGAAAAAAGTCAGACTGGTGTGTGGCTTCGTCGATCCTTCCCAGCTAAAGTACAAAAATAAATTGGTTAAAGGCTTTTACAGGGTCTACTCATTGATAGCCACACCGTTATACCTGACAAACCTCACCCTGATGATCATAGAAATGTTCAAGGAGTCCGACAACCCCCAAATCATGGGGGAAACCTTAAGCTATTCGACGCTTTACGTGGTGATGTACGTGAGTCTCCTCTACATCGAGTCCAAAAGCGTCCAAGACCTGTACAAAGCCATCGACGAAAAAGAGGAGGCTCTTCTAAAAACGGCCAACACCAGCATCAAACAAATCTACGAGAAGCACACCGAAATAAACAACGTGGTGGGGGCGCAAATATTCGGAGTCTGCGGCGTCTTTTGTATTTGCCTGGTCCTGCACCACATCAAAATATTCGAAGGCCAAAGGGCTTACGTTTTCTATCAGTGGTTCCCCTTCAACCCCGACAATTACTATTGGCTGCTCATTTTGGATCAAGTGTGCTACTTGAGTGTGGCTCTGTTTTACATGATGTACTCCAAACTGGCCGTAATAGCATTTTGCACCTACATCTTGGCCCACATCAAGGTGCTGCAGCATTTCGTCGTCAACATTGAACACTATGCGAAGTACGTGATGGAGAACGAAGGGATCGAAGACATACATGATGCCCGATACGTTGTCATAAAGCATTGCGTCAGGACCCACAATGAAATTATAGAGTAAGTGTTGATAATTGTGTCACAATTAGTTGCAGACCCGATTGTTTGTAGATACATCGATTTGGTGAGGCAAAACACCAGCACCTTCATTTTGCTTGATTTTATGTTGACGTCGTTGCAGCTGGGTTCAATTTTGATTTCACTGATGACTGAAGGATTGGTGACAATATACCCAAACTCAAATGCTACAAAAAATAATCTAATATTTTACAGAATCCAAGACTTGTGGATAAGTTGGTGCTGTGGTACTACTTTGTCTTAAACATTCATTGGATGTGGGTTACTTATTATTATGGAAACGAAATAATGGTGGAGGTATCTTACAATAATAAGAAATTACCAAAGCTTTTTTTAATTATTTTTTGAAATCTTAGAGTGTTAATATATCAGTTTTGGCGTACACTGAGTTGGAATGGCATAAATACGATTTAAAAGCTCAGCAGGGACTTATTTTGATGATGGCCAAATCACAGTTCCCACTTTCTTTGTCCATTGGGCCTCTGGCTGATTTATCACTATCGGCATTTTTAACGGTAAGTAAGAGATTTTAAACTTATTATACTTTATTAATTTTTAATTTTAGGTTATTCGAGCGACTTTTTCTTATATGACTTTTATGAAAACGATTTACGAATAAGAAGAATAAGCTGTCTACAAATTAAATAAACAAACACACAAGCACAGCACATCGGTAGATAAATTGAATTCAAATATTTCTGATATTGGAAATATTTGTGCAAATATAATTTTTACTTTAAGGGCAAATTAAAAATTTCACAGATAATTCTACATTTTCATTATTTGATGCCCTTGTACTATTTATTCTATGGACTAAATATTATAGAAAAAATAAATTAAAATAAAATACTAATAAATTGACTAATAATAAAATATTCCAAACTCAATATTTAATGTGTGGTTTGTCCTTGAAAAGCTTTTTATCAATATTATATTTAAATAATATAATGTACAATTTATCTCAACTAATGAGTAATTTTCTTACACACTGAAATATACTAGGTCAGTTTATAAAGCAAAGTTTCAATGATTTCTGCTATTTTATACAAACACATCCAAGTTGAAATAAATTGAAAAACAAATATTATTTTCTCTGCTTCACTCATCGGATCAAAAGCAATAGTAACATAAATAATAAACCAAAAATACATTAGTTTGTCTTTCATAATTGTTATTTTTCGTCTATTAATAACTGTGATTAAGTTATAAAATATTTGCTTGCATATTGTTTACGATTTTACTCTCTTGGAACAATAACTAAGTGTTGTTTTTTTGATCAGGAATGTTAATGAAGCAAGTTGAAACGACATCGAAAGGTTTAAAGATGAAGAAGAAAATTTTAAAAAAAAATGTTGAAGTGCCTGAGTTGAAATGCATCTCAAAATGGAGAAGGAAATTAAAAAAAAAGTTGAATTGTTTGTGTTGAAATAGTTGAGATTTACTGATGAAGAACTTTTTAGCCAGAAAAGTTGATAAGAGAGTTTATAGAGTTTACAGAGTTTATAGAGTTTGTGGAGTTTATACTGTTTAGAGCGTTTTTAGAGTTTATAGAGTTTGTGGAGTTTATACTGTTTATAGCGTTTTTAGAGTTTATAGAGTTTACCGGTTTTATAGAGTTTGAGTTTATAGAGTTTGTTGAGTTTATAGCATTTTTAGAGTTTATAGAGTTTATGGAATTTATAGAGTTTATTAGTTTATTTTAGAGTTTATAAAGTTTACAGAGTTTATAGAGTTTGTGGAGTTTATAGCGTTTTTAGAGTTTGAGTTTATAGAGTTTGTGGAGTTTATAGCGTTTTTAGAGTTTATTTAGTTTATACAGATTTTAGAATTTATAGTTCATTAATTTATAGAGTTTATAGAATTTGTGGAGTTTATAGCACTTTTAGAGTTTATAGAGTTTATGGAATTTATAGTGTTTATAGAATTTATAGAGTTTATTGGTTTATTTTAGAGTTTATAAAGTTTACAGAGTTTATGGAATTTATAGAATGTATAGGATTTATAGAATTTATAGAATTTATAGAATTTATAGAATTTATAGAATTTATAGAATTTATAGAATTTATAGAATTTATAGAATTTATAGAATTTATAGAATTTATAGAATTTATAGAATTTATAGAATTTATAGAATTTATAGAATTTATAGAATTTATAGAATTTATAGAATTTATAGAATTTATAGAATTTATAGAATTTATAGAATTTATAGAATTTAGAGAATTTAGAGAATTTATAGAATTTAGAGAATTTATAGAATTTATAGAATTTATAGAATTTATAGAATTTATAGAATTTATAGAATTTATAGAATTTATAGAATTTATAGAATTTATAGAATTTATAGAATTTATAGAATTTATAGAATTTATAGAATTTATAGAATTTATAGAATTTATAGAATTTATAGAATTTATAGAATTTATAGAATTTATAAATTCTATAAAATTTATATCTATCTAATTTATAAATTCTATAAAATCTATAAATTCTATAAATTCTATAAATTCTATAAATTCTATAAATTCTATAAATTCTATAAATTCTATAAATTCTATAAATTCTATAAATTCTATAAATTCTATAAATTCTATAAATTCTATAAATTCTATAAATTCTATAAATTCTATAAATTCTATAAATTCTATAAATTCTATAAATTCTATAAATTCTATAAATTCTATAAATTCTATAAATTCTATAAATTCTATAAATTCTATAAATTCTATAAATTCTATAAATTCTATAAATTCTATAAATTCTATAAATTCTATAAATTCTATAAATTCTATAAATTCTATAAATTCTATAAATTCTATAAATTTATAGAATTTATAGAATTTATAGAATAATTTATAGAATTTATAGAATTTATAGAATTAATTAATAGAATTTGTAGAATTTATAGAGTTTATATTTAAGGAAGCAAGTATCAACGATATTTAAAGCTTTAAAGATAAAGAAAAAAATGTTGAAGTGCATAAGTTGAAATGCATCTCAAAATGGAGAAGGAAAAAGTAGAAATTTTGGAGTTGAAATAGTTCATAACAAACATTTACTGATAAAAAACTGTTTGGCCAGAAAAATTGAAGAGATATTTAATGAAGTAAATTTGAACGATATTTAAAGCTTTAAAGATGATGAAGGGAATTTAGAAAAAAAAAATGCTGAAGTGCATGAGTTGAAATACATCTCGAAATATTGTGAGGATATAAGTTTATTCCTAAACAAACATTTACTGATGAAGAATTAGTATTTTTTGGCCAGAAAAGTTGACATATTTAATGAAACAAGTTGAATTGAAATATTAAAAGATCAAACTTTAACTACATTTAGTTGTTTTTATCCATCACATTTAATTAATATATTTATTTGTTATATTCATATATTTCGATAATAAGTTTTAACAAAATAAATAACAAGATTGTGTATTATTAAACTGTATTCCATGAAATATGGATTTATCACAATACTGTAATTAATCTAATGTATTATTCAACAACACAAATTATAGATTGTTTATGTGAATCTTATGGCGTATGAATTAAATTGATTTTAGTGTGTACCAATTAATGGAATCACTTAATTTATAACAAAGGGTGATTTAAATAAGATTTGTAACTGGTACAAGTTCAAATATTTCATTATTAATTATGATTGTATAAAATCCATGCCCCAGAAAAATATTTTTACTGTATAATTAGAATTTTTCCTCTATAATTAAAATTTATTCGCAAATGAAATTAACATTTCAGGAAAGTCTGTTCGAATTTTATTAAACGATTAATAATTAAGTACATAATTACAATGTGCAATTACGAGTCGCAGTTTTTTCTTTAAATTATTCAACAACCAAGTTCCTGGTTCTTAGTTCTACTGTGTACCACAAGGGTAAAACAGGTAAGCTCCAAAAAATTATATTAAGGAAACATATAACCGGGATCACGTTTCAGTTTGACCACGAACATGGGCCACAAAAATCATTTGAACTTTTTGAAAAAAGTCAGACTGATTTGCGGTTTCGTCGACCACAAGGAGCTGAAGTACCAGAACAAGTTGTTCAAAGCCTTTTACAGGGTCTACTCTCTCATAGCCACCCCGCTGTACCTGATAAACATGTCGCTGATGATCATAGAGATGTTCAAAGAGTCGGACAACCCCCAAATCATGGGCGAGACACTTAGCTACTCGACCCTCTACATCGTGATGTACGTGAGCCTGCTCTACATCGAGTCCAAAAACGTCCAAGACCTGTACAGAGCCATCGACAAGAAGGAGGAGGCCCTGCTCAAGACGGCCAACAGCAGCATCCGGGACATCTACGAGAAGCACACCGAAATAAACAACGTGGTGGGGGCGCAAATATTCGGCGTGTGCGGCGTGTTCTGCTGCTGCCTGGTCGTGCACCACGTCAAAGTGTTCGAAGGCGAGTGGGCCTTCATTTTCTTTCAGTGGTTCCCGTTCAACGCCGACAACTATTACATCCCCATTCTGTTGAATCAGCTTTGCTTTCTGTGCGTCGCCCTGTTTTACATGATGTACACCAAGTTGGCCGTAATCGCATTTTCCACCTACATACTGGCTCACATCAAGGTGCTGCAGCATTTCATCGTTAACATCGACCACTACGCGAAGTACGTGCTGGAAAACGACGGGCTGGAAGACATGCACGACGCTCGTTATGTTGTGCTAAAACAATGCGTCCAGAGCCACAATGAAATTATCGAGTAAGTGTTGGTGGGTGATGTTGGGTTTAATTTTATATTTGCATTTTAGATACGTCGATTTGGTGAGGCAGAACACCAGCACGTTCATTTTGCTTGATTTTATGTTGACGTCGTTGCAGCTCGGCTCCATTCTGATTTCTCTGATGACTGAAGGATTGGTAACAATGTAAAAAACTTTGATTTGAGCCAAAAATAATTTAATGTGTTACAGAATGAGAGACTTGTGGATAAGGTGGTGTTGTGGTACTACTTCACCTTGAACATCCATTGGATGTGGGTTACTTACTTTTATGGCAATGAAATTATGGTTGAGGTGGCTTGTTAAAAAATAACGACAATAACTTTTTTATTTATTTGTTTTATTTGTAATTTTAGAGTGTTAATATTTCTGTGTTGGCGTACTCAGAAGTTGAGTGGAACAATTTCGATTTGAAGGCTCAACAAGGACTCATCATGATGATGGCTAAGGCTCAGGTACCTCTATCTTTGTCCATTGGGCCTTTGGCTGATTTATCACTTCAAGCCTTTCTAACTGTAAGTTAACAAAATATAAAATAATAAATTATTGTATTCATTTATGATTTCAGGTTATCAGAGCAACTTTTTCTTACATGACTTTTATGAAAACGATTTACGAATAAAGACTAAATCGTTTTAATCCTGGATAAACAAACACATCAACACACACCAATAGATATACAGAATTAAAATTGTGCAAAGAGTTGGAAAATATTTGTTAAATGTATTTTCTATTATATTAAATAAACTGCAAAATGAAAACATCACAAAAATAAAATAAATTATTAATTTTAAATAATGTTTTATGTATTTTAAATTTAATGCACTTGTTTAATCTGTTTAATAAATTCATAAACTGATTAAAATGTTTAAATCTATTTTTTTGTATATTAGACTCCATTATATTTTTATAATTTTGAGAAGATTAATCAAATTTAAGTGAATTAAAATTATGGTCTTTCTATTTGGAGACTCAACCAGTGAATTGAATTTAAATCTTCGTTAGGAATAAGGGAGTAAAATTCTTGAGATAACAAATACAATTTGATTAGGAAGAGGTACCATCGTTTGATCAGGAACTAACTAAAGCATTGAAGTTTCAAAAAGAATTGAAGGAAGTTATCTTATCTTATCACATTATTTTCATCTATTTATATGTATATCCTTCTACCGAGAGTATTTTTCCTCAATCAGAAGTACTGTCTTCAGTACTTGAGGTTAATCATTCTCGAGGTTACTTAAGGATTCTACAAAGTAAACTGACAACAGATTATGAGGTTAGGTTAGGTGGTACATTTAGTGATAGATTCCTTAGACCAGTACTACATATCTATGATAGGAGATACCAGATATTTATAAAAGCTTTCAGCCAGCTTAGAGAAAAAAATAAGTAAACAGACAATTATTACATTATTGGAAGTTTTTGAATACATACTTTTATAGACTAGAAATCCTTAAATTTGTATATTTTTAAATAGACCAATGAAACTTAACTGAATTAAACTTTTGGGTAAACTTGAAAATTTTAAAAGTCTGCTGTTCCCGGTGGTAGTAAGTTGATTTTCACATCTTCATTAAGAAAAAGGGAATTAAATTCTTGTGATTTGAAATACAATCTGATTAGGAGGAGGTACCATCGTTTGACCAGAAACCAACTAAAGATTTGAACTTTCAATAAAAATTGAATGAAGTTATTGTCGTATTCTTTTCATTTATTTATGTATATATACCTCTACTGATAGTATTCTCCCTGATTCAGGAGTTGTTTGAAGTACTTCACTCACTCTCATCAGTACTTGAGCTTAATCATCTTAGGGATGACTTAAGGTTTCTACAGAGTAAACTGGCAACTCATTATGAGGTTAAGTTAGGTGGTAAATTTAGTGGGTAGATCCCAGACCAGTACCACATATCTATGGTAGGAGGTACCAGATATTTATAAAAGCTTTCAGCCATCTTAGAGAAACAAAATAAGTAAACAGACAATTATTATATTATTGGAAGTTTTTGAATACATACTTTTTATAGACTAGAATCCATTAAATTTGTATATTTTTAAGTAGATCAATGAAACTTAACTGAATTCAACTTTTGGCTAAACTTGTAAATTTTGAAAGTCTGCTGTTCCCGGTGGTAGTAAGTTGTTTTTCACATCTTCATTAAGAATAAGGGAATTAAATTCTTGTGATTTGAAATACAATCTGATTAGGAGGAGGTACCACCGTTTGACCAGGAACCAGCTAAAGATTTGAACTTTCAATAAGAACTGAAGGAAGTTATTGTCGTATTCTTTTCATTTATTTATGTATATATACCTCTACTGATAGTATTCTCCCTGATTCAGGAGTTGTTTGAAGTACTTCACTCACTCTCATCAGTACTTGAGCTTAATCATTTTAGAGGTGACTTAAGGTTTATACAGAGTAAACTGGCAACTCATTATGAGGTTAAGTTAGGTGGTAAATTTAGTGGGTAGATCCCAGACCAGTACCACATATCTATGGTAGGAGGTACCAGATATTTATAAAAGCTTTCAGCCAGCTTAGAGAAAGAAATAAGTAAACAGACAATTATTACATTATTGGAAGTTTTTGAATACATACTTTTTATAGACTAGAAATCCTTAAATTTGTATATTTTTAAATAGATCAATGAAACTTAACTGAATTCAACTTTTGGCTAAACTTGAAAATTTTGAAAGTCTGCTGTTCCCGGTGGTAGTAAGTTGATTTTCACATCTTCATTAAGAATAAGGGAATTAAATTCTTGTGATTTGAAATACAATCTGATTAGGAGGAGGTACCATCGTTTGACCAGAAACCAACTAAAGATTTGAACTTTCAATAAAAATTGAATGAAGTTATCGTCGCATTCTTTTCATTTATATATGTACATGTACCTCCGCTGATAGTATTCTCTCTGAATCAGGAGTTGTTTGAAGTACTTCACTCACTCTCATCAGTACTTGAGCTTAATCATCTTAGAGGTGACTTAAGGTTTCTACAGAGTAAACTGGCAACTCATTATGAGGTTAAGTTAGGTGGTAAATTTAGTGGGTAGATCCCAGACCAGTACCACATATCTATGGTAGGAGGTACCAGATATTTATAAAAGCTTTCAGCCAGCTTAGAGAAAGAAATAAGTAAACAGACAATTATTATATTATTGGAAGTTTTTGAATACATACTTTTTATAGACTAGAAATCCTTAAATTTGTATATTTTTAAATAGATCAATAAAACTTAACTGAATTCAACTTTTGGCTAAACTTGAAAATTTTGAAAGTCTGCTGTTCCCGGTGGTAGTAAGTTGATTTTCACATCTTCATTAAGAAAAAGGGAATTAAATTCTTGTGATTTGAAATACAATCTGATTAGGAGGAGGTACCATCGTTTGACCAGAAACCAACTAAAGATTTGAACTTTCAATAAAAATTGAATGAAGTTATCGTCGCATTCTTTTCATTTATATATGTACGTGTACCTCCGCTGTACCTCTCTCTGAATCAGGAGTTGTTTGAAGTACTTCACTCACTCTCATCAGTACTTGAGCTTAATCATCTTAGAGGTGACTTAAGGTTTATACAGAGTAAACTGGCAACTCATTATGAGGTTAAGTTAGGTGGTAAATTTAGTGGGTAGATCCCAGACCAGTACCACATATCTATGGTAGGAGGTACCAGATATTTATAAAAGCTTTCAGCCAGCTTAGAGAAAGAAATAAGTAAACAGACAATTATTACATTATTGGAAGTTTTTGAATACATACTTTTTATAGACTAGAAATCCTTAAATTTGTATATTTTTAAATAGATCAATGAAACTTAACTGAATTAAACTTTTGGGAAAACTTGAAAATATTGAAAGTCTGCTGTTCCCGGTGGTAGTAAGTTGATTTTCACATCTTCATTAAGAATAAGGGAATTAAATTCTTGTGATTTGAAATACAATCTTATTAGGAGGAGGTACCATCGTTTGACCAGGAACCAGCTAAAGATTTGAACTTTCAATAAGAATTGAAGGAAGTTATCGTCGCATTCTTTTCATTTATTTATGTATATATAACTCTACTGATAGTATTCTCTCTGAATTAGGAGTTATTTAAAGTACTTCACTCACACTCATCAGTACTTGAGCTTAATCATCTTAGAGGTGACTTAAGGTTTATACAGAGTAAACTGGCAACTCATGAGGTTAAGTTATGTGGTAAATTTAGTCGGTAGATCCCTTAGACCAGTACCACATATCTATGGTAGGAGGAACCAGATATTTATAAAAGCTCTCAGCCACCTTAGAGAAAAGAAAAATAAGTAAACAGACAATTATTACATTATTGGAAGTTTTTGAATACATACTTTTTATAGACTAGAATCCATTAAATTTGTATATTTTTAAGTAGATCAATGAAACTTAACTGAATTCAACTTTTGGCTAAACTTGAAAATTTTGAAAGTCTGCTGTTCCCGGTGGAAGTAAGTTGATTTTCACATCTTCACTAAGAATAAGGGAATTAAATTCTTGTGATTTGAAATACAATCTTATTAGGAGGAGGTATCATCGTTTGACCAGAAACCAACTAAAGATTTGAACTTTCAATAAAAATTGAATGAAGTTATCGTCGTATTCTTTTCATTTATTTATGTACATGTACCTCTGCTGATAGTATTCTCTCTGAATTAGGAGTTGTTTGAAGTACTTCACTCACTCTCATCAGTACTTGAGCTTAATCATCTTAGAGGTGAGTTAAGGTTTAAACAGAGTAAACTGGCAACTCATTATGAGGTTAAGTTATGTGGTAAATTTAGTCGGTAGATCCCTTAGACCAGTATCACATATCTGTGGTAGGAAGTACCAGATATTTATAAAAGCTTTCAGCCAGCTTAGACAAAAAAAATAAGTAAACAGACAATTATTACATTATTGGAAGTTTTTGAATATATACTTTTTATAGACTAGAATCTGATTAGGAGGAGGTACCATCGTTTGACTAGGAACCGTCTAAAGATTTGAACTTATAAAAAGAATTGAAGAAATTTATCTTCGTATCCTTTTTATCTATTTATATGTATATATCCCTCTACTGATATTTGAGTTTAATTAGTAGAGGTAACTTAAGATTTCCACACAGACTAGTCCCACAATATTATGGTAGATGGTACCCTGTATTCACCTAGTTAGGGAGAAAAAATAAGGAAACTGACAACTAATAAATTATTGGAGCTTGTTTCATTAGTGATATTGAAAAAGTGTGTGCCACAAGCACATTAATTAATATGTACATTGTCCTTGAATTCCTCTTAACAAAATTGTTTTTAAATCATCATCCTTACAGGATGTTTTATAAATACCTAATTTACCTCCCTCCCTCATCTACAGATTCTAAACCAAAAATATATTAGTTTGTTTATTATTACATTGTGCGTGGCATTATTAGAGATTAATTCCGGCTATTTCAGCGTTTTCCTTGTATGTCATCAATTATAATTTGTTTGTTTGCCAACGTCTGTTCAGCAACGTTTGCCCAACATTTACTAATTTACCAATACTAAGATAAAATAAATCTGCCCCGGTTTACGCCAATTACACCGCATTGTTTATTGCTAAGCATCTGACCGAAAACAACAAAACTCGATTGTCTTATTTAGTCACTCCGTCCCAAAACCACCGACTCGCACACATAAACAAAAGCTCACTGTGTATATATACAAACGTACGTCACACAGTATAAACGTGTAAAAGAATTCATCGCATCCTCTCCAAACCCATTCAGTCCGCAGCGATCCACGCGTCGTGATGCAATAATTGATCCTCCGGAGATGTATCCGTTCGTCTGTCTGTTGTTCATCGCAGTGTTGTGCCCTAGTTATGGTGAGGTGTTGCCTAAATGTTGCCCACGTTTGCACGAAATGGTGCACAACAGCAGTTACACGTGCGCAAACGAATCGACGGTGATGCGATGGCAGCTGGTGATGGAGGACGACGACTTCTTGGCCGGGCACGTTGACGGGTACTGCAAGGAGGCGCTTGGACACGCTGTGTACAAGTTTGAAGTACGAGGAGGGAACGTCAAAATGGTCGGGGAAGTGCACGAGACCAACTACACCTCCAAGTGCTGCCCCTTGGGCCACGTCTACGATCCTCACAAGCACGCCTGCACTAGAGTGTCCGAACCAGAAGAAGAGGTTGGAGTATTCCGGATTGGTTTGTCGCATTGCCAAGTGGTCGTGGACCAGTTGGACGAGACGTCGAAGGCTGAAGTGACTGATGGCGGTGATCGATGCAGTGACAGGACCACAACGCAGGGTTCAGTGCTTAGATGGTGCCACAACAGTACCGACGTTTGCGACAACAAGATCAGGTGCATCAGAAAATGTTGCCCGGACGGCCAGAGCTTTGTCAACACGTCCAAATGTGTGGACACTCACACCCGAGGTGTCAACTTGAGCCTGCCACACTTGGCACCCTTGACCCAAGACAAAAGTCCGACGTTGGGGCTCCTCCACGGTTACACCGGAGGTGTTGTCCTGTGGATGCCGCCTTTTACACTAGACCCCGATGGGTGGGTGATGGAGAAAGGTAAAATTAACTCTAAATATGGGTACTGCATGGAACACGTCATCAAACGTGCCAAGAACATGGATGGCCATTATATGTTTTTGGTTACATCAAGAACTCAACAAATAGCCACGAAAATATTAATTAACAGATACGTTCTGTGCTTGTCCTGCGTTTTCCTGGTGTGTACGGTGCTCACCTACATGATTTCCAAGGAGGTCAAGAAGATGTTTGGGAAGATTTTGGTTTCCCTTTGCTCGTCGTTGTTGAGCACCTTCATCCTGCTCATTTACAACGGGTTCAACGCTAACATACAGAATTCCACGCTTTGCGTTGTTTTAGGTACCACCTTATGTGTATTTAGAGCAAATTGATGAGATAATTTTTGTAGGGTACATGTTGTGTTACTTCGGTTTTACATGTTTTGCTTGGTTGAATGTAATGTGCTACGACATATATTCAGCATTTAGGTGAGTGATGATTCATTTGATGGGAAACGTTGCTTTTCACACAGCCTTTCATAGTTATTATTATTACTATTAAAATAAACACTTTGACAAAACTCCCATACATTTTTCGGGCGTGACGTTAATGTTTTAATATTAATAAATCTGACGGCAAATGTGTGTAATTTATGAAGCACAATTTTAGTTCACCCAAGAAAGTGCGAGGAATGCAAAAACAATTGGAGGACAGAAAAAAGTTAACCTATTATTGTCTGTATGGCTGGGGAGTACCTTTGGTACTAATGGTAATAATTGCCCTATTATCGACCACGGATTTATTACCTTACGCCCTTAAAATAATTATTGGAAAAAAGAAGTGCTTAATTGAAAACAGTGAGTAATAATTATTTTAATGAATTGAATTCTAAGTGAGTGGTACTTTTAGGAATTGGTAATTTTGGTGACATACTATTTTATATAGGTCCTATGTGCATTCAAGAAATAATTAACATTGTAATGTTCATTAAAACCATTATTTATCTTGTTAAAGTAAAGAATGAGATTAACAAAATGAACGACACCAATGCCGCCACTAAAGAGAAAAAACAAACTTTCAATGCAAAAATAGAAAGGTATAATTGTAATATTTAAAAATTAAGATGTTAGTTTGTGCTTCTCTCTAGGTTTAGCCTGATACTGAAGTTGTTCATCATAATGGGAATGTCGTTTATATTTGAGGTTGTGTCGTCGTTTTACGATTTTCAAAATAACACCGTAACTAAATACATTGAAGTTGTTTGGGACGTAATAAACTCATTGCAAGGTGAGTCTACAGTTAATTTATAGTTGATTGACGGTTGCTTATTATAATAAATCACCCGGTCCAGTTATAATCTTCAATAACCCAAATATTTGTCCATTTTACTTGTTCAGCAATGAATTTTATTTTAGGTGTGTTTATATTTATAATATTCGCATGTAAAAGGAAGATCTGGGAGAAACTGAAACTTACAACTGGGATTGATAAAATGAGGAGGTCTTCGATAACTTCGGCTTTTACTCAGTCGACTCAGGTCACTAACACTAAAGTTGTTAATGGTGGAGTTAAGGCTAACTAAATTTAATATATTCTGTAACTGGAGAACTTGTTTTATTTCACGTCAACAATTTACATTTAAATTCGTACGTTATAAACGAATACCTGTGATTTATTAATTAGTACGTTAACAATTTTAATGGGAACCAGAGTAAAGTATAGAATGATCAAAGCTTTAATGACATTAATCTAATATTATATTTTCTAAATTTATAAGTTTTGTTTGTCATTATAAATACGAATCAAACTATTTTTTAGAGAATACTTTAAATTTAATTATTTAGATTCTTAAGATGTTTTGAGTATTTGTTAAAATCGTGAAAAAAATATTACAGATCTTTATTGAAAATATTTTAGAATGAAATGTTAAAATTGGGTCAAGTTTACTATCTGTCATTACTTTCATTATTCTTAATATCTTCTAAATTTAGAAGTTTATTTTAGGCCTTTTATTCATTATATACATGACTATCTAAATCTAAAATACTGAATATCAAAAATATATTATAGATTTTTATTGAAAAAACTTTTGAATTCGTAACACTAAAATTATCATTATATGTCAATTAATATGTAAATAATTTTTATTTTAAAATATTTTATTCATCTAGTTCAAATTTTTCAAATGTATCAAAATTTTCAAATTTTTCAAAATTTTCAAAATTTTCAATTTTCATTTTTCAAATATTTCAAATCTTCCAAATTTTTCAAAATTTTTTTTTCCTAAATTTTCAAATTTGTTAAATCATTCAAAATTTTTAATTTTCATATTTTTCAAATTTATCAAATTTTTCAATTTTTCAAATTTTTCAAATTTTTTCATTTATCAAATTCTTTAAATTTTATCAAATTTTTCAAATAATATTTCAAATCTTTCAGATTTTTCAAAATTTTCTTTATCCCAATTTTTCAAAATTTTCAAATTTTTAAAATAATTCAATTTTTTCAAAATTTTCAAATTTTTCAAATCTTCAAATCTTTTCAAATTTTTCAAATTTTTCAAAATTTATAACATTTTTCAAATTTTTCAAAATTTATAACATTTTTCAAATTTTTCAAATAACTTTTCAAATCTTTCAAAATTTTCTTTTTCCTAATTTTTAAAATAATTAAAATTCTTCAAAATTTTCAATTTTCATTTTTCAAATATTTCAAATTTCAAAATTTTTTTTTTCCTAATTTTTCAAATTTGTAAAATAATTCAAAATTTTCAATTTTCATATTTTTCAGTTTTCAATTTTTCAAATTTTTCCAATTTTTTCAAATTTATCAAATTCTTTATATTTTATCAAATTTTTCAAATAGTATTTCAAATCTTTCAAAATTTTCAAATTTTTAAAATAATTCAAAATTTTCAATTTTTATGTTTTTCAAATTCTTTAAATTTTTCAACTTATCTAATTTTTTCAAATTTTTCCAAATTTTTCAAAATTTTCTTTTCATAAATTTTCAAATTTGTAAAATAATTCAAAATTTCTAATTTTCATATTTTTCAAATTTATCAAATTTTTCAATTTTTCAAATTTTTCAAATTTTTCAAAATTTTGTTTATCCTAATTTTTAAAATTTTCAATTTTCATGTTTTTCAAATCCTTTAAATTTTTCAAATCATCTAATTTTGTCAAATTTTTCAAAATTTATCACATTTTTTAAATTATATCAAATTTTTCAAAATTTTCTTTTTCTTAATTTTTCAAATTTTTAAAATAATTCAAATTATTCAAATTTATCAAAATTTTCTGTTCCTAATATTTCAAAATTTTCAAATTTTTAAAATAATTCAAAATTTTCAATTTTCACATTTTTTTAATTTTTTCAAATTTTTCAAAATTTTAATTTTTCAAATTTTACAAAATTTTCAAATTCTTCAAATCTTCCAAAATTTTCACAATTTTCTTTTGCTTAATTTTTCTGAATTTTTGAATTTTGTAAATTTTCAAATATTTCTTTTTTTTTCCATTTTATTCCTTTTTTTCCTTTTTTTCTCATTTTCTCTTTTATCCTCTTTTTGTTTCTTCCCATTTCTTCAAAATTTGAAAATTTTGAAAAATTGGAAAACTGAAAAATTTTAAAATTGAAAAAAATGGAAATAAATAAATTTTCTAATTTTTCAATTATTTTAAATTCTTCAAATATTTCATATTTCAAATAAATTCAAGTTTTTCCAATAATTTTTCAAATTGCTCAAATTCAAAATTGTGAATTCGTAAAGTTTTTAAGATATATATAATATTATTTTTTTTAATACCTTACTTATTCTTTTAATGATTACAGAATACTAAATAGTAAAGTTCTTCAATAATATTTAATGCAAAATAATTTTATAACACACGTCAAAAATTGTGAGTATATTCATTCAAAAGTTAATAACATTTTGTAAATTCTTATCTCCCTCGAGTCACTAACACTAAAGTTGTAAATAGTGGAATTAAAGTTAACTAAATTTAATTAATCTTATATCCGGAGTATAGAACTAGTTTTATTTCACATCAATAATTTACAAGGTTACAACATTAAAATTTACACTTTATAAACAAAGACCTGTGTGATTAACTGTGATTTATTAATTAGTACGTTAACAATTTATAAGAAAACCAAAGTAATGTACGAAATGGCGAAAGCTTTATTGGCATTAAGATTAAAGTACCGTACGGTACAAATCTAGTGAAACAACTTCACCCCGACCTCAAATCCGATTAGATTCGGGTCAAATATGTTCCGTTTTTGTCCCGTCATGTAAATTAAAAATAAATTAAATCAAACGCCACCGATAACAGACAACAGACAACCGAACCGATGGCAATTCTCCCCTTTTCGTAGCCACTTTATTTGATTTAGTGCCGCTATCTAGCCGGAATCAAGTCGGAATGTCCGCAAAACAAGGACACCCCGCGGCCCCTCATCAACCACCCCGTCCACCCCCGGGAATTTGTCACTCGCATAATCACAACTATTAACTTTTCGAGGCACTAATGTCCGCCGGATTGTTCGCCCGAAATGAAATGCATCCCGATCCCGTGTTTATTATTCGGCGTGTCGCGAGGGGTTGGGGATCTGGGTCAGGTCCGTTTCGGCAGCGGTTTTTGCCACACGTCGCCGTGCCTAAGAGCCGAGGACAATGCCGCCCCCGTCCGCCGCCGCCCCCTTGGCCTTGCGCCACCGCTTAAAATATGTTTCGGATGTTAATTATTTCGCTGGCCGGCTGATTAATTAGTTTCGCACGATTATTAATTTACGGTGCGTCTCGGCGATTGGTGACACGGCCTGTTTAATTTCCAACCGAGGCGGAAACGCTCATAATTAACATGTCTATTACTGACGCGTGTTTCGCCGCACAAGTTTAATATTTCGGACGGTTTGGTGCGGTGTTTTCTGGGAAAGTTTATTCCTGGATCTTTTGTTTTACGTTCATGACGTATTTATTTCGTGTCAATGGTTATTAATATTTTCTAAATTTAAAAGTTTGTTTTTCGAAGTTTCTATCATTTTTAATACCAAAGAAATTTGTTATGGAATTTCACAGGAAATAATTACGAATTCACATTACTAATTGTTTTTTGATGTTTGACGTATTTTTATTTTGAAACGTTCATTTTTATGTGAAATAATTTTATTTCAAAGTTTAGATTTCTTTAGAAAAATCATTGATATTTAAATTTTTTATTTTTATTTTATATTTATCCTTTTGATACAAAATAAACTAATTACTGATTTCGACTGAAAATAGTTCAGATTACTAAATACTTAAATTTATAAAACTTCTCTCATTTAATACATAATAATTTTATTACAGATGTTAAAATTGTGACCAACTTATAAAATGTCAAAACTTAATAATTTTACCATATTCTAATTCTAATTTAATTCTAAAATTTTCGGTCATCATATATGTACAATAAATATACGTATTACAGATTTTTTAGAAAATACTTTGGAATTCTAAGTAATCTTATAACCAAATTATTGGGATCATTTTTATTTTAAAACATTTTAATCCTTTTAATGATCACACAGAAAATACTTTCTACAGCATTTGACTACTTAAATTCATTATTTTTAATTTAATTTAATTTATTAAAAATTGTGACAAGTTTATTGTTATCAAGAATTTATAATCTTAACATGATCCAAATTTTTAAAATTATTTTAAACATTTACTGTTAATATAAATTATATATAGTAAGTTAATTTGGAAAATACTTATAATCTTAAGACTTTTTCAGTATAAAATATTTTTATTTGAAATCATTTTATTAATAATATATAATATAATAAATTTATTAGCAATTTAGTTATAATTGTAACTTATTTATTATAGATTTTTATACAAAAATACTTTAAAATTCTTATTACTAAAATTCTTCAAATTCTTTATATATACATCATTTTTTTTAAACATTTTTTTGATCCTTTTAATGATCACAAGGAAAACACCTCAGCATACTGAATACTTAAATTCTTTATTTTTAATATAATTTAATAAAAATTGTAACTTATTTATAATAGATATTCATAGAAAATACTTTAAAATCCTTATTACTAGAATTCTTCAAATTCTTGACATACACATCATTCTTATTTTAAAACATTTTATTCTTCCATTTAATAATCACAAAGAAAATACTTCAGAATACTGAATATTTAACTTCTTTATTTTTAATATCTTGTTTAATGAGTAATAATTTTTTTACAAATGTGACACATTTATTATATGCCAAAGCATAATTAATAATCTTAACATTTTATAATTTTTTTAAAGTTTATTTTAAATCTTTTTTTTTTAATTATAAATATATAATATATGTTATAGGTTATAATATATGTTATAGGTTATAATATACATTATAGGTTGGAAAATATTTAGGAATTCTAAATTCTTTTAATTTTAAGATTTTTTAGTATAAAATATTTTTAGTTTAAAATATTTTATGAACAATTTTTCATGAGAAAATGAATTTATTGAAGTATTGTTAAATTGATGACAAATTTGTTATAGATTTAGAATTCGTAATACTAAAATTCTTCAAATTCTTAAGGTATGCATCATTTTTATTTTATAACATTTTATTCATTATTTTAATGATCAGAAGACAAAGTTGACTTGAAAAATACTTATAATCTTAAGACATTAAAATCCTTAGAGTATACACCAGTTTTATTTTCAATTTTAATAAATATTTTAAATATAATTTTTATTATAATTTATTATAATGTATTAAAATTGACAAAAACAATTTTATTATATGTTAAAACTTAATTTTTATATTTTCGATAATTAGTTTATGTTAAATACTTTTGTTATTATAAATATAAATTATAGGTTAATTTATAAAATACTTAGGAATTCTAAATACTTAGTTCTTGGAGATTATTTCACTTTAAAATAATTTTATTTTAACATATTTTATTAATAATTTTCCATGGAATAATAAATTTATTGGCAATTTTGTTAAAATTGTGACTTTGTATTATGTACTATGTATTATGTATTATGTATTATGTATTATGTATTATGTATTATGTATTATGTATTATGTATTATGTATTATGTATTATGTATTATGTATTATGTATTATGTATTATGTATTATGTATTATGTATTATGTATTATGTATTATGTATTATGTATTATGTATTATGTATTATGTATTATGTATTATGTATTATGTATTATGTATTATGTATTATGTATTATGTATTATGTATTATGTATTATGTATTATGTATTATGTATTATGTATTATGTATTATGTATTATGTATTATGTATTATGTATTATGTATTATGTATTATGTATTATGTATTATGTATTATGTATTATGTATTATGTATTATGTATTATGTATTATGTATTATGTATTATGTATTATGTATTATGTATTATGTATTATGTATTATGTATTATGTATTATGTATTATGTATTATGTATTATGTATTATGTATTATGTATTATGTATTATGTATTATGTATTTATTATATAAACTTGAAAAATATTTATGAATTCTAAATACTTAATAATTTTAAGACTTTTTTAGCATAAACTATTTTTATTTTAAAACATTTTATTAATAATTTTTGATAAGAAAAAAATTTGTTGGAAATTTTGATAAACTGGTGACAAATTTAGAATTCTTAATACTAAAATCCTTCAATTTTATTTTACTCATCCTTTCAATGATCACAAGGAAAATTCTTTAGAATACTGAATACTTTCTTCATTTTCATTAATCTTATTTAATGAGAAATAATTTTATAATAAATGTAAAATTTTCTAAATATATAAGTTTATTTTAAATTATGTCATAAATTATATATCATAAGTTAACTTGGAACATGAATTCTAAATACTTATAATCTTAAGACGTTTTCAGTTTAAAAAAATATATATTTTAAAACATATTATTAATTAATTTTGATGGGATAATGAGTTTATTAGAGATTTTGTCAAAATTGTAACAAATTTATTATAGATTTTCATAAAAAATACTTTAGAATACTTTTTTTTAACCTTTTAAAATATTTAATTATTAAATTAATTTAAATTATTATGTCACATTATTATGATACATAATATCTTTTGTCGCTAAATATATTTACTAGACTTTCTCATTGAAAATACTTCAGAGTACTGAATACTTAAATTTTTAAAATTTTATTAATCACATATAATTTGAAATAATTTTATTACAGATGTTAAAATTATTAAGAATTCAAGTCAAATTAAATAATCTTAATATTTTCTAAATTTATAATATTATTTATAAACCTTTGGATCTCCTTTGGATAATATTTGAGGTATACAGGAATTTTTAAATATTTTATTCAAATTTTGATAAATAAACACGTTGATAAGTTTAGATGTTTATTATTCTTTCTGGAAACTTGATTAGTTTGATTGAGTCGTTTTGTTACGTAACTCCCAAGCGATAATAACAATTTAACTCCAGTCCAATTATAATATATTAGCCAATAATTCATTAACGACACGAGATAATTAATTGTCATCTGTTAAATACCAAATGTTTAGCATGAATTAATTTACAACCCCCAGTCCATTGATCAGAAGATCTCCGCATTAAACGTCTTGTATCAACACATCGTCAACGTTTCCCCAACGTCTCCACCCTTGTTTTTACAATAACTATACGTTGTTTAATTACAGTTTTAATTAAAGGCGACGGGTGAGAGGCACGTACCTTTATTAAATTCGTATATAACATCAACAACTGCACCTTCGGCAGTATTTCTTATCGGGCGGCCGACCGTTGAAAGCTCAGTATTTTTAAAAGTCAGTATTTTATCAAAATGGGCCCTTATATTTCCAGGCGGCGTATGAAGTGTCGGACTATAATTTTTGTGTACGTGCGAGAGCCGCCGCTCCTTTTCTATTAAGGCCCCCCCGCTTTGTGTTATTCTTTCGCGGAACGGCGCCACTGAAATATTCAGATTGTAATTAGTTTCTTATTTCCCGCGACTCGCGGCTTCGGGCGCCTCCTCCCCAAACGCCGTTCACTCGAATGCGGCTGCATTTTAATGACGGCCGCACAAATGGGGAAAAAATTGGCCGGGCACGGATGTGTGCGGCTTAAACGGTCAAAAATCCGTAACAAACATCACGTGCTTAAATTTTATTCCGGTCACAATTGGCCCGGACCGTTTTTCTTCTGCCCACTCGTCGATGTGGAGTTCTCGGGCCGGTAATAAAACCGACGGCCACTTCTATTATCGCATGTAACAAAAGACAATCGCGAGAGTATCTCGCCATTTAATACTTTATAAATATCTATAAGGGCCTTTTTTATGGGCTCGTCGACTTTGATGTCCTGATGTAAGGGTTTTTGTTCTGATTTACTTGGTGTGCTTCTGTTAAATTCAACACGGTCAACACTCAGATTCTGTTCATAAAACGTATTTTTATTTGAGGGAAAATGTACGTTTATTTATGAAGTTTATTGGGTTCAACAAACTTATCCGAAAATGTAAACATAATTAACAGAAGCAAGATTTATATCGTTTTAATTATGTGGAGGTAGAAAAGGTGTACTGAACTTCTCTGGTCACATAAACAGTCAATGAATACTGAAGCTGTTATTGGACTGTCGAAAAAATGTTTATTTTAAAAACATAAATGCTATTTCTGAAATACTTAATTGTATTTCAATTGTGTGAAGTTCAAATCACTTTCAACTTCGTGACGTTTAAAAGGGAAACAGGAAAAATGAAAAAAATGTGAAAAATTTGAAAATGAAAAGTTTAAGAGATTGGAGCAATTTAAGAAATTTGAAAAATTTAAAAATTTTGAGAAATTTGAAGAATTTGAAAAATTTGAAAAAATTTAACAAATTTAAAATTTTTAAAAATTTGAAAGATTTTAAAATTAAAAAAAAAAACAGAAAAAGTGTGAAAAATAATTTGAAATTTTCAAGAAATTTAAGCATTTAAGTTTGAAAAATCAGAAAAAAGAAATTTGAGCATTTAAAAAATTTAAAAAATCAGAAAAAAGAAAATTTTGAAAAATTTGCGAAATTTGAAGAATTTGGAAAATTAAAAAATTTTGAAAAATTTGAATAATTTGAAAAACTTTAAAAATTTGGAAAATTTAAAAAATAAGGGAAACAGGAAAAAGGGAGAAAAGGTGAAAAATTTGAATAATTTGAAAAATTTAAGAAATTTGATAAATTCAAGAAATTTGAAAAAAAAAAAATTTTGAAAAAATTTAAACAATCTAAGAATTTTAAAAATATTAAAAATTATTTTGAAAATTTTAAAAACTAATAATTTTAAAAAATTTGAGAAATTTTAAGAATTTAGAAAATTTAAAAAATTTTAAAAATATGGGAAATAGGAAAAGAAAATAATTTGAAAAATTTACGAAATTTGAGCATTTAAGAAATTTGAAAAATCGGAAAAAAAAAGTTTTGAAAAATTTGAGAAATTTGAAAAATTTAAAAAAATTAAAAATCAGAAAAAAAAAATATTCAAAAATTTAAAAATTTTAAGAACTAAAAATTTTAAAAATTATTTTGAAAAATTTAAAAACTAAAAATTTTAAAAATTTTAGAAACTAAGAATTTTAATCATTTTAAAAATTTTAAAAATAAGAGAAACAGGAAAAAAGGTGAAAAATTTGCAAAATTAGAAGAAATAATTTGAAAAATTTGTGAAATTTGAGCATTTAAAAATTTTAAATAATCAGAAAAAAGAAAATTTTGAAAAAATTGCGAAATTTGAAGAATTTGGAAAATTTAAAAATTTTGAATAATTTGAAAAATTTAAGAAATTTGACAAATTCAAGAAATTTGAAAAATCAAATATTTTGAAAAAATTTATAAATTCTAAGAATTTTAAAAATATTAAAAATTATTTTGAAAATTTTAAATACTAATAATTTTAAAAAAATATTAAAAATTTGAGAAATTTTAAAAATTTAGAAAATTTTAAAAATATGGGAAACAGAAAATAGGAGAGAAAATAATTTAAAAAAGTTACGAATTTTCAGCATTTAAGAAATTTGAAAAATCAGAAAAAATTTTAAAAAATATTTTGAAAAATTTAAAAACCAAAAATTTTAGAAACTAAGAATTTTAATCATTTTAAAAATTTGAAAAATTTTAAAAATAAGAGAAACAGGAAAAAAGGTGAAAAATTTGAATAATCTGAAAAATTTGCACAATTAGAGAAACTTGAAGAATTTGAAAAATATGGAAAATTTTAAATTTCGGAAAAATAGAAAAATTTCGAAATTTTGAAAGATTTGGAAAATTTGGAAAATTTGAAAAATTTGGAAAATATGAAAAATTTAAAAGGTAAAAACTGAAAAAAACGGGAAAATAGAATGGGAAAAACGAGAAAAAAGGTGAAAAATTTGAATAATTTGAAAATTTTAAGAAATTTGAAAAATAAAATAGAAAAATTTGATTGAAAAATAAGGAAAACAGGAAAAAGGGACAAAAGGAGAAAAATTTAAAGAATTTTAAAAATCAAAAAAAGTAAAATTTTGAAAATTTTGAAAAAATATAAAATTAAAAAATTTCAAAAATGTGAAAACTTTCAAAAATTGAAAATAATTGAAAAAATTGAAGAAATTGGAAAATTTGGTAAATTTGAAGAATTTGAAAATTTTGAAAAATTGGAAAAATGTGAAAATTTTGATAAATTAGAAGAAAAAAAACTTTGGAAATATTAAAAATTTTGGAAATTTTAAAAATTTTAGATATTTAAAAAAGATTTTAAAAATTTTAAAAATAATTTTAAAAATTTAAAAAATAGTTCCACCTCCTTTTCTTGTGAAAATAAATCTTATTTGGACCTTACCATTAACGTACAGGTTTTTGTGTAGTTTGTAACTAGTTAAGATTAAAGGGATTAAGAACATCCTTTTTCTTACTTTTAAAGTTTCTCCTGAATATGTAACAAAGGACAAGTCTGAAAAATATTTTTAATAAAGGGAAATATACGGATATTTATAGATTTTATTCGGTTCAACAAACTTTTCCGAAAACGTAAACATAATTGTCATTCATTGAATGAAAAAAAGTTATGTTGAACTTCTCACATAATACATACAGTCAATGCAATGACCTTGTTTACGAGTTCTAAAACTTTAATTGGACTGACAAAAAGAAACTTTATTTTAAAATCATAAAACTTGTAAAATACTTCATTAAATTTAAAATTTGTTCAGCTTCAATTTTGGTGAACTTAAAAAATGTAGAGGAAACTGAGTATCTTGAAGTCATCTTGGACTCAAAACTTATTTGGTATCACTATGCTAGAGGGAAATCTGGGAATGACATCAAAATAGTTTTACCTCCATCCAAGTCATATTAAATATGAGTTAAGTTTGAAAGGAACAAGGACATGCATCAACTTTTAAAGCCTCATTCAAGAGTATCCCGAAACGTATTTTTACTAAGACGAAAAATGAATATTAAAAATCTAATTGGACTGATGAAAAACAGTTTATTTTGAATATATAAAAGCTACTTCTAATGCTCACTTTAAATTTACTTAATTACCTCCCCAACGTGCCGAGTTCAATTCAGCTTCGACCTCGTGGCTTTTAAAACGTGCAGCGGAGAATCCGACTTGGTTTTGTGTTCGCCACAAGGGCAATATACTCCCCTCCTTCAGATAAAATTTGTTTTGATTATTTAATTTCATTTTCCTCCATCGTCGAATTTGTGGTTGCCTACCGTTGTGGAGTGGAGTGGAGTGGTTGAAAATTGCTTTTTCCACGGACTCACATGCCTACACTTCCTTCGATGCCGACATCAAAAAATGAAAGCGGGTTTTCGCATACGCGGGATCCGAAATGGGAAATACAAACGCGGTTTAATAAAATTGGTCGGGCATGCGGGGGCCCACGATAATTGCGTTTATGGGGAGCGGGTAAGGGTAGGTGAGCGGATTTTTACAGTTTTATGGCAATTTTTTTTTTGTCGCACGTCAAAAGACTTTAATTTCCAACTTCTGCTGACTTCTGTCTGTTATTTTTTCTTTGCACTTGAGAAAAAATGAAAACTTTAATTAATAATAAAAATTGGTCGTAACCATCTTTGATGAGCATTTGGATTGATGCATCACGTGGAAGTTGAAAATTACCCAGATAAGTGCCAAGTAATAAACTTCCAGAGGCGCAGGTTGAATATTCCTGATGACGTAATTTTGATGGGGATGAAATTGAATGATCCAAACAAGCCAAATAAGTTAGTGTTATCCTTGATTCGGAGTTTGTTTGGCATCAGTAAATAGAGTCTGTAACATCCAAGGAGAAGAACGTTATAAGGAAATTATACTTCCAGCTAACTTACGACTCCTCCCTTTGGAGATAAACATGTAAGACTTGAAACTGTCGAGAATGGCATACATCAATAATACTAAAGTGCATTTCAATGAAGTAATTACAAATTCCGTTCTTTTATGATCCGGAAGAGAACAATCGGAGTGTATCATCGTCGTTCCAGCAACCTGAACACATTATTATACATCTTTAACTGTACGCATTATTTTTTCATTTATTTATACAGGGTGATCAGCCTGACTTTATGAAAAATAAAAAAGCTATTGATTTGAAATTTTTATATCAAGTACGAGTATAAGTTAAAAATTAGTTTATAAATTGCCATTATAGCGATTTTTCGTCATATTAGACAATTTGTCATTTGATCATAAGGTAATTTGATCATTTGGAAATTTTAGTAAATATATATTTTTAGTAACTTTTTTAGATTGTAGAAAATTTTTACATTTTTGGTCATTTTTAGTAATTTTTTAAATTCATAGTGATTTTTACATTTTTTTGTAATTTTAGTTATAATTTATTTACTCGAAAAAATCACTGAAGATGTGATTCCTCCAAATCCTTAAATAACTTTAATTTTTTCAATTCCATAACTTTCCAAACTTATTATAGAAAATTTATAGTTTTAAATATTAGTCATAAAGTAATTCGGTCATTAGGTAATTCGGTCATTAAGTAATTTGGTTACTAACTAATTCAGTATTTGGATCATTTCGGTCATTAGGTAGTTTGATTATTAGGTTATTCGGACATTGGATAATTCGGTCATTAAACAATTTGGTTCTTAAGTCAATAGGTAATTAGGTCATTTTGTCACTAAGCAATTAGGTAATTTGGTCATTAAGTAATTTGCTCATAAGATAGTTCGATCATTAGGTAATTTGGTCATTAAGTAATTCAGTCATTAGGTCATTGGTTCACCAGGTAATTCAGTAGTTAGGTCATTTTGTCATTAGGTAATTTGATTTTAAATTTCGGAAAAATTGAAAAATTTGGAAGATTTTAAAAATTTGGAAAATTTGAAAAATTTGGAAAATTTGAAAAATTTGGAAAATTTGAAAAATTTGGAAAATTTGAAAAATTTGGAAAATTTGAAAAATTTGGGAAATTTGAAAAATTTGGAAAATTTGAAAAATTTGGAAAATTTGAAAAATTTGGAAAATTTGAAAAATTTGGAAAATTTGAAAAATTTGGAAAATTTGAAAAATTTGGAAAATTTGAAAAATTTGGAAAATTTGAAAAATTTGGAAAATTTGAAAAATTTGGAAAATTTGGAAAATTTGAAAAATTTGGAAAATTTGGAAAATTTGGAAAATTTGAAAAATTTGGAAAATTTGGAAAATTTGGAAAATTTGGAAAATTTGGAAAATTTGAAAAATTTGAATAATTTGGAAAATTTGAAAAATTTGGAAAATTTGGAAAATTTGAAAAATTTGGAAAATTGAAAATTTTGACGAATTTGGACATTAGGTAATTAGGTCATTTTGTCACTAAGTAATTAGGTAATTCGGTTATTAGGTAATTTGATCATTATGTAAGTTGATCATTATGTAATTTGATCATTAGAGAATTGAATCATTAGGTAATCGGTCATTAAATAATTTAGGTAATTTGGTCAGTTCCTTCAAAAAAAAATAAGGTGAAAAATTTGAATATTTTGAAAAATTTGCAAAATTAGAAATTTGAAAAATTTGAAGAATTTTAAATTTCACAAAAATTGGAAAATTTGAAGAATTTGAAAAATTTGAAAAATTTTAAGAATTTGGAAAATTTTAATTATTTTAAGAATTTGAAAATTTTGAAGAATTTGGAAAATTTGAAAATTTTGAAGAATTTGGAAAATTTGAAAATTTTGAAGAATTTGGAAAATTTGAAAATTTTGAAGAATTTGGAAAATTTGAAAATTTTGAAGAATTTGGAAAATTTGAAAATTTTGAAGAATTTGGAAAATTTGAAAATTTTGAAGAATTTGGAAAATATGAAAATTTTGAAGAATTGAAAATTGAAAATATGAAAAGTTTAAAAAAAAATTGAAAATTTGAAAAGGAAAAAAAATGTAAAAAAGAGGAAAATACAAAAGGAAAAACGAGAAAAAAGGTGAAAAATTTAAGAAATTTGAAAAATTTAAGAAATCAGAAAACAGAAAAATTTTAAAAAATTTGAAAAATGTGAAATTGAAAAATTTGAAAAATGTGAAAGTTTTGTAAAATTGGAAATAATGAAAAATTTGAAGAATTTGGACATTAGGTAATTTGGCCTTTAAGTTAATAGGTAATTAGGTAATTTGATCATTATGTAATTTGATCATTAGAGAATTGAATCATTAGGTAATATGGTCATTAACTAATTTAGTCATTGGGTAATTTGGTCAGTTCAAACAAAAAATAATTTTTGCAATTATTGACAAATATTTTCTATTTAATCAGCCGATAATTGGACATGAGGTAATATGGTCATTAGATAATTCATAATCATTAAGTAATTTGGGCACTAAGTAATTCGGTAATTAGGTCATTTGGCCATTAAGTTATTCGGTCATTAGATAGTTTGATCATTAGATAATACTGTCATTAGATAATTTTTCATAAGACAATTTGGCCATTACGTAATTTGTTCATAAGGCAATTCGGTCATTAAATAATTTGCTCATTAAATAATTCGGTCATTTGGTTATTAGGTCTTTCGATCACCACATAATTCAGTAATTAGAACATTTTGTCATTAGATCATTTGGTCATTTGGTAATTTGGTCATAAGGTAATTCGGTCATTAGGTACTTTGAATGAGTATATTTCCGTCCTCAGTAAACTTCTAAAGAATAAGTTAAATAAATCATCCTATCAGACTTCTGATTATCAAAATCAATATTTCTTGACCTTTACCTTCACTCAATTAAAATTGATAATTTAAAAGAAAAAATATAATTTAAACGTATGTTAATTAAAATCTATTAAAGTCGAAAATTCAATTATTGAAAGTCCTCCAACATTAACCGAATCTGACCCAGTCTGAACAAAAACACTCGAGACAAGTGCACAATACAATCGGACGATTCGAATATTGTTCAGTGTATCAATCCGACAGATCTGAATCAAATTTTGTAAAAAGGGAGAATTGCCACTTATTGGATTCCACTCGAGTTTCACCTCAGCTGCGCTCCGCTGCCAAAGAATTTTTGCTGACAGTTTAAAAACGAATTAAGATATTGATTTAAAATAGTTCACATGGAAACCGAAATGGATATTTAAACCGTTTCATGAGATACTGATGCGGATCAATTAATTCCGCCCGGGTTGAACATTCAAAAATATGCAGATTTACTGTATTAACCCTCGGCGATCTTAAAGCCGCACATCTTGTTAGTGCATCTACATTGTGCGTAAAATCTGCGATCGGCCGTTATTAAAGCGAGACAGTGGCGGTTAATCAAAGTTTGGCTCCGGAAAGTAGCTGTTGGAAAGATTAGGTTGGTGAACTTGGCAAACATGTCATCGACATCCAATAAAGTATCCAGTCGACGAAGTATTAAACTGGGGACTAAACTGAGCAGTAATGCATCAACATCATCCATAATGTAAGGAACTTTAATGGGTTTACGCGATGTTTTATGTACAGGACCGGATGTTCGGTAGGCACGGCGAAATATTTCAAATTTTGCGCTGCCGATAGAGCGGCGCACACACGCCATTTGACCTTTTATAACACAATACGGCGGGGTGGCTGATGTACGAGGACAGATTACGGGTCGTTTCTTATCGGCCGTTTTGAGGCGGCGACGTGTAAATCAGGTGGACGGGGCGACGACTTGAAAAAATGACCGACTTCGTGAATGTGAACGATCGAGAAGTTTATTTTTTGGGCACATTTGCGTCTTGTGAGGATTAGGGTTAAATAAAGAGACGGAAAAATATGTTTGTTTATTAGTGAGAAACAGTGGCACATCGTTTAATAATTCTTTAACTTTACGCCTAGATTAAGTATCCCCTGAAATGAGTATATATCAAATTTCATTAAAAATATACATATTCAAAATTCTTGGGAAAAATTTAATCTAACAGAATATTCCAAAATTCTTGAGAAATATGATTTGTGCTATTTTTGACAGTTTATTTTATGGACTACATGATTAAAAAAATAAATTCATGAAAATAAGATTATTTTAAATATTTACACAGAATTGAATATACATATTTTTTATGAAATTGGGTATATACCAATCCATTATGTATTTATAATTGTATATAGAATTTTAAAATAAAAAAATTACAATATGCCTCTTTGAAAATAAAAAAAGTTTAGATTAAACATCCCCTGACATGAGTATATACCAAATTTCATTAAAAATATGCATATTCAAAATTCTTGGGAAAAATTTAATCTAACAGAATATTCCAAAATTCTTAAAAAATATGATTTGTGCTATTTTTGACAGTTTATTCTATGGACTACTTGATTAAAAAAATAAATTCATGAAAATAAGATTATTTTAAATATTTACACAGAATGGAATATGCATATTTTTTATGAAATTGGAATATGCATATTCAAAATTCTTTGGAAAAATTTAATCTAACAGAATATTCCAAAATTCTTGAAAAATATGATTTGTGCTATTTTTGACAGTTTATTCTATGGACTACTTGATTAAAAAAATAAATTCATGAAAATAAGATTATTTTAAATATTTACCCATAATGGAATAAGCATATTTTTTATGAAATTGGGTATATACCAATCCATTGTGTATTTATAATTATATACAGAATTTTAAAATGAAAAAATTACAATATGTCTCTTTGAAAATAAAAAAAAAGTTTAGACTAAACATCCCCTGAAATGAGTATATACCAAATTTCATTAAAAATATGCATATTCAAAATTCTTTGGAAAAATTTAATCTAACAGAATATTCCAAAATTCTTGAAAATATGATTTGTGCTATTTTTGACAGTTTATTCTATGGACTACTTGATTAAAAAAATAAATTCATGAAAATAAGATTATTTTAAATATTTACACATAATGGAATAAGCATATTTTTTATGAAATTGGGTATATACCAATCCATTGTGTATTTATAATTATATACAGAATTTTAAAATGAAAAAATTACAATATGTCTCTTTGAAAATAAAAAAAAAGTTTAGACTAAACATCCCCTGAAATGAGTATATACCAAATTCCATTAAAAATATGCATATTCAAAATTCTTGGGAAAAATTTAATCTAACAGAATATTCCAAAATTCTTGAAAAATATGATTTGTGCTATTTTTGACAGTTTATTCTACGGACTACTTGATTAAAAAAATAAATTCATGAAAATAAGATTATTTTAAATATTTACACAGAATGGAATATGCATATTTTTTATGAAATTGGAATATGCATATTCAAAATTCTTTGGAAAAATTTAATCTAACAGAATATTCCAAAATTCTTGAAAAATATGATTTGTGCTATTTTTGACAGTTTATTCTATGGACTAATTGATTAAAAAAATAAATTCATGAAAATAAGATTTTAAATATTTACACAGAATGGAATATGCATATTTTTTATGAAATTGGGTACATACCAATCCATTGTGTATTTATAATTATATATAGAACTTTAAAATGAAAAAATTACAATATGCCTCTTTGAAAATAAAAAAAAAGTTTAGACTAAACATCCCCTGAAATGAGTATGTACCAAATTTCATTAAAAATATGCATATTCAAAATTCTTTGGAAAAATTTAATCTAACAGAATATTCCAAAATTCTTGAAAAATATGATTTGTGCTATTTTTGACAGTTTATTCTATGGACTACTTGATTAAAAAAATAAATTCATGAAAATAAGATTATTTTAAATATTTTACACATAATGGAATAAGCATATTTTTTATGAAATTGGGTATATACCAATCCATTGTGTATTTATAATTATATACAAAATTTTAAAATGAAAAAATTACAATATGTCTCTTTGAAAATAAAAAAAAAGTTTAGACTAAACATCCCCTGAAATGAGTATATACCAAATTTCATTAAAAATATGCATATTCAAAATTCTTTGGAAAAATTTAATCTAACAGAATATTCCAAAATTCTTGAAAAATATGATTTGTGCTATTTTTGACAGTTTATTCTATGGACTACTTGATTAAAAAAATAAATTCATGAAAATAAGATTATTTTAAATATTTACACAGAATGGAATATGCATATTTTTTATGAAATTGGGTATATACCAATCCATTGTGTATTTATAATTAAATATAGAATTTTAAAATGAAAAAATTACAATATGCCTCTTTGAAAATAAAAAAAAAGTTTAGACTAAACATCCCCAGAAATGAGTATATATCAAATTTCATTAAAAATATGCATATTCAAAATTCTTGGGAAAAATTTAATCTAACAGAATATTCCAAAATTCTTGAAAAATATGATTTGTGATATTTTTGACAGTTTATTCTATGGACTACTTGATTAAAAAAATAAATTCATGAAAATAAGATTATTTTAAATATTTACACATAATGGAATATGCATATTTTTTATGAAATTGGGTATATACCAATCCATTGTGTATTTATAATTATATATAGAATTTTAAAATGAAAAAATTACAATATGCCTCTTTGAAAATAAAAAAAAAAGTTTAGACTAAACATCCCCTGAAATGAGTATATACCAAATTTCATTAAAAATATGCATATTCAAAATTCTTTGGAAAAATTTAATCTAACAGAATATTCCAAAATTCTTGAAAAATATGATTTGTGCTATTTTTGACAGTTTATTCTATGGACTACTTGATTAAAAAAATAAATTCATGAAAATAAGATTATTTTAAATATTTACACAGAATGGAATATGCATATTTTTTATGAAATTGGGTATATACCAATCCATTGTGTATTTATAATTAAATATAGAATTTTAAAATGAAAAAATTACAATATGCCTCTTTGAAAATAAAAAAAAAGTTTAGACTAAACATCCCCAGAAATGAGTATATATCAAATTTCATTAAAAATATGCATATTCAAAATTCTTGGGAAAAATTTAATCTAACAGAATATTCAAAAATTCTTGAAAAATATGATTTGTGCTATTTTTGACAGTTTATTCTATGGACTACTTGATTAAAAAAATAAATTCATGAAAATAAGATTATTTTAAATATTTACACATAATGGAATATGCATATTTTTTATGAAATTGGGTATATACCAATTCATTGTGTATTTATAATTATATATAGAATTTTAAAATGAAAAAATTACAATATGCCTCTTTGAAAATAAAAAAAAAGTTTAGACTAAACATCCCCTGAAATGAGTATATACCAAATTTCATTAAAAATATGCATATTCAAAATTCTTTGGAAAAATTTAATCTAACAGAATATTCCAAAATTCTTGAAAAATATGATTTGTGCTATTTTTGACAGTTTATTCTATGGACTACTTGATTAAAAAAATAAATTCATGAAAATAAGATTATTTTAAATATTTACACAGAATGGAATATGCATATTTTTTATGAAATTGGGTATATACAAATCCATTATGTATTTATAATTATATATAGAATTTTAAAATAAAAAAAATTACAATATGCCTCTTTGAAAATAAAAAAAAAGTTTAGACTAAACATCCCCTGAAATGAGTATATACCAAATTTCATTAAAAATATACATATTCAAAATTCTTTGGAAAGATTTAATCTAACAGAATATTCCAATATTTTTGAAAAATATGATTTGTGCTATTTTTGACAGTTTATTCTATGGCCTACTTGATTAAAAAAATAAATTCATGAAAATAAGATTATTTTAAATATTTACACATAATGGAATAAGCATATTTTTTATGAAATTGGGTATATACCAATCCATTGTGTATTTATAATTATATACAGAATTTTAAAATGAAAAAATTACAATATGTCTCTTTGAAAATAAAAAAAAAGTTTAGACTAAACATCCCCTGAAATGAGTATATACCAAATTTTATTAAAAATATGCATATTCAAAATTCTTGGGAAAAATTTAATCTAACAGAATATTCCAAAATTCTTGAAAAATATGATTTGTGCTATTTTTGACAGTTTATTCTATGGACTACTTGATTAAAAAAATAAATTCATGAAAATAAGATTATTTTAAATATTTACACATAATGGAATATGCATATTTTTTATGAAATTGGGTATATACCAATCCATTATGTATTTATAATTATATATAGAATTTTAAAATAAAAAAAATTACAATATGCCTCTTTGAAAATAAAAAAAAAAGTTTAGACTAAACATCCCCTGAAATGAGTATATACCAAATTTAATTAAAAATATACATATTCAAAATTCTTTGGAAAGATTTAATCTAACAGAATATTCCTATATTTTTGAAAAATATGATTTGTGCTATTTTTGACAGTTTATTCTATGAACTATTTGATTAAGAAAATAAATTCATGAAATTAAGATTATTTTAAATATTTTCACAGAATTCAATATGCATATTTTTCTTATGAAATTGAGTATATACCAATCCATTGTGTATTTATAATTATATGTAGAATTTAAAAATAAAAAAATTTACAATATGTCTCTTTGAAAATAAAAACAAGTTTAGATTAGACATTCCCTGAAATGTACGAAGACGGATTACGAGTCGTTTCTTATCTGCCGTTTTGAGGCGGCGACGTGTAAATCAGGTGGACGGGGCGACGACTTAAAGAAATGACCGGCTTCGCAAATGTAAAAGATCGAGGAGAAGTTTATTTTTTGGGCTCATTTGCGTGTTGTGACGGCGCTTAGATGTTCAGGGTTGGGGTTGAATAAAGCGACGGAAAAACATGTTTGTTTATTAGTGAGAAACAGTGGCACATTGTTTAAGAATTTTAGTTGGAATAATAGGCAAAATGTGAAGGACGTCAGTGAGATTTTCCTTGGAGTTGTTTTGCATGTAACAGTGTGTTTAATGAGAAATCAATGTTTGTTGAAAGGCTTACACAGACGGGAATATTTGAGATAATTAAGCTCAAGACAAATACGTATAAATATACATGACTACTTGAACACATTGTATTTATTTTAAAACGTTTAGTACTCTTAATCTCAAACTTTTTAAATATTTGGAAGTGTCTAAATACTAGCTCAGTATAAATTTCAATATAAAATTTTATATATAAAACATAAAATTAAATGAATTTAAAATGTTTAAATACCCTCCAAATAATTAAATCTGTACCATTTTATTCATAGTTACGTGTAATATTTCGCCGGAAGTGACAATAATCTTGTTATTTTCAATAGAACACCCTGTATATTTTCGAATTTTGAAATTCTACGTGTAATTGCACTTGAAATGGTTATACCATGTCCTATACTTAATTTCATTAGTTTTTGAATTATTTTTTATGTACATATGTATTTTTATACAGTGTGGTCCATTTAAAACCTTCATAGAACTTTGTCCAATTTTAACAAACTTTTTTTTAAAATGTAAAACATAAAAATATGTACTTATAGATAAAATACTACGATGTTTGGCCCAAACTCGAAACCTACAGGGTAAATTTTTAGGTATGAAAATTGAAGAAATCATACTACCAAATTTTTATAAAAATTCTAACTTTACGCCTATATATACCAAATTTCATTAAAAAATACACATATTCAAAATTCTTTGGAAAAATTTAATCTAACAGAATATTCCAATATTCTTGAAAAATATGATTTGTGCTATTTTTTACAGTTTATTCTATGGACTACATGATTAAAAATATAAATTTATGAAAAGAATATTATTTGAAATATTTCCACAGAATTATGAATATGCATATAATATTTTGAAACTGAGTATATGTCAATCCAATTGTTAGATTTTCTATTAAAAATTTGTAATTGTAATTTCAACAATTTTCATGGCTAAAATTACCCTGTAAGTTTTGATATTAGGCCAAAAAATCTTGTCTATAAGTATATATTTTCGTGCTTTACAATTGAAAAAAAAATTTATCACAATTGGACAAAAAATACAAATTTCAAATTGGCTACATCGTAAAAATGTAAAAAATGTACTTTCCAGTACCTTTACAGACATTTTAATTCGACATTCGATTTGACAATGAAAAAAGAAATAAATCTTTTGAATTTAGATATTCATTGACAAAGAAATTGCAACTAAACAAGAGGTGTTCAAATTTAACATTGTTTTGATAAAACATGGACGGTGTAACAAAGAATAAATGATTAAAATTTGGAAATAAAATATCAAAGATTTTATTTTTTTTTATAATTTTGTTTATAATGTGTCTATCGAGGTTATTTAAACACTCCCCACAGGTTTTGCCATTGATTCAACGAGATGGTCTATTCCCTCTTGAGGCATGGTATGGGGGTGTTAAACATGGGTTAAGCATTATAATGCTGAAATAGTTGTTTAAATTTAAAAATATTACAATGCCGAACAATCCTCAAAGAACCTGTTACGGAAACGAAAACAAAAAAAAAATATATTGCAGTTATTGCGATTAATAGAGTCAAAAAGCAGTCCCAAATTTAATTTCCCCCTTTTTCCCCGTGATTCCTTGATCCACCCCGCGGAGCGACGAACGTAAAAAATCGGGTCCGTCTTGGGAGAATGATTCGGAGAGGAAAGTGGCAAAAGCAAAGGGACATTTCATTACGCCTCCGCCGACAGTTTTATTGGCTAATCCATCGGCCGGTCCGCTTAATGTCCTGGACAGTTTCTCATCCGCTGTTTAACAAGGCTTAAAGGGTTAACGGCGAAGACACTAATGTATGTGTGACGGTGCCATTGATTTTTCAGTTTATCCACTCAGAAAAAAAAATAATACTAAACAAACAAGGTGAACAATAAAGTGAAAAATTTATAATTATATATAGAATTTTAAAATAAAAAAAATTACAATATGCCTCTTTGAAAATAAAAAAAAATTAAATTAAATATCCCTGAAATGAGTATATACCAAATTTCATTAAAAATATACATATTCAAAATTCTTTGAAAAAATTTAATCTAACAGAATATTCCAATATTCTTGAAAAATATGATTTGTGCTATTTGTGACAGTTTATTTTATGAACTACTTGATTAAAAATATAAATTCATGAAAATAAGATTATTTTAAATATTTCCACAGAAGTGAATATGCATATTTTTTTATGAAATTGAGTATATACCAATCCATTGTGTATATATAATTATATATAGAATTTTGAAATAAAAAAAATTACAATATGCCTCTTTGAAAATAAAAAAAATTTAAATTAAACATCCCCTGAAATGAGTATATACCAAATTTCATTAAAAAAATTTAATCTAACAGAATATTCCAATATTCTTGAAAAATATGATTTGTGCTATTTTTGACAGTTTATTCTATGGACGACTTGATTAAAAAAATAAATTCATGAAAATAAGATTATTTTAAATATTTCCACAGAAGTGAATATGCATATTTTTTTATGAAATTGAGTATATACCAATCCATTGTGTTCTTATAATTATATGTAGAATTTTAAAATAAAAAAAATTACAATATGTCTCTTTGAAAATAAAAAAAGTTTAGATTAAACGTCCCCTGAAATGAGTATATACCAAATTTCATTAAAAATATACATATTTAAAATTTTTTGGAAAAATTTAATTTAACAGAATATTCCAATATTCTTGAAAAATATGATTTGTGCTATTTGTGACAGTTTATTTTATGGACTACTTGATTAAAAATATAAATTCATGAAAATAAGATTATTTTAAATATTTACACAGAATTGAATATGCATATTTTTTATGAAATTGGGTATATACCAATCCATTATGTATTTATAATTGTATATAGAATTTTAAAATAAAAAAAAATACAATATGCCACTTTGAAAATAAAAAAAGTTTAGATTAAACGTCCCCTGAAATGAGTATATACCAAATTTCATTAAAAATATACATATTTAAAATTTTTTGGAAAAATTTAATTTAACAGAATATTCCAATATTCTTGAAAAATATGATTTGTGCTATTTGTGATAGTTTATTTTATGAACTACTTGATTAAAAATATAAATTCATGAAAATAAGATTATTTTAAATATTTCCACAGAAGTGAATATGCATATTTTTTTATGAAATTGAGTATATACCAATCCATTGTGTATATATAATTATATATAGAATTTTGAAATAAAAAAAATTACAATATGCCTCTTTGAAAATAAAAAAAATTTAAATTAAACATCCCCTGAAATGAGTATATACCAAATTTCATTAAAAAAATTTAATCTAACAGAATATTCCAATATTCTTGAAAAATATGATTTGTGCTATTTTTGACAGTTTATTCTATGGACGACTTGATTAAAAAAATAAATTCATGAAAATAAGATTATTTTAAATATTTCCACAGAAGTGAATATGCATATTTTTTTATGAAATTGAGTATATACCAATCCATTGTGTTCTTATAATTATATGTAGAATTTTAAAATAAAAAAAATTACAATATGTCTCTTTGAAAATAAAAAAAGTTTAGATTAAACGTCCCCTGAAATGAGTATATACCAAATTTCATTAAAAATATACATATTTAAAATTTTTTGGAAAAATTTAATTTAACAGAATATTCCAATATTCTTGAAAAATATGATTTGTGCTATTTGTGACAGTTTATTTTATGGACTACTTGATTAAAAATATAAATTCATGAAAATAAGATTATTTTATATATTTACACAGAATTGAATATGCATATTTTTTATGAAATTGGGTATATACCAATCCATTATGTATTTATAATTGTATATAGAATTTTAAAATAAAAAAAAATACAATATGCCACTTTGAAAATAAAAAAAGTTTAGATTAAACGTCCCCTGAAATGAGTATATACCAAATTTCATTAAAAATATACATATTTAAAATTTTTTGGAAAAATTTAATTTAACAGAATATTCCAATATTCTTGAAAAATATGATTTGTGCTATTTGTGACAGTTTATTTTATGAACTACTTGATTAAAAATATAAATTCATGAAAATAAGATTATTTTAAATATTTCCACAGAAGTGAATATGCATATTTTTTTATGAAATTGAGTATATACCAATCCATTGTGTATATATAATTATATATAGAATTTTGAAATAAAAAAAATTACAATATGCCTCTTTGAAAATAAAAAAAATTTAAATTAAACATCCCCTGAAATGAGTATATACCAAATTTCATTAAAAAAATTTAATCTAACAGAATATTCCAATATTCTTGAAAAATATGATTTGTGCTATTTTTGACAGTTTATTCTATGGACGACTTGATTAAAAAAATAAATTCATGAAAATAAGATTATTTTAAATATTTCCACAGAAGTGAATATGCATATTTTTTTATGAAATTGAGTATATACCAATCCATTGTGTTCTTATAATTATATGTAGAATTTTAAAATAAAAAAAATTACAATATGTCTCTTTGAAAATAAAAAAAGTTTAGATTAAACGTCCCCTGAAATGAGTATATACCAAATTTCATTAAAAATATACATATTTAAAATTTTTTGGAAAAATTTAATTTAACAGAATATTCCAATATTCTTGAAAAATATGATTTGTGCTATTTGTGACAGTTTATTTTATGGACTACTTGATTAAAAATATAAATTCATGAAAATAAGATTATTTTAAATATTTACACAGAATTGAATATGCATATTTTTTATGAAATTGGGTATATACCAATCCATTATGTATTTATAATTGTATATAGAATTTTAAAATAAAAAAAAATACAATATGCCACTTTGAAAATAAAAAAAGTTTAGATTAAACGTCCCCTGAAATGAGTATATACCAAATTTCATTAAAAATATACATATTTAAAATTTTTTGGAAAAATTTAATTTAACAGAATATTCCAATATTCTTGAAAAATATGATTTGTGCTATTTGTGACAGTTTATTTTATGAACTACTTGATTAAAAATATAAATTCATGAAAATAAGATTATTTTAAATATTTCCACAGAAGTGAATATGCATATTTTTTTATGAAATTGAGTATATACCAATCCATTGTGTATATATAATTATATATAGAATTTTGAAATAAAAAAAATTACAATATGCCTCTTTGAAAATAAAAAAAATTTAAATTAAACATCCCCTGAAATGAGTATATACCAAATTTCATTAAAAAAATTTAATCTAACAGAATATTCCAATATTCTTGAAAAATATGATTTGTGCTATTTTTGACAGTTTATTCTATGGACGACTTGATTAAAAAAATAAATTCATGAAAATAAGATTATTTTAAATATTTCCACAGAAGTGAATATGCATATTTTTTTATGAAATTGAGTATATACCAATCCATTGTGTTCTTATAATTATATGTAGAATTTTAAAATAAAAAAAATTACAATATGTCTCTTTGAAAATAAAAAAAGTTTAGATTAAACGTCCCCTGAAATGAGTATATACCAAATTTCATTAAAAATATACATATTTAAAATTTTTTGGAAAAATTTAATTTAACAGAATATTCCAATATTCTTGAAAAATATGATTTGTGCTATTTGTGACAGTTTATTTTATGGACTACTTGATTAAAAATATAAATTCATGAAAATAAGATTATTTTAAATATTTACACAGAATTGAATATGCATATTTTTTATGAAATTGGGTATATACCAATCCATTATGTATTTATAATTGTATATAGAATTTTAAAATAAAAAAAAATACAATATGCCACTTTGAAAATAAAAAAAGTTTAGATTAAACGTCCCCTGAAATGAGTATATACCAAATTTCATTAAAAATATACATATTTAAAATTTTTTGGAAAAATTTAATTTAACAGAATATTCCAATATTCTTGAAAAATATGATTTGTGCTATTTGTGACAGTTTATTTTATGAACTACTTGATTAAAAATATAAATTCATGAAAATAAGATTATTTTAAATATTTCCACAGAAGTGAATATGCATATTTTTTTATGAAATTGAGTATATACCAATCCATTGTGTATATATAATTATATATAGAATTTTGAAATAAAAAAAATTACAATATGCCTCTTTGAAAATAAAAAAAATTTAAATTAAACATCCCCTGAAATGAGTATATACCAAATTTCATTAAAAAAATTTAATCTAACAGAATATTCCAATATTCTTGAAAAATATGATTTGTGCTATTTTTGACAGTTTATTCTATGGACGACTTGATTAAAAAAATAAATTCATGAAAATAAGATTATTTTAAATATTTCCACAGAAGTGAATATGCATATTTTTTTATGAAATTGAGTATATACCAATCCATTGTGTTCTTATAATTATATGTAGAATTTTAAAATAAAAAAAATTACAATATGTCTCTTTGAAAATAAAAAAAGTTTAGATTAAACGTCCCCTGAAATGAGTATATACCAAATTTCATTAAAAATATACATATTTAAAATTTTTTGGAAAAATTTAATTTAACAGAATATTCCAATATTCTTGAAAAATATGATTTGTGCTATTTGTGACAGTTTATTTTATGGACTACTTGATTAAAAATATAAATTCATGAAAATAAGATTATTTTAAATATTTACACAGAATTGAATATGCATATTTTTTATGAAATTGGGTATATACCAATCCATTATGTATTTATAATTGTATATAGAATTTTAAAATAAAAAAAAATACAATATGCCACTTTGAAAATAAAAAAAGTTTAGATTAAACGTCCCCTGAAATGAGTATATACCAAATTTCATTAAAAATATACATATTTAAAATTTTTTGGAAAAATTTAATTTAACAGAATATTCCAATATTCTTGAAAAATATGATTTGTGCTATTTGTGACAGTTTATTTTATGGACTACTTGATTAAAAATATAAATTCATGAAAATAAGATTATTTTAAATATTTCCACAGAAGTGAATATGCATATTTTTTTATGAAATTGAGTATATACCAATCCATTGTGTATATATAATTATATATAGAATTTTGAAATAAAAAAAATTACAATATGCCTCTTTGAAAATAAAAAAAATTTAAATTAAACATCCCCTGAAATGAGTATATACCAAATTTCATTAAAAAAATTTAATCTAACAGAATATTCCAATATTCTTGAAAAATATGATTTGTGCTATTTTTGACAGTTTATTCTATGGACGACTTGATTAAAAAAATAAATTCATGAAAATAAGATTATTTTAAATATTTCCACAGAAGTGAATATGCATATTTTTTTATGAAATTGAGTATATACCAATCCATTGTGTTCTTATAATTATATGTAGAATTTTAAAATAAAAAAAATTACAATATGTCTCTTTGAAAATAAAAAAAGTTTAGATTAAACGTCCCCTGAAATGAGTATATACCAAATTTCATTAAAAATATACATATTTAAAATTTTTTGGAAAAATTTAATTTAACAGAATATTCCAATATTCTTGAAAAATATGATTTGTGCTATTTGTGACAGTTTATTTTATGGACTACTTGATTAAAAATATAAATTCATGAAAATAAGATTATTTTAAATATTTACACAGAATTGAATATGCATATTTTTTATGAAATTGGGTATATACCAATCCATTATGTATTTATAATTGTATATAGAATTTTAAAATAAAAAAAAATACAATATGCCACTTTGAAAATAAAAAAAGTTTAGATTAAACGTCCCCTGAAATGAGTATATACCAAATTTCATTAAAAATATACATATTTAAAATTTTTTGGAAAAATTTAATTTAACAGAATATTCCAATATTCTTGAAAAATATGATTTGTGCTATTTGTGACAGTTTATTTTATGGACTACTTGATTAAAAATATAAATTCATGAAAATAAGATTATTTTAAATATTTCCACAGAAGTGAATATGCATATTTTTTTATGAAATTGAGTATATACCAATCCATTGTGTATATATAATTATATATAGAATTTTGAAATAAAAAAAATTACAATATGCCTCTTTGAAAATAAAAAAAATTTAAATTAAACATCCCCTGAAATGAGTATATACCAAATTTCATTAAAAAAATTTAATCTAACAGAATATTCCAATATTCTTGAAAAATATGATTTGTGCTATTTTTGACAGTTTATTCTATGGACGACTTGATTAAAAAAATAAATTCATGAAAATAAGATTATTTTAAATATTTCCACAGAAGTGAATATGCATATTTTTTTATGAAATTGAGTATATACCAATCCATTGTGTTCTTATAATTATATGTAGAATTTTAAAATAAAAAAAATTACAATATGTCTCTTTGAAAATAAAAAAAGTTTAGATTAAACGTCCCCTGAAATGAGTATATACCAAATTTCATTAAAAATATACATATTTAAAATTTTTTGGAAAAATTTAATTTAACAGAATATTCCAATATTCTTGAAAAATATGATTTGTGCTATTTGTGACAGTTTATTTTATGGACTACTTGATTAAAAATATAAATTCATGAAAATAAGATTATTTTAAATATTTACACAGAATTGAATATGCATATTTTTTATGAAATTGGGTATATACCAATCCATTATGTATTTATAATTGTATATAGAATTTTAAAATAAAAAAAAATACAATATGCCACTTTGAAAATAAAAAAAGTTTAGATTAAACGTCCCCTGAAATGAGTATATACCAAATTTCATTAAAAATATACATATTTAAAATTTTTTGGAAAAATTTAATTTAACAGAATATTCCAATATTCTTGAAAAATATGATTTGTGCTATTTGTGACAGTTTATTTTATGGACTACTTGATTAAAAATATAAATTCATGAAAATAAGATTATTTTAAATATTTCCACAGAAGTGAATATGCATATTTTTTTATGAAATTGAGTATATACCAATCCATTGTGTATATATAATTATATATAGAATTTTGAAATAAAAAAAATTACAATATGCCTCTTTGAAAATAAAAAAAATTTAAATTAAACATCCCCTGAAATGAGTATATACCAAATTTCATTAAAAAAATTTAATCTAACAGAATATTCCAATATTCTTGAAAAATATGATTTGTGCTATTTTTGACAGTTTATTCTATGGACGACTTGATTAAAAAAATAAATTCATGAAAATAAGATTATTTTAAATATTTCCACAGAAGTGAATATGCATATTTTTTTATGAAATTGAGTATATACCAATCCATTGTGTTCTTATAATTATATGTAGAATTTTAAAATAAAAAAAATTACAATATGTCTCTTTGAAAATAAAAAAAGTTTAGATTAAACGTCCCCTGAAATGAGTATATACCAAATTTCATTAAAAATATACATATTTAAAATTTTTTGGAAAAATTTAATTTAACAGAATATTCCAATATTCTTGAAAAATATGATTTGTGCTATTTGTGACAGTTTATTTTATGGACTACTTGATTAAAAATATAAATTCATGAAAATAAGATTATTTTAAATATTTACACAGAATTGAATATGCATATTTTTTATGAAATTGGGTATATACCAATCCATTATGTATTTATAATTGTATATAGAATTTTAAAATAAAAAAAAATACAATATGCCACTTTGAAAATAAAAAGAGTTTAGATTAAACGTCCCCTGAAATGAGTATATACCAAATTTCATTAAAAATATACATATTTAAAATTTTTTGGAAAAATTTAATTTAACAGAATATTCCAATATTCTTGAAAAATATGATTTGTGCTATTTGTGACAGTTTATTTTATGGACTACTTGATTAAAAATATAAATTCATGAAAATAAGATTATTTTAAATATTTCCACAGAAGTGAATATGCATATTTTTTTATGAAATTGAGTATATACCAATCCATTGTGTATATATAATTATATATAGAATTTTGAAATAAAAAAAATTACAATATGCCTCTTTGAAAATAAAAAAAATTTAAATTAAACATCCCCTGAAATGTGTATATACCAAATTTCATTAAAAAAATTTAATCTAACAGAATATTCCAATATTCTTGAAAAATATGATTTGTGCTATTTTTGACAGTTTATTCTATGGACGACTTGATTAAAAAAATAAATTCATGAAAATAAGATTATTTTAAATATTTCCACAGAAGTGAATATGCATATTTTTTTATGAAATTGAGTATATACCAATCCATTGTGTTCTTATAATTATATGTAGAATTTTAAAATAAAAAAAATTACAATATGTCTCTTTGAAAATAAAAAAAGTTTAGATTAAACATCCCCTGAAATGAGATATATCAAATTTCATTAAAAATATACATATTCAAAATTCTTTGAAAAAATTTAATCTAACAGAATATTCCAATATTCTTGAAATATATGATAATTTGTGCTATTTTTGACAGTTTATTCTATGGACTCCTTGATTAAAAAAATAAATTCATGAAAATAAGATTATTTTAAATATTTCCACAGAATTGAATATGCATATTTTTTATGAAATTGAGTATATACCAATCCATATGTGTGACGGTGCCATTGATTTTTCAGATTATCCACTAATACTCCAAATACTAAATAAACAAGGTGAGCAATAAAGGATAATCACGGCATAACTTGGGTCGGCGATGGCGTTGTGCAAACTTTCACTTAACGGTCACGGAGCCCGACGTAAAATTACAGAAATTTTATGTAAATAGTCCTTAAACAAAAGCGACGTAATTAGGAGGCGTGACCCGAGCGCCCTTTGTTTCTGAGCTTTAAAATTGTTTTGTTATTTGGTAAAAAAAGTTGCCGGAATAGTTTACATTAGTCGTTCTTTTGGCTAAATAAAATGGTAATAATTTCGTGGCTGAAATATCGGGTTTTTACGTTCACTTTTATTGCACCAAACAAACTAGGTTGTATTTTTATGGCCTTACTTGAAACCCTGAAAAACCAAAGCTCATTTATGGAAATGGTAATTTATTTTATTGTTATGTTGGGAGTAATGAAGTCATATTGGTAATGCAAAAGTTACACACAATACTAATTTTGTTCATGTACCGATTAATTCAAATAGATAATAATGGTTCGTGTACGAGTATTAATTTTCTAGTTTATTATTTATTTAGAGTATTCATTGGTGAACATCATAATTTATCGTCACACAAATACTCTATGCATTTTATGGCCGTAATAAATTTATTATAAATATTATATAATAATTAAAGTACACACGGTATAAAGCTAATTTATGTTTTAATTATTAACAGGGTTGTTTTTGTATTTTAAATAACACCAACCACGAACAACAATACTTAATGGAATTTCCGTATTTATTTGATTTAATTAGTCGACAATACAGTGCCGGTTGTAACATTCTCTATGGATGTCGTTAAACTAAAATATAGCAATAAACCGAGATATTCCAGTTTGGATTTTAATCACTACCCTTCTGCCCAGAATTTACCCTTAATAATTTAATTAGCGCCTGAGACTATCCATTTATGTAGCTTACATTCAATACCTTCGGCTATGTCTGATGATTCGCCAAACTGCCCCAAATTGTTAAATAAACGCTTTGTATACTTTTTTATAAAGCTAACGTTTAGTAAGGGTTGTTTGGCAGTAATATACTGAATTAAACAAATTATTTGTTTGATTAATTTAACAATTAATATGCCGTGCCTTCGTATGTCCATCCAATGTAGGAATATTCATTGTCAAGTGGACCAGATAAAGTCGAAATTAATGTTGCGTGAATAAGCTTTAGAATATAATTGGTTGAATGTGTTTTAGGTATATTCTAAAACTTCTTAGAGTAATATTAATTGAAAATCTATCTTATAAACACAGTCGTCTAGGGAGCACCTAAATATTTTTAATTATTGTAATAAAACCAAAAATATCTAATGTGAAAATATAACAAATTATTTAAAACAAATGTTTTTTACTAATTAAATAAAAAATGTATTGTAAATTAGCTTCTGGTGGACCCCATAATGATTTTGGCTACTGAAAAGTCTTCTTTTCATAGCATCTCAATCTTTTTATATCGGATTAAGGTCTTGGGAGTTTGCTGGCTAAAGTAAAATACTTATATTATTCTCTTCGACATTAAAAAATTGGTTCCTAGTTACTTTTAAAAAATGCTCTCCAAAGATGAGCTTTAATTTTAATAAGATCATTCTCATCTCAGTTTTCCATCGTTTCTTCAGTTACAAAATCCATATATCGTCATTTCTTGATCGTACAGAAAATTTCTATTTACATTTCTTGTAATACATTGAAGGATTTGCTAAAAAGATATATTATAATTTTTTCATAACTCTTACTGTTAGAAGATATCGGAGATCAACCTTTGAAGAAACAAAAATTTCATTTTTATTTCTATATAAATCGTAGATAAATGAATATTATGAAATGCTAAACATATATCTTTGTAGGAAATTAAATGCTCTACAAAGAAGGTCTCTTGTGGTTAATCGATTACCTTAATCATTTAGAAGATATTCACATTCGAATCTTAACGGTTACTGATTTTAATAGTTCTTAAACTCGTAGATAAATAAATATTATCAAATGCCCAACATATATATAACGCTCCACAAAAAAAATCTGTGGTTAATCGATTACTTTAACCATTTACAAGATATTCGCATTCGAATCCCAACGGTTACTGATTTTAATAGTTCTTAAACTCGTAGATAAATGAATATTATAAAATACCCAACATATATATTTGTAGGGAATTAAATGCCCTACAAAGAAGGTCTCTTGTGGTTAATAGATTACTTTAACCGTTTAGAAGATATTCGCATTCGAATCCCAATGGTTAGTGATTTTAATAATTCGTAAACTCGTAGATAAATATATATTATAAAATGCACAACATATATATTTTTAGAGAATTAAACGCTCTACAAAAAAGTCTCTTGTGGTTAATCGATTACTTTAACCATTTAGAAGATATTCGCATTCGAATTCCAACGGTTACTGATTTTAATAGTTCTTAAACTCGTAGATAAATAAATATTATAAAATGCCCAACATTTATATTTGTAGGGAATTAAATGCCCTACAAAGAACATCTCTTATGGTTAATCGATTACTTTAACCGTTTAGAAGATATTCGCATTCGAATCCCAATGGTTAGTGATTTTAATAATTCGTAAACTCGTAGATAAATATATATTATAAAATGCCCAACATATATATTTTTAGGGAATTAAACGCTCTACAAAAAAAGTCTCTTGTGGTTAATCGATTAGTTTAACCATTTAGAAGATATTCATATTCGAATCCCAACGGTTATTGATTTTAAAAGTTCTTAAACTGGTAGATAAATAAATATTATAAAATGCCCAACATATATATTTTTAGGGAATTAAACGCCCTACAAAGAAGGTCTCTTGTTGTTAATCGATTACTTTAACCATTTAGAAGATATTCGCATTCGAATTCCAACGGTTACTGATTTTAATAGTTCTTAAACTCGGAGATAAATAAATATTATAAAATGCCCAACATTTATATTTGTAGGGAATTAAATGCCCTACAAAGAACATCTCTTATGGTTAATCGATTACTTTAACCGTTTAGAAGATATTCGCATTCGAATCCCAATGGTTAGTGATTTTAATAATTCGTAAACTCGTAGATAAATATATATTATAAAATGCCCAACATATATATTTTTAGGGAATTAAACGCTCTACAAAAAAAGTCTCTTGTGGTTAATCGATTAGTTTAACCATTTAGAAGATATTCGCATTCGAATCCCAATGGTTAGTGATTTTAATAATTCGTAAACTCGTAGATAAATATATATTATAAAATGCACAACATATATATTTTTAGAGAATTAAACGCTCTACAAAAAAGTCTCTTGTGGTTAATCGATTACTTTAACCATTTAGAAGATATTCGCATTCGAATTCCAACGGTTACTGATTTTAATAGTTCTTAAACTCGTAGATAAATAAATATTATAAAATGCCCAACATTTATATTTGTAGGGAATTAAATGCCCTACAAAGAACATCTCTTATGGTTAATCGATTACTTTAACCGTTTAGAAGATATTCGCATTCGAATCCCAATGGTTAGTGATTTTAATAATTCGTAAACTCGTAGATAAATATATATTATAAAATGCCCAACATATATATTTTTAGGGAATTAAACGCTCTACAAAAAAAGTCTCTTGTGGTTAATCGATTAGTTTAACCATTTAGAAGATATTCATATTCGAATCCCAACGGTTATTGATTTTAAAAGTTCTTAAACTGGTAGATAAATAAATATTATAAAATGCCCAACATATATATTTTTAGGGAATTAAACGCCCTACAAAGAAGGTCTCTTGTGGTTAATCGATTACTTTAACCATTTAGAAGATATTCGCATTCGAATTCCAACGGTTACTGATTTTAATAGTTCTTAAACTCGGAGATAAATAAATATTATAAAATGCCCAACATATATATTTGTAGGGAATTAAATGCCCTACAAAGAACGTCTCTTATGGTTAATCAATTACTTTAACCGTTTAGAAGATATTCGCATTCGAATTTCAATGGTTACTGATTTTAATAGTTCGTAAACTCGTAGATAAATAAATATTATAAAATGCCCAACATATATATTTGTAGGGAATTAAACGCTTTATAAAAAAGTCTCTTGTGGTTAATCGACTACTTTAACCATTTAGGAGATATTCACATTCGAGTTCCAACGGTTACTGATTTTAATAGTTCTTAAATTCGTAGATAAATAAATATTATAAAATACCCAACGTATTTATTTGTAGGGAATTAAATGCCCTACAAAGAAGGTCTCTTGTGGTTAATCGATTACTTTAACCATTTAGAAGATATTCACATTCGAATCCCAACGGTTACTAATTTTAATAGTTCTTAAACTCGTAGATAAATAAATATTATAAAATGCCCAACATATATATTTGTAGGGAATTAAACGCCCTACAAAGAAGGTCTCTTGTGGTTACTGATTTTAAGACTATAGTTCTTAATAAGTATTATAAATTTATCCATTTCTCATAAATTTTGAGATAATTCATTATTTATTATTTCATAAAAATGAAGTTTTTTAGTTAATAAATTCATTTCTTCATTTACGAAATTTTAGATTTTGATACAATATTAATATGAAAATATTACTTTGAAAAAATTTTTTTTTAGTTATAAAAATAGACTTTTATTACAGTTAGGTTATTTTTTTATAATATTTACATAATATACTAATAAAAATAAATTTTTGAAAAATTTTTGAAACTTCGATCTCGATAAATTGTTTATACCTTTTTTGTAGAGTAATCAATTTCCTATAAAAGATGTAAATAGAAATTTTCTATACGATAAAATATTGGTGAGATATGGATTTTACCATACGGGACCGAATAAAAAATGGAAAACTGAGATGTGGAGAACTCCAAATAACAAAACTTTCCTTGCCTACATCACTAGAATTTTTGTTGACGACATTCCAATGTGAGAGGAAGGAAACATGTGTACATACTAATTTTTTTGGAATTGGACTAATTGAAAAAATTGCACACAATTAAAAATAAACCTAAATAATCTTACCATTTCCATCATTTGCATCAGATTGCATAACAGCCCCAAGCATTTGTCAACCATCAAAACGTTCGAATAAGAGAGCCCCTCAGCCCGATCTACGAGACGGTTAGAGGGTGGGCGAGCAATGCGGTGGTGAGCACACGGCATCAAACAGCACGCCCTGATAAATATATTACAAAGGCAAACATGCAACGTATCTTACATGCAAGATTTATAAGCCGCATGCTGCCGGCACGCGCTTACTCAAACTGCTTCGTAATTTGGCGCGACCATCTACCTAAATTTATATCGGCAAAAAGTGTTTTCGATTTGCCTCTTCTTCTCGTTGGACCGGTGCACTGGATTAATCTGTTTCGGGAATGTTTGCACTAAATTATTACACGATGTGCACAGATACATGATGTGTACGTACTTTAGTTTGTTGTTAAACAACAAAATTATTATTTTGAAGTCTTTTTTTTCATTGTTTTATCACGAATTAAGGCACCACATCATTAATAATTGGATATTATTAATACTTTGTGAAAACGGGAAAAATAAATGTATACAATCGTGTATTTATTTATATAGATTTTTATTCATAATTGTTACAAAAAATTAAAAAAAAAATGTTTCTAAAAAAAAAAAAAATAAAAATAAACAATGTTTTTGTTTATCTATACTTATAAATAAAATTGGAGTGTCTGTGAAAACGGGAAAAATAAATGTATACAATCGTGTATTTATTTATATAGATTTTTATTCACAATTGTTACAAAAAATTAAAAAAAATGTTTCTAAAAAAATAAAAATAAACAAATTTTTTATTTATCTATACTTATAAATAAAATTGGAGTGTGTTTGTAATATTGAAATAACCGTTTTTTACTAAATGCATATGAATATAAATACGGTACATACACCAAAATAACATTTTTTACAATTTTTGTCTCTCTGTCTGTCTGTCTGTTTGTTCCGGCTAATCTCTGAAATGGCTCGACCGATTTTGACGGGACTTTTATTGGCAGCTAGCTGATGTAATAAGGAGTAACTTAGGCTACTTTTATTTTAGAAAAATTCTTTTATTTTTGAAAAATAAAGTAATGTTGCAATGTCCAAGTACTGTACAGTACCACGCGCAGCCCACGCGCATGTCATAACTGAGTCATCATGTCGGACGCCTCCCACCACTTCTCCCACCAACGATTGATTGATAGTTTGATTTGATTGATGGGTATCTTTTATAATTCCACCGATCCGTTCTTCTTATATTATCTTATCTTAATTCAAAATATTTTGTTACATTTTTACTGCTTTTTTTTACCTTTAAGTAATAATTAGAAATAATAATAAATTAAGTACATTTGTGTTCAATATTCAAATTTACATTGAAATTGATAAATTATTTATGGGTTATTTTATTTAGTTAGTAACGTAGATAGTTGTTTTTTTCTAATATTTAGTTATGCCTAAAAGAAAGTCAAATCTCTCTAAAAACATGAGAAAGGTCAAAAGCCAAAGATTACGACGTGAAAATGAATCTGAACAAGATAGGGAAAGTCGTCTTACAAATTGTAGATTACGGATGTCCATGCCTAGGTCGAATGAGAGTACTTCTGAGAGGAATGAAGGATTACAATTAGATAGAACGCGTCATTCATTGTTAAGGGCTCAAGAATCTTTGGAATCTCGAGATCACCGTCTAGAAAATGATCGTATTCAACACGCTATCGGACGAAGTCGCGAGTACAGCTTGTTAAAAATATAATCGTAATATTTGTTAGTATTACTGGAAAACTGGGCTTTTTGGCAGAATATTGGTTCTATGTCTTGGTATGGTGAGAGAAACGCTGCTTCTTGAATTAAGTCTTGGCACGTTAAATCCAATGTTGGTTAGTGTATAAAAACAATCAATTTTGCCATGTAATATGTCGACAATAAACTTTGTTAACGTTTTTTCCCTTCTTACTAGCAGCGAGTCCATAGAATGTTCTCGCAGCAATATATTGTGATCGGTGGTGTTACGTGTAGGGTATACATTGTTTTTACGAAAACTTAAGTACTTAAATTGTCGTCGTTGAATAGATTGAAGTCTAATTTGATGGCAAGTGTAAATGGGATTCCATACAATACTGCAGTACTCCAGTTAGTTTCGTACTAGTGCAGACAACAGAGTCCGTAATGCAGTTTGAGAATTTAGCGATTTGCAGTTGCGTAAGACAAATCCCAAGATCTTGGAAGCTGATGCAGAAACTTCCATTATTTGCGGCACAAAAGATAATTCGTTGTCAAATAAAACACCCAGATCTTTACAGCAATCCTTCCTCACCATCACCATCCATTTATGTTATCTGAAAATTTGATTGACAATTTACGTTTGGTGTAACTTACAATAAAGCATTTCTTTACATTTAGCTGGAGGTTGTTACTTTGATACCGTGCCACCAAAGTGTCAGCATCATTTTGTAGAGTTAGGGCTTGTACAATACTGTCGATTTGATAATATAGCTTCAGATCATCAGCATAGGCTAGACTACAGCATAGAAAGTCGTCTTACAAATTGTAGATTACAGATGTCCATGTCTTGGTCGAATGAGAGTACTTTTGAGAGGAATGAACGATTACAATTAGATAGAACGCGTCATTCATTGTTAAGGGCTCAAGAATCTTTGGAATCTCGAGATCACCGTCTAGAAAATGATCGTATTCAACACGCTATTGGACGAAGTCGCGAGTACAGCTAGTATAAATTTGACCTTAATATGGGGTATTTCCATCTCTCCTACTCACACCTGCTGTTCATACTCAAAGTCTGGGTCTAAATTCTCCTAAATTTTGAGTAGAAGGTGCTCCACATCCTTTATTGTGTGTTATTAACACATTTAGGATGGTTCCTTAAATGTCACCCAAGAATTTCCCAGATATAATGGTTAAAGCTTTCGTGACCTTTGTTTTCATATCTATATTTATTCGGGTTTACAGCCTACTTTTTTTGGAATTCCCTGTCATTTCGGAGCATCTTCAGAGGTCTAATTTCGTTAGTGTCTCTTTGACATCTGATTAACTTTTTTTTTTGAAACAAAGAAGGAAGACGCACTCCCGACTAAAAACCCCTCTCCGGGCACCGATCCGAAGATCATATCCAAATATCATACATATGTGAAAACTCACAAATGAGTGTCAAAAACATATATGCGAGGCATATATTGGTTTACTGAACCAGAGGACAAAAGGCAGGCAAAGATGCCAGCTCCCTGTCAACTGGGTTTGGATGAGCAATACCAATTTAAGGAAGATCCGAGATCTTCCTGGGGAATGATTAGAAATGTGGTTGGATCCGTTAGCTTCCCACTGCCACTGGTTTGTGGAGTGGTACTGAGCCCCAGGACCACGACAAGGTGGATCCATCCTGGAGAACTGATTAACAACTAAATGACACCTCGTTTATATGGTCTACCCAAAATACGAGGATAATGTACCACCCCGACCTTTCGTTAGTGCTCCTGGGTCACCAACATATAACTTAACTAAGTATCTTATCAGACTGTCACTCCCTTATGTTGGAAACACCCCATCCTTTATCAAAGATTCTATTTTGTTGAGATATTGAAAGGATTACATTTTGATGTTGTAGGTAGATGAAAGAAATGTGAAACAAGCTGTACTCGCGACTTCGTCCGATAGCGTGTTGAATACGATCGTTTTCTAGACGGTGATCTCAAGATTCCAAAGATTCTTGAGCCCTTAACAATGAATGACGCGTTCTATCTAATTGTAATCGTTCATTGTTCACAGAAGTACTCTCATTCGACCTAGACATGGACATCCGTAATCTACAATTTGTAAGACGACTTTCCCTATCTTGTTCAGATTCATTTTCACGTCGCAATCTTTGGCTTTTGGCCGTTCTCATGTTTTTAGAGAGATTTGACTTTCTTTTAGGCATAACTAAATATTAGAAAAAAACAACTATCTACGTTACTAACTAAATAAAATAACCTATAAATAATTTATCAATTTCAATGTAAATTTGAATATCAAACACAAATGTACTTAATTTATAATTATTTATAATTATTACTTAAAGGTAAAAAAGGAAAGCAGTAAAAATGTAACAAAATATTTTGAATTAAGATAAGATAAGATAAGAAGAACGAATCGGTGGAATTATAAAAGATACCCATCAATCAAATCAAACTATCAATTGGTGGGAGAAGTGGTGGGAGGTGCCCGACGTGACGGCCCAGTGGTGACATGCGCATGAGCTGCGCGTGGTACCGGACAGTACTTGGACATTGCAACATTATTTTATTTTTCTAAAATAAAAGAATTTTTCTAAAATAAAAGTAGCTCCTTATTACATCAGCTACCTGCCAATAAAAGTCCCGTCAAAATCGGTCCAGCCGTTTCGGAGATCAGCCGGAACAAAAAGACAGACAGACAGAGAGACAAAAATTGTAAAAAATGTTATTTTGGTGTATGTACCGTATTTATATTCATATGCATGTAGATTACCTATAGAATTGGAAAAATCTTATTAAAACATAATATCTATACTGTTTTTATACAAACAAGGAAGATTCAACTCAGTCTCAGATCTTCCAAAGACAGAAGAGACCATCAAACAGCTTCTGAGATATACTGCATACCATGCTCTTACAGGAAAGTATACATCGGTACTACAAAACGTTTAATAGGTACTAGGATTAAGGAACACAAACGAAACTGCAAACTAGGACAATCAAACAAGTCTACTGTAGCTGAGCATACACTGTTAAATGGAAATAATAAGATAAAATTCCAAGATACACAATATCAATCACAATTGCCTCGAAAACTGGATATAATAACAGAATGATTAGGGAAGGAATTGAAATCCAAAAACATGGTAATAACTCCAACATAAAAGATGAAACTTTTGTAGAAGACAACTCAACTACTGAATCGTCTTTTTAAAAACAATTTTTCAAGATAAACAGCAAGTTACTCATTCGTTAGATAAAATAAAAAGAGTACATATCTCAGATTTCAACGACAAACATTTGATATGCGCCCCTTATTTGACAAACACATTCACAAGAAGCTGTTCGAGATTCATTGCCTATTTATTATTAACCAGAAAAATGAAATAGTGGCGGTAAATAAGGTAATTTTGTGAGAAATATGAGGAAAAATAGTCCATCAAGGACAGATATTTATCACGTTTAGGTGTTAGATTGTGAACCCCAGTCGCCCCATCAATTTTTAATAAGGTCTGTTGAAAATACGTTCAAAGGCCCAACACAACCATCCAATATTTATGTCCGTATTACCAGTTTGCGAAACAGCGAATCCTTTACTTTCATGTGGTAAATACAGTCGAAAGTGGTTTTTTTTAATGAAAGCACGTCATTAAAATCTTTTGTTTGTATGTAGTGGCTTTCTGGTTGCATCTGATTCTTTTTTTTTTTTTAATGACACTACTTTCCTATTTATGGCCTACTTCAAAAGCAATTCAGGGTTTCGTTTCTGTTTTTTTTTTTTTTTTTGTTTTTCCGATGCGAAAAAAGCAATTTGCTATACAAAAAACTTTATTTTGAGTTTGCGGAGTTTACACAGGATCTGTGCAAACCCCGCTAAATAGAGGCGATGTCTTATTTATAGTTGCGGTGGCGGTGGAAGTCGGGGAGAATGGAAAATATAATGAGCTCGTTATTGTAAGATTGCGTTAAAAATAGACGACTGCTAAATTGACATGTTGTCTCGCAGATTGAAATTTACTGCAGGTCCAGACCAAATAATTAACATCCCCTAGTTGGCGAATCGATTTTGCTCGAACGAAAATAAATTTAATTGATTCAGTTGGAATGTTGAAGTGGAAATTAAGAAATATTGATATCTGATTTCCAATTTGTCAGTTTACTTTGGGCCAGCCCAGGATTAAGAAACAATCAAAGGATATTACTGACGATGTTGTGCCACCACCGCTAATACAAAATATCCTTGTCGGAATTAAACTTTTTACCTCGGGGCGTGTATCGCGTGATCAACGCCACAAAAAGCATTATTTCGCTGAGCTTCACGTTTGAACTTGACCATGTAATATTTCCAGACCATCGATGCATTTGTACTCGTAAATATTTTGCGTCCCAGCCTGACATTAATCAGAGTCTTGTTTGCATTCGACTTGCCTTCTGAAAGGGGCTCAGATTAATTTCCTAGAGTCGCTGATGGAAAAAAAGGCGATGGTAAATCAGCTTCACATTCTTATTTAAATGAAACACTTTATATTAATGAAACTTTTGTCTTCACAAATAGCCAATCTTCTTGAACACAGGCATGGTGGATTTGAACAACATCATCTGGTGGAGTTTTTCGAGATATTCCACGCCCGAGGCCTTTTCATAATTCATCTGCGTTTCGACGAGTGGGTACTTTTTAAATGCAAGTGCATCAAGCAGTGGCGTAGGTGCCCGAGTCTTTAAACCGATATCAAAGTCGAAGAAGTGGATCTGGCCCCGAGGAAGCCGGGCCAGAACTCGTCCTTACGGAGATCCCGCATCCAGCCGGCATTTCCAAGGGGTCCGGCGGGCCCGTGTCGTGCCGGCGCCGCTGCCCCCATCACGGCTGCCTATAATGCATCACTTAACATGTTCGTTCAGGTTAAAGGCCGATGCGTAAGTCCGAAGAAAACAAATGGGAGGAAGGAGGTGGAAGAAAAAAAATAGGAAAACCATCGGGGCAGAACTGTATGAATGTTAGATGGAATATCGTCCCTGAAAATAAAATTTATTCATTACATCGCTGAAGTAAAAATTAAGAAATATTCATACCTAATTCCCTATTTGTAAGTTTACTTTAGACAGCCCAGGAAAATGAAACAATCAAAGGATATTATTGATGATGTTGTGCCACCACCGCTAAAACAAAATATCCTCGTCGGAATTAAACTTTTTCCCTCTGAGCGTGTATCGAGTGAAGAACTGTATGGATGTTAGATGGAATATTGTCCCCGAAAATAAAATTTATTCATTACATTGCTGAAGTAAAAATTAAGAAATATTGACATCTGATTCCCAATTTGTGAGTATACTTTGGGCCAGCCCAGGATAATGAAACAATCAAAGGATATTACTGACGATGTTGTGCCACTACCGCTAATACAAAATATCCTCGTTGGAATTATACTTTTTCCCTCCGAGCGTGTATCCCGTGGATCAAAGCCACAAAAAGCATTATTTCATTGAGCTTCACGTTTGAACTTGACCATGTAATATTTCCAGACCATCGATGTATTTGTGGACGTAAATATTTTGCGTCGCAGCCTGACATTAATCAGAGTCTTGTTTACATTCGACTTGCCTCCTGAAAGGGGCTTTGATTATTTTCCCGGAGTCGCTGATGGAAAAAAAGGCGATGGTAAATCAGCTTCACATTCTTATTTAAATGAAACACTTTATATTAATGACACTTTTGTCTTCATAAATAGCCAATCTCCTTGGACACAGGCACGGTGGAATTGAGCAAACATCATCTGGTGGAGTTTTTCGAGATATTCCACGCCCGAGGCCTTTTCATAATTCATCTGCGTTTCGACGAGTGCGGACTTTTTAAATGCAAGTGCATCAAACAGTGGCGTAGGGTGCCCGCGTCTTTAAACCGATATCAAAGTCGAAGAAGTGGATCTGGCCCAGAGGAAGCCGGGCCAGAACTCGTCCTTACGTAGATCCCGCGTTCAGCCGGCATTTCCAAGGGGTCCGGCGGGCCCGTGCCGTAACAGCGCCGCTGCCCCCATCACGGCCGCCTATAATGCATCGATTAACATGTTGGGTCAGGTTGACGGACGTTGCGTAAGTCCGAAGAAGACAAATGGAAGGAAGGAGGTGGAGGGAAAAAAATTGGTAAACCAACGAGGCAAACCTGTATGGATGTTAGATGGAATATCATCCCTGAAAATAAAATTTATTCATTACATTGCTGAAGTAAAAATTAAGAAATATTGACATCTAATTCCCAATTTGTGAGTATACTTTGGGCCAGCCCAAGATAAAGAAACAATCAAAGGATATTATTGACGATGTTGTGCCACCACCGCTAATACAAAATATCCTCGTCGGAATTAAACTTTTTCCCCTCGAGCGTGTATCGCGTGATCAACCCCTCAAAAAGCATTGTTTCGCTGAGCTTCACGTTTAAACTTGACCAACTAATATTTCCAGACCATCGATGCATTTGTGCTCGTAAATATTTTGCGTCGCAGCCTGACATTAATCAGAGTCTTGTTTGCATTCGACTTGCCTCCTGAAAGGGGCTCTGATTATTTTCCCAGAGTCGCTGATGAAAAAAAAGGCGATGGTAAATCAGCTTCACATTCTTATTTAAATGAAACACTTTATATTAATGAAACTTTTGTCTTCATAAATAGCCAATCTTCTTGGACCCAGGCACGGTGGAATTGAGCAAACATCATCTGGTGGAGTTTTTCGAGATATTCTACTCCCAAGGCCTATTCATAATTCATCTGCGTTTCGACGAGTGGAGACTTTTTAAATGCAAGTGCATCAAGCAGTGGCGTAGTGTGCCCGAGTCTTTAAACCGGTGTTAAAGTCGAAAAAGTGGAACTGACCCAGAGGAAGCTGGGCCAGAACTCGTCCTTATGGAGATCCCATGTTCAGCCGGCATTTCCATCACGGCCGTCTATAATGCATCGCCTAACATGTTCGGTCAGGTTGACGGCTGCTGCGTAAGTCCGAAGAAGACAAATGAGAGGAAGGAGGTGGAAGGAAAAAAATAGGAAAACCATCGGGGCAGATTTGTATGGATGTTAGATGGAATATCTTCTCCGAAAATAAAATTTATTCATTACATTGCTGAAGTAAAAATTAAGAAATATTGACATCTGATTCCCAATTTGTGAGTATACTTTGGGCCAGCCCAGGATAAAGAAACAATCAAAGGATATTATTGACGATGTTGTGCCACCACCGCTAATACAAAATATCCTCGTCGGAATTAAACTTTTTCCCCTCGAGCGTGTATCGCGTGATCAACCCCACAAAAAGCATTGTTTCGCTGAGCTTCACGTTTAAACTTGACCAAGTAATATTTCCAGACCATCGATGCATTTGTGCTCGTAAATATTTTGCGTCGCAGCCTGACATTAATCAGAGTCTTGTTTGCATTCGACTTGCCTCCTGAAAGGGGCTCTGATTATTTTCCCAGAGTCGCTGATGAAAAAAAAGGCGATGGTAAATCAGCTTCACATTCTTATTTAAATGAAACACTTTATATTAATGAAACTTTTGTCTTCATAAATAGCCAATCTCCTTGGACACAGACACGATGAAATTGAGCAAACATCATCTGGTGGAGTTTTTCGAGATATTCCACGCCCGAGGCCTTTTCATAATTCATCTGCGTTTCGACGAGTGGGGACTTTTTAAATGCAAGTGCATCAAGCAGTGGCGTAGGGTGCTCGAGTCTTTAAACCGGTATCAAGATCGAAGAGGTGGAATTGTCCCAGAGGAAGCCGGGCCAGAACTCGTCCTTACGGAGATCCCGCATCCAGCCGGCATTTCCAAGGGGTCCGGCGGGCCCGTGCCGTGCCGGCGCCGCTGCCCCCATCACAGCCGCCTATAATGCACCGCTTAACATGTTCGGTCAGGTTGACGGCCGCTGCGTAAGTCCGAAGAAGACAAATGGGAGGAAGGAGGTGGATGGAAAAAAATAGGAAAACCATCGGGGCAGAACAGTATGGATGTTAGATGAAATATCGTCCCTGAAAATAAAATTTATTCATTATATTGCTGAAGTAAAAATTAAAAAATATTGACAACTGATTCTCAATTTGTGAGTATACTTTGGGCCAGCCCAGGATAAAGAAACAATCAAAGGATATTACTGACGATGTTGTGCCACCACCGCTAATACAAAATATCCTTGTCGGAATTAAACTTTTTACCTCGGGGCGTGTATCGCGTGATCAACGCCACAAAAAGCATTATTTCGCTGAGCTTCACGTTTGAACTTGACCAAGTAATATTTCCAGACCATCGATGTATTTGTGGTCGTAAATATTTTGCGTCGCAGCCTGACATTAATCAGAGTTTTGTTTGCATTCAACTTGCCTCCTGAAAGGGGCTTTGATTATTTTCCCAGAGTCGCTGATGGAAAAAAAGGCGATGGTAAATCAGCTTCACATTCTTATTTAAATGAAACTCTTTATATTAATGAAACTTTTGTCTTCACAAATAGCCAATCTTCTTGGACACAGGCACGCTGAAATTGAGCAAACATCATCTGGTGGAGTTTTTCGAGATATTCCACGCCCGAGGCCTTTTCATAATTCATCTGCGTTTCGACGAGTGGGGACTTTTTAAATGCAAGTGCATCAAGCAGTGGCGTAGGGTGCTCGAGTCTTTAAACCGGTATCAAGATCGAAGAGGTGGAATTGTCCCAGAGGAAGCCGGACCAGAACTCGTCCTTACGGAGATCCCGCGTCCAGCCGGCATTTCCAAGGGGTCCGGCGGGCCCGTGCCGTGCCGGCGCCGCTGCCCCCATCACGGCCGACTATAATGCACCGCTTAACATGTTCGGTCAGGTTGACGGCCGCTGCGTAAGTCCGAAGATGACAAATGCGAGGAAGGAGGTGGAAGGGAAAAAAACTAGGAGAACCAACGGGGCCGAACTGTATGGATGTTAGATGGAGTGGAGTATCGTGTACCATAACCTTTTGATGATATCGATTGGGGCCGTATACGCATGCTTAAGGACTAAGGGATGTTCGTATAACTCAGCATCGCGGCTGGACCGACCCGGGCGTTTTATGCGGCAGTCGCATCTGACAGGTCCTGTGGATCGGGCGATAGCGCGGATCCAGCAGCACATACGTTTTCCCGCCTCGACGGCGTTTTTCGAATCTCGCAGTGTCGAACGCACGCAGGCCGCACCGCGAGTTCCAACTTTCGCCCAGGAGTTTCTTCGCACGTCGCGCCTTCGGTCGCGGGTTTTTCGGGGACTTTGACCATTTTATTTTTTTCGGCGTGTCTTGGTGAAAATGTTGTTGGGGACTTTTTTTGGATTTGATTAGTTTTTTAAGGTAAGACGAACTTTTTTGAATAGTTTTGAACATTTACTGACACTTCTTGGGATGTTAATTTTTGAATTTTGCTTTTGAGTTATCTTCAGGTAGTGAAGATGCATTCAATTAATAAATTAAACGGCACTAGGACTTGATGACGGGAAAGTTAATTTTTCATTTTAATTGCCACACAATTTAGTTTGTAACAGAATCACATTCTGGTTTTAGTTTTAAAGTGATTACCTGTTTAATATGATTTGGAACTACTTTATCTCATAATTTCTGAAACTATTTTAATGCACCCTTTAAAGCAAAGTATAATAGTACAAAAAAGTGTTTATTAAGGTGGATAGGGTGAACATAATTTAATTATTTTTGAAAATTTCAGTCACAGGAAAACTGAATTTGGACTTTACTTCAAAGATAATGTATTCTACTTATGAAAGTTAATGACGTTAATGCACTTGACGATAAATTAAAATGTATTTAAGATTTTTTTTAAAACTTCCTGCACATTTATAAATTAAGTCTAAATAAAAAACTTATTAATTTAATAATAAAAAAATGTAATTATAAGTAGTTTAGTAATATTTTTCATATGTGATTTAAGAAAATTAATAAGAATTATTAGTAATTTTTAAATATAAATCACATTTATATTAAAAGCATAAAAAATATATATTTTTTATTAAAGTGATTTATTGGGAATTAAAGTATAAATAGAAAAATTAACAATGTAATGATAAAAATACAGTTATAAACAGTTCAAATGTTCTTCATGTGTTTTTATGACAATACAAATACCAAAATAAAAATTATATTGATAAATTTTCAAAAAATTTAAAAAAAGATACAATATTATTTATTACTGTTTTTAAATGTGATTGTGAAATTCTTAAGCTCACAATTTTTTACACCATTTTATCACATGAACATTGAATGGATAAAAGACTTTACAAATTTCTGTAGATAATATACTTCACATTAAATAAAAAATTATTTAAATTTTACCAAAAATTATACTTCCATTGTAGGCCCATTAGAATTTAAATATAAATAGAAAAATTAACAATTTAATGATAAAAACTATGAGCAGTTTAATGTTAATTTTGACAATTAATAAATATTTAAAAACCTCAAATAATATTTATAGTGATAAATATTAGTATTTAAATTACATTTATATTAAGAGCCCTATTTACAAAAAAACAATATTTTTATTAAAGACATTTTTAATGTGATTCTGAAGTCGTTAAGTTCATAATGTTTTATAACATTTTAATACATTAATATTACATATTTTAAAGCAAAATATAAATTTTAAAAACGTTATTATTGAGGTGATCAGAGTGAACATAATTTAATGTTATAAAGGACAAATTTATATTGTAGTCTCTTTAGAATTTATATTAAAATAGTAAAATTAACAATTTAATGACAGAAAAAATAACTATAAACAGTTTAAGGTTTTTCATGTTTCTTTTTTTGGTATTTTTGATAATAAAAATTTACACCTAAATAAAAATTTATTTATATTAAAAACCATATTTCAAAAAAAAAAACAATATTTTTCATTAAAGGTATTACATTTTAAAGTGTCCTTAAGCTCATATTTTTTTTACACAATTTTAAAACATTAATATAAAGCAAAATATAAATTGTAAAAACGTTTTTATTAAGATCAGAGTGAATATAATTTAATTTAAAAAAAAATTATTTAAATTTTATCAAACAAATATGCTTTCATTGTAATCCCTTTAAAAAATAAATATAAATAGAAAAATTAACATTTTAATGTTTTTCGTATGTTATTTTTGACAATTAATAAATTTTTAAATTACCTAAATAAAACTTATACTGATAATTTTTTAAATTTAAATCACATTTAAATTAATCATTTTCATCATTTCAATACAAAATATAAATTTTAAAAACGTCTTTATTAAGGTGATCACAGTGAACATAATTTAATTATTTTTGAAAAACTCAGTCGTATGAACACTGAATGTGTAATTGACTTCGAAGATAATGGACTCTACTTATGCAAACTACTGTAGTTAATGTACTCTACATTAAATTAAAAGGTATTTAAGTTTTTTTTTTTAAAAAAAAAATACGTTTTCCATTGCAGCACATCAGCAAATTTAAGTAGAGACAGGAAAATTAACAATTTAATGTTTTATATATTTAACAAATATATGTATATCTGTATATATTTCTTTTTATATTTTTATCCCAATTGAATAGTTTTTTTTATAAAATATACTATATATATTTTAATTATAACAATGTTATTTAATGTGTTCATACACTATTATCACAACTATTGTAGTATTTTCTTATTTTTTAGTATAATAAATTTTGAAAAAGACCTCTGTGGCATAGACATCAATTTCCGAATATACGATAAGTCTATATTCATACAAGTTTCTTGAATTGATGTGAAATGTAAAAATTGTTATGTCAAATTATATTATATTATAAACGTAATTCCCCATTTTCTATAGAGTTAATATTTGGAGATTGGAAATTTCTAATTATCAATGGTTCAGCTTAATGAAGTGAATGAGTGTGTCATATTAAATAATATCGACAAACAAAATTATTTTCAATTTTTCCCTGAAAACTATTACCTTCCCATCTATATGGAAAACTGCCAAAATGACCCCAGTATAATTACAGACCTATCTCTATATTAAGTAATTTCTCTAAAATTTTTGAGCAGGTGTTATATTCTGTCATTTATCAAATTTCACCTAATCAGCACCGTTTTATGTTAGACAGGTCCTCCACCACTAATTTGATATGTTTGACTCAAGATATAAGTTCGCCAATAGATCGTAAAAGTCAGACCATGCTATACTGTTAAACAAACTTGATACTTTTGGCCTTAGTGATAGTCTTATTAATTTAATTGAGAGTTATGTGCGAAACAGAACTTGTTACGTCAACTACAACGAATTTGGATCTCACACGTACACTCCATCCTCTGGCGTACCGCAGGGGTCTAACTTGAGACCCCTGTTATTCATCAATGACTTGTTGAGTTTGTTTTTATGCTGTAGTCTAGCCTATGCTGATGATCTGAAGCTATATTATCAAGTCGACAGTATTGTACAAGACCTTAGTCTACAAAGTGATACGGACACTTTGGTGGCACGGTGTCAGAGTAACAACCTCCAGCTAAATGTAAAGAAATGCTTTATTGTAAGTTACACCAAAGGTAAATTGTCAGTCAAATTTTCATACAACATAAATGGATAAGTACTGTAGAGGAAGGATTGCTGTAAAGATCTGGACGTTTTATTTGACAACGAATTACCTTTTGTGCCTCAAATAATAGAAGTTTCTACATCAGCTTCCAAGATCTTCGGATTTGTCTTACGAAACTGCAAATCATTAAATTCTCAAACTGCATTACAGACTATATATATATATATATATATATATATATATATATATATATATATATATATATATATAATATACATTTATTTGTTGTTGTGTCTATTTAAAGTTAATTATGTTGGATATAAATATATACATATAAATAAAATTGGAGTGTCTGTTTGTAATATTGAAATAACCTATTTTTACTACATGCATATGAATATAAATACGGTACATACACCAAAATAACATTTTCTACAATTTTTGTCTCTCTGTCTGTCTGTCTGTTTGTTCCGGCTAATCTTCGGAATGACTGGACCGATTTTGTCGGAACTTTTATTGGCAGGTAGCTGATGTAATAGGGAGTAACTTAGGCTACTTTTATTTTAGAAAAATTCTTTTATTTTAGAAAAATAAAGTAATGTTGCAATGCCCAAGTACTGTCCAGTACCACGTGCAGCTCACGCGTATGCCACCACTGGGCCGTAACGTTGGGCGCCTCCCACCACTTCTCCCACCAACGATTGATTGATAGTTTGATTTGATTGATGGGTATCTTTTATAATTCCACCGATCCGTTCTTCTTTTCTTATCTTATCTTAATTCAAAATATTTTGTTACATTTTACTGCTTTCCTTTTTTACCTTTAAGTAATAATTATAAATAATTATAAATTAAGTACATTTGTGTTCAATATTCAGATTTACATTTAAATTGATAAATTATTTATAGGATATTTTATTTAGTTAGTAACGTAGATAATTGTTTTTTTCTAATATTTAGTTATACCTAAAAGAAAGTCAAATCCCTCTAAAAACATGAGAAAGGCCAAAAGCCAAAGATTGCGACGTGAAAATGAATCTGAACAAGATAGGGAAAGTCGTCTTACAAATTGTAGATTACGGATGTCCATGTCTAGGTCGAATGACAGTACTTCTGAGAGGAATGAACAATTACAATTAGATAGAACGCGTCATTCATTGTTAAGGGCTCAAGAATCTTTGGAATCTCAAGATCACCGTCTAGAAAACGATCGTATTCAACACGCTAACGGACGAAGTCGCGAGTACAGCTTGTTAAAAATATAATCGTAATATTTGTTAGTGTTACTGGAAAACTGGCCTTTTTGGTAGATCATTGGTTCTATGTCTTGGTATGGTAAGAGAAACGCTGCTTCTTGAATTAAGTCTTGGCACGTTAAATCCAATGTTGATTAGTGTATAAAAACAATCAATTTTGCCATGTAATATGTCGACAATAAACTTTGCTGACGTTTTTTCCCTTCTTACTAGCAGCAAATCCATAGAATGTTCTCGCAGCAATATATTGTGATCGGTGGTGTTACGAGTAGGGTATACATTGTTCTTACGAAAATTTAAGTACTTAAAGTATCGTCGTTGAATAGATTCAAGGCTAATTTGATGGCAAGTGTAAATGGGATTCCAGACAATACTGCAATACTCCAGTTTGTTTCGTACTAGTGCAGACAACAGAGCCTGTAATGCAGTTTGGGAATTTACCGATTTGCAGTTTCGTAAGACAAATCCCAAGATCTTGGAAGCTGATGTAGAAACTTCCATTATTTGCGGCACAAAAGATAATTCGTTGTCAAATAAAACGCCCAGATCTTTACAGCAATCCTTCCTCACCAGCACGCATCCATTTATGCTGTATGAAAATTTGACTGGCAATTTACGTTTACTGTAACTTACAATAAAGTATTTCTTTACATTTAGCTGGAGGTTATTAGTCTGACATCACGCCACCAAAGTGTCAATATCATTTTGTAGAGTAAGGTCTAGTACAATACTGTCAACTTGATAATACAGCTTCAGATCATCAGCATAGGCTAGACTACAACATAAAAACAAACTCAACAAGTCATTGATGAATAAAAGGATTAATAGGGGTCCCAAGTTAGACCCCTGCGGTACGCCAGAGGATGCAGTGTAAGTGTGAGATCTAAATCCGTTGTAGTTGACATAACAAGTTCTGTTTCCCAAATAACTCTCAATTATATTAATAAGACTATCACTAAGACCAAAAGTATCAAGTTTCTTCAACGATGTATCATGGTCAATGGTATCGAATGTACTTTAAAAGTGTGTATAAATGACGTCCATCTGATTTTTACGATCTATTGACAAACTTAAAGTATCGTCTTTGAATAGATTCCAGGCTAATTTGATGGCAAGTGTAAATGTGATTCCAGACAATACTGCAATACTCCAGTTTGTTTCGTACTAGTGCAGACAACAGAGCCTGTAATGCAGTTTGAGAATTTACCGATTTGCAATTTCGTAAGACAAATCCCAAGATCTTGGAAGCTGATGCAGAAACTTCCATTATTTATGGCACAAAAGATAATTCGTTGTCAAATAAAACACCCAGATCTTTACAGCAATCCTTCCTCACCATCACGCATCCATTTATGTTGTCTGAAAATTTGACTGACAATTTACGTTTGGTGTAACTTACAATAAAGTATTTCTTTACATTTAGCTGGAGGTTATTAGTCTGACATCACGCCACCAAAGTGTCAATATCATTTTGTAGAGTAAGGTCTAGTACAATACTGTCAACTTGATAATACAGCTTCAGATCATCAGCATAGGCTAGACTACAACATAAAAACAAACTCAACAAGTCATTGATGAATAAAAGGAATAATAGGGGTCCCAAGTTAGACCCCTGCGGTACGCCAGAGGATGCAGTGTAAGTGTGAGATCTAAATCCGTTGTAGTTGACATAACAAGTTCTGTTTCCCAAATAACTCTCAATTATATTAATAAGACTATCACTAAGACCAAAAGTATCAAGTTTCTTCAACGATGTATCATGGTCAATGGTGTCGAATGTACTTTAAAAGTGTGTATAAATGACGTCCATTTGATTTTTACGATCTATTGACAAACTTAAAGTATCGTCTTTGAATAGATTCCAGGCTAATTTGATGGCAAGTGTAAATGTGATTCCAGACAATACTGCAATACTCCAGTTTGTTTCGTACTAGTGCAGACAACAGAGCCTGTAATGCAGTTTGAGAATTTACCGATTTGCAGTTTCGTAAGACAAATCCCAAGATCTTGGAAGCTGATGCAGAAACTTCCATTATTTGCGGCACAAAAGATAATTCGTTGTCAAATAAAACACCCAGATCTTTACAGCAATCCTTCCTCACCATCACGCATCCATTTATGTTGTCTGAAAATTTGACTGACAATTTACGTTTGGTGTAACTTACAATAAAGCATTTCTTTACATTTAGCTGGAGGTTGTTACTCTGACACCGTGCCACCAAAGTTTCAGTACAACTTTGTAGAGTAAGGTCTTGTACAATACTGTCGACATGATAATATAGCTTCAGATCATCAGCATAGGCTAGACTACAGCAGGGAAAGTCGTCTTACAAATTGTAGATTACAGATGTCCATGTCTTAGGTCGAATGAGAGTAGTTCTGAGAGGAATGAACGATTACAATTAGTTACAATTGTTAGGGGCTCAAGAATCTTTGGAATCTCGAGATCACCGTCTAGAAAACGATCGCATTCAATACGCTATCGGACGAAGTCTCGAGTACAGCTAATAAAATATATATTTCCTTCAAATCTTAAAGTTGTTCAATCCGGGTCTCGCAGTAACTTATAAAATAAATCCGGATGGTGTTTATTGACACAGTTCCGTTTGTTTTTTTCTGTTCTTAATGCCCAACTCCTGCCTCTACACTGAATTCTTCGGCGAAATTTTATTACACACCAGAATCCCCGACAAATAACTACCCCCTCCGCCAAAACACCTGCATTCGGGACACGCGAAGAATCCGCACAGATAAATTACACAACGAACCTGATAATTCACGGTTAATTACGTGTCAGTTTATTGTTATCCTTTGAAATTAAATATCGGAGCGACTAATTGAATTTACGGCGTCAATACTTGTGCTACATTGCCCGTAATTAAACTCGTGGGTAGTTTTATTTTTCGTTTTTTTTTTTTTGGGAGGGGGTTTGTATGTTAAAATGTGTTCCGCTTTAAAATTTTAATTGTTAATATTTGCTTAATGGGGAGTGATAAAACATTAGCCGTTTGGAATTACTTCCTTTGGAGGAACTATAACGGGGGTGAGTTTGCCCGCGGAATTAAGTATCTATAAAAAGGCAATTAACTGATGTTCTCTTGTTTACGTAATGAAAACTTAAGTCCTGGGAAAAACCTTAAAAACTGCTTCTTTGTAACCCAATTAGATTGTCTGAGAGATCGATTTGAATAATTTCCATTAAATTAATAAACATTTTTAGAAAATTCACTTATCAATTTACTTTTTAATAATATATACAAAATAAAAATAATAACAGTTAATTTAAATGGCAATTAATTTTAATAAAAAATGATAAAATACTGTTGAACTTATTAAATCATAATTTATATTATTAAAATTTTTAGCAATTAAAATAAAAACAAAAAATATACATAAAGTAGTTTTTAAAATCAATAATGAAAAAAAAATGGATAAAGCTTTTAATTATAAATTACAAAATATGATTGAATTTATCTCATTGTATCATAATTTAAGTAATTTTTAAAATGTGTCAAAAATGTTAAAAAGAATATAATGATCAAAAACTCAATTTCGGTCAAAATAATTAAGACATAAGGTACGTTTATTACGTATGTTATAATTTGAATCACTGAAATTTTGGATCGCAAACAAGTATGTATCTGTATATAATCAAAAATTTGAATTTTAATATTTATAATATACAGTTAAACTTTTATATATTCATATAATAATAATTATATCTTATGGTTTACATTAATATTTTTATAAAATTTTCTATAAAAATACACAAATGGTTTTGAATTTGATGAAAAAAATCTTAGTTTTAGTCAAAATTATTAAAATACGATTAAAATACCTCATTATATCATAACTCAAATCATATAAATTTTAGCAAAATAAATCAAAAACAAAAATTAGACATTCTTATAAGATATGAATAATAATTTGACTTAAAATCTATAAAAATTTACAAAAATGTAAATGTGTTTAAAAATTTTAATTATTAAAACACAAATAAATACCTCATTAAATCAGAACTTAAATCAATGAAATTTTAGCAATATAAAACAAAAATATGAATTATTCATTCCTATAAGATATTAACAAACATTTCAATATTAATTAAAATTTATGAAATATAATTGAACTTACCTCATTAAATCATGGTTTATATTATTATTTTTATAAAATATCTATAAAAATATACAAAAAAATATTTTTAAAAATAATAAATATTTTAAAACGAATTTGATGATAAGAAACTCAATTTTTAATCAAATTTAATAAAACATGATTAAAATATCTCATTAATTCAAAACTTAAATCAGTGAAATTTTAGGAATATAAAACAGAAGTATGAATTATACATTCCTATAAGATATTAACAAACATTTCAATATTAATTAAAATTTGTGAAACATAATTGAATTTACCTCATTAAATCATGGTTTATATTATTATTTTTATAAAATATCTATAAAAATTTACAAAAAAAATATTTTTAAAAATAATAAATATTTTAAAACGAATTTGATGATAAGAAACTCAATTTTTAATCAAATTTAATAAAACATGATTAAAATATCTCATTAATTCAAAACTTAAATCAGTGAAATTTTAGCAATATAAAACAGAAGTATGAATTATACATTCCTATAAGATATTAACAAACATTTCAATATTAATTAAAATTTGTGAAACATAATTGAATTTACCTCATTAAATCATGGTTTATATTATTATTTTTATAAAATATCTATAAAAATTTACAAAAAAAATATTTTTAAAAATAATAAATATTTTAAAACGAATTTGATGATAAGAAACTCAATTTTTAATCAAATTTAATAAAACATGATTAAAATATCTCATTAATTCAAAACTTAATTTAGTGAAATTTTAGCAATATAAAACAGAAGTATGAATTATACATTCCTATAAGATATTAACAAACATTTCAATATTAATTAAAATTTGTGAAACATAATTGAATTTACCTCATTAAATCATGGTTTATATTATTATTTTTATAAAATATCTATATAAATATACAAAAAAAATATTTTTAAAAATAATAAATATTTTAAAACGAATTTGATGATAAGAAACTCAATTTTTAATCAAATTTAATAAAATATGATTAAAATATCTCATTAATTCAAAACTTAAATCAGTGAAATTTTAGCAATATAAAACAGAAGTATGAATTATACATTCCTATAAGATATTAACAAACATTTCAATATTAATTAAAATTTGTGAAACATAATTGAATTTACCTCATTAAATCATGGTTTATATTATTATTTTTATAAAATATCTATAAAAATTTACAAAAAAAATATTTTTAAAAATAATAAATATTTTAAAACGAATTTGATGATAAGAAACTCAATTTTTAATCAAATTTAATAAAATATGATTAAAATATCTCATTAATTCAAAACTTAAATCAGTGAAATTTTAGCAATATAAAACAGAAGTATGAATTATACATTCCTATAAGATATTAACAAACATTTCAATATTAATTAAAATTTGTGAAACATAATTGAATTTACCTCATTAAATCATGGTTTATATTATTATTTTTATAAAATATCTATAAAAATTTACAAAAAAAATATTTTTAAAAATAATAAATATTTTAAAACGAATTTGATGATAAGAAACTCAATTTTTAATCAAATTTAATAAAACATGATTAAAATATCTCATTAATTCAAAACTTAAATCAGTGAAATTTTAGCAATATAAAACAGAAGTATGAATTATACATTCCTATAAGATATTAACAAACATTTCAATATTAATTAAAATTTGTGAAACATAATTGAATTTACCTCATTAAATCATGGTTTATATTATTATTTTTATAAAATATCTATAAAAATTTACAAAAAAAATATTTTTAAAAATAATAAATATTTTAAAACGAATTTGATGATAAGAAACTCAATTTTTAATCAAATTTAATAAAACATGATTAAAATATCTCATTAATTCAAAACTTAAATCAGTGAAATTTTAGCAATATAAAACAGAAGTATGAATTATACATTCCTATAAGATATTAACAAACATTTCAATATTAATTAAAATTTGTGAAACATAATTGAATTTACCTCATTAAATCATGGTTTATATTATTATTTTTATAAAATATCTATAAAAATTTACAAAAAAAATATTTTTAAAAATAATAAATATTTTAAAACGAATTTGATGATAAGAAACTCAATTTTTAATCAAATTTAATAAAATATGATTAAAATATCTCATTAATTCAAAACTTAAATCAGTGAAATTTTAGCAATATAAAACAGAAGTATGAATTATACATTCCTATAAGATATTAACAAACATTTCAATATTAATTAAAATTTGTGAAACATAATTGAATTTACCTCATTAAATCATGGTTTATATTATTATTTTTATAAAATATCTATAAAAATTTACAAAAAAAATATTTTTAAAAATAATAAATATTTTAAAACGAATTTGATGATAAGAAACTCAATTTTTAATCAAATTTAATAAAATATGATTAAAATATCTCATTAATTCAAAACTTAAATCAGTGAAATTTTAGCAATATAAAACAGAAGTATGAATTATACATTCCTATAAGATATTAACAAACATTTCAATATTAATTAAAATTTGTGAAACATAATTGAATTTACCTCATTAAATCATGGTTTATATTATTATTTTTATAAAATATCTATAAAAATTTACAAAAAAAATATTTTTAAAAATAATAAATATTTTAAAACGAATTTGATGATAAGAAACTCAATTTTTAATCAAATTTAATAAAACATGATTAAAATATCTCATTAATTCAAAACTTAAATCAGTGAAATTTTAGCAATATAAAACAGAAGTATGAATTATACATTCCTATAAGATATTAACAAACATTTCAATATTAATTAAAATTTGTGAAACATAATTGAATTTACCTCATTAAATCATGGTTTATATTATTATTTTTATAAAATATCTATAAAAATTTACAAAAAAAATATTTTTAAAAATAATAAATATTTTAAAACGAATTTGATGATAAGAAACTCAATTTTTAATCAAATTTAATAAAACATGATTAAAATATCTCATTAATTCAAAACTTAAATCAGTGAAATTTTAGCAATATAAAACAGAAGTATGAATTATACATTCCTATAAGATATTAACAAACATTTCAATATTAATTAAAATTTGTGAAACATAATTGAATTTACCTCATTAAATCATGGTTTATATTATTATTTTTATAAAATATCTATAAAAATTTACAAAAAAAATATTTTTAAAAATAATAAATATTTTAAAACGAATTTGATGATAAGAAACTCAATTTTTAATCAAATTTAATAAAATATGATTAAAATATCTCATTAATTCAAAACTTAAATCAGTGAAATTTTAGCAATATAAAACAGAAGTATGAATTATACATTCCTATAAGATATTAACAAACATTTCAATATTAATTAAAATTTGTGAAACATAATTGAATTTACCTCATTAAATCATGGTTTATATTATTATTTTTATAAAATATCTATAAAAATTTACAAAAAAAATATTTTTAAAAATAATAAATATTTTAAAACGAATTTGATGATAAGAAACTCAATTTTTAATCAAATTTAATAAAACATGATTAAAATATCTCATTAATTCAAAACTTAAATCAGTGAAATTTTAGCAATATAAAACAGAAGTATGAATTATACATTCCTATAAGATATTAACAAACATTTCAATATTAATTAAAATTTGTGAAACATAATTGAATTTACCTCATTAAATCATGGTTTATATTATTATTTTTATAAAATATCTATAAAAATTTACAAAAAAAATATTTTTAAAAATAATAAATATTTTAAAACGAATTTGATGATAAGAAACTCAATTTTTAATCAAATTTAATAAAACATGATTAAAATATCTCATTAATTCAAAACTTAAATCAGTGAAATTTTAGCAATATAAAACAGAAGTATGAATTATACATTCCTATAAGATATTAACAAACATTTCAATATTAATTAAAATTTGTGAAACATAATTGAATTTACCTCATTAAATCATGGTTTATATTATTATTTTTATAAAATATCTATAAAAATTTACAAAAAAAATATTTTTAAAAATAATAAATATTTTAAAACGAATTTGATGATAAGAAACTCAATTTTTAATCAAATTTAATAAAACATGATTAAAATATCTCATTAATTCAAAACTTAAATCAGTGAAATTTTAGCAATATAAAACAGAAGTATGAATTATACATTCCTATAAGATATTAACAAACATTTCAATATTAATTAAAATTTGTGAAACATAATTGAATTTACCTCATTAAATCATGGTTTATATTATTATTTTTATAAAATATCTATAAAAATTTACAAAAAAAATATTTTTAAAAATAATAAATATTTTAAAACGAATTTGATGATAAGAAACTCAATTTTTAATCAAATTTAATAAAATATGATTAAAATATCTCATTAATTCAAAACTTAAATCAGTGAAATTTTAGCAATATAAAACAGAAGTATGAATTATACATTCCTATAAGATATTAACAAACATTTCAATATTAATTAAAATTTGTGAAACATAATTGAATTTACCTCATTAAATCATGGTTTATATTATTATTTTTATAAAATATCTATAAAAATTTACAAAAAAAATATTTTTAAAAATAATAAATATTTTAAAACGAATTTGATGATAAGAAACTCAATTTTTAATCAAATTTAATAAAACATGATTAAAATACCTCATTAAATCAGAACTTAATTTAATGAAATTTTAGCACTATAAAACAAAAATATGAATTATACATTCTTATAAGATATTAACAAACATTTCAATGTTAATTAAAATTTATGAAATATAATTGAACTTACCTCATTATCATTTTATGAAATATCTATAAAAATAAACAAAAAAAATATTTTTAAAAATGATAAATATTTTATATCTAATAAAACACGATTAAAATACCTCATTAAATCAAAACTTAAATCAGTGAAATTTTAACAATATAAAACAAAAATATAAAATACACATTCCTATAAGATATTAGCAAACATTTCAATATTAATTAAAATTTATGAATTATAATTGAACTTTTGAATTGAAAATATTTTTAAAAATGATAAAAATTTTAAAAAGAAACTGGTTATAAAAAGCTGAACTTCTAGTCAAAAATAATAAAACACGATTAAAATACCTCATTACATCATAACTTAAATCAATCAAATGTTTGAAATTTATATTGCATTGTTTTATAACAAAAATATGAATTACACGTTCTTATAATATTTCAATTTCTGTTAAAATGTTATTGTTTTATATTATGTAAATATACAATTATTTTTTAATGAAAAAAATTTTGTAATGAATTTAAACAAAAATTCAATTTTAATCAAAATGAACAAAATAAGATTAAACGTCCCTCATTATACATTTAATTTAAATCAATGAAAGTTTGACAATGAACGCAAAAACGTGAATTAGATATTCTTATAATTCTAATACTAAGAAAAATATTAATTTTAATTATACTCTATAAAATATGAGTGAACCTACCTCATTTTATCATAGTTTACATCACTGTTTTTTACAGATGTTATATAAATATACAAAATACTGTTTTCAAAATGACATAATTTTAAAAAGAATTTAAATATCAGAAATGCAATATTATTAAAATAATTTTAAAAGTGCCTCATTATATAATAACTTAAATTAACGAAATTGGGCCAATGAAGACAAAAACATGGTTTGTGTTGTATAATTTTTTCTTATATAAAATATAATTTTTTTTTTAAATGACAAAAATTTTGTAAATAAATTGGGGAACAAAAATTCAGTTTAATCAAAATGATCAAAGATACGATTAAACGTCCCTCATTATATTTAACTCAAATTAATGAAATTTTTACAAAAAAAAAAACAAAAACGTGAATTATATACAAAAATTAATAAATTATATATAAAAATATAAATTCTATAAAAATCATTATATTATGATTCACATCACACTGTTTTCATACAAATTTCATATAAATACACAAAAAGTTGTTTATAAAAATGAAAAAAAAATTAAAAAGAATTTGTTTGGTCATCAAAAACGTAGTTTATGAAATATTAAAACTTGATTTAACCTTACCTCATTATTTCATACCTTAAGCCTATGAAATTTTGTCAATAAAAAAGGCTGTATTTAAAATAGATAAGGGCAAAATTTGATGATGGAAAACACAATTTTAATTCAAATTAATAAATTGTGATTGAACTTACCTCATTATATCATAGCCTAATCTAAATCACTGAAAAAAGTGATTTTTAAAAGATATAAATACAGTTGAATGAAAAATAGAAAAATTTTATTTTGTATTTCATCGGAGACAAGACAAGATTTAATTGCCGCGAATATATTTCAGCTTTCCATTAACAATAAAGTGGGTGCGGAGTGAATGAGTGGATCTAATTCATTAGACTTTTAGCGGCACTTCAAAACCATTGTCAAAATTACGCCCGCTACTTTACTATAAAATATTAACGGCGAATGAGCAGAATCACATTAACGGAACAATAAAGGAAAATTAATTTCGGCAATAATGCTCAGTTATTAATTAATATTAGCGAAAAGTGAACGAAACATTCCAGACAACTAAACATGCTGTGCTGCCGCAATCACGCTGCCCTCCCGTTTATTGTTCGTGCCCTTAAGACGAACTCGATGGGAAAACGTTTAAATCTCAATATGTGACGCAACAACGAAGTGTTTTACGACAAACTTTTACTGTCAACGAGTTTTGCCGCGGAATTACGTTTCTTTTATAGTAAATATTTGTAACCGTGATGGCATTAATCTGTACGTCGATGTTGGCTTTTATATTACGCCCATAATAAACCCAAATTTGGGTTTTAATTTAATGCCACCCGAGTTTTATTTTGGTTGGTTTTACGGTTCGGCGTCGTAACTTGTGGAATTCAAGTCAAATAATACAATGTTTAATAAGACTTCTCGTCAACTTTAACAGTTCGAAAAGTTCATGTTGACGATGGAATTCCGGGACCGTAAAAATGAATGGCGGATGGATTCTGCCGGTTTAACTTTTCAATTTTCGATAGATAAACGCGGTTTACGATGATGAACTGGATTGTGTAATCAAATCGGGGTGAATTAAACGGTTTTTTTTTTCAAAATTACGAGTACGATGGATGACAGTGGTGGCCTGAGAAGTAGCACACATTATTATTAGATTGTCAAGAAAGTTATTGCGTTTTTCAACCTTAAAAATAAAATGCACAAATTTCAGCTGAAATAAGACTCCATATGTGATAAATTCTCAGCTGATTTAGAAGACCCCATATATGTAATGAGTACCAAAAATTTCACGGATAATTTCAGATTTAGAGTTAAATTACATTTATTGAGGTAAGAGACTTAATAGGCACGTTAAAAATAGCTCAGGATATTTATAGACTAAATATTAATGTCATTAAATCTATTAAAAATCATATATTTGCTCCTCTTATCAAATTAATTAATCATTGCATTAGAGATAATATATTTCCAGACTGTCTAAAATTAACATTGGTAATTCCAATGCACAAAAAAGGTCACCACCATGATACTAATAATAACAAAACCATTTCTATTTAACACATATCTTCAAAGAACTTCTAAAAATTTTTGAATTTCCTTGTTAGAAATAATGGTTTTTGATCAAATCATGTTGTTAATGAGACTAAGACTGTTTCCGTCACAATCTGTTTATAATAAAATTTTATAATAGTTTACTTTCATCAGTTAAGTGGGAATTATTTGTTGAATAAGTGTTTTTACTCCAGAGAAGGATATTTCTGTAATAATTTTAATGATTAAACTGTAATCTAGTTTTTAAGATAAAAATTAAAATTATTAAAATTATTAAAAATATTACAAATTTTAAAAATATGAAAAATATTAAAAATATCAAAAATATCAAAATATCAAAATATTATAAATATCAAAAATATTAAAAATATCAAAAATATCAATAATATTAATAATATCAAAAATATCAAAATTATCAAAAATTTTAAAAGTATCAAAAATATCAAAAATGTCAAAAATAACAAAAATATCAAAAATATCAAAATTATCAAAAACATTAAAAATATAAAAAATATCAACAATATTAAAAATATCAAAAATAACAAAAATATCAAAAGTATTAGAAATATTAAAAACATCAAAAATATCAATAATATCAAAACTATCAAAAATATTAAAATTATCAAAAATATCAAAAATATCAAAAATATTCAAAATATCAAAAATATCAAAAATATCAAAAATATCAAAATTATCAAAAATATTAAAAATATCAAAATGATCAAAAATATTAAAAATATAAAAAATATCAACAATATTAAAAATATTAAAAATATTAAAAATATTAAAAATATTAAAAATATCAAAAATAACAAAAATATCAAAAACATTATAAATATTAAAAATATCAAAAATATCAATAATATCAAAACTATCAAAACTATCAAAAATAACAAAAACATCAGAAACATCAAAAATATCAAAAATATCAAAAATATCAAAAATATCAAAAATATCAAAAATATCAAAAATATCAAAAATATCAAAAATATCAAAAATATCAAAAATATCAAAAATATCAAAAATATCAAAAATATCAAAAATATCAAAATTATCAAAAATATTAAAAATATCAAAAATATCAAAAATAACAAATGTATTAGAAATATTAAAAATATCAATAATATTAATAATATCAAAAATATCAAAATTATTAAAAATATAAAAAATGTCAAAAATATCAAAAATAACAAAAAATCAAAAATATAAAAAATATCAACAATATTAAAAATGTTAAAAATATCAAAAATAATAAAAATGTCAAAAATAACAAAAATATCAAAATTTCAAAAATATAAAAAATTTCAAAAATATAAAAAATATTAAAAATATCAAAAATATCAAAATTATCAAAAATATCAAAAACATTAAAAATATCAACAATATTAAAGATATCAAAAATAACAAAAATATCAAAAGTATTAGAAATATTAAAAATATCAAAAATATCAATAATATCAAAACTATCAAAAATATCAAAATTATCAAAAATATTAAAAATATCAAAATGATTAAAAATATTAAAAATGTAAAAAATATAAACAATATTAAAAATATAAAAAATAACAAATGTATTAGAAATATTAAAAATATCAAAAATATCAATAATATCAAAAATATCAAAATTATCAAAAACATTAAAAATATAAAAAATATCAACAATATTAAAAATATTAAAAATATCAAAAGTAACAAAAATATTATAAATATTAAAAATATCAAAAATATCAAAACTATCAAAAATAACAAAAATATCAAAAATATCAAAATTATCAAAAATATTAAAAATATCAAAAATATCAAAATGATCAAAAATATTATAAATTTAAAAAGTATCAACAATATTAAAAATATCAAAAATAACAAATGTATTAGAAATATTATTAAATATCAATAATATCAAAAATATCAAAATTACTAAAAATGTCAAAAATATCAAAAATAACAAAAAATCAAAATTACCAAAAATATTAAAAATATAAAAAATATCAACAATATTAAAAATATCAAAAATAATAAAAATAATAAAAATATCAAAAATAACAAAAATATCAAAATTTCAAAAATATAAAAAATCTCAAAAATATAAAAAATATTAAAAATATCAAAAATATCAAAAATACTAAAAATATAAAAAATATCAAAAATAAAAATATCAAAAATATCAAAAAATATCAAATATATCAAATATACTAAAAATATATATCAAAAATGTCAAAAATATGAAAAATATCAAAAATATCAAAAATATTAAAAATATCAAAAATATTAAAAATATCAAGAATATCAAAGAAAATATGAAAATTATAAAAGATTTTAAGAAATATACAATAAAATTGTACGAATTTGCTTCTTATCCATTCATACTTCATTTAAAACCCTGAATAAATGGCCAAATAATTTCAAATAAAAACGAATTTACAAGTCTAAATACAAGAGAAACACGTACTTCAAAACTGTACATCCCTCACATCAACATATTAAAAATTACTAAGAAACTAAATAACACAAAATGTAATAACTTTTATTAAAACTGAATACAAATTTGAACTTTTGTGTTATTAACATATTTTGATGCTAATTAACCAGTGATATAGTAGATTGAATTGCTAAAATTAACACAGTTAATGAAAAAACAATAAAACAACTTAAATTATAACAGTATTTACAGATAAAATATCAATCAATTGGTATCATTTTTATCTGTATTTGTACACCATAAAACATACATATAATTGTAATTTTTGACGTTTTGATTGAAATCCGAATAGCTTGTTAAATGTTAAATACGTTTTAAAATAATAAACACGATGAACATGATACAATTTTCGCGTTTACAAAAGCCAAACAATGTTTTGTCATTTAATAATAACATTTTGGTGTCAGCTTACGGGATGGGTTTCATCAAAAATCATACGGATATAAGTTGATATGCTCATAAAACTGATTGTCAGTTTCTTCTAATGCAATTTTCAAGTCGTGTTAAAGCCTTTAAATCCTGCTTTATAAGACTTGAGCACAAAAGTTATAAATATATCTCAATTCGAAGGAAAACTTTCTTAGGAAATGTCATTACATTTACGCTCCAGGGAAAATTATGATCCTTTGTACTGTATAATCGTAAAATATAATTTACTGAGATGTCACGACGTATAAATTAAATTTTAGCCAATAAACACATATGACGGTATAAGAAGCGGAAGATGGCACGAAAGAGATCTATGGTTATAAAATATACAAACAGCACCATTCAAATTTTGTCCAGACAACAAAAATATACATTTCAATATTCCATGTTTTTAGTGCTATTTAATAATACTCTTAATAATATAATGTTATTCTTAGTTAGATTTATATTATTTTATTAAATAACTCACTTTCAGTGTAGAGAGGAACATTGAAAAGAAGAAAATAATTAACATTTGAGAGGCTGTAATTTAAAAATCTCAATAATATCAATAATATCAAAAATAACAAAAATATCAAAAACACCAAAAATATCAAAAATATTTAAAATATCAAAAGTATCAAAAATATCAAATATATTAAAAATATCAAAACTATCAAAAATATTAAGAATATCAAAAACATCAAAAATCTCAAAAATATCAAAACTATTTAAAATATCAAAAATATCAAAAGTATCGAAAATATCAAATATATTAAAAATATCAAAACTATCAAAAATATCAGAACTATCAAAAATATTAAAAATATCAAAACTATCAAAAATATTAGGAATATCAAAACTATCAAAAATATCAAAAATATCAAAAATATCAAAAATATCAAAAATATCAAAAATATCAAAAGTATCAAAAATATTTAAAATATTTAAAATATCAAAAATATCAAAAGTATCGAAAATATCAAAAATAACAAAAATAGCAAAAGTATAGAAATAATGGAAATATCAAAAATATTAAAAATATTTAAAATATCAAAAATATTAAATATATTAAAAATAACAAAAATTTCAAAAGTATCAAAACTATCAAAAATTATCAAAAATATTAAGAATATCAAAAATATCAAAAATAACAAAAATAGCAAAAGTATAGAAATAATGGAAATATCAAAAATATTAAAAATATTTAAAATATCAATCAATCAATTATTCTCAGTTGGATTTATATTATTTTATTATATAACTCACTTTCAGTATAGAGAGGAAACATTGGACAACATTGAAAAGAAGAAAATAATTAACATTTGAGGGGTTGTAGTTTAAAAATCTCAAAAATATCAATAATATCAAAAATATCAAAAATATTAAGAATATCAAAAATATCAAAAATCTCAAAAATATCAAAACTATCAAAAATATTTAGAATATCAAAAATATCAAAAGTATCGAAAAATCAAAAATATCAAAAATCTCAAAAATATAAAAAATATCAGAACTATCAAAAATATTAAGAATAACAAAACTATCAAAAATATTAGGAATATCAAAAATCTCAAAAATATCAAAAATATCAAAAATATTTAAAATATCAAAAATATCAAAAGTATTAAAAATATCAAAAATATCAAAAATAATAAGAATATCAAAAATATCAAAAATATCAAAAATCTCAAAAATGTCAAAAATAACAAAAATATCAAGAATATTTAAAATATCAAAAGTATCGAAAATATCAAATATATTAAAAATATCAAAAATATTAAGAATATCAAAAATATCAAAAATATCAAAAATACCAAAAATATCAAAAATATTTAAAATATCAAAAGTATCGAAAATATCAAATATATTAAAAATATCAAAAATATCAAAACTATCAAAACTATCAAAACTATCAAAACTATCAAAACTATCAAAACTATCAAAACTATCAAAACTATCAAAACTATCAAAACTATCAAAACTATCAAAACTATCAAAACTATCAAAAATATTAAAAATATCAAAAATATCAAAAATATCAAAACTATAAAAATATACTATTTGGCATAAATTGTTTGAAATGAGTTGAATGGTTTTGACCATTTTTCCTCCACTGTTCACCCGATTGTTCTATAGTGAAATTTAATACAAACGAGTCATATTTATAAAATCTGATTAAAATAAAAGAATTAATTGCATAATGGGGTATAATAATTAATATTTCTAGTTATGTGCATATTGGGATTTGAATTAAATCTATGATAAAATATACATGTATGTTTTCAATGCAACTTACGCGTTTTGTATTCATAATTATATATTTTTATTCTTTTAATATATACTTTCGTGTGTTCGTTCGACGACGATTGATTTTAATTAACATCACATTTGTAACTCAACGCGAAGACTGTCTATTCCATTCAAATTTGTATTTACAATTGTGCCAGCGAGAGTAAAAAAGAAAGAAATATATGTTCGTAAACGTTCAAGAAGGAGGGAAAGAGTCGCACCGACGAAGTAAGCTGTGCATTTTTCAATTGGCGACGGTATTCAATTGTTTTTCCTAGAATTGCGGTTTTAGCGAGGAGAAGGGGTAAACGTTGGATTTTTGTTTGAGAAATGTTTCAATGAGGCTGTGGCGACAATAATTATTTTTATTTTCATGTTCAACCAATTCAATATTTATATCATTTACTCGTGGTATATTTCATTTTTTTAACAATTGTAAATTACACAAGTTGTTTTTTAATGTTTCTTATATTAAACATAATAAATAAAATAATAAGTTTATAAGTAAATGAGATTTATTACATTCTTCAATTAGGATCAATCAATAGAATTTTAGAATAGTTATTAAAAAAGTTTAAAATAATTTCTACTAATCATACATAACACTAAACACTGAAACATTAAATGATTTTGATTAAGAGGTGATAGAGATTATATGAACTATTTAAATTTTATATGTGTCTGAGGATTAAATCTATTGATAATAATATTTTTGTACTATTTATTAACCACTTTAATAGTTAATTTATTTGTTTGGTCAAACATACACTTTTATATATATTTAAATTTATTTAATAATAAATTTTCAAGAAGGAATTTTAATTTAATTTGAACGAAGTTATGTACTTGTTTAAATATATATTCGTATTGTAAAATATATTTTATAATAATATACTTGAAATTAAATGCAAATAATTTAAAGAGGTCACACGTGCAGGATCGTTTCCAGGAATGACAAAAACTGGTATTCCGCAGTTGTATTTGCCGACGGTTATCAACTCCATTTTTAAAGGATTATTATATGAATAAGACGTGTCTCGGTCATTTTTACTCGATTCTTCGACGATTTTTACAAATTTTTATATCAAGTTGACTTTTGTAAAAGTGCAGTGTTTCGTTTTAAGTTTTCTGTGATTGATTTTGGTGATTTTAACAGGTTTTTATAAAAATATTTGAAGAAATTTCCGGAATATTTTCTTACTGGGTGAGTAACTTTACTTTGAAATACAAACAGGTATAGATCAAACAAATAAAACATCTAAATAAATATTTAAATCAATATTGAGTTATTAACGTACTTATTTATTGCAAAATATTTTTATTAATATATCGATAATTAAATGCAAATAAATTAAGTGTGTCTATTCTATTTGCCGACGGCTAACAAGCGAAATATTGACATTTTAACAAATTATGATGAGCTAGGACTCCCTCGTTGACTGTTTTTCGACAATTTTCATGATTTTTATTTGTGCTGACTTTGTAAATGCGTCGTGTTATGTGTTCTATGATTCCTTTGACTGATTTTATGGATATTTAAATTAATTTTGGGCAAAATTTATTGAGATTACTTGATAAGATAGTTTAAAAATTAATTTAGTTTTGAGATACATTCAAATTATTATTTTTCAAACCAAACAACAGTTGTCATTTATCTTTTATACCGATATATTGAGTATTAAATGCAATTAAATTTAGTATTTAGTCAGGATTTATATCAAAAATTGTGCAGCTCCATTTGCCGACGGTGGACGAACCAAAAATTAAAATTTTGACATTTTTCGGTGAGCTAAGACTTGTTAGTGAACTTTATTATGTTTTTCAACAATTTTCAACGTTTTTATTTGTGTAGATTTTGTAAATTTTGGGTAAAATTTAATTGAGATTGTTGTGAAGATTTTTATTATTATTAATAATATAATTTGTAAGTATGTCTGAGATTCCAATGATTAATTTGTGTGACTAAGATACGATTTTATGGAAATTTGAATAAATTTTAAGAACTTTTAACACATTTTTACTTTTATACTAAACAACATTTCATTATCCTTTTAAATTAATTAATCAAATATTTTAATAAATAGAATAAAATTACTAATTTTGGACTCACTACTCTCCTTATGATATATTAAATGAAAATTAATTTCATAGTGAAATATTTCAAAAGGTATTTTTAATTTAATTAGAACTAAATATTGTACATAAATGTATATTTTTATTTCATAATAATATTTAATTTAATAATAAAATGTTTATACAAAAATTTTAATTCTATTTGATACAAAATTCAAATTTAACATTTATCTGAATAGGAAGAATATCTATTAATCTGTTATATTTTTATTTCTTAATCGATTATGACTTGAAATGCTTTTAATTAAATAAAGTAACGGTTAATAATGAAAAAATAACTCATATAGTGAAATTTAAATTACTAGAAATATAAATCTAGATGTAGGTTAAGTCTTGAAATATTCTTAATTAAATAAATCAATGTCTGAAAGTGTAAAATTTGAGACTGAAAATTGTCAAAAATGAAAAAAAAAAAATTGAATTTTCTTCAATTGTAACTTAATTATTTTTGATACTATTTAAACAAATTAGGTATTATTAAATATATAATTTACTCACTTTTATTCTGGACGACGGATTAAGTAAAATGTTCAATCGAAAAACACAAATTCGCCATTTTAAAGGAGAATAACCTAAAGAAATAAAAATTAAAGTAATTTCATGATCAACACACCCAAATTGTTTCAATAAAATGTAAAATTTAAATATCTATATTTCTGCTGTAAACTAATACAATTCACAAGTACGGACAAAATCGTTTTGAAAACACCAAAAATCAACTTTTGCCCCTTCTCCTCCCTAAAACTGCAGTTCTAAGAAAAGCAACTGATTGGCCGCCGCCATTAAAAAAAGCACCAATCACGTAGCCGGCGCGTTTTTCATTCCTCTCGAACTAATATGAACATATATTTCCTTTTCTCACACTCTTGTAGAAATAAATGCAAATGGATTTTGAATCAAGTGGGGACAATCAGCACATACAGACGCTTGAGGTAAGTTAATGAAATATCAAAAATATAAACTAAATTTAATTTAATAGTTTTCAAAGATACGATTTAACTGAAATTTTAATAAATTTTAAGTAATAATATTTAATTTAACATTTAAAAAGAAATTAAAATTTAATTTGAACTGAATAATGTATTTTAAAATAATGTTTATAAATGTAGATGTAGGTTATGGCTTAAAATATTCTTAATCAAATAAATCAACGGTTAACAGTGTAAAATTTGAAATATTGGAATTATTTGTTGTTATAATTCTATTCTGGGGAAAGTAACTGAAAAATTGTCAAAAATGAATAAAATTTGAATTTTCTTCAATTGTAACTTAATTATTTTTGATACTATTTAAATAAATTAGGCATTACTAAATACATAATTTACTCACTTTTATTCTGGACGACGGATTAAGTAAAATGTTCAATCCTAAAACACAAATTCGCCATTTTAAAGGAGAATAACCTAAAGAAATAAAAATTAAAGTATTTCTTGATCAGCACATCCAAATTGTTTCAATAAAATGTAAAATTTAAATATCTATATTTTTGCTATAAAACTAATATAATTCACGAGTACGAACAAAATCGTTTTTAAAACACCAAAAATCAACTTTTGCCCCTTCTCTTATCTAAAACTGCAGTTCTAAGAAAAGCAATTGATTGGCCGCCGCTATTAAAAAATGCACCAATCACGTAGCCGGCGTGTTTTTCATTCCTCTCGAACTAACATGAACATATATTTCCTTTTCTTACACTCTTGTAGAAATAAATGCAAATGGCAAATTTTGAATCAAGTGGGGACAGACAACACGAACAGACGCTTGTTGTAAGTCATAATGAAATATCAAAAATATAAACTAAATTAAATATAAAAACATGCTCTCACAATAAATTAAATAAATTGTTTATCATCTAAATATTAAACAATAAATGATTTAATGTTTCATTTGTTATAATAATATAATCATTTATAATATTAAGGATTATGATTAAATTTAAATTTGAAAGTTGTATAATTAAATAAATTTTTGTAATTTTAAAATATTTCCTTACATATCTAAAAAGTAATTTAATATAGAATATTATATAGATAGACCTAAATAATATTTGTATTAGTATTATTTGACAGATATACTGTGGTAAATGTATCTGAAGATTAAAATCGAATGAAAATAATATTTTTGTACTTATTGTTTATTAAATTATTTAAATAATTTTTGGTAACTTAAACTAGATGGTCAATTGATTTGTATAATTAAAACAAAAATTGAAAATTTGAAACCATAAATTTGTATATATAAATTTAATTTAAAAGGAACTTCTATTTAATTTGAAATAGTTTTCAAAGATACGATTTAACTGAAATTTTAATAAATTTTAAGTAATAATATTTAATTTAATATTTAAAAAGAAATTAAAATTTAATTTGAACTGAATAATGTATTTTAAAATAATGTTTATAAATGTAGATGTAGGTTATGGCTTAAAATATTCTTAATTAAATAAATCAACGGTTAACAGTGTAAAATTTGAGATATTGGAATTATTTGTTGTTTTAATTCTATTCTGGGGAAAGTAACTGAAAAATTGTCAAAAATGAATAAAATTTGAATTTTCTTCAATTGTAACTTAATTATTTTTGATACTCTTTAAACAAATTAGGCATTACTAAATACATAATTTACTCACTTTTATTCTGGACGACGGATTAAGTAAAATGTTCAATCCTAAAACACAAATTCGCCATTTTAAAGGAGAATAACCTAAAGAAATAAAAATTAAAGTATTTCTTGATCAGCACATCCAAATTGTTTCAATAAAATGTAAAATTTAAATATCTATATTTTTGCTATAAAACCAATATAATTCACGAGTACGAACAAAATCGTTTTGAAAACACCAAAAATCAACTTTTGCCCCTTCTCTTATCTAAAACTGCAGTTCTAAGAAAAGCAATTGATTGGCCGCCGCTATTAAAAAATGCACCAATCACGTAGCCGGCGTGTTTTTCATTCCTGTCGAACTAACATGAATATATATTTCTTTTTCTTACACTCTTGTAGAAATAAATGCAAATGCCAAATTTTGAATCAAGTGGGGACAGCCAGCACGAACAGACGCTTGAGGTAAGTCATAATAAAATATCAAAAATACAAACTTTAAATATAAAGTAAAGGATTTAAGGTTTCATTTCTTATAATAATATAATCATTCAGAATATTAAGGATTATGGTTAAATTTAAATTTAAAAGGGCAAATAATTAGATAAATTATCTGCAGTTTTAAAATATTTCCTTACATATCTAAAAAGTAATTAAATATAAAATATTTATTATAAATGATAGATTTAAATAATATTTGTATAGAAATATTTGACAGAAATACTGTGGTAAATGTATCTGAAGATTAAAATCGATTGAAAATAATATTTTTGTACTTATTGTTATTTATTATTTATTATTTTAAATTTATTTAATTATTTAAATAATTTTTGGTAACTTAAACTAGATAGTTAATTGATTTGTATGATTAAAACAAAAATTAAAAATTTGAAATCATAAATTTGTATATGTAAATTTAATTTAAAAGAAACTTCAATTTAATTTGAAATAGTTTTCAAAGATACGACATTACAGAAATTTTAATAAATTTTAAGTATAATCTATTAGAACATGTACATACTAAACAATACTAATTTTAAATTAATATTTAACTTAATATTTAAAAAGAAATTAAAATTTAATTTGAACTGAATAATGTATTTTAAAATAATGTTTAATTTATTATTGAAACATTTAAACAAGAATAATAAATTTGAGATTCAATTTAAGTTTATTAGAACATATAAATAGTTGAAATTAAATAAACAAAGGGAAAAACTTGGAATTATTTCTTGAAAAATAGTACTTATGTGACGAAAATAATTGAAATTAGTAAAAAAATCAATGAAATTTGAATTTTCAACAGTCGCATCATTTTTGAATTATTTATTTATTGAATCCTTAAATCATTGTAAATTCGATAAATTTATGAAACATTCAAATTTGAAATTATAAATTTTTATGTTTTAAATTTTATACTTTAAATATAATAATAAAATATTTAAACAATCAATACTTTAGGTATAATTTGAACAACAACACAAAAATATATTTAAGTGTATGTTGTAAAATAAGTTTCATACTAATGTTTTTGAAATTAAGTGCAAATAAATAAAATAGGACGCACGTGCATGTGTCGTTTCCAAGAATCAGAAGAACCGGTATTCTGCTGTTCTATTTGCCGACGGTTATCAACCACATTTTTAAAGGATTTTGTTATGAACAAGACGTGTCCGGGGTTTTTACTCGATTTTTCGACAATTTTCACGAATTTTTGTTATGGTGTTGGATTTTGTAAATGTGATGTTGCCTTCTGAGTTTTCTATTACTGATTTTGGTCATTTTAAGAGGATTGTATGAAAATTTGGACAATATTTTCTTACTGGGTGAGTTTAACATATTATTGTTATTAATATTATAGCAATAAATAGTTATTTTTACATCCTAATCTCAAATAATCTAATGAATTTGATTTTTGTATACGACATATCTCATTAAGTTTAAAAATATGGAAGAGAAAATTTCTATACATTGTACATACACATACAAAGGTTAAAATTTGTAACTCAAACAACTAAAACATCTAAATAAATATTTAAAATTAATATTGTGTTATTAATGTACTTAATTGTAATATTACATTTTAAAATATTTTTATTAATATATTGAGAATTAAAAGCAATTAAATTAAGTGTGTGTGTTCTGTTTCCGACGGCGGAGGAGCGAAATACAGATATTTTTACAAATTATAATGAACTAACACTGACTTTATTCCATTTTTCGAAAATTTGCATGATTTTTATTTGGGCTGACTTAAATACGTAAATACGTCATGATATGTTCTTTGATTCTTTTGACTGATTTTATAGAAATTTAAATTAATTAGTTAGCTTAGTTTTGAGGCACATTGAAATTATTATTTTTCTATCAAACAGTTGTTATCTTTCATATCAATGTATTGAGTATAAAATGCAATTAAATTAAGAGTTTATATAAAGATTCCAATATTAATATTAACAGAAATTGTGTAATTCTGTTTGTAGACGATGAACAAACCGGAAATTAAAATTTTGACATAATTGTTCAACTATTTTCAAAATTTTAATTTATGTTAGTTTTGTGGTGTTCAATAATTCTTTGAGATAAGATTTTATAGAAAACTTAAGAAATTTTAGGTAAATTTTATTGAGAATGCTGTGAAGATTTTTATTGACTTTGTAGATTTGTCCATTGTTCTATGATTCCATTGATTAATTTGTGTAATTGGTTACAGTTTTAAATTTAAGATTTAAGTATAAATACCTTTTAGGTAAATTTTATTAACATTACTTTTTAGGCTATTTTAAGAATTCATTTAACTTTCAAATACGTTGTTATTTTTATACTAAAAATTGATTTTTTTATTCTTTAAACCAATTAAGTGTTTAAATACAATTCCACTGTTAAGTTAATTTTGTTACCTCGTTATTTTTATACTAAAAACACTAATTTTGCTGAACACTGAACCACTGAATATAATAAAAATTGTTAATTTTGGACCTACTAATTTTTATATGGTGTAATAATTTAATTTAATAGTAAATTATTTCAAAAGGTATTTCAATGTAATTTGAACTAAATAGTGTACTTAAATATATATTTTTATATTATACTAATATTTAATTTAATAATAAAATATTTATACAAAAATTTTTAAATTTAGTCGGCTTTACTTGATACAAATTTCAAATTTGACATTTATCTGAGCAGGGAGAGAATCCATATATCCATTATATGTATATTTCTTATTTGATTATGATCTTGGCTTGAAATGTTTGTAATTAAATAAATTAACGATTAATAATGTAAAATTTAGTATATTATTATTATTATTTGATGGTGAAAAAAATACTCATGTTAATTAATCTTAAGTAATGTAAGTTTATATTTTAAATAATTATAGATTTAGATCTATTTGAGACATTGGAATTACTTGTTTTTAAAAATTGGTATTCAAGTGGTGAAAATAATTCCAAATTTATAAAATTTTAATTTTCTGCAACTTAATTATTTTTGATGCTATCGAAACAAATTAGGCATTATTAAATACATAATTTACTCACAGGAAAAGAAAATGAATATTATTTTAATGATCAGTACACCCAAATTACATTAATAAGATGTGAAATTTAAATATTTAAGTTATTTCTGTAAACTAATTTCAAATCACAAGTACGAAAGAAAACCGTTTCAAAAACACCAAAAATCCAACTTTTGCCCCTTCTCCTCTCTAAAGCCGCAGTTCTAGGAAAAGCAATTGATTGGCCGACGGCATTAAAAAATGAACCAATCACGTAACCTACATGTTTTTCATTTTTCTCGAACTAATATGAACATATACATATATATGTATGTCCTTGTCTTACACTCTTGCAGAAATAAATGCAAATTGGTTAAAGTTTTAAGTATGAATATATTTTAGGTAAATATTAATATTACATTTTAGGCTCTTTTAAGGATTTATTTAACTTTTAAATACGTTATTATTTTTATACTAAAAAATACTAATTTTGCTATTCTTTAAAACAATTAAGTGTTGTACAGTACAATTCCACTGAATATAATAAAAAATTGATAATTTTGGATCTACTAATTGTTATATGGTGTAATAATTTTATTTAATAGTAAATTATTTCAAAAAGTATTTTAATGTAATTTGAACTAAATAGTGAACTTAATGTATATTTTTATATTATACTAATATTTAATTTGATAATAAAATATTTATACAAAAATATTTAAATTTAGTCGACTCTACTTGATACAAAATTGAAATTTAACATTTATTTGAGCAGGGAGAGAATCCATACATCCATTATATGTATATTTCTTATTTGATTATGATCTAGGCTTGAAATGTTTGTAATTAAATAAACTAACGATTAATAATGTAAAATTTAGTATATTGGAATTATTTGACGGTGAAAAAAATGCTCATGTAACGAAATTTTAAACCAATATTTAAAATTAACCTTAAGTAATGTAGTTTATATTTTAAATAATTATAGTTTTAGATCTATTAAGGCTGAAAATATTCCAAATTAAATAAACCGACGATTAAAAATGTAATATTTGAGGCATTGCAATTATTTGTTTTTAAAAATTGGTATTCAAGTGGCGAAAATAATTCCAAATTTATAAAATTTTAATTTTCTTTAGCCGCAACTTAATTATTTTTGATGCTATCGAAACAAATTAGGCATTATTAAATACATAATTTACTCACTTTTATTCTGGACGGCTGATTGAGTAAAATTTTATTCAATCGAAAAACACAAATTTTCCATTATACGAGGAAAAGAAAATGAATATTATTTTCATGATCAATACACCCAAATTGCATTAATAAAATGTAAAATTTAAATATTTTAGTTCTTTCTGTGAACTAATACAAATCACAAGTACGAACAAAATCGTTTCAAAAACACCAAAAATCCAACTTTTACCCCTTCTCCTCTCTAAAGCCGCAGTTCTAGGAAAAGCAGTGGATTGGCCGTCGTCATTAAAAAATGAACCAATCAAGTAGCCTACATGTTTTTCATTCTTCTCGACCTAATATGAACATATATGTCCTTGTCTTACACTCTTGCAGAAATAAATGCAAATTGGTTAAAGTTTTAAGTATGAATATATTTTAGGTAAATATTAATATTACATTTTAGGCTCTTTTAAGGATTTATTTAACTTTTAAATACGTTATTATTTTTATACTAAAAAATACTAATTTTGCTATTCTTTAAAACAATTAAGTGTTTAAGTACAATTCCACTGAATATAATAAAAAATTGGTAATTTTGGATCTACTAATTTTTATATGGTATAATAATTTTATTTAATAGTAAATTATTTCAAAAAGTATTTTAATGTAATTTGAACCAAATAGTGAACTTAATGTATATTTTTATATTATACTAATATTTAATTTGATAATAAAATATTTATACAAAAATTTTTAAATTTAGTCGACTCTACTTGATACAAAATTGAAATTTAACATTTATTTGAGCAGGGAGAGAATCCATACATCCATTATATGTATATTTCTTATTTGATTATGATCTAGGCTTGAAATGTTTGTAATTAAATAAACTAACGATTAATAATGTAAAATTTAGTATATTGGAATTATTTGACGGTGAAAAAAATGCTCATGTAACGAAATTTTAAACCAATATTTAAAATTAACCTTAAGTAATGTAGTTTATATTTTAAATAATTATAGTTTTAGATCTATTAAGGCTGAAAATATTCCAAATTAAATAAACCGACGATTAAAAATGTAATATTTGAGGCATTGCAATTATTTGTTTTTAAAAATTGGTATTCAAGTGGCGAAAATAATTCCAAATTTATAAAATTTTAATTTTCTTTAGCCGCAACTTAATTATTTTTGATGCTATCGAAACAAATTAGGCATTATTAAATACATAATTTACTCACTTTTATTCTGGACGGCTGATTGAGTAAAATTTTATTCAATCGAAAAACACAAATTTTCCATTATACGAGGAAAAGAAAATGAATATTATTTTCATGATCAATACACCCAAATTACATTAATAAAATGTAAAATTTAAATATTTTAGTTCTTTCTGTGAACTAATACAAATCACAAGTACGAAAAAAATCGTTTCAAAAACACCAAAAATCCAACTTTTACCCCTTCTCCTCTCTAAAGCCGCAGTTCTAGGAAAAGCAGTGGATTGGCCGTCGTCATTAAAAAATGAACCAATCAAGTAACCTACATGTTTTTCATTCTTCTCGAACTAATATGAACATATATGTCCTTGTCTTACACTCTTGCAGAAATAAATGCAAATTGGTTAAAGTTTTAAGTATGAATATATTTTAGGTAAATATTAATATTACATTTTAGGCTCTTTTAAGGATTTATTTAACTTTTAAATACGTTATTATTTTTATACTAAAAAATACTAATTTTGCTATTCTTTAAAACAATTAAGTGTTTAAGTACAATTCCACTGAATATAATAAAAAATTGATAATTTTGGATCTACTAATTGTTATATGGTGTAATAATTTTATTTAATAGTAAATTATTTCAAAAAGTATTTTAATGTAATTTGAACTAAATAGTGAACTTAATGTATATTTTTATATTATACTAATATTTAATTTGATAATAAAATATTTATACAAAAATTTTTAAATTTAGTCGACTCTACTTGATACAAAATTGAAATTTAACATTTATTTGAGCAGGGAGAGAATCCATACATCTATTATATGTATATTTCTTACTTGATTATGATCTAGGCTTGAAATGTTTGTAATTAAATAAACTAACGATTAATAATGTAAAATTTAGTATATTGAAATTATTTGACGGCGAAAAAAATTCTCATGTAACGAAATTTTTAACCAATATTTAAAATTAATCTTAAGTAATGTAGTTTATATTTTAAATAATTATAGTTTTAGATCTATTCAGGCTGAACATATTCCAAATTAAATAAACCGACGATTAAAAATGTAATATTTGAGGCATTGGAATTACTTGTTTTTAAAAATTGGTATTCAAGTGGTGAATTTTCTTTAGCTGTAACTTAATTATTTTTAATGCTATCGAAACAAATAAGGCATTATTAAATACATAATTTACTCACTTTAATTATGGACGGCCTATTGAGTAAAATTTTATTCAATCGAAAAACACAAATATTCCATAATATAAGAAAAGAAAACGAATATTATTTTCATGATCAGTACACTCAAATTACATTAATAAAATGTGAAATTTATATATTTAAGTTCTTTCCGTAATCTAATACAAATCACAAGTACGAACAAAATCGTTTCAAAAACACCAAAAATCCAACTTTTACCCCTTCTCCTCTCTAAAGCCGCAGTTCTAGGAAAAGCAGTGGATTGGCCGTCATCATTAAAAAATGAACGAATCACGTAGCCTACATGTTTTTCATTCTTCTCGAACTAATATGAACATATATGTCCTTGTCTTACACTCTTGCAGAAATAAAAATGCAAAATGCAAAATTTGAATCAGAAGGAGACAAACATGAACAGATGCATAAGGATGTGAAACTAAAATATTAAAAATTAAATATAAAAACATTTTATATATACATATATACATTTTTTTAGCTTTACACTTTTACTATAAATTAAACAATAAATGATACAACAAGAGAATATTAAGAATTTTGATAAAATTTAAAAGATGTATAATAAGATAAATTATTATTAATTTTAAAATATTTTCTTACAGATCTATAAATTAATTAAATGTTATATAAATGATATTTATTTTTCAGAAATGCTCTGATAAATGTAACTTAAGAATGAAATCTATTGACAATAATATTTTTCTACTTATTGTATATTAAATTTTTGAAATATTTGTTGATAATTTAAATCGAATAATTAATTGATTTCTAATATTGCAAATCAAAAATTTGTATATGATTATTATGTGTATGTTATATATATATATATATATATATATATATATATATATATATATATATATATATATATACATATCATAACATGAAAAGCATCGTTGTTATTAACACTGTAACAAAAAATATTTATTTTTACATCCTAATCTCAAATAATAAAATAAATATGGTTTTTGTGTTCGACGTCCCTCATTTGGCTTAAATTTCTATGTTTTATATACATATTAAAGTTAAAATTTGTAAATGACACAATTAAAATTTGTAAATAAATAATAAAATTAATATTGAGTAGTTAATATATTTAATTGTAATTTTATATTTTAAAATATTATGAATAATAGATTGAGAATTAAATGCAAATAAATTAAGGTGTGTGTTCTATTTACCGACGGTTGACAAACGAAATATTGAAATTTTGACATTGAAATTATTATTTTATATTATCCTTTTTATCCTTTATACCTATAAAAGTAATCACTGCATTTAAATGTAATTTTATATTTTTAATAACTATAGATGTAGATTTATTAAGGCTTGAAATATTTCAAATTAAAGAAATTATTTGTTGTTAAAAATCAGTATTCATGTGACGAAAATAATTGAAAATTGTAAAAAAATTAATAAAATTTGAGTTTTTTTCAGCTGTAACAACTATTTTTCATGCTATTGAAACAAATTGGGCATTATTAAATACATAATTTACTCACTTTTATTCTGGACGGCGGAGTACGAACAAACCTGTTTCGAAAACACTAAAAATGCAACTTTTGCCCCTTCTCCTCTCTAAAATCGCAGTTCTAGGAAAACCAATTAAATGTCGCCGCCATTAAAATATGCACCAATCACGTGCCGATTTTATTTCATTCTTCTCGAACTAACATGAACATATATTTCTTTTTCTTTCACTCTTGCAGGACAAATGCAAAATGAGAATTTTGAATCAAATGGGGACAGACGATTGTGGTACATAATAATGAAATATCAAAAATATAACTTTAAATTAAATATAAAAATATTTTAGATTAAATCTTTTAGCTTTACACTTTTACAATGAATTAAACATATTGGTTATAATCTAAATATTAAATTTCATTTGTAATAATAATTAATTTAGAAAATTAAGAATTTTGATTAAATTTAAATTTAAAAGGTGTATAATTAGATAAATTATCTGAAATTTTAAAATATTTTCTTTCATATCTAAATATTAATTAAACGAAGGATATTTATTATAGATGACAGAGTTAAATAATATTTTTATCATGAAATACTGTGATAAATGTATCTGAAGAACAATAATATATTTATACTTGTTTATTAAATTTTTGAAATAATGTTATTTTGGTTATTTTAAAAATAAAAAAGAAATAAAAAAGAATATTTTCTTATTGGGTGAGTTTAATAAGTAATTTTTGCTTTGAAACACATCGTTATTATTAATATTGCAGCAAAAATACATTTCATATATACTCAAATAATAAATTGAATATGTTTTTTGTGTTCGATGTATCTGATTTGGATTAAAAAGATGTAAAAGAAAATTTCAATACACATACAAAAGTTGTAAATCAAACAAATAAAACATCTAAATAAATATTTAAAATTAATGTTGAGTAATTAATACATCTAAAAGTAAATTTATATTTGAATATATTCTTATTAATAATTAAGAATTGAATGTAAATAATTGTTGTTGCTTGTTCTATTTGCCGACGGCGAACGAACTAAAAATTAAAATTTTGACATACTTCTAAGATCAGGACGTTTCTTTTTATCAACAATATTAAGATTTTTATTTGTGTTGACTTTGTAAATATGTCTTATGGTGTTTAAAAACTTCTTTGATTTGGTTTTTTAAGATAAGATTTTAAAGAAATTTTGGAAAATATCGAGACTGTTGTGAAGATTTTTATTAGTTTTAACTTTATGAAGAGTTTTATGATTCTATTGGTTAATTTGTAATTAATAAAATTTGAGTTTTCTTCAACTGTAACAATCATGTTTAATGTTATTGAAACAAATAGGGCATTACTAAATACATAATTTACTCACTTTTGTTCTGGACGGCTAATTAAGCAAAATGTTCAATCGAAAAACACAAATAGGAGAGTGATGTAAAAAAAATAAAAACGAATTTGATTTTCATGACCAGAATAATGTCCGTAATAAAATGTAACATATGAAAATCTATATTTTAGTTGTATACCAACACAATTCACAACACGAACAAAATCGTTTCGAAAACACCAAAAATCCAACTTTTGCCCCTTCTCCTCTCTAAAACCGCATTTCTAGGAAAAGCAATTAAATGTCGCCGCCATTAAACTATGCACCAATCACGTAGCCGACATGTATTTCATTCTTGTCGAACCAACATGAAAATATATTTCTTTCTCTTTCACTCTTGCAAGACAAATGCAAAATGCGAATTTTGATTCAAATGGAGACAAACATGAACAGATACTTTAAATTAAATATAAAAATATTTTACAATAAATTATATAATTAAACGATAAATGATTTAAGGGTTCATTTTTTACAATAATTTAATCATTCAGAATATTAAGGGTTTTGTTTAAATTTAATTATAAAAAGTGTATAATTACATAAATTATCCCTAATTTTATAAATATTTTCCTACATATCTAAAAATTAATTAAATGTAGGATCTTTATTATAGATGATAGAGTTAAATATTATTTTTATCATACAATTTTACAAAAATTCTGTGAAAAATCTGTTGACAATAATATTTTTCTACTTATTGTTTGTTAAAATTTTGAAATAATTTTTGGTAATTCAAACTAACTAATTAATTGATTTGTGCAATTACAAATATGAAATCATAAATTTGTATATGATATTCTTAATTTAATTTTAACCTCTTGATATATTTATTTAAACATATAATTATATTGTAAAATATATTTATTTCACACTAATAAGTCTGAGAGAGTATTTACCGACGGTTATCAACCACATTTTTAAAGGATTTTGATTTGAACAAAACGTGTCTCGGATTTTTACTTGATTTTACAACAATTTTCTTGAATTTTTATATTGTGTTATGTTATTGTTTGTATTGTATTGTGAAGTGTTTTATTTTAAGTTTTAACAGGATTGTATGAAAATTTATAGAAAAATTGAGAATATTTTCTTATTGGGTGAGTTTAATAAGCAATTTTACCCTGAAACACATCGTTATTATTACTATTGTAGTAAAAAAAATACTTATTTTTACATTCTGATTTCAAATAATAAAATGAGCATGATTTTTGTGTTCTACGTACTTCATTTGTTTAAAATGGTGTAAGAGAAAATTTCTGTACTTTCTTTATACACATACAAAAGTCAAATAAAACATCTAAATAAATATTTAATATTAAATTTTAATAATTAATGCATCTCAATGTAATTTTATATTTTAAATTATTTTTATTAATCTGTGAGAATTAAATGCAAATAAATATGTGTACAGATTCTATTATATTATCCGACGGCAAATTTAACGAATTTTAATAAGGTAGAATGTTTATTTGACAATTTTCTTCTTTTTTCTTTATATTGACTTTTATTTTGTGATTTTAAAATACGATTTTATGGACATTTGAATATATTTTAGCTATATTAATAGAGACGGTTAGTTTGAGAATTAATTGAATTATGAAACATTAAAATTATTATCATCCATCCCATTATAATTTCTTATTCGATTATGATATATCAGGGCTTGAAATGCTTTAATTATTAACGATGTAAAACCAATATACTGGAATAATTTATTGCCTGAAAAATATACTCAGGCTGTGAAAATAATCGAAAATGGTTAGAAAACTGTATGAAATTTAAATTTGCCGCTCTAACACAACCTAACAATGTTCAGTTGAAATTTTAGGTCAATTAAATTAAACATTTAACCAATATTTAAAATTAATTTTGACTATTTGAAGCACTTAATTTTAATTTTAAGTATCAATTTAATTTTATTAATGTACTGAGAATTAAATGTGTATAAAGTTTGAACTGTTATTGTGTAATTCTATTTGCCGACGGCGGACGAATGTAAATGTATATTTGAATTTTAAATTAATATTTTCATTCATTTTCGTCAATCAAATAAACTTTTTTGACAGAAAACAATATCAAAATTCCAAATTTTACACTTTCAGTTACATAGAATCATTTAAATCCGCGGTGGATTAAATATTTCAATAATAATATTTTTATTTTCTTGTCACATTTAAATTATAACTTTTTAACTAAGTAATACCCGTTGTTTTGAGTACGTTAAAAAATTTTACAAATTATTTATTAAATTCTTTAAATATAATTTTTAATGGTTAGTACTTTTTTAATATAAAATTTTATTTGTTCAACAATTTACTTAAATAGCGAAAGTGATATTAAAAATAGACAAAAATAACATGAAGTTTGAGTAGCTGTAACTTGGCTATTTTTCTTTCTATAGAAAGCAATTTGATATCGTTGGATGCACAGTTTGCTGAAATTTCTGATGAAAGGTTATACATCTCAAACGGGATTGCCTCTAATTTATAATGCAATTTTAAATAAAATGACTCATTATCTTGGTGATAATACAAATAAAATAAAAATAATAAAATTAATTTTCATTATCAGTATATTTGATAACCTTTAAAAAGACATATTGGCATAAAAAACCTAAGAAGTACCAACCCAATGTTATATAACTGCCATTTCTTATAGATTACATATATCTTTTTGTCCATCTGTCATTTTCTATTTAAAATTTATATTAAATAAGTATAGGTTAGGTTTTTCTGAGAGATATAAAAATAAAACAATTATATACTTTGTATAATTTTATTATATATTCATGATAAAAACAAACAAAAATATATATTATTTATAAGTAAAATATAAATAATATAATATAATATCACTTCGACACTAATCTAAACTTAAACTGTAATATAATAATTATAACTAATATAACTGCTGTAAAAGTAACTTTCTGTGTTTTGCAATAACTAAGCACGAAGCATGAAATAAATTAATACAAATGAATCTGTACTTCAAATTCAATGAATGATAATAAACGAACATATATTACGGTTTATAAAATAATATAAAATAACAAACACAAACAATTAAATTACATAAGTTTGTTATATAAAAAGTTTCTTACCAGAAATATATTTTCTTAAAGCAAAAACATCATCTGACCTAAAATCTATCAAGTTATAGAGTCCATGGCTCACTATTCTGAAATCTAGTAAATTATTTTCTCTAATTAAAAGCACTAGATATTCCCTGCTCATCTCGACAATTTTGGGGATTTTCTATTACCAATTTATAAAATCAAATATAAAAGTCCCCAACTCTCTGGGTTACTACAATTTCAATACATTTTGATAACCTAAGATTAGTCCATGGATTCTATTGAATTTTTCTGTAATTTTGATGTATAAGTGTGATTTCAAAATAGAATTTTAAGAAAATCTATAGAAGTTTTGACTTAATTTTATTAATGGCAAATAAATTGTATCACAAGAATAGGTAATGTCCAATTCTATTTACCGACGGCGAACAAACAAAGTGCAATTTTAGCATTTTTTGAAAAGTTATCCTGTATTTCACCAATTTCCGTGATTTTTATTTTGATGTTGACTTTGTAAATGTGTCGTATCGTGTTCTATGATTTCGTTAATTGGTTTGTGTGATTTTAAAATAGATTTTTATAAAAATGTGAAGAAATTTGAAATGAATGAAATTTTATCGGAACCATTTAGTAGGTTAATTTTGGGGATTTTCTATTACCAATTTATAAAATCAAATATTAAAATCCCCAACTCTCTGGGATACTACAATTTCAATACATTTTGGTAACCTAAGATTAGTCCATGGATTCTATTGAATTTTTCTGTAATTTTGATTTATAAGTATGATTTCAAAATAGAATTTTAAGAAAATCTACAGAAGTTTTGACTTAATTTTATTAATGGCAAATAAATTGTATCACAAGAATAGGTAATGTGCAATTCTATTTACCGACGGCGAACAAACAAATTGCAATTTTAGCATTTTTTGAAAAGTTATCCTGTATTTCACCAATTTCCATGATTTATATTTTGATGTTGACTTTGTAAATGTGTCGTATCGTGTTCTATGATTTCGTTAATTGGTTTGTGTGATTTTAAAATAGATTTTTATAAAAATGTGAAGAAATTTGAAATGAATGAAATTTTATCGGAACCATTTAGTAGGTTAGTTTAATTTTAAAACACATTGAATCTATCACGTTTGTTTTAAACAACCTTAACTTTGTTATCTGTTAAAACTAAATATACTTTTATTAAATGAGATAATATTAACAAATTGTCAAAGCATGTTTTTTATGGTATATTAAAAACAATTAAATTAAATAATGTATTTAAAAGTTTATTATCTATTTATTTAAAATAATATTTAGCTATTAATCGCTTCCATGTAAAATTAGAATTCTATATATTAATTTTATGTGTCACAGGTCCACCAGGACTTAAAATATTTTAAATTAATAAACCACCGATTAAAAATATATTAAAAAATATAAATTGGAATTGTGGAATTAATTGTTGTTGAAAAATAGTACTCATGTGACGAAAATAACTAAAATGGTTTAACATTAATGAATTTTGAATTTTTTACAGCTGTAACTCATTTGGATTTGCTCCTATCGAAAAAATTATTAAAATATTTATTACCTTTTGACAATATTTAGATGAATGGTCAAAAAATTAATGTGATGTGCATGTTCAACACACCTGAATCACTCAAATAATATATAAATTTAAAAAATATTATAAAATTTTGCTGTAAACTAATATATGTATAATTCACGAACAAAATTATAACCGAAACACAAAAATCCAACTTTTACCCCTTCTCCTCTCTAAAACTGCAATTGTGAGAAATAACAACTGAATATCGCTACCATTAAAAAATTCATAGCTCACTTGGTCGGTACGTTTCTTCCGTCCTTCTCGAACTCTCATAAATAGATATTTCTGTATCTTACACTCCTGCAGGGACAAACACAATTTTGAATCAAATAGTGTTCGTATACGAGCAGACGTATTACGTATTAATTGTATTTACCGACGGCAAACAAACAAATTGCAATTTTAACATATTTTGAAAAGCTAGAACCTGTCTGTGGGTTTTATCCTGTATTTCGACAATTTCCATGATTTTCATTTATATTGTTGACTTTGTAAATGTGTTGTATCGTATTTTATGATTTCGTTAATTGATTTGTGTGACTTTAACATAGATTTTTATAAAAATGTGAAGAAATTTGAAATGAGTAAATTTTATTTGGACCTACTAACGGTTAGTTTAATTTTAAAACCCAATGAAACTATCACTTTTGTTTTAAACAATATGAACTTTGTTATTAAACTGATTGATTCAAATAGAAGTTCATTAAATTAAATAAAATTAACAAATTTTCAAAGCATAATTTTTATACAATTAGAAATTTTTAAATTATATTTAATTTAAAATTATTTATTTATTTTTAAATATTTGGAAAGCTCCAGCTATGTGAATAAAATCAAATAAATCTTAAAATTCAAAATAAATAATTATAAATATAAAAACCATAGTTTAAATCATTTAGGTTTACAGAAAATTAACTAAATTGTATACATTGTTAGATACATACATTCAAATTAAAATGTGTGAAAAATAATGATTATTATATGAATAATTTAATAAATTCTAAAACATTAGAATTTAATGATTATTTAATAATACTTTCAATTCAATGTAAAATACCAAAGGATATAAAAAATAATAAAAAATATAATTTTAGATTAAAATATTTTTCAAATTTTTATAAATGTATATTTTGGGCAAAGCACATTTTTTTTATTTAATTATATTTTAAAATCCATTTATATTTCCTCCTTAATGAAATAAGCCAAACTTCGTAAAATTTTTAACCATTTTTAATCACTTTTACTACACGAATAATGTCTATTACTAAATTAATAATTCTATGGTAAAATGATAATAAAATGAATATGTTTTATTTGAAAATATTTTTATTAATATATTGAGAATTAAATCCAAATAAATTAAGTGTGTATGTATCAATTCCCGTATTCACAAGAACCGGTATGGTGCAGTTCAATTTGCCGACGGTAAACAAACAAAAAATATTGCAGTTTTAATTATCCAAAACGTGTCCACAGATTTTCGACAACTTTCATGTTTTTTGTTCGTGTTGACTTTTTTCGTTAAACGTGTCGTGTGCTGTTCCATGATTCCATTGATTGATTTACGTAATTTTTAATTAGAATTTTATGAAATTTAGAAGAAATTGGTTTAATTTTGAAACACACTTTTACATTAAACAACACTTACTTATTTAAGTGAAATTTAATTTAATTTACAGAAAAATATTTCATTTAATTTAATTTAAACTTAAAAATGTATTTAAATGTATAATTAACAAAATAAATTTATTTATTAAATTATATAATATTTAATTTAATAATTAAATTATTACTACAACACTAATTTCACTAACTTTGTTATTTTTTAAACTAATTATTCAAATGCAACTCCATTAAATAAACTGAAAAGTTTTCAAACCACAAATTTTTATGGGTATATTAAATAAAATTTAATTTAATAATTTAATATTTAAAAAGGGATTTTAACTGAATTTGAATTAAATATATATTAGAATTTTAAAATTATATTTAATTTATTATTAAAAGTATTATTATAGTATTAAGTTGATTCTATTTCATCCAAAGTTAAAATTCTGTATATTTATGTGCCTTATGTAAACCTGGAAATGTTTGAAATTAAATAAAATAACGATTAAAAATATATAACTTGAGACATCGAAACAATTTGTTGTTGAATAATAATAATATTCGAAAAATTAATGAAATTTTAATTTTATACAATTGTAACATAGTTTTTTTTTATATTACAAATGTAGAATACGAATTCTGGATCGAATATTGGAAAATACAGTCATTTTTCTTATACGAAATTTGTGTGTAAATATTTTAAAATTAAAACTATAAATTAAAGTATATAAAACAATCATTTTAGTTTAAATTATTTAGGTTTATGATTTTACAATATATTAAATTAACTAAATTATTTATATTGTATATGCATAATGAAATATATGAACAAAATTAATTATTGTATGATTAGTTTAACAAATTCTTTAAATATTTATCTGATTTTTGTAACGTTAGGTAATGGAATTTAATGATTTTTTAATAATAATATATTAAACGAAAAGTTACATTTTTTCAATTATATTTTTAAATAATTGGGTAGATTTCAATATTATAAATAACAAAAGAAAATTAAAAATAATAAAAAATGTAATTTTAAATTAAAATAATATTCTAATATAAAAAATGAATTTGATTTTTGTGTTCGACTCATCGACTTTTTTTAATAAGATATAAGAGAAAATTTTTATATTATATTTAAATTTGATGTTGGCAATTAATATGCTTAAATTTATTTTATATTTTTAATTATATTTATTATTATATGGTGAATTAAATACAAATAATTATTTAAAATGCCGACTATTATTTTTGTACTAAACAATATTAGACTTTTAACTTAGTGTTCAAATGCAACTCTTTTAAATAAAATAGAAATTGCATTGAAGCCATTAAAATTTATTAATAATAAAATATTTAACACGGAATTTTAATTTAATTAACAATAATGTACCAAACTAAAAGAGTGAATATGATTTTTGTGATAAGTACATTCAAAGTACACAAAATATATGTAAATAAAAAAAAAATTCTAAATTTTTTAAAGTACGAACAAAATTGTAAACGAAACATCAAAAATCCAACTTTTTACCCCTTCTCCTCTCTAAAACTGCAATTCTCAGAATTAACAATTGAATACCACGCCCATTAGAAAATGCTTGGTCGGTACGTCCTTCTTTCTCAAACTCTCCCAAACTTATATTTCTGTCTCTCACACTCTCGCAGGGGCAAATACAATATTCGAATTTTTATTTTAAACATAAAGTTACATGATTTGAAATTAAAAATAATAAAAAATGTAATTTTAAATTAAAATATTTTTGAATATTTTATAAATGTATATTTGAACAAAGCGCATTCGCCATTTTCAACATTTAACTGAATGTCTTTTTACATAAAATTTATTATTTAGTAAAACAAAAAACAGCTTTTAATTATATTGTAATCCTCCCATAATTACTCCCTTGATATTAGTAATTAGAATGTTCTGAGCACAAAAATCATATTAATTTTTTTCATAATTTGGATTAGATAATTAATTGATTTGTTTAAATTTAAGACAAGATTTAATGAAAATTTACTTTTGTACAAATACAACGTCACAAAATAAAATAAAAATTGCAAATTTCCAACAGTAAATGTTTATATTGTATTTATATATCTAATTAAATCTCATATATTTTTATAGGTGGCCATGAATTAGTTATAGCGGCAACTTAGACAGACAGTCAAAAGTAATAAATTATTCCATCGACCATTCAAAATTCGAATTTTGTATTTGTTCTTGTAAGTGAGGGAATGAGGGAGACAAAAATATAGGTATTCATCAACGTTAGAGAAGAATAAAATAACAGGAGGTGGAGTCACGCCGGTCAAGTAGGCGGTGTCGTTGTGCGTGACCACATTTAATAGTTTTTCTTAGAATTGTCGTTTTATTGTGGAGAAGGGGTAAAAATTGCATTTTTGATTCTTGAGAAATATTTCAACTAAATTGTTATAGCAAATATAAAATATTTAATTTAACATTAATATTTTTATTACAATATTATTTATACATAGCAATTTATCGGAAAAATAAAAAACATTTTTTACAAAATTCTAACATTAATAATTTGGATGTGCTGGACTCGACATATTATTGTTATTTTCATTTCAGTCACTCACCTTTTGGTAACGGCAAATTTATGTTTTGTGTTCTTCGACTTATCTTTCTAGTTTATACTTTAACAGTCTCTATCGAAATTAATAATATATTTAATTAAAAGTTGAGTAATTATGAGAAAATTAAATATTTATAATAATAATTATTTAATTTGAGATGGATATTTAGGTTACACAAAATAAAAAATGAAATATAAAACATATAAAATAGTACATAAACTACTCCAAAAACTACATTTCACAAACCAGTATAATTAAATTTAAACGCTCCCAGCCATAAATAAATACATTTGATTTAAAAGCATCCAAAATGATAACACATTTAGCAAATATCTATTTAAAATAAATACGGGAGAGCCACTACAATTCATATTAATTTAAAACCATTTGGAAAAGTTAAATTGCTGTTTAATGGATGTACTTTCAAACTAGTCCAATTTGCCTACAAAAAGCTAAGTGTGTTTGGGAACTTGCATTTTTTAACTATGAGTAATTTGGTCGCGCTCAAATTGAGTGCATTTGTCACCCTTGTTTTAAATTAGTTTTCACGTGTGCGGCCTTTTACTCATACAATTTGTGTTGCAACTTTCAATGACATATGTTTTGTTTAATTTCATAAAAATTAGCCCCATAAATAAATAACATAATTTCACTATAAATCTAACCTATCTTAACCTAAAAATTGTTATATTGATTTTTCATTTAATTTAATAACAATTTTTATTAAAATAATACTAAATATTTCTGAAAGTTTTACATAAAATTATTCAATTTTCTCAATAATTTTTGTATAAAAACAGTAAAATAATTAAAAACAAATATAAAATAGATCAATACAAAATTAGGGTGATTAGTTTAACCTAACTTAACCTTACATCAACTGACCTAACCTAACTCAAATCTACCTTAACCTACAAATAGTTGTATTGATTTATTTTAGAATTTTCTTTTAATTTAACCAATAATATTTTAATAATTTTTTTTATTAAAGTAAAATAAAAAAATCAGTGTTTTAGGAATTAGAATTTTTGTTTAATTTAAACAAAAAAATGCTAAATTTAACTTAATTTCATATAATCTAACCTATTTTATCCTAAAAATTGTTATATTGATTTATTATTCATTTATGATTATTTTTCATTTATTTTGACAAATGATATTTTAATAACATTTTTTATTAAACTAATACTAAATATTTCTAGGTTTTATATAATCAACATTTGTTCAAATCACTGAAAATTTTACATAAAATTATATATTAATCACATTTATTATTAATCTAATATTAATTATTTCAGGGTTTTACGTAATTAATCACTTTTTGTTTAAATTACTGAAAATTTCACATAAATTTAGTTATAATATATAAAATAGGCTATTACAAAAAATGGATAGCTTAAGTTTCATGTAATCTAATCTCAAATAATTTAACATAACCTAACTCATAACAGAAAATATTAATTTATTTTAAAATGATATTTTAATTTAATAAATAACGTTATAATATATGTTTTATTAAAATAAAATTAAAATATTTTATATAATAGAATTTTTTGTTTAATTTTATTCTACATTTAATTTAATTTCATATAACCTAACTCTAACGTACCTTAACCTAATAATTTGTTAATAATTTAATAGTTATTTAATTTTTCCAATAATTTTAGTAAAAAAAACTAAAATAATTGAAAACATACCTAACCTAATCTTACATAATCTAACATAAATTGCCTCAAATCTACCATAACCTAAAAATAATTGTATTATTTTATTTTAAAATTATATTTTAATTTAATAAAAAATGTTTTAATATTTATTTTGTTGAAATAAAATTAAAAATTTCAAAATTTTAAATAATAGAATTTTTATTTAATTTCGTAAAAATTATTCTAAATTTAATTTAATTTTACATAACCTAACTCTAACCTACCTTAACCTAATAATTTGACAAATAATAGTTTAATATTTATTGTTAAAAAAATATTAATTATTTCAGTGTTTTCTAGCTTAAATTTAACCTAATTTAATAAATAATGTTATAATATATATTTTATTAAAATAAAATTAAAAAATTTTTTATAATAGATATTTTTTAATTTCATAAAAATAATTCTAAATTCATTTCATATAACCTAACTGTAACCTACCTTAACCTAATAATTTGTTAATAATTTAGTTATTCAATTTTACCAATAATTTTAGTAAAAAAACTAAAATAATTGAAAACATACCTAACTTAACCTCACATATTCTAAGATAAATTATCTTAAAATTACGATAACCTAAAAATAATTGTATTATTTTATTTTAAAATTATATTTTAATTTAACAAAATATGCTTTAATATTTATTTTATTGAAATAAAATTAAAAATTTCAAAATTTAAAATAACAGAATTTTTCTTTAATTTCATAAAAATTATTCTAAATTTAATTTAATTTCACATAACCTTATAATTTGACAAATAATATTTTAATATTTATTGTTAAAATAATATTTCAGTGTTAACTTAACCTAACCTCACATAATCTAACATAACCTAAATCAAATCTACTCTAATTTAAAAATGGTTGTAATGATTTATTTTAGATTTTTAATTAAAATTAATTATTAAATAAAATTATAGGGATTTTGAATAATAAATTTTTGTTTAAATGTATGTATGTAAATTTCATATACCTTTAGTTCAGCGTAACCTAAATTTAACATAACCTAACAAAATTTGCCCTAATCATGAGGAGTTATTTTAACTTACTTTGGATATTTCTTTTAATTTAATATCTAAATATTTGTTTTGATTGATTGATTTTGTTACTCACTTTAATTTTAAAATACTTTACTATTTTGTATTAAGTTTTTTCTCTAATTTGACAAAAAGCGTTTTAATGATTTTTTTCTTAAAATGTAATTAAAACGTTCAGATTTTGTTTTAATAGTTTATCCTAGTCGAAATTTATATTAATCTAATATAACCTAAAAATTGCATTATTTATTTAAATTAAACATGTCTTAAAAATTGACAAAACTTGTTGTAATAAGATGTATATAAAAATAAATCTTAACATTTCGAGTGTTTGACTAACTTTTATTCAAATTCCTGAAAACTTTCATTTACTTTTCAGGTACACGGTAAATTAGTTAGAACCAAGCAACAGGTTTCCATGAAACACATACCACAGGCTAATCCAGTTTTATTCCGTGCGAGTTTACATTGTAAAATATTTGTATTTTTTGTAACATCACATATTTTCGTAATTAATCGTGCCTATACGATTTGAACACGCGAAACGGTCGATCGATCGATTAAAAAAACTGCATTTTAATCCGCCAGTCCGATCCGTACCGATACGCAAATCCACTTACATTCCATACATCAGTTATAAAAGTCGTATTTGAATTGTCGTTCATGTAACTGTTATCATTCCATTAACCGGCGGATCAAACATCACCGATCACATAAACCATCAGCGTGAATTACCTGAATTTCGCTCCGAATGCGACTGCAAGTAAAGCCATCGGGAATTGTAAATATCAATTTACCCCATCAAAATGAAGATAATCCATCGGAATTGTGTAAATTAATATCGCTATTGCAAACAAATTTCCATTGATGAATTGCACTGTTTTGTGAGTTTAATCGGTCGTCCTGGCAACACGGAGCCAAGAAATGATACAATTCGTCGTGAGGCATCATAATACACGAAAGCGGTTCGGGTCGTTCAATCCACAGAACACCCACATAGAAAACCTAAGAAGTACCAACCCAATGTTATAAACAAGAAACATTACTGGGCACGATCTTGGGATGTAGCGACGTTGCCATTTTGAACGCGGTGTTGCCATTTCTTATAGACTACAGATATCTTTTTGTCCATCTGTCACTTTATATTTAAAATTTATATTAAATGAGTATAATATAATATTACTTCAACACTCATTTAAACTTAAACTGAAATATAATAATTATAACTGCTGTAAAAGTAACTTTCTGTATTTTGCAATAAATAAGCAGGAAGCATGAAACGAATTAATACAAATGAATCTGTACTTTTCTTATAGACTATAATTTTAATTAGACATGACATGTTTTGATAGAAGAATTAATATTACAAATTAATAATTTAGAATCGGAAGGTGGCTTAAAAAACGATTTATTTTTAAAATTAGGGTTATGAACATCACTATAATATGTATTGAAACATAATATAATATATATTGAAACACATTTTGACACAGTAACCAGACAAAGATTGAGGCTGAGAACTCATGGCTGAATTTTATAAACTTATAAAATAAAATCACAGAAAAAATTGTATATTTTAATAAAACTACCTAATTCCCATTGATCGAACCTTCCCAATCTGGTTGGAACCTAGAATACCCACTTTTAATAATATATCTAATAATATTAACATATCTAAGTGTGCCGAGTCTATTGTGGTTAAATCAGTGGTCCGGCAGACTATTTAACCTACAAAATAACATTAATTTATTCAACAGATAAGAAAAAGTATATTAATATATAAAGCATCTTATTCAAATTTGAGGTTATGTTATTTCTAATATGATTGTAATGTAAAGTAAACACCTTAAGTACTAAATTATTGAATTACAAAGCATAGTATCCAAGTATGATTTTATTTATTAAGAAATATAAGAAATAACTTGGTCAAAAAATTAATGAACAAATTTAGTTAAATACATAGAAAACCTAAGAAGAACCAACCCAATGTTATAAACAAGAAACATTATTGGGCATGATCTCGGGATGCAGCGATGTTGCCATTTTGAACGCGGTGTTGCCATTTCTTATAGACTACAGATATCTTTTTGTCCATCTGTCACTTTCTATTTAAAATTTATATTAAATGGGTATAATATAATATCACTTCAACACTCATCTAAAGTTAAACTGAAATATAATAATTATAACTGCTTAAAAAGTAACTTTCTGTATTTTGCAATAACTAAGCAGGAAGCATGAAATGAATTAATACAAATGAACCTGTACTTCTCTTATAGACTACAATTTCAATTAGACATGACATGTTTTGATAGAAGAATTAATATTACAAATTAATAATTTAGAATCGGAAGGTGGCTTAAAAAACGATTTATTTTTAAAATTAGGGTTATGAACATCACTATAATATGTATTGAAACATAATATAATATATATTGAAACACATTTTGACACAGTAACCAGACAGAGATTGAGGCTGAGAACTCATGGCTGAATTTTATAAACTTATAAAATAAAATCACAGAAAAAAATTGTATATTTTAATAAAACTACCTAATTCCCATTGATCGAACCTTCCCAATCTGGTTGGAACCTAGAATACCCACTTTTAATAATATATCTAATAATATTAACATATCTAAGTGTGCCGAGTCTATTTTGGTTAAATCAGTGGTCCGGCAGACTATTTAACCTACAAAATAACATTAATTTATTCAACAGATAAGAAAAAGTATATTAATATATAAAGCATCTTATTCAAATTTGAGGTTATGTTATTTCTAATATGATTGTAATGTAAAGTAAACACCTTAAGTACTAAATTATTGAATTACAAAGCATAGTATCCAAGTATGATTTTATTTATTAAGAAATATAAGAAATAACTTGGTCAAAAAATTAATGAACAAATTTAGTTAAATACATAGAAAACCTAAGAAGAACCAACCCAATGTTATAAACAAGAAACATTATTGGGCATGATCTCGGGATGCAGCGATGTTGCCATTTTGAACGCGGTGTTGCCATTTCTTATAGACTACAGATATCTTTTTGTCCATCTGTCACTTTCTATTTAAAATTTATATTAAATGGGTATAATATAATATCACTTCAACACTCATCTAAAGTTAAACTGAAATATAATAATTATAACTGCTTAAAAAGTAACTTTCTGTATTTTGCAATAACTAAGCAGGAAGCATGAAATGAATTAATACAAATGAACCTGTACTTCTCTTATAGACTACAATTTCAATTAGACATGACATGTTTTGATAGAAGAATTAATATTACAAATTAATAATTTAGAATCGGAAGGTGGCTTAAAAAACGATTTATTTTTAAAATTAGGGTTATGAACATCACTATAATATGTATTGAAACATAATATAATATATATTGAAACACATTTTGACACAGTAACCAGACAGAGATTGAGGCTGAGAACTCATGGCTGAATTTTATAAACTTATAAAATAAAATCACAGAAAAAAATTGTATATTTTAATAAAACTACCTAATTCCCATTGATCGAACCTTCCCAATCTGGTTGGAACCTAGAATACCCACTTTTAATAATATATCTAATAATATTAACATATCTAAGTGTGCCGAGTCTATTTTGGTTAAATCAGTGGTCCGGCAGACTATTTAACCTACAAAATAACATTAATTTATTCAACAGATAAGAAAAAGTATATTAATATATAAAGCATCTTATTCAAATTTGAGGTTATATTATTTCTAATATGATTGTAATGTAAAGTAAACACCTTAAGTACTAAATTATTGAATTACAAAGCATAGTATCCAAGTATGATTTTATTTATTAAGAAATATAAGAAATAACTTGGTCAAAAAATTAATGAACAAATTTAATTAAATACATAGAAAACCTAAGAAGAACCAACCCAATGTTATAAACAAGAAACATTATTGGGCATGATCTCGGGATGCAGCGATGTTGCCATTTCTTATAGACTACAGATATCTTTTTGTTCATCTGTCACTTTCTATTTAAAATTTATATTAAATGAGTATAATATAATATCACTTCAACACTCATATAAACTTAAACTGAAATATAATAATTATAACTGCTGTAAAAGTAACTTTCTGTATTTTGCAATAACTAAGCAGGAAGCATGAAATGAATTAATATAAATGAACCTGTACTTTTCTTATAGACTACAATTTCAATTAGACATGACATGTTTTGATAGAAGAATTAATATTATAAATTAATAATTTAGAATCGGAAGGTGGCTTAAAAAATGATTTATTTTTAAAATTAGCGTTATGAACATCACTATAATATGTATTGAAACATAATATAATATATATTGAAACACATTTTGACACAGTAACCAGACAAAGATTGAGGCTGAGAACTCATGGCTGAATTTTATAAACTTATAAAATAAAATCACAGAAAAAAATTGTATATTTTAATAAAACTACCTAATTCCATTGATCGAACCTTCCTAATCTGGTTGGAACCTAGAATACCCACTTTTAATAATATATATAATAATATTAACATATCTAAGTGTGCCGAGTCTATTTTGGTTAAATCAGTGGTCCGGCAGACTATTTAACCTACAAAATAACATTAATTTATTCAACAGATAAGAAAAAGTATATTAATATATAAAGCATCTTATTCAAATTTGAGGTTATGTTATTTCTAATATGATTGTAATGTAAAGTAAACACCTTAAGTACTAAATTATTGAATTGTAAAGCGTAGTATCCAAGTATGATTTTATTTATTAAGAAATATAAGAAATAACTTGGTCAAAAAATTAATGAACAAATTTAGTTAAATACATTGAAAATCTAAGAAGAACCAACCCAATGTTATAAACAAGAAACATTATTGGGCATGATCTCGGGATGCAGCGATGTTGCCATTTTGAACGCGGTGTTGCCATTTCTTATAGACTACAGATATCTTTTTGTCCATCTGACACTTTCTATTTAAAATTTATATTAAATGGGTATAATATAATATCACTTCAACACTCATCTAAAGTTAAACTGAAATATAATAATTATAACTGCTTAAAAAGTAACTTTCTGTATTTTGCAATAACTAAGCAGGAAGCATGAAATGAATTAATACAAATGAATCTGTACTTCTCTTATAGACTACAATTTCAATTAGACATGACATGTTTTGATAGAAGAATTAATATTACAAATTAATAATTTAGAATCGGAAGGTGGCTTAAAAAACGATTTATTTTTAAAATTAGGGTTATGAACATCACTATAATATGTATTGAAACATAACATAATATATATTGAAACACATTTTGACACAGTAACCAGACAAAGATTGAGGCTGAGAACTCATGGCTGAATTTTATAAACTTATAAAATAAAATCACAGAAAAAAATTGTATATTTTAATAAAACTACCTAATTCCCATTGATCGAACCTTCCCAATCTGGTTGGAACCTAGAATACCCACTTTTAATAATATATCTAATAATATTAACGTATCTAAGTGTGCCGAGTCTATTGTGGTTAAATCAGTGGTCCGGCAGACTATTTAACCTACAAAATAACATTAATTTATTCAACAGATAAGAAAAAGTATGTTAATATATAAAGCATCTTATTCAAATTTGAGGTTATGTTATTTCTAATATGATTGTAATGTAAAGTAAACACCTTAAGTACTAAATTATTGAATTACAAAGCATAGTATCCAAGTATGATTTTATTTATTAAGAAATATAAGAAATAACTTGGTCAAAAAATTAATGAACAAATTTAGTTAAATACATAGAAAACCTAAGAAGAACCAACCCAATGTTATAAACAAGAAACATTATTGGGCATGATCTCGGGATGCAGCGATGTTGCCATTTTGAACGCGGTGTTGCCATTTCTTATAGACTACAGATATATTTTTGTCCATCTGTCACTTTCTATTTAAAATTTATATTAAATGAGTATAATATAATATTACTTCAACACTCATTTAAACTTAAACTGAAATATAATAATTATAACTGCTGTAAAAGTAACTTTCTGTATTTTGCAATAACTAAGCAGGAAGCATGAAACGAATTAATACAAATGAATCTGTACTTTTCTTATAGACTATAATTTTAATTAGACATGACATGTTTTGATAGAAGAATTAATATTACAAATTAATAATTTAGAATCGGAAGGTGGCTTAAAAAACGATTTATTTTTAAAATTAGGGTTATGAACATCACTATAATATGTATTGAAACATAATATAATATATATTGAAACACACTTTGACACAGTAACCAGACAAAGATTGAGGCTGAGAACTCATGGCTGAATTTTATAAACTTATAAAATAAAATCACAGAAAAAAATTGTATATTTTAATAAAACTACCTAATTCCCATTGATCGAACCTTCCCAATCTGGTTGGAACCTAGAATACCCACTTTTAATAATATATCTAATAATATTAACATATCTAAATGTGCCAAGTCTATTTTGGTTAAATCAGTGGTCCGGCAGACTATTTAACCTACAAAATAACATTAATTTATTCAACAGATAAGAAAAAATATATTAATATATAAAGCATCTTATTCAAATTTGAGGTTATGTTATTTCTAATATGAATGTAATGTAAAGTAAACACCTTAAGTACTAAATTATTGAATTGTAAAGCGTAGTATCCAAGTGTGATTTTATTTATTAAGAAATATAAGAAATAACTTGGTCAAAAAATTAATGAACAAATTTAGTTAAATACATAGAAAACCTAAGAAGAACCAACCCAATGTTATAAACAAGAAACATTATTGGGCACGATTTCGGGATGCAGCGATGTTGCCATTTTGAACGCGGTGTTGCCATTTCTTATAGACTACAGATATCTTTTTGTCCATCTGTCACTTTCTATTTAAAATTTTATTAAATGGGTATAATATAATATTACTTCAACACTCATTTAAACTTAAACTGAAATATAATAATTATAAATGCTGTAAAAGTAACTTTCTGTATTTTGCAATAACTAAGCAGGAAGCATGAAATGAATTAATATAAATGAACCTGTACTTTTCTTATAGACTACAATTTCAATTAGACATGACATGTTTTGATAGAAGAATTAATATTACAAATTAATAATTTAGAATCGGAAGGTGGCTTAAAAAACGATTTATTTTTAAAATTAGGGTTATGAACATCACTATAATATGTATTCAAACATAATATAATATATATTGAAACACACTTTGACACAGTAACCAGACAGAGATTGAAGCTGAGAACTCATGGCTGAATTTTATAAAATTATAAAATAAAATCACAGAAAAAAATTGTATATTTTAATAAAACTACCTAATTCCCATTGATCGAACCTTCCCAATCTGGTTGGAACCTAGAATACCCACTTTTAATAATATATCTAATAATATTAACATATCTAAATGTGCCAAGTCTATTTTGGTTAAATCAGTGGTCCGGCATACTATTTAACCTACAAAATAACATTAATTTATTCAACAGATAAGAAAAAATATATTAATATATAAAGCATTTTATTCAAATTTGAGGTTATGTTATTTCTAATATGATTGTAATGTAAAGTAAACACCTTAAGTACTAAATTATTGAATTACAAAGCGTAGTATCCAAGTATGATTTTATTTATTAAGAAATATAAGAAATAACTTGATCAAAAAATTAATGAACAAATTTAGTTAAATACATAGAAAACCTAAGAAGAACCAACCCAATGTTATAAACAAGAAACATTATTGGGCACGATCTCGGGATGCAGCGACGTTGCCATTTTGAACGCGGTGTTGCCATTTCTTATAGACTACAGATATCTTTTTGTCCATCTGTCACTTTATATTTAAAATTTATATTAAATGGGTATAATATAATATCACTTCAACACTCATCTAAACTTAAACTGAAATATAATAATTATAACTAATATAACTGCTGTAAAAGTAACTTTCTGTATTTTGCAATAACTAAGCAGGAAGCCCCCCCTGTTACCAATTGTCATAACAACATTATAATCAACATATCAATTTTAGAAAACGAGTGTAACTTCGGGAACATTCGGCTGTTTCCATTCGGTCCTATTATTATGTGTTTTGTTTACATTCGCAAAGTTCGCAACGAGATAAGTCCCGCAACCTTTTTGCCGGACGGTAATTTACTGTGGCGGAGAAGGGATAAAAAGACAAAGATATACGATCTCGAGATCGGCGACTCCGGACTTTCGGACGTACACAACAACGGACGCGAAGACGAGCGAAGGATAAAAAACAAAGAAACACCAACATATTCCGCATGTTTAATATATTTTATGGGTTAAAGTTTTTCGCCGGTTATTTTCACTCACGGCTCACCCGAAAATTATTTGTATTCCCTTTAGATGCAAAGTTAAACGTTCTTTTGGCAATTTTTTCTTGTTTTCGGGGCCGCATCAACGCGTTTTTCAGCTGGAAAATTCAGTTTGGGCATTTTTATCTTGGAATTCCGCGACAATAAAAATATTATTTTTGCGTCGTTGTGGAGTCGGGCAATAAGAAAAATATTTTATTAAATCGCCAGGATAAAAAAATGGGAATAGTGTACTAGAGTAAGTTTAACCTAACCTAATCTAATCTAACCTTACTCCAACTTACTCTGATTTAAAAATAGTTTTACTCATTTATTTTGTGCTATTTTTTTAAATTGTTTTTTAAATTAATAAAAATTGTTTTAATGAATCTCTTAAATTAGAATATAACTAAAACAATCGAGGTATCTTTTTACCAATTTTTGTTTAAATAATAGAATACCATAAATAACAAATTTATGAAGTTTTTCTAATAATTTAAATAAAATATAGTATAATAAATTGATTTTCTTTTAAGTTGTCAAGAACTGTGATCAAAAAATAGTTTTACTAATATAACTAAAAAATTTGTGGTATATTTTAATCATTTTTTGATTAAATTCGTGAAACCAGTTCTTCTAATAATTTAATTAAAAAGGGAATAATAAATTGAACACATATGAAATGGACTAGTTAGAATCTGGTCTACTCTAAATTTAACCTAACCTAACCTAACTTAATCTAACCTAATATAATAAAACATAACCTTACTCTAACTTACTCAGAGTTAAAAATAGTTTTACTGATTAGTATTATGTTTTTCATTTAAATTAATAAGAATTGTTTTAATGAATGTTTTAAATTAGAATATGACTAAAACAATCGAGATATATTTTTACCAACTTTTGTTTAAATAAAAAATACCATAAATAAATTTATGAAATTTTTCTAATAATTTAAATAAAAAATAGTATAATAAATTGATTTTCTTTTAAGTTGTCAAGAACTGTGATCTAAAAATAGTTTTACTAATATAACTAAAAAATTTGTGGTATATTTTAACCATTTTTTGTTTAAATTCATGAAACACAAATAAACAGTTTTTCTAATAATTTAATTAAAAAGGGCATAATAAATTGAACACATATGAAATGAACTAGTAGGAATCTGGTCTAGTCTAAATTTAACCTAACCTAACCTAACTTAACCTAACCTAACCTAACTTAACCTAACCTGATATAATAAAACATAACCTTACACCAACTCACTTTGATTTAAAAATAGTTTTACTGATTTGTATTATGTTTTTCTTTTAAATTAATAAAAATTGTTTTAATGAATGTTTTAAATTAGAATATAACTAAAACAATCGAGGTATAATTTTACCAATTTTTGTTTAAATAATAGAATACCATAAATAACAGGTTTATGAAGTTTATCTAATAATTTAAATAAAAAGTAGTATAATAAATTGATTTTCTTTTAAATTGTAAAGAACTGTGATCTAAAAATAGTTTTACTAATATAACTAAAAAAATATTTTAACCATTTTTTGTTTAAATTCGTGAAATACAAATAACCTGTTCTTCTAATAATTTAATTAAAAAGGGCATAATAAATTGAACACATATGAAATGAACTAGTAGGAATCTGGTCTAGTCTAAATTTAACCTAACCTAACCTAACTTCACCTAACCTAATATAATAAAACATAACCTTACTCCAACTTACTCTGATTTAAAAATAGCTTTACTGATTTATATTATGATTTTGAAATGTTTTAATGATTTTCTTATTAAAATATAACTAAAATTTTCGAGGTATATTTTAACGATTTTTAGTTTACATTCATGAACACCATAAATAACCAGTTTATAAACATTTTTTAATAATTTAAGTAATACATATATGAAAGTTCAAATCTAGCCTAGTCTAAATTTGACTTAACCTAACACAAATTAGTTTATGAAGTTATTCTCATAATATAAGTAAAATATAGTATAATAAAGTACATTGAACCTAACCTAATCTGATTTAAAAATAGTTTTACTGATTTTTGTCATGCTTTTCATTTAAGTTATAATAACTTAACCTATTCTAACTTAACCTAGCATAACATAACACAAACTAGTTGATAAAGGTTTTTTCATAATTTAAGTAAAAAATAGTATAATAAATTGAGTACATATATGAAAGTTCAAATCTAACCTAGTCTAAATTTGACCTAACCTAACACAAACTAGTTTACGAAGTTATTCTTATAATTTAAATAAAATATAGTATAATAAATTTGTATTCTAAATTTAACCTAATCTAACCTAATTTAACCAAACATAACATAATCTTATTCCAACTTAATCTGATTTAAAGATAGTTTTACTGATTTTTTGAATTTCTTAAATAAAAATTTAATCTAGCCTAACCTCACACAACATAACCTTACTTAAACTTACTTTGATTTAAAAATAGCTTTACTGATTGTAATTAATTTAATTTAATGATTTTTTTTAATTAAAATATAACTAAAAGTTTTCGAAGTATATTTTTACCATTTTTTGTTTAAATTCAATATAAAACCTAACCTAACACAACCTAATATAACAATAATTTTATTTTGATTTATAAATAGTTTTACTCATTTATATTATGATTTTTTTTTGTTAACAAGAACTGTTTTATTGAATTTCTTAAATAAAAAATAACCTAACCTAATCTAATCTAACCTAACCTTATATAACATAACCTTATTTAAACTTAGTTTGATTTAAAAATAGCTTTATTGATTATAATTAATTTAATTTAATGAATTTTTTAATGAAAATATAACTAAACAATTCTAGGTATATTTTTACTATTTTTTGTTTAAATTCATGAACCAGTTTATGAAGTATTTTTATAGAAAAAGAGTTTAATAAATTGAACACACATGTGTACAAATCTAGACTAGTCTCAATTTAACATAACCTAACCTAACTTAATATAACAACATAACCTTACTCTAACTTAATTTGATTTAAAGATGATTTCGTTTTAAGTTGACAAGAACTGCTTTAATGAACTGCTAAAAAATTCAAGGTAAGTTTATATAGCTTATTTTCAATCAATGTTCATCCCAATTTAATTCCACATCCTTTAAATGCAAAGTTGAACGTTATTTTGACAATTTTTTCTTGCTTTCAGGTCGCATCAACAGTCTTTCAGCTGAACAATCCAGGTTAGACAATTTTATCTTGACATTCCACGCACATAAAAATATTATTTCTCGTTCCGGAGTCGGCAATAAGAAAAAATATTTTATTAAATCACCGAAATAAAAAAATAAAATAAAAACATTCGCAAATGCGCAGTAAATTTTTAATATTTTTTTTTCGTGTCACATTTCGAAATCGCATTTATCTCGGTAAGAGTCCGCGAAATAAGACGCGACTTCCCATTAAGCTCCGGCCGGGCACCGAAAACAAAACGGGGGAATTGCCGGATTGCCGGATTCTTGTCTGACATATTACAGTTTAGAATGTATTGTTTATTTAAATGTGAAATTTCCCCGTTCTCGTCATCTCATCCGACTCGCGACGCTAATTCCATTTTGCTCCTATGTTACGTTTCTCTCTTTTTTTTCTATCTGGGGATGATGTCTTATCCGAAACGAGGAAATTTCGGCTGATGCTGAAGGGCCCATAAATTTTGATTGATACTTTTTTTTGCATGTTTTTTAAAGTTTTCTTTAATTTAATTAGTAAATTTAAGGTACAATAAATACGTTTTTTAATTTTATTATAATTTTATATTATTTTTTTTTTAATTGAAACTTTAAATTGTCAATTTTTTTTAATTATTTTAACTATTATTTATTATTTTTATAACATAAAATTGGTAAATTTTAACATTTTAAGCTTAATTTTAATAATTTTATAAATTTAATTAATTGATTTTTATTTTTTCGACTTAATTTTTAAATTTTATTTAATGTATCTTTTAAATTTTTCCAACTTTTTGTTATTTTAATTGCTAAATTACAATTTTAATTAAATATAAATTTAAATAATTAATTTCATTATTTTTTTAATTTAAATTATTTTTATTTTTTTAAGCTTCATTATTTTAACAATTTATAAATTTAATTATTTTTTTAATTATTTAAATTTTGAATTGGTACTCTTTCTTTAGTTTTTTTTTTTTTTTTTTTTTAATTTAATTGGAATTTTTCTTTCAATAAATAATGTAATAAACATCATATTTTTTTAACTTTGGTTGTTAATTTTAAAATTTTATAACGGTTAATTGTAATGTTACATTTTTTTAAATTTAATTGTTAATTTTTTATACATATTTTATTAAATTTAAATTTTTAAAATCTTCTAAATTTAAATTGTTGATTTTAATATATTTAAATTTTTCTTTTAAACTTTCCAAATTATTTTTTTTTTGTTTTAATTGTTAAATTTTAAATTTAATTAAATACTATAAATTACTATTTTTTAGTTTTTTTTTTTAAAATTTAATTAGAATTTTTTTTAATTAAATATAATAAACATTATATTTTTTTAACTTTAGTTGTTAATTTTAAAATTTTATAACAGTTAATTGTTAATGTTACATTTTTTTTAATTTAAATGTTAATTTTTTATACATATTTTATTAAACTTATATTTTTCATTTTAATTTATTTTTATATAAAAATTTTTAAGCTTAATTTTTAGAATCTTGGAAATTTAAATTGTTGATTTTAATATATTTAAATTTTTCTTTTAAACTTTCCAAATTATTTTTTTTTGTTTTAATTGTTAAATTTTAATTTTAATTAAATACTATAAATTACTATTTTTTAGTTTTTTTTTTTAAATTTAATTGGATTTTTTTTTAATTAAATGTAATAAACATATTTTTTAATTTTAGTTGTTAATTTTAAAACTTTATAAAAGTAAATTGTTAATGTTACATTTTTTCTTTTAATTTAATTGTTAATTTTTTATAAATATTTTATTAAATATTTATTTTTCACATTTAAATTTATTTTTATATAAAAATTTTTAAGCTTAATTTTTAAAATCTTCTAAATTTAAATTGTTGATTTTAATATATTTAAATTTTTCTTTTAAACTTTCCAAATTATTTTTTTTTTGTTTTAATTGTTAAATTTTAATTTTAATTAAATACTATAAATTACTATTTTTTAGTTTTTTTTTTTTTAAATTTAATTGGAATTTTTTTAATAAAATTTAATAAACATTATATTTATAAACTTATAACAGTAAATTGTTAAAGTTACATTTTTTTTAATTTAATTGTTAATATTTTATACATATTTTATTAAATTTAAATTTTCACATTTAAATTTATTTTCATATAAAAATTTTTAAGCTTAATTTTTTAAAATCTTTAAAATGTTTAAGCTTAATTTTTTAAAATCTTCTAAATTTAAATTGTTGATTTTAACGTATTTAAATTTTTCTTTTAAACTTTCCAAATTATTTTTTTTTTATTGTTAAATTTTGATTTTAATTAAGTATTATAAATTACTATTTTTCAGTTTTTTTTTTTAAATTTAATTGTTTTTTTTTTAATTAAATGTAATAAACATTATATTTTTTTAATTTTAGCTGTTACTTTAAAATTTTATAACAGTAAATTGTTAATGTTACATTTTTTTTTAATTAATTAATTAATTTTTATACATATATTATTAAATTTAAATTTTTACATTTTAATTTATTTTTACATAAAAATATTTAAGCTTAATTTTTTAAAATCTTCTAAATTTAAATTGTTGATTTTAATGTATTTAAATTTTTCTTTTAAAGTTTCCAAATTATTTTTTTTTGTTTTAATTGTTAAATTTTAATATGAATTAAATACTATAAATTACTATTTTTTTATTATTATTTTTTTTAGCTTTATGTTATTAACAATTTATAAATTTAATTAGATTTTTTAATTTTTTATTTGATTAGGCATAACTTTCAAAATTTTATAAATATATATTATATCATTTTCATTCTTTTAATTAATATTGTTAGTTTTATATATTTTTTTAAATTCAATTGCTTAATTTTTTAAATTTTATATAAATAATGATTTTATTATTTTTTCAATTTAATTTTAAAATTAATTATTTTTATTTTATAATTTTCATCCAATAATTTTAATTTCATTTAATTTATAAATTTTAACGTAGTTTTATAATTTTTTCTTTAAAGTTTATTTTTAATTTTACTAATTTTTTTATTTTTTAAAATTGATTTAACTTAATTTTTAACTCAAACAACTTAATTCAACTTTTTTAATTTAATTGGTTATTTTTGTTGAATTTTTTAAATGATATTTTTATTATTTTTCCATTTAGCAAAAAAAAAAAATGTATTGTATAATTTTAGTTTAATAAACACACATAAGAGTAAATATCTCATCGAAAAAATGAAGTGAGGGAGTGAAGGAACAAAAGCGGGGGTGTCAAGTTACTTACCAAAGTTTAATTGATCCGTAGGCACTTGGCGAGTGTGTCAGGACATATGTTGTCACAATTTTATTGTAGTCCTAAGTTGCTTTCTTAGTAGCACCCCACTCCATTCCTCAACGGAACAATTGCCTCCATTTCACTTAATAGGTCTCCATGGTAACATCTGATGCATTATTATTAAGACAAAATAGTACATATAAAAGAAGTAAACGAGCGCAGCTTTATATAATTAAAATCGTTATTATAACGGCGACAATTTCACGGCCATCAAGGGCGAAACTTTTCTTCGTTTATGTCGTCGCTGTCGAGAGAGATTCATTTGACACGCATCTCGTTTAAATTGTAAATTATTACAATATTTTTGAGTAGAATAAAAAAAAATCAATTTAATTTATATTGTCTTATACTTTTTGGTTGCTTTCTCGTTTGCTGTATTTTAGGTTAACCTAACCTAACCTTTTTTGTTATTTAAAAATTGTCAAATTTGTTTGAATTTTTCTGTTCGTGAATTCTCATATAATTCCTTATTTTTTATTAAATTTGTCAATTTTAATAATTTTTTCCTTAAAAATTTTGTTTTTCTTTTATTTTTTTAAATTAAAGATTTTTTTATTAATATTCAATTAATTATGTGCTAAATTTTATTTCTTTTTTCATTTTGCTTTGTTTAAATTTTATCAAGTTTAGAGCATTTTTGTGAGATATTTTATAAATAAAAATTGTGTTAATTTCGTCATAAAAATACTTTTTTGAGTTTTGCCCTTTATCTGTAGTTTCTCCTGAAATTATCTTATTTTTTGAGAATATTTTTGTGTAACATATAATTAAATTTATTCATTTATTTTCATATTTTGTAATTTTTTCTGAAAATTTCTAATTTTTTTGTTTTTTTTTTCTATAAAAAATAATATTCATTTTTTATAAAAATCATGAATTTTTTTTTTAATAAATATGTATTAATTTTTTTTATTATTTGAGAATAAGTATTAATTATTTTCATTCTCTTAAATTTATATTGTTAATTATTTTAATTTTTTCCATTTATTAATTTAATTGTTAGATTTTAATTTAAATCATAAATTCAATTATTTATATTTTATAAATTTCAATTAATTATGATTTCCTTTAATATAATTTTTAAATTTTAATTTTTAAAGCTTTAGTTTAATTAGGAAATTTTTTAATAAAATACAATTAATTGTGCTCAAAATCCATTTTTGAATTTTTTTTCATTTCTTTCCCCTTTTCCTGAAATTTTCATACATTTTTTGAGAATATTTGTTCTAACATTGGTAAATTCCTAAGCTTTTCTGAATAAAAGTTTTATAAAAAATAATTATCATTATATTCATTATTATTGATTTTGCCTTAAATTTTTATCCATTTTTTTTATTTTTTTCTGAAAATTTCTATATTTTTTGAGAATATTGGATAATTTTTTCGAAAAATTTTTCAATTTTTGACCATTTTCTTTTCTATAAATCATTTTCTTTTCTATATTTCATTTTTAAAAATTCAAGGAATTTTTTAAAATAAGTTTCTATTAATTATGTCTGAAAAATCTTTTTTTTTTTGTATATTTTTCCGATTCCTATATTTTTTTTCTGAAATTTTCATTCTTTAAAAATTTATATTGTTAATTTTTATTTTTTTTTTTAAATTAAATTTTTAGATTTTAATTTAAATAATAAATAAATTATTTATTTTTATAAATATCAATTATTAATTTTAAATTCTTTTAATTTAATTTTGAAATTTGAAAAACTTTTGAAGCCTGTTTTATAAAATTGTTTTTTAAAATTTAAATAACTAATTTTATTTTACTTGAATTTTTTAAATAAAATTCAATTCATATTGTGCTCAAAATCCATTTTTGAATTTTTTCATTTGTTGTAATTTTTTCTGAAAACTTCTTATTTTTTCCGAATATTTGATGAATTTTTGTTTATTTCTAGGAAAAAATTGAAGAAAAAGAAGATAAAAACATGTCAATATTGGGGCAAAAATACTCACACATAAATTCTCAGCAAAAAATTATGAATTTTTAGAAATAAATTCATGAAACGACAAAATATCTAATTATCTATTTTTGTACAAATAGAGAAACAGTTGATTTTTTTACATTTTTGTCATTCATCATTCAGAAGTTTTTCTAATTTTATATATTTTTTTATTTTTAATTCAGACATATTGAAAATTTCATGAATTTTTTATTCTGATTTGACATTTCTTAACTGAATCCAAATGATTTTATCATAAAACTTTTAGTAATATTTTTTATTTTGACAATTATTTAATTAATATGTTTAATTGTACTAAAGATTAAATATTTTACGATCAGGTGAAAAAATGGCGAATGCACATCATAATTATGTTTTATAAGTTGTCTGATATTTTTTTAGTAATTCATTATCTGAAATAATGCATTACAAATAAAAGAAGTAACGAGTTCTGCTTTCTATAATTGAAGTAATTATTCCAGTTTTAAGATGATGCTTTCCATCTTTATTCCCCCACGACCAAACGAAATTGAGATGAAACTCGCACCGTTCAGTTCCAAATTAAAATATTACATGTTCGCGTCGGTAAAATGTAGTTTACCTTAAATTTCCAATAAATCTTTCACCGCCAGATAAGCGACAGACAACGCGGATTTATTTGCCGACTCATAAATATGCATAAAAAAGAGTATTGTTTGACATAAATTACAAATTTCAAAATGAAACTTTACGAGTAAAATCGTTTGCGGAATTTATACACGCGTCCCCCCAACCCCATCCCCGACGCTTTGTGGCCATCACACTCAGGGTGCATATTAAATGTCTCGTTTACGTCAAAGCTTAATTTACGACTTAAACAACTTCGAAATGCAAACAATTTTTACGACGCATAAAATTTCTAATATAGTTAAAGCGTTCCGGTTGTTTTACCAGTGTCGTAAATTGTTTCGCATTATTCCATTGTCCGGTGAAAGTCCGACACGGAAGTGATTTTTAACTTTATTAGACGCACACGAGGGCACTTTTTGTGCCGCCTTTTAATGTTCTTACCGCGTTCTTAAACTGACGTTGCAATTAATTCGGTGTGGCGAATATTTAATATTTTTAATTTTATGACGTCGTACCATATGTATGCAACGTTGCCATTTCGTTTGACGTTATTCCATTCAGAAATTTCCATTAAGCCGTTAAATGTAATCAAATTTGTCAATTATTCGTATTCTTTTCCTAAATTTTTTTATAATTTTATGAATTTTTCATTTAAAATTCACATTTCTTAGCTCATTTGTTTAATAAATATTTTATAAAATTCAGCTAATTATATCTTCTTTCTGTGTTCTTTCATTTTTTTTCCCTCAAAAATTATAAATTTTAACTGAAGTGTCTTTTTCTTCTAAAATGTTAAATTCAAAAATATTCTTCTTTATTTGAATGTTTTATTGGAAATTGACTTTTTTTGCGTAAAACATATATTTTTTATAAAATTCAAATAATTATATCTTAATTACATTTTGTGGATATTTTACAAAATTTAGTAAAAATTTTCATTTTTATTTTTTAGTATAGTCCTTTTATTGATAAATTTTAACATTTTCTTATTATTATTTTTTACTTAACTTTTCTTTTTTGTTGACATAATTTCCTTTAAAATGTTAAATTTTTGTCTTAAATAAAAAAATATATTATCAAAATTAATTACACTATTTTATTACATTTTTCGGATTTAGAATATAATTTTTAGTTTTAATTTTACTATAAAAATATTCAATTTTCTTAAATTATTTTAATTATTATTTTATATTTTTTGAAATGTAATTGTTAGATTTATTTTTATGATATAATAAATATAATTGGCAAATTTATAAATTTAATTATTTTTTTAATCATTTAAATTTTGAGTTGGTACTTTTTTTTAGTTTTTTTTTTAATTGTTTTAATTAAATATAATAAACATTATACTTTTTAATTTTAGTTGTTAATTTTAAAATTTTATAACAGAAAATTGTTACATGTTACCTTTTTTTTAATTTAATTGATAATTTTTTTTACATAAATTTTTACATTTTAATTTATTTTTACATAAAAATTTTTAAATTTAATTTTTTAAAATTTTCTAAATTTAAATTGTTGATTTTTGTTTGTTTTAATTATCAAATTTTAATTTTAATTAAATACTATAAATAATTATTTTTTTATTACTTTTTTAAGCTTTATTATTTTAACAATTTATAAATTTAATTAGGTTTTTTAATTGTTTCAATTTTTATTTGATTAGGCATAACTTTCAAAATTTCATTCTAATAATTTATATTGTTAGTTTTATTTTTTTTTTAAATTTAATTGCCTAATTTTTAAATTTTATATAAATAATGATTTTATTTTAAAATTAATTATTTATATTTTATAAATTTCAATTAATAATTTTAATTTCATTTAATATAATTTATAAATTTTAACTCTTTTAGGTTGTTTTATAATTTTGTTTTTTAAAAATATCATATTATTATTTTTTACTTAACTTTTCTGATTTGTTGACATAATTTCTTCTAAAATGTTAAATTTTTGTCTTAAATAAAAAAATATATTTAATTTTAAAATTAATTACACTATTTTATTACATTTTTCGGTTTTAGAATATAATTTTTAATATTAATTTTAATTTAAAAATATTCAAATATAATATTTTTTTCATTAAATTATTTTTTTTTTCATAACTTGGATTCTATTTTTTCTATTTCAGACTTGTTATTTCTTCTGAAAACTTTTTAAAAGATTAAATAAAAAAAAATTCTAAATTTTAAATAAAAATAACATGTTTTATTATTTCATATAATTTTTTTCTAAAATATACAAATTGTTGCTAAAATCTAATTTTTCTAAGAATATTTTTCCATAATTTGGTAAATTTGCCAATTTTCTTTACTTCTCTTTATAAATATTAGTCACTTTTTTAATTGTGACCTTTTTAACTTCTCTTGATCTTAATTTCTGATACATTTTTATTTAAATTAATGAAAAATTTTGCAATTTTTACATATTTTATTAAATTTAAATTTTTATAATTTAATTTATTTTTACATAAACATTTTTAAATTTAATTTTTTAAAATTTTCCAAATTAAAATTGTTGATTTTAATTTATTTATTTATTTTTTTTTAAGTTTTTCAAATAATTTTTTTTTGTTTTAATTATTAAATTTTAATTTTAATTAAATACTATAAATAACTATTTTTTTATTATTTTTTTAAGCTTCATTATTTTAACAATTTATAAATTTAATTAGGTTTTTTAATTGTTTCAATTTTTATTTGATTAGGCATAACTTTCAAAATTTCATTCTAATAATTTATATTGTTAGTTTTATTTTTTTTTTTAAATTTAATTGCCTAATTTTTAAATTTTATATAAATAATGATTTTATTTTAAAATTAATTATTTATATTTTATAAATTTCAATTAATAATTTTAATTTCAATTAATATAATTTATAAATTTTAACTCTTTTAGGTTGTTTTATAATTTTGTTTTTTAAAATTATCATATTATTATTTTTTACTTAACTTTTCTGATTTGTTGACATAATTTCTTCTAAAATGTTAAATTTTTGTCTTAAATAAAAAAATATATTTAATTTTAAAATTAATTACACTATTTTATTACATTTTTCGGTTTTAGAATATAATTTTTAATATTAATTTTAATTTAAAAATATTCAAATATAATATTTTTTTCATTAAATTATTTTTTTTTTTATAACTTGGATTCTATTTTTTCTATTTCAGACTTGTTATTTTTTCTGAAAACTTTTTAAAATTTTAAATAAAAAATTATATAAATAATGATATTATTTAAAAATTAATTATTTATATTTTATAAATTTCAATTAATAATTTTAATTTCATTTAATATAATTTATAAATTTTAACTTTTTTAGGTTGTTTTATAATTTTGTTTTTTAAAATTTATTATATTATTATTGTTTACTTAACTTACTTTCCAATTTTTTGAGAATATAATTATCTCCTGTTAATTTTATCAATTTTCCAGTATAAATTGTAAATATTATCTGATATTTTCCTATAATTTATAACGTTTCCGTCATTTAATATTCCGTTTTTTTAAGAAAACTTTTATTAGCTTACACAGCCTTTTAATGTTCAAAGTTCAGCGAAGTCATTGTCGACCATTACTCGCATACGTGCACTTTTAATACAGCATTTTAACGTTCAAACCACATCCTCAACATCGGCCATTAAAATTAATTCGGTGTGCCGCACAATAAATAATATAAGTTTTACGACATAAAATTACATGCATGCATTATTTTTATCACCAATACCGACTGTTATTTAATTCGAGACGTTATTTCGGGGGCCGAATTTCGATTAGGGTGGGCCGTTAAATATAATTAAAGCGATTTCCCGTATTAGCGACGTGATCCCCACGTGGGTCGGGGTAGATTTGATATGTTAATGGGGTTTTGATAAGTGGCTGGGGGTATTCGTGTAATCCCGGCCGCGATTACACCTCTTGGAACCGGAGGCTTATGCGACACAATGCGTTAAGATCTTAATTAATTAGTGGGAAAAAGTGCGGCGGCGATATTAAAAAGCTAATTAGAGTTTCGGGGCCGATCGCCGCGTTTAGAAGACATTAAAATTAATGGAAATGCCGGGGAGGAAATAAAAGTTCAATAACTGAATATTATTCGTTCGTTTTTCCTTTTTAAGTGTGTTTCAGCCACGGTTTGGAGTCGCAATATTCAATTATGCCGGAACCGGTTTGAAGTTCATTAAAATTGTAGTGGTCCTTATTATTGTTTGAATAAAGATTTGAAATTCGAATAAACTGAAACGAGTTCGGATTAAATTGCATTGATATAATTACAATTTTTTTTCATTTGTGTTTTTCTCTTAAGGCCCCGTTTTTATTGTTCGTAACGTTCACTTGTCGATAAGTTCAATTTTTCATTAGGGCCCAACAAACGAGAATACATATAACAGGTGTACGATGTCGGAGTTTTATAAATTGAGGTCTTCACTCGGAAAGGAAATGGACGTACGTCAGAACGAAAAATGTTTATCGACGATTAAATTGGACGAGAATGCGTCCTAGTTTATTTCCGTCTGTTTTAACGACACGAATCCTTATCGGGATTCTGGATACACTTTTTATATTTAATAGTTTGTGCACATTTTTCGTTACATTCTTCAATAATTTAATTTATCAATTTCCTCAATGTTTTTTTAATAATGGTGGATGCGCCCGTTTATATGAATGTTAATTTGAAACTTTTATTTGTTTGAATAAATACGAGTCAGTTTATATTAATGTTATATTTTTTATTTTTTTAATAGAAATATGAGATTGGAAACCATTTTTTCTGAACTGCTAGTTTATAAAAAAAATTCGTGGATACTAAAAAATATTTTGTTTCTCAAAATCTATATATAATTTTTAAATTTAATTTTGGTATAAAAATGGACAAATCTAAACAGATTTTTTATATTTTTTTCATGATATTTATTTTAAATCTAGACATATCACTAATTCTTTGATTTTTTTCATTTAGTTCAACATGTAGATAATTTTAAGTTTTATTAAGCTAATTTTGTCCTAAAATTTTTATTTTCTTCTGTATTATTTCTTAAATCAAGTTTTAATAGAAATTAATTAATTTTTTGAAAATATTTGTCCTAAGATTGGCAAATGTGATCTTATTCTAATTTAATTTTGTACAAATAGACAAATATCAGCCATTTTTTTTAATTTTTGGGGATTCCTGTTCTTAAATTCATAAGTTCGAATAAATTTTGTTAATTTATAATATAGAAACTTATAATTTTATATATTTCATTCAGGTTTTCATATATATGTTAATTAAGTATTTAAAATTTCATACATTTTTTGTTCGGACTTGACTTTCTTAGCTGAATTCAGCTAATTTTAAATAAAATTTAGCTAATTTTATTCTAAATTTTATCCTATATTTTTATATTAAAATACATAAATCTTTTTGAGAATATTTGTCCTATAATCGATAATTTTACATTATTATTTCTTTCTATAAATATCCAAATATTAATTGATTTTTTTTAATTTTGCAGCTTTCCTGAATTCATAAATTTTAGCTAAATTTCTTTAACAAATTCAGAAAATTTTCTAATTTTATGTATTTCATTCAAAATTGATATTTTTTAATAAATTTTTACATAATTTATTTTTTGTAAAAACTGTTCTTTTCTTATTTTCTTTTATAAATATTAATTTCAATTCAGATAATTCATAAATTCTGTTCTAAAATTTACACTGTTTGGAATTTTTCTTATTTTCTATCAATTTTTTTAAATTAAATTTTCATGTCTTAAAATTGACAAAAATTGGCTGATTTTTTTAATTTTCAAAATTTTTGAGCTTTTTTTAAACTTAAATTCGTAAATGTTTTGGACAAATTATATTTTTGTATTTTTTGTAGTTCTTAAATGAATTTTTTATTTTTTCAATTTTTTGGAAAAATTGGAATTTTTTTATATTTATTTCATTTTTTTTTAGACATTTTACAAATTTCATGAGTATTTCATTCGAACTTAAGAATTATTTATATATAATTATGCTAATTTTGTCCTTAAATTTACGAGAATACATATAACAGGTGTACGATGTCGGAGTTTTGTAAATTGAGGTCTTCACTCGGAAAGGAAATGGACGTACGTCAGAACGAAAAATGTTTATCGACGATTAAATTGGACGAGAATGCGTCCTAGTTTATTTCCGTCTGTTTTAACGACACGAATCCTTATCGGGATTCTGGATACACTTTTTATATTTAATAGTTTGTGCACATTTTTCGTTACATTCTTCAATAATTTAATTTATCAATTTCCTCAATGTTATTTTAATAATGGTGGATGCGCCCGTTTATATGAATGTTAATTTGAAACGTTTATTTGTCGGAATAAAGAGAGAATTTTTTCTATTATTGGCAAATTTTTATGTTTTTCTTCATATTTCTTTAAAATAGATAATTCGTTGTTTTTTTTTTCCTAAAATTTATTTGTTTTTGCAACTATTTACTGAAACATTGACATAATAATGAGAAGATACGTATGTCCATATTTAACAGGAAAATAATTGTTTTTAAATAATATGTTGTGTTGTATATATTAGTTAGCAAATAAATATGAGTCAATTTATATTAATGTTATATTTTTTATTTTTTGCGTGGATACTAAAAATATTTTCTTTCTCAAAATATCTTATATTATTTTATTTAAATATACTCGTTTTTATGATATAATTTTTAAATTTAATTTTGGTTTAAAAATGGACAAATCTATATTTTTTTAATGATATTATTTTAAATTTAGACATATCACTAATTTTTTGATTTTTAAAATTTTTATTTTCTTCTGTATTATTAAATCAAGTTTTAATAGAAATTTTTGTACAAATAGACAAATATCATCCATTTTTTTTTTTAATTTTTGGGGATTCCTGTTCTCAAAGTTCGAATAAATTTTGTTAATTTATAATATAGAAACTTATAATTTTATATATTTCATTCAGGTTTTCATATATATGTTAATTAAGTATTTAAAATTTCATACATTTTTTATTCGGACTTGACTTTCTTAGCTGAATTCAGCTAATTTTAAATAAAATTTAGCTAATTTTATTCTAAATTTTATCCTATATTTTTATATTAAAATACATAAATCTTTTTGAGAATATTTGTCCTATAATCGATAATTTTACATTATTATTTCTTTCTATAAATATCCAAATATTAATTGATTTTTTTTAATTTTGCAGCTTTCCTGAATTCATAAATTTTAGCTAAATTTCTTTAACAAATTCAGAAAATTTTCTAATTTTATGTATTTCATTCAAAATTGATATTTTTTAATAAATTTTTACATAATTTATTTTTTGTAAAAACTGTTCTTTTCTTATTTTTTTTTATAAATATTAATTTCAATTCAGATAATTCATAAATTCTGTTCAAAAATTTACACTGTTTGGAATTTTTCATATTTTCTATCAATTTCTTTAAATTAAATTTTCATGTCTTAAAATAGACATATTTATTTTTCTAAAAATTGACAAAAATTGGCTGATTTTTTTAATTTTCAAAATTTTTGAGCTTTTTTTAAACTTAAATTCGTAAATGTTTTGGACAAATTATATTTTTGTATTTTTTGTAGTTCTTAAATGAATTTTTTATATTTTCAATTTTTTGGAAAAATTGTAATTTTTTTATATTTATTTCATTTTTTTTAGACATTTTACAAATTTCATGAGTATTTCATTCGAACTTAAGAATTATTTATATATAATTATGCTAATTTTGTCCTTAAATTTACGAAAATACATATAACAGGTGTACGATGTCGGAGTTTTGTAAATTGAGGTCTTCACTCGGAAAGGAAATGGACGTACGTCAGAACGAAAAATGTTTATCGACGATTATATTGGAAGAGAATGCGTCCTAGTTTATTTCCGTCTGTTTTAACGACACGAATCGTTATCGGGATTCTCGATACACTTTTTATATTTAATAGTTTGTGCACATTTTTCGTTACATTCTTCAATAATTTAATTTATCAATTTCCTCAATGTTATTTTAATAATGGTGGATGCGCCCGTTTATATGAATGTTAATTTGAAACTTTTATTTGTGGAAATAAAGGAGTATTTTTCCTATTATTGGCAAATTTTTATGTTTTTCTTCATATTTCTTTAAAATAGATAATTCGTTGTTTTTCTTTTCCTAAAATTTATTTGTTTTTGCAACTATTTACTTACTGAAACATTGACATAATAATGAGAAGATACGTATGTCCATATTTAACAGGAAAATAATTGTTTTTAAATAATATGTTGTGTTGTATATATTAGTTAGCAAATAAATATGTGTCAATTTATATTAATGTTATATTTTTTATTTTTTGTGTGGATACTAAAAATATTTGCTTTCTCAAAATATCTTATATTATTTTATTTAAATATACTCGTTTTTATGATATAATTTTTAAATTTAATTTTGGTTTAAAAATGGACAAATCTATTTTTTTAATGTTATTATTTTAAATCTAGAGATATCACTAATTTTTTGATTTTTTCATTTAGCTCAATATGTAGATAATTTTAAATTTTATTAAGCTAATTTTGTCCTAAAATTTTTATTTTCTTCTGTATTATTTCTTAAATTAAGTTTTAATAGAAATTAATTAATTTTTTGAAAATATTTGTCCTAAAATTGGCAAATGTGACCTCAATATCAACAATTTTTGTTTAATTTTTGTTCTTAAATTCATAAGTTCGAATAAATTTTGTTAATTTATAATATAGAAACTTATAATTTTATATATTTCGTTCAGGTTTTCATATATATGTTAATTAAGTATTTAAAATTTCATACATTTTTTATTCGGACTTGACTTTCTTAGCTGAATTCAGCTAATTTTAAATAAAATTTAGCAAATTTTATTCTAAATTTTATCTTATATTTTTATATTAAAATACATAAACCTTTTTGAGAATATTTGTCCTATAATCGATAATTTCACATTATTATTTTTTTCTATAAATATCCAAATATTAATCGATTTTTTTAATTTAGGAGGTTTCCTGAATTCATAAATTTTAGCTAAATTTCTTTAATAAATTCAGAAAATTTTCTAATTTTATGTATTTCATTCAGAATTGATATTTTTTAATGAATTTTTACATATTTTATTTTTTGTAAAAACTGTTATTTTCTTATTTTTTTATAAATATTAATTTCAATTCAGAAAATTCAGAAATTCTGTTCTAAAATATATACTTTTTGGAATTTTTCTTTTTTTTTATCAATTTTTTTAAATGTCTAAAAATTGACAAAAATTGGCTGATTTTTTTAATTTTCAAAACTTTTTTAAACTTAAATTCGAAAATTGTTTTTGACAAATTATAATTTTGTATTTATTTATATTTCTTAAATGATTTTTTTATATTTTCAATTTTTTGGAAAAATTGTAGTTTTTTTATATATATTTCATATTTTTTTTTTAATTAGACATTTTACAAATTTCATGCATATTTCATTCGAACTTAAGAATTCTTTATATATATTTAAACTAATTTTGTCCTTAAATTTACGAAAATACATATAACAAGTATACGATGTCGAATGTTTATAAATTGAAATCTTCACTTGGAAAAGAAATAGACGTACGTCAGAACTAAAAATGTTTATCGACGACTAAATTGGATAAGATACAGGATACACTTTTTATATTTAATAGTTTGTTACATTCTTGAATAATTTAATTTATCAATTTTGCCAATGTTTTAAAAGTTATTTTAATAATAGTGAATGCGCCATTCATACCCATGTTAATTTAAAACATTTATTTGTGGAGATACTGAAAAATGAGTATAAATGTTCATATTTTATACAATTTAAAATTTATACAATCTTTTAAATAATTTTTTGAATTGTAAATACTATTTACTAAATAAATATAGCCATGAAACAGTTTATTTTATCATATATTTTATATTATTTTAACAGATATATAAATCCACAAAAAAAATTTCATGTCGCATAGAAAAATTTTCAGCTTTAAAATAAACTGTTTTCATACATATATATTAATTTATAAAAAAATCAGTCAAACTTGTTCAAAAACACACCGTTTGAAATTTTTCTCCTTTTCAGAATTTTATCCAAAAAAATTCAATAAATTTCAATCGAATTTTTTTAATTTTATTATTTTGACGTATATCTTCATATTTTTCTAAAAGTAGACAATTGGTTGTTTTTTTTTCGTAAAATTTGTTATTTGCTTTTGAGGCCATTTGATGAAATATCGACGTAAATATGAGGCGTTCATATTCAACAGGAATATAATTGTTTTTAAATAATTTGTTGTATTGTAAATGTTAGTTAGTAAATAAATATGAGACAATTTATATTTATATTATATTTTTTATTGTTTTAACAGAAATACGAGATTGCAAACAATTTTTTATGAACATCTTTTACACTACTTTATTTAAATTAATTTGTTTTTATGATATAAATTTTAAATATTAGTTTTGGTTTAAAAATGGACATATATAAACAGATGTTTTCATGATATTTGTCTTCAATTGAGATATTTCTATATATATTGAATTTTTATTTTTTTAAATTCGATTTTTTTTAGCTGAAAATTTTGTCCAGAAATTTTTATTTTTTTCTACATTGTTTCTTAAATCAAATCAAATAATAGGAATTTTAATTTTTTGAGAATATTTGTTTTAAAATTGGCAAATGTCACCTTTTTCTAATTTATTTTACTACAAATTGACAAATGTTAGGAGCTTTTTTAATTTTCGAGCTTTCTTGATCTTAAATTCATAAGCTTTTATTAAATTCAGAAAAGCTTATAATTAAATGAATCTTTATTTATTTATGGTTTTTCATAATATTTGTATTAAATGCAGACATATTTAATATTTCAAAAATAAATCATTGGGACTTGACTTTCAGCTAAAATTATTAAGCTAATTTTATCCTAAAACATATAATTTTTTAAATTTTTCTTATTTTCTGTATTTTTATCTTAAAATTCATAAATCTCCTAAAGAAATTTTCTAATTCAATTTTAGGGTAAATATTCTCAAAAAATTGAAAATTTGATACTATTATTTCTTTTTACGAATACCGAAATATTAAAAGATTTCAATTTTTGAGCTTTCCTGGTTTAAATTCAAAAATTTTAAATTCAGAAATGTTTCTAATTTTGGGTACTTTATTCAAAATTTGTTGAATAAATTTTCTAATTTTTTGAGGAAATTGTTCTTATTTTTTTTTATAATTTTTAAGTTTACAAATATTAACAATATATTTCTTTTCTTTTTGGGTATTTTGTCCTATAATCGGCATATTTGACAATTATTCTATTTTTTTTTCTACAAATAGACAATTAGTTGATTTTTTTAATTTTAAAATTTTTTAATCCTAAACTTTTTGTAAAAATTGAAATTTTGTTTTTCTTAAATTTCCATTTATAATTTTTCATTTTTAGAATTTTATGAATATTTTATTTCAACTTAACGTTTAAGCTTAATTCAACTAATATCAACTTTTTTAGAAGTTTATAAATTTTTCTTTTAAAAATGCTAAAATGTCATTGTTTTTTCAATTTCTAAAAATAGAATAAAAAATTGACATTTTTTAAATTATTGTTTTTATAGTCCCTATAAATTTTTTTGTTTGTTAAAATTTTAAAATTTTACATTTTTTTAACATTTTTGATATTCTTTTCATAATTCTTGATTAAAAATTTCATGGATATTTCATTCCAACTTAATGTTTTTTAGCCAAATTCAGCTAATTTTACATAAAATTAGGCTAATATTTCGATTCACAATTTTTTTTTAAAATTCTTAAATTCAGACATTTTTAGAATTTTGTGACTTTCATTTAGTCTTGATAATTGATCTAATTTTAAATAAAATAAGTTCTTTCTTAAATTGAGACATTTTTAAAATTTCATTAATATTTAATTCGAGCTTAACATTTTTTAGCTGAATTTAGCTAATTCCTAAATTAAGCTAATTGTGCCCTAAAATATACACTTTTCAAAAAATTATCTTACTTCAACATTTTTTTTTTTCAAATTCAGCTGAGTTATTTAGTTTATTTAGTTAAATATTAACTATTTTTTTTTTAATTCTGAAATGCATATCAGCTCTTAAATTTATGTCTACTCTCATATCTATTCAATATTCATTTCTTAAATGAAATAAAACACAACACACCAATGTAAATTGGTGCATTCACTAAATATTGGCTCCTTCGCCATAATTTGAAAAGATATTTCTTTAAGCCCGTGTAGTCTGATATTTTTTTTAGTCTTTTGTTATCAGAAATAATGAAGTATAAGAGAATCAAAATGTCTTTACAATACATTCATTTTTAAATAATTGATTGTACCGTAATTCCCTACATTGTTATACCTAAATAAATAATTCCATCAGACGACTTATTTCGTATTTTACCTATTATTCGAACACAATCACAAAATCGTATGCTAATTCAACAAAAGCAAAATTTAATAACGGCAAAATACCAGACAATTGCTTTGTGTATTCCATTTATTAAAATTAAACAAGCATTATTTAGATAATTTTAATATACCCCAACTGCTTAACATTCAAATTAAATTATAAGTTCCAGTGCAGTTGCGGAACGGTCGGGGCAAAATGGGGAAAAATGACGGTGTAGGGGGGGGGGTAGAGGACCGGAACAGAAAACGGACGACTAAAGAGAATGTAAGAATTCCCGAATGCAAATACCTAAAATGTATTCAGGTAATGCAGTCGCACTGTTCCACCTCTTTTTAGTTGGATAATTCGGAATTTGCATAGTCCCTTTTTGCCGAACGTCCGCACAATGAATGGAAATTGCGCGGGTGAAACACTTTAATCGAACGACGACGACGGAGATTTTTCATCACGCTTTTATTGTGGACGCGACACATTCGAGTTTTATGAACTCGATACTCAAATTGCTTTGAATCTGATGCCTTACTTTTACACAAGTTAAACTGTTAAGTGTCCGCCTTTTTAAGCTCGAGAATTGCGGTGGAAATTTATTCGAAAAGTGGTCGGCCATTTGTTACATTCGACATCGATCATTTCTCGACGCAATTGTTAAACCGGCAAAATTAAAAGCTGCTTCATTATAATTGGAATAATTGTTTTTTGTCGTTCGTAGGTACAATAATTTTTGATAAAACGTTGAATTTAATTATATTAAATCGTGATTTATTATAGCTTTTAATTATTCGGAATCGTTTTATTAATAAACGATAATCGTGGGAGGTTTATTCAATTTATCTATAAAATTAATATTAATATACATTTTGAAAATTACCCTGTCAGTTTTTTTTTTTAAATATTAAATTGTTTTATTATAATTAAATTGTTTCAATTGGTTTATGGCTGATGCATAATAATTTTTGGTAAAATGTATTAAATTCCGTTAAATTAAATTGTGATTCATTAAAGCTTTTATTAAAATCGAATTAGATTTTATTAACAGTACATATAGGTTGTAGGTCTTTCGAATTATAATTTACATTTTGACAATTAACTTGAAATATTTTCCACTTACAGTATTATATTTAATTGTATTTTTGATTTTCATTTAGTTTTTCTCCTTTTTACCATATTTTCTCCATAAAAAGGAAATATAATTAAGTTAAGTTTTATAATATTTTATATATATATTTATTTTTATAAATATTAATAAATTTTAACCATTTTTTTTTATTTTATGAATTTATGAAATTGTACGTATCATCACTGAGTTTTTATAAAATTATTTTTGGTTTCGTTCCTATAAATTTACATTTTTTTTTTTCATATATTTTGTCTTATATTCAACAGCTTTTGAACATTTAAAAAGCAATCAAATTTGTCTTAAAATTTAAACTGTTTGGAGTTTTTACATTTCTGATTTATTTTTATAAATAATCACAAATATTAGTTAGAAACTATTTAACTTTATGAATTTTAAATTCTAAAATATACATAAAAGTTTCAGCTTCAACTGTCCAAAAATTTACGTGTTTATCATATCTTTTATGTTTTGCTTTTTTTTTAATTATTTATATATTTTTTTTTTATAAAAATTCAAAAATTTTAGTTAAAATTTTCTAATTTTATGAATCTCATATTCAAAATTAATATTTCTTAGCTGAATTTCTTATGAGGTTTAGTAAATTTTTTTGAATTTTTCCAATTTTTTGATATATTTAAATTTATATTATAAAATTCTCTAATTTGAAAAATTTTTAATTTTTTATGAGATCTTTCTTTTAAAATTATATATTTTAGAATTTTTTTTAGATTTTCCAATTGTTTTTTATTAAAAATTCTTTAATTTTAGCTAAAATTTACTAATGTAATGATTTTTCTATTTAAAATTTTCATTTTATATGTGAATTTTTATTAAATTTGTACTTAAACTTTCCAATAATTCAATTATTTAACCGTTATAATTTTTCTTACCTATAATTTTTAATAAAAATATCCAAATTTAATCAAAAATTTACATATTCTGGATTTTTTACATTTTATGAATTCACAAATTTTGATAAAACTAAATGATTTTTTGAAAAATTCAGTTAACTTTATAATTCAAATTTTTCAGATTTTATAAAAATTCAAAAATTTTGGCAAAAAATTTTCTAATTTTATACATTTCTCATTCAAAATTAAAAATTAATTAATTAATTAATTAATTAAATAAAATTATGTTCAATTTTTTCAAATTTTTCGATTTTCTGATACCAAATTCACAAATAAATTTTTTTAATATAAAGACTTTTTAATTCACAATTTTGATTTCCTCTTAGCTGAATTTTTTATTAAAAATTGATATTTTTGGTCAGATATTTAAATGTAAATTTATTTTAAATTTTATCGAATTTTGAGATATTTACAAATTTTGGTTAAAATTTTTCAGTTTTAAGAATTTTGAATTCAACATTTTTATTTCTTAGCTGAATTTTTTATGTGAATTTGTCTTAAAAATTATTTTTTTTTTTGAATTTTCCAGTTTTTTTTTAAAAAATTCTTAAATATTGGCTAAATTTTCTAATTTTTATATATTCTTAAAATTTATATATTGTTTATAAGCAGTATCATTCTGGTTTTTAGTTCATTTAAAAGATTTAGCTTAAAAATTATATATATATTTTTTTTTAATTTTTCAGATTTTCAATTTTTTTTTATAAGAATTCTTAAATTTTGGCTAAATTTTCTAATTTGATTATTCTATATATTTTTAAAATTTATATATAATGTGATCCTGCAAATTTTCATTAAATTTTTTATGAGATTTAGCTTAATTTATCATAAAAATTAAATTTGTTTATATTTTTTTTGATTTTCAATTTTCTTTTAACAAATTCTTAAATTTTGGCTAAAATTTCTAATTTTATTACTTTATATATTCTTTAAATTCATATATTATGTGATTTTCATAGAATTTTTTATGAGATTCAGGTGAATTTATCATAAAAATTAAATTTGTTTAATATTTCAGATTTTCAATTTTTTTATATTTTTTTGATTTTCAATTTTTTTTTCTTAAAAAAATTCTTAAATTTTGGCTAAATTTCCTAATTTTGTTACTTTATATATTCTTTAAATTTATATATAATGTGATCCTGCAAATTTCCACTGAATTTTTTATGAGATTTAGCTGAATTTATCTTAAAAATTATATATTTTATAACTTTTTAGATTTTCATTTTTTTTTTTATATTTTTGAGATTTTTAATTTTTTTGTGATCCTGCAAATTTTCATTGAATTTTTTATGAGATTTAGCTGAATTTATCTTAAAAATTATATTTTTTTAATTTTTTACATTTTCAATTTTTTTATATTTTTCAGATTTTCAATTTTTTTTTTTATAAAAATTTTTAAATTTTGACTAAATTTTCCAATTTTATTATTCTATATATTTTTAAAATTTATATATAATGTGATCCTGTAAATTTTCATTGAATTTTTTATGAGATTTAGTTGAATTTATGTTAAATATTATTATTTTTTAAGATTTTCATTTTTTTTATAAAAATTCTTAAATTTTGGCCAAATTTTCTAATTTTATTTATTATTTTTTATTTATTTTTTATTTTATATATTTTTAAAATTTATATAAAACGTGATTCTGCAAATTTTCATTGAATTTTTTATGAGCTTTAGCTAATTTATCTTAAAAATTATTTTGTTTTTTTAGAATTTTTTAGATTTTCATTTTTTTTTTTAATTCTTGTATTTCGTTTAAATTTTATATATTTATTATTTTATATATTTTTAAAATTTATATATTGTTTAAAAGCAGCAGCAATTTGGTTTTTAGTTAATTTAAGTTGATCCTGTACGATTTGTATTTTATATTAAGTTTAAAATATTCCTTTAGTATTATTGAGAAAATTGCAGCTAAATAGAGTATTCCATTATTTTTTGTAACAAAAGTTGAGAGGTTATGAATCATTTTCAATCAATTAAATTATGGCAGGTGATTTTATAAATTAAATAATACATGTGTATATGTTAGTACATGTACAAGTATTATTTCAAGTAAATTATATATATATAACATAAGGTGTAAAATATGTAAATGAGCTTTGTTTGTTTGATGGATGAACGAAAACAGATCCGTGTGATCGTTGGGTTTGCACCCGGGTCAAGATCCACCGTCTCCCGTTTCCCACTTCCCACATCTTCCACTCATTCGCGTTCTCATTCTGCATTCAATCCGCATAAAACTCATAATTATTCAATGTGATCCAGCTTACGTTATCTGCTGTTTGCCCGTTGCATTAATTCGAAACTCGAATGCAAGATTTATCCATAGGGGCCGACGCCAAATCCCTGTATATTGCCCGAGTCCCAGGCTACATGTCTGCACAACCCCATTAAATACATATTAAAGTTTATCCAGACACTGGAAAATTGCCGACCTTAAAACCATGCAGGCTTAAAATTCGATTAAAGACATTGTCGGTGATTATCGTTGATTATGAAGCCTCTGGCGCGGACGAAAGGACCGACATGTATTCGTAATATGTGCCCCCGTTTATGTTCCCCGTTCTAATAACAAACATGTTACAAATATGTGTGTTGTTTTCATGTTTACTCACTCACATCGATTTCAACGATAATGCTATCACTTCTTTTCTACGATTTCAAAACAATATTTGCTGTGTTAACAATATTATGTGCACTCTGGTTATATAGAAAAATAGAATAACTGAAAACTACTATTTCAATAAGTCTGTTATTTATTTATTTATGATAAACATATTAGATTTTAGTGTCAGTGAAAATAATGAAATGATTTGGACCTTAAAATTAATTTATTTTGAATAAGTTGATTAAAAATCAAAAATTATAATTTTCTTAATTAATTTTTTTTTAAAATAGCTAATTTTTTATTACAAATAAAAGTAAGTTTTTAATTGTATGAATTTTTCATTCAAAATTAATATTACCTAAATTTTTTATAAATAAAAGTTTTTTAAAAAAATTAGCTAATTTTTTTATAAAATACAGCTGAATTTTTATAAAATTCAACAAATTTTGTATTAAAATTTGTAGCTTTTAAATATTTTCTCATTTTTCGTATTTTTTCCTATAAATTCACAAATCTTAGCTGAAATTTTAATTTTTTTTTTTTAAGATTGAAATGATTTTTTTATGAAATTCAGTTAATTTCTTATGATTCGTACATGATTGGTGCGTGACTCGTGCGTGATTGTGCGTGATAAAAGTTAACTTTCTAATTGTATGAATTTTCTATTTAAAATTGATATTACCTAAATTTTTTGTACAATTTAGCTAGTTTTTTAAAAATTTGCTGATTTTTTATAAAATACAGCTGAATTTCAATGAAATTCAACAAATTTTATACTAAAATTTGTAGCTTTTAAATATTTTCCTATTTTTTGTAATTCATTCACAAATTATAGCTAAAATTTTAACATTTTTTTAAAATATTTTTTAATATTGGACAAATTTGACTTTTTCTATTACTTCAAGACACTTAAATGATTTTTTTTATGAAATTCAGTTAATTTTTTATGATTTGTACATGATTGGTGCGTGACTAATGCGTGATTGTGCGTGATTACGCATCAGATAAAAGTTAACTTTCTAACTGTATGATTTTTTATTCAAAATTGATATTACCTAAATTTTTTGTACAATTTAGCTAATTTATTAAAAAATTTTGCTGATTTTTTATAAAATACAGCTGAATTTTAATAAAATTCAACAAATTTTGTAAGTATTTTTTAAAATTGGACAAATTTGACTTATTCTATTATTTCAGGACAATGAAATTTTTGTATGAAAGATTCTTTTTTGTGAAATTCGGTTACATTTTTATAATTCGTACATGATTGTTACGTGATTACGTATCAGATAAAAGTTGACTTTTTAATTGTATTAATTTTTTATTCAAAATTGACGTTATCTAAATTTTTATACAATTTAGGTAGTTTTTTTTTTTAAAATTAGTTAATTTTTTATGAAGTACATCTGAATTTTAATAAAATTCAACAATTTTTTTACTAAAATTTGCAGCTTTTACATATTTTCTCATTTTTTGTATTTTTTCCTATAAATTCACAAAATTGGACAAATTTGACTTTATTATTTCAGGATAATGAAGTTTTTTAAACGATTTTTTTATAAAATTCAGTTAATTTTTTATAATTCATGCATGATCAGTGCGTGATCGGTGCGTGACTATGCGTGATTATGCATCATCACGTTATTTAAAATAAAATAAATCAAATCACTGAAAATTAAAATATATAAAAGTATATAAGTAAATGGAAAATAAGTTTTATTTAATTAATTTTACTTTGAATAAGCATACTAATAATCAAAAAGAATATTTTAGTTAATTTATTTATTATTCTATTTATAATAATAATAAGTTTGTAATTTTTTTAATTATTTTTTCAAAATAGCTTATTTATTATTATAATTTATCCTCTTTTTATGTCTTAAATTAAGGAGTTTTTAATTTAAGATAAAAGTTAAGTTTTTAATTAAATGAATTTTTTTATTCAAAATTGACATTACATAAAATTTTTTATAAAATTCAGCAAATTTTGAATAAAAATTTGTAGCTTTTGGACATTTTCTAATTTTTGTATTTTTTCTTATAAATTGGTAAATCTTAGTTTAATTTTATAGTTATATTAAAATTGGACAAATTTGAATTTATTTGTTATTTTAAGATACTGAATTTATGACTTTTTTTATAAAATCCAGTTAATTTTTTATAATTCATGCGTGATTGGTGCGTGATTATGCGTGATTAAGCGTGATCACGCATTATCACGTTATATAGACAGAAAATTTAAAATAATATAAATCAAATATTTATAATATTCAAATCATTAGAATTTAAAATATACAAAACTAAATATGTAAAAGAAAAAGAAAATGTTTCATTTAATTAATTTTACGTAAGTGCTATAAAAATCAAAAAGAATATTTTAATTAATTTATTCAAATAGTATAAATAAATAGAGTTAATAATTTTTTTTATTAATTTTTAAAAATAGCTGATTTTTTTATTACAATTCATTTTTGATGTTTTAAATTAAGGAATTTAAGACAAAACTTAAGTTTCAATTTATATGTTTTTTTAAAAACAATTAGTTGAAAAATTTTTTATAAAATACAGATGTATTTTTATAAAATCAGGCAAATTTTGTACAGTTTATTATTTTCTAATAAATTCACCAATCTTTGCTGAAGTTTATAAAATTTTTGAAAATGTTATTTTAAAATTGGACAAATTTGACTTTTTCTATTATTTCAAGACATTAAAGATTATATAATTTTTTTTATAAAATTCAGTTAATTATTTATAATTTGTGCATGATTGCGCGTGATCAGGGCGTAATCAATGCGTACTCAGTGCGCGATTGTGTTTTATCAGCGTGAACAGTGCGTGATTGGTGCGTGAATATGCGTGATCAGTGCGTGATTATGCGTGAGCGGTGCGTGATTATGCGTGAGCGGTGCGTGATTATGCGTGATTGATGCATGATTGTACATATGTCACTTTCATCAGACGTTAAAAAATTTAGATAATAAGTTTAATTTTTATTCGTCATTTAAAAAAGTACAAAAAAAATTAAGTATTTTAAATATTTTTTAAGAAAATAGCTAAATTTGTACTAAAAATGATACTACCAATAAGATGTACTAAAATGTTACATATGTTTTTTCTAATAATTACTGTTTCACATTAAAACCTTATTACTAAAATTAACTTTGAAAATTCATCAATGCGAAAATTATGTACGTGAGACAAGACGACATATTAAACACGCAATCCCCATCTTGATTCCCCTGTAATTGAGTAATCCCAAGAATCCTCAGCCAATAAACCGAAATTTATTTGACATCAGTGCAGCGGAAGCCCCACCCACACATTAACATCCGACTAAAACGGTTCAGAAAATTATGTACAGATGCTGCAATTAGAGCAGCGAAATTATTGCCCAAAGTCTGCACGCTGCACACCATTCGTGTTAACTGCACATAAACCAAAACCGGCTCCTAAGAGCCCTTTTAAGATGAGACACTTAATTAATGAATAATAGAAATGCCGCAACAAATAAAGTTCCGGCAGTAAATTTAAATTTACAATCCGAATTGCGCCTGAACAACCTGAAATGTATTAGTGTTGTTCGGGAACGGATTCGAAGAAGGGGTTCGGCAAAAATCCGACGCGATACGGTCGTAACGTCGACCGAATGACCGTCTTAATCAAAAACGGGAGCCCATATCGGGGCGAATTAAAAATAAACGGGCCATAATGGCGCGTTTAAAGTTCATATCCGTTGTTGTAGTGCAGTAAATTCTCTGCGGAGCTTTTTGCAATTATTATCTGGGCATTTTGTAGCTGAAAATAAAAAGCGATTTCACTTGAAAAGTTTTGTTGCTGCGGCAAAAAGGCCGCCCGGTGCCCCCTCGCCCTATAAAACTAAAGGTTTCATCGGTTGGGGATTAATTTTACGATCGACGATTATTATTTTAGTATTCCAGGTTTCGGGGGCGTAAATATTGCTGGAGAAGTTTAATTAAAATTTTCGCGGGGACTTAGGTGAAGAATTATTAGTGCCTTGGTAAGCTCTTGGCTCTTATAAAACGAAATTAATTAGCGGCAAAAGCCGACTTAATATCGGACAATCAAAGCCCGAAATTCGGTTTCTTCCCACAATTAACCGACTTTATTGACTATTTTATTATTTCAATGGTTTCGACGTTCGACTTTTGTTCGGGCCCGGAACGGCCGATTCTTTCACGAAAATGTATTATTCTGTAACTGGGTTGGTTTGTTTTGTTGCTTCCACGTCGGGGTTGGCTTCGGCCGAATATTATTTCCTTACTTTTCCTTGCGAGGAAATGTATCAAAAATACAACACACACTCAGAAACTTATGATAAATGATAATCCTGAACAGAAACATTTTAAAACAAGATATTTTTTGAATGTGCCTTTTTTTTAAATAAATAAGATGTCAAGTTAATTATAAATATAATTTAAAACAAAAAATAGATTTGTCAGCGTTAAAATTTATATCTTCTGGTCTTTATTAGATTATTTTTATTAGCAGGAAATATAATATATATCGCTTATATGCAGAGCAACAAAATAATAAACATACGTGCGTGATTGGTGCATGATAGGTGCGTGACCGATGCTTAATGAGTACGCGATTGTGTTTTATCAGTGCGTGAACTGCGCGTGATAGTGCGTGATCGGTGCATGACTAATACGTGATTATGTGTGATCTATGCGTGATTATGTATGATCAATGCGTGATTATGTGTAATCAATGCGTGATTACGTGTAATTGGATGTGTGATGAATGCATGATCATATATTTGTAAATTTTTTAAGTAAATAAGATGTCAAGTTAGTTATAAATATAATTTAAAACAAAAAATAGGTTTGTCAGCGTTAAAATTTATTCATTCTGGTCTGTATTAGATTATTTTTATTAGCAGGAAATATAATATATATCTCTTATATGCAGAGCAACTAAATAAAAAACATACGTGCGTGATTGGTGCATGATAGGTGCGTGACCGATGCTTAATGAGTACGCGATTGTGTTTTATCAGTGCGTGAACTGCGCGTGATAGTGCGTGATCGGTGCATGATTAATGCGTGATTATGCGTGATCTATGCGTGATTATGTATGATCAATGCGTGGTTATGTGTAATCAATACGTGATTACGTGTGATTGGATGCGTGATGAATGCATTATCATATATTTGTAAATTTTTTAAGTAAATAAGATGTCAAGTTAGTTATAAATATAATTTAAAACAAAAAATAGATTTGTCAGCGTTAAAATTTATTCCTTCTGGTCTGTATTAGATTATTTTTATTAGCAGGAAATATAATATATATCGCTTATATGCAGAGCAACAAAATAAAAAACATACGTGCGTGATTGGTCCATGATAGGTGCGTGACCGATGTATAATGAGTACGCGATTGTTTTTTATCAGCGCGTGAACTGTGCGTGATCGGTGCATGATTAATGCGTGATTATGCGTGATCTATGCGTGATTATGTATGTTCAATGCGTGATTATGTGTAATCAATGCGTGATTACGTGTAATTGGATGCGTGATGGATGCATGATCATATATTTGTACATTTTTTAAGTAACTAAGATGTCAAGTTAGTTGTAAATATAATTTAAATAGAATAAATCTGTCAACATTAAAATTCATTCCTTCTGGTCTTTATTAAATTACTTTTATTAGCAGCAAACATAATATATACAACATCGTTTATATGTAGAGCAACAAATTAAAAAACATACGTCCGTGATTGGTGCATGATAGGTGTGCGTGATCAATGTGTGATTGTGGGTGAAAAGGGCGTGTCCGATGCATAATGAGTGCGCGATAGTGTTTTAACAGTGCGTGAATAGCGCGTGACAGGCGCTTCATTGTGCATGACCTACGCGTGATTGTGTGATCAATGCGTGATTATGAGTGATTAACCCGCGATTATGAAAATTAGTCTTTCCTAATAAATAATAATAGATTTAATGTATTTTTAGAAGTGATAACTTCTTTTCCCGCGTTGGGCATTTTTTGATTAGGAAATATTGTAAAAGTGAATAAACGTTTAAAAAGTATGTGAATATTTTTTGAATAAAAATTAATAATCATTTAATTTTAAATGTTACTAACAAAATTAATAGTTTAAAAAACTGATTTGCAATAGAAAAACCTCACGTAAGTATTAAAAATTTATTATAAATGTTTCTTATTTGTTTATCTGGACTTCATTAATATAGAAAACATTAAATTATAGAAATTTAAATGAGGAATATTTGAATAAATTTATATTTCAAACTACTTGTGAAAAGTGAATAAATGTTTAGAAAGATTGTGAATATTTTTTGGATGAAATATGATAATTACTTTATTTTAATTATTATAAAAAAATTGATAATTTAAAAAATTTATCTAGAATAAAAAAATCTTCTATAAGGATATTTTTTTAATAAATATGTTATAATAGGATTAAATCATATAAATTAAAATGTATAGTTTGGATTTTAAAAAGTAAATAAATGTTTAGAAAGTTTGTGATGATTATATATGTTCGATCGTTTGATTATTTTTATGATCGTTTTTTATTTCAAGAATCAGATTCCATATACTTTCTAATTAATAATTTTTAATGAATGATTTCCATGTGGCTAATTGATTTATTGATATTTTATAGCAATAATAGTGTATTAATTACATTTTTTACTGACTTTTTATTTATTTCCATCCTAGAATTTGAAAAAGATATTATTTTATAATTTAGAAAATATTTTTCTGATCTCCTTAATTAATTCAATTTTCTAGTATTTTCTAACCTATAATTTATAACTAATGATTTCCTTTTGATTGTCAAATTTGTTGATATCTTTTACCAATATAATATAATAAAGTAAATTATATCCTTCACAGAATTTTTATAATTTGTTTTACAGATTTTTTACTTTTCTAATTACATTATTGATTTTTTATAATTAATATAATTTCTATTTTTATTAAAGTAAAATCTTCTTTGTCACGTTAAGCACTTTTTGGTAGGAAATTGTTACGAGTTCGCGTCACCGACATGCTCATGACTGCCGCATGCGCAGTGTGTCGTGCGCCTTAGACACTTTTTTGATGGGTGAAATCTCGTGCGTTCGCGTCACCAACATGCTTATACTAGTATATCTGTACTATACAGTTGACGTATAGTGCTGTGTATATCTTATAAGTGAAATTGAATGGATTTAATGAAATATTCATTTAAACAAAATTGCTTTCCATTGTCCATCTGTCCCGTTCACATGTTCTTTTGCATTCTTGCTCTATTTTCTGCAAAAACGAAGATCTTCTTTGATGATATTATACCATAGAAACCAGCTTCTTTCAGTCTTTCAGTTTTATGATACTCACCGATACACTGACTTCGTTTTTTATGTCAGGAAGTAATTCCAATCAACGTCGACCTGCAAAGCCGGTCAAGTTAGTTGTAAATATAATTTAAAAATAATAGATCTGTCAACATTAAAATTCATTCCTTCTGCTCTTTATTATATTACTTTTATTAGCAGCAAATATAATATATGCACAATCGTTTATATACGTGATTGATGTATGATTGTGCGTGATCAAGGCGTGACGGATGTATAATCAGTGCGCGATTGTGTTTTACCAGTGCGTGAATAGCGCGTGACAGGCGCGTGATTATGCGTGATCTGCGCGATCTGCGCGTGATTGTGTTTGATTATGCGTGATTAATGCGTGATTAGCGTGATCAGTGCATGATTATGTATTATATACATAATATACACGAAATGTTTCACATGAAAATTAAACACCGCAAAGTCCGGCCAAATCTTTCGCGTGGAAATTCGTCATGACGCTTGTACAGAATTTAAACGAGATGCGACGCTTTTAAAAAAAATCATACGCTCGTCATTGTACCGAAAAACGGACAGCTGTGCGTTTGACAGAATGATGTAAAACCATCGGACGATACCGCGGACGAATTACAAATTTAATATTTTTTTTGTTGTTGCTGTTGAGCGTTTTGCAAAAGGAATTAATGCCCCGCGTTACGGTTAGGCCGTTGGAGTTGCGGATATGTTGAGCTGAGCGGGCGACCGTGATGAACGTGCGGCGTGTGTGATTAAACGCTGAAAGGAATCAATTAAAATCGGGTGTTGTTTATCTTTTTTTTGTTTTGTTTTGTTTTGTTTTTCATTTTCTTGTTGGTGGGACGTTCGTCACACATGGCGTTTTGGCTCTAGATTTGTCACTAACTGGAAAAGTGTATTTTCGATTTGGAGATGTATAAATGTTAATTTTTAAAAAAATAAATATGGATAAATGTCTCCAAATTAAAATTTCTTCAACTATTATCCAATTTAAATTATTTAAATATTAGCTGTCTGTACTTGCGACTTCGTCCGATGGTGTGTTGAATACAATCGTTTTCTAGACGGTGATCTCGAGATTCCAAAGATTCTTGAGCCCTTAACAATGAATGATGCGTTCTATTTAATTGTAATTGTTCATTCCTCTCTGAACTACTCTCATTCGACCTAGACATGAACATCCGTAATCTACAATTTGTAAGACGACTTTCCCTATCTTGTTCAGATTCATTTTCACGTCGCAATCTTTGGCTTTTGGCCTTTCTCATGTTTTTAGGGAGATTTGACTTTCTTTTAGGCATAACTAAATATTAGAAAAAAACAACTATCTACGTTACTTACTAAATAAAATAACCTATAAATGAATTATCAATTTCAATGTAAATCTGAATATTGAACACATATGTACTTAATTTATAATTATTTATAATTATTACTTAAAGGTAAAAAAGGAAAGCAGTAAAAATGTAACAAAATATTTTGAATTAAGATAAGATAAGATAAGAAGAACAGATCGGTGAAATTATAAAAGATACCCATCAATCAAATCAAATTATCAATCAATCGTTGGTGGGAGAAGTGGTGGGAGGCGCCCGACGTGAAGGCCCAGTGATGGCATGCGCATGAGCTGCGAGTGGTACTGCACAGTACTTGGACATTGCAACATTACTTTATTTTTCTAAAATAAAAGAATTATTCTAAAATAAAAGTAGCCTAAGTTACTCCTTATTACATCAGCTACCTGTCAACAAAAGTCCCGTCAAAATCGGTCCAGTCATTTCAGAGATTAGCCGGAACAAACAGACAGACAGATAGAGAGACAAAAATTGTAAAAAATGATATTTTGTTGTATATACTGTATTTATATTCAAATGTAAGTAGTAAAAAACGGTTATTTCAAGATTACAAACAGACACTCCAATTATATTTATATGTATAGATGACACATTAATTTAAATAGTTTAATTAAAATTATTCATTGAATTTTAGTATCATCTGTATTTTAAATTTTAAACCAACTTTATAAAATTAAACTGATCAAAAATTAAAATAAAATTGGTAGTTATAGAGACTGCCGATAAACTAGATGAATATCTATACATATAAATAAAATTAGAGTGTGTGTTTTTTACTATATGAATATGAATATAAATATGGTACATACACCAAAATAACCTTTTTTACAATTTTTGTCTCTCTGTCCGTCCGTCTGTTTGTTCCAGCTAATCTCTTGTAACGGGTTACCGATGATAATTCAATCGGTATAACCAAAGTCTTTTTGAAAGACTCGTTACAATAGGTTAAAGGGAGCGATTTAATTTTACACAAAATATTGATGAGGTTAGACTATACAATTCTTACTCTATAATTAATTTCAATATCACTAACCTTTGTTTTTGTTGAACAGATCTTTTTCAACTAAGGTGATGTATTACACTCAATACTCACACCTTTCACCAAACCGAAATATTAGATAATTTCTACTCACTGTTATATTGTTCTTTAATTTACAGTTTGGAATTAATTAAAACTCAATTTTAATCAGCCTAACTATATTAACAAAATAAATATAAGAAAAACAAAAACAAATAAATATAAATAGAAAAAATTGAATGATTTAAATTTACTTAAATTCTTGGCAAAAAGGTTGAATTTTGTCAAACAGTAAGTAAAAACAACTAAAAGAACTTCGATCTCGACACTTGAAAAATTCGGGTAAAATCTTCCGAAATAAATGAATCCCAGACTTTTATAAACTCGGATTCTAGGAAGGAGGTGAAGTAGGTGGTGACTTAAGACCCTTAAGAATCTAAATGTCTCCAACAACGATCCTACTTCAACCAATCAGAGGAACTAAACAAATGTTCCTTTTCTCAACATTGTTGCCAAACTAATTTAAGAGTTTTTCTATATGAAACCCTAATCTAAATAATAATAATGTACTTGGTCTAAAAAACCTTAATGCAATTCAAAATACAATACAATTAATTGTTTCAGTAAAATTACAATTCTGATGTTATTTGCATAAGGAAAAACCATTGTACTTACAAATATTTTCAATCATTTAAAAATCAATTCATTAACTTAAGTTTACCAATATTGTAAAAACATAAATAAAAAGAACAGAGTTACAATTCTCGAGATTTCACGTAGGGGTAATATATTAAACCTTTTAATTAATTAGTTTAATTTAAGAATATTTTAGTAAATAGTTCTACATAAAGACATGTAGAAATCCAGTCATTTAATCTTCGAAACCACGGTGCGACAACACCCTGGCACTTGATAAGGGTTCGAAAGGAAATCCGTTATGTTAAAAATCAAGTAATGTAGACATTAAGATAGGAATATTTTAAAATAAATTTTGTGTGATTTTACGACTATTTTATGGTTAACATATGCAAGATAAGTTTTATGAAAACCACTCAAAATCTGAAAAAAATACGTGAGCACCCAAACCAAGTGGTGGTCTAAAATCCTCCCACGAAGCAATTAAATAACGGTTTTCTAGCTCTGTTACACTCTGAAATGGTTGGTCCGATTTTGACGGGAATTTTATTGGTAGGTAGCTGTTGTAATAAGGAATAACTTAGGCTACTTTTATTTTAGAAAAATTCTTTTATTTTAGATAAATAAAGTAATGTTGCAATGTCCAAGTACTGTCCAGTACCACGCGCAGCTCACGCGCATGCCCCTACTGGGCCGTCACGTCGGGCGCCTCCCACCACTTCTCCCACCAACGATTGATTGATAGTTTGATTTGATTGATGGGTATCTTTTATAATTCCACCGATCCGTTCTTCTTATCTTATCTTATCTTAATTCAAAATATTTTGTTACATTTTTACTGCTTTCCTTTAAGTAATAATTATAAATAATTATAAATTAAGTACATTTGTGTTCAATATTCAGATTTACATTGAAATTGATAAATTATTTATAGGTTATTTTATTTAGTTAGTAACGTAGATAGTTGTTTTTTTCTAATATTTAGTTATGCCTAAAAGAAAGTCAAATCTCTCTAAAAACAATAGAAAGGCCAAAAGCCAAAGATTGCGACGTGAAAATGAATCTGAACAAGATAGGGAAAGTCGTCTTACAAATTGTAGATTACGGATGTCCATGTCTAGGTCGAATGAGAGTACTTCTGAGAGGAATGAACGATTACAATTATATAGAACGCGTCATTCATTGTTAAGGGCTCAAGAATCTTTGGAATTTTGAGATCACCGTCTAGAAAAGGATCGTATTTAACACGCTATCGAACGAAGTCACGAGTGCAGCTAGTTTTGTAATAATTTTAATGATTGGATTGTAAGTTAGTTTTAAGATAATTAGTTTTATACATTGTATAATTTTAAACTTATTTAACAAATAAATTGCCAAAGAACAGATTTGCCCAGATTAAATTACAACCCTCCTAATCTATATTAAATTCCTTTTATTATCAGGGGAAGGTTAATTAAAATAAACACGATGCAATTCAATTATTCGAAGCCGGGACACATTTCAATTTGCATAAACGTATTAAAAATGGCAACGAAATTCCAAATCGTTTAACGATTTTATTAAACGAAAACACAAAGTTTACGTACGCCGCGAAACCTCACCTGAATATTTATGTATTGTAAATTGCGTTATTAAAGCGTTATTGGCAGTCGGCGTAATAATAAAGACGTAAATTTGGGCGTACCATTCGTGAAATTTTAGGTCGGTTAATGCTGAATGCAATTAGGTGGTTAACAGCGGAATTAAAAGTTTATGTGGCCTTTAAAATCCTGCTTAAAGGCAAATATTAAGTTCGGCTCTTTGAGGCTTTACTATATAATTGCTTTTTTAAATAGAAAACTGGCGGGCACGTTTATTAGAGAAAATGGAGCAAAATGTGTTTTATTCAATTTTAATGTTTTAACTTTTTAAATGAAGCGCCGTGATAGTTTCAAGTCAGAAATTTAATTTCGTTGATTTTAATCCGTGTAATAATAAAAGTATTTTATCTGTTCTCTGTATCATATTAGAAAATATCAAATTTCTTTATTAAACAAACTTTATCTGGAATATTTTTTTAAATAAATATATTTTTAATGATAATTTTTATAATTTTGCTTATAAACAACATTATTTATGACCAAATCATTAAAAATTAAACATATGGTTTAGTAAATAAAATCTTCTATTTTAATAAAATAATGAAATAACATTTTCCAATTTTAATATACGTTTTATTGTTATTTTATTTATTGATTTATGTATAAAATTTATGTTATAAATAATTTTTATTGCATTAGATTAAAACGTAAAAATTTACGGTTATAAAAATATTACAAAATCAAAATTTATTCCATAAAATAATATTTCCAGTTAATATTTATTTTTTATGTGCATATGTAAATATGAATGAAACCTTTTGAAATTTAACAGTTTTATATCAAAAACAAGTCAGATTTTTTACATTACATACATTTAACAGATAAAATATTGGTAATGCACAATTTTTAAATGGTTTTAATTAAATTTACAGATTAATTACAAAATAAATCCCAAAATTGAAATGTTGTGTTTATGAATGGAAAGTCGGCGTTTGTATAATTCGGTTTAACGAACTAAAATTTAATAATTATAATATATAATTAAATTTATGAATGGCGTAATTTAATTAATTTAAATTTAACGGGGTATTTAATTGAAATATGTTTTATTAATTTTTAGGTTTATAGGATTAGTTATAATTAATGTACTCTTCTTTTTAAATATGTTTTAAAAGAGAATTTTTTTAATAAAATTATAGAATAAATTATTTATTTAAAAAAGGGCATTTTAGAATTAGAATTTACTTGACTATTTAATTATATTTATAAATTAAAGTGATAACTTCTTAAGTCTCGTTGGGTACTTTTTGGTAAGGAAATATTGTAAAAGTGAATAAATGTTTAGAAAGTTTGAGAATATTTTTTTAATAAAGATTTATAAACATTTAATTTTAAATGTTACTAACAAAATTAGTAGTTTAAAAAACTGATTCGTTATAGAAAAATTTCACGTAAGTATTAAAAATTTATTATATATGTTTCTTATTTATTTATTTGGACTTATTCATTAATATAGAATGGGTTAAATTATATGAATTTAAATGATGAATATTTTAAAAAATTTATATTACTAAAAACTTTGGCTTGTGAAAAGTGAATAAATGTTTAGAAAGTCTGTGAATATTTTTTGAATTAACATTGATAATCATTTAGTTTTAAATGTTACTAACAAAATTAGTAGTTTAAAAAACTGATTTGCAATAGAAAAATTTCACGTAAGTATTAAAAATTTATTATATATGTTTCTTATTTATTTATTTGGACTTATTCATTAATATTGAATGGGTTAAATATATGAATTTAAATGATGAATATTTTAATAAATTTATATTACTAAAAACATTGGCTTGTGAAAAGTGAATAAATGTTTAGAAAGTTTGTGAATATGTTTTGAATAAAGATTGATAATCATCTAATTTTAAATGTTACTAACAAAATTAGTAGTTTAAAAAACTGATTCGTTATAGAAAAATTTCACGTAAGTATTAAAAATTTATTATATATGTTTCTTATTTATTTATTTGGACTTATTCATTAATATAGAATGGGTTAAATTATATGAATTTAAATGATGAATATTTTAAAAAATTTATATTACTAAAAACTTTGGCTTGTGAAAAGTGAATAAATGTTTAGAAAGTTTGTGAATATTTTTTGAATGAACATTGATAATCATTTAATTTTAAATGTTACTAACAAAATTAGTAGTTTAAAAAACTGATTTGCAATAGAAAAATTTCACGTAAATGTTAAAAATTTATTATATATGTTTTTATTTATTTATTTGGACTTATTCATTAATATAGAATGGGTTAAATTATATGAATTTAAATGATGAATATTTTAATAAATTTATATTACTAAAAACATTGGCTTGTGAAAAGTGAATAAATGTTTAGAAAGTTTGTGAATATTTTTTGAATAAAGATTGATAATCATCTAATTTTAAATGTTACTAACAAAATTAGTAGTTTAAAAAACTGATTCGTAATAGAAAAATTTCACGTAAGCATTAAAAATTTATTATATATGTTTCTTATTTATTTATTTGGACTTATTCATTAATATAGAATGGGTTAAATTATATGAATTTAAATGATGAATATTTTAATAAATTTATATTACTGAAAACTTTGGCTTGTGAAAAGTGAATAAATGTTTAGAAAGTTTGTGAATATTTTTTGAATGAACATTGATAATCATTTAGTTTTAAATGTTACTAACAAAATTAGTAGTTTAAAAAACTGATTTGCAATAGAAAAATTTCACGTAAATGTTAAAAATTTATTATATATGTTTCTTATTTATTTATTTGGACTTATTCATTAATATAGAATGGGTTAAATTATATGAATTTAAATGATGAATATTTTAATAAATTTATATTACTAAAAACATTGGCTTGTGAAAAGTGAATAAATGTTTAGAAAGTTTGTGAATATTTTTTGAATAAAGATTGATAATCATCTAATTTTAAATGTTACTAACAAAATTAGTAGTTTAAAAAACTGATTCGTAATAGAAAAATTTCACGTAAGCATTAAAAATTTATTATATATGTTTCTTATTTATTTATTTGGACTTATTCATTAATATAGAATGGGTTAAATTATATGAATTTAAATGATGAATATTTTAATAAATTTATATTACTAAAAACTTTGGCTTGTGAAAAGTGAATAAATGTTTAGAAAGTTTGTGAATATTTTTTGAATGAACATTGATAATCATTTAGTTTTAAATGTTACTAACAAAATTAGTAGTTTAAAAAACTGATTTGTAATAGAAAAATTTCACGTAAGTGTTAAAAATTTATTATATACGTTTCTTATTTATTTATTTGGACTTATTCATTAATATAGAATGGGTTAAATTATTTGAATTTAAATGATGAATATTTTAATAAATTTATATTACTAAAAACATTGGCTTGTGAAAAGTGAATAAATGTTTAGAAAGTTTGTGAATATTTTTTGAATAAAGATTGATAATCATCTAATTTTAAATGTTACTAACAAAATTAGTAGTTTAAAAAACTGATTCGTAATAGAAAAATTTCACGTAAGCATTAAAAATTTATTATATATGTTTCTTATTTATTTATTTGGACTTATTCATTAATATAGAATGGGTTAAATTATATGAATTTAAATGATTAATATTTTAATAAATTTATATTACTAAAAACTTTGGCTTGTGAAAAGTGAATAAATGTTTAGAAAGTTTGTGAATATTTTTTGAATGAACATTGATAATCATTTAGTTTTAAATGTTACTAACAAAATTAGTAGTTTAAAAAACTGATTTGTAATAGAAAAATTTCACGTAAGTGTTAAAAATTTATTATATACGTTTCTTATTTATTTATTTGGACTTATTCATTAATATAGAATGGGTTAAATTATTTGAATTTACATGATGAATATTTTAATAAATTTATATTACTAAAAACATTGGTTTGTGAAAAGTAAATAAATGTTTAGAAAGTTTGTGAATATTTTTTGAATAAAGATTGATAATCATCTGATTTTAAATGTTACTAACAAAATTAGTAGTTTAAAAAACTGATTTGCCATAGAAAAATTTCACGTAAGTATTAAAAATTTATTATATATGTTTCTTATTTATTTATTTGGACTTATTCATTAATATAGAATGGGTTAAATTATTTGAATTTACATGATGAATATTTTAATAAATTTATACTACTAAAAACTTTGCCTTATGAAAAGTGAATAAATGTTTAGAAAGTTTGTGAATATATTTTGAATGAACATTGATAATCATTTAGTTTTAAATGTTACTAACAAAATTAGTAGTTTAAAAAACTGATTTGTAATAGAAAAATTTCACGTAGGTATTAAAAATTTATTATACATGTTTTTTATTTATATTTATTTATTTGGACTTATTCATTAATACAGAAGGGTTAAATTATAGGAATTTAAATGATGAATATTTTAATAAATTTATATCATTAAAAACTTTGGCTTGTGACAAGTGAATAAATGTTTAGAAAGTTTGTGAATATTTTTTGAATAAACATTGATAATCATTTAATTTTAAATGTTACTAACAAAATTAGTAGTTTAAAAACTGATTTGCAATAGTAAAACCTCACGTAAGTATTAAAAATTTATTATAAATGTTTCTTATTTGTTTATCTGGACTTCATTAATATAGAAAACATTAAATTATAGAAATTTAAATGAGGAATATTTGAATAAATTTATATTTCAAAATACTTGTGAAAAGTGAATAAATGTTTAGAAAGATTGTGAATATTTTTTGGATGAAATATGATAATTACTTTATTTTAATTATTATAAAAAAATTGATAATTTAAAAAATCTCTATCTATCTAGAATAAAAAAAATCTTCTATAAGGATATTTTTTTAATAAATATGTTATAATATGATTAAATCATATAAATTAACATGTATAGTTTGGATTTTAAAAAGTAAATAAATGTTTAGAAAGTTTGTTTCTTAACTGTAATTTATAACTAATGATTTCCTTTTGATTGTCAAATTTGTTGTTATCTTTTACCAATATACTATAATAAAGTAAATTGTACTGTTCACAGATTTTTTATTATTTGTTTATTTTTCTGATTACATTATTGATTTTTCATAATTATTATAATTTCTATTTTTATTAAAGTGAAAACTTGTTTGCCGCGTTGAGCACTTTTTGGTAGGAAATTATTATGAGTTCGTGTCACCGACATGCTCATGACTGCCGCATGCGTAGTGTTCGCGTCACCAACATGCTTATACTAGTATATCTGTACTATACAGTTGACGTATAGTGCTGTGTATATCTTATAAGTGAAATTGAATGGATTTAGTGAAATATTCATTTAAACAAAATTGCTTTCCATTGTCCATCTGTCCCGTTCACATGTTCTTTTGCATTCTTGCTCTATTTTCTGCAAAAACGAAGATCTTCTTTGATAATATTATACCATAGAAACCAGCTTCTTTCAGCCTTTCAGTTTTATGATACTCACCGACACACAGACTCCGCTTTTTATGTCAGAAAATAATTCCAATGAACGTCGACCTGCAAAGCCGGACAAACCCAGATATACACGTCCCTCTCTGTCGAAGCTTCCGGTGAATCGGAACCCGATACAAAACGGAACAAAAATCTTAATTACAATTTTTCCCCAAGCCGCCGAACTTTCTGAATACACAACAAATTAATTAACCCTTCTCCCTTTGACGGTCTAACGCCTTCAAAAGGGACTTAAAAAGATTAAAACTCCTTTACTTTAAACTTTCTCTTGTGCCCTCGCAATTTACGGATTACCGTCGTGCACGTTGGTTACCTAAAAACGGGCGGATCGAAGCCGTTTTCTAAAACAATGGTGGTCGTTAGGGGCTAGTTCAAAGCGTCCCTCAAAAATGACGTGTGTGGGGGAGTTCGTTTGCACCGAGTTTCGTGTGAATGTGTGGCTAAATGATTGAGTCTATTGTGGGGGCATAATAAAAGAATAAACAACTTTAAAACTTCCATTCGATCGGAGTTTATGATTGGAAAAATAAGAAAAAAATCGGACGGAATTAACTTTATTTTAAGCTATAAGCAAAACTCCCGACGATAAATATGTATTGATTTTCGATTTGCGAAAATATTTGTATTGGAACGAGAGATAAGGGAAATTAAACTGAAAATATTACTTGCCCGGAATACCCATATCTTTGACTTAGTGCACTATAGTTCCTTTGATTGCTAAACGGAATCCATAACTATTCCCCTTCATTGATTTTCAAAAATTTAGTTTTGTTTCAGCCACAAACTCGTAATTCAATGATAACTTCCATCAAAATCTCAGGTGCGAAATGACTTGGTTAATCAGAAGGTAAAAAAAAAGTGGGAGTTGATGAAGCCCTCTGTTATTAATTAGGGTGAATTTTATGATTTATTATTCACCTCCGTTTCGTCGAAATTAAACCGCCTACTGTAGATTACAGTAATGATTTTCAATTTATACGCCTTATACAACTTGCCGTTAACAACAACTCCGTATAATTTATATGAAAACAAATTGAAATTCAAAAGGATAAAACACTCTTGAAAGGATTTAATTATAGAACGTGAACATATTTTTGTCTGTATAAAAACTTTTCCCTTTAAGATGTTTTGGTAAAATGAAAACAAATTTCTTCATAACTTTTGACACCGAATAAATCCATCTGTTTTTTTTTTTTTTCTAATTTCTATTTCATCATAATTTTTTTAAAACAATTTTCTACACATTGATATAAAAAATATCAAATTATTGAAATTAAAGAGATGAATATTTTACTTTTTTACTAAAAAATGTTGAATTAATGAAATTAAAGTCAGCGATGAATATTTGAATAAAAGTTTTGAATGTTTTTGAATATTTTTTAGATGGATAATCGAGGATGATTTACTATAAAAAAAATCTCATGTAAATACTAAAAAATACTTTCAGTTTTTATAGTTTCTTGTCATTTATCTGGATATATTTTTTTAACATAAAAAAGTTTAATTTATAGAAATTAAAGTGATAAATCTGTGAACAATTTGATATTTCAAAATAGTTTGTAAAAGTGAATAAACGTTTATAAAGAATATGAATATTTTTTGAATAAAGATTGATACTCATTTAATTTTAAATGTTACTAACAAAATTAGTAGTTTAAAAAACTGATTTGTAATAGAAAAATCTCACGTAAGTATTAAAAATGTTTATAAATGTTTCTTATTTATTTGTTTGGACTTATTCATTAATATAGAAAGAGTTAAATTTTAGGAATTTAAATGATGAATATTTGAATAAATTTATATTACAAAATACTTATCAAAAATGAATAAATGTTTAGAAAGTTTGTGAATATTTTTTGAATATAGATTGATAATCATTTAATTTTAAATGTTACTAACAAATTTAGTAGTTTTAGTATAGTAGTATATTAAAAAATACTTTGGTTTGTGAAAAGTGAATAAATGTTTAGTTTGTGAATATTTTTTGAATGAAATATGATATATTAATAAATATATTATAATAAGATTAAATTATATGAATTAAAATAATGAATATTTGATAAATTTATATTTCAAAGTAGTTTAGGTTTTAAAAAGTAAATAAACGTTTAGAAAGTTTGTGAATATTGTTTCGATGAAATATGATATGAATATTTAAAGTTGGTACTTTAAGAAACTGATCTACAATGTATTATAAAAATTTCATACTTATTTATTTGGATTTATCATTAATATAAAGAGGAATAAAGTATAGGAATTAAAGTGATAAATGTATGAATAAGTTTCAAATGGGAATTCAAATTTGTTTGGTTTGTGGAAACTAAATAAATGTTTAGAAAGTGTGTGAATATTTTTTGAACCAAGAATCAAGTAAGTAATTTTAAATATTATAAAAATATTAATTTTTGTTTATAATATTTAGAAAAATTTAAAAATAAATATCATGTAAGTAAATGAAAATTATTAAATTGTTTTTTATTTATTTATCTGGTTTTAGTCATTAATACAACAAGGTTAAATTATAGAAATGAAAGTGATGAGTATTTGAATAAAATGATATTTCAAAATAGTTTGTAAATAGTAATTTTCCTTGTATAATTATTTTAAAATTTACTATAAAACACACAAAAAAAAATAAAATTTTTATAAATGTTTTATATTTATTTATCTCGATTTATTCATTAATTTAAAGAAGGATAAATTATAGGAATTAAAATGATGAATATTTAGAAAGTTTGTGAATATTTTTGGGTCAAATATAATTATCATTTAATTTTAAATATTGTACACAAAGTTGATAGTTTAAAAAATTGATCTACAATAAATAAATCTCATTTAAGCATATTTTTTGGTTTCCATATTTATGAAGTATGTGAATGATATGGATAAAATGTGATAATAATTTAATGTTAAATTTTTATAATATATTTGGCAGTTTATAAAATTGAATTCTTGTTGAACTGTTTAATTATAACAAAAGTGGTATAAATTATAAAAATTTTAATTATTCAAACAAAATAAATTCAAATTTAAATAAATACGAAAAATATATTTTTAGTTTTCATACATGTTACTTATATATATATCAACTGCTTTGGATGAAATACGATTTTAATTTAATTTTGAAAAATACAAACAAATTTGATGGTCTAAAAAACTGATTTACAACATAAAAATATGATTAATTATTTAATTATAATAATAGAAAAATACAATACTATATACTATAAAAATTTAAAATATTTCAGCAGTTTATATCTTTTTTTTTTAAATATATCTCTTCTTGAATTATGTCTGTTGATTATACAATAAATAAATCTCATTTAAGCATATTTTTTGGTTTCCATATTTATGAAGTATGTGAATGATTTGGATAAAATGTGATAATAATTTAATGTTAAATTTTTATAATATATTTGGCAGTTTATAAAATTGAATTCTTGTTGAACTGTTTAATTATAACAAAAGTGGTATAAATTATAAAAATTTTAATTATTCAAACAAAATAAATTCAAATTTAAATAAATAGGAAAAATATATTTTTAGTTTTCATACATGTTACTTATATATATATCAACTGCTTTGGATGAAATACGATTTTAATTTAATTTTGAAAAATACAAACAAATTTGATGGTCTAAAAAACTGATTTACAACATAAAAATATGATTAATTATTTAATTATAATAATAGAAAAATACAATACTATATACTATAAAAATTTAAAATATTTCAGCAGTTTATATCTTTTTTTTTAAATATATCTCTTCTTGAATTATGTCTGTTGATTATACAATAAATAAATCTCATTTAAGCATATTTTTTGGTTTCCATATTTATGAAGTATGTGAATGATTTGGATAAAATGTGATAATAATTTAATGTTAAATTTTTATAATATATTTGGCAGTTTATAAAATTGAATTCTTGTTGAACTGTTTAATTATAACAAAAGTGGTATAAATTATAAAAATTTTAATTATTCAAACAAAATAAATTCAAATTTAAATAAATAGGAAAAATATATTTTTAGTTTTCATACATGTTACTTATATATATATCAACTGCTTTGGATGAAATACGATTTTAATTTAATTTTGAAAAATACAAACAAATTTGATGGTCTAAAAAACTGATTTACAACATAAAAATATGATTAATTATTTAATTATAATAATAGAAAAATACAATACTATATACTATAAAAATTTAAAATATTTCAGCAGTTTATATCTTTTTTTTTTAAATATATCTCTTCTTGAATTATGTCTGTTGATTATACAATAAATAAATCTCATTTAAGCATATTTTTTGGTTTCCATATTTATGAAGTATGTGAATGATTTGGATAAAATGTGATAATAATTTAATGTTAAATTTTTATAATATATTTGGCAGTTTATAAAATTGAATTCTTGTTGAACTGTTTAATTATAACAAAAGTGGTATAAATTATAAAAATTTTAATTATTCAAACAAAATAAATTCAAATTTAAATAAATAGGAAAAATATATTTTTAGTTTTCATACATGTTACTTATATATATATCAACTGCTTTGGATGAAATACGATTTTAATTTAATTTTGAAAAATACAAACAAATTTGATGGTCTAAAAAACTGATTTACAACATAAAAATATGATTAATTATTTAATTATAATAATAGAAAAATACAATACTATATACTATAAAAATTTAAAATATTTCAGCAGTTTATATCTTTTTTTTTAAATATATCTCTTCTTGAATTATGTCTGTTGATTATACAATAAATAAATCTCATTTAAGCATATTTTTTGGTTTCCATATTTATGAAGTATGTGAATGATTTGGATAAAATGTGATAATAATTTAATGTTAAATTTTTATAATATATTTGGCAGTTTATAAAATTGAATTCTTGTTGAACTGTTTAATTATAACAAAAGTGGTATAAATTATAAAAATTTTAATTATTCAAACAAAATAAATTCAAATTTAAATAAATAGGAAAAATATATTTTTAGTTTTCATACATGTTACTTATATATATATCAACTGCTTTGGATGAAATACGATTTTAATTTAATTTTGAAAAATACAAACAAATTTGATGGTCTAAAAAACTGATTTACAACATAAAAATATATTAATTATTTAATTATAATAATAGAAAAATACAATACTATATACTATAAAAATTTAAAATATTTCAGCAGTTTATATCTTTTTTTTTAAATATATCTCTTCTTGAATTATGTCTGTTGATTATACAATAAATAAATCTCATTTAAGCATATTTTTTGGTTTCCATATTTATGAAGTACGTGAATGATTTGGATAAAATGTGATAATAATTTAATGTTAAATTTTTATAATATATTTGGCAGTTTATAAAATTGAATTCTTGTTGAACTGTTTAATTATAACAAAAGTGGTATGAATTATAAAAATTTTAATTATTCAAACAAAATAAATTCAAATTTAAATAAATAGGAAAAATATATTTTTAGTTTTCATACATGTTACTTATATATATATCAACTGCTTTGGATGAAATACGATTTTAATTTAATTTTGAAAAATACAAACAAATTTGATGGTCTAAAAAACTGATTTACAACATAAAAATATGATTAATTATTTAATTATAATAATAGAAAAATACAATACTATATACTATAAAAATTTAAAATATTTCAGCAGTTTATATCTTTTTTTTTTAAATATATCTCTTCTTGAATTATGTCTGTTGATTATACAATAAATAAATCTCATTTAAGCATATTTTTTGGTTTCCATATTTATGAAGTATGTGAATGATTTGGATAAAATGTGATAATAATTTAATGTTAAATTTTTATAATATATTTGGCAGTTTATAAAATTGAATTCTTGTTGAACTGTTTAATTATAACAAAAGTGGTATAAATTATAAAAATTTTAATTATTCAAACAAAATAAATTCAAATTTAAATAAATACGAAAAATATATTTTTAGTTTTCATACATGTTACTTATATATATATCAACTGCTTTGGATGAAATACGATTTTAATTTAATTTTGAAAAATACAAACAAATTTGATGGTCTAAAAAACTGATTTACAACATAAAAATATGATTAATTATTTAATTATAATAATAGAAAAATACAATACTATATACTATAAAAATTTAAAATATTTCAGCAGTTTATATCTTTTTTTTTTAAATATATCTCTTCTTGAATTATGTCTGTTGATTATACAATAAATAAATCTCATTTAAGCATATTTTTTGGTTTCCATATTTATGAAGTATGTGAATGATTTGGATAAAATGTGATAATAATTTAATGTTAAATTTTTATAATATATTTGGCAGTTTATAAAATTGAATTCTTGTTGAACTGTTTAATTATAACAAAAGTGGTATAAATTATAAAAATTTTAATTATTCAAACAAAATAAATTCAAATTTAAATAAATAGGAAAAATATATTTTTAGTTTTCATACATGTTACTTATATATATATCAACTGCTTTGGATGAAATACGATTTTAATTTAATTTTGAAAAATACAAACAAATTTGATGGTCTAAAAAACTGATTTACAACATAAAAATATGATTAATTATTTAATTATAATAATAGAAAAATACAATACTATATACTATAAAAATTTAAAATATTTCAGCAGTTTATATCTTTTTTTTTAAATATATCTCTTCTTGAATTATGTCTGTTGATTATACAATAAATAAATCTCATTTAAGCATATTTTTTGGTTTCCATATTTATGAAGTACGTGAATGATTTGGATAAAATGTGATAATAATTTAATGTTAAATTTTTATAATATATTTGGCAGTTTATAAAATTGAATTCTTGTTGAACTGTTTAATTATAACAAAAGTGGTATGAATTATAAAAATTTTAATTATTCAAACAAAATAAATTCAAATTTAAATAAATAGGAAAAATATATTTTTAGTTTTCATACATGTTACTTATATATATATCAACTGCTTTGGATGAAATACGATTTTAATTTAATTTTGAAAAATACAAACAAATTTGATGGTCTAAAAAACTGATTTACAACATAAAAATATGATTAATTATTTAATTATAATAATAGAAAAATACAATACTATATACTATAAAAATTTAAAATATTTCAGCAGTTTATATCTTTTTTTTTAAATATATCTCTTCTTGAATTATGTCTGTTGATTATACAATAAATAAATCTCATTTAAGCATATTTTTTGGTTTCCATATTTATGAAGTATGTGAATGATTTGGATAAAATGTGATAATAATTTAATGTTAAATTTTTATAATATATTTGGCAGTTTATAAAATTGAATTCTTGTTGAACTGTTTAATTATAACAAAAGTGGTATGAATTATAAAAATTTTAATTATTCAAACAAAATAAATTCAAATTTAAATAAATAGGAAAAATATATTTTTAGTTTTCATACATGTTACTTATATATATATCAACTGCTTTGGATGAAATACGATTTTAATTTAATTTTGAAAAATACAAACAAATTTGATGGTCTAAAAAACTGATTTACAACATAAAAATATGATTAATTATTTAATTATAATAATAGAAAAATACAATACTATATACTATAAAAATTTAAAATATTTCAGCAGTTTATATCTTTTTTTTTAAATATATCTCTTCTTGAATTATGTCTGTTGATTATACAATAAATAAATCTCATTTAAGCATATTTTTTGGTTTCCATATTTATGAAGTACGTGAATGATTTGGATAAAATGTGATAATAATTTAATGTTAAATTTTTATAATATATTTGGCAGTTTATAAAATTGAATTCTTGTTGAACTGTTTAATTATAACAAAAGTGGTATGAATTATAAAAATTTTAATTATTCAAACAAAATAAATTCAAATTTAAATAAATAGGAAAAATATATTTTTAGTTTTCATACATGTTACTTATATATATATCAACTGCTTTGGATGAAATACGATTTTAATTTAATTTTGAAAAATACAAACAAATTTGATGGTCTAAAAAACTGATTTACAACATAAAAATATGATTAATTATTTAATTATAATAATAGAAAAATACAATACTATATACTATAAAAATTTAAAATATTTCAGCAGTTTATATCTTTTTTTTTAAATATATCTCTTCTTGAATTATGTCTGTTGATTATACAATAAATAAATCTCATTTAAGCATATTTTTTGGTTTCCATATTTATGAAGTATGTGAATGATTTGGATAAAATGTGATAATAATTTAATGTTAAATTTTTATAATATATTTGGCAGTTTATAAAATTGAATTCTTGTTGAACTGTTTAATTATAACAAAAGTGGTATGAATTATAAAAATTTTAATTATTCAAACAAAATAAATTCAAATTTAAATAAATAGGAAAAATATATTTTTAGTTTTCATACATGTTACTTATATATATATCAACTGCTTTGGATGAAATACGATTTTAATTTAATTTTGAAAAATACAAACAAATTTGATGGTCTAAAAAACTGATTTACAACATAAAAATATGATTAATTATTTAATTATAATAATAGAAAAATACAATACTATATACTATAAAAATTTAAAATATTTCAGCAGTTTATATCTTTTTTTTTAAATATATCTCTTCTTGAATTATGTCTGTTGATTATACAATAAATAAATCTCATTTAAGCATATTTTTTGGTTTCCATATTTATGAAGTACGTGAATGATTTGGATAAAATGTGATAATAATTTAATGTTAAATTTTTATAATATATTTGGCAGTTTATAAAATTGAATTCTTGTTGAACTGTTTAATTATAACAAAAGTGGTATGAATTATAAAAATTTTAATTATTCAAACAAAATAAATTCAAATTTAAATAAATAGGAAAAATATATTTTTAGTTTTCATACATGTTACTTATATATATATCAACTGCTTTGGATGAAATACGATTTTAATTTAATTTTGAAAAATACAAACAAATTTGATGGTCTAAAAAACTGATTTACAACATAAAAATATGATTAATTATTTAATTATAATAATAGAAAAATACAATACTATATACTATAAAAATTTAAAATATTTCAGCAGTTTATATCTTTTTTTTTAAATATATCTCTTCTTGAATTATGTCTGTTGATTATACAATAAATAAATCTCATTTAAGCATATTTTTTGGTTTCCATATTTATGAAGTATGTGAATGATTTGGATAAAATGTGATAATAATTTAATGTTAAATTTTTATAATATATTTGGCAGTTTATAAAATTGAATTCTTGTTGAACTGTTTAATTATAACAAAAGTGGTATAAATTATAAAAATTTTAATTATTCAAACAAAATAAATTCAAATTTAAATAAATAGGAAAAATATATTTTTAGTTTTCATACATGTTACTTATATATATATCAACTGCTTTGGATGAAATACGATTTTAATTTAATTTTGAAAAATACAAACAAATTTGATGGTCTAAAAAACTGATTTACAACATAAAAATATGATTAATTATTTAATTATAATAATAGAAAAATACAATACTATATACTATAAAAATTTAAAATATTTCAGCAGTTTATATCTTTTTTTTTAAATATATCTCTTCTTGAATTATGTCTGTTGATTATACAATAAATAAATCTCATTTAAGCATATTTTTTGGTTTCCATATTTATGAAGTACGTGAATGATTTGGATAAAATGTGATAATAATTTAATGTTAAATTTTTATAATATATTTGGCAGTTTATAAAATTGAATTCTTGTTGAACTGTTTAATTATAACAAAAGTGGTATGAATTATAAAAATTTTAATTATTCAAACAAAATAAATTCAAATTTAAATAAATAGGAAAAATATATTTTTAGTTTTCATACATGTTACTTATATATATATCAACTGCTTTGGATGAAATACGATTTTAATTTAATTTTGAAATACAAACAAACTTGATGGTCTAAAAGACTGATTTACAACATAAAAATATGATTAATTATTTAATTATAATAATAGAAAAATACAATACTATATACTATAAAAATTTAAAATATTTCAGCAGTTTATATCTTTTTTTTCAAAATATATTTCTTCTTGAATTATGTCTGTTGATTATACAATTAATAAATCTCATTTAAGCATATTTTTTGGTTTCCATATTTATGAAGTACGTGAATGATATGGGTAAAATGTGATAATAATTTAATGTTAAATTTTTATAATATATTTGGCAGTTTATAAAATTGAATTCTTGTTGAACTGTTTAATTATAACAAAAGTGGTATAAATTATAAAAATTTTAATTATTCAAACAAAATATATTCAAATTTAAATAAATAGGAAAAATATATTTTTAGTTTTCATACATGTTACTTATATATATATCAACTGCTTTGGATGAAATACGATTTTAATTTAATTTTGAAAAATACAAACAAATTTGATGGTCTAAAAAACTGATTTACAACATAAAAATATGATTAATTATTTAATTATAATAATAGAAAAATACAATACTATATACTATAAAAATTTAAAATATTTCAGCAGTTTATATCTTTTTTTTTAAATATATCTCTTCTTGAATTATGTCTGTTGATTATACAATAAATAAATCTCATTTAAGCATATTTTTTGGTTTCCATATTTATGAAGTATGTGAATGATTTGGATAAAATGTGATAATAATTTAATGTTAAATTTTTATAATATATTTGGCAGTTTATAAAATTGAATTCTTGTTGAACTGTTTAATTATAACAAAAGTGGTATAAATTATAAAAATTTTAATTATTCAAACAAAATAAATTCAAATTTAAATAAATAGGAAAAATATATTTTTAGTTTTCATACATGTTACTTATATATATATCAACTGCTTTGGATGAAATACGATTTTAATTTAATTTTGAAAAATACAAACAAATTTGATGGTCTAAAAAACTGATTTACAACATAAAAATATATTAATTATTTAATTATAATAATAGAAAAATACAATACTATATACTATAAAAATTTAAAATATTTCAGCAGTTTATATCTTTTTTTTTAAATATATCTCTTCTTGAATTATGTCTGTTGATTATACAATAAATAAATCTCATTTAAGCATATTTTTTGGTTTCCATATTTATGAAGTACGTGAATGATTTGGATAAAATGTGATAATAATTTAATGTTAAATTTTTATAATATATTTGGCAGTTTATAAAATTGAATTCTTGTTGAACTGTTTAATTATAACAAAAGTGGTATGAATTATAAAAATTTTAATTATTCAAACAAAATAAATTCAAATTTAAATAAATAGGAAAAATATATTTTTAGTTTTCATACATGTTACTTATATATATATCAACTGCTTTGGATGAAATACGATTTTAATTTAATTTTGAAAAATACAAACAAATTTGATGGTCTAAAAAACTGATTTACAACATAAAAATATGATTAATTATTTAATTATAATAATAGAAAAATACAATACTATATACTATAAAAATTTAAAATATTTCAGCAGTTTATATCTTTTTTTTTAAATATATCTCTTCTTGAATTATGTCTGTTGATTATACAATAAATAAATCTCATTTAAGCATATTTTTTGGTTTCCATATTTATGAAGTACGTGAATGATTTGGATAAAATGTGATAATAATTTAATGTTAAATTTTTATAATATATTTGGCAGTTTATAAAATTGAATTCTTGTTGAACTGTTTAATTATAACAAAAGTGGTATGAATTATAAAAATTTTAATTATTCAAACAAAATAAATTCAAATTTAAATAAATAGGAAAAATATATTTTTAGTTTTCATACATGTTACTTATATATATATCAACTGCTTTGGATGAAATACGATTTTAATTTAATTTTGAAAAATACAAACAAATTTGATGGTCTAAAAAACTGATTTACAACATAAAAATATATTAATTATTTAATTATAATAATAGAAAAATACAATACTATATACTATAAAAATTTAAAATATTTCAGCAGTTTATATCTTTTTTTTTAAATATATCTCTTCTTGAATTATGTCTGTTGATTATACAATAAATAAATCTCATTTAAGCATATTTTTTGGTTTCCATATTTATGAAGTACGTGAATGATTTGGATAAAATGTGATAATAATTTAATGTTAAATTTTTATAATATATTTGGCAGTTTATAAAATTGAATTCTTGTTGAACTGTTTAATTATAACAAAAGTGGTATGAATTATAAAAATTTTAATTATTCAAACAAAATAAATTCAAATTTAAATAAATAGGAAAAATATATTTTTAGTTTTCATACATGTTACTTATATATATATCAACTGCTTTGGATGAAATACGATTTTAATTTAATTTTGAAATACAAACAAACTTGATGGTCTAAAAGACTGATTTACAACATAAAAATATGATTAATTATTTAATTATAATAATAGAAAAATACAATACTATATACTATAAAAATTTAAAATATTTCAGCAGTTTATATCTTTTTTTTCAAAATATATTTCTTCTTGAATTATGTCTGTTGATTATACAATTAATAAATCTCATTTAAGCATATTTTTTGGTTTCCATATTTATGAAGTACGTGAATGATATGGATAAAATGTGATAATAATTTAATGTTAAATTTTTATAATATATTTGGCAGTTTATAAAATTGAATTCTTGTTGAACTGTTTAATTATAACAAAAGTGGTATAAATTATAAAAATTTTAATTATTCAAACAAAATATATTCAAATTTAAATAAATAGGAAAAATATATTTTTAGTTTTCATACATGTTACTTATATATATATCAACTGCTTTGGATGAAATACGATTTTAATTTAATTTTGAAAAATACAAACAAATTTGATGGTCTAAAAAACTGATTTACAACATAAAAATATGATTAATTATTTAATTATAATAATAGAAAAATACAATACTATATACTATAAAAATTTAAAATATTTCAGCAGTTTATATCTTTTTTTTTAAATATATCTCTTCTTGAATTATGTCTGTTGATTATACAATAAATAAATCTCATTTAAGCATATTTTTTGGTTTCCATATTTATGAAGTATGTGAATGATTTGGATAAAATGTGATAATAATTTAATGTTAAATTTTTATAATATATTTGGCAGTTTATAAAATTGAATTCTTGTTGAACTGTTTAATTATAACAAAAGTGGTATAAATTATAAAAATTTTAATTATTCAAACAAAATAAATTCAAATTTAAATAAATAGGAAAAATATATTTTTAGTTTTCATACATGTTACTTATATATATATCAACTGCTTTGGATGAAATACGATTTTAATTTAATTTTGAAAAATACAAACAAATTTGATGGTCTAAAAAACTGATTTACAACATAAAAATATATTAATTATTTAATTATAATAATAGAAAAATACAATACTATATACTATAAAAATTTAAAATATTTCAGCAGTTTATATCTTTTTTTTTAAATATATCTCTTCTTGAATTATGTCTGTTGATTATACAATAAATAAATCTCATTTAAGCATATTTTTTGGTTTCCATATTTATGAAGTACGTGAATGATTTGGATAAAATGTGATAATAATTTAATGTTAAATTTTTATAATATATTTGGCAGTTTATAAAATTGAATTCTTGTTGAACTGTTTAATTATAACAAAAGTGGTATGAATTATAAAAATTTTAATTATTCAAACAAAATAAATTCAAATTTAAATAAATAGGAAAAATATATTTTTAGTTTTCATACATGTTACTTATATATATATCAACTGCTTTGGATGAAATACGATTTTAATTTAATTTTGAAAAATACAAACAAATTTGATGGTCTAAAAAACTGATTTACAACATAAAAATATGATTAATTATTTAATTATAATAATAGAAAAATACAATACTATATACTATAAAAATTTAAAATATTTCAGCAGTTTATATCTTTTTTTTTAAATATATCTCTTCTTGAATTATGTCTGTTGATTATACAATAAATAAATCTCATTTAAGCATATTTTTTGGTTTCCATATTTATGAAGTACGTGAATGATTTGGATAAAATGTGATAAAAATTTAATGTTAAATTTTTATAATATATTTGGCAGTTTATAAAATTGAATTCTTGTTGAACTGTTTAATTATAACAAAAGTGGTATGAATTATAAAAATTTTAATTATTCAAACAAAATAAATTCAAATTTAAATAAATAGGAAAAATATATTTTTAGTTTTCATACATGTTACTTATATATATATCAACTGCTTTGGATGAAATACGATTTTAATTTAATTTTGAAATACAAACAAACTTGATGGTCTAAAAGACTGATTTACAACATAAAAATATGATTAATTATTTAATTATAATAATAGAAAAATACAATACTATATACTATAAAAATTTAAAATATTTCAGCAGTTTATATCTTTTTTTTTAAATATATCTCTTCTTGAATTATGTCTGTTGATTATACAATAAATAAATCTCATTTAAGCATATTTTTTGGTTTCCATATTTATGAAGTACGTGAATGATTTGGATAAAATGTGATAATAATTTAATGTTAAATTTTTATAATATATTTGGCAGTTTATAAAATTGAATTCTTGTTGAACTGTTTAATTATAACAAAAGTGGTATGAATTATAAAAATTTTAATTATTCAAACAAAATAAATTCAAATTTAAATAAATAGGAAAAATATATTTTTAGTTTTCATACATGTTACTTATATATATATATCAACTGCTTTGGATGAAATACGATTTTAATTTAATTTTGAAAAATACAAACAAATTTGATGGTCTAAAAAACTGATTTACAACATAAAAATATGATTAATTATTTAATTATAATAATAGAAAAATACAATACTATATACTATAAAAATTTAAAATATTTCAGCAGTTTATATCTTTTTTTTAAATATATCTCTTCTTGAATTATGTCTGTTGATTATACAATAAATAAATCTCATTTAAGCATATTTTTTGGTTTCCATATTTATGAAGTATGTGAATGATTTGGATAAAATGTGATAATAATTTAATGTTAAATTTTTATAATATATTTGGCAGTTTATAAAATTGAATTCTTGTTGAACTGTTTAATTATAACAAAAGTGGTATAAATTATAAAAATTTTAATTATTCAAACAAAATAAATTCAAATTTAAATAAATAGGAAAAATATATTTTTAGTTTTCATACATGTTACTTATATATATATCAACTGCTTTGGATGAAATACGATTTTAATTTAATTTTGAAAAATACAAACAAATTTGATGGTCTAAAAAACTGATTTACAACATAAAAATATGATTAATTATTTAATTATAATAATAGAAAAATACAATACTATATACTATAAAAATTTAAAATATTTCAGCAGTTTATATCTTTTTTTCAAAATATATTTCTTGTTGATTTATTTAATTATAACAGGAAAATTTATAATCAACTTAAAAAATTAAATTATAGAATTAAAATATAAAATATTTATAGTATTTTTTTAAATAAATACTATAAAATCGGTTTTTACAGGTTTAAGTAAAAAATATTTACAATATAAAAAATGAAATTTATATTTTTTTTGTTGAATTATATAATTTATATCATAATAAATTTATTACAAATTATAGATATTTAAAATATTCATGTAATTTTTTTAATGGATATATTAAAATATATTTTCACTATTTGTATAGGTTACTTATTTAATAAATATTTTTTAATATATATTTAAATTGAAATTTAACAATAATTATAAAATTTTGTTTTTAGAATAGGTTGATATAAAAGCCTGATGTGACTTTTTGTTATCTGATATTTGTATTATATGTAAATAATATTAATTATTGTCAAAAAATAAGATAACAAAGTCATGAGTTAATCTCTGTGTATGTGTATACAACAGTGTACAATTTAATAATTGAATTCAATTAATAAAATATACGTTTAAAGCTTATTTAGGTATTATTTAATATAATTTAAAATAAAAGTCCCCATTTTGTAAATTTTAATTAACAAAAATAATTTCCAATTAAATTGAAATACATTTGAGGAGTAAAGTCTCAGGTGTAGAATGATATGTTAATTAAAAGATTCTTTTAAAAAGAAGTTTTTCTAATTAACTAAAAGGGAATTTTATCATTTATTATTCACCCCGTTCGTCCGAATTAAATAGCCTCCTCTAACTCTGATAATTATTTTTAATTTATATTCCTTAGACATTTCGACATTGACTAGATCCCGGTGTCAATTCGCGTGAAAACAAATTAGAATTCAAAAGGATAAAACGTCCTCCTGAAACAGCAACTTAATTATAGAACGTGGACTTAAAAGTTTCCATCCGCACCGAAAACTTTTCTTTTGATCAATACACTTTGGAGACAATAAAGTGCATTATCTCGACTACTTGCCCGGGCGAGAACCTCTTCCCGTTTTTATACGAATAAAACCGTATTGTCCCCGTTCGAAATTAAATAGAAAACATGTGGCCACGTTAAAACGAACGGATCGTTTTGCGGCGGACGGAACATAGTTTAATTAGATTTAGCGCCACTTTCAATTTACCTTTTAACAAACGTTCAACGCAATCCGTTGTTTGCACGAAAGTATTAGCTAGTTTTGGTTTGGGACGAACTTCGGCGGTGCAAACAGACTCGTGTTTGTCCCGTGGATTTGCCACCCCAAACAATGGGCGCATTCAAATTCAAATGATGTAATATAAACCGCCATAAATAAGCGTCGCTTAATGTTCGCAGTTCAAGATTGAATTCGGAAGGGCACACACGCGAATGTTCGCATTAAAAAGCCACAAATTAATTTCAGTTTTGCGTTACGTTATTTATCGTTCTCGTACGGCGGGTTTCGAGCAAATGAAACGCAGCTTCGTCTCCGGTGGGATCTGGAGCCGAATGAAATATAAACTTGCTTTCGGCTTGAGTTGCTTTTCATTTTTGCGTGTGACTACTCGCACTTTTTATGGGGAATTAAACGCCTATTTTGTGGCCAATTGTGATTGTAATTATCAATCTGGACATCAACTTACTAAATCCATTATTTGTGGACTATAATTGTATATCGTAATATTACAATTGTTATAAAATTGATTGAATTATGTCTGTTGATTATACAATTTTAAAATTAGTTTTAATGTATACTCAGTGACTTAGAAACACGTAAATTTGGTGTTTCAGTTTTAACTAAATTTGATGGGCACACTTGTTTATAAAAGGATAAAAAGTGACACGAACTTTTAACGATTATATTGAGATAATCCAGCAATACATCCAGAATATTGTGGAATCCTATTTGTTGTCTTACCTTAAGACTCTTCAAAATTCAATTTACCAGGATAGGATAATGTAATACCTCACATTGCAAATACTACTTTGGAGTGTTTCCAACAGTTTTTCAATGGCAATAAGCACAAACTTATTACTGATTGAACACGTGTGAGACATCATGGACAAGATACTTCAAAATTCATCCTATCTTTACAGACTTTAAGGCATTTTTAAAATATTTTATATTTTATTCAAATAATTTATATATTCTTTCTTCAATTATTATTTTGTAGCTAAATAAAAATTAAAATTAATTAAATTAAATCTAAAAAAAATTGCTGATGAGATGATTTAAAAATATATGTATTAAATGATCCGGAACTTGTTAAGCAGTTTTCATGAGTTTTTTCAGAATATAATTAAAAAAGTAACTTTTTGAATACATTTTCAATTATTTTAGTGAATTCTTCAATGAATTTGAAATCTTATTGAATAGTTTTCACGAGTTTTTAGGGAATGTTTATAAAAAAATATTTTTTAAAAACATTTTAATTTTTTCTAGTCAATATGTTGGTGAATTTGATATCCTTAAATTTGTTTAACGGTTTTCCAGAGTTTTTAGAGAACATTAAAAAAGCAATTTTTTTAAATCTGAAATCTTTAAATTTATTGAATCAGGAATTTTTGGAGAATGTTGATAAAGAGAATGTTTTCGATGCATTTTCATTTATTCTAATAAATACGTTAGTGAATCTGAACTCTGAACAATTTTCACCAGATTTTAGAGAATATTATTAAAATAGTTATTTTTTGGATACATTTTGATGTCTTTTAGTGAATACGTTGGTGAATCTTTAAATTTATTGATCAGTTTTCAGAAATTTTTAGAGAATGTTGTTAAAAAAATACATTTTTTCGTTACATTTTTATTTATTCTAGTAAATACGTTGGTGAGTGTGAAATCCTTAATCTTGTTGAACAGTTTTCAGGAGTTTTTACAGAATATTATTAAAAAAGTATTGTTTTGATACTTTTTTATTTTTTCTAGTGAATACGTTGCTGAATCTGAAATCCTTAAACTTGTTGAAAAATTGTCAGAAATTTTTAGAGAATATTATTAAAAAATTAATTTTTTGGATACATTTTCATGTCTTTTAGTTGAATACGTTGGTCAATTTGAATTTTTTAAATTTATTGAGTAGTTTTCAGGAATTTTTAGACAATGTTGATAAAAAAATACATTTTTTCCTTACATTTTATTTATTCTAGTAGATACGTTGATGAATATGAAATTCTTAAACTTGTTGAACAGTTTTCAGGAGTTTTTACAGAATATTATTAAAAAAGTATTGTTTTGATACTTTTTTATTTTTTCTAGTGAATACGTTGCTGAATCTGAAATCCTTAAACTTGTTGAAAAATTGTCAGGAATTTTTAGAGAATATTATAATATTATTAAAAAATTAATTTCTTGGATACATTTTCATGTCTTTTAGTGAATACGTTGGTGAATTTGAATTCTTTCAATTTATTGAATAGTTTTCAGGAATTTTTAGAGAATGTTGATAAAAAATACATTTTTTCGTTACATTTTTATTTATTCTAGTAAATACGTTGGTAAATGTGAAATTCTTAAACTTGTTGAACAGTTTTCAGGAGTTTTTACAGAATATTATTAAAAAAGTATTGTTTTGATACTTTTTTATTTTTTCTAGTCAATACGTTGCAGAATCTGAAATCCTTAAACTTATTGAAAAATAGTCAGGAATTTTAAAAAAATATTATTAAAAAATTAATTTTTTGGATACATTTTCATGTCTTTTAGTGAATACGTTGGTGAATTTGAATTCTTTCAATTTATTGAATAGTTTTCAGGAATTTTTAGAGAATGTTGATAAAAAAATACATTTTTTCGTTACATTTTTATTTATTCTAGTAAATACGTTGGTAAATGTGAAATTCTTAAACTTGTTGAACAGTTTTCAGGAGTTTTTACAGAATATTATTAAAAAAATATTGTTTTGATACTTTTTTATTTTTTCTAGTCAATACGTTGCAGAATCTGAAATCCTTAAACTTATTGAAAAATAGTCAGGAATTTTAAAAAAATATTATTAAAAAATTAATTTTTTGGATACATTTTCATGTCTTTTACTGAATACGTTGGTGAATTTGAATTCATTCAATTTATTGAATAGTTTTCAGGAATTTTTAGAGTATGTTGATAAAAAAATACATTTTTTCGATACATTTTTATTTATTCTAGTAAATACGTTGGTGAATGTGAAATCCTTAAACTTGTTGAACAGTTTTCAGAAGTTTTTACAGAATAATATTAAAAAAGAATTTTTTTGATACTTTTTTATTTTTTCTAGTCAATACGTTGCAGAATCTGAAATCCTTAAACTTGTTGAAAAATAGTCAGGAATTTTAAAAAAATATTATTAAAAAATTAATTTTTTGGATACATTTTCATGTCTTTTAGTGAATACGTTGGTGAATTTGAATTCTTTCAATTTATTGAATAGTTTTCAGGAATTTTTAGAGAATGTTGATAAAAAATACATTTTTTCGTCACATTTTTATTTATTCTAGTAAATACGTTGGTGAATGTGAAATCCTTAAACTTATTGAACAGTTTTCAGGAGTTTTTACAGAATATTATTAAAAAAATATTGTTTTGATATTTTTTTATTTTTTCTAGTCAATACGTTGCTGAATCTGAAATCCTTAAACTTATTGAAAAATTGTCAGGAATTTTTAGGGAATATTATTAAAAAATTAATTTTTTGGATACATTTTCATGACTTTTAGTGAATACGTTGGTGAATTTGAATTCTTTAAATTTATTGAATAGTTTTCAGGAATTTTTTAAAAAATAATTTTTTGGATACATTATCATGTCTTTTAGTGAATACGTTGGTGAATCTGAAATTTTTTAATTTATTAAACAGTTTTCACGAATTTTTAGAGAATGTTGATAAAAAATATACATTTTTTGGATACATTTATTAATTCTAGTAAATATGTTGGTGAATCTGAAATCATTAAACTCCTTGAATATTTTTCAGGAGTATTTAGAGAATGTTATTAAAAAAGTATTTTTTTATAGTTTTTAATTTTTTCTATTCAATAGGTTGATGAACCTGAACAGTTTTCAGGAGTTTTTAGAAAATGTTGATAAAAAAATAATCAATTTTATTTATTCTAGACATGTTGAATCAGAAATTGTTAAACAGTTTTCAACTATTTTTAAAGAATATTATATAAAAAAATAATTTTGTAAATACATTTTCATCTTTTCCAATCAAACTTGTTGAACAATTTTTTAGACACATTTTCATTTCTTCAAGTCAATACATTGGTGAATCTGAAATATTTAAACTTGCTGAACGATTTTCAGATAAACAACTAATATTGTGGGTACATTTTAATTTGTTCTGGTGAATATGTTGGTGAATCAGAAGTTTTTAGAGAGTGTTGATAAAAAAATAAATTTTTCAATACATTTTCATTTATTCTAAGCGACATGTTGATGAATCTGAAATCCTGAAATTTGTTGAGAAGCTATAGTATAACATAAGTTATATTATATTTTGAATACATTTCCATTTCTTTTAGTGAATGCGATTGTAATCTGAATTTGAAATCTTTAAACTTACTGAACAGTTTTCAGGTGCTTTTAGGAAATATTATTAAAAAATAATTTTAGTTTTTTAAATAATGATTAAAATTTTAGTTTATTAAAATATATATGAGAAAATAAATTATTAAAATTTTCAGGAATTTTTTGAGGATATTGTTAAATAAATATTTACAAATATTTTAATAATTATATATTTTCTCACTACCTTTGGGTAAACCAAAATTTGTATAAATAAATAAAATTTGTATGTTAAAGGTAGTTCCGAATTCCAATAGATATTCCCGATGAACTCACGATAACTCTTCTTAAAGTCAAAGTATTTTAATTACGCAAAAACACGACCGGATTAACAAAAAGGGATAATTTTTGGGGTCGGTTTTTGCACCGTAAAAGTTACACACTGTTTACAAGGGGTTCATCCCGTCTTGGCATCCATTGATCCGACATTCCATCGGCGAATATTTATCCGTCCCGAAATGGAGCATGACTGGAACTTTGTGTCTTGCACGGTTTCCGATCAGAAATATCCGATTCTATTGTTTCCTGCACGCCCGTATGTTTCGTATTATCCGACGAATTTTTCGTGTCACATGTTTCTCAAATCTTCTTCCGAGGCGTCGCGACGTTCCGTATCTATGCGGTCGCCGCGTACATCCGCTGAATTTATAAACGTAAATTTATGTGTGTTCGTCAATAATGTCGCTGCGCAAATACGTTCGAATAAATTGTGCAGTGCGCTTCAAAATTCGTAAGATATTTACGTGATCTAAAGAGTCGGTAGAAAAAAGTAAATCTGTTGATGTCAGTATAAAACAATCTCATTGTAATTTAAACGCAGGAAATTTAATCCATTAAAGGAAATCGATGTCGACTTGAAGACGTCGGAGAGGAACTTTTATTTAATTTATTCCTTCAAATAAATCATTTTAAAAGTTTTACGCTTGACATTTTTTCCGATAAATAACGGATTAAGATTAAGCAATCGAGTCGGGATTTGCAACGAAGAAAAAATAAGAAAGAGAACAAACAACTTCTCTCATTAAATCATCGAGTTTGTAAAGCGAATTTATAGTGCCATTTGAGTAATTGTGCGGAACTTTATTCATTTAATTCATATTGTATATTCGGTGACACTGAAGAAGAACATTTAGATTCAGTGGTCAGATTTCATTGGTTTTTGGACAGTTTGGAGTAGGAAAGAATAGTAAAGAGTTAAAAAGCCAAACAAAAATATTGAACATTTCGATAAGTATGGTGTGTGATTGTTCTGTTGTATGTTTCACAAAAGGTTTTAATTTAAATTTTTTTCTGTCGTTATTGACTAAAAAAAAAAATGAAAATGTATCCAAATTAGTTTATTTATTCAAAATTTTATAAATTATTTATTTTTTAATAACTTTTCAGGAATTTTTTTTCTAGTCAGTACGTTGGTGAATCTGAAATCCTTATCCTAGTTGACCTGTTTTCAGGAGTTTTCAGAGAAATTAATGAAATTTAATTTTGAAAGCATTTTCAATTTTTCTACCCAATATTTTAGTGAATTTGAAAAGCTTGTTTAGTTTTTAGAGAATTCATTAAAAAATAATTTTTTCGGTACATTTATATTTTTTAGTTAAACTTTTTGAACAATTTTCAGCAAATTTTAGACAATATTATTAAGAAAATAAATTGGTGAATTTAAAAACCACACACAACATTTTTTAAAAAATATAATTTTTTGAGCACATTAACATTTATCTGGTTAATATGTAAATCTGAAATCTTTAAACTTGTTGAATGATTTCAGGAATTTTTAGAGAATATTATTAAAAAAATATTTTTTGTATACATTTACAATTTTTTAATTAAATACGTTGGTGAATCTGAAATTCTTATTGAACAGTTTTCAGGAGTTTTCAGAGAATATTATAAAAAAAAATATTTTTTGAATACAATTTTATTTATTCTAGTCAAATTTGTTGAATAATTTTTAGTAATTTTTAGAGAATATTAATAAAAAATAATTTTTGGGACACATTTATATTTTATCTGGTTAATACATTAGTGAATCTGAAATTCTTAAACTTGTTGAATGGTTTTCACCAAGGTACAGTCGTTATTGACTGAAAAAAAAAAAAATAAAAATGTATCCAAATTAGTTTATTTATTCAAAATTTTATAAATTATTTATTTTTTAATAACTTTTCAGGAATTTTTTTTCTAGTCAGTACGTTGGTGAATCTGAAATCCTTATCCTAGTTGACCTGTTTTCAGGAGTTTTCAGAGAAATTAATGAAATTTAATTTTTTGAAAGCATTTTCAATTTTTCTACCCAATATTTTAGTGAATTTGAAAACCTTGTTGAGTTTTTAGAGAATTCATTAAAAAATAATTTTTTCCGTACATTTATATTTTTTAGTTAAACTTTTTGAACAATTTTCAGCAAATTTTAGACAATATTATTAAGAAAATAAATTGGTGAATTTAAAAACCACACACAACATTTTTTAAAAAATATAATTTTTTGAGCACATTAACATTTATCTGGTTAATATGTAAATCTGAAATCTTTAAACTTGTTGAATGATTTCAGGAATTTTTAGAGAATATTATTAAAAAAATATTTTTTGTATACATTTACAATTTTTTAATTAAATACGTTGGTGAATCTGAAATTCTTATTGAACAGTTTTCAGGAGTTTTCAGAGAATATTATAAAAAAAAAATATTTTTTGAATACAATTTTATTTATTCTAGTCAAATTTGTTGAATAATTTTTAGTAATTTTTAGAGAATATTAATAAAAAATAATTTTTGGGACACATTTATATTTTATCTGGTTAATACATTAGTGAATCTGAAATTCTTAAACTTGTTGAATGGTTTTCACCAAGGTACAGTCGTTATTGACTGAAAAAAAAAAAAAAATAAAAATGTATCCAAATTAGTTTATTTATTCAAAATTTTATAAATTATTTATTTTTTAATAACTTTTCAGGAATTTTTTTTCTAGTCAGTACGTTGGTGAATCTGAAATCCTTATCCTAGTTGACCTGTTTTCAGGAGTTTTCAGAGAAATTAATGAAATTTAATTTTTTGAAAGCATTTTCAATTTTTCTACCCAATATTTTAGTGAATTTGAAAACCTCGTTGAGTTTTTAGAGAATTCATTAAAAAATAATTTTTTCCGTACATTTATATTTTTTAGTTAAACTTTTTGAACAATTTTCAGCAAATTTTAGACAATATTATTAAGAAAATAAATTGGTGAATTTAAAAACCTTATAATTGTTGAACATTTTTTAAAAAATATAATTTTTTGAGCACATTAACATTTATCTGGTTAATATGTAAATCTGAAATCTTTAAACTTGTTGAATGATTTTCAGGAATTTTTAGAGAATATTATTAAAAAAATATTTTTTGTATACATTTACATTTTTTTAATTAAATACGTTGGTGAATCTGAAATTCTCAAACTTGTTGAACAGTTTTCAGGAGTTTTCAGAGAATATTATAAAAAAATATTTTTTGAATACAATTTCATTTTTTTTGTCAAATTTGTTGAATAATTTTTAGGAATTTTTAGAGAATATTATTAAAAAATAATTTTTCGGGCACATTTACATTTTATCTGGTTAATACATTGGTGAATCTGAAATCCTTAAACTTGTAGAATGGTTTTCAGGAGTTTTTAGAAAATATTATTAAAAACCTAATTTTGTAGATAGGTTTTTACTTTTTCCAGTCAATACGTTGGTGAATCTGGTGAATCTTTAAACTAGTCGGACAATTTTCGGGAATTTTTAGAAAATATTATTAAAAAATATTTTTTTTTTGTATAGATTTACATTTTTTCAATAAATACGTTGGTGAATCTGAAATTTTCAAACTTATTGAACTGTTTTCAGGAGTTTTCAGAGAATATTATAAAAAAATATTTTTTTAATACAATTTAATTTTTTTTGTCAAATTTGTTGAATAATTTTTAGGAATTTTTAGAGAATATTATTAAAAAATAATTTTTCGGGCACATTTACATTTTATCTGGTTAATACATTAGTGAATCTGATATCCTTAAACTTGTTGAATGGTTTTCAGAAGTTTTTAGAAAATATTATTAAAAACCTAATTTTGTAGATAGGTTTTTACTTTTTCCAGTCAATATGTTGGTGAATCTGGTGAATCTTTAAACTAGTCGGACAATTTTCGGGAATTTTTAGAAAATATTATTAAAAAATATTTTTTTTTTTGTATAGATTTTCAGGAGTTTCCAGAGAATATTATAAAAAAATATTTTTTGAATACAATTTCATTTATTTAGTCAAATTTGTTGAATAATTTTTAGCAATTTTTAGAGAATATTAATAATTTTTGGGACACATTTACATTTTATCTGGTTAATACATTAGTGAATCTGAAATTCTTAAACTTGTTTTCATGAGTTTTTAGAAAATATTATTAAAAACCTAATTTTGTGGATACGTTTTTATTTTTTCTAGTCAATACGTTGGTCAATCTGGTGAATCTTTAAACTAGTCGGACAATTTTTAGGAATTTTTAGAAAATATTATTAAAAACCTAATTTTGTAGATACGGTTTTATTTTTTCTAGTCAATACGTTGGTGAATCTGGTGAATCTTTAAACTAGTCGGACAATTTTCAGGAATTTTTAGAGAATATTATTAAAAAAATAATTTTTTTTGTATAGATTTACATTTTTTCAATAAATACGTTGGTGAATCTGAAATTCTCAAACTTATTGAACTGTTTTCAGGAGTTTTCAGAGAATATTATAAAAAAAATATTTTTTAAATACAATTTAATTTTTTTAGTCAAATTTGTTGAATAATTTTTAAGAATTTTTAGAGAATATTATTAAAAAATAATTTTTGGGACACATTTACATTTTATATAGTTAATACATTGGCGAATCTGAAATCCTTAAACTTGTTGAATGGTTTTCAGGAGTTTTTAGAAAATTTTATTAAAAACCTAGTTTTGTGGATGTTTTTATTTTTTCTAGTCAATACGTTGGTGAATCTGGTGAATCTTTAAACTAGCTGAACAATTTTCAGGAATTTTTAGTGAATATTATTAAAAAAATATATTTTTTTGTATACATTTACATTTTTTCCATTAAATACGTTGGTGAATCTGAAATTCTCAAACTTATTGAACTGTTTTCAGGAGTTTTCAGAGAATATTATACAAAAAAATAATATTTTGAATATAATTTCATTTTTTTTAGTCAAACTTGTTGGATAATTTTCAGAAATTTTTATAGTATATTATTAAAAAAATAATTTTTTGGACACCTTTTCATTTTTTCTCTTTTTTTGAGTTGTTTTCAAGAGTTGTCAGAGAATTTTATTAAAAAAACTGATTTTTTGGAAACATATTTATTTTTTCTAATCAGTATATTGATGGGTCTGAAATACTTAAACTTGTCGTTAAAGAGTTTTTAGAAAATATTATTTAAAATAATAATTTCCTTAAATAAATATCTATTAAAATTTTGTTCAATCGTTACTTTTATTAGTTAAAATTTATTTCTATTAATAAAAAAATTGAGTATTTATTAGTAAAAAAATCTTTTCTTTTGAATAAAATAAAAAAAATTTTATTTCTACCGATGCAATAACTTCACGAGACTTCACCAAGGTACTTCACAAAAGGAAATATAAATCTTCAAAGTTCATCGACGTTAAGCGATATCGGCATCGGGTTAATTCACCGAAGTATGCAGTCAATTGGACAAAAGCGAGTTCGCGAAAATCGCGTCGCAGGATAAAATGCGGAACGCCGCGGCGCCGAACAATTATTTCCGACGGCCCCCCCGGAACCTCCGGACGGAACAATTGCAGCGGCATTCGCCCGGCTTACGTGCGTCTGCCACTTCACTCAATAAATCCGGTCCGTACAATTTAATTTGACAACACTTCCAAAGGATCATCCCGATCCGGCGTCGGGCGTGACTCGGTCGCCTTTTTGACGGTGCAGAACATCGTTTCAAGCATCAATCCGGCACCGGGAAAATGGCGTCGTGCCTAACGAAATTAGGAAGAACGGCGAGGGGGCGGCGCGGGGTGAGCGGCCGACTTCCGGACGGTATAATTAACGAACGAATACGGGATGTGCGTCTTATTTAAGCCGCACGCTCTCGGGGGGCGGCGGCGCCTCTCCTCGCGACTCCGTCACGGCGTTATCTCCGCGGGCTAATCGGCTTTCACTCGGTTATCGGACTAATTAGCACGGCTGCATCGAGAACGCCGCTTAGGCGATACACTGATGCTCATTAGTTCAACAAGTGGCTCTCAATCGGCGTTTTGATGGGGCACGTCGATTAGATTCCGTCCAAAAATTGGGGTTTCTTGGGTGTTGAGGGAACTTTAACCCCCCAGACATTAGGCATTCGAAAATCGTCGCCCAACCCCCGTTGTCGGGGAACCACCGATAATTTTCAATTCGGCCAAAAAAAAAATCTTATTTCCATTTGTTTACATCCAACACGCCACGAGGAAATTGGCAGCCATTTTACGGAAATTTTATTCCCCGTACATCATACCGAATCCCGGGAATTTGAATATATCGTTCACGCGAAAACCGTCCTCGTGGTAAGTGAAATGTAAGTATGCTCACAGATTTATTTTGGATTTCCCGTCGAGAATTCGCCTCATCTCTTGTTGAATTGATAGAAACCTTTTAAGGCTTAGGGGTGACTGCGGAGCATAACAGGAAAACATGTCGCGCTACGTAGGAATCCAATATGAGTGGAAGGTAATGCACGTTAATAAATTGTCCGATGTATTGAAATCGATCGCCGCAAACTGGTGTGTGTTTGATCGAAGCTCGTAATCAATTTTTTATTAGTCCGGGAACGTAAATTGAAACCACCATACGACGGAATTATTAGCTATAAATATCTAATTAGGAAATGAATGTGAAAGCAAAAAAATTGAGATCAGAGAAATCCTTCCAAGTTTATAAAATTATAATTTTATAATATTTTTGAAACAATTGAATATAAATTGATCTAATTTTTCAAAAATCAAGAAAACCAAAAATTTATATATATATTTTTTATTCTAATTGATCTTTGATGTAAAAAATCAAAATTATAAAATTATATAAGGTGCTTGAATAAGTTCTCGCTGTTTTTTTTTGTGAAAATCAATGCTTTATTTACACAATGTGGTGCACAACACGTCACTCAAAGTACAACCCTTCACAAGACACTACTTTTTCCCATCTTTCTGGCAGCAAATGAATGCCTCGTCGAAAAAACGAAACGTCTTTTGCGGCTATCCAAGCATCTATCCACATCTTCGTATCTTCATAAGAACGGAAGCGCTGTTCAGCCAGGCCATGTGCCATTGAACGGAATAAATGAAAATCAGAAGGGGCTATGTCCGATGAACATGTCGGGTGGGGAAGAACTTCCCATTTAAGGGTTTCCAAGTTTGTTTTCACCGGCTTTGCGACATGTGGCCGAGCGTTGTCGTGCAACAAAATCACCTTGTCATGTCGCTGCTCGTATTGCGGCCGTTTTTCCTTTAGGGCTCAGCTCAAACGCATCAATTGCAGACGATAGCGATCTCCCGTGACGGTTTCCTTTGGTTTGAGAAGCTCATAATAAACAACGCACAGCTGATCCCACCAAATGCAAAGGAGAAGCTTCGAACCGTGGATATTTGGCTTACCCCACTATCTCTTACACTTGGAGTTATCATACTGGATTCACTTTTCATCGCCCGTCACGATACGGTGAAGAAAACCTTCCCTCTTCTGACGTTCAAGCAGCAGTTCACACGTGAGACGCCTCCGTTGGATGTCTCCCGGCTTCAGCTCGTACGGCACCCAATGTCCTTCCTTCTGGATCATTCCTAATGCTTTCAAACGTTTGGAAACTGTTAAGTCATCCACTCCTAATGATTTTCCAAGGCCGGCTAGCGTCTGACACGCGTCTACATCAAGTAATGCCTCCAATTCTTCGTCTTTAAACTTTTTCGGTGCGCCAGAACGTTCTTTATCTTGAAGATCAAAATCGTCATTTTTGAACCGTCGAAACCAGTCTCTGCAAGTCGTTTCCGACAGAGCATGTTCTCCATACGTCTCAACAAGAATTCGGTGTGCTTCAGCTGCTGATTTCTTCTGTATAAAATAATGCAATAGAATTCCCCGCAAATACTCTTTTCGTGGCACAAAACTCGACATCTTTAAGCACTCAGAACAAAATGTGGTTGACGCTGTGGCAAACAGAAACACACTGGCGTTCAAGAATACGAACAGTATTTCCTGGAAATGCGTTCGTTTCAGAAATATCATCCACTTATATTACTGGAAACGCCATCAGTTAGAAAACAGCGAGAACTTATTCAAGCACCTTATACTTTTTTAATAATTTTAAAGCTCTAAATGGAACTTACATATTTTTATGAAAAAATTTTAAATAATATATAATTATTATTCTAAATTATTTATTTTAGTAAAAGATAACAAATCCAATACCCTCTGTGAAAAGTATAATTTATTTTATTATTTTATAAGGTGCTTGAATAAGTTCTCGCTGTTTTTTTTGTGAAAATCAATGCTTTATTTACACAATGTGGTGCACAACACGTCACTCAAAGTACAGCCCATCACAAGACACTACTTTTTCCCATCTTTCTGGCAGCAAATGAATGCCTCGTCGAAAAAACGAAACGTCTTTTGCGGTTATCCAAGCATCTATCCACATCTTCGTATTTTCATAAGAACCGAAGCGCTGTTCAGCCAGGCCATGTGCCATTGAACGGAATAAATGAAAATCAGAAGGGTCTATGTCCGGTGAACATGGCGGGTGGGGAAGAACTTCCCATTTAAGGGTTTTCAAGTATGTTTTCACCGGCTTTGCGACATGTGGCCGAGCGTTGTCGTGCAACAAAATCACCTTGTCATGTCGCTGCTCGTATTGCGGCCGTTTTTCCTTTAGGGCTCAGCTCAAACGCATCAATTGCAGACGATAGCGATCTCCCGTGACGGTTTCCTTTGGTTTGAGAAGCTCATAACAAACAACGCACAGCTGATCCCACCAAATGCAAAGGAGAAGCTTCGAACCGTGGATATTTGGCTTACCCCACGATCTCTTACACTTGGAGTTATCATACTGGATTCACTTTTCATCGCCCGTCACGATACGGTGAAGAAAACCTTCCCTCTTCTGACGTTCAAGCAGCAGTTCACTCGTGAGACGCCTCCGTTCGATGTCTCCCGGCTTCAGCTCGTCCGGCACCCAATGTCCTTCCTTCTGGATCATTCCTAATGCTTTCAAACGTTTGGAAACTGTTAAGTCATCCACTCCTAATGATTTTCCAAGGCCGGCTAGCGTCTGACACGCGTCTACATCAAGTAATGCCTCCAATTCTTCGTCTTTAAACTTTTTCGGTGCGCCAGAACGTTCTTTATCTTGAAGATCAAAATCGTCATTTTTGAACCGTCGAAACCAGTCTCTGCAAGTCGTTTCCGACAGAGCATGTTCCCCATACGTCTCAACAAGAATTCGGTGTGCTTCAGCTGCTGATTTCTTCTGTATAAAATAATGCAATAGAATTCCCCGCAAATACTCTTTTCGTGGCACAAAACTCGACATCTTTAAGCACTCAGAACAAAATGTGGTTGACGCTGTGGCAAACAGAAACACACTGGCGTTCAAGAATACGAACAGTATTTCCTGGAAATGCGTTCGTTTCAGAAATATCATCCACTTATATTACTGGAAACGCCATCAGTTAGAAAACAGCGAGAACTTATTCAAGCACCTTATACTTTTTTAATAATTTTAAAGCTCTAAATGGAACTTACATATTTTTATGAAAAAATTTTAAATAATATATAATTATTATTCTAAATTATTTATTTTAGTAAAAGATAACAAATCCAATACCCTTGAATATGTCTTTCATAAAAAAATTATTAATTAGAAAATCTATTTCCGACTTTTAATAATTTTATAATAGAAATGGAAATTATATTAATTATAAACGAAATCAATAATGTAATTAGAAAAATAAACAAATTATAAAAAAATCTGTGACAAGTATAATTTATTTTATTATTTTATATTAGTAGAGATAACAACAAATCTGACAATCAAAAGAAAATCATTAATTATAAACTATTGGTTAGAAAATACCAAAAAATTGGTTTTTGAATTAAAAAAGTGAATAGAAAAATATTTTCTAAATTATAAAATACTAATTGTAAAAAGAAATAATTTATGAAGTCAGTAAAAAATTAATTAATACACGTATTTTTTTATTTTGGTATATTAATAAAATAATCAGTCACATGGAAATCATTCAGTAAAAATTATTAATAAGAAAATATTTGAAAACTGATCTTTGAAATAAAAAAATGAGCATAAAAATAATTCCGGAATTTATTTATATTTTTTGACATATTTAAGATACTAGAACGAAATTTGTAAAAAAATCATGATTAGAAAGTATTAGAAAATTGGTATTTAATGTAAAAAAATGATTAGAAAAATATGTTCTGAATTATAAAAAAAATCACTTAATCATTTTCAAATTCTAGAAAAATTATCTAATTATAAAAAAACAATAAAAAAATCTATGAAACCAAATATTTATAAAAAATATAATTAATATACTTATTTTTCTATTTAAAAATTGTTAATTAGACAATATTTGAAAACTGATCCTTGAACTAAAAAAATGATTATAAAAATAATTTCCGAGTTATAAAATTATATTTTACAATAAATTCAAAACACTAGAATAAAAATTAAATTAACTATAAAAAAATCATTAATAAAATTAATAAAAATTAAAAATTTATAACAAATATGGAACATAAATTACTTTATTATTATAATCTATAATGGTCCAATTTATTGATTATAAGAAACTCTAAAAATTGATCCTTGAAGTAAAAAGTATATTGGTAAAATAATTTATTTCCTAATTACAACATTTTATTTCTGAACTCTTGAATAGAAATTAGACTAAATGTATAAGTAGAAAATCATAAAAAAAGTTATAAAAAGTTGATATAAATATATAACTTAATATATTATTTTATTTTGATATAAAACAGAAAAAAATCCAATATCCTAAAACAAATAGGGTGTGATGTTCACAAAACAGAGATAAAAACGTTGAAAAAGGAAATTCGGAGCCTGGAAGTGCCTTTCGCCGTAAGAGTGCTGCATTTTGGGTCGAACTTTGCATAATTACAAAATGCAAATCGTGCAGAATTTATGCACATATATGTATAATTTCGGGGCGCTTCTTACCCCATAAACCAGTTGATATGCATGTCTCGTGTATATGTGGAAGATTGACAATTCGTAGAAAAGTTATGCGACCCAATTACCGAAAGCTTAATTTATATATAAAGGCCCTTTCAAAATGTAAATCGCTGATGATGTAGTTTTACGTTTTTTTTTTTGCGTTCAGTCTATTAACCCAGTTTGCTTAGTGCTTAACTCTTTCCATATTTTCGTTGGCTTGTACTTCATAATGGATTTGGCTACGGCAAACACATCTTAAGCCAAATACTTTTTTATTCGGCGCGTTCGACAACAAGAAAAAAGTCCTTATTTAAATTCAAAAGTAAATGTTTATCGAGCAGTAAATAAATATGGATGATAAATATTTTCGGATGGAAACACACAGCGGGGGAAAAAAATTTTTCGAAGGCCGCTTTTGTTTGTCTGAACATTTATTTCATTCTCGCATTTCCATCTAATAATAAGCTTAATCCATAAGAGGATTCTTGTCTCGCGTTACCTGTGCCAACGTCTAATAACATAATTACAGGGCGAAAATAACTTATACAAAATAAATGGAATTAAATTTCGATTATAATTGTCAAGTTTAATTTACTTCTGTTCGAGTTTTCTTTGTCTTAGGTTCTTTGTAACCCACGGAATACGAGAAACGGAGACTGGCGAAGAAAATTACTACCAATAGTCTATTCAGCGTGGTCTTTGAAGTGTTTTATTAATTCATTTCTTTGTGACATTCGTCGGAATTAATAATGACTCTCCATGTACCAAGTGTAGTCTTTGCATGCCACTCATCGTACGAATCAATAATCAATACCAAGCTCCGACTGAAAGGAACATTTTTACATCGTGACACAAATGATGAAAATGTACAAGTTTCAGCACAATGTTCCTCAGTACATTTGGAGATGGATAGATCTAGATAAAAACCATGGAAGGTCACAAATAATCTCGGCATTGTAGTAAATTAACAATTGTAGAGCAAAACTGTAGTTTTTTACCAATTTTCGTCAATTTTTAAGATGTAGATCCTGTAATTCCAGAAAATATCTTTGGAAGACCAAATTATTGTATTTTGTCATTGGCTGAAACACTACAAGAAATTGGCAGCTAAAATACATCTTTTGATGGTAATTAATCAGTCGACACAATATTGAATATAACATATTTGAAGATGGATAACTTCAGATAAAAACGATCAAAGACTCTAAACCATCCAGCCATTGAAAAAATTAGCAATTATAAAGCAATTCTCATAAGTTTTCATCAAGTTTTAAGTAGTAACTTGCGTTTCTGCAAGATATCTTTGGACGTTCTTGTTACTGGATCACCAAGGGACAGATAATAGCTCCAAAATTGTATTTTATCATTATGGTAGGAGATAACATTTCCAGAAACTGTGAGTTAAAAGACGTTTTTAATAATAGGTATTGACATTCGTCGGAATTAATAATGACTTTCCTTGTGAGTACCAAGTACAGTGAAATTTAACAGCCTTCACATGTCACGCAGTACATATCAATAATCAATGCTAAACTCCTCGTCGACTGAAAGGAACAATTTATAGTTAACTTTAACAATTGTAAGATAAAACTGTAGTTTCTTACTAATTTTCATCAATTTTTAAGTTATAAATTCTGTAATTCCAGAAAATATCTTTGGAAGACCAAATTATTGGATCAGCTTTCGAAGAATTGAAGCTGTAACATTGTATTTTGTCATTGGCTGAAACACTACAAGAAATTAGCAGCTAAAATGCATCTTTTGATGGTAATTAATCAGTCGACACAATATTGAATCTAACATATTTGAAGATGGATAACTTCAGATAAAAACGATCAAAGACTCTAAATCATCCAGCCATTGGAAAAATTAACAATTATAAGTCAATTCTCATAAGTTTTCATAAATTTTTAAGTAGTAAGTTGCGTTTCTGCAAGATATCTTTGGACGATCTTGTTATTGGATCACCAAGGGAAAGATAAAAGCTCCAACATTGTATTTTGTCATTCTGGTAGGAGCTAACACTTCCAGACACTGTGAGTTAAAAGACATTTTTAATAATAGGTATTGATATTCGTCGGAATTAATAATGACTTTCCTTGTGAGTACCAAGTACAGTGAAATCCAACAGCCTTCACATGTCACTCAGTACATATCAATAATCAATACTAAACTCCTTCTCGACGTCTGAAAGGAACAATTTATAGATAACTTTAACAATTGTAAGATAAAACTGTAGTTTCTTACCAATTTTCGTCAATTTTTAGGTGGTAGGTTCTGTAATTCCAGAAAATATCTTTGGAAGACCAAATTATTGGATCAGCTTTCGAAGAATTGAAGCAGTAACATTGTATTTTGTCATTGGCAGAAACACTACAAAAAATTGGCAGCTAAAATGCATCTTTTGATGGAAATTAATCAATCTACACAATATTGAATCTAACACATTTAAAGATGGATAACTTCAGATAAAAACGATCAAAGACTCTAAATCAGCCAGCCATTGGAAAAATTAGCAATTATAAGCCAATTCTCATAAGTTTTCATCAATTTTTAAGTAGTAACTTGCGTTTCAGCAAGATATCTTTGGACGATCTTGTTACTGGATCACCAAGGGACAGATAATAGCTCCAAAATTGTATTTTATCATTATGGTAGGAGATAACATTTCCAGAAACTGTGAGTTAAAAGACGTTTTTAATAATAGGTATTGACATTCGTCGGAATTAATAATGACTTTCCTTGTGAGTACCAAGTACAGTGAAATCTAACAGCCTTCACATGTCACGCAGTACATATCAGTAATCAATACTAAACTCCTCGTCGACTGAAAGGAACAATTTATAGTTAACTTTAACAATTGTAAGATAAAACTGTAGTTTCTTACTAATTTTCATCAATTTTTAAGTTATAAATTCTGTAATTCCAGAAAATATCTTTGGAAGACCAAATTATTGGATCAGCTTTCGAAGAATTGAAGCTGTAACATTGTATTTTGTCATTGTCTGAAACACTACAAGAAATTAGCAGCTAAAATGCATCTTTTGATGGTAATTAATCAGTCGACACAATATTGAATCTAACATATTTGAAGATGGATAACTTCAGATAAAAACGATCAAAGACTCTAAATCATCCAGCCATTGGAAAAATTAACAATTATAAGTCAATTCTCATAAGTTTTCATAAATTTTTAAGTAGTAAGTTGCGTTTCTGCAAGATATCTTTGGACGATCTTGTTATTGGATCACCAAGGGAAAGATAAAAGCTCCAACATTGTATTTTGTCATTCTGGTAGGAGCTGACACTTCCAGACACTGTGAGTTAAAAGACATTTTTAATAATAGGTATTGATATTCGTCGGAATTAATAATGACTTTCCTTGTGAGTACCAAGTACAGTGAAATCTAACAGCCTTCACATGTCACTCAGTACATATCAATAATCAGTACTAAACTCCTTCTCGACGACTGAAAGGAACAGTTTATAATTAACTTTAACAATTGAAAGATAAAACTGTAGTTTCTTACCAATTTTCATCAATTTTTAAGTGGTAGGTCCTGTAATTCCAGAAAATATCTTTGGAAGACCAAATTATTGGATCAGCTTTCGAAGAATTGAAGCTGTAACATTGTATTTTGTCATTGGCAGAAACACTACAAGAAATTGGCAGCTAAAATACATCTTTTTATGGTAATTAATCAATCGACACAATACTGAATCTAACATATTTGAAGATGGATAACTTCAGATAAAAATGATCAAAGACTCTAAACCATCCAGCCATTGGAAAAATTAGCAATTATAAAGCAATTCTCATAAATTTTCATCAATTTTTAAGTAGTAACTTGCGTTTCAGCAAGATATCTTTGGACGATCTTGTTATTGGATCACCAAGGGAAAGATAAAAGCTCCAACATTGTATTTTGTCATTCTGATAGGAGCTAACACTTCCAGACACTGTGAGTTAAAAGACATTTTTAATAATAGGTATTGACATTCGTAGAAATTAATAATGATTTTTTATGCGAGTACCAAGTACAGTGAAATCCAACAGCCCCAATAATCAATAAACTCCTTCCTGCCGACTGAAAGGAACAATTTTTAGATAACTTTACATCCCAAGCCGTTAAAATATTCATTTCCAGATTCCATACATCTTGGCACAAACGATGGAAATGCACAACTTCCAGCACAATGTCCCTGGCCCGAACCAAACTCCAAACTTATCTGATACATTTCCAAGACCCGATCATTAACAGCCGTTCCTTAACGGCCCGTCTTTCGGAACATTCACAACCGTCCGGGACGCAATTAGAATGTGCACTCTGGACACGATTGTCACTTTGCAACGGTCCCATTCTCGGCTCTTAACGCCCGAAATGCAGCGAAATAAAACCGGAAAACGATAATATGTGGACGTGATTCCCGCTTCCATTTTCGTTATCGTGTTTGACCTATTGTTATTATTACCGTTATTGTCCGGATTTTTTCCGGTTATTATAACAAACTGCCCGTTAGTTCCAATTAATCCGACTTCACGTCCCTCGTTTATTTAATCATCGGGACCGGATTTCGGTGTTTTAAAAACGAGTGCACTTTTCACGGACAATATGTTTGGGGGAGGGTGCACAAAACTGTCGACCCAAATACGCCACGTTTTGATAAAGGGGATCATTAATTAAGCTTAATCTTCTTAAAGGCAATTAAATTTTTTGATAGGTTTGACCCCACCGCAAATTTACTTCCATAATTAATCATCGAGGCTTTAATTATTTTCCTTGGTGCCTCCTGAGCAAACACCGGATTAATTTTGTCGAAAAAATTGTCTCGTTTTAGATTGGGCCTTGTTTTAATCTGAAAGACATTAGGAAATTGTCCTCCCTCACAACCCGGAAGTGTATTAAACTAATTGATTTTTAAAATGAGAGTACGTCACAAATTCGGGAGCGGCAGGTTATTTATTTTACCAGTAAATTTTTCAAGATGTTTGTTAAAGTTTGTAGGATAAGATTATTGAATCACCATTCCAGAAATAAAAGTTGTAATGTTAACTTTTAACACTTTGACATCAGCCAGAAACTGGCAGTTAAAATCCATTGCTCTATTATTAGGTAAAAATATAGTTTTTAATTGGCCTTCAGCAATTTTTAATAATAACTTTCGTGTTTTTGTCGGATATATTTGGAAGATAAGAATATCTTCATTCCAAAAATAAAAGTTGTAAGTTTGACTTTATCACATAGACATTAGTTACCACTTCCAGAAACTGACAGTTAAAATCCATTGCTCAATGATAACTAATCACTTAGCATGGTACTACATAATGCACGTTTGGTGATGAATAATTTTAGATGTAAGTAATCGAAGATCATAAATCATCTCTTCATTAAAGAAAATGAACTATTATTAGCTAAAAATATAGTTTTGAATTGGTCTTCATCAATTTTTAATATTAACTTTCGTGTTTCTGCCAGATATCTTTGGAAGATAAGAATATTGAACTCTCATTCCAAAAATAAAAGCTGTAAAATTGACTTTATCACTTAGACATCAGTTATCACTTCCAGAAAGTGGCAGTTAAAATCCATTTTTCAATGGCAATTAATCACTTAGTACGGTACTGCATCTTACACGTTTGGCGTTTTGAATTGGTCTTCATCAATTTTTAATAATAACTTCCGTGTTTCTGCCGGATATCTTTGGAAGATAAGAATATTGGACCCTTATTTCAAATATAAAAGCTGTAAATTTGACTTTATCAGTTATCACTTCCAGAAACTGGCAGTAGAAATCCATTTTTCAATGGCAATTAATCACTTAGTACGGTACTGCATCTTACACGTTTGGTGATGAATAATTTTAGATGTATGTGATTGAAAATCACAAATCATCTCTCCATTAAGGAAAATGAACTATTAATAGGTAAAAATATAATTTTTAATTGGTCTTCATCAATTTTTAATAATAACTTCCGTGTTTCTGCCGGATATCTTTGGAAGATAAGAATATTGGACCCTCATTCCAAAAATAAAAGCTGTAAAATTGACTTTATCACTTAGACATCAGTTACCACTTCCAGAAACTGGCAGTTAAAATCTATTTTTTAAAGGTAATTAATCACTTAGTACGGTACTGCATCTTACACGTTTGGTGATGAATAATTTTAGATGTAAGTGATTGAAAATCACAAATCATCTCTCCATTAAGGACAATGAACTACTAATACGTAAAAATATAGATTTTAATTGGTCTTCATCAATTTTTAATAATAACTTCCGTGTTTCTGCCGGATATCTTTGGAAGATAAGAATATTGGTTCCATATTCCAAATATAAAAGCTGTAAATTTGACTTTATCAGTTATCACTTCCAGAAACTGGCAGTTGAAATCCATTTTTCAATGGCAATTAATCACTTAGTACGGTACTGCATCTTACACGTTTGGTGATGAATAATTTTAGATGTATGTGATTGAAAATCACAAATCATCTCTCCATTAAGGAAAATGAACTATTAATAGGTAAAAATATAATTTTTAATTGGTCTTCATCAATTTTTAATAATAACTTCCGTGTTTCTGCCGGATATCTTTGGAAGATAAGAATATTGGACCCTCATTCCAAAAATAAAAGCTGTAAAATTGACTTTATCACTTAGACATCAGTTACCACTTCCAGAAACTGGCAGTTAAAATCTATTTTTTAAAGGTAATTAATCACTTAGCATGGTACTGCATCCTACACGTTTGGTGATGAATAATTTTAGATGTAAGTGATTGAAAATCACAAATCATCTCTCCATTAAAGAAAATGAACTATTATTAGGTAAAAATATATTTTTTAATTTGTCTTCATCAATTTTTAATAATAACTTCCGTGTTTCTGCCGGATATCTTTGGATCTTTGGAAGATAAGAATATTGGACCCTCCTTCCAAAAAAAGCTGTAACTTTGGTTTTATCACTTAGACATCAGTTACCATTTCCAGAAACTGTCAGTTAAAATACATTTTCAATGGTAATTAATCACTTAGCATGGTACTGCATCCTACTCATTTGGTGATGAATAATTTTAGATGTAAGTGACTGAAAATCACAAATGATCTCTTCATTAAAGAACTATTATTAGGTAAAAATATAGTTTTTAAATAAATAAAGCTTTGACAATTATCACTTCCAGAAGTCAGTTGAAATTGATATTTCGATGGTAATTAATCAATCGTCACAGTGTTTTATCCCACATTTTTGTGGATGATTAATTCCAGATAAAAACGATGGAAGGTCACAAATTATCTCGCTATCCTGAATAATCATTGGATTAATTTTGTCGAAAAAATTGTCTCGTTTTAATTTGGACCGTGTCTTAATCCCAAAGGCATTACAAAATTGGCCCCCGTGGGCCGTGTATTAAACTAATTGATTTTTAAAATGTTGGTCACAATTTCGAATGCGACCGGTCACTACTTTAACAATAAATTTGTCAAGATGAACGTTAAAGTTTGTAGCCCCATTTAAAAAGTCCATAAATCCCGGACAATTTCCCAAAAACTATAATTCTTCCAGCTAAATTTGGCACCGTCCTTTTCGAGATTGAAATATTTGGGTCCGCGTTAACGGCAAAAAACACGGCCGCAAAATGTGAAGTACATGCAGTTCGGCCCCATAAAAAAAAAAATGAATAACCGGAACAACCGGAATCCGGAAAGTAATTTTATTAATAGCCGCCGCGTATCGGCGCGTTCGGAACTTAACGTACTTAACGTACGCGTCTCCTTTTGGCAATTAATCGTCCGCGTTTGGTCGAGTCTCATTAGGACGGCGATCCGGTGCATAAACACAAAACTGTGCGCATAGTTTTGTAAATACGGTTAGTTATTCCCGACAACTGGCAAACATGCCGCAAATAATTGAGTTAAATTTTGTTTAGCAGATGTAGTCGTGCTTGCTTAACTTGCAATTTTGTGTTTGCACAAGGAGAATTTTATACGAAGCGACTTTGGGTACGGCGGCGACTTGCGCTTTTGTAAAAAGTTTGCGACAAATTTCTACTTATCCTTTATTGTTGGTGCATTGAAGAAAATTAACAAGATACTCCCTTAAGGCAAAACTGTAGTTTTCCATTAGTTTTATCACTTTTTTTTTTTTGTAACGTTTTTTATAACTTTGCACAACACATGTTAGAAATTAGAAGATAATATGCATTTTTTGGTGGTAATTAATCAATCAGTGCAGTACACAGAAAAGATCTCACACTTTTGGAGATGAATAATTTTAGATATAAAAAATCGAATATCTTTGGAAGATAAGATTATTGAATCATAATTAAAAAAATAAAAATTGTATCGTTGGTTTTATTAATTTTATATCAGTTAACACTTCTAGAAATTGGCAGATAAAATGCATTTTTCGGTGGTAATTAATAAATCAGTACACTACTGAGTCCCACACTTTTGAAGATGAATAATTTTAGATAAAAAGGATCGAAGATCACAGATCATGGGCCCATTAAAGAAAATTAACTATTATTGGGTAAAATTATAATTTTTATTAGCCTTCGTTGATTTTTAATAATAACTCCCGTGTTTCTGGCGGATATCTTCTGAAGATAAGATTATTGGATCACCATTAAAAATATAAAAGTTTTATCGTTGATTTTATTACTTTTACATCAGTTAACACTTCTAGAAACTGGAAAATAAAATGCAGTTTTCGATGGTAATTAATCAATCAGCACACTACTGAGTCCCACACTTTTGAAGATGAATAATTTTAGATAAAAAGGATCGAAGATCACAGATCATGGGACCATTAAAGAAAATTAACTATTACTGGGCAAAATTATAATTTTTATTAGTCTTTGTTGATTTTTAATAATAACTCCCGTGTTTCTGGTGGATATCTTCTGAAGATAAGATTATTGGATCACCATTAAAAAAATGAAAGTTGTATCGTTGATTTTATTACATTTAAACCAGTTAACACTTCCAGAAATTGACAGATAAAAAGCATTTTCGGATGGTAATTAATCAGTTAGTACAGTACTAAATCTCACACTTTTGGAGATGAATAATTTTAGATAAAAAAGATTGAAGATCACAGATCATGAGTTCATTAAAGAAAATTAACTATTATTGGGCAAAATTATAGTTTTTATTAGTCTTCGTTGATTTTTAATAATAACTCCCGTGTTTCTGGCAGATATCTTCTAAAGATAAGATTATTGGATCACCATTAAAAAAATGAAAGTTGTATCGTTGATTTTATTACTTTTACACCAGTTAACACTTCCAGAAATTGACAGGTAAAATGCATTTTTCGATGGTAATTAATCAGTCAGTACAGTACTGAGTCTCACACTTTTGGAGATGGATAATTTTAGATAAAAAGGATCGAAGATCACAGATCATGGGCCTATTAAAGAAAATTCACTATTATTGGGCAAGATTATAGTTTTTATTAGTCTTCATTGATTTTTAATAATAACTTCCGTGTTTCTGGCGGATATCTTCTGATGATAAGATTATTGGATCACCATTAAAAAAATGAAAGTTGTATCGTTGATTTTATTACTTTTACACCAGTTAACACTTCCAGAAATTGACAGATAAAATGCATTTTTCGATGGTAATTAATCAGTCAGTACAGTACTGAGTCTCACACTTTTGGAGATGGATAATTTTAGATAAAAAGGATCGAAGATCACAGATCATGGGCCTATTAAAGAAAATTAACTATTATTGGGCAAGATTATAGTTTTTATTAGTCTTCATTGATTTTTAATAATAACTCCCGTGTTTCTGGCGGATATCTTCTGAAGATAAGATTATTGGATCACCATTAAAAATATAAAAGTTTTATCGTTGATTGTATTACTTTTACATCAGTTAATACTTCTAGAAATTGATAGATAAAATGCATTTTTCGATGTTAATTAATCAATCAATACAGTACTGAGACCCACACTTTTGGAGATGTATAATTTTAGTTAAAAAAGATCGCAGATCACGGATCACAGGTTCATTAAAGGAATTAACTATTATTGGTTAAAATTTTAGTTTTCATTAATTTTTAATAATAACTCCCGTGTTTCTGGCGGATATCTTCTAAAGATAAGATTATTGGATCACCATTAAAAAAATGAAAGTTGTATCGTTGATTTTATTACTTTTACACCAGTTAACATTTCCAGAAATTGACAGATAAAATGCATTTTTCGATGGTAATTAATCAATCAGTACAGTACTGAGTCCCACACTTTTGTAGATGAATAATTTTAGATAAAAAGGATCGAAGATCACAGATCATGGGCCCATTAAAGAAAATTAACTATTATTGGGCAAAATTATAATTTTTATTAGGCTTCGTTGATTTTTAATAATAACTCCCGTGTTTCTGACGGATATCTTCTGAAGCTAAAATTATTGGATCACCATTAAAAAAATAAAAGTTGCATCGTTGATTTTATTACTTTTACACCAGTTAACACTTCCAGAAATTGGCAGATAAAATGCATTTTTCGATGGTAATTAATCAATCAGTACAGTACTGAGTCCCACACTTTTGTAGATGAATAATTTTAGATAAAAAGGATCGAAGATCACAGATCATGGGCCCATTAAAGAAAATTAACTATTATTGGGCAAAATTATAATTTTTATTAGGCTTCGTTGATTTTTAATAATAACTCCCGTGTTTCTGACGGATATCTTCTGAAGCTAAAATTATTGGATCACCATTAAAAAAATAAAAGTTGCATCGTTGATTTTATTACTTTTACATCAGTTAACACTTTTGGAAATTGGCAGATAAAATGCACTTTTCAATGGTAATTAATCAATCACTACAGTACTGAGTCCCACACTTTTGGAGATGGATAATTTTTGATAAAAAAGATCGAAGATCACAGATCATGGACCCATTAAAGAAAATTAACTATTGTTGGCCAAGATTATAGTTTTTATTAGTCTTTATTGATTTTTAATAATAACTTTCGTGTTTCTGGCGGTTATCTTCTGATGATAAGATTATTGGATCACCATTAAAAAAATAAAAGTTGTATCGTTGATTTTATCACTTTTACATCAGTTAACACTTTTGGAAATTGGCAGATAAAATGCATTTTTCGATGGTAATTAATCAATCAGTACAGTACTGAGTCCCACACTTTTGTAGATGAATAATTTTAGATAAAAAGATCGAAGATCACAGATCATTGGCCTATTAAAGAAAATTAACTATTATTGGGCAAAATTGTAGTTTTTATTAGTCTTTATTGATTTTTAATAATAGCTCCCGTGTTTTTGGATAAAAACGATTGCAGATCATATATTATGGGTCCATTAAAGAACATTAACATTGCTGCTAATATATATGTAATTCCTGCTACTTTAAGCTGACTTTTGAACACTAAGCAAATTTATTTAAATTGCTGCATTTGAATTTACCATTTTTAAGCCAAAAATAAAATATAAAGTAGAAAAAAATAAATATAAAGTGTTAAATAATGAATCATTTAGATAATCAATAGCCAATTTTATTAATGAACAGACCATAAAACCGAATTAATTAATTTAAATTGAACAACTAATTAGAATTGGTGTTTTGATGAGGGAAGCTAAAAATTCACGCCAATAACCTTTGGTAGTTTTTAATTATGCATCCAACCAATTAACCGGACTAATGATTCATTGAAATTACTTGCAATTCACGGATACGCAAATAAGATTAATCAGGGCCCTTTCAACTAGAAAAATACGATCCGATCATTAATTCTGTTTGTCTCCATAACAAGAAAAACGTCGGTAAGATTTCGTAGGATATTTGTATTGTGCCGAACCTATTTGGAAAACCGGCGGAAGGAATCAGGTCATATTGACATAACCGTGATTATTCCGTCGGGCTGCAAAAAAATTTGCATTCAAACGAACAAACAGCGAAAAGAAGTCTCATCACCGGGACAGGAAAATTGCCAATTCTCATTCCCAATCAGGGAGTCGATAATTAGTTTCGGGTCCCCCATCTCGGCCATTTGATATTCGCAACCGTGCGTTAGTTCCGGAATCGAATATTTTTCCACCCGGATTGCCGCCGTCCATCTCATCATCGACTTCAATCCGGTACGGTAATTGCCGATGTTTCGTTCATGAATGGAACACGATTAACGGGTGCAAAGGGAACAAAGACGGTTCCGGGCACCGGCGTCTCGAAATCCACGGTCGCACCCTTAAGTTTCGGATCTTCGTCGGACCCGACGAGACCAATTAGTCGCGTCAAACATCCGATCCGCGGCGTGCATCGTTAACGGCGTGCCCGGACCCCGTTCCGGTTGCACGTCGCACGAAACCGCGGAGGTGCGTGCTAATTAGGCAGGCCGCAATAGATTTCGGCTTTTGCCGAACTGAAAGGATATTAAAGGCCGTAAATAACGTGCCGCGCCCGAAATTAAAAGATATCGCCGCATTAAAACGATATCGCGATACTGTGCCACAATTTCGGAACTACTTCCCCCGCTCTTTTTGTGTGCGCCGATGATTTGTGACCTTCGATCGTTTTTATCGGGGATTATCCGCGTTCAAATGCGTGGGGGTTCAATACTGTGCCCATTGATTGATGGATTTTAACTGCCAGTTTTTAGTTGTGTTAATTGGTGTCAAACTTATAAATTACAAAGTCTTTTAAATGGTTATCTAGAAATACATCTTACACAACATTTACACATAAAAACATAAAAATGATTTTATTGAAAATAGAGAGAAGAAATTAATACAGGAATCTGTATTATGATGTTTATACTATTGTCCCAGAGATGGCAGTACGAATTTTATTCGTTTTTTCAATATTTGAATATATTTAGACATCTTGAATGGTACATTGTATGTACCTCATCTACTATACAGGGTGATTCACCTAACTTATTCATTAGAAGTTTATGAAGAATTGAAAGTGGTAATACCTAAAAATTTTTATATCAGTTGTAAATTAACTATCTTACTAATTTCTGAAAAAAAATCATTTCCGGTTTCACCGGTAGTGACGTCAACTTTGTTTTATTCAATGAAACACCCTGTATATTTTGGCATTTTAAAAATTGCAAATAAATTGACTATACCATATCCCATACTTAAATCCAATAGTTTTTGAGTTATTAATTTTTTCCTAAAAATTTGGACAAATTGATAGTCAAATTAAAATGTCTAGGAAAACTCCAATTTTGGTACTGGAAAGTATATTTTTAGAATATATGTTAATCATGGCCCATTCCAAAAAAAGCCATTATTTGTACTTCCAAATTTTATACAGAGTGTTTGTTATTCAGCATCAAAATTGGTGGGTTTTCAAATATTTCGGTTAGACTATTAATCAGTAAAAATTTTTTAAACAAAAAAAAACTACTATACCATATCCCATACTTAAATCCAATAGTTTTTGAGTTATTAATTTTTTCCTAAAAATTTTGACAAATTGATAGTCAAATTAAAATGTCTAGGAAAACTCCAATTTTGGTACTGGAAAGTATATTTTTAGAATATATGTTAATCATGGCCCACTCTATAAAAAGCCATTATTTGTACTTCCAAATTTTATACAGAGTGTTTGTTATTCAGCATCAAAATTGGTGGGTTTTCAAATATTTCGGTTAGACTATTAATCAGTAAAAATTTTTTAAACAAAAAAAAAACTACTATACCATATCCCATACTTAAATCCAATAGTTTTTGAGTTATTAATTTTTTCCTAAAAATTTTGACAAATTGATAGTCAAATTAAAATGTCTAGGAAAACTCCAATTTTGGTACTGGAAAGTATATTTTTAGAATATATGTTAATCATGGCCCACTCTATAAAAAGCCATTATTTGTACTTCCAAATTTTATACAGAGTGTTTGTTATTCAGCATCAAAATTGGTGGGTTTTCAAATATTTCAGTTAGACTATTAATCAGTAAAAAATTTTTAAACAAAAAAAAAACTACTATACCATATCCCATACTTAAATCCAATAGTGTTTGAGTTATTAATTTTTTCCTAAAAATTTTGACAAATTGATAGTCAAATTAAAATGTCTAGGAAAACTCCAATTTTGGTACTGGAAAGTATATTTTTAGAATATATGTTAATCATGGCCAATTCTATAAAAAGCCATTATTTGTACTTCCAAATTTTATACAGAGTGTTTGTTATTCAGCATCAAAATTGGTGGGTTTTCAAATATTTCAGTTAGACTATTAATCAGTAAAAAATTTTTAAACAAAAAAAAAAAACTACTATACCATATCCCATACTTAAATCCAATAGTTTTTGAGTTATTAATTTTTTCCTAAAAATTTTGACAAATTGATAGTCAAATTAAAATGTCTAGGAAAACTCCAATTTTGGTACTGGAAAGTATATTTTTAGAATATATGTTAATCATGGCCCATTCTATAAAAAGCCATTATTTGTACTTCCAAATTTTATACAGAGTGTTTGTTATTCAGCATCAAAATTGGTGGGTTTTCAAATATTTCAGTTAGACTATTAATCAGTAAAAAATTTTTAAACAAAAAAAAAAACTACTATACCATATCCCATACTTAAATCCAATAGTTTTTGAGTTATTAATTTTTTCCTAAAAATTTTGACAAATTGATAGTCAAATTAAAATGTCTAGGAAAACTCCAATTTTGGTACTGGAAAGTATATTTTTAGAATATATGTTAATCATGGCCCACTCTATAAAAAGCCATTATTTGTACTTCCAAATTTTATACAGAGTGTTTGTTATTCAGCATCAAAATTGGTGGGTTTTCAAATATTTCAGTTAGACTATTAATCAGTAAAAAATTTTTAAACAAAAAAAAAACTACTATACCATATCCCATACTTAAATCCAATAGTTTTTGAGTTATTAATTTTTTCCTAAAAATTTTGACAAATTGATAGTCAAATTAAAATGTCTAGGAAAACTCCAATTTTGGTACTGGAAAGTATATTTTTAGAATATATGTTAATCATGGCCCACTCTATAAAAAGCCATTATTTGTACTTCCAAATTTTATACAGAGTGTTTGTTATTCAGCATCAAAATTGGTGGGTTTTCAAATATTTCAGTTAGACTATTAATCAGTAAAAAATTTTTAAACAAAAAAAAAAACTACTATACCATATCCCATACTTAAATCCAATAGTTTTTGAGTTATTAATTTTTTCCTAAAAATTTTGACAAATTGATAGTCAAATTAAAATGTCTAGGAAAACTCCAATTTTGGTACTGGAAAGTATATTTTTAGAATATATGTTAATCATGGCCCACTCTATAAAAAGCCATTATTTGTACTTCCAAATTTTATACAGAGTGTTTGTTATTCAGCATCAAAATTGGTGGGTTTTCAAATATTTCAGTTAGACTATTAATCAGTAAAAAATTTTTAAACAAAAAAAAAAACTACTATACCATATCCCATACTTAAATCCAATAGTTTTTGAGTTATTAATTTTTTCCTAAAAATTTTGACAAATTGATAGTCAAATTAAAATGTCTAGGAAAACTCCAATTTTGGTACTGGAAAGTATATTTTTAGAATATATGTTAATCATGGCCCACTCTATAAAAAGCCATTATTTGTACTTCCAAATTTTATACAGAGTGTTTGTTATTCAGCATCAAAATTGGTGGGTTTTCAAATATTTCAGTTAGACTATTAATCAGTAAAAAATTTTTAAACAAAAAAAAAAACTACTATACCATATCCCATACTTAAATCCAATAGTTTTTGAGTTATTAATTTTTTCCTAAAAATTTTGACAAATTGATAGTCAAATTAAAATGTCTAGGAAAACTCCAATTTTGGTACTGGAAAGTATATTTTTAGAATATATGTTAATCATGGCCCATTCTATAAAAAGCCATTATTTGTACTTCCAAATTTTATACAGAGTGTTTGTTATTCAGCATCAAAATTGGTGGGTTTTCAAATATTTCAGTTAGACTATTAATCAGTAAAAAATTTTTAAACAAAAAAAAAAACTACTATACCATATCCCATACTTAAATCCAATAGTTTTTGAGTTATTAATTTTTTCCTAAAAATTTTGACAAATTGATAGTCAAATTAAAATGTCTAGGAAAACTCCAATTTTGGTACTGGAAAGTATATTTTTAGAATATATGTTAATCATGGCCCACTCTATAAAAAGCCATTATTTGTACTTCCAAATTTTATACAGAGTGTTTGTTATTCAGCATCAAAATTGGTGGGTTTTCAAATATTTCAGTTAGACTATTAATCAGTAAAAAATTTTTAAACAAAAAAAAAAACTACTATACCATATCCCATACTTAAATCCAATAGTTTTTGAGTTATTAATTTTTTCCTAAAAATTTTGACAAATTGATAGTCAAATTAAAATGTCTAGGAAAACTCCAATTTTGGTACTGGAAAGTATATTTTTAGAATATATGTTAATCATGGCCCACTCTATAAAAAGCCATTATTTGTACTTCCAAATTTTATACAGAGTGTTTGTTATTCAGCATCAAAATTGGTGGGTTTTCAAATATTTCGGTTAGACTATTAATCAGTAAAAATTTTTTAAACAAAAAAAAAACTACTATACCATATCCCATACTTAAATCCAATAGTTTTTGAGTTATTAATTTTTTCCTAAAAATTTTGACAAATTGATAGTCAAATTAAAATGTCTAGGAAAACTCCAATTTTGGTACTGGAAAGTATATTTTTAGAATATATGTTAATCATGGCCCACTCTATAAAAAGCCATTATTTGTACTTCCAAATTTTATACAGAGTGTTTGTTATTCAGCATCAAAATTGGTGGGTTTTCAAATATTTCAGTTAGACTATTAATCAGTAAAAAATTTTTAAACAAAAAAAAAACTACTATACCATATCCCATACTTAAATCCAATAGTGTTTGAGTTATTAATTTTTTCCTAAAAATTTTGACAAATTGATAGTCAAATTAAAATGTCTAGGAAAACTCCAATTTTGGTACTGGAAAGTATATTTTTAGAATATATGTTAATCATGGCCAATTCTATAAAAAGCCATTATTTGTACTTCCAAATTTTATACAGAGTGTTTGTTATTCAGCATCAAAATTGGTGGGTTTTCAAATATTTCAGTTAGACTATTAATCAGTAAAAAATTTTTAAACAAAAAAAAAAACTACTATACCATATCCCATACTTAAATCCAATAGTTTTTGAGTTATTAATTTTTTCCTAAAAATTTTGACAAATTGATAGTCAAATTAAAATGTCTAGGAAAACTCCAATTTTGGTACTGGAAAGTATATTTTTAGAATATATGTTAATCATGGCCCACTCTATAAAAAGCCATTATTTGTACTTCCAAATTTTATACAGAGTGTTTGTTATTCAGCATCAAAATTGGTGGGTTTTCAAATATTTCAGTTAGACTATTAATCAGTAAAAAATTTTTAAACAAAAAAAAAAACTACTATACCATATCCCATACTTAAATCCAATAGTTTTTGAGTTATTAATTTTTTCCTAAAAATTTTGACAAATTGATAGTCAAATTAAAATGTCTAGGAAAACTCCAATTTTGGTACTGGAAAGTATATTTTTAGAATATATGTTAATCATGGCCCACTCTATAAAAAGCCATTATTTGTACTTCCAAATTTTATACAGAGTGTTTGTTATTCAGCATCAAAATTGGTGGGTTTTCAAATATTTCAGTTAGACTATTAATCAGTAAAAAATTTTTAAACAAAAAAAAAAACTACTATACCATATCCCATACTTAAATCCAATAGTTTTTGAGTTATTAATTTTTTCCTAAAAATTTTGACAAATTGATAGTCAAATTAAAATGTCTAGGAAAACTCCAATTTTGGTACTGGAAAGTATATTTTTAGAATATATGTTAATCATGGCCCACTCTATAAAAAGCCATTATTTGTACTTCCAAATTTTATACAGAGTGTTTGTTATTCAGCATCAAAATTGGTGGGTTTTCAAATATTTCAGTTAGACTATTAATCAGTAAAAAATTTTTAAACAAAAAAAAAAACTACTATACCATATCCCATACTTAAATCCAATAGTTTTTGAGTTATTAATTTTTTCCTAAAAATTTTGACAAATTGATAGTCAAATTAAAATGTCTAGGAAAACTCCAATTTTGGTACTGGAAAGTATATTTTTAGAATATATGTTAATCATGGCCCATTCTATAAAAAGCCATTATTTGTACTTCCAAATTTTATACAGAGTGTTTGTTATTCAGCATCAAAATTGGTGGGTTTTCAAATATTTCAGTTAGACTATTAATCAGTAAAAAATTTTTAAACAAAAAAAAAAACTACTATACCATATCCCATACTTAAATCCAATAGTTTTTGAGTTATTAATTTTTTCCTAAAAATTTTGACAAATTGATAGTCAAATTAAAATGTCTAGGAAAACTCCAATTTTGGTACTGGAAAGTATATTTTTAGAATATATGTTAATCATGGCCCACTCTATAAAAAGCCATTATTTGTACTTCCAAATTTTATACAGAGTGTTTGTTATTCAGCATCAAAATTGGTGGGTTTTCAAATATTTCAGTTAGACTATTAATCAGTAAAAAATTTTTAAACAAAAAAAAAAACTACTATACCATATCCCATACTTAAATCCAATAGTTTTTGAGTTATTAATTTTTTCCTAAAAATTTTGACAAATTGATAGTCAAATTAAAATGTCTAGGAAAACTCCAATTTTGGTACTGGAAAGTATATTTTTAGAATATATGTTAATCATGGCCCACTCTATAAAAAGCCATTATTTGTACTTCCAAATTTTATACAGAGTGTTTGTTATTCAGCATCAAAATTGGTGGGTTTTCAAATATTTTAGTTAACTATTAATCAGTCAAAATTTTTGAAACAAAAAAACTACTATACCATATCCTATACCTAAATCCAATAGTTTTTGAGTTATTAATTTTTTCCTAAAAATTTTGACAAATTGATAGTGAAATTAAAATGTCTAGGAATACTCCAATTTTGGTAATGGAAAGCCTATTTTTAGAATATATGTTAATCAAAGCTCATTCTATTAAGGAGCCATTATTTGTACTTCCAAATTTTATACAGGGTGTTTTTTTTTCGGTATCAAAATTGGTGGGTTTTCAAATATTTTAGTTAGACTATTAATCAGTCAAAATTTTTTAAACAAAAAACCTACTATACCATATCCTATACCTAAATCCAATAGTTTTTGAATTATAATTTTTTTCTTAAAAATTTTGACAAATTGATAGTCAAATTAAAATGTCTCTGAAACCTCCAATTTTGGTACTGGAAAGTCTATTTTTAGAATATATGTTAATCATGGCCCATTCTATGAAGAGTCATTATTTGTATTTCCAAATTTTATATAGGGTGTTTATATGGGTTTTCAAAAATTTTAGTTAGACCATCAATCATCCAAAATTTTTGAAACAAAAATAAATAACTTAAAAACTATTGGGTCAGACTTTACAGTCATTTTAGTTAGACTATTAATTTAAATTGATTTGAATAAGCCTGATATATTGTTTTTAATGTTACTAATTTACTGTTAATTGTTTCAGGTATGGCAAATTCTGTTTTAATGGTAAATATTAAATTTAATTAATTAGAGAAATTTTCCGCATATTCATAGTAAGTTTATTCATATTGGGGGTATACTTTGAACAATGTAGATTATAAAGTGTAGGTTGGTGTACTGGCTACATAGTTTAATGAGGATGTGTTAACAACAATTTTATAGTATGTACATGATGTTTCTAATGGATAGGATTCTAGTTTTAATGATTGTTTCCAAACCAGGGACCCACCACGAAAACAAGGGATGTTTATCACCTGTGACTAAACTTTCTTTTTAAAACAATCTGGAAACTTAGACTTAATATTTTGTTTGATAACTTTTGAGGAGAATCTAAGATAACTTATTCATTAGAAGTTTATGGAGGACGGAAATGTTAATTTTTTGTTAATATGTACTTTACGTATAGAACATACTTTTACCAATCAAAAGTTGTTTTAATATTCAATTTCATTATGATAAAACATACATGAAAATAATAAAGTAGTTGATGTTTTGAGATTCACAAAATTAAACGTAAATAACGAACACCCTGTATAAAATTTGTTAGTACTAATAACGGTTCCTTATAGAATGATTATTGGTTAACCTGTATGCCAAAAATGTACTTCATAACATCGAAATTGAAGGCTTTACAGACGTTTTAGTTAGACCACCAATCTGTCAGATATTTCTTATTGAGTCATTTAATTCTGAAGAACCAAAACCGAGTTTAATCCTTTTTTTAGTACCAAAAACACAGAATTATATTATCGAGTGAAGTCACGTCATTTTGAATTTAAACCTGCGAAACATAAATTACTTTCCCCCGTACCTAACATAATATCTTATATTGAAATATTTTCTGAGTTGCACAGCCACAAAAACAATATTTGGAATCCAATAAAGGCACAAACATGCTAAGTTTAAAATATCACATACAATACATAAACTGCGGGCATTATTAATGTTTGTGCTTACATTTTTCCGTTGTAGATTGTATCTTTAATATGGTCCCGGGATCCTCATTAGCATATTTTTCACAATATCCCCCCAAAAATATGTGTGTAACAAAGTCGCAGTGTGCCACGAGATTTATTATTACATGATTTTATCATTTTATGGAAACCATATTGAATTTGGTTAACCGTTATTAATTTTATTTAAGTCTGGATTGTTGTTTCTGCGTTCATTAAAATTCCGGTTCTTTAAAAATACACAAGGCACATTTTATGTTTTTATTAAAGTCAACATTGAAATTGAAAAATAAAATATTCTTTGAATATTGACTTTTTATTTCAGTTATTCAGCAATGCACATTTCAATATGTTTACAGAAACCGATAAATGTATTATTGGCATAGCACAGACCGAATTTAATATCACAAAATATAAAGCATCATTAATATCCTTAATGTTTATGCTTGGAATTCATTTCATAAATATAATCTTGAAACCTTCATTAGCATAACAGATTCAGTTGTCCACAAGATTGATTGTAACGTTATTAAATCATTGTAGTTCATAAACCGCCACCACCAAATTAATTTTATTTAAATTAATACCATGTCAAGTCACTTACTTTTTTGTCATGGCATAAAAATAAAATTAAGTAAGGTCTGGCCTTTTTTATTTGCAGTCATTTTTTATTCGGACGCAATTCGTCAAAATGGCAGAAGTTTTTCTTTTTACGAACTTTTTATTAGTTCAATTAAGTTCCTCTCAATAAATACTCTGTTTAAGTTCTATATTAAATCCTTATATTTAAATGCAAAAAATAAAATTAAATACATGTTAATGTTGATATTTGATTGAATTAATTATTAACTAAATTAGGTAAATGGCCACAGGATTAGACAATGCTAATAAATTTATGTTATCATTTACTTGTGCGATTTATGGAATATTTTGTGTGATGTTTGATTACTATTTATTGTGTGATTGAATTTAAATAGTATTGTCACATAAACTTGTCAACTACTAGAATGTTTATTACTTGATAAAATTCATTTATAATCAATTCAGATAAATGGCCACAGTTTTTAACAATACTAATAAATTTATATAATAATTTACTTGTATGATTTTTTGGAACATTAGTGTCACATAAACTTGTCAGCTGATTTTGTGTGTTATTTGATCACTATTTATTGTGTGATTGGATTTGAAAAGTATTGTCACATAAACTTGTCAACTACTACAATGTTGATTACTTGATAAAATTCATTTATAATAAATTTAGATAAAAGGCCACAGTTTTTGACAATGCTAATAAATTTATATAATCATTTACTTATATGATTTTGTGAAACATTAGTGTCACATAAACTTGTCAGCTGATTTTGTGTGTTATTTGAGCACTATTTATTGTGTGATTGGATTTGAAAAGTATTGTCACATAAACTTGTCAACTACTAGAATGTTTATTACTTGATAAAATTCATTTATAATCAATTCAGATAAATGGCCACAGTTTTTAACAATACTAATAAATTTATATAATAATTTACTTGTATGATTTTTTGGAACATTAGTGTCACATAAACTTGTCAGCTGATTTTGTGTGTTATTTGATCACTATTTATTGTGTGATTGGATTTGAAAAGTATTGTCACATAAACTTGTCAACTGCTACAATGTTGATTACTTGATAAAATTCATTTATAATAAATTTAGATAAAAGGCCACAGTTTTTGACAATGCTAATAAATTTATATAATCATTTACTTATATGATTTTGTGAAACATTAGTGTCACATAAACTTGTCAGCTGATTTTATGTGTTATTTGATCACTATTTATTGTGTGATTGGATTTGAAAAGTATTGTCACATAAACTTGTCAACTACTAGAATGTTGATTACTTGATAAAATTCATTTATAATCAATTCAGATAAATGGCCACAGTTTTTAACAATACTAATAAATTTATATAATCATTTACTTGTATGATTTTTTGGAACATTAGTGTCACATAAACTTGTCAGCTGATTTTGTGTGTTGTTTGATTAATATTTATTGTGTGATTGGATTTGAAAAGTATTGTCACATAAACTTGTCAACTACTAGAAGGTGGATTACTTGATAAAATACATTTATAATCAATTTAGATAAAAGGCCACAGTTTTTGACAATGCTAATAAATTTATATAATCATTTACTTATATGATTTTGTGAAACATTAGTGTCACATAAACTTGTCAGCTGATTTTGTGTGTTATTGGATTACTATTTATTGTGTGATTTGATTCGAATAGCATTGTCACATAAACTTATCAACTACTAGAATGTTGATTACTTGATAAAATACATTTATAATCAATTTAGATAAAAGGCCACAGTTCTTGACAATGCTAATAAATTTATATAATCATTTACTTGTATGATTCTTTGGAACATTAGTGTCACATAAACTTGTCAGCTGATTTTGTGTGTTATTTGATTACTATTTATTGTGTGATTTGATTTGAATAGCATTATCACATAAACTTGTCAACTGATTTTGTGTGTTGTTTGATTACTATTTGTTGTGTGATTGGATTTAAATAGTATTGTCACATAAACTTGTCAACTACTAGAATGTTGATTACTTGATAAAATTCATTTATAATCAATTTAGATAAAAGGCCACAGTTTTTAACAATACTAATAAATTTATATAATCATTTACTCGTATGATTTTTTAGAACATTAGTGTCACATAAACTTGTCAGCTGATTTTGTGTGTTATTTGATAACTATTTATTGTGTGATTTGATTTGAATAGCATTGTCACATAAACTTATCAACTATTAGAATGTTGATTATTTGATAAAATTCATTTTTAATCAATTTAGATAAAAGGCCACAGTTTTTGACAATGTTAATAAATATATATATATATATATATATATATATATAATCATTTACTTGTATGATTCTTTGGAACATTAGTGTCACATAAACTTGTCAGCTGATTTTGTGTGTTATTTGATTATTATTTATTGTGTGATTTGATTTGAATAGCATTGTCACATGAACTTGTCAATTACTAGAATGTTGATTACTTGGTAAAATTCATGTATAGTCAATTTAGATAAATGACCACAGTTTTAAACAATGTTAATAAATTTATATTATCTTATTATAAACTTTTCAATTACCGGAATGCTGATTATTTGATTGAATTCATCTTTAACTAATTTAGATAAAGTTATATTAATATAATATTTTGGAACATTAATGTCACATAAACTTGAACGAAATTTGTCATAATGGCGAAGTAAGTTTTTCTTTTAATGAACTTTTTATTAGTACAATTAAGTGCTTATAAATAAATTGAAGTACACTAGTTTGTGTTCAAAATTAAATTCTCACATTTAAGTGCATAAAATAAAATAAATTACCTCTAAACATTATGCTTTATTACGGTTACGGTGACTTGGTTATGTTTATTAGGATTTATTATGATCGTCGGATGAATAATTTCATTTAAAATTTGTTTGACTAAACAAACCATAAAACAAATAAGGTAAAGAGATAAAGAATATAAAATTTAAAGTTTATTAACTCAAAGCTTTATTAGTGTTTACTCTACTTGTACAATTTCTTTTAAATAATCCTGGTCTGGAGTCAAGGAGCGAACTTAACGTTAATAAATTTAATTGCGAATCCAATAAAGTAATGTAAAGTAAAAAACAAAGTGAATTTATTAAATATTAACTTTGGCCTTTATTAATTTTTATGCTTGTATTTTTATGTTTAGTTCTGAAAGCTTCATTAGCATACCACTCCAAAAAATTTCATCAAACGTGTAACAGACTCGGCCATTACGAAATTTATTAAATCAACGTACATAAACTTCGAATTTAATACGGCGTTATTAATTTTATTTAAATCAGTACATTGTCTGTGCGGCGAAACGAAAACAAAAAAGCACCCCCTCGTCCCGTGCTCGTCATAATTTCAAAGCTTGTTTTCATTCGATTTTGCGGGTTTTAAATTATAAACTTTTAAATTGAATCGTCAGGTTGAGGAGTCGAAGCAGGAAGGGAAGACACTAATTCATCAGGAGTTATTAAAACCGCCGACCTCTGAAATATTATAAAGTCGAATTATGGGTGGGAGAAAATAAAAAAAAACACTGTTTCTATCAGTAGCTTAAAGCCAAATCTGATTACGTTCAATTTTATAATCGGCGGCCTCCTAAAAATTAATATATAAAATTAAAAATTCACAACCTCGCAAATCCGGCGCAATCTGCTCAAAGGAGTTGAATTCATTTTTGTCGGGGGTGGTTTTACGTCCGGAATTGCGGTGCAGCGGTTTTTTTCTATGCCCATCTAGATACGAGAGATAAAATGAATTATTTACTTCGAGAAACATAAACAAAGAGTTCTTTGTTCACTACGACGTCGGTAAATCAAAGTTGGTCCTGGTATTGATTTACGATAAATAGATAAATAAACTTATAGTCAATTTTAATAAATTTATATTACTATTTCTTTGTGTGTTTACATTGAAATATAATTGACACATAAACTTGTCAACTGATATAAATTTAGATAAATCAGCACAATTTTAAACAATATAATAAATATATATTACTCTTTACTTATGTGACTATAATGTAGATTATTTGATTGAATGAATTTAGATAAATCATCACAGTTATATAAAATTTAATAAATTTAAATTGTCTTTCACCTGTGGTATGAATTGGAACATTACTGCCATATAAATTTATTTAATATTGACCATTTGATTAAATATTTTTTTAAATTAATTTAGATAAATAAACTTAGTTTTAGTAACTTTTAATAAATTTATATTATTCTTTAATTGTATGATTATATTGAACCATTATTGTCACATAAACTTGTCAGTCCATATAATGTAGATCATTTGACTGAATAACTTAATAAATTTATATCATCATTTATTTGTGTGTATTAATTTCACTAAATAAATTTTTAATTAATTTAAATAAATAAACGTAGTTTTAGTCAGTTTTAATAAATTTATGTTATTGTTTGTTTGTGTGATTTTCACTAAAATGAATTGTCACATAAACTTGTCAATCTATATAATATTGATTGAATAAATTTAGATAGATCAGCACATTTATAGACAATTTAGTAAATTTATATTGTCATTTACTTGTGAATATAAGTTAGAGCATTACTGTCATATAAATTTATTTAATATTAACAATTTGATTAAATATTTTTTAAGTAATTTTGTCAAATAAAGATAATTTTAGTAAGTTTTATTAAATTTATATTTTTCTTTACTTGTGTGATTATATTGAACCATTATTGTCACATAAACTTGTTAATTCATATAATGTAGATCATTTGACTGAATAACTTAATAAATTTATATCATCATTTATTTGTGTGTATTAATTTCACTAAATAAATTTTTAATTAATTTAAATAAATAATCGTAGTTTTAGTCAGTTTTAATAAATTTATGTTATTGTTTGTTTGTGTGATTTTCAGTAAAATGAATTGTCACATAAACTTGTCAATTTATATAATATAGATTATTTGATTGAATAAATTTAGATAGATCAGCACATTTATAGACAATTTATATTGTCATTTACTTGTGAATATCAGTTGGAGCATAATTGTCATACAAATTTATTTAATATTAACAATTTGATTAAATATTTTTTAAGTAATTTAGACAAATAAAGATAATTTTAGAAAGATTTATTAAATTTATATTTTTCTTTACTTGTGTGATTATATTGAATCATTATTGTCACATAAACTTGTTAGTTCATATAATGTAGATCATTTGACTGAATAACTTAATTAATTTATATTTTCATTTACTTGTGTGTATTAATTTAACTAAATAAATTTTTAATTAATTTAAATAAATAAACCTATTTTTAGTTCTAATAAATTTATATTCTTGTTTGTTTGTGATTTTTAATAAAATGAATATCATTGTCACATAAACTTGTCAGTTTATGTAATATAATGTATTATATAGTATAAATCAACACAATAATAGATAATTTAATAAATTTAAATTGTCATTTACATGTGGATATCAGTTAGACCATTACCCCCATATAAACTTATATAAAATTGATTAAATAAATTTATAATTAAGTTAGATAAATAAACATAGTTTTAATCAATTTTAATAAATTTCTAATATTTACTTATGAGAGTTTTAATAAATTTATATTACTCTTTAATTGTTTGATTAAATTGAACCTTTATTGTCACATAAATTTGTCAGTTCGTATAATGTAGGTCATTAGATTGAATAAGTTAATAAATTTATATTATTACAATTTGTCACAATAAATAAACATAGTTTTACTCAGTTTTAATAAATTTATTGTTTGCTCATTTTAAATAAAATGAACATCATTGTCACATAAACTTGTCAATTTATATAATATAGATTATTTGATTGAATGAATTTGATTAAATCAGCACAGTTATAGACAATTTAATAAATTTATGTCTTTCACCTGTGGTATGAATTACTGCCATATAAATTTATTTAATATTGACAATTTGATTAAATATTTTTTTAATTAATTTAGATAAATAAATCTAGTTATAATGAGTTTTAATAAATTTATATTACTCTTTACTTCTGTGATTATATTAAACCATTATTGTCATATAAACTTGTCAGTACATATAATGTAGATCATTTGATTGAATAATTCAATAAATTTATATTATCATTTACTTATTTTATAATTTAATTTAGAATTTAGATAAATCAGCACAGTTATAGGCAATTTAATAAATTTACATTGTCATTTACTTGTGTGTATCAGTTGGATCATTACTGTCATATAAATTTATTTAATATTAATAATTTGACTAAATATTTTTTTAATTAACTTTATTTGCGTTATTATATTGAACCATTATTGTCATATAAACTTGTCTGTTCATATAATGTAGATCATTTAATTGAATAACTTAATAAATTTATATTATCATTTACTTGTGTGTATCAATTTAACAAAATAATTTTTTAACTAATTTAAATAATTTAATTTAATTATCCACAATTAACTCATAAATTCATGTGATTATAATCTTCCAATAAGTAAATAGTAATATAAACTTATTAAAATCGACTCAAAATTATTTATTTACCTAAATTGATTGAGTTTATGAGATTAGTTACAGAACATTCACACAAATAAATAGAAATACAAATTTATTAAAATAACAAACGACTAATATAACGGTAATTTTTTCAAATTAATTGTATTAAAAAATAGAGTATATGTTGATGTAACAAATTGATATGTAAAATTAAAAGATAGCAATATCTACGTGAAATTATCTATGTAATTATAAATCCATTTGATCATATTAATCATAATTACAACAGGCGACAAGTTTATGTGACAATAATATTCTATTCCATAGGCACAAGTAATTAGCGACGTAAATTTAGCCCACCGGCCTCCAGATTAATGGTTTCTGAGGAATCATTTGGTCAGTGTAACAAAGCAATTAGTACGGACTTAACAGTGACATATTAATATAATGCACCGATATTCCATTCACTCGTGTCACCAAACGTTCTACAATTTATGTACAAAGATTATTTCTCCTTTATATTACAGATATACTTCAATCATTTGTATTTTCATCGTATAAATATTTATCGTAGTTATCATGGATAATCTGGAAACATTAAATTAAAACGCTTATTTATGTTTTAATTCCAGATATCATAGATCGGTTTTATGATATTCACAGGATATTTACGAGTTCCATCACGTGTATATTTTATGCTGTATCTTATCGGTTCACCTTTGTTTTCTCTTCTTTTGGTCCCCCTTTAATTGTTTGCGCTTTATGCCGCCCTAATCGACCCTAAAGCTAAAAACCAACATTCCAGCTAATTTCCTTTCTTTCGTTTCATGAATATTCATGAATTTTAATTTATTTTAAATTATATTTTATTACTTTCTGTGTGTACAAAGTTAACACGACCAACAATATGTGTTTACGGAGTCTGTTGAGCCGAAAAAACATTTCGCCTTTTATCATCCAACGGAAAATTAATTTGGCTCGTAAACTAACATCGTGCAATTCGCCCTTTTATTTCGGAAAATTACGGACGCACCTCCGACGTTTGAACAATAATATGCAGTGATAAAAAAAGCGGATAAAACTCATTACAACCCCGCCCCGCCCCGCACCTAATCATCCACGTAGCCTCGGTAATCACATTTTATAGCGAACAAACGCAACTCCTAATTTACATTTCGGGCCGCCCTTTTTCCCTCAGTTGGATGTAAAATCGGTAAATTACTCACATGGAAGTAGCTGCTCATTATTCAACTGTCAATGCGATGCCCTACCGGGAGGATAAAACGAGAAAACGAATCTTGATTCATCAACGTCGGATTCGAACGGTGAAAAAAAACCTCTTGTACGGCCGGAGCCGAAAGTTGAATGGAATACAAATAAAACTGTGCAACCTACGAATGGTAATTAAAACGCACTTTTAATCGAAGTGCATAAAATCCAAGCCGGAGTCGCGAATCGATGCCGGGACCGTTTTTGATTTAGTGACGTTGGAGTGGGCAAAGAAAGCTTTGTTTATGTTTCTCGAAGTAAATAATTCATTTTATCTGACGTGGATGGGTTGAAAGAACCGCAATTCCAGACGTAAAACTGTCCGGCACAAAATGAATTCAATTACATTAGTCAACGGTGTATTGGATGACAAGTTTACAATGCCATTAATGATTCAATTGATTCTCACAAGTAAATGGTAAATAAATCTACGTTATATTATATATGATAATATAAGTTTATTAATTTATTCAATCAAATGATCTACATTATACGAACTGACAAGTTTATGTAACAATAATGATTCAATATATTCACACAAGTAAAGATTAATATAAATTTATTAAGACACTTATAAAAAATATTAGAAATTTATTAAAATTGAATAAAACTACGTTTATTTATCCAAATTAATTAAAAATATATTTAATCAAATTGTGATTATTAAATAAATTTATTTGGCTGTTAATGCTCCAACTGATATACACAAGTAAATGATAATATAAATTTATTTTTTTATTTTTTAAGTTATTCAGTCAAATGATCTACATTATATGAACTGACAAGTTTATGTGACAATAATGGTTAGGTTAGGTTAGGTTTATATTTTAAAACCCACTAAAACTAGGTTTATTTATCTAAATTAATTAAAAAAATATTTAATCAAATTGTCAATATTAAATAAATTTATATGGCAGTAATGTCCAACTAATATAGACAAGTAAATAACAATATAAATTTATTAAATTGTGTATAACTGTGTTGATTTATCTAAATTCATTCAATCAAATAATATATATTATATAAATTGACAAGTTTATGTGACAATGATGTTCATTTTATTGAAAATCATACAAACAAAGAATAACAAAAACCAAAACCAAAACTACCTTTATTTATTGTCGTAAATTGTCACAATATGAATTTATTCAATCAAATGATCTACATTATATGAACTGACAAGTTTATGTGACAATAATGGTTAGGTTAGGTTAGGTTAAGTTTATTTTTTAAAACCCACTAAAACTAGGTTTATTTATCTAAATTAATTAAAAAAATATTTAATCAAATTGTTAATTAATATTAAATAAATTTATGTGGCAGTAATGCTTCAACTGATATACACAAATAAATGACAATATACATTTTTTAAATTGACTATAAATATGCTGATTTATCTAAAGTTATTCAGTCAAATAATCTTTATTATATAATTTGCCAAGTTTTGTGACAATAATGTTCATTTTATTGAAATTCACACAAACAAAGAATAATAAAAACCAAAACCAAAACTACCTTTATTTATTGTGATAAATTGTGACAATATGAATTTATTCAGTCAATTGATCTACATTATATGAACTGACAAGTTTATGTGACAATAATGGTTCAATAGAGTGACACAAGTAAAAAGTATCATAAATTTATTAAAACTCACTAAAACTAGGTTTATTTGTCTAAATTAATTAAAAAAATATTAAATCTAATTGTTAATATTAAATAAATTTATATGGCAGTAATGCTTCAACTGATATACACAAATAAATGACAATATAAATTATTAAATTGACTATAAATATGCTGATTTATCTAAATTTATTCAGTCAAATAATCTTTATTATATAAATTGCCAAGTTTTGTGATAATAATGTTCATTTTATTGAAAATCACACAAACAAAGAATAACAAAAACCAAAACCAAAACTACCTTTATTTATTGTGCTAAATTGTGACAATATGAATTTATTCACTCAATTGATCTGCATTATATGAACTGACAAGTTTATGTGACAATAATGGTTCAATATAGTGACACAAGTCAAAAGTATTATAAATTTATAAAAAAGTCACTAACACCAGATTTATTTATCTAAATTAATTAAAAAAATATTTAATCTAATTATTAATATTAAATAAATTTATATAGCAGTAATGCTTCAACTAATATACACAAATAAATGACAATATAAATTTTTTAAATTGACTATAAATATGCTGATTTATCTATATTTATTCAGTCAAATAATCTTTATTATATAAATTGCCAAGTTTTTTGACAATAATGTTCATTTTATTGAAAATCACACAAACAAAGAATAACAAAAACCAAACCCAAAACTACCTTTATTTATTGTGATAAATTGTGACAATATGAATTTATTCACACAATTGATCTACATTATATGAACTGACAAGTTTATGTGACAATAATGGTTCAATATAGTGACACAAGTAAAAAGTATTATAAATTTATTAAAACTCACTAAAACTAGGTTTATTTGTCTAAATTAATTAAAAAAATATTTAATCAAATTGTTAATTAATATTAAATAAATCTATATGTCAGTAATGCTTCAACTGATATACACAAATAAATGACAATATAAATTTTTTAAATTGACTATAAATATGCTGATTTATCTAAAGTTATTCAGTCAAATAATCTTTATTATATAAATTACCAAGTTTTGTGACAATAATGTTCATTTTATTGAAAATCACACAAACAAAGAATAATAAAAACCAAAACCAAAACTACCGTTATTTATTGTGATAAATTGTGACAATATGAATTTATTCAGTCAATTGATCTACATTATATGAACTGACAAATTTATGTGACAATAATGGTTCAATAGAGTGACACAAGTAAAAAGTATCATAAATTTATTAAAACTCACTAAAACTAGGTTTATTTGTCTAAATTAATTAAAAAAATATTGAATCTAATTGTTAATATTAAATAAATTTATATGGCAGTAATGCTTCAACTGATATACACAAATAAATGACAATATAAATTATTAAATTGACTATAAATATGCTGATTTATCTAAATTTATTCAGTCAAATAATCTTTATTATATAAATTGCCAAGTTTTGTGATAATAATGTTCATTTTATTGAAAATCACACAAACAAAGAATAACAAAAACCAAACCCAAAACTACCTTTATTTATTGTGCTAAATTGTGACAATATGAATTTATTCACTCAATTGATCTGCATTATATGAACTGACAAGTTTATGTGACAATAATGGTTCAATATAATAACACAAGTAAAGAGTAATATAAATTTATTAAGACTCTCATAAGTAAATATTATAAATTTATAAAAATTGACTAAAATTAAGCTTATTTATCTAAATTAATTATAAATTTATTTAATCAATTTGTCAATATAAGATAAGGTAATGGTCCAACTGATATACACAATATAAATTTATTAAATTATCTATTATTGTGCTAATTTATGTAAATTCATTCAAACAAATAATCTGTATTATATTAAATGGTCACAGTTTTAGACAATTAAATAAATTTAAATTATCTCTTTCTTGAGTGTATCAATTGCACTATTATTAACATATAACTTGTTTTTTGTTTTTAATTTTATTGAATACATTTTTAATTAATTTAGATAAATAAACATAGTTTTAGACAATTATAATAAATTTCTAATATTTACTTGTGTGGTTGTAGTGGAACATTATTTTCATATAAACTTGTCAGTTTATATAACCAGTCAACTTAGATAATTGTTCACAATTTAATAAATTTACCACTTATTTGTGTGTATCCTTTGGAGCATTATTAAAGGAAATAGAAATTTAAATAAATTTATATATAAACTTGTCATTTACAAACTTACTTAAATTATTTTATAATTAACATAAATGAACGTAGCTTTTAAAATTTACTTATGTGTAAACTAACACTTGTGATCCGTTAAAATTTTGGTTAATCTAATCTGATGCATTTATGCAGGATTTTACGAATTAAACGAACTACCCTTGCGCAAATATTTGACCGTCAGAAGAGACTGCAACGGGTGTAATTTTTGAATGCCCCGTTGGTTATTTAGGTTAGAGACCAATTTAAAATACCGCTTATGGAAGATCAAACGTTCGGCAGCATTTGTTAAGTTAAAGTTATGGGAATTACGAGGTCGTAAGCCAAACATTGTCCGCAGCGATGTCCTGTGTAACTTTATATTAGATCAAGGAATTAGATTTCGACAATAACAGTGTCCGGACCGTTAGATCACAATGCCCCCTTTATCGTATTACCGTACTAGGTACAGTACATAATGCAAGATGCCTTGTAACTTTAAAATCAATATTGACCCGGAAGATTAGCAGTATAGTGTACCAGCGTTATTATACGTGACAACAGTAAACTCGGCACTTCCACAATCGGCGGCCCATCAGCTCAAGACAACGGTCAAGCTGCGAAAACTCCCGAAACTCGATTAAGAACAGTTGCAGATTGGTCGACGATAGGGCTGCGGCTGGCGTAAGTTGAATGTGCATCACGACTTAAGCCGTTAGTTCCATCCCCGGACGGGTGAGATGGCTGAATCTTCGGCGGGGCGTGGAATTGACAGTCCGGTTATTATCCGGCGGACGCTCCGCTTGACCTTGTCAATATTATATCGAAATTTTCGTGCCGTGCATGCTTAAACCGGACTGGTCCAAAGGATTATCCCGGATCATAATCGTGACTTACAACGATTATTATTATTTCGCCATCTGCGGCACAATTATTCGGGGCGATACTTCATTAGAAGTTCATGGAGAAAGAAAAAGGTATTAGTCTGAAATTTTTATAGAAATTATAATTAGTTTAGTTACTTTATTTGTTTATTTTGAACAAAATTTTATTTCCGGTTTCTCCGAAAGTGACATCAACTTTGATACTTTTTATGAAACACCCTATATATTTTTGACATTTTTATACTACGTATAATTTCAAATAAAACTTAAGTGCCATATCTTATATTCAACAGTTTTTGAGTAATTATTTTTTTTTAAAAAACATAATATACGGTGTGTCCCAATCAAGATGGAAATCAAAGTAACTTGTCTACTCACGAATCTAACTTATCATAATAAAACCATTAGACGTTAAAAATACAAATAATTTTTATATGTATATGAATGTATATATACAGAGTGATCCACTTAATTTATTCATTAGATGTTTATGGAGAAAGAAAAAGGTATTAGTATGAAATTTTTATAGAAATTATAATTAGTTTAGTTACTTTATTAGTTTATTTTGAACAAAATTTCATTTCCGGTTTCTCCGAAAGTGACATCAACTTTGATATTTTTATGAAACACCCTATATATTTTTAACATTTTTATACTACGTAAAATTTCAAATAAAACTTATGTGCCATATCTTATGTTCAACAGTTTTTGAGTAATTATTTTTTTTTCAAAAAACATAATATACGGTGTGTCTCAATCAAGATGGAAATCAAAGTAACTTGTCTACTCACGAATCTAACTTATCATAATAAAACCATTAAACGTTAAAAATACAAATAATTTTTATATGTATATGAATGTATATATACAGCGTGATCCACTTAATTTATTCATTAGATGTTTATGGAGAAAGAAAAAGGTATTAGTATGAAATCTTTATAGAAATTATAATTAGTTTAGTTACTTTATTAGTTTATTTTGAACAAAATTTCATTTCCGGTTTCTCCGAAAGTGACATCAACTTTGATACTTTTTATGAAACACCCTATATATTTTTAACATTTTTATACTACGTAAAATTTCAAATAAAACTTATGTACCATATCCTATATTCAACAGTTTTTGAGTTATTATTATTTTTTAAAAACATAATATACTTTGTGTCCCAATCAAGATGGAAATCAAAGTAACTTGTCTACTCACGAATCTAACTTATCATAATAAAACCATTAAACGTTAAAAATACAAATAATTTTTATATGTATATGAATGTATATATACAGAGTGATCCACTTAATTTATTCATTAGATGTTTATGGAGAAAGAAAAAGGTATTAGTATGAAATCTTTATAGAAATTATAATTAGTTTAGTTACTTTATTAGTTTATTTTGAACAAAATTTCATTTCCGGTTTCTCCGAAAGTGACATCAACTTTGATACTTTTTATGAAACACCCTATATATTTTTGACATTTTTATACTACGTATAATTTCAAATAAAACTTAAGTGCCATATCTTATATTCAACAGTTTTTGAGTAATTATTTTTTTTTAAAAAACATAATATACGGTGTGTCCCAATCAAGATGGAAATCAAAGTAACTTGTCTACTCACGAATCTAACTTATCATAATAAAACCATTAGACGTTAAAAATACAAATAATTTTTATATGTATATGAATGTATATATACAGAGTGATCCACTTAATTTATTCATTAGATGTTTATGGAGAAAGAAAAAGGTATTAGTATGAAATTTTTATAGAAATTATAATTAGTTTAGTTACTTTATTAGTTTATTTTGAACAAAATTTCATTTCCGGTTTCTCCGAAAGTGACATCAACTTTGATATTTTTATGAAACACCCTATATATTTTTAACATTTTTATACTACGTAAAATTTCAAATAAAACTTATGTGCCATATCTTATGTTCAACAGTTTTTGAGTAATTATTTTTTTTTCAAAAAACATAATATACGGTGTGTCTCAATCAAGATGGAAATCAAAGTAACTTGTCTACTCACGAATCTAACTTATCATAATAAAACCATTAAACGTTAAAAATACAAATAATTTTTATATGTATATGAATGTATATATACAGCGTGATCCACTTAATTTATTCATTAGATGTTTATGGAGAAAGAAAAAGGTATTAGTATGAAATCTTTATAGAAATTATAATTAGTTTAGTTACTTTATTAGTTTATTTTGAACAAAATTTCATTTCCGGTTTCTCCGAAAGTGACATCAACTTTGATACTTTTTATGAAACACCCTATATATTTTTAACATTTTTATACTACGTAAAATTTCAAATAAAACTTATGTACCATATCCTATATTCAACAGTTTTTGAGTTATTATTATTTTTTAAAAACATAATATACTTTGTGTCCCAATCAAGATGGAAATCAAAGTAACTTGTCTACTCACGAATCTAACTTATCATAATAAAACCATTAAACGTTAAAAATACAAATAATTTTTATATGTATATGAATGTATATATACAGAGTGATCCACTTAATTTATTCATTAGATGTTTATGGAGAAAGAAAAAGGTATTAGTATGAAATCTTTATAGAAATTATAATTAGTTTAGTTACTTTATTAGTTTATTTTGAACAAAATTTCATTTCCGGTTTCTCCGAAAGTGACATCAACTTTGATACTTTTTATGAAACACCCTATATATTTTTGACATTTTTATACTACGTATAATTTCAAATAAAACTTAAGTGCCATATCTTATATTCAACAGTTTTTGAGTAATTATTTTTTTTTAAAAAACATAATATACGGTGTGTCCCAATCAAGATGGAAATCAAAGTAACTTGTCTACTCACGAATCTAACTTATCATAATAAAACCATTAGACGTTAAAAATACAAATAATTTTTATATGTATGATAGATTAGCGACTGTTAATCTGTCTTTTTAGTTGGATTAAAACACTAAATTCACAATAATACGCTTTATTACAACAAACGTACTTTAACCCTCGACATCTAAAGCTTGACTGCCTGGTTCTTTCTTAAGAACTGCCCCGAATATTAAATGTAAACAAATACTTCAGATTTGCTTATAAAACAAAACTAGTCTAAATAGATGTGAGCACGTCGCATCGGTCCATCGGTGAAGGTGATGACGTAAGCTAACACGGCCTTCCTGACATGTGGGGCGTCCTCGACCCTTCCACAGTTTTGCAAAGATTCACCTGACACCGGTAATCTGTAAACATTATAACAGCAGTACAAGCTCAAAATATATTCGAAGAACTAAGTCTAAACCTTATTTCATTTAACAAAATAGACTGTTATGTGGCACAGTTAACAACCACTAGAAGCTCAGAGGCGGCTCAACCATCAACAGGTCTGTTACACCCATGACTCTCAAGTGCTATCAAAAGATACCATATTCTAGCCAGGAGCTCAGAGGCGGTTCAACCACTACCAGGTCTATTACCCGCTTGTCTCACAGACCCAGAACACAACAATCTAAGCCTGCAGAGCAGGGACCTTAAAAATAGCCTGCCGAGCAGGGACCTTTAAACATAGCCTGCAAAGTAGGGACCTTAAACATAGCCTGCAAAGTAGGGACCTCAAACATAGCCTGCGACGCAGGGACCTTAAAAATAGCCTGCCGAGCAGGGACCTTAATCATAGCCTACTAAGCAGGGACCTTCACATATAGCCTGATACACAGGGACCTTAAACAGCCTACTAAGCAGGGACCTTTACACACATTCACACATCAATCTTATTAAATAAATCTATATCCATCATACCTTATAGAATTTCTGTATCTGGCCAGGTTCGTAACTGTTCATGCGCTGCTATTGTAGTTCTACCTCGGCTGCCAATCCTTCGGAGTGCGTACCTCTCATTAGGTTAACAATGCGTTATCTCAAAGGGTCCGTGATACTTTTGTTTCAACTTTCTTCTATTCGACAGCTAACAGCGACATCTAATCCTAACGAACTTGCTTCTGTATGTAGTTCGGTTGACAATTCCAGATCAAAAATGTTGAAAATCGGATAAGAAGTCAATCGTACATTTTCACATTTACATGTCCATTCAAAAGATTTTCCCTCACGTAACAGTGCAGATATCGGTGCTGTTAAAGTTGCAAAGTTTTTCACAAGATGTCTAAAATATACAGCCAGTCCTTTTTCGATCACACCTAAATATTTCACAGATGTTTAGAAAAAGTTACATTTTTGTATATTTAAGGGCGTCAATGTCCTTTCTTAAATTCTTAAGACATTCTTGAATGGGTCGAGCAGGGCACAACACATCATCAACATAAACAAACGTAATATCGTCTTTAAGTGGTCCAAGGGCTTTAACGATGGCGCTCTGATAATCTGATGGAGAGTTTATGAGATCAAACGGCATTCGGTTGTTCTTTTATTTATTTCGTAACCCACTCGTCCATTCCTGACAAATTCAAGTCATATTCCTCAAATGCAATTTCTAAATCTTACAAGTCGAAACTGCGCTGCAGCCACACTTAAACCTTCTGCGCAGTCATCTTCAATGTTGCTTGAGTAGTTTGGGCGTTGGCCATTGTCGATAAAATTTCCATGTTTTGTTTTTGGAATCTGTTGTTACTTTCTTGCTGCTAGTCTCTCTCCGATGCACTTTCGGTAATGTTCACAACGTTCGGACTCACTGCGCGTTTGTGTTTTTCACTATTGTCTGTTCGTTCACAAAGAAACACAAAAAAAAAAAAAAAATATTTTTTTTAGGTCCTTTCTTCCGGAAATAATTCACGAGAAGATATCCTTTATCCCACTTCTGATGATAGATTAGCGACTGTTAATCTGTCTTTTTAGTTGGATTAAAACACTAAATTCACAATAATACGCTTTATTACAACAAACGTACTTTAACCCTCGACATCTAAAGCTTGACTGCCTGGTTCTTTCTTAAGAACTGCCCCGAATATTAAATGTAAACAAATACTTCAGATTTGCTTATAAAACAAAACTAGTCTAAATAGATGTGAGCACGTCGCATCGGTCCATCGGTGAAGGTGATGACGTAAGCTAACATGTATATGAATGTATATATACAGAGTGATCCACTTAATTTATTCATTAGATGTTTATGGAGAAAGAAAAAGGTATTAGTATGAAATTTTTATAGAAATTATAATTAGTTTAGTTACTTTATTAGTTTATTTTGAACAAAATTTCATTTCCGGTTTCTCCGAAAGTGACATCAACTTTGATATTTTTATGAAACACCCTATATATTTTTAACATTTTTATACTACGTAAAATTTCAAATAAAACTTATGTGCCATATCTTATGTTCAACAGTTTTTGAGTAATTATTTTTTTTTCAAAAAACATAATATACGGTGTGTCTCAATCAAGATGGAAATCAAAGTAACTTGTCTACTCACGAATCTAACTTATCATAATAAAACCATTAAACGTTAAAAATACAAATAATTTTTATATGTATATGAATGTATATATACAGCGTGATCCACTTAATTTATTCATTAGATGTTTATGGAGAAAGAAAAAGGTATTAGTATGAAATCTTTATAGAAATTATAATTAGTTTAGTTACTTTATTAGTTTATTTTGAACAAAATTTCATTTCCGGTTTCTCCGAAAGTGACATCAACTTTGATACTTTTTATGAAACACCCTATATATTTTTAACATTTTTATACTACGTAAAATTTCAAATAAAACTTATGTACCATATCCTATATTCAACAGTTTTTGAGTTATTATTATTTTTTAAAAACATAATATACTTTGTGTCCCAATCAAGATGGAAATCAAAGTAACTTGTCTACTCACGAATCTAACTTATCATAATAAAACCATTAAACGTTAAAAATACAAATAATTTTTATATGTATATGAATGTATATATACAGAGTGATCCACTTAATTTATTCATTAGATGTTTATGGAGAAAGAAAAAGGTATTAGTATGAAATCTTTATAGAAATTATAATTAGTTTAGTTACTTTATTAGTTTATTTTGAACAAAATTTCATTTCCGGTTTCTCCGAAAGTGACATCAACTTTGATACTTTTTATGAAACACCCTATATATTTTTAACATTTTTATACTACGTAAAATTTCAAATAAAACTTATGTGCCATATCTTATATTCAACAGTTTTTGAGTAATTATTTTTTTTTTCAAAAAACATAATATACGGTGTGTCCCAATCAAGATGGAAATCAAAGTAACTTGTCTACTCACGAATCTAACTTATCATAATAAAACCATTAAACGTTAAAATTACAAATAATTTTTATATGTATATAAATGTATATATACAGAGTGATCCACTTAGTTTATTCATTAGATGTTTATGGAGAAAGAAAAAGGTATTAGTATGAAATTTTTATAGAAATTATAATTAGTTTAGTTACTTTATTAGTTTATTTTGAACAAAATTTCATTTCCGGTTTCTCCGAAAGTGACATCAACTTTGATATTTTTATGAAACACCCTATATATTTTTAACATTTTTATACTACGTAAAATTTCAAATAAAACTTATATACCATATCCTATATTCAACAGTTTTTGAGTTATTATTTTTTTTTAAAAACATAATATACTTTGTGTCCCAATCAAGATGGAAATCAAAGTAACTTGTCTACTCACGAATCTAACTTATCATAATAAAACCATTAAACGTTAAAAATACAAAAAATTTTTATATGTATATGAATGTATATATACAGAGTGATCCACTTAATTTATTCATTAGATGTTTATGGAGAAAGAAAAAGGTATTAGTATGAAATTTTTATAGAAATTATAATTAGTTTAGTTACTTTATTAGTTTATTTTGAACAAAATTTCATTTCCGGTTTCTCCGAAAGTGACATCAACTTTGATACTTTTTATGAAACACCCTATATATTTTTAACATTTTTATACTACGTAAAATTTCAAATAAAACTTACGTCCCATATCCTATATTCAACAGTTTTTGAGTTATTATTTTCTTTTTAAAAAACATAATATACGATGTGTCCCAATCAAGGTGGAAATCAAAGTAACTTGTCTACTCACGAATCTAACTTATCGTAATAAAACCAATAAACGTTAAAAATACAAATTATTTTCATATGTGTATGAATGTATATATACAGAGTGATCCACTTAATTTATTCATTAGATGTTTATGGAGAAAGAAAAAGGTATTAGTATGAAATCTTTATAGAAATTATAATTAGTTTAGTTACTTTATTAGTTTATTTTGAACAAAATTTCATTTCCGGTTTCTCCGAAAGTGACATCAACTTTGATACTTTTTATGAAACACCCTATATATTTTTAACATTTTTATACTACGTAAAATTTCAAATAAAACTTATGTGCTATATCTTATATTCAACAGTTTTTGAGTAATTATTTTTTTTTTCAAAAAACATAATATACTTTGTGTCCCAATCAAGATGGAAATCAAAGTAACTTGTGCACTCACGAATCTAACTTATCATAATAAAACCATTAAACGTTAAAAATACAAATAATTTTTATCTGTATATGAATGTATATATACAGAGTGATCCACTTAATTTATTCATTAGATGTTTATGGAAAAACAAAAAGGTATTAGTATGAAATTTTTATAGAAATTATAATTAGTTTAGTTACTTTATTAGTTTATTTTGAACAAAATTTCATTTCCGGTTTCTCCGAAAGTGACATCAACTTTGATATTTTTACCAACCCTATATATTTTTAACATTTTTATACTACGTAAAATTTCAAATAAAACTTATGTGCCATATCTTATGTTCAACAGTTTTTGAGTCATTATTTTTTTTTCAAAAAACATAATATACGGTGTGTCTCAATCAAGATGGAAATCAAAGTAACTTGTCTACTCACGAATCTAACTTATCATAATAAAACCATTAAACGTTAAAAATACAAATAATTTTTATATGTATATGAATGTATATATACAGAGTGATCCACTTAATTTATTCATTAGATGTTTATGGAGAAAGAAAAAGGTATTAGTATGAAATTTTTATAGGAATTATAATTAGTTTAGTTACTTTATTAGTTTATTTTGAACAAAATTTCATTTCCGGTTTCTCCGAAAGTGACATCAACTTTGATACTTTTTATGAAACACCCTATATATTTTTAACATTTTTATACTACGTAAAATTTCAAATAAAACTTATGTGCCATATCTTATGTTCAACAGTTTTTGAGTAATTATTTTTTTTTCAAAAAACATAATATACGGTGTGTCTCAATCAAGATGGAAATCACAGTAACTTGTCTACTCACGAATCTAACTTATCCTAATAAAACCACTAAACGTTAAAAATACAAATAATTTTTGTATGTATATGAATGTATATATATAGAGTGAGAGAAGAAAAAGGTATTAGTATGAAATTTTTATAAAAATTATAATTAGTTTAGTTAATTTATTAGTTTATTTTGAACAAAATTTCATTTCCGGTTTCTCCGAAAGTGACATCAACTTTGATACTTTTTATGGAACATCCTATAATATAAATTCCAAATAAAATTGCTATATTACGACCTTTACCTATACTTAAGAGTTTTTAAGTTACTAATTTAAAAAAAAAAAAACACATAATATACGGTGTGACACATTTAAGATGAAAATACCTGTAACTTGTCTATTCTGAGGCTGGCGTAAGTTGCATGTGCATCACGACTTAAGCCGTTAGTTCCATCCCCGGACGGGTGGGATGGCTGAATGTTCGGCGGGGCGTGGAATTGACAGTCCGGTTATTATCCGGCGGACGCTCCGCTTGACATTGTCAATATCATGCGGAAATTTTCGTGCCGTGCATGCTTAAACCGGACCGGTCCAAAGGATTATCCCGGATCATAATCGTGACTTACAACGATTATTATTATTTCGCCCTCCGCGGCACAATTATTCGGGGCGATACCGGTGGAACAATTGTCGAAAAAAGTATTGGCAATATTGCGGCGAGGGTCCCTTTGATAAACGATCTCGGCAGCTTTGTCGGGCGACACCACAAAAGGAGTTGAGGTACGGTTATTACCCGAAGTGGATGTTTCTGCGTCAGTTTCGGGGACGTTAGTTGAAAAATTGCTTGTCAACACTTCCACGTTTGCGACAATTTCAAATTTAACCCTCCCGCACGTACCGCGTGTTGTTATGGTAAATTCGGTCCGGATGTATTTTTCATCTTATGCAAGCCAAACGGAAAGTGGCCAGTTTAAATTTATACGCTTAATATCAAGGATGCGGTTCGGGAATTTCATTCGGTTTTTTTTTTTGTTTGGCGACGCTTAATAAACGTACGGAGTACCTCCGTAACGTATGGAATTTTCAGTGCACGAGGATATTTTTTAATGAATAAAATTTGCACTTGTATGTCGCATTAATATTTCATTTCGTACGGTTCCGTCATTATGGCCGTATTTTATCATAATATGTTCCACGTTTTTCAAGCTTCTTTGTGGTTAAATGCTTTTTTTATCTTTGTAATAAACACAAAAGTTATTATTTTCTTTTATGAAACGTAATAAACTTTATGAAATGTTTTACTTTAATTTACATGTCAGGTACCAGAAAAAGTAATTTGGCTCGAGATTTATTTGAATAAATTTTTATATACACAATTTAACATTTTTGATTAAATTATTTGAAAGTTTTTTTTTTATATTTATACTTGTTTCAACATTCATTATATTTTTGTGTTAAAAATAGTAATATAATTAGTACGAATTAGTTTTGTGTGTTCAAAAATGTAAAACAAAATAAATATCGCATTTACGAAGAATTTGGAGATGAAGCAATTAATGCATTGAAGATGGTTGGTTGTCCTGAAACCTGCACCCACGAAGAAAATTCGAACGAACAATTCGTTCAAAATCTTCATACATCATGTTTGGAAATAGGCCAACAAGTTTTATCAATACAAAATTTTGTATATATATAAAAAAATAAGTGTATATACTCATATTTTATTTTTGATCAACCACTTTAAATAAAATGATAAAATATGGAGTTTTAATAACAATAAGATACAGGAAACAATAAAACTATTGATAATACATGATGTGTAAATTTAAAATTTACATCACTGTAACTTCTCAATTTATAAAAATCATTTATCATAATAAAATCATTAGATGTCAAAAATAAAACCAATTTTCATATATATAGAATGTATAAAACTTTAAATTTTAAAATTTAAATTAATTATGGAATTTTAAATTATATTTATATTTATCAAATTTTAAAATTTAAATTTATTAAATCTTAAATTTTTATATTTATTAATTTTAAATTTTGACATTTTAAATTTTAAAATTTAAATTAATGAAATTTTATATTATAAAATTTATATTTAATAAATTTTAAAATTTAAATTATATTTATTAATTTTAAATTTTGAAATTTTAAATTATAAAATTTATATTTACTAAATTTTAAAATTTAAATTATATTCATTAATTTTAAATTTTGACATTTTAAATTTTAAAATTTAAATTAATGAAATTTTATATTATAAAATTTATATTTATTAAATTCATGAGAAGTTTATGGAGAAAGGAAAAATGTATTGTTTTGACATTTTATAGCAATTATAACTTACTTACTTTTCTAGTTTATTTTGAACAAAATTTCATTTCCGGTTTCGGTTTCCGGTTAACTTTGATACTTTCTATGAAACACCCTATATATTTTTGACATTTTTATACTACGTTTAATTTCAAATAAAACTGATGTGCCATATCCTATATTCAACAGTTTTTGAGTTAATAATTTTTTTAAAAAGACATAGTATACTGTGTCTCAATCAAAATGGAAATCAAAGTAATTTGTCTACTCACGAATCTAACTTATCATATTAAAACCATTAAACGTTAAAAATACAAATAATTTTTATATGTATATATACAGGGTGATCCACTTAAATTATTTATAAAAAATTTATGGAGAAAGAAAAAGGTATTAGTCTGAAATTTTTATAGATATTATAATTAGTTTAGTTACTTTATTAGTTTATTTTGAACAGAATTTCATTTCCGGTTTCTCCGAAAGTGACATCAACTTTGATACTTATTATGAAACACCCTATATATTTTTGGCATTTTTATACTACGTATAATTCAAATAAAACTTATGTGCCATATCCTATATTCAACAGTTTTTGAATTATTCTTTTTTTTTTTCAAAAAAGATAATATACGGTGTGTCCCAATCAAGATGAAAATCAAAGGAACTTGTCTACTCACGAATCTAACTTATGTACATATACAGGGTGATCCACTTAAATTATTCATTAGAAGTTTATGGAGTAAGAAAAAGGTATTAGACTGAAATTTTTATAGAAATTATAATTAATTTAGTTACTTCATTAGTTTATTTTAAACAAAATTTCATTTCCGGTTTCTCCGAAGGTGGCAGGTGATACTTTTTATGGAACATCCTATATTATAAATTTCAAATAAAATTGCTATATTATGTCCTTTACCTATACTTAAGAATTTTTGAGTTATTAATTTAAAAAAAAAAACACATAATATACTGTGTGACCTAGACAGAGTTCCTGTAACTTGTCTATTCACAAAGTCCAGTTATATATGATATTTATAATATCGCTAATGGTCAAAATGAAAATAATTTTCTTAAGTAATTAGAATTATATACAGGGTGATTCATTTAACTTATTCATTAGAAGTTTATTGAGAACGAAAAAATTCGTTGAAATTGTTATAGCAATTATAATTTGATTTGAGCTAATTTTCTAATTATTTTGAATAACATTTCATTTCCGGTTTTGCCGGAAGTGTCATCAACTTTATTATTTCAATGGATTACCCTGTATTTTTTTAGATTTTTATATTCTACATGTAATTACAAATTACAGGTTGATAGTATAACTAAAATGCCTATAAAGCCACCAATTTTGATGCTGGAAGGACCTATTGTTTGTACTAGCGAAACGTCAAGAAATAATTCAAACAAACGTCGACCTATAAACCGGAACAAATATAGATGTGGTCAATTGTGACCATTGGGTCACGAAAGCTTTAATCTTTACAATTTTTTTTTTTTGTACCCAATTTTATACAAATCGACTGGCTGACAAATTAAGTACAATATATCACAAACACTTTATTCAAATCCCTTAATTTAATGTCCTATTACGTAATAGAATTTTTAATTTTATAGCGCCATTTAAGTGCATTGCAAAAGTTTAATTAAATTAATGTAGTCACTAACTTAGCACAAAGTCGTAAGTAACAAAGTTTTACTCACAAATATTTGGCGTAACTTCAGGTCAATAGTTTTGAGTTGGAACGTTCCCTTTTGTCAACACATTAAACCGTTCAAAGAGCCCACAATTTCATCTTTGTAACAATGTAATTAATCATAATTGATTGTGGTGTTTAGTTTTTTCTAGACGCCGGTCCATAACAAATTCAAATTGGCTGGCAATTAACTAGCATCGAAAAGAGCGTAACGAGTCGGCTAAAAGCCCGGCCGTTAAATATTTATAAGTCGGATGAAACAAATGAAATCCACTCAATAATGTAGTGCATTTACGGTCCCGTGTATTTCTTTATGGAATATTAATTAACGTGGAATTTTAAGCGACACGGAATTAATTCGAACGCTCGATGATAATACATTTCGGTGCGGATGTGTGGGGACCTGAAATGTTTTCGATTTAGCTTTTAAAAATGCCATTTTGTAATCGCACAGAATCTATTTATGACTGTCAATAATTTATTTGAAGTATCAGCAAGGTTCCTTTTGATGTCCTTTGTATCTATTTTCCTTTTGAATGTTTCAAAGAATGTTTAACTTGGAGCAATATGTTAGGAAGTATTTGAGTTCTGAAACATTTTTGAAACAAATTTTACAACTGTTTGTCGGTGGAGTCCCGTGATATTTGTTAAGTTTCCTATTTTTGAGCTTGTTGATTTAATCGATCGAACGTCTAATGTATCCTGGGGAAATAACGCCAGATTACAAACTGATATTGAAAAAATCTGCCTTTTATGTCTCACTCTTATATTTTGATAAATTTTGGTGCACTAAACCTAAAAATCATACGTATTTTTTATGGAAGTATCCTCAAATAATAATTTTTTTATGATTTTTCATTTTCCGGAGTTGCCCTGATATTTTTAAGTATAACTCGAGAAATAATTAATTGATTTGGCTGAACAAGCATTTAAATTAAAGATAAATAAATGAACATTCTACAATTATAATTTACAGTAGTGGTCATTACTTGAGCAACTTGTTAAATATTAATACTATTAAGTTTAGGTATAATACCTAGCAGAGCCATTTTATTTGAAACTAGCTGTACTCGCGACTTCGTCCGATAGCGTGTTGAATACGATCGTTTTCTAGACGGTGATCTTGAGATTCCAAAGATTCTTGAGCCCCTAACAATGAATGACGCGTTCTATCTAATTGTAATCGTTTATTCCTCTCAGAACTACTCTCATTCGACCTAGACATGGACATCCGTAATCTGCAATTTGTAAGACGACTTTCCCTATCTTGTTCAGATTATCAAATCAAACTATCAATCAATCGTTGGTGGGAGAAATGGTGGGAGGCGTCCGACATGATGACCCAGTTATGACATGCGCGTGGGCTGCGCGTGGTACTGGACAGTACTTAGACATTGCAACATTACTTTATTTTTCTAAAATAAAAGAATTTTTCTAAAATAAAAGTAGCCTAAGTTACTCCTTATTACATCAGCTACCTGTCAACAAAAGTCCCGTCAAAATCGGTCCAGTCATTTCAGAGATTAGCCGGAACAAACAGACAGACAGACAGAGAGACAAAAATTGTAAAAAAAATGTTATTTTGGTGTATGTACCGTATTTATATTCATATGCATGTAGTAAAAAACGGTTATTTCAATATTACAAACAGACACTCCAATTTTATTTGTATGTATAGATTAAGGTACGAAATGTTATAATTATAAAATTAATTGAAAATAAAAGGAAGCGTTATTTTAATAAAATGTTTTATACCTTATTGCTCCACATATGACAGATAGTGTATGTTAAGTGCGGCCGATGCTCAATGATCCCGTCACGACCCGCCGAAATTCATATCCGCACCCTCTCCGATACTTCCGCCCCGTGCCCGTTTATTTGACTTCTTCGTCCTCCCCCTCCCCGCGTTTATGATGATTCGTCCTGCGGACTTTGAATAATTGACCCGGGACACCCGAACACGAATTGATCATTGTTCAATGGAGCCAAAAAATCCCCGTCATATATCCGACGAAACAATACGTGTGACACGTACATTTTATCATCATTACTTAACTGTTGAGCTGACGTACGGGCGTATTTTCCGGTAAATCTTGCTTATGGATGAAGCTGGACGTATTTTGCAGTCGCACACAAAAAATTATAATGGGGTGCAACAATTGTTATTCTATTCATGGAGGAGGCCGGATAAACGATCGGGTGGATTTTGTTGGCTATAAATTACGACTCCGTCTACATTTGAAATAAATGAACGCGGCAGAAAAATATAAATTTACATTGAGTTCGTTATAAAATAAAAGATATTCATCATTCATTCATTACAGTAATTCTATGCAAATAATAAAATAAATAAAAATGAGCTCAAATTGAATTTAATGCGGGAGTATCCAGTAATGAAGCCAGTTACAGTTTAATTAATTTTTAAAATAATACAAAGGGATCAATTACAATAATTGTGGTACTGAAAAATTAAAATTGGCAGTTATAGAAACTGACGATAGAAGTAAAAATTTGTCTATTAAAGTGTCTATTTGTAATATTGAAATAACCATTTTTTTCTACATGCATATGAATATAAATACGGTACATACACCAAAATAACATTTTTTACAATTTTTGTCTCTCTGTCTGTCTGTCTGTTTGTTCCGGCTAATCTCTGAAATGGATGGACCGATTTTGACGGGACTTTTATTGGTAGGTAGCTGATGTAATAAGGAGTAACTTAGGCTACTTTTATTTTAGAAAAATAAAGTAATGTTTCTATGTCCAAGTACTGTCCAGTACCACGCGCAGCTCACGCGCATGCCCTTACTGGTGCCGTCACGTCGGGCGCCTCCCACCACTTCTCCCACCAACGATTGATTGATAGTTTGATTTGATTGATAGGCATCTTTTATAATTCCACCGATCCGTTCTTCTTATCTTATCTTATCTTAATTCAAAATATTTTGTTACATTTTTACTGCTTTCTTTTTTACCTTTAAGTAATCATTATAAATAATTATAAATTAAGTACATTTGTGTTCAATATTCAGATTTACATTGAAATTGATAAATTATTTATAGGTTATTTTATTTGGTTAGTAACGTAGATAGTTGTTTTTTCTAACATTTAGTTATGCCTAAAAGAAAGTCAAATCTCTCTAAAAACATGAGAAAGGCCAAAAGCCAAAGATTGCGACGTGAAAATGAATCTGAACAAGATAGGGAAAGTCGTCTTACAAATTGTAGATTACGGATGTCCATGTCTAGGTCGAATGAGAGTACTTCTGAGAGGAATGAACGATTACAATTAGATAGAATGCGTCGTTCATTGTTATGGGCTCAAGAATCTTTGGAATCTCGAGATAACCGTCTAGAAAATGGTCGTATTGAACACGCTATCGGACAAAGTCGTGAGTACAGTTAGTTAAAAATATAATCGCAATATTTGTTAGTATTACTGGAAAACTGGGCTTTTTGGTAGAACATTGGTTCTATGTATTGTTATGGTGAGAGAAACGCTGCTTCTTGAATTAAATCTTGGAATGTTAAATCCAAAGTTGGCTAGTATATAAAGATAATCAATTTTGCCATGTAATATATTGACAAGAAACTTTGCTGACGTTTTTTCCCTTCTTACTAGCAGTGAGTCCAGAGAATGTTCTTGCAGCAATAGTTTGTGATCGGTGTTACGAGAAGGGTATACATTTTTCTTACGAAAGCTCAAGTACTTAAATTGTCGTCGTTGAATAGATTGAAGTCTAATTTGATGGCAAGTGTAAATGAGATTCCAGACAATACTGCAATACTCCACTTTGTTTCGTACTAGTGCAGAAAACAGAGTCTGTAATGCAGTTTGAGAATTTAGCGATTTGCAGTTTCGTAAGACAAATCCCAAGATCTTGGAAGCTGATGTAGAAACTTCCATTATTTGCGGCACAAAAGATAATTCGTTGTCAAATAAAACGCCCAGATCTTTACAGCAATCCTTCCTCACCAGCACGCATCCATTTATGCTGTATGAAAATTTGACTGGCAATTTACGTTTGCTGTAATTTACAATAAAGTATTTCTTTACATTTAGCTGGAGGTTATTAGTCTGACATCACGCCACCAAAGTGTCAATATCATTTTGTAGAGTAAGGTCTTGTACAATACTGTCAACTTGATAATACAGCTTCAGATCATCAGCATAGGCTAGACTACAACATAAAAACAAACTCAACAAGTCATTGATGAATAAAAGGAATAATAGGGGTCCCAAGTTAGACCCCTGCGGTACGCCAGAGGATGCAGTGTAAGTGTGAGATCTAAGTCAGTTGTAGTTGACGTAACAAGTTCTGTTTCCCAAATAACTCTCAATTATATTAATAAGACTATCACTAAGACCAAAAGTATCAAGTTTCTTCAACGATGTATCATGGTCAATGGTATCGAATGAACTTTAAAAGTGTGTATAAATGACGTCCATCTGATTTTTACGATCTATTGACAAACTTATATCATGACTCATACATATCAAATTAGTGGTGGAGGACCTGTCTAACATAAAACCGTGCTGATTAGGAGAAATTTTATAACGAACACTTTGATAAGTGACAGAATATAATACCTGCTCAAATATTTTAGAGAAATTACTTAAATTAGAGATAGGTCTGTAATTATTAAGATTAGGCTTATCACCTTTTTTGAATACTGAGGTAATTTTGGCAGTTTTCCATATAGATGGGAAGGTATTAGTTTTCAGGGACAAATAGAAAATAATTTTTAATGGTCTCAAAAATGTAAATTTGCAATCCTTGATCAAATATGTTGGTTAATGATCATTTCCTGCAGTATTTTTTGTTGGCCAACTTGTCTATACTATTTAGTACTACCCGTACTCGCGACTTCGTCCGATATCGTGTTGAATACGATCGTTTTCCAAACGGTGATCTCGAGTTTCTAAAGATTCTTGAGCCCTTAACAATGAATGACACGTTCTATCTAATTGTAATCGTTCATTCCTATCAAAAGTACTCTCATTCGACCTAGACATGGACATCCGTAATCTACAATTTGTAAGACGACTTTCCCTATCTTGTTCAGATTCATTTTCACGTCGCAATCTTTGGCTTTTGGCCTTTCTCATGTTTTTAGAGAGATTTGACTTTCTTTTAGGCATAAATAAAAATATTAGAAAAAAACAACTATCTACGTTACGAACTAAATAAAATAACCTATAAATAATTTGTCAATTTCAATGTAAATCTGAATATTGAACACAAATGTACTTAATTTATAATTATTTATAATTACTTAAAGGTAAAAAAGGAAAGCAGTAAAAATGTAACAAAATATTTTGAATTGAGATAAGATAAGATAAGAAGAACGGATCGGTGAAATTATAAAAGATACCCATCAATCAAATCAAACTATCAATCAATCGTTGGTGGGAGAAGTGGTGGGAGGCGCCCGACATGACGGCCCAGTGGTGGCATGCGCGTGAGCTGCGCGTGGTACTGGACAGTACTTGGACATTGTAACATTACTTTATTTTTCTAAAATAAAAGAATTTTTCTAAAATAAAAGTAGCCTAAGTTACTCCTTATTACATCAGCTATCTGCCGATAAAAGTTCCGTCAAAATCGGTCCAGCCATTTCAGAGATTAGCCGGAACAAACAGATAAACAGAGAGATAAAAATTCTAAAAAATGCTATTTTGGTGTATGTACCGTATTTATATTCATATGCATGTATTAAAAAACGGTTATTTCAATATTACAAACAGACTCCAATTTTATTTATATGTATAGATGTATAGATGTCAGGCTCATTCACTTCATTGAGTTGAACACATTGATAATTAGAAAGCGCACAACGATCAGACGAGGCAATGAATACCCTACCAAATTCATGAGCAAATTGATCCATGATATCTTGAGGACTAGTATAAGTAACGCTATCATCCCTCATTACTGGAACCATTCTAGTTCTGTCTTGTATTTGGTGAACGAAATTCCAGAAAGACTTGGGATGAGTGGCAACCACAGCCTCAGAGAGACGAAGATAATGCTGGTGGGATTCTTCAATCATAAACTTTACAGTCTTACGTATTCTGCTAAATTTTTCATAAAACCATCATCAGTGCGTACGTTTCCACTTTTTGTGATAATATTTTTTATCAAGACAAACGAATATTTCTATTCTATGAGCGATAGTGCATCTTGACAATCGACTCGAAGGTTGCACTCGGCGTTATGGTTTTGCCTGCTAACCGAATTAGCGGCGCCATCGAAAATTGAGGAGGACGCGCCCCTTGAGCGGCCCAATCTAACAATTTCGAATTGCTTAATCAGCCGCTTAAATGTGTGCGGTAATTGGACCGCAGGTCGGGGCCAAACAAAATTAGCCGCCGGCCCGTCGGCATCATTGACGACGGCAGTTTTTGCGGGTAATTAGCGGGTTTAACCGGAGAGCACTGTTTAAAGTCGAGATAAAATCGGAACGGTGATGGATCAACTCCACGTGATTACCATAAAACAGCTCCGCATGTCCGTTCCGGAGGTCGTTTAATGGCCGTGCAGGTCGATTTATTGGAGCCGGGAACAATGTTGCGGGGTCGGCCTTATAATGGATATTTCTCTTAAAACTAATCTTATCGCAGATCGCAGATCGCACAGTCCTGACCGTGGCTTGATTTCCCTCACTTTACGACCTATACCTGACCATTGTATATTGGCTTCGGATTGGAGCGAGGAGTGAGCTCCTGTGTCAGGCATTAGTGCTGAAGGCGGCCGAATAAAACGTAATAAATAACGAATCGGCAGCCCCAACATTGTTGCAGCTACCCAGCGAATTTATACGTAGCTATGAATTGTATGCGGCACGTAATTCTGTTAGATTCACAAACGGAAACCATTCCAATCTCGCGGCAACGAACGAACAATGCCGCCTCTAATTAAGGCATAAAATACCGTATTAACCGAATTTGGAATGTTTGCCCAACTATTTTTAATAAATTTTGGAATTTGGCCATGGACAGGACAGGCAGATTAATTTGAATATCATTTTTTTGTTGCTGCTGCTCCTCTTTTTTACCCTTTTATTAAAACTACTAATTTTAGATTTTCAAACTAGTATTTTGTTGTTTTTTTTTTACTAAAATAGTGTAAGAATTTGTTAATGTCACATTATACTTTATACATTTTTTTATTTTTCTTAAAAATACCTCAGTTTTTGTTTTCTTAACAATTTACAAAGCTGTTTTTTTGTCTTTTTTGAAGCTAAATCCTTCACTAAAATAATGTAAAAAATAGCTAATTTGTCACTTTGAATTTTTGTTTTCTTATTACTAATAATTTTTATAAACAAAAATATATCTGTTACATTTTGAAACATTCTTATTTTGTCTTTCAATTTTTTTAAAGCTAATCCTTCACTGAAGTGGTGTGAGAATTTGTACTAATATTCTCTTTCATTTTTTTCTTTCTCTTTATTAATTTTTTATTTTTCTTAAGAAATACAATTGTCATTATTTTTTTAACTTTTTGCAAAATTGCTACTTTGTCTCATAATTTTCGTGAAGCTAATCCCTCACTTATGTAGTACAAGAATTTGTTAATTTGCCAATTTATATTAATATTCTCTTTAATTTTTCTGTCGGAACTAATAAACTTTTATTTTTTTTAATACATCTTTAACTATTTCATTAATTTTTTCAAAATTGATATTTTATTTTTTAATTTTATTGAAGCTAAATCCTTTTCTTAGGTAGTGAAACAATTTATTAATTTGTCACTTGATGCTAACATTTTCTTTTATATATTTTTTTTAATTATTATTTTTTTATTTTTCTTAAGAGCTACATTTATTATTACAACCTTAACTTTTTTCAAATTTTTTATTTTATCTTTTAATTTTATTGAAGCTAATTACTTCTCTTAAGTAGCGCAATAATTAGTTAATTTTTTACTCTGTGCTAATTATTCTCTTTCATTTTTTTAGAACTATTAATTTTTTATTTTTCATAAGAAATACATTGGTTATTATCTTCTTAACTTTTTGCAAAATTATTATTTTATATTTTACTTTTATTGAACATAAATCCTTCTCTTAAGTAGTGTAATAATTTGTTAATTTATCACATTGTTCTAATTATTCTCATTCATTTTTTTCTCAGAACTATTATTTTTTTATTTCTCTTAAAAAACACATTTATTATTATTTTGTCTCATAATTTTCTTGAAACTAACACCCTTAAGTAGTGTAAAAATTTATTAAATTGATACTTTGTATTAATATTCTTCTTTCTTCATTTTTCTCTTAGAACTATTAAAATGTTTATTTTTCTTGAAAAACACATCTGTTGTTATTTCCTTAACTTTTTTCAAAATTGTTATTATATCTTTTAATTTTATTGAAGCTAAATCCTTCTCTTAAATAGTGAAAGAATTTATTAGTTTGTTTACTTGTGCTAATATTCTCTTTTATTTTTGTCATAGAAATATTATTTTTTTTTATTTTTCTAAAAACATATATTTATTATTATTTTTTGAAATTTTTGCAATATTGTTCCTTTTCTTTTTAATTTTATTGAAGCTAAATCCTTCTCATAACTAATGTAAGAATTTGTTAATTTGCCACTTTGTTCTAATATTCTCTTTCATCTTTCTCTTAGAACTATTAATTATTTTATTTTTCTTAAAAAATACATCTGTTATTATTTTTCAAAATTGTTATTTTGTCTTTTAATTTTCTTGAAGCTAAATCCTTCACTGAAGTAGTGAAAAATTTGCCACTTTGTATTAATATTCTCATTCATTTTTTTCTAAAAACTATTAAATTTTTCATTTTTGTTAAAAAAAATATTTGTGATTATTTCGTTAATTTTTTTCAAAATTTTTTGTTAAGTAGTGTAAGAATTTATTAATTTGTCATTTGATGCTAATATTCTCTTTTATTTTTTTAGAACTATATTTATTTTTTATTTTTATAATACATTTGTTATTATTTTCTTATTTTTTTTGCAAAATTATTACTTTATCTTTTAATTTTATTGAAGCTAAATTCTAAATTTGTTAATTTGTCACTTTATGCTAATTATTCTCTTTCATTTCTTTCTTGGAACTATTAATTTTTAATTTTTTTTTTAAATACATCTGTTATTATTTTCTTAACTTTTTCAAAATTGTTATTATTGATTTAATTTAATTGAAGCTAAATCTTCCTCTAATTACTCTTTTATTTTTGTCATAGAAATATTAATTTATTTATTTTTTTAAAAATATATATATAAATTATTATTTTCTTAACTTTTTGCAAAATTGCTATTTTATCTTTCAATTTTATTGAAGCTAAATCCTTCTCCTAAATAGTGTAAAAATTTGTTAATTTGCCACTTTGTACTCTTTCATTTTTTTCTTAGAACTATTAAATTTTTTATTTTTTTTACAAAATAAGTCTGTTGTTATTTCCTCAACTTTTTTCAAAAATGTTATTTTATCTTTTAATTTTATTGAAGCTAAATCCTCCTCTTAAGTAGTGTAGGAATTTATTAATTTGTCACTTGAAACTAATATTCTCTTTATTTTTTTTTTCTTAGAATTATTAATTATTTTTAATTATTTTGTTATGTTTTATTGCAAATTCAAAAGATCGTAACAAATTATATTGCTCCATGAAAAACTAAATTACGTCATTTGTATAAACTGTACGCTTTTAATAAACAATATCACAATCAAGTTTTGATTTATCGGATCATGAATTTGACACCCATAAAACTCGAATGGTTTCAATCAATTTATTTGTTAATGTCCAGATATGGAATTCGGATGATGTCATGTGGCACAAATGTACGTTTTAATATTGCACTTGCCGTCCTCGGTTATTTGCTTCGCAACCCCACCTAAATAATTAATACCAAAATCACAATCCGATAAACGAAACAACGTCCACAGAAAAAATTTAAAAGTTCCAGACACAAAAGTGATGGCGGACGTCGCAATTACTAATTCAGGCGGTAGCCGTGCATCTACCGGAAAGGCGAAACTAACGCGGACACAAAACATCTCCATTTATAAACTTAAACTGACCATTTTGTAGCAGATGACGTGAGGGGGTGACGGCGGCGGCGGCTGCGGTGCGGCAATAATTTATTTACCGTACGGGGGGGATCCGTTTGCGGAGCCAGTAAGAATGAATGAGAGATTGAAAAGCTTTTGAAATCCAACATGGCTTTCGCAACAAACACACTGATGCCACATTCTAACGGCGGTCCATCCTGGGGCCCATGAATTATGCAACGCGCCCGGATAGAGTTAATGTATAGAGAGCCCGCCCGGCATTACGTCGGACCGTGATTTGTCACTCCGGCCCGACATTGTCTCCCGGTGATGAATTTTGACAGATATCTAAGTAAATCTCCTCGCCGATGGGCATGTTTTAAATAATTCCGACGGATGTGACGCGATCCGTTCGACGGGTATCGCAGGCATCGGCGGCGAAGCTGAGCGCAGCCGAAACTTGTCGCGACGAACGCGAATTAAAACGTGTTTACGCCGACCTGGGGAACAGACGTTGCCGGAACATCTGTATGCTCAAAGCGGGGTTCGGCTCAAGGAAGTTCTCAAAGTGCCAATTCAATTATCTCGGAAATACATCAGCCCGACTAACATTGCTTTGGAGTTTATTAATGCTGAAATGAAATCTCGACATCGGTTTTTGAAGTTCATGTTTATTATTTACTTATATGTTTTATACGTTTTGTTTTTTTATTTTTTTGTTAAAGTCTCATTTAAATATCGCGATAACACATGGTGAAACTCGTTGTGTGTTTTTTACGTTTTTCAATTTCAAATTCTCATTTAATAATGCCTTTGTTATAAATATAAATGTAACAAATTGTCATGTATGATAAAGGAACACTGGAAAAACATCATTTTTTTACTCTCATTAGTTACCTCAAACAAAATATGACGTATGGAAAAGTAATTTAAATTTTAAATAAAAAAAATCTTTGTTTCAACAAAATAATTATTATAATCAACACTACTTAAGTGAAAGATTATGTTTTTTAATAAAAATAAACAATAAAGTTCTAAAAGAAAAATGAAAGAGAATATTAGTACAAATTAACATATTCTTACACTACTTAAGTGAAAGATTAGCTTCAAGAAAATTATGAGACAAAGTAACAATTTTGCAAAAGTTAAGAAAATAATAACAAATGTATTTCTTAAGAAAAATAAAACAGTTCTAAGAAAAGAATTAAAGAGAATAATTAATAGAAAGTGACTAACTGACAAATTATTACACTATGTAAAAGAATGATTTAGCTTCAATGAAATTAAGAGACAAAGTAACAATTTTACGAAAAGTTAAGAAAATAATAACAAACGTATTTCTTACGAAAAATAAAAAATTAACAATTGTAAGAAAAAAATTAAAGAGAATAAATAGAACAATGTGACAAATTAACAAATTATTACACTACTTAAGAGAAGTATTTAGCTTTAATAAAATTAAAATTCAGAATTTAAGAAAAATAAAAAATTAACAGCGCTAAGAAAAAAATAAAAAGAATAATTAGTAGAAAGTGACAAACTGACAAATTATTACACTATTTAAGAGAATGATTTAGCTTCAATGAAATTAAAAGACAAAGTAACAATTTTACGAAAAGTTAAGAAAATAATAACAAACGTATTTCTTAAGAAAAATAAAAAATTAACAATTGTAAGAAAAAAATTAAAGAGAATAAATAGAACAAAGTGACAAATTAACAAATTATTACACTATTTAAGAGAAGTATTTAGCTTCAATAAAATTAAAATTCAGAATTTAAGAAAAATAAAAAATTAACAGCGCTAAGAAAAAAATAAAAAGAATAATTAGTAGAAAGTGTCAAACTGACAAATTATTACACTATTTAAGAGAATGATTTAGCTTCAATGAAATTAAAAGACAAAGTAACAATTTTACGAAAAGTTAAGAAAATAATAACAAACGTATTTCTTAAGAAAAATAAAAAATTAACAATAGTAAGAAAAAAATTAAAGAGAATAAATAGAACAAAGTGACAAATTAACAAATTATTACACTACTTAAGAGAAGTATTTAGCTTCAATAAAATTAAAATTCAGAATTTAAGAAAAATAAAAAATTAACAGCGCTAAGAAAAAAATAAAAAGAATAATTAGTAGAAAGTGTCAAACTGACAAATTATTACACTATTTAAGAGAATGATTTAGCTTCAATGAAATTAAAAGACAAAGTAACAATTTTACGAAAAGTTAAGAAAATAATAACAAACGTATTTCTTAAGAAAAATAAAAAATTAACAATTGTAAGAAAAAAATTAAAGAGAATAAATAGAACAAAGTGACAAATTAACAAATTATTACACTACTTAAGAGAAGTATTTAGCTTCAATAAAATTAAAATTCAGAATTTAAGAAAAATAAAAAATTAACAGCGCTAAGAAAAAAATAAAAAGAATAATTAGTAGAAAGTGTCAAACTGACAAATTATTACACTATTTAAGAGAATGATTTAGCTTCAATGAAATTAAAAGACAAAGTAACAATTTTACGAAAAGTTAAGAAAATAATAACAAACGTATTTCTTAAGAAAAATAAAAAATTAACAATTGTAAGAAAAAAATTAAAGAGAATAAATAGAACAATGTAACAAATTAACAAATTATTACACTACTTAAGAGAAGTATTTAGCTTCAATAAAATTAAAATTCAGAATTTAAGAAAAATAAAAAATTAACAGCGCTAAGAAAAAAATAAAAAGAATAATTAGTAGAAAGTGACAAACTGACAAATTATTACACTATTTAAGAGAATGATTTAGCTTCAATGAAATTAAAAGACAAAGTAACAATTTTACGAAAAGTTAAGAAAATAATAACAAACGTATTTCTTAAGAAAAATAAAAAATTAACAATTGTAAGAAAAAAATTAAAGAGAATAAATAGAACAAAGTGACAAATTAACAAACTATTACACTACTTAAGAGAAGTATTTAGCTTCAATAAAATTAAAATTCAGAATTTAAGAAAAATAAAAAATTAACAGCGCTAAGAAAAAAATAAAAAGAATAATTCGTAGAAAGTGACAAACTGACAAATTATTACACTATTTAAGAGAATGATTTAGCTTCAATGAAATTAAAAGACAAAGTAACAATTTTACGAAAAGTTAAGAAAATAATAACAACCGTATTTCTTAAGAAAAATAAAAAATTAACAATTGTAAGAAAAAAATTAAAGAGAATAAATAGAACAAAGTGACAAATTAACAAATTATTACACTACTTAAGAGAAGTATTTAGCTTCAATAAAATTAAAATTCAAAGTAACAATTTTGCGAAAAATTAAGAAAATAAATCAAATGTATTTTTTAAGAAAAATAAAAAATTAACAGCGCTAAGAAAGAAAAAAATAAAAAGAATAATTAGTAGAAAGTGACAAATTGACAAATTATTACACTACTTAAGGGAATGATTTAGCTTCAATGAAATTAAAAGACAAAGTAACAATTTTACGAAAAGTTAAGAAAATAATAACAAAATTTAAGAAAAATAAAAAATTAACAATTGTAAGAAGAAAATTAAAGAGAATAAATAGAACAAAGTGACAAATTAACAAATTATTACACTACTTAAGAGAAGGATTTAGCTTCAATAAAATTAAAAGACAAAGTAACAATTTTGCAAAACGTTAAGAAATTAATAAGAAATATATTTCTTAAGAAAAATAAAAAATTAACAGTTCTAAGAAAAAAATTAAAGGGAATTGTTAACACAAATGACAAATTAACAAATTTTTACACTACTTAAGAGAAGGATTTAGTTTCAATAAAATTAAAAACTAAAGTAACTTTTGTGAAAAGTTAAAAAAATAATAACAAATGTATTTTTAAGAAAAATAAAAAATTAAAGAAAATAATTAGCACAAAGTGACAAATTAACAAATTATTACATTACTTTAGAGAAGGATTTAGCTTTAATAAAATTAAAAGACAAAGTAACAATTTTGCAAAAAGTTAAGAAAATAATAACAAATGTATTTCTTAAAAAAAATAGAGAAAAGAAAATATGATTGTTAATTAATAACTAATTTTAAATTCGAAACTAAATATATTAAAATATAAAATTACAAAAGCAAATTTTCTAAAACTTAATTAACAAAAATTATTTAAAAATATTATAATTTTAATTATTATAAATTAGATATTATTAATTCCTCTCAAAATATTTTGCCTCAGCTTTAAACATAATTGAAACATATAAATTAAACACACCGTTGTATCTGTATGTTATAATTCAAAGTAATATGTTCATAAGCATAACATATTGTGCAATTTCTTTACACTTAATGAATCTTAAGCCGTAATATATGGTTACTGTTTACAATAATTAAACGAAAATTCGGTAACTTTAGACATAATTCAAAAGTCTGACAAGTTATACATGATAAACATGAAAAGGTATTTATTTAACTTGAAAATACAAAATTTGATACCTTTATCTGGCTCAGATAAAAAAAATATATTCAAAGAACATATTATTTCCAAATTAAGCTTCATACGTCACGTTTTTCTGACGTCCACGTTCCAGCCTGAAGTAAATTGAGAACAAAAGAAACATTAAAGCTCCACTTTTTGTTTTTGGTTACAAACGTTCAATTGATGTAAGTTTCAGACTCGTTTTCAATATGATATTATTAATTTCTGACAATCACTGATGAAAATGTAAGTTTTCTTATTTTATTTCAATAAAATTATTTGAGTTACGTCAAAGCTAAATGCAGATTAAATTAGTAACTGACACAGAAGATTTATTGGATTAAATCGTCTCGAATTTAAAAGTCGATATTACTTGACATTGTCAAATTAACTCGGAGAAAAAATACGTTTTCTAATTAAAAAGCTTTATCCACCACACTTTTCTGACACCCATTCGCAACGTCTGAATTCAACAACTTAAATGAGTACAAAAGAATGAAATTAAAATAAAATTGGATAAAAATTTAGTTCTTTTTTCAAGCGTTAAATGGGAACAAAGTTAAATTACAGAAAATAATCTTAATAAAACGGTTAAAGACACAATAACAATGTGTTTTACAATAACTACGTTAAATTCAATTTAATCTTTGCACTTTATTTTTATATTTTTTCATAATAACAGTGCGAGAAAAGCGATTAAAAGAAATAAGAGAGAATTTATTCGCAGAACTTGTCTTTAATTTAAAAACTCGAGGGCTGAAACGAGCTTGTATTCAGCTAATTAAGTGGAAATGTAATAAAAAGATTTCAATTTCCTCGCCACTTTTACATATCATCCGCAATTCAAATTAAATAAAAAAAAAGTGCCCAAATCCCGCCGAATGTGAGTTTCGGGCCGGACTAATTGGCATCCAAAAACCCCCGAAATTAACATCACAACCCAATGTAGACGTTTATAAGAGTTCGCTTTGCACTTAAACGGAAGTTAAAGTCACGGCCGTTAACCGTCTCCCGATTTCCATCGGGTCCGCCGTACGTTTTCATATTAAGGCCGTCCCCGCAACTTTAATAATTGCCCTTGTAACGCATACAAAATATTCGGGAATTTCTGCGGGAAAATTAACGATAATTGTTGGCGAGATTTATGCGGTTTTAAGGAAAACCTGATTGTCTGGATTTAGTTGGTTCGGGTCGTCATAGAAACTGTACAAGCCAAATCCTGGTCTCTCGGAGGAACCATTATTTTACTTAAACGAGGCTTGCAGCGTTCGAGAACTGAATTCGTAATATTGTTGTAAATAGAGAGGAAATAATGCAGCGAGTCGAACATTTAATTATTAACGGGCCCATTTCCTTGTTTTACGTCGCTTTTTCTTGACGCCATTTATTCGCCATCGAGTTGATCCCTCTTTTTACTAAAAGGCAAGATGCATAAGCTTGGAATATTTGAATATTTAAATTTTTTACAATGACTTTTGAGTTTTATTAGTGGCAAATTTTGAATTTCAATAATTTTACATATTATTGTATTATATATTTTGTACCTATTTGTCTATAATAAAAATTCAACATGTGAGGGTGTAATTTGATATTAGTTTAGATAAAATGCTTATTTATTTTTTAAATGAAATATTTTAATTTCCTTTTTAATATAAAATTAAAAATTTTACTTTTTCAAACATTTGTTTTTTTATTTTTAATTACTATGGCCTAATATTTCAAATGTTAATATTGATATTAATATCTATGGAATATTTGAATTTCTTAAATAAAATTTTTAATTTTTTTAAATAATACTTAATTTATTAAGCTTAATATTCCAAATATTACAAATTTAAATTAAATATTTTATTCTATTTATATTAATTTCAAATTTTTTTTAGCTTGACATTCCAAATATTATTAGTTCAAATTAAATATTTCAATTAAGATTAAATTATTTTTTTTTTTAATTTTAGTTTTTATTTTTTTAGTCTAATATTTCAAATATTGTAAATTTAAATTAAATTCTTTAATATATTTTTTTTAATTATTTTTTAATGTTTGAGTTTTGTATTTCAATAATTTTTCAGCTTGATATTTCAAATATAATAAATTTAATATTTTATTTTATTTATATTAATATATTTAATTTAAAATTAAAAATTTCAATAAAATATATCAATTTTTTAAATTTTAAATTAAATATATATTAATTTTTTAATTTCAAATTAAATATACACTTTTATTTTTTTTTTATATGAAGATTAATTATTTTATAAAATATTCCATTTTTTTAATTTTTAAATGAAATGTTTTAATTTAAATATAATAAATTTAAATTAAATATTCGATTTTTTTAGTTTGAAATGATATTTATTTATTTTTAATATTAAATAAAATATTTTTTATATATTATATTTAATTTTTTAAGCTTCATATTCTAAATATATGATGATAATATTTTATTTTAAATTTTTAATAAAATATATTAATTTTTTAAATTTTAAATTAAATATATATTTTAATTTTTTAGTTTGACATTTCAAATATTATAAACTAAATTAAATATATTAATTAAAATTAAATTATATTTTCTTTTTAAATTTTAAACAAAATATTTTAAATTATTTTTTTAGTTTAATATTCGAAATATTGTAAATTTAAATTAAAATTATTTTTTTAATAATTTTTAAATTTTTAAGCTTTGCATTTCAATAATTTTTCAGCTTGATATTTCATATATAATAAATTTAAATTAAATATTCGATTTCTTTAGTTTGAAATGAAATATATTTATTTTTAATATTAAATAAAATATTTTTTATATATTATATTTATTTTTTTAAGCTTAATATTCTAAATATTACAAATTTAAATTAAATATTTTATTTTAGCTTAAATTTTTAGTCTAGTATTTTAAATATTTAATAATTTATTTTAAATTTTAAATTAAATATATTAATTTTTTAAATTTCAAATAAAATATATATTTTTATTTTTTTTATATTAAAGTTAAAATTTTAATTTTTTTAATAGTGAAATATTCTATTTTTTTAATATTAAATGAAATATTTTAATTTTCTATATTGATATTTCAAACATAAAAAATAAATAAATTATATTTAATATTATGCTTAATATTTTATTCTATATATTTTAATTTTAATTTTTTAGTCTAATATTTTAAATGTTATAAATTTAAATTTAAAACTTTATTTTATTTATATTAATATAATTAATTTAAAATTAAAAATTTAAATTAAATATATTAATTTTATAAATTTTAAATTAAATATATATTTTAATTTTTTAGCTTGATATTTCAAATATTTTAATTAACATTAAATTTCAAAATATAATAAATTTGAATAAAAATATTTAATATTTTTATATTTTAAATTTAAATTAAATATTTTATTTTAATTTTAGTTTTTAGTCTAATATTTATATTTTATATTTAAATTAAATATATTAATTTTTAAATTTCAAAATAAAAATATATTTTAATTTTTTTAATTTAAATCAAATATAATATTTTAATTAAGATTAAATTCTATTTTCTTTTTAAAATTAAATATTTTAATTTTTTTACCCTAATATTAGAAATATTCTGAAATTTTAATCCAGAAGATGAATTTCCATTGTCATTTGTTTCTTCTTTTGATTTTTTATGTCCATCATTTAATTTTAGTACAATATTTTTTTTCGTATATTATGAGAATATATCAATATTAATTTTACAAGAAAAAAAATATATAATAAAGAATAAATAAATAAAATAAAATTTTTTAAAATATATATAATAAAGAATAAATAAATAAAATAAAATTTTTATTATTTAATGTAGTAGTTTTGTTTTTACAGTTTTTATAAAAAAATGTACAATGATAATAAATGTAAGAGAAATTATTAAATAAAAAATAACTAACACACGTCAATTTTTTTAATATTTATTTAATATATGTACAATCCAATATGTTACATAATAAAAAAATGATCGGTTCCCATGTCGAACATGACTCAATTTAATAAAACAATAACCGAGACCATTTTTGTTTGGTAATTTATAAACGCAATAAAATTCCCTCGTTACAATGTGACACGGTGGCGCCGTACAAATATCAAAAAATTGTCGGTCGGGCATTTAGCGACAATAAAAAAATACCATTCGAACGTTGCCGGCAGCCCATAAAAGAACATTTAATTTACATTTAACCAATGTATGGAGTTTTAAACAGCGAACCTGCTAACATTTATGCAAACCTCAAAGGCAATTAATTCAGTTGTGTACAAACGAATTCTATATTATAGTGGACACATACGGCATTGTTCGCGAATAAAGGACTATGATTAGTGAATCATAAAATATTCGCGACACGTTTTTCCCACAATTTGTAACGTGCAATTATATCGGCCGCCCCATTTTTGTTTGACTCCGCTGGACGAGTTGACGACGCCTTTTTTTTTTGGATTCCGAAAAGAGTTGTTCACCATTTTGGTTCATTGTTTAGTTGAATGAATTTCAGTTTTTTTGGTTTTGTCGGTTCCCTGAAGATGAACTATTCAACAATGTCGTGATGAAACCTGAAACAACCGAAGAAATATTTCGTGCCATCATTAAACTGTGACAAATCAAATTTTAAAGTGGGGCTTTATGCAATGAATTTCACCAAAATGAATTTATATGGTTTGAAAATAAACAAATATGGTGTATGATTGGTGCGTGAGTGGTGCACGACTTGTGCGTGATGGTGCATGATTGGTGCGTGACGGGTGTATTTCTACATTTTTAAACTTTTTCTGTTGTTAAAACGGATAAATATTAGGAATTGCTTTGAATAAATCAATAGAACTTTTTTTTTTTTTAAATTTTATAAAGAAGATGAAAGCTTAATAATTCATAGTAAAATATTTTGTGGTGTACAAAAGAAAGATCTTCATAAATACATTGAACATTGACATTGACTGAGATCTTCATAAATACATTGAACTATATTTGGGATAAAACACACCAAGGTTAAATATAAAAAAAACAAATTTTGAATTTTTTTAGTGCGTGATCAGTGTGTGATTTATATATTTATTTCTACATTTGTACATTTGTTACTCACACTAATTTTTGTCTATATCTTAATTTCTAATTAAGCTATCCTTTATGATTTATTAGTGGTAAATTTTGAATTTCAATAATTTTACATATTATTGCACTATGTAGGATTTGTTTATTTTTTGTTCTTATTTGTCTATAATAAAAGCGAGGGTGTTATTTGACATTATTTTAGATAAAATGTTTAATTTTTTTTTTAATTTTAAATAAAATATTTGCATTTCTGTGTCAATTTTAAATGAAATATTTTAATTTTCTTTTCAATATTAAATTAAATATTTTAGTTTCTCAAATATTTTTTAAATTTTTAATTATTATAGTCTAATATTTTCTAATATTTCTTAATTTTTTTATAACGAAATATTAATAATAATAATAATAATAATAATAATAATAATAATAATAATAATAAATAATATAATAAATTTGAATTAAATATTCCATTTTTTAGTTTTAAGTAAAATACATTTATTTTTAATTTTAAATTTTTAATTAAGATTAAATTATATTATCTTTTTAAATTATATATGAAATATTTTTTTATTTTTAATTTTAAATAAAATATTTTAATATTTATTTTTTAGTAATATTTGAAATATTGTAAATTTAAATTAAACATTTTTATATAATTTTTCAATTATTTTTAAATTTTTAAACTTTGGATTTCAATAAATTTTCACCTTAATATTTCAAATATAATAAATTTAAATAAAATATTCGATTTTTTAATTTCAAATGAAATATTTTTTTATATTATATTATAAATAAATTATATTATATGTAAATTTTAAAATAACTATTTTAAATTTTAAAAATTTAATTGTTTATTTTTAATTTTTTAAGCTTAATATTCTAAATTTTATAAATTTAAATAACCATTTTAATTTTTTAAAATTTAATTGTTTATTTTTAATATTTAAATTATTTGAATTTATTTAAATTTTATACATTTATAAAATTCAATTCAAAATTGAAAATTTTACTTTTTTTAATTCATTTAATTATTTTTATTTAGTAAAACTTAATATTTAAATAATAAATATTATTTAATTAATTGTTTATTTTGAATTTTTTAGTTACATATTTTAATTTTATAAATACTAAAATAAATAATAAAATAACTATAATAGTTATAATTATTATAATTATAAAAATTACTATAATTAAATTTTTAAAAAAATTGATCATGAATTATTCCATGAAAGCAAAAATTAAAAAAATATAAATACGAAATATAATAATTTTTAAAAATTATTTAATTGAAAAAATGGTTTGATGTATTATATTTAAATTAAAATTTTTTAATGAAATATTTTTTATATTATATTTCATTTTTTAAGTTTAATATTCCAAATATTATAAATTTAAATTAAATATTTTATTTAAATTTTAATTTTTAGCTTAATATTTCAAATATTTAATATTTTATATTATTTAAATTTTAAATTAAATATATTAATTTTTTAAATTTCAAATTAAATATATATTTTTATTTTTTATATTAAACTTAAAATTATCAACGAAATCAATGAAATATTTGAATTTCTTAAATAAATTTTTTATTTTTTTTTAATTAAAAATTTAAATTAAATATATTAATTTTTTAAATTTCAAATTAAATATATATTTTTATTTTTTATATTAAACTTAAAATTATCAACGAAATCAATGAAATATTTGAATTTCTTAAACAAATTTTTTATTTTTTTTTTTTTAATTAAAAATTTAAGTTAAATATATTAATTTTTTAAAATTTTAAATTAAATATATATTTTAATTTTGGCATTTTCTTCATATGTTAAAACTAACAAATTGTAGAAACGGTAAATCAATAAACATTTTTCTTTATATTATATTAAGATGAAAACTAAATGGTTCATAGTAAAATATTTTGTGGTGTAGAAAATAGAGGGAGAATGGGATAACACACTAAATTTTAACACGTAACTCACACTAATTTTTATCGTTAATTTTTAATTAAGTTATCCTGCATACATTATTTTACTGAAAACTGGATTATTTAAAAAAAAAAAAAACATTATATTCAACATTTCAACGAAAAAAGCAGATATTATTTTAATGAGAGTACAAAAAATCCTTTATTAAGTTTCCCAATTTCAATTAATATTATTTTTGTGCATATACGCCTTTTTATTGGAAATTGGATTTTTTAATGAGAGTATTATATTCAATATTTCAAACGAAACTACAGAAATTATTTTTAATTAGGTTACAAAACAACGTTTAGTTACAATTCCTTAATTAAGTTCCCTTATTCCGGTTAGCATTAACAACAAAACGCCCGTTTTAAAAAATAAACCGAAACACGAACCCGTTCCGTCCAATTTAAAATTTAATCGCGTTTTCAAGTTTTATTTACGTTGTAGGTGTTGCAAAATAATTAGCGAAATTCGCAAATTTCGCCGGGTCCCTTTAAATTCTTTGATAATTCGGTTAATTATAAGGGCCGACGTCCCCATTTGTTCTACGCCAATTAGTAACCGATTATGTGCGTAAATATTAAATTTCCTTTGTACGGATTAGGTAAATTCCGGCCCGTTTTATTCCGGGACAGTCGTCCCGATGATTCCGCGCATATTCGCCCATTTTTTTCGGGTCCGCTTTAATCGTCGTTCGAGTGCGATTTAAAACAATTTATTGCACTCATCAGCTGGAAAGTATAAAGCGACGGGATTACTTTTAATTAAATCGGACGGCGTGATAAGCAAACAAAGATGGCATTATGGCGTATTCAAAAAAATATATAAAAAGGAAAAAACGGAATTTTGATGGCTCCGACGACAGATGGTTGGCCATAAATCGAACCGGGAGTTTTGATTGGCGTCGGTTTTTATGCGACTGACCGAAGGTTTGATTAATGAGCGAGGTTTTAAAGAAAATCCCACTTTTTCAGCGGGATCTGAAAAGAATCGAATTGTGTCTCGCCCCCTCGTCAAACGGGGAATTTGGTGGTTGATGGCCACTAAATTTCAACCCAAAGTTGCCGTCGAAAAAACTAATTTACGTTTTTAATGTTTATTCTTATAAGACATTAATTTTAATCAATGAAATAAATTATTTATATTTATATTTTAAATTTTTGAAATGTACATTATAAATTTATTTTTCTGTATTTTTATTTTTAAGATTAATAGTTTAAATTTTATTAATTTTGACATAACAGTATCATATTTCTGTAATTCAACTGTTTATTTTTATTTTTAATTTGTTCTGTTTATTTTTTTAAATTTTTATATTTTAAATGTTATTAATTTAAAACTACATTTTTTTAATTTTGAATTTATTTAAATTTTATAGATTTATGAAATTTAATTTTTTCCATTTAAAGTTTTTTAATTAATGGTTTATTTTTATTTAATAAATCTTAATATTCTAAATTTTATAAATTTAAAATTGCTATTTTAATTTTTTAAAATTGAAATATTTATTAATAATTTTTTAAGCTTAATATTCTAAATTTCATTAATTTAAAATAACCATTTCAATTTTTATCAAATTTAATTGTTTATTCTTAATATTTTAATTATTTGAATTTATTTAAATTTTATGAATTATAAAAAATTTTTTAGTTTTCCTTTTTTAATTCATTTGTTTATTTTTATTATAATTATAATTTAAAATAACTATTTTATTTTTTTTTAAATTTAATTAATCTAATTTAATATTTTTTAAATGTAATATTCTAAATTTTATAAATTTAAAATAAAAATTTTATTATTTTTTTAATTTAATTGTTTATTTTCAATATTTTAATTATTTGAATTTCATAAAATATTTAAATTTTATAAAATTTTCTCAATATTACATTTTTTGATTCATTTGTTTATTTTCGTTTAATAAAGCTTAATATTCTAAATATTATAAATTTAAAATATAAAATATATATTTTTTAATTTAATTGTTTATTTTTTACATTTTAATCATTTGAATTTATTTAAATTGTATAATTTTATAAAATTTAATTTTTTCAATTTCACCTTTTTTAATTCATTTGTTTATTTTTATTTAATATAGCTTAATATTATAAATTTTATAAATTTAATTCTTTATTTTTTAAGCTTAATATTCTATATTTTATAAATTTATCATAACGATTTTAATTTTTTAAAATTTAATTCTTCATTTTTAATTTTTTAAGCTTAATACTCCAAATTTTATAAATTTAATTGTTTAATTTTAATATTTTAATTATTTGAATTTATTTAAATTTTATAAAATTCAATTTTGTTAATTTTTCCCTTTTTAATTCATTTGTTTATTTTTATTTAATAAGGCTTAATAAATTTTTTAAATTTAAAATAACTATTTTAATTATTTTGAATTCAATTGTTTATTTTTAATTTTTAAAGCTTAATATTCTAAATTTTATAAATTTAAAATTTTGTCAATTTAAATAAAAAATAATATTTTCTAATTAATTGTTAATTAATTAACTTTTTAAGCTTACTTCATTTTAAATTTTATGAATTTAAATTAAAATTAAAAAATTGAAAATAAACATTAAATTAAAAAAAATAAATAGATTTTTAATTTAAATGCATATTAAATTTTTCAGTAAAATTTAATAATTTATTTCAAATGTTTAAAATTATAAATTGGGAGATTTCATTTATTCCACAAAAGCAATAATTTAAAATATTATAAATAGGAAATTTCAGAAAAATGGTTTATTTTTAAATATGTGATTCTGAATTATTTTACGAAAATAAAATTTAAAAAATAGGAATTATATAAATATTTTAATAATTTTATGTCTATGTCTAAAAAATATTTTACATTTTAACTTTGTGTTAATTTCAACTTAAGTATTAAATTTCATTATTTTTATTATCAAAAATTTTTTTAAATTTTAAAATTTTCATTATAAAAATAGACAGGTAATAAATTTTTGAAGCATTTGATGATACAAAAAATAAAATTTTCAGTAAGGTTTAATATTCAATTAAAAAAAATGTTAAATTTGACAGTTTCAAAATTTATTTAATATAAATATATAAAATTATTTCATAAGAACAAAAATTTTATTTAAAATAATATTTTTTATTTTATATAAATATTTAAATTATTCAGTAAAATTTAACATTGGGTTTGTAAAATTAGATTTTTTACACAATTTTTTAAAAATTGAGGAAATTTAATTATTCGATAAAAGGCAATCTAAAAACAATTGCATTAAAAATGAAAAGAAAAATAAAATAAAATTTTTCAATAAAATTTAATATTCATTTTTAAAAAAAGATGTGCGAATTTTATTGAATTCAAATTTGTAAATATTATAATAATTAAAAATCTGAATTATTTCAAGTAAAAATTTAATTAAAAAAAATATAAATAGGAAATATCGAATCATTTTTAAAAATTGGTTAATTAAAAAGCTACTTGTTAATAATAAATTTTTAATGCTTTTGATGTCATAAAAAATAAATTTTTCAGTAAAATTTAATATTCAATTATAATAAAACGTGTATATTTGATTGTTTCAAAATTTATTAAATGTAAATGTTAAATATTCAATTATTCCGTAGGAGTAAAAATTTAATTTTTATTCTTAAAATTTTATACTGACAAAAAATTTTGAATAATTCTGTAAATATTTAAATTGTTTAGTAAAAATTAAAATTGAATTTTAAAGAGTATCCTGTGTATGTAAATTTAATAGATACAATTTTGTAAACATTAAAAACAGGCAAATTTAATTACTCGATAAGAGTAAACGTCAAATTAAAAAATACAGAGTAAATTTTGTATTTTTATTATTTTCCAACACATTATTTTGTTAAATATTGAACATAAATCAAAAAGTAATAAATATAGTTGTATATCAAACCGTAATACCCATCCAATAAATGAATTTTATATCTCTTGTGTCTTTTTTATAACATTCTTGAAAATTCGAACACTGTTTCCACCACCATTCCGCATGACAAAGCAACAATCCGGAGGCATTGATCAATCGCGGTTACGGGCACGGTAATTTCACCGTCGCCGCCGTTTTTCCATCCTAAACGGCGTAATTTCGCACGAACGTAACAATATGGCGGCATCAATGTCGTGACATTTCAATGGCTGCGGTAATTCACTGTTCGATTTTATTTATTGATAAAAACAACCCGTGTCCCGCGTCGTATTCCATTCATCCGAAACCGCAGTACAACTTTCATCCCTTGTATTCCGGCATCCGCTTCGAAATTAATCAAAGCGTTTACAATGTGCGAATCCCCCGATGGAAATGTACTCGTCCGAACAGATTCCAATTAGGTTTTATTATTTTTTCAAAAATGTGCCAACGTTTTGGGCCTGTTTATTTGTCAAAACCGGATTTATTGGTTGCGCCAACGTTCTTAAATTGACTGCGCTGGTGTAATCGGCGTGATTTCGATTCGTATTTGAATGATTGGCCTTTCGTGTCGTTCGCGTGTCAGATGTGTATTTTAATTAAATGGTACTGCAATAAACTGATTTACTTTGGCGGTGTCAGATAACAACGGTATGTTTGCGTTTCGGTGAATATTTACGTCTGATTTACAATATTATTTGTTAATTATCCTAATACCAATGTTGGGAATTGATTTGAATAAGCCCGTGATGTGTTGTTTTTAATTTTATTAATTTGCTGTTAACTGTTTCAGGTATGGCGAATTCTGTTTTAATGGTAAATATCAAATTTAATTAATAGCAGGAAAACTTCACGTGTATTTATGGTACGTTTATTCATATGTATATTCGGGTGTCCTTTGAACCGTGTGGATAGTGTAGATTCTATGGTGTTGGTAGGCATACTCGGCACATAGTTTAATGAGTATGTGTTAACCACACGGTTTCAATTTTATGTTATGTACGCACATGATGTTTCTAATGGATTGGATTTTGGCTGTTTCGAGTATTTCCCAAATTAGGGGTTCACCATGAAAACGGGAAAGATTTATCTCCTGTGACAAAACACTCTTTTTAAAACATTGTGGCAGTTTAAAGTAGATATTTCGTAACATTTTAGGATAAACTAACTTAACTTATTCATAAGAAATGTTAATTTTCTGTTGATACAAATTTTATGTGTATTTATTATGGTAAATTTTACATGAAAATATTGAAGATATTGATGATGATAAAATTTTAAATTTTGTAGTTTTAAATTTTAAATATATTAAATTTTGAATTTTTAGATTTTAAGATTTAAATTTTAAAATTTAAAATTTCAAAATTTTAAAATTTCAAAATTTCAAAATTTCAAAATTTCAAAATTTCAAAATTTCAAAATTTCAAAATTTCAAAATTTCAAAATTTCAAAATTTCAAAATTTCAAAATTTCAAAATTTCAAAATTTCAAAATTTCAAAATTTCAAAATTTCAAAATTTCAAAATTTCAAAATTTCAAAATTTCAAAATTTCAAAATTTCAAAATTTCAAAATTTCAAAATTTCAAAATTTCAAAATTTAAAAATTTAAAAATTTCAAAATTTCAAAATTTCAAAATTTAATAAATTTATATAATTTAAAAATTCCAAATTTAAAATTTTATTAATTTAAATTTCAAAATTTAATAAATTTAAATATTAAAATTTAAAATTTCATTAATATTAAATTTAATATATTTAAATTTTAAAATTTAAAATTTCAAAATTTAAAATTTTGTTAATTTAAATTTTAAAATTCGAAATTTAATAAATTTAATATATTTAAATTTCAAAATTTAAAATTTAATTATATTTAAATTTCAAAATGAAAAATTTCATTAATATAAATTTTAAAATCTAATAAATTTAAATTCTAAAATTTAAAATTTCAGAATTTAATAAATTTAATATTAAAATTTAAAATTTCATTAAAATTAAATTTAATATATTTAAATTTTTTAATTTAAAATTTCAAAATTTAAAATTTTGTTAATTTAAATTTTAAAATTCGAAATTTAATAATATTTTAATTTTGAAATTTTTAAATTTTATTAATTTAAATTTTAAGATTCAAAATTTAATAAATTTAAATTTTGAAATTTAAATTTCAAAATTTAAAATTTCATTAATATAAATTTTAAAATCTAATAAATTTAAATTCTAAAATTTAAAATTTCAGAATTTAAAATTTAATACATTTATATTTTATAATTTAAAATTTCAAAATTTAAAATTTTGTTAATTTATATTTTAAAATTCGAAATTTAATAAATTTAAATTGTAAAATTTAATATATTTAAATTTTAAAATTTAAAATTTTAAAATTTAAAATTTTAAAATTTAAAATTTCTAAATTTAAAATTTTATTAATTTAAATTTTAAGATTCAAAATTTAATAAATTTAAATTTTGAAATTTAAATTTCAAAATTTATAATTTAATATATTTAAATTAAAAAATTAAAAATTTCATTAATATAAATTTTAAAATCTAATAAATTTAAATTCTAAAGTTTAAAATTTCAGAATTTAAAACTTAAAATTTCAAAATTTTAAATTTTTTAATTTAAATTTTAAAATTCAAAATTTAATAAATTTAAAATTTCAAAATTTATATAAAAAATTAACCAATTTTTAAAAATTTTTATATTTTTAATATTTTTTCTGCCTTAACATTTAAAATATTTGAACCATTCGAAGTTATATATTTTTTTAATTGGAAAAAAATTATTTAAATATTATATTTACAATTGTTTTTTAACAGATTTTTGTTAATAAAAATTACGTAATTTAGTAATATTTTTAAAAATAATCCTATATTTCCAATTTATAGTTATTTAATTAATTTTTTGACCCGAAAAATAATTAAAATCTTTACATTTATAATGTTTTAAAAAAGATTTAAATTTACACATTTTTTTTTAATTTAATAAATAAATTTTACTAAAAAATTAATTATTTTAAATTTCAAATGCTACAAATATTTTACTCTTCAAATAATTTATTAATTACAATTTATTTTAGTTATTTGAATTGTGTAATTGTATTAAATATTATGCTTTTTTTTTTAATAGTTTCTTGTTAACAAAAATTACGAATTTAGTAATAACTCCTTTTAAATATGACTTTGAATTAATAAATAATTTTTAAAATATAAATATATATTTTTAATTAACCAATTTTTTAAAAATAATTATGTGTTTCCTATTTATAGTTATTTAATTTAAAAATAATACAAATTTTTACATTTCTAATGTTTAAATTTCTTAACATAAAAATAATTTTTTAAATTTCAGATGTTTTAAATAATTTATTATTTACAATTTATTATAGTTACATGAATTTTAAAATAAAAATTTTATATTCGTAAATAAATATTATATTTGCAATTGTTTTTTGACACTTTTTTGTTAATAAAAATTAGGATATTTAGTAATAAATATTTTTAAATTTTAACAACACAATTTTTAAAAATTACGTAATTTAAATTTACATATATATTTATAATATTTACAAAATCTAAATAAGTCAAATTTTTATAAAAAATTTTATTATCAACAATTTATTTTAGTACTTTGAATTTTAAAACAGAAATTTTATAGTTATAAATATATATTTTAAGTTCAATTAATTTTATGCTAATAATACTGATAATTCTTTTTAAATATATTCAATTTCAAATTGACATACATTTGGTAAAAATCGCAATTGCATCCTATTTATTAACAAGTAAAGTATTAAATTAAATTTAACATGAGGAGTATTAGCTGATACATAATAGTGCAAAAAATATCTTCCGATACTCTAAATCACTTAATAATCCGCCGCACATTTTATTCCATTTCATTCACGACGTCATTTAAATTTAGTAAAAAATCTTAAAGACTTTCGTAGTATGCCTCCTGAATACTCCAGATATTTCACCATGTGACCCAGAACCAATAACAAGGAGTTTCATAAATTTTTACAATTTCTTTGGTTAACAAAACGTGGTTTTTGGTAAGGTCATGCTTGTCCTTAAGTTACTAACTTCCTCAAGGTGTAAAACTGCGACGTCACATATGTAAGTCGTCCATTTATAAGCTAATGTATTTCCCCAAAAGCAGGGCCGTTCCATAACTTAAATACGTGCCTTAGAACTTAACCCCCTCAAACAGTTCACAATTCCTGAGAAAGCCCCCCGTCTTAACGACGTCCGTCCCTTCGGCGAAACTGTCAGGCCCTTCGGCCACCATCGAGTGGACTTATTTGAATTTATAGCCGTGATACTGGCGCATAAATCAGACAATATGCCGCGGATCATGTTTTCAATTAACCCCCAAACTCGTAGACGGAGCCGGATGTTAATGAAACGAAGATAAATAATGAATTTCCCGGTCGGTCCGCAGTTTTTTTTTTCACGCTCCGGTCCATTATAAATGGCGGGTCGAAGATTAAGCCCGGTCCGGTGCCAAGTAACAAATAACTAAACGTACGATGGGTCGGAATTTATTGGGCCGACTTTCCGGGCGGGAGCGAGTCAAAATCGAAACGACCTGCAACGATTTTTAAATACGCTTTTAAAAACGCATCCGGGGGCCCCCATTCTGTGGGGATTAAAGTTTAAAACGGGCATTTGTAAAATTTCAATTTAAGTTCAAAGCACTTACTAGTTTCACAATCATCTCCCGGAATGGTGCAGCGTCTGATACATTTTCCCCATTACAACTTAACCAATCCGGCCGAGACCCATTTCCTCCGCGGAACTCCTTAATCGAACCCAAGATCGAACCGAACAACAAAAACACGACGGAACGGATATTCAAACTGCGCTGCGAACATTTTTGGCGTGAAATTTATTAAACATTTCTCGCCGCAATATAATAGTTTGTGTGCAAGTCCGGAAAGTTCGGGGACTCCGACAGACAAAGAAGGTCTTTACAGTCATTAAATGCAAATGTGATGGGAGTTCGGCAAAGGCACGGTTCCGTTTCCTTCGCCAATACCAAAGCTAATTGTAAATGACAGTTCAATTTATATTAATTTATTACCGGGATAGTTCATTTAATTCCCGCGACGGCATTCCGTATTCCTTTTGGGAACTTCATGGTCTCCTCTTTGGGAATTCAATTCTAACGTTGCCCGATAACAACACAACCACTGCAGTTTTGTTCCTTTTAAGACGCCACTGAATTTTAATCAGGTAACTTTGGTAAATACGTCGCCCAATGCTGATATAAATTGTGCACCACATCCATTATGTTCAAAAAGGACAACGAAAAATTATTGATTAATAGTCATATCAAATATACGTATTTATCATTATGAATTGAATTATTGACAGAATAATGATTATTATTAATTAAATAACCAATTAAATTACACTATTTTTAGGAATCTTATTATTTTTAATTTATTTTAACTAAATTAGTTTATTCCAACATATATTCAACTAGTAAAACTATTGTTATTAAAGGTATGATGTCAATTTCGAATATGCGCACAACTCGAAAATAAAGCTAGTGCGCATCAATAAAGCATGACTTCTCTCCTCCCCTTTTTTGTCCTGTAAGGTTACTACTTCAGAAATTTAACAGAGACACCAGCCAACTCCTTTTTTTCACTGAATTTAATAAAATAACTAATAAATATATTGACCAGTGAAAAAAAATATGGAACTACAATCCGTACGTCTAAAAAGAACAAAATTATATTAAAAATAAGTAACAATTATGATAAATATATATTTCTGATAAATATAAAATTTATATGAACTTATTTATTAAACTTGCTGAAGATATTCCGTAAAAATCACTGACAAAATAAATATTAGATTTGATTTGAATTATCTAAATAAAATTTTAGTGGAATTTATAACGAAGTTTTAGATATATTTCTGTTTTTGGGATTCACCAGATCAATCTAAAATGGGCGCCCAACGTGAATGTTGTTTGAAATTTATTCCAATTCCTTAAGAATTTTGTTTTTCCATCATTTTAGATGGTTTGTTGCTGAATTATTAAACATAAGGATATTATAATGGTTTACAAAAGTTTAATTATTAATTCAAAATATTTAGACATTTTTCTGTTTCTGTTATTTATAAGATCAATCAAAAATGGGCGCCCAACGTGAATGTTGTTTGAAATTTATTCCAGTTTCTTAAGAATTTAGTTTATCCAACATTTTAGGTGATTTGTTGCTGAATTAATAAATTTAAAGATAGTACAATGGTTTACAATAGTTTCATTATTAATTGAAAAGATTTAGACATTTTTACGTTTCTATGATTCACCAAATCAATCTAGAATGGGCGCCCAACGTGAATGTTGTTTGAAATTTATTTCAGTTTCTTATAAATTTCATTTATCCAAAATTTTAGGTGATTTGTTGCTGAATTAATAAACGTAAACACATTATAATGGTTTACAAAAGTTTAATTATTATATTGAAAATATTTAGACATTCTTCTGTTTCTGTGATTCACCAGATCAATCTAAAATGGGCGCCCAACGAGAATGTTGTTTGAAATTTATTCCAGTTTCTTAAGAATTTAGTTTATCCAACATTTTAGGTGATTTGTTGCTGAATTAATAAACTTAAAGATAGCACAATGGTTTACAATAGTTTCATTATTAATTGAAAATATTTAGACAATTTTACGTTTCTGTGATTCACCAAATCAATCTAGAATGGGCGCCCAACGTGAATGTTGTTTGAAATTTATTTCAGTTTCTTATAAATTTAATTTATCCAAAATTTTAGGTGATTTGTTGCTGAACTAATAAACGTAAACATTATAATGGTTTACAAAAGTTTAATTATTAATTGAAAATATTTAGACATTTTTCTGTTTCTGTGATTCACCAGATCAATCTAAAATGGGCGTCCAACGTGAATGTTGTTTAAAATTTATTTCAGTTTCGTATCAATTTAGTTTATCTATCATTTTAGGTGATTTGTTGTTGAATTCAGTTTCTTAAGAATTTAGTTTGTCCAACATTTTAGGTTAATAGATTGATTATTAATTGAAAAGATTTAGAAATATACTCAACTGGTGAAGGTTTTCGATATTGGTCTTGTGACGTCAATTTCATATATGTACAAAACACCAAAACAAAGTCAGTGCGCATCAATAAGGCATGACTTCTCCCCTTCCCATTTTTGTCCTCTAACTACAAGGTTTCCATTTCAAAAATTCAATTGTAACGTTGTCTGATAACAATCACTCTATTTCTTTCCATTCCTTTTAAGGCTGAATTTTTATAAGATAACTGTTAAATTTATTGATCAGTGCCAAAATAAATTATGAAACTACAGGCAGTACGTCCAAGAAAGCTGCTGAGTTTAATGGTTTAATTAAATTAATTCACCAAAGTTAGTTTATTTTGACACGTAAGTTAATTGACATTAAAGGTGCAACGTCAATTTCGTTCATGCGCAAAACTCAAAAATAAACCTACTGCGCATTAACAAGGCTGGTCTCTACCCCACCTTAGTTCGTGCCCTAACCTAAAAAATTAACTGGCATTTTTTAATTCAATTGTCACTCTTAACAAAGTCAGTCAGGTTGAACTAGTGAATTACGTTAGAAAATCCTCATTTCCGAATTTGGTTGTGTAATCCTGCGCCAACATGAAGAAGGTATAGGATAAATTAAAGTAATTATTAGCATTAAGATAATCGTTATTTCATAGAAAGGACGTGTGTACTCCTCACGACTTCTGAAGTTCGACACGAAGGGTCAGCACAAATGGTTTGAATATTGCCAGCGTCGCTCTGAGGAGCACAGCCCTAATACGGAGTGTCTAGTGAAATCTTTCCAGGTGGATAGACACTTGTATGAAAGTATCACTTTGGAAGATATTAATTTTATACTTAACGCTTTGAAAAAATAGTTGTCAGTGACATACATTGTTTACTCTACAAAACCAAACATTGTCAGACAATATACATAAGATTTAGGAAATAAATGTTCCAAACGTAGCTCAGAGTGTTGAATTTTTGAACATGAACGAGTTTAGAAGAAGGAAATGGAAAGAGGTTTAAACTACTTCAATTCTTATTCAGAATTTGATAGCTTTTATTGGTTCACATTATATAACCTATACTCCATTCAAACTAAGTACATCACTACTCTGAAAATAAAATGTAAGACCTGCAAAATAATTTATTTATTAGTGAACTTCCCGATAGCCAATCAAATTTATCGTACCAAGATATAGTAAAATTTTTGTTTCACTTTTGTTAAAATATTCAAACTAGGAATTCAACGAGTTTAGAAGAAGAAATGTGGTATATAATATGGAGAGAGGTTTAAACATTTTAATTCTTATGCAAAATTTGATAGTTTTTATTGGTTCACATTATATAACCTATACTCCATTCAAACTAAGTACATCACTACTCTTTGAAAATAAAAGGCAAGACCCCCAAAATAATATATTTATTAGAGAACTTCCCGTTAGACAATCAAATTTATCGTACCAAGATATAGAAAAATTGTTGTCTCACTTTTGTTAAAATATTCAAACTAGGAATTCAAGGAGTTTAGAAGAAGAAATGTGGTATATAATATGGAAAGAGGTTTAAACCATTTTAATTCTTAAACAAAATTTGATAGTTTTTATTGGTTCACATTATATAACCTATACTCCATTCAAACTAAGTACATCACTACTCTTTGAAAATAAAAGGCAAGACCTGCAAAATAATTTATTTATTAGTGAACTTCCCGTTAAACAAACAAATTTATCGTACCAAGATATAGTAAAATTTTTGTCTCACTTTTGTTAAAATATTCAAACTAGGAATTCAACGAGTTTAGAAGAAGAAATGTGATATATAATATGGAAAGAGGTTTAAACCATTTTAATTCTTATGCAAAATTTGATAGTTTTTATTGGTTCACATTATATAACCTATACTGCAGTCAAACTAAGTACATCACTACTCTGAAAATAAAAGGTAAGACCTGCAAAATAATTTATTTATTAGTGAACTTCCCGTTAGCCAATCAAATTTATCGTACCAAGATATAGTAAAATTTTTGTTTCACTTTTGTTAAAATATTCAAACTAGGAATTCAACGAGTTTAGAAGAAGAAATGTGATATATAATATGGAAAGAGGTTTAAACCATTTTAATTCTTATGCAAAATTTGATAGTTTTTATTTAAACTATTTTCATTCTTATGCAAAATTTGATAGTTTTTATTTTATTGGTTTGCATTATATAACCTATACTCCATTCAAACTTTAACACTTTTTAACCGCTACATCAGGGTCTTTTTTAAATTGTTTAATTGTGGGTTTTACAACATATGATCCTTCTATCTTTGTTTAAATATAAAGTAAAATTCTGTTTTAAAGAATAGAAACAAACGTATAAAAAGGTTCGTGGTTATTGTTTGCTTTACTTCATACCTTATGTGAATAGACTATAGCACATGCCCACTGACTTTTCATTAGGACCACTGTGAACAAGCAGTATTCACCTACAATTTGGGCAAGCATTTTACCAGTAAATTTTGTTTATTCCCAAAGGACGAACTACTTTCGAAAACACTCAACCGATAAACGAGATTAAGTAAGAAAGAAAGTTGTAATTACGCGGATGGGTTGCCACTAAGTGTATATTAGGCCGTACGGAACCTTTTAAAAAATAAACGTCAGTGTTTCGGTGTGGCAGCATTGAATCATGCGGCGCACAACAACCGGCCATAATCTCATATCAAATTGTTAATGAGTTTAGTTGTTCGTTAGTTTAGGTCAGTTAACTATTTGTCAAATAAAATGCAAATTTGCACTGGCGAAATGGTAATTAATCTCCTCGGGAAACAGTTCATGTACTTTGACCAACAAATATCATCAGTTATTATAAGGATAATGCATAATGCAAATGCCGGCGGGGACGGCACTAATAACGGCCGTAATGTCCGTGCTTCGCAATGTAACCGGAAGAGAGAAAAAACAAACAGATAACCGGTCTCAATGGCAAAAATCCGCCATAAACATTTTACGGCACTTCCCAAGCCGTTTAAGTTATTTACTGCATGCATACGAAACGTTATTCGGCAACAACTGGAAACTTCCCGGACTTGGATCCGATCAACTTTTACATGCACAATAAAAACGAACGCTTTAAGGTACGTGTAATTCGGTTACCGGATCATATCCGGAACGGCTCAATTTGAATTTATGGTGCATTCGCGGAATAACGAATTTTTCGAACGGAGCCGAAAAAGGATTTCCGCCGTTGCTGGTCATTGTTTTATGGACGACTGGAGGCTTTAAGGGTCCGGAATAATAAGCGGCACGGCCGTCCCGGAGGTGGACCGGGCTGTAATTACTGTTCATCCGGGAAAAAGGGTTCACGCTCGAGACTGGGTCATAAACACAAATTTTATTTTAATCATTCCGCCACTTCGATGTGCCCGTAATACGAAACAAATGCTGCGAACAACTTGGATGAATATTAGGTTAGGGGAGGTTACTGGGTTTATGGATCTTATAAATAATATGCACGAGTCTCATCTTAAACGATACTTTATTAACGGAAATAAGTCCACAAGAAGCTTATTTATACCGGGGTCCTGGAAGCTACGAGGTCGCTGAAGGAGTTTTGGAGGAGGAAATATTTGAAAAAGTCGTGATCAGTTTGCTAAAGGTTTGGTGACTAAGACGAATGAGGCAGATTTTCGTACCCCAGTAAAGTTTATGATTGAAGATCCTACCAGGATTATCTTCGTCTCTGAGGCTACCACTCATCCCAAGTCTTTCTGGAATTTCGTTCACCAAAAACAAGGCATTACTAGAATACCTCCAGTAATGGGAGATATCGTGGATCAATTTGCTCATGATTTTGATAGGGTATTTATTACCTCGTCTGATAGTCTCGTTGAAACTGCGTTTTCTAATTATCAATGTGTTCAGCTCAATAAAGGGAATGAATCTGACATACTTAATAGTATCCACAAGTTGTCCAACAAAAAAACTGCAAGGAATGATTAGAAACCAGCATTTTTGATCAAGGATTGCAAATTTACATTTTTGAAACCATTAAAAATTATTTTCAATTTATCCCTGAAAACTAATTAATACCTTCCCATCTATATGGAAAACTGCCAAAATTCTCCACTATTCAAAAAAGGTGATAAGTCTAATACCTATCTCTATATTAAGTAATTTCTCTAAAATATTTGAGCAGGTGTTATATTCTGTCATTTATCAAAGTGTCCGTTATAAAATTTCTCCTAATCTAATTTGATATGTATGACTCATGATGTAAGTTCGTCAATCTATACATATAAATAAAATTGGAGTGTCTGTTTGTGATATTGAAATAACCGTTTATTACTACATGCATATGAATATAAATACGGTACATACACCAAAATAACATTTTTCACAATTTTTGTCTTTCTGTCTGTCTGTTTGTTTCGGTTAATCTCTGAAATGGCTGGACCGATTTTAACGGGACTTTTATTGGCAGGTAGCTGATGTAATAAGGAGTAACTTAGGCTACTTTTATTTTAGAAAAATTCTTTTATTTTAGAAAAATAAAGTAATGTTGCAATATCCAAGTACTGTCCAGTACCACGCGCAGCTCACGCGCATGCCCCTACTGGGCCGTCACGTCGGGCGCCTCCCACCACTTCTCCCACCAACGATTGATTGATAGTTTGATTTGATTGATGGGTATCTTTTATAATTCCACCGATCCATTCTTCTTATCTTATCTTGTCTTAATTTAAAATATTTTGTTACATTCTTACTGCTTTCTTTTTTTCCTTTCAGTAATAATTATAAATTAAGTACATTTGTGTTAAATATTCAGATTTACATTGAAATTGATAAATTATTTATAGGTTATTTTATTTTAGTTAGTAATGTAGATAGTTGTTTTTTTTTAATATTTAGTTATGCCTAAAAGAAAGTCAAATCTCTCTAAAAACATGAGAAAGGCCAAAAGCCAAAAATTGCGATGTGAAAATGAATCTGAACAAGATAGGGAAAGTCGTCTTACAAATTGCAGATTACGGATGTCCATGTCTAGGTCGAATGAGAGTACTTCCGAGAGGAATGAACGATTACAATTAGATAGAACGCGTCATTCATTGTTAAGGGCTCAAGAATCTTTGGAATCTCGAGATCACCGTCTAGAAGACGATCGTATTCAACACGCTATCGGACGAAGTCACGAGTACAGCTAGTACTAAATAGTATCGACAAGTTGGTCAACAAAAAAACTGCAGGAGATGATCAGATACCAGCATTTTTGATCAAGGATTGCAAATTTACATTTTTGAAACCATTAAATATTATTTTCAATTTGTCCCTGAAAACTAATACCTTCTCATCTATATGGAAAACTGCCAAAATTACCCCAGTATTCAAAAAATGTGATGAGTCTAATTTTAATAATTACAGACCTATCTCTATATTAAGTAATTCCTCTAAAATATTTGAGCAGGTATTATATTCAGTCATTTATCAAAGTGTTCGTTATAAAATTTCTCCTAATCAGCACGATTTTATCTTAGACAGGACCACCACCTCTAATTTGAGATGTATGACTCATGATATAAGTTCTTCAATAGATCATAAAAGTCAGATGGACGTCATTTATACAGACTTTTAATATGCATTAGATACCCATTGACCGTGCTATACTGTTGGACAAACTTGATACTTTTGGTCTTAGTGATAGTCTTATTAATTTAATTGAGAGTTATGGGCGAAAGAGAACTTGTTACGTCAACTACAACAGATTTAGATCTCGCACATACACTGCTTACTCTGGAGTACCGCAGGGTTCTAACTTGGGACCCCTATTATTCCTTTTATTCATCAATGACTTGTTGAGTTTGTTTTTATGCTGTAGTCTAGCCTATGCTGATGATCTGAAACTATATTATCAAGTCAACATTATGGCATTGTACAAGCCCTTACTTTACAAAGTGATATTGACACTTTGGTAGCATGGTGTCAGAGTTACAACCTCCAACTAAATGTAAAGAAATGCTTTATTGTAAGTTACATCAAACGTAAATTGCCAGTCAAATTTTCATACAACATAAATGGATGCGTGATGGTGAGGAAGGATTGCTGTAAAGATCTGGGCGTTTTATTTGACAACGAATTATCTTTTGTGCCTCAAATAATAGAAGTTTCTACATCAACTTCCAAGATCTTGGGATTTGTCTTACGAAACTGCATATAGCTAAATTCTCAGACTGCATTACAGACTCTGTTTTCTGCACTAGTACGAAGCAAATTGGAGTTTTGCAGTATTGTCTGGAATCCCATTTACACTTGTCATTAAATTAGCCTGGAATCTATTCAACGACGATACCTTAAGTACTTGAGCTTTCGTAAGAACAATGTATACCCTTCTCGTAACACCGATCACAAACTATTGCTGCAAGAACATTCTCTGGACTCACTGCTAGTAAGAAGGGAAAAAACGTCAGCAAAGTTTCTTGCCAATATATTACATGGCAAAATTGATTGTTCTTATATACTGGCCAACATTGTATTTAACATGCCAAGACTAATGTTCTACTAAAAAAAAAAACAGTTTTTAAAATGTGCAGAAATGCCAACAAATATTTAAAGTTAATTCTGTTAGACATAAATAAACAGCAAATAGTAAAATTCCAATGTTATATGAAATCTGTTTAAAATTGCTCCACCGAATAAAAGTATATCGTTTTAAAGCAATCTCATACAATTTGGATGGGTTAAATTGCACTGGTAGAAAATTCGAAAATTCCACCGAAGCTAAAATACACCTTTTTCTATCTGGGCAATATCCAGATTGGCGTGTAGCTTAGGGCTTATTACAAATTGGCTAGTTCGTGGTCTGGTCACGGCTTGCGACCGGCTGCCATTAAAGCGGCCAACATCCATTTCGCTTATTTAAAATTCCTTGCACATAGAGAGATTACGTAATTAAATTTGACCAGGTTATAGAAAATTTATGCATAAGCCGGGGCAAATATTCTGTTTATATAACGCTGACCTGAAAGCGGCCAATCCTTTCCAGAATATCATGTTCGGTTTGCTCGAGTGTTTTACGTAACAATCGATGCCGGCCCAAGGGGACGGCGCAACGGAAAAAATTATATACGTGTATTAGCCGAGGCCCTTTAAAGGAAATTACTCTTTATTCGGCTTAATCATTTACAATGGGGGTCTGGCGGTGGTCGCAAACACTTCAATTCACTCTTGTGTTCTCATTGTACTTTGGAAACATTAATATAAGTACAAAGCAGTACAAAACATTAATTTAAAACGTTCCCCAATGTGTTTTTACTTTTTATGAATTAAGTTTTTTTAACCTTTTTAAGGATTTGAAATCAAATTATTTTATTTTTGCTTAAATTTTTTGTCTGCCTCTTCAGTTATTATGGAAAAAATTTAGAAATATTCGGCAAATATATTCGAAAATTATTTTTATTTATACTTTTGAAATTATTAATATAAATAATATAAATTAATCGTTAAACTTTCTATGTTTAATAGACAACAGTATTATAATCTCAAAATTTACCAGAAATGTATCTTAACTGAAAATATTTTAATGTAACACAAATTATATATATTGGAAAATATTCAAAATAATATAGTTAAACACATTTCGAAATTCGAAAGATTTTTAACCATCTTATACTAAGTAAAAAGTGTCTGTAGAGATTTTTTATCGTTTTTTAAAAGCATGAATAAATATTATAAAAAATATACTATATTGATTGATTATATTAATTAAAAATAATTTAATATATCACAAATTGTGAATTTTTGGAAAAATATTTGAAATAAAATCAGTTGTACATATTATCTCGAAATTTTAAATAAATATTCTTTAAAGTAACTATCTTATACTAAGTAAAAAGTACATGTGAAAATATTTTCCTGTTTTTATTATATAATTTTTTGAAGTATCTGTAATAATACATTTGTCTACATAATAACGAAAATTTAAAGAGATATATTTATAAGTAGTTGTTTTAAAAGTGTCTGTGTGTAAAAATTTTTTAACGTTTTTAAAAGCATGAATTAATAAAAAATATATTACATTAATTAAAGATAATTTAATATATCACAAACTGTGAATTTTTGGAAAAATATTTGAAATAAAATCAGTTGTACATATTATCTCGAAATTTTAAATAGATATTCTTTGAAGTAACTATCTTATACTAAGTAAAAAGTACATGTGAAAATATTTTCCTGTTTTTATTATATAATTTTTTGAAGTATCTGTAATAATACATTTGTCTACATAATCTCGAAAATTTAAAGAGATATATTTATAAGTAGTTGTTTTAAAAGTGTCTGTCTGTAAAAATTTTTTAACGTTTTTAAAAGCATGAATTAATAAAAAATATATTACATTAATTAAAGATAATTTAATATATCACAAACTGTGAATTTTTGGAAAAATATTTGAAATAAAATCAGTTGTACATATTATCTCGAAATTTTAAATAAATATTCTTTGAAGTAACTATCTTATACTAAGTAAGAAGTGCATGGAAATATTTTCCTGTTTTTATTATATAATTTTTGGAAGTATCTGAAATAATACAGTTGTCCATATTATCTCAAAATTTTAAATAGTTGGTTTAAAAGTGGTATAAAAATTTTTTTAAATTTTTTAATAGCATGAATAAATAAATATTATAAAAAATATATTACATTAATTAAAGATCTAATTTTGTCAGTAATGTTTATGTTAAATGAAAGAATTTCATTTAATTATTTACTCTTCGGAATTTAATTTATAGATTATGAGAAAAGTATTGATTTCATTACAAATTAAAGAAATACATAATTTAAAAAAATCGAAAAATGTATATCTGGTTAAATATCTGTTATGTCTGTGATATTTATTTTATTTTGTAAGACTTCGATTCATTTATTCCTGAAATATAATTTATAGATATGAGAAAAGTATTACTTAATAGCAAATTAAAAATATAAAATAATTTTAAATATATAAATAATATTGATTAAGCTGCGCATCCGCCATTTTTTTAAAATATATTTTTACTCAAATGGTGAATGTGTTAATATAAATAATAATAATAACGAAAACTAAGATTGTTTCACTTTTTTTAATCAAAAAGTTATTAGTACTCAGCACTAATCAATTTAATAATTTATTAAAAATGGGCGCATCCGCCATTTTTTAAACAGAACGTTAATTAAGGCGCATCCGACAATTTTTTAAAAATACTGAATACTAATAAATGGTGAATGTAATTTTTTTTTAGAAATTTAATTTAAAAAATATATTAAATGCATTGTTTAAATTATAAACTAAAAAGGTAAATAATTTTGAAAATATTTAAATTTAATTAAATAAATAAAATATATTTTCCAAATAAATTTTTTTATTTCTTAATTCTATGCTGGTGAAATATTTTGAAAATTAAATTTTTAATTGGGAATATGTAAATCAAAGTATTACAAAGTTATATAAACATCACACAAACAACTTGATATTTAATCAAATTTTCATTGTTTATAATATTTTCAAAAATTGTTATTTTTTTAATTGTATCCACATAAATTAAATGATGAAAAAAGAAAACTTGAACCAAATTCTTACAAAATTATAAACGGATACTTAATCAAATTTTACACACATAAAACATTTTTTATAATATTTTCTAAATTATTTATTTTTTTATAAATTAGTACATATCTCATATATATAAGAATTGTGTAATTTGTAATTGAACCTAAATAGGTGACATTATTTAGTAAATCGAAAACTTTATCGACCAGTTAAAAGCCAATCACATTCCCATATAAAACGATGCATAGATCGTTTCGGGTTTAATAATCGGCAACTCATTATGGGTTTGTCGCTTACGCCATAAACCAAATAATAAATCGACGGCATTGATTCTCTTTCAAAATGCACTTGCATTCAATATTTCAATCATAAATCGTCCGTTAATGGATAAATTGTTTCGCACCGCGTTGTCTGCCATTTCAATGAATATTTGTTAAATACAACGCGAAATGAATGTAATTTTACTACAGCAGCTATTTTGTAAATAATACATCGGTTGCAGTTCTGCATTAGTATAAATTTTCCTGCGGTGAATTATTAAACCTGGACGCATATTATTAATCACCGTTTGTGAGTGTGCGGCGAATTCCGTTCGCACAAATCGGTACGTTTCTATTTGCTGCACACGAAATATCCGATTAAAACGATTGTCGGAACGTGTAAAAATGTATTTCCATATCCCTGTTCGGGATTTGCCCGTTTCGACTGAGTTTCGTTGGCGTTTACTGTGTTCGTGTGCGGTATTTTTTCGTAAACAATCAAGTGGACTCAATCGGATTTTCAATTGGACAAAGTAAAATTTCGGATTAAATTATGGTTTAGCAGCCGCGGCGTAATTTGATAATTAATGTAAATGACCGATACGGCCGAGCCGGGGTAAATTTGTTTAAAATTTAAATTCGCCCCCCGGCGCCAACTATAAAAGAGCTGCAATTTAAAAATTGCCCTTTGTGCAAACAAAATTAAATATTCGCCGAAAACACGTTCTTTTTTTCTTTTTTTTTTGTTAATTTGAAACCGCCGAATAAATTTCTAATGGCCGATGGAATGATTTCGTTAAAATTAAAGGCAACATGTGGTACGAAAAATAATTGTTGGGGTTGATTGTTTTGGCAGCTTTACGTCCCGCCCCAAAAGTCAATTGTTAATCAGGTTTTATTGTTTGCGTTGGTGCTTCGGATGATCCATTTTCATATTGGGGGATAAACAATGGGGTCTTCTATAATTACAAATAATTTAATAAGTGACCCTTTCCTGTTGTTAAAAATTAAAATTTTAATCACATTAAGATTATTTACTCAAAAAGTATGTGGGAGTATAAATTTTGGAATAAATATATCGAATATGTTTCTAATATATTTAAGTAGTATAATAATAATTAAAAAAATGTAAATTTGATTAAATATCCGTTTGTGAGTTTGTAAGATTTTGGTTCAAAAATAAATGAATTTAAGCCTTACAAAAATTTACATTTTTTTAAAATATATTTAAAATTATTTTATATTTTTAATTTAAATAATACTTTTCTTATATCTATAAATTATATTTCAGGAAGAAATGAATCAAAGTCTTACAAAATAAATTAAATATCACAGACAAAACAGATATTTAACCAGATATACATTTTTTGAATATTTTTAAAATTTTTTAATTTGTAATGAATAAAAATAAATAAATAAATCTAATTCTTTCATTTGACAAAAACATAACAGGCACAAACAAATATTTAATCAAGTGAAAGAGTCATACCTTTCCTTTATATTAAAAATGTTAAAACTTTGATTTAAGTCCTACTTTTTAAAATTTAATTTATAAAATTAAACTTAAAACTCAAAGACATAATTTTGAGGATATTAGATAGAAAAAACGTAAATTTGGTTGAATATATGTTTGTTGCTGTGATATTTGGCTATGTAAGACTTAATTTATAATTTCCTTTTTCGAAATTTAATTTATAATATATGTAAAATCTGTCATAAATTAAATTATAAATCAGGCATATAAATAAACTTGATAATGTTATAAAAAATGTAAATTAGAAGAAATATCAATTTGTCAGTGTGATATTTATTTGTCTTTGTAAAACATATATGAAATTTATGGAAATTTAATCTATAAAATATAAAAATAATACTGAATTACAAATTGAAATAGAAAATAATTTTGAAAATGTTATTAAGGAGGTATATTTGATTATGTATTAGATTTTTTGTGATATTTATTTAAATTTGTAAGGCTTTGATTTAAGTACTTCTTCATCAAAATTTAATTTTGAAATTTAATTAAATATCTGTTTGTGACTGTGATATTTTTTGACTATGTAAGACTGTCTTATATATTCCTTTTTCGAAATTTAATTTATAATATTTGTAAAGTATATTATAAATCAAATTATTAATTAGTCATATAAAATAAATATGATAATTTTATAAAAAATGTAAATTAGAAGAAATATCCATTTTTCTGTGTGATATTTATTTGTCTTTGTTAGACATACATTTAAGGACTTTAATAGGAATAAAATATACAAATAATACTCAATTACAAATTAAAATATACAATAGAACATTTTAAAAATATTAAAAAAGTTAAATTTGCTTAAGTATCAGATTTTTCTGTGATATTAATTTGGTTTTGTAAGTCTTTCTTTATCAAAATTTAATTTATAAAATATGTCTGTAGTATTGATTTATGAATTAAAAAATAAAATAATTTTGAAAATATTGTAAAAAACATAAATTTGATTATTAATCTGTGAGTCTGATACTTTCATGACTTAGAAGGACTTATATTAAGTATTCCTCTTTCGAAATTTGAATACTAAAATATGTGTTGATTTAATTAAAAAATAAAAAAAATTTGGAAATATTATGAGAATTTCCTAATTAGAAATTTAATTTACAAAAATATTTCATTAGGATTATAAATTTAAAATTAAGTCACTTGAAAAATATAAAATATTTGGAATTAAATTTATATATTTTTTAATATATTCAAAATTAATTTTCTAAATTAAATTTCTAAAATAAACTACAAATATGTTTCTAATATATTTAAGTAGTATAATAATAATTAAAAAAATGTAAATTTGATTAAATATCCGTTTGTTCAAAAATAAATGAATGAAAGTCTTACAAAAGTTTATATTTTTTAAAATATATTCACAATTATTTTATATTTTTAAACTGCAATTAAATAATATTTTTCTCATATCTATAAATTATATTTCAGGAAATGAAAAATAAAATAAATATTACAGACACAAACAGATATTTAACCAGATATACATTTTTCCAATATTTTTAAATTTTTCTATCTCTTTAATTTGTAATGAAATCAATACATTTCTCATATTTTATTAATTAAATCTAATTCTTTGACTTTTTTCAAATGAAAGAATTAGATTTAACGTTCTTATGTTACAGTCACAAACAAATATTTAATTAAGTGAAAGCGTCATACATTTCCTTAACATTACAACAGGGAACATGTTAAAACTTCTAAGTGAACAAATTAGTATTATTTTCTGTCGCAGCGGGACATTTTTTAACACGTTTTGAAGGTACCGAACCATTTGATAATAATTTTAAGATCTTAATCGCGATATTTTCAATCGTGAAAGATTTACGGCGCATAGTTTATGTATTTTGAAGTCGATTTTATTTCTTTCAAAGAATCCGCCCAAGTTCCACGCCATATTTTCTATAAACTTATGTTTTATTGTCCGGTCCCGTCCCGACGAGAAATAGTTTATAAAAGTAAACATGAATCAAAACTGCTTAAAAACTTTATTCCGTTCTTAGTTTTATCGCGTAAAATGGTCGTTTTGTAGTTTTCTGGTTTAGTATTTCCACTCAATAAAATAATTCCGGTGTCTTACAATAAGCTCTTTTGGAGGAAGTAAGTTATAAAATGGATATGGGCGGCATAAATCTGATATAAGTAAATTTATGTGATACACGGAAACAAATAAAAAACGGTTATCGACGTATGACTCTTCGCAGACTGTATTTTACACCAATTTTCGACGGGATTATTTTGTAATACCGGTTTTGTTGGATTAAAAACTTAATCTAAAAACTCATGACAATTTTTGTTCAAACGTTTCAATTCGAGTAAATCAATTTATTGGGTCGCAGTTTTATTAAAAGCACTACACAAACGTCATATTTGCATATTTGAAACGGGGAATACACGAAGGAAACAAAATTATCGTTGAAATCTTTGACACCACCCTCGTTAAAGCCGGGACAGATTTATTAAATTTCCAACTGTGATATTTTTTAACGTGAAGTCAGATTATGAAAAGCATCGCTGTGTCTGGAAAATAGAGGAAAACTTGATCGAGGGAATTATTGCAGATCAAATTTTATGTAAACAGATACTGTTATGGCTGGGAAGGGGTGGAAAAACCCTTTATAATATCAGATTATAACAATATCCTTGAAGCTTCAGCTTTACGATTGTAATACAAAAATTGACCGTGCACATAAAAGCGTGCATTGTAAAATTGCACAAGATTTTCGATCAAAAAAGTAAAAATGTGATAAGGCAATAAAAGTGCAAGAGGGCTGTGTAAACTTAACTGGATTTCCATTACAAAGGAATTACATATTTTGCATGCATGTATTATGCATGGCATAAACAATATTTATGTTAAAACGTGCTTAATATATAAACGAATTAATGGACATAGTTGTAGCCTGAAGTCGGAAAAATGGCTGATAAATATTTATAATTTTCGATACAACTTCAAACAATTTTAATTGGCTGTTCAACAAGTCGAGTTCACTTAGTAGTTTAATAAATTCAAATTCACGTAACGGGGTCGTATCTTCGAGAGTATCTGGCTTTTCATTTGAATCTCGGAAAAGTTTCACCCCCTTCGAGTTCCCGTATTTATTGGACGCCGTCTTATCGGTAAAAATTAATTTCGTCCGGGCCGCATATTCCGATGAAAATTCCATATTTTTTGTATATTATATCGGGTCCCCGAAAATCCAGACAAAATCGTTATCAGTGTTACATTCATAAAACTTTATTGCAAGTTGTTGAGAAGTAATTTAATTCGGAGCATTGAAATGAAATGAGAACGATTTGTAAAGTGTACTATGTTCGATTTTATTATAGTTCGATGAATCGTATACGAAGGAATTTAATACGAAGAAATATTTGTTTTTGAAGCGTGTCCTGCGAACGGCATAAACGTTTTTATTTATCGAAATTTAATTTCGAAAAGGGAATGCTCAAATCAAAGTCTTACAAAGTCAAATAAATGTCACAGATGTAAACGGATGTTTAATAAAATCTTCGTTCTTTATAATATTTTCCAAATGAGTTAATTCTTTTTAATCTATAATCCTATATTTTGTAAATTAAACTTATAATTGGGAATACGTAAATCAAAGTATTACAGAGTCATATAAACATCACACAAATAAGTTGATATTTAATCCAATTTTCATTCTTTACAATATTTTCAGAAGTGTTTTATTTTTTATTTGTAACTCAATACTATAGACATATTTTACAAATTAAATTTGGAAAAAAAAATGCTTTAATCAAGATCTTACAAAGTCATAAACACAGATATGTAATTTTATAATTCTCATAATATTTTCAAAATTATTTTTTAATTCATAAATCAATACTACAGACATATTTTATAAATTAAATTTTGAAAAAGAAAAACTTAAATCAAAGTCTTACAAAACCAAATAAATATGACACACAGAAATGGCTACTTAATCAAATGTACCTTTTGTATAATATTTTCTTGATTACTTTCTATTTTAATTTCATCATTAAATGTAAGTTTTACAAAAATAAATAAATATAATATAGACAAATGGATATTTAATTTAATTTACATCAAATTTATTTTATATATCTAATTTATAATTTAATTTCAGATATTATAAGTTAAATTTCCAAAAAGGTAAATATAAATTAAGTCTTACATAGTCAAATATCACCTCAACATACATATATTTAATCAAATTTACGTTTTCTCTTTCTAATATCTACAAAATTATTTCTTTAATTTTTAAATCAATATTACAGACATATTTTATAAATTAAATCTTGAAAAAGAAATTCTTAAATTAGAGACTTATAAAGTAAATATCACAAAATATCACTGAAGAAACTGTTTCTTATTCAAATTTTACCTCTTTAATAACATTTTGAAAATTATTTTCTATTTGAATTTGTAATTCAGTATAATTTTTATATTTTATGGATTTAATTTCCAAAAATTGATATTTCTTTTAGTTTACATAATTTTATAAAATAATCAAGTTTATTTTATGTCTAATTAATAATTTAATTTATAATAAACTTTACAAATATTATAAATTAAATTTCGAAGGAAGGAAAGTATAAATTAAGTCTTACATAGTCAAATATCATCACAACATACATATATTTAATAAAATTTACGTTTTCCCTTTCTAATATCTTCAAAATATTACAGACAAACTTTACAAATATTAAATTTTGAAAAAGAAATACTTAAATCAAAGACTTACAAAATCAAATAAATCTCACAGAAGAAACTGCTTTTTAATCAAATTTACCTCTTTAATAAAATTTTCAAAATTATTTTCCATTTGAATTTGTAATTCAATATTATTTTTATATTTCATGGGTTAAATTTCCTCAAATAATACCTTAAATATATGTCTTACAAAGACAAATAAATATCACGCTGACAAATTGATATTTCTTCTAATTTGAAATAATAAATTAAGTCTTACATAGTCAAATATCATCACAACACACATATATTTAATAAAGTTTACGTTTTCTTTTTCTAATTTCTTCAAAATTATTTCTTTAATTTTTTAGTCAATATTACAGACAACTATACAAATTAAATTTTGAAAAAAAAAAAAAAATACTTAAATCAAGGATTTACGAAATCAAATAAATATGACAAAAGAAACTAGTTTTTAATCAAATTTACCTCTTTAATAAAATTTTCAAAATTATTTTCTATTTGAATTTGTAATTCAGTTAAATTTCCAGAAATAATACCTTAAATATATGTCTTACAAAGACAAATAAATATCACACTGACTAATTGATATTTCTTCTAATTTACCTATTTTATAACTTTATCAAGTTTATTTTATAAGCCTAATTTATAATTTAATTTATAATAGACTTTACAAATATTATAAATTAAATTTCGAAGTAGGAAATTATAAGTTAAGCCTTACATAGTCAAATATTATCACAACATACATATATTTAAAAAAAATACCTTTTCTCTTTCTAATATGTTCAAAATTGTTTCTTTAATTTTTTATTCAATATTACCGACATACTTTACAAATTAAATTTTGAAAAAGAAATACTTAAATCAAAGACTTACAAAATCAAATAAATATCACTGAAGAATTTACTTAATCAAATTTACCTCTTTAATAACATTTTCAAAATGATTTTCTATTTCAATTTGTAATTCAGTATTATTTTTATATTTCATAGATTAATTTCCGAAGAATAAATCTTTAAATATATGTATTACAAAGACGAATAAATATCACACTGACAAATTGATATTAGTTCTAAGTTATATATTTTACAACATTATCAAATTTATTTTTTATGTATAATTTATAATTTAATTTATGATAGAATTTACAAATATAATATTTTTCTTTCCAATATTCTCAATTTAATTATATCTTTGAATTTTAAGTCAATACTATAGACATATTTTATAAATTAATTTTTGAAAAAGAACTACTTAAATTAAAATCTTAAGTCAAATAAATATAACAGATCGAAACGTCTACTTAATCAAATTTACCTTTTTATAATATTTTCAAAATTCTTTTCTATTTTAATTTGTAATTCAAAATTATTTGTATATTTAATAAAAATATATATTTTAACATAAATTTGTAAAAATATTTAATAAAATCTTTGTTCTTTGATTGAATTGGGAATATAAATAATTTTGAAAACATTATAAAAATGTAAATTTGATTAAACTTGCGGTTAAATCTTATTTTTTAACTTTTATTTTTATGTAAGAATTTCTTTTTGGGAAATTCTATTTATGGATGTCAGTAGCATTCAATTCAAAATTAAAAAAGAAAGTAATCTCGACAATATTATAAAAAAGGTAGATTTGACCCTTAAGCCCTTAAAATTATTATCAAAGGCATGAATCCCTTGGAAACATGTTAAAAAATGCTTTGATATGTTTGATGTGACAAAAAATACAACAAATTTAGTAACTCGATAACTTTTGTTCATTTGGAAGTTTTACCATCTTGTCTATTGTGATGTAAAGCAAAGTTGCCCAGATATGAAAACGTTTATTTGTTCGATATAAAATTACAAGGACGAAGTTTCGATGGTACATAAAAGGTTTCGCAATACAACTAAAAGGAGGCTTTTAATCCGTGTTGAGTTTGTGCTGGCGGAGAAAAAAAAAAAGACGGCGAATTTGCGTGCTGTAAGAAATGATCTCCGACTAAGGTCCGGATATAAATTGCCGCCTGTCTACATGTAAAAGCAAAAATAAACAAAAACCTAGTCTAAAAGTTTAACTTAACGAACAAGTTTTCCTCTCGGCATTAAATCCCGACTTAGCGGTTCGAGGAGGAAACAGAAAATCCACCGAGCGTTAAACCATTTTCCGAGCGTCGCCGTATACGCGGAGGGCCGAAAAACCGGCGGCAAGTTTTCATTTTGAAGCGGCACGTTTTTACGTCCCGACTCGTCATTCGGGGTTGTGTATCATATAAAGCGTTTTAGTGCGGCGTAAAAACGGGATCGTTAATTCGATGCCGATAAATCTTTGTTTCTTATTCGCACAAAGGCCGACTTCCGACCGATCTTCCGAAGCACACGCCCCCCGTAAAACCGGCGGAATTTTACGCAAATTGACGCTGGGGGTGTGCAGGCGGTGGATGTGTTTTATTTTGTGATTTTCAATTTGGGGCAGGCGGAGAAACAAACAAAAACGGTAAGGGTTGCGTTAAACACTTACGGATCGGGAATCTCTGTTTGATTTTAAACCGGAAGCTTTTTGTGTTTTTAAGTTTAACGTTTGTTGGTTTCCTGTTTTTAATTAGAAGTGTTTTAGGTAGCCGATGGTTGATAACTTTGAAACTGGCGTGGACTCGTTGGTGGCAATAATTTCTTGTACAAACACTGTACTTTTTATTGGGTGCAGTAAAAAGTAATTTACGGTTTCAAAGTTTAACTTTAAAGTAACGTAACTTATTTTAAAATAACTTTCATCCAGCAAAGCAATTACCAATGTAGTTAACAATTTTGTGTCAACATTTTACAAGAAACGAGTAAAGAATTATGGTTTCGAAGAATTGAGAAAAAGATCAAACTCAATTTTGACCTCCTCTTCAGAAATAAACCGTATTTAAAAAATTACAGTAAAGCAACGTAAATAATAGTCATATGGATAAATATGTGAATTAAACATTTTGAAGATTCTCTGTTAATATTTAATTTATGTTATACCAATAGTAAATTTTGCATAAAATTAAACGTAAATATCTCTGTATAAAATATAATAAAGACTTCTTATAAGATGGTTCTTTGTCAATGTGTATACCAAAACTTAACTTTTTAGCATCAAATTTGGTGACTACAGAAATTTTAGTTAGACCAAAACAATTTTAAGTTTAAAAATTTAAAAATATATAGGATCTTTTATAGAAAAGATCATAGCAAAACTAAAATCACTTCCGGTGAACCCGGAAATGAAATTTTGTATAAAATTAACTAGAAAATTAATTCAACGAATTATAATTTCAAATCAATATCTTCCTTTATTTTCCATAAATAATTTAGGTGAATCACCGTGTATATAATTATAATTACATATGAAACTTATTTTTATTTTGACGTCTAATGATTTTATTATGATAAACGAGCTTTGTGAATACGGAAATTACAGAGACTTTATCTTAAATGGGACACGCCGTATATAATGTTTTATTTATATTAATAACTACAAAACTATTGGATTTAGGTATAGTATGGCAATTTTATTGAGAATTATATGTAGAGTTTAGAAATCTAAAGGGTGTTCCACAGAAAGTATCAAAACTGTTGGCACTTCCAGCGAAACCGGAAATGACATTTTGTTTAAAATAAACTAAAAAATTAATACAAAAAATTGTAATTTCTACAAAAATTTCAAATTAAATACTTTTTTTACATTCTGTATAAATTCCTAACGAATAATTTAGGTGAATCACCCTGTATATAATTATAATTACATATGAAAGTTATTTTTATTTTGTGTTTTAAAAACAAAAAAAAAAATAAAAAAATAATTCAAAAAATATTGGGTATAGGTATAGGATATGGTACAGCAATTTTATTTGGAATTACACGTAGAGTTTAAAAATTCAAAAATATATAGGATGTTCCACAGGAAGTACCAAAGTTGATGTCACTTCGGGCGAAACCCGAAATGAAATTTTGTTTAAAATAATCTAAAAAATTAATTCAAAAAATTGTAATTTCTACAAAAATTACAAATTAAATACTTTTTTCATTCTTCATAAATTCCTAACGAATAATTTAGGTGAATCACCCTGTATATAATTATAATTACATATGAAAGTTATTTTTATTTTGACGTCTAATGATTTTATTATGAAAAATGTGTTTTCTGAATAGACAAGATACAGAGATTTGCATCTTAAAAGGGATACACTGTATATTGTGTTTTTTGAAAAAAAAAAAATCTAAAAATATTAGGCACTTTCGGCGAAACCGGAAATAAAATTTTGTTTAAAATAAATTAGAAAAATAATTCAAGCCTAATTATAGTTTCTACAAAAATTTCAAATCAATACATTTTTTCGTTTTCCACAAATTTCTAACGAATTATTTAGGTGAATCACACTGTATATAATTATAGTTACAAATTATTTTGGTTTTAACGTCTAATAATTTTTTCATGATAAAAACTGTTGGGTATAGCAATTTTATTTGGAATTTCATGAAGAGTTTAAAAATTCAAAATATTATTTCATATTTCTTATTAATAATTTTCTAAATTAAATTTTTACTTTTATGGAATAATTTAAATTTACATCTATATTTATAACATTTAGAAGTAAATCAAATTTTTACTGAAAATTTTAATTTAATTTATACTTTAAAGATTTTTAAAATTTTATTATCAACAATTTATTTTAGTACTTTGAATTTTAAACAAGAAATTTTATAGTTATAAATATATATTTTAATTTCAATTAATTTTTTGTTAATAAAAATACGATATTTAATGATAATTCTTTTTAAATATGTTTAATTTCAAATTGGTAAAAATCTCAATTTTGTTCTCATAATTTTTCAATGTAAATTTTAACTTTTATAGAGTAATTCAAATTTTTACATTCATAAGAGTCACAAATTTTTAATCAATTTTTATTTGTACTTATATATTATATTATTTAAATTTAAATTATTATTTTTTTGTTTAATTAAATTAAATATTTTAGATTTAAATTAAATAGAGATGCCTCTCAGTACGAAGAAAACCATCGTGCAGAATATCTCTGTATCTTTCAAGGTTTAAAAGCTTTTCGATCTGTATATATTTCGTTGACATGTAATTTTAGGATATTGAATAACATTATAATAAAAAACTTAAAATCGTATCCTAAAATTGTAAAAAAAATCCAACGACTTTTTCGTTTCCAGAAACCCGGAGTTCTATTCTTCCGGTATGAATAATATTGTTTCTCGCTGACAAAAATTGATTGGATTTAACGTGCCAAGACTTAACTCAAGAAGCAGCGTTCTTTTTCACCATACCAAGACATAGAACTAATATCCAATTAAAAAGCCCAGTTTTTTAATATTTTTAATTAACATGTATTATTTTATAAATGTAGATATATTTATTTGTGTATTATCGACAACCTAGTATTAATTTCCGGACGTTTGGCACGTCAGGTTATGCCACGTATAATTTGCATTTCGATGTTCCACAGGAAGTACCAAAGTTGATGTCACTTCGGGCGAAACCCGAAATGAAATTTTGTTTAAAATAATCTAAAAAATTAATTCAAAAAATTGTAATTTCTACAAAAATTACAAATTAAATACTTTTTTCATTCTTCATAAATTCCTAACGAATAATTTAGGTGAATCACCCTGTATATAATTATAATTACATATGAAAGTTATTTTTATTTTGACGTCTAATGATTTTATTATGAAAAATGTGTTTTCTGAATAGACAAGATACAGAGATTTGCATCTTAAAAGGGATACACTGTACATTGTGTTTTTTGAAAAAAAAAAAATCTAAAAATATTGGGCACTTTCGGCGAAACCGGAAATAAAATTTTGTTTAAAATAAATTAGAAAAATAATTCAAGCCTAATTATAGTTTCTACAAAAATTTCAAATCAATACATTTTTTCGTTTTCCACAAATTTCTAACGAATTATTTAGGTGAATCACACTGTATATAATTATAGTTACAAATTATTTTGGTTTTAACGTCTAATAATTTTTTCATGATAAAAACTGTTGGGTATAGCAATTTTATTTGGAATTTCATGAAGAGTTTAAAAATTCAAAATATTATTTCATATTTCTTATTAATAATTTCCTAAATTAAATTTTTGCTTTTATGGAATAATTTAAATTTACATCTATATTTATAATATTTAGAAATAAATTAAATTTTTACTGAAAATTTTAATTTAATTTATACTTTAAAGATTTTTAAAATTTTATTATCAACAATTTATTTTAGTACTTTGAATTTTAAACAAGAAATTTTATAGTTATAAATATATATTTTAATTTCAATTAATTTTTTGTTAATAAAAATACGATATTTAATGATAATTCTTTTTAAATATGTTTAATTTCAAAATGGTAAAAATCTCAATTTTGTTCTCATAATTTTTCAATGTAAATTTTAACTTTTATAGAGTAATTCAAATTTTTACATTCATAAGAGTCACAAATTTTTAATCAATTTTTATTTGTACTTATATATTATATTATTTAAATTTAAATTATTATTTTTTTGTTTAATTAAATTAAATATTTTAGATTTAAATTAAATAGAGATGCCTCTCAGTACGAAGAAAACCATCGTGCAGAATATCTCTGTATCTTTCAAGGTTTAAAAGCTTTTCGATCTGTATATATTTCGTTGACATGTAATTTTAGGATATTGAATAACATTATAATAAAAAACTTAAAATCGTATCCTAAAATTGTAAAAAAAAATCCAACGACTTTGTCGTTTCCAGAAACCCGGAGTTCTATTCTTCCGGTATGAATAATATTGTTTCTCGCTGACAAAAATTGATTGGATTTAACGTGCCAAGACTTAACTCAAGAAGCAGCGTTCTTTTTCACCATACCAAGACATAGAACCAATATCCAATTAAAAAGCCCAGTTTTTTAATATTTTTAATTACCATGTATTATTTTATAAATGTAGATATATTTATTTGTGTATTATTGACAACCTAGTATTAATTTCCGGACGTTTGGCACGTCAGGTTATGCCACGTATAATTTGCATTTCGACTGCAGTGTGAACAGCCACGACCGCCAAAGTTTGCAGACTGCAATCTAATACTTGATAACACCGCAGTTTACTGCCGGAACGTGACACAGGAATAATACACCTTCCGACGAACTAATTACTAATACAATCATTCAGTTTTACAATTAATCACGACGACAAGAAATTTATTGCAATACTATCCCGGGAGCGGGGCATAAACGTGACAATACGTCAACGCCGATGCCACACGTTGCGGCGCAATATTCGCCCCAACATTCCGGCACAAATGAACGAATTTCATCGCAGCGCCGATAAAACCGAAGGCGTACGCGCCAAACGGCCGGCCCGGCGATTTCCATGTACCGTAAGCGAAATTAAAAAGCTAGATGCAGTCCGTCATTGTGTCCGGCTTCGATGGTATTTATTCACTTCAATCGCCCTAAAACGCGGTCCGGGTTTGTGCGAATGCGGAGGGATGATTTAGCCGAGAGTGGACGCGGATCGATTTCCTACGGAATATGTACCGAATTCATTCCATTTCAAAATTGTGGTTTTAGCGAAAAAAAAAAAAAGAACAATTTGGTAATACAAAACATTGAACTAAACTTAAATATAAATAAATAATCTAAAACTTAGTAATCTTGTATAAACCTTAAAATGAAGTAAAACTATAAAGGTAAGATTAAAGTTTAAATGTGAATAAGACAGTAAAATTAAATTATCTTAGAAGATTATTTATCTTAACCAAGTTTCCAGTGTTTCATTGTTATGGATTATTAATTACTGTAACTAACTTTAACTAAGGGTTAAATTTTAATCTTATTTATTATATTAATAATTTAATTTATTTATTCTACAATGAACAGACACTTAATATGTATATTAAATATTATAAAACATTGGAGTCTATAAAGTTTAAATTAAAAAGTAAAAGTTGAAATGCCTTAAATTAAAAACTTATTTTTTTTCTGTGTACTCCTTTTATAAAATTTGGTAAATAAACATATATATTATATACATTATAACATATTTTTTTGATAAAAAAAACCAAATGATAAATTTGGACTTTTAATAACAATAATATACAGGAAACTATAAAACTATTGATAATATACAGTATGTCCCATTAAGAGATGGAAATCCTTGTAACTTGTCTATTAATAAAGCTCACTTATCATAATCAAACCATTGGGTGTTAAAAATAAAAATAATTTTCTTATATAATTATAATTATATAGAGAGTGATTCATCTAAACTATTATTATTAGAAGTTTATGGAGAACGAAAAAAGCTATTGATTTGAATTTTTTTAGCAATTGTAGCTTGTCTTGAGTTACCATTGGGTGTCAAAAATAAAAATAATTTTCATATATAATTATAATTATATACGGAGTGATTCATCTAAACTATTATTATTAGAAGTTTATGAAGAACGAAAAAAGGTATTGAGTTACTTTTCTAGTTTATTTTGAGTGACATCAATTTTGGTACTCTCTACGTAAATATTAGATAATATTTAAAAATTGTTTAATTAAAAAACTATTTATTTTTTAATAATTTTGTATCAGTTTAAAATTAAAAAAAATATTACTAAATATTACATTTTATTTAAATTTAAAAAAATATTTTTTTCAGTAAAATCTAATATTAAATTAAAAAAAATAATGTATAAATATAAATTAAATTAAACAAAAAAAAATAAAATAAAATAAAATATGTAAATTAAATTCAAATAATATATATAAGTTCAAATAAAAGTTAAATTTTTTGTAAAATTTAATATTATTTTTTTATGTGTAAATTTGACTGAATCAAAATTTGTGACTCTGTGAAGTTAAATTTTAAATTGAAAAATTATAAAAACAAAATTGATATTTTTATCAATTTTGTGTCAATTTGAAATTAAATATATTTAAAAAGAATTATTATTAAATATTTTATTAATAAAAAATAATTTAAATTAAAATATATATTTAAAACTATAAAATTTCTGGTTTAAAATTTGAAGTACTAAAATAAATTGTTGATAATAAATAAATATAAAAGTATAAATTAAATTAAAATTTTTAGTAAAAATTTTACTTAAATATTATTTAGGGTATTATTAGGAAATATAAGATATATTTAAAAATTGTTTAATTAAAAAACTATTTATATTTTAATAATTTTGTATCAGTTTAAAATTAAAAAAAAAAAATATTGCTAATTATTATAATTATTAATAATATTACTAAATATTATATTTTATTTAAATTTAAAAAAATAAATTTTTAGTAAAATTTAATATTAAATTAAAAAAAATAATGTGTACATATAAATTTAATTAAACAAAAAAATAAAATAAAATAAAGTATAGTAAATAATATATTCAAATAATATAATATATAAGTTCAAATAAAAATTATTTTTTTTGTAAAATTTCATATTATTTTTTTTTTATTGTGTAAATTTAGAAAACAAAATTGATATTTTTACCAATTTTGTGTCAATTTGAAATTTAATATATTTAAAAAGAATTATTACTAAATATTTTATTAATAAAAAAGTAATTGAAATTAATATATAATTTCTGTTTTAAAATTCGGAGTACTTAAATAAATTGTTGATATTAAATTTTTTAAAGTATAAATTAAATTCAAATTTTTAGTAAAAATTTGACTTAAATATTATTTAGGGAATTATTATGAAATATAAGATAATATTTAAAAACTGTTTAATTAAAAAAAACTATTTATAAAAAATAATTTTGTATTAGTTTAAAGTCAAGTACATTTAAACTTTAAATATCGTAATTTTAAATAACAAAAAACTGTTAAAAACAATTGGATATACAAAATTTATTTACAATAGAAACATTTTTATTTTAAAATTCCTGTAACTAAAATGAAAGTATTTGAAAAAAAAAATAAAATAAATTTTTCATTAAAATCTAATATTAAATTAAAAAAAAAATGTGTAAATTTTAGTTATTCAAATTTATTAAACATTATAAATATAAAAATGTATATTATTTTTCAGGGCAAAAATTTAATTAAATAACTATTTGTTAAATAGGAAATACAGAATTATTTTTAAAAAGTTGGGTAACTAAACAAATATATTTATATTTTAATTATTGATTAATTAACTGTTAAATAAATAATGGCAAATATGATATTTAAATACAATTACAGAATTCGTATTTTAAAACTTTATTCTCGTATAGGAAGTTGTCGTAACGTTTGAAAAGATGATAATCAGTTGACAAAATGTTTAGTGAGTATGACGGACGAGACAGACTTTCAGTAGCATCAACTTCTGCAGAGTCAGTTGTGCGACGTGTGGGTGAGCATGAAGAAGAATTTTCTCTTTCTGTTGACGGTACTTCACCGCCGCAATTGTTTCATTAGAATTTAGGAAGCTGTAATGTAATCACATTGGCAGAAGATCATCAAACAGTAACCATGACCTTGCATTGGTGAAATTTCGTTTTTGGAGCTTACATTACCCATTCTAGTAGAGCATCCACTTTTCATGACCAGTCACAATCCAATCGAGAAACAGCTCGTTCACGATGAGTAAAAGAAGACTTCATAATGGCAGTTATGCAGTGAGATTTTCGTTCAATTCCTATGGCACTCATTTGTCGACCTTTTTTTTCTTTCCAGTCCGATTTAAGTGGTTGGAAATGGTAGAATACGTTACGTCTAATTCAGCATTGAGCTCTCGAACAGAGGAGTGCTAATTGCTTTAAACTAAGGCCTTCAACTGGTCATTGTCAACGTCTGATAACCGGTCGTTGTGCTCATTATATTCAAGACTCTCGTCTCAGCCTCTGAATATTTGGAATAAATATTTGAATAGTGGTTCCTGGATATGGCAGCCAGATTCGGTTGCTTTTTGGTCTTGCTTCAAGTGGAACAACAATTGTACAAATTTGCTTCTTATTCACACTTTATTCAAAGCCCTGAATAACTTGAAATAAAAACGAGTTTACACGTTTACATAGAGCCAAATACGTGCTTTAAAACTGTTCATCATGTCACATTAACACATTAAAAAATTGACAGAATATTCATCACAAATAACTTTATTGAGACCGGACCATCGAGGATAAATCGTCCTCGTGAAGGAAGCGATGACAATGTTTTTATGGCCTCCATAATCCGATTCTTGACACACATCCAGATAAGTCGTACTCGTTCTCGCCCCTCTTCGAGTTATTGGTCCTTGGACGGCTCTCCATACCTACGCCGAATAAATTTATGCAGCATTCGACCCGGAGGGTTTGCGTTCAAGAACAAGAGCCGGGCGATGCAGCAGCGCCGTTGCGTCCGCAAGTTTGTAACGTTTTCAATTCGACTAGCACCAGACCGGCATTATAATTCGCACGGCACATAAACTTGTTCCTACACCTTATTAGATGTGCATGCGGCGAATCTCAACCCCACTTAATATGTATTCGGTATTTTGATTCCGTAAGATACTGTCCGGGAAGTTTTAATTGGAGGACAAAAAGTTGATCAACGTGCGGGTAATGCCTCAATAAGGTGGGCAATAAAGTAAACTGGTCGTTTCAAGTACCACTGACCCAATTCACATGCAAATTTCAGTTATTGACTTCGTACGAACGCGACCAAAAACGAACGAGTTGCATTTATAACTGCAGTTTTTTGTTTGTGTCCAACGCCAGGCCGGACAATGGCGAACGTGGATATGAGTGTGGACTGTTGTTTCAAAAGATTTTAATGGTATACGTATTTTGTTTTTGCAAAAAGCGACGCTAAATGGAAATATTTTAACTGTCGCATAAACGGGCACAATGGAAACTTTGTCCGGGTGGCAAAAAATTAAACAAACAGCGGAAACGGCAAAGGAAAAACGCGTGGGTAATAAAATGTGGAAAATTATTCGGACGTAAACCGGTTTTGTCACAGTAAATTTTCAGCTTTTTCGTGCTAATTAATTAAAAATCATCAATAAATCGCACAAACAACACGGTAATTGATGAATTAATGACTGATAAATGTGTAATGGTAATTAATTCGCCGATTTATAACGATAATGTTTCGTGGGTAAATATTTTCGTTCACTTACACATTTTAATTGTTGTACAATGGGGATTAGCACCGTTTAATGCATTTATATGCTTTGTTCGGTATCGAGTCGATTTCAGTTAGTCTCGAGCATGTCTTGATGGTTCTTAATTAAGGAAAGAGTTAAGAGACCGGGCTTTAAATTAGACTCTTTCTTTCAGGACATTTAAGTAATTAAAAGCTTTTTCAGCGGCGGCTGCTTTATGGATCAGGCTGCTTATTATTTTATGAAAAAAAATCTAATAACAAGGCCCAATTTAATTTGTTTTAGATTAGTTTATAATTAAAAAGTAACCAATTCTTTACTCAAATTATATAAATGTTTTTAGATTTTTTTATACAAAATTATATAAAAAATCAAAGAAATTTTTAACTCACTTAATTTACCCAGAAAATCTAAAATATTAAGTTTTCGTTATTTTTTATTTAGATTTTTTCAAAAATACTGAAATTTGTTTTAACTTTAAAACAATAGTTGAAAATCAATTGTTTTAAAACAAACAAAAGTAAAAATAAAAATTACACAAAATACTTTCAGAATAAGGCAGTTTAAAAATATTAAAAAAAAAATTTCAATTTTTAAAAAAATGTATCTCAAAATAAGTAAAAATTAGGAAAATTAACATATTTTAACATTGTCACCTTCTTCTATAAATATTTTTTATTAAAACGAGTATAAATCAAGAAAAGATAACAATTTTTTTTAATTTTGTTTTATGTAATTAAAAAATGAAATTTTTAACGTTTTTATTTAAATTCATCTATAATTTAAATTTTTAATAAATTAATAATAACTTTTTGTATTTGTCTGAAAGTCTGAAAACTGAATACCGAGTTATACATATATACAAAATTATACTAAAAATAAATAAAATTTTAGTATATCTATTTATATTTAACCAGAAATTTTTGAAAAAATTAAATAAAAAGACTCAATTGAATTTGTTTTAAATTACTTACTCTATTACTATATAAAAATTAAAGAAATTTTTAACGTTTTCATTTAGATTTACCCAGAAAGTCTTATTATTATTATTAAAATAAAAATACACACAAAACTAAACAGGCAGTTAATTATTTTGCTAAAAAATTTGAGAAAACCTTCACTGAATTAAACAAATATATATATATATATATATATATAAAGATAATTATTTTAATTTTTAATCAAGAAAAGATAATATATATTTTTTAATTTTCTTGTATGTAGTTTGTTTTTAATAATTTAACTTTTAGAAGATTCGTAACGAAACTTTTTTATTACAAAAAATATCAAAAAAATAATAATGAAATTTTTAACGCTTTTATTTAAATTTAAGATTAGATAATTTTAATTTTTAATAACAACTTTTTTATATTTGTATCAATTTCATAATACAAAACAAAACGAGACAAAAATAACAAATAACAGCCAGTTTATTATTTTATTAAAAAATCTAAAAGAGACCTCAATGAATTTGTTTTGGTGTAATTTACACCTGAAAATTTCTCAATTCGTTGCTGAATTATTTAATTATTTTTTTATGTAGTTTAATTTGATTTTTAAAAATATTATTGCATTTTAAAATAAGTAAATATTAGGAAAATTATTTTAACATTGTGCAATTTTATTTTTAATAAAAGAATAATCTACAAAAATCTAGAACAGATAATATATTTTTCTATTTTTTTTTATATTTTTATACTTTTAGAAGCTTCGTAACAAAAACTTTTTATTGTATATTGATATAGGTATATGTACAAAATTATATAAAAAATTAATAAAATTTTAACGTTTCTAATCATATTTAACCAGAAAATTTTAGTTTTGTATATTACATTTTTGGAATTTAGTTTTTTTAATGCCTTAATACTGAAACTAGTTTTTTAGAATCAGGCAGTTTATTACTTTATTACATTGCACCTTCTTATATAAATAATTTTAATAAAAGAAATATAAATCAGGAAAAAATAATATATAATTTGTTTAATTTTCTTGTATGAAGTTTTTTTAATGTTTTTAATATAAAGATTGAATTAAATTTTTAACGTTTTTATTTAAATTTATCCAGAAATTTTTAATAGTATATTTTTTAAATTTTACTTTTTTAAGTATGATAACTGGTAATACAAAAATAAAAAATCCAAAAAAAGGCTTTCAGAATCAGGCAGTTTAATATTTTATTAAAAAATCTAATAAAATAATCCATTGAATTCGTTTTAGAGTAATTTACAGCTGAAAAGTTTTCAATTCGTTGCTATTTAATTATTTTTGTATTAGGTGGTATGGTAGAGTAGTTTGTAATAAATTCTATTTTGTATGTGAACATTTTAAAGCTTGGAAACTAAAATTAACTTCAATAACATTAATTAAAAATCAATTCAATTAAAACAATATAGTACGGGACGAGGCTAAAAATAAAAAACCCACAAAAAGGGACATGTTGAACTGAAATTATCACATAGTTTCCGAACTCGGCGTCGAAACGTATTTAATTGCACACAAGCAGCGCTAAATAGTTCTTAATTAAGAAAACTGGCAAGAAACTAAGTTTAATTCCGGTTCTTTAATTGGAACGGGGGCCCGTTCCTGTAATTACTGTTTTCTCCATTCGGCAGCCGACGACTCCTGCGGATACTCCACGATCCACGGGACGACCTCTGGTGGGCGTCGTCCTCGCAATTTAAATAATTAGCGAAAAAGCTAAGAACGCGGCTTGTTTGGGGGCGCAATCGGCCGCCCCGGTGGGGATAAGCGGCGGCGCTCGATTCACCCCCCGTGTTCTTTGTCCAAATGCACGTTCGAGGGGAATTTATGTCGGGACGAAACCCGAAAACAAATTTAATATTGTAAAAACCGATGGCAATAACTAAAATATATTATTTTGTGTCTCTGGAGTGGTCGATGTTTTATTATTGCTTTAGGCTCTTGCCTATAAATGTTCCCTTATTATATTGATATTGTGAAAACAGCACTCGAACATTGTTTAATGCCTTTTGCAGGACGGCAGTAATAATAAATTACTGTGGATGTCCCGATATTAGGCCGGCAATCCTCTTGAGCTTCGGTTTTTACGGAAAATGTTTTCTGGATACCATACTTATTATTTTATAAAAAATCTAATAGGAATGAAACCTCAATTTAGGTCGTTATGGATTAGTTTACACATGAAAAAGCCAATTCAAAGTTTAAATTATTTAAGTTTAATTTATTAACTTCCCACATCTTGCAATGGGTAAAACCTTCTCAAACGATGATCATCATCACCATCATCATCATCATTGTACAGCCCAGTTATACATTAATCTGTGAAAAGTACAGATTTTCATTCTTCTGTCCAGAGAACATGAGAAATTGCCCATTCCAGTCGTTGTTATGGTCGTAACTTAAATGTAAGCATCACAATAGTCTTCGTGAACGAAAATCTACATTTGCCTATTGTCTCCGTACCTTAATTGGAGCGACACGAACTTTTGTAACTCTTCCAGATGACCTGTCAGTTGAGAACAGGATCCCAGTCACAAATATCGGTCTTCATTTGGGATAGTTTTCCTTAGTCCATCACTCTTTGGTATTTCTGAAGTAGAGTCAGTTTGATAAAATCGAGTACACAAGCTAGAAATAGCATTTCGTGTAGTTGCTATGGTCGTGAGTCAAATGTAAGCTTCGCAATGGCTTTCGTGAACGAAAATCTACATTTGCCTATTGTCTCCGTACCTTAATAGGAGCGACACTAACTTTTGTAACTCTTCCAGATGACCTGTCAGTTGAGAAGAGGATCCCAGTCATAAATATCGGTCTTCATTTGGGATAGTTTTCCTTAGTCCATCACTCTTTGGTATTTCTGAAGTAGAGTCAGTTCGATAAAATCGAATACACAAGCTAGAAATAGCATTTCGTGTAGTTGCTATGGTCGTGAGTCAAATGTAAGCTTCGCAATGGTCTTTGTGAACGAAAATCTACATTTGCCTATTGTCTCCGTACCTTAATAGGAGCGACACTAACTTTTGTAACTCTTCCAGATGACCTGTCAGTTGAGAAGAGGATCCCAGTCACAAATATCGGTCTTCATTTGGGATAGTTTTCCTTAGTCCATCACTCTTTGGTCTTTCTGAAGTAGAGTCAGTTTGATAAAATCGAGTACACAAGCTAGAAATAGCATTTCGTGTAGTTGCTATGGTCGTGAGTCAAATGTAAGCTTCGCAATGGCTTTCGTGAACGAAAATCTACATTTGCCTATTGTCTCCGTACCTTAATAGGAGCGACACGAACTTTTGTAACTCTTCTAGATGACCTGTCAGTTGAGAAGAGGATCCCAGTCACAAATATCGGTCTTCATTTGGGATAGTTTTCCTTAGTCCATCACTCTTTGGTCTTTCTGAAGTAGAGTCAGTTTGATAAAATCGAGTACACAAGCTAGAAATAGCATTTCGTGTAGTTGCTATGGTCGTGAGTCAAATGTAAGCTTCGCATTGGTCTTCGTGAACGAAAATCTGCATTTGCCTAGTGTCTCCGTACCTTAATAGGAGCGACACGAACTTTTGTAACTCTTCCAGATGATCTGTCAGTTGAGAAGAGGATCCCAGTCACAAATATCGGTCTTCATTTGGGATAGTTTTCCTTAGTCCATCACTCTTTGGTATTTCTGAAGTAGAGTCAGTTCGATAAAATCGAATACACAAGCTAGAAATAGCATTTCGTGTAGTTGCTATGGTCGTGAGTTAAATGTAAGCTTCGCAATGGTCTTTGTGAACGAAAATCTACATTTGCCTATTGTTTCCGTACCTTAATAGGCGCGACATGAACTTTTGTAACTCTTCCAGATGACCTGTCAGTTGAGAAGAGGATTCCAGTCACAAATACTGGTCTTCATTTGGGATAGTTTTCCTTAGTCCATCACTCTTTGGTCTTTCTGAAGTAGAGTCAGTTTGATAAAATCGAGTATACAAGCTAGAAATAGCATTTCGTGTAGTTGCTATGGTTGTGAGTCAAATGTAAGCTTCGCAATGGTCTTCGTGAACGAAAATCTGCATTTGCCTAGTGTCTCCGTAGCTTAATAGGAGCGACATGAGCTTTTGTAGCGTTTCCAGATGACTTGCCAATTGAGAAGAGGATTCTGTACGGTCCCTACTGGTTCCCAGTCACAAATATTGGTCTTCATTTGGTATAGTCTTCCTTAGTCCATCACTCTTTGGTCGTTCCAAAGTAGTCAGTTTGATAAAATCGAGTACAAAAGCGGGAAGTAACATTTTGTGAAACAATGAATCTTTTGATATTTGACTGGCCATTTCACCCCAAATTGCAAAATATTATATTTAATTATTGAAGTAAACAAGTCATAAAAATGACTTTGGCACTCCTTCGAGATACATAATGAGCTGATAAATGAGCCATTTTAATTCAGTACACTTTTGTAGTGCCATAGAAATATCTAAAATATATTATTTTATCTTTGGAGTTGATTTTATATCACTGCTTTATGTCTTTGTCTATAAATGCTCCCTTATTATATTGATATTGTGAAAACAACACTCGAACATTGTTTAATGTCTTTTGCAGGCCAGCAGTTATGATAAATTATTATGGATGTCCCGATATTCGGTCCTCAATCCTCTTGGGTTTCAGCTTTTTTTTTGCTTGCCCGAAAAAAACTTTTAACATTACGCCGAACATGTCCACGTCGTTTTTCATTTTTTTTTCTGACAGTTAAATCCGTAACGATATTTGTAATTCGACGTAGGGAGACGTTTGAATAATTAATTGAAACCGGAGTTTGTTTATTTGAATTAGTTGTTATTAATTCGTACGTGTACGCCGCCAAATTGCGGGACTAATGCGCAACGGAAAACTTTTTCAGGAAACAACAATCCTCGGAAATTAACCGGTGAAACTAACAACATGGCAAATGTAATATTTAATGCAAATTTTCTATTATTTATAATTCATAAATGGAATATACAGAACGCGCTCGGAGCATACGACTTGTTTGTATAATTTTGTGTATGCACTTAATGAAAATTTTAACGGATTTGTAAAACATGTGCAGTGCCAACTGATGCATGCTTATTTTCTACGGTTTTATCTGTAATTACTATTTAAAATTTTGTATTATTATGTTACAATGCTGAAATAACAACTGTGTAACGTGAATTAATTCTGTTTAAGTACATTTGAGGACGGATATCGCTTTCATATTTAAATTTTTATAATCTTAGGAAGTTCAGTAACGTAAAAAGTGAGTTAATAAAGTTTCGCCATAAAATGTGTTTTCTTTTAGATGTAGAACTGACACTAAAATTTTTATTTGAATTACGAAAATTACGGCACCGTTTCCTAAAATTGGGAATCAATCAAAATTTCTTATAATTTGTAAGTTATAAAATTTTGAGAAGTGAATTTTTACGTATAAAAATATATTTTTATTTTATTTAATATTTTAACAAGTAATTGTTATTCAGAATAAAGTGAAGTGGTAGTTCTGTTCTATTCTGTTCTATCCTGTTCTATTCTATTCTATTCTGTTCTATTCTGTTCTGTTCTGTTCTATTCTGTTCTATTCTGTTTTATTCTGTTCTATTCTGTTATATTCTATTCTAGTCTATTCTATTATTTTCTATTCTGATCTATTCTGTTGTATTTTGTTCGGTGAAACTAACAACATAGCAAATGTAATATTTAATGCACATTTTTTATTATTTATAATTTATAAATGGAATATACAGAACGCACTCGAAACATACGACTTGTCTGTATAATTTTGTGTATGCACTTAATGAAAATTTTAACGGATTTGTAAAACATGTGCAGTGCCAACTGATGCATGCTTATTTTCTACGGTTTTATCTGTAATTACTATTTAAAATTTTGTGTTATTATGTTACAATGCTGAAATAACAACTGTGTAACGTCAATTAATTCTGTTTAAGTACATTTGAGGACGGATATCGCTTTGATATTTAAATTTTTATAATCTTAAGAAGTTCAGTAACGTAAAAAGTGAGTTAATAAAGTTTCATCGTAAAATGTGTTTTCTTTTAAAATGTAGAATTTTTATTTGAATTACGAAAATTATGGCACCGTTTCCTAAAATTGGGAATCAATCAAAATTTTTTATAATTTGGAAGTTATAAAATTTTGAGAAGTGTATTTTTACGTATAAAAATATATTTTTATTTTGTTATTCAGAATAAAGTAAAGTGGTAGTTCTGTTCTATTCTGTTCTGTTCTATTCTGTTCTGTTCTATTCTGTTCTATTCTGTTCTATTCTGTTCTATTCTATTCCGTTCTATTCTGTTCTATTCTGTTCTATTCTTTTTAATTCTGTTCTATTCTGTTCTATTCCCCATAATTTTATTATATAGATAATGGGAATTTTGTGTAGTTAATACTAATTATTGTTATTAGAGAAATTTTTATAATTCGTATCATGTAAACTGTGATTGACTGTGTGTGTGATGGATACCATTTAATAAACATAATTATCTGTATTATTATATTTATATCTTATATATTTATATATTTATATAAATTAAAAGTAAAAGAAAAATAAAATGATTATTAAAGTTTATTTTATAAATTATTGGAATGTTAAGGATTAATTTCCGCCAATTAAGATTTTATCGATTCTATTATTATTTGAAATCAATTAATTTCATTTATTTTTCTAGATAAGGGATTTCAAAAATAATTGTATCATTGCAATTAAATGTTGAAAGAACTTCTTCAATTATTACCACTTAATAAGTTGGAGTTTCCACGTTTGTTTCGATGCTTATGTGGCCGTATTGTGCCAACCCCCGAGAGTTGTGCTTAAATAGTTAGTGGCCAAATCGAGTCCATAACTTTTATGCCGTTTACGTCGTCCATTGTGTTTATGATTTACGTATTTGCATTTCGCTCCGGCCGTGTTTTCGCATCTAACATAATGGATGGTCCGAAGTTGGATAACTTGGCCCCCGAAAAAAACGTACTATTGATCCGATCATTTTTTCCACTCTTTTTCCGTGTAAATAAAAATAAGACGAGAGCAAACGAGAGACGCGGGAACGAGCCGAAAACTGAGACAATGGGCGGTTTTAATTAAACAAAAACTTCGCCTTTGTTGCGCCTTAATTATAATAATAAATATGAATTCCGAAAGAAAGTCGGAACGGTTGTAACAATAAAAACTAATTGCCGCCATTATGTGTTTAGATCTGGGCGGATGTGGGAGTTTGGTGGATTCATTTAGCCGGATGCATTTGCATCGGGCGGCGAAGTTGCCGGAATACCGCATTATACAAACGTTCACCCCCCACGGTCCAGACGATTTCTTGCTCAAGAACGGTCGGATCGTTTGCACATCGCGCGATGGAAATTAAATGCACCAAACTGGATTCCAGAAGCCGAATGCGGAGTCAATTTCTCCCGGGCGGGCGTTCTAATTTAATTTTTGCCCGAGTTGTTCTTTGCCACGGTTCATTCTAATCACACCCGCTCACCTGATGGAGACACCGTCCGTAATAAATACGGTTTTTATTTATTGTCACGGTTAATTAAACCGACGTCCGAATTTATTATCGACGCACCAAATTAACAATAGGTGAAATTTGATGCAAATTACGGACAAAAACGTGCGCATTTATAAATTTGATTAGCCGGAATACACGGCCGGTCACAACTGGGGAATCACAATTAAATTCAATTACAATTTATTCCATGAGCACACGCATTTGGCTGTTATAGATTAATCGAAATATATCGATGAAAGGTATTGCTTCAAACGTATTGAATTATTGTGACGGCGAAATCGGCGGTGTGAATAATATAAATTCGCGTGGATAATTGTTTTGTTCATAAATTTGGGCTTTAAATCCTTTCAAATTTATTTAGTGGCTGATTAATTTATCGGATATTATGTAATAAGTTTATTAAAGGGCATTTTAGACACGAGAGTTTAATTAAAACAACACATCCAGTCAGGATACAATTGACTAAAACATCCTTAATAAAAATATTTAGTGTTAATCATCTAATTTCCATTATTGATGACAGACAGAATATAGAGTAGAATAGAATAGAAAATTAAAATTATCACTTTACCTTATTCTGAATGACAATTACTTGTTAAAATATTAAATAAAATATAAATATACGTAAAAAGAAACTTCTCAAAATTTTATAACTTACAAATTATAAGAAATTTTGATTGATTCCCAATTTTAGGAAACGGTGCCATAATTTTCGTGATTCAAATAAAAATTTTAGTGTCAGTTTTACATTTTAAAAGAAAACACATTTTACGACAAAACTTTATTAACTCACTTTTTACATTACTGAACTTCCTAAGATTATAAAAATTTAAATATCAAAGCGATATCCGTCCTCAAATGTACTTAAACAGAATTAATTCATGTTACACAGTGTTATTTCAGCATGGTAACATAATAACACAAAATATTAAAGAGAAATTACAGATAAAACTATAGAAAATAACCATGCATCAGTTGGCACTGCACATGTTTTATAATTCCGTTCAAGTTTTCATTAAATGCATACATAAAATTATACAAACAAGTCGTATGTTTCGAGTGCGTTCTGTATATTCCATTTATAAATTGTAAATAATAGAAAATTGGCATTAAATATTACATTTACTATGTTGTTAGTTTCACCGAACAAAATAGAGCAGAATAGACCAGAATAGAACATAATAGAACAGAATAGAACCGAACAGAACAGAATATCATTTTACCTTATTTTGAATAACAATAACTTGTTAAAATATTAAAGAAAATAAAAATATATTTTTATTCATAAAAATATATTTTTCAAAATTTGATAAGTTACAATACAAAATTCCTTAAATTAAAATATAAAATAAAATAAAAATATATTTTTATACATCAAAATTTGATACCTTACAAATTATAAGAAATTTTGATTGATTCCCAATTTTAGGAAACGGTGCCATAATTTTCGTAATTCAAATAAAAATTTTAGTGTCAGTTCTACATTTTAAAAGAAAACACATTTTACGACGAAACTTTATTAACTCACTTTTTACATTACTGAACTTCCTAAGATTATAAAAATTTAAATATCAAAGCGATATCCGTCCTCAAATGTACTTAAACAGAATTAATTCATGTTACACAGTGTTATTTCAGCATGGTAACATAATAACACAAAATATTAAATAGAAACAACAGATAAAACCATATAAAATAAGCATGCATCAGTTGGCACTGCACATGTTTTATAAATCCGTTCAAGTTTTCATTAAATGCATACATAAAATTATACAAACAAATCGTATGTTTCGAGTGCGTTCTGTATATTCCATTTATAAATTGTAAATAATAGAAAATTTGCATTAAATATTACATTTGCTATGTTGTAAGTTTCACAGAACAAAATACAGCAGAATAGACCAGAATAGAACATAATAGAACAGAATAGAACCGAATAGAACAGAATATCATTTTACCTTATTCTGAATAACAATAATTTGTTAAAATATTTAAGAAAATAAAAATATATTTTTATTCGTAAACATACACTTTTCACAATTTGATAAGTTACAATACAAAATTCCTTAAATTAAAATATAAAATAAAATAAAAATATATAAATAAATATACAAAGAGACATGTCAAAATTTGATACCTTACAAATGATAAGAAGTTTTGATTGGTATACTGTATGATCTAAACGTTCACCCACTCTTTTTATTAGGACATCCAAAAAAGGTATTTGGTTCTCCTCCTCCAATTTCATTGTGAATTTGATATTGTTATGTTGAGAGTTTAGGTGTTTTAGAAACTCATCACGTTTTACTTTCCAACTAAATCACTGCGATAGCAAAATTTCACCAGTTTTCAACTTAAATTTATTGTATTTTAAATTCCAGCATCACTATGATATACATAAAAATATTCTTAGTGATTTTTTTAAAGTATTTGATACATTTTTGTTTATAAGGTTATTTGAACTACTTTATAATCTTTTTCGAAACAAGTCCCTCTTACTTCTAAGGTATTGTCATTAACAGGTGTCGAAGAATGGTTGATTCAAGGGTCCCTAATTGTTTTTTTGTATATAGTTTATGAAGTTTCAATGTTTCTTCTTTTCTGTTAAAATTGTTTCCATGTTTATGGCTTTGACTAGAATGATGGTTAGATAGTTTATGTAGATATCGATGGGTGTGTGTAGGTTTTCGGTATACTGTATGATCTAAACGTTCACCCACTCTTTTTATTAGGACATCCAAAAAAGGTATTTGGTTCTCCTCCCCCAATTTCATTGTGAATTTGATATTGTTATGTTGAGAGTTTAGGTGTTTTAGAAACTCATCACGTTTTACTTTCCAACTAAACCACTGCGATAGCAAAATTTCACCAGTTTTCAACTTAAATTTATTGTATTTTAAATTCCAGCATCACTATGATATATATAAAAATATTCTTAGTGATTTTTTTAAAAGTATTTGATAAATTTTTGTTTATAAGTTTAGTTGAACTACTTTATAAATTTTTTCGAAAAAAGTCCCTCTTACTTCTAAGGTATTGTCATTAACAGGTGTAGAAGAATGGTTGATTCAAGGGTCCCTAATTGTTTTTTTGTATATATTTTATCACTTTACCTTATTCTGAATGACAATTACTTGTTAAAATATTAAATAAAATATAAATATACGTAAAAAGAAACTTCTCAAAATTTTATAACTTACAAATTATAAGAAATTTTGATTGATTCCCAATTTTAGAAAACGGTGCCATAATTTTCGTAATTCAAATAAAAATTTTAGAAAACGGTGCCATAATTTTCGTAATTCAAATAAAAATTTTAGTGTCAGTTTTACATTTTAAAAGAAAACACATTTTACGACAAAACTTTATTAACTCACTTTTTACATTACTGAACTTCCTAAGATTATAAAAATTTAAATATCAAAACGATATCCGTCCTCAAATGTACTTAAACAGAATTAATTCATGTTACACAGTGTTATTTCAGCATGGTAACATAATAACACAAAATTTTAAATAGAAATTACAGATAAAACCATATAAAATAAGCATACATCAGTTGGCACTACACATGTTTTACAAATCCGTTAAAATTTTCATTAAGTGCATACACAAAATTATACAAACAAGTCGTATGCTCCGAGCGGGTTCTGTATATTCCATTTATGAATTATAAATAATAGAAAATTTGCATTAAATATTACATTTGCTATGTTGTAAGTTTCACCGAACAAAATACAGCAGAATAGACCAGAATAGAACAGAATAGAACAGAATAGAACCGAATAGAACCGAATAGAACCGAATAGAACAGCATAGAACAGAATAGAACAGAATAGAACAGAATAGAACAGAATAGAGTAGAATAGAACAGAATAGAACAGAATAGAACAGAATAGAGTAGAATAGAACAGAATAGAACAGAATAGAACAGAATAGAACAGAATAGAACAGAATAGAACAAAGTAGAACAGAATGGAACAGTATAGAAAGAATAGAACAGAATTGAACAAAATTGAATTGAATAGAATAGAATTGAACATAATAAAACAGAATCGAATACTTAACACAACAGCTTAAAACTGAAGATTATACTTTATCTTCAGTTTTAAGCTGTTGAATGATGATGAATTAATATTATTTGTTAATAATGTTGAAGGTAAATATTTCAGTCAGTGTTTTAAGCAAATCACGAAATTGTGGAGCAAAATTTAAATTAGGTCCAGTTAGTAATAAATTTTAAATAAGTGGCGAAGTATAATAAAGTCGAATGAAGGAATTAGGAAAGTTATTAAACCAGCAGATTAAAATATACGGAGCCACTTAATTATGTTAAATTGTATTATCCAACAGTAGGTAATCCAAAATGAGTAAAGTGCAGTTTCGAGATTGCAGCGTTCCCGAAACAAAACAGGCCGGGGCAACTGCATTAAGCCAAATTGAGATGTATGCCGCGGCACGTGGCCCGTATAACAATGAGAAAGTGTTAAAATATACGTGGGGGATTTTAACTGCATTCATTACCTTCAACAAATTATCGCGGCCGCCATTCCAGCGGCGCACGCGTGATTACCATAAGCGGGGCCCCCGATATTAAATAAAGTTCGGCCCCCCCGGAATCGAATCGGGACGGGAATGCACTGCTAAACGGCAGGCCAATCCGGAGATTCGACGCTTTGTTACTGGGAAAACCTGGCCGGAACATAATTTAACTTGCATAATTGCGCAAATTGATCTTTCGACCCCTCCAGGCACGGGGGCCGGGGGTGCACCGGTAGATTTGCGTGGCGCCGGCCGAAATCGCATTACTTGATCGTATGATCGATCGGTTCGATGGTTCCGCGCCAAAAATACACCTGCAAATCTGATTACCGGCGGATACGTGCGGCGAAACTGAGTTATCCGGATATGGCGGGAAATGGCTAAACAAAATCGAAAAATTGAAATCTCGACGTGCACACATCTTTCTGTTGGTTAGGAATGATTTTTAAAATTGAGTTTTGGCGTTTAATTGGATGATAAAAGAAGAAACAAGGTCGAAGAATTATTTTATCTATGTCTAATGGTTGATTCAAGGGTCCCTAATTGTTTTTTTGTATATATTTTATCAACCTTCATTGTTTCTTCTTTTCTGTTAAAATTGTTTCCATGTTTATGGCTTTGACTAGAATGATGGTTAGATAGTTTATGTAGATACCTATCGGTGTGTGTAGGTTTTCGGTATACTGTATGATCTAAACGTTCACCCACTCTTTTTATTAGGACATCCAAAAAAGGTATTTGGTTCTCCTCCTCCAATTTCATTGTGAATTTGATATTGTTATGTTGAGAGTTTAGGTGTTTTAGAAACTCATCACGTTTTACTTTCCAACTAAATCACTGCGATAGCAAAATTTCACCAGTTTTCAACTTAAATTTATTGTATTTTAAATTCCAGCATCACTATGATATACATAAAAATATTCTTAGTGATTTTTTTAAAGTATTTGATACATTTTTGTTTATAAGGTTATTTGAACTACTTTATAATCTTTTTCGAAACAAGTCCCTCTTACTTCTAAGGTATTGTCATTAACAGGTGTCGAAGAATGGTTGATTCAAGGGTCCCTAATTGTTTTTTTGTATATAGTTTATGAAGTTTCAATGTTTCTTCTTTTCTGTTAAAATTGTTTCCATGTTTATGGCTTTGACTAGAATGATGGTTAGATAGTTTATGTAGATATCGATGGGTGTGTGTAGGTTTTCGGTATACTGTATGATCTAAACGTTCACCCACTCTTTTTATTAGGACATCCAAAAAAGGTATTTGGTTCTCCTCCCCCAATTTCATTGTGAATTTGATATTGTTATGTTGAGAGTTTAGGTGTTTTAGAAACTCATCACGTTTTACTTTCCAACTAAACCACTGCGATAGCAAAATTTCACCAGTTTTCAACTTAAATTTATTGTATTTTAAATTCCAGCATCACTATGATATATATAAAAATATTCTTAGTGATTTTTTTAAAAGTATTTGATAAATTTTTGTTTATAAGTTTAGTTGAACTACTTTATAAATTTTTTCGAAAAAAGTCCCTCTTACTTCTAAGGTATTGTCATTAACAGGTGTAGAAGAATGGTTGATTCAAGGGTCCCTAATTGTTTTTTTGTATATATTTTATCAAGCTTCATTGTTTCTTCTTTTCTGTTAAAATTGTTTCCATGTTTATGGCTTTGACTAGAATGATGGTTAGATAGTTTATGTAGATATCGATGGGTGTGTGTAGGTTTTCGGTATACTGTATGATCTAAACGTTCACCCACTCTTTTTGTTAGGACATCCAAAAAAGGTATTTGGTTCTCCTTCTCCAATTTCATTGTGAATTTGATATTGTTATGTTGAGAGTTTAGGTGTTTTAGAAACTCATCACGTTTTACTTTCCAACTAAACCACTGCGATAGCAAAATTTCACCAGTTTTCAACTTAAATTTATTTTATTTTAAATTCCAGCATCACTATGATATATATAAAAATATTCTTAGTGATTTTTTTTAAAGTATTTGATAAATTTTTGTTTATAAGTTTAGTTGAACTACTTTATAAACTTTTTCGAAAAAAGTCCCTCTTACTTCTAAGGTATTATCATTAACAGGTGTCGAAGAATGGTTGATTCAAGGGTCCCTAATTGTTTTTTTGTATATATTTTATCAAGCTTCATTGTTTCTTCTTTTCTGTTAAAATTGTTTCCATGTTTATGGATTTGACTAGAATGATAGTTTATGTAGATACCGATGGGTGTGTGTAGGTTTTCGGTATACTGTATGATCTAAACGTTCACCCACTCTTTTTATTAGGACATCCAAAAAAGGTATTTGGTTCTCCTCCTCCAATTTCATTGTGAATTTGATATTGTTATGTTGAGAGTTTAGGTGTTTTAGAAACTCATCACGTTTTACTTTCCAACTAAACCACTGCGATAGCAAAATTTCACCAGTTTTCAACTTAAATTTATTGTATTTTAAATTCCAGCATCACTATGATATATATAAAAATATTCTTAGTGATTTTTTTAAAGTATTTGATACATTTTTGTTTATAAGGTTATTTGAACTACTTTATAATCTTTTTCGAAACAAGTCCCTCTTACTTCTAAGGTATTGTCATTAACAGGTGTCGAAGAAAGGTTGATTCAAGGGTCCCTAATTGTTTTTTTGTATATAGTTTATCAAGTTTCAATGTTTCTTCTTTTCTGTTAAAATTGTTTCCATGTTTATGGCTTTGACTAGAATGATGGTTAGATAGTTTATGTAGATATCGATCGTTGTGTGTAGGTTTTCGGTATAGTGTATGATCTAAACGTTCACCCACTCTTTTTGTTAGGACATCCAAAAAAGGTATTTGGTTCTCCTTCTCCAATTTCATTGTGAATTTGATATTGTTATGTTGAGAGTTTAGGTGTTTTAGAAACTCATCACGTTTTACTTTCCAACTAAACCACTGCGATAGCAAAATTTCACCAGTTTTCAACTTAAATTTATTGTATTTTAAATTCCAGCATCACTATGATATATATAAAAATATTCTTAGTGATTTTTTTTAAAGCATTTGATAAATTTTTGTTTATAAGTTTAGTTGAACTACTTTATAAATTTTTTCGAAAAAAGTCCCTCTTACTTCTAAGGTATTGTCATTAACAGGTGTAGAAGAATGGTTGATTCAAGGGTCCCTAATTGTTTTTTTGTATATAGTTTATCAAGTTTCAATGTTTCTTCTTTTCTGTTAAAATTGTTTCCATGTTTATGGATTTTACTAGAATGATGGTTAGATAGTTTATGTAGATACCGATCGGTGTGTGTAGGTTTTCGGTATACTGTATGATCTAAACGTTCACCCACTCTTTTTATTAGGACATCCAAAAAAGGTATTTGGTTCTCCTTCTCCAATTTTATTGTGAATTTGATATTGTTATGTTGAGAGTTTAGGTGTTTTAGAAACTCATCACGTTTTACTTTCCAACTAAACCACTGCGATAGCAAAATTTCACCAGTTTTCAACTTAAATTTATTGTATTTTAAATTCCAGCATCACTATGATATATATAAAAATATTCTTAGTGATTTTTTTAAAGTATTTGATAAATTTTTGTTTATAAGTTTAGTTGAACTACTTTATAATCTTTTTCGAAACAAGTCACTCTTACTTCTAAGGTATTGTCGTTAACAGGTGTAGAAGAATGGTTGATTCAAGGATCCCTAATTGTTTTTTTTGTATATATTATATCAAGTTTCAATGTTTCTTCTTTTCTGTTAAAATTGTTTCCATGTTTATGGATTTGACTAGAATGATGGTTAGATAGTTTATGTAGATACCTATGGGTGTGTGTAGGTTTTCGATATACTGTATGATCTAAACGTTCACCCACTCTTTTTATTAGGACATCCAAAAAAGGTATTTGGTTCTCCTTCTCCAATTCCGTTGTGAATTTGATACTGTTATGTTGAGAGTTTAGGTGTTTTAGAAACTGATCGCGTTTTTCTTGTTCATATTTCCATATCACGAAAATATCATCCACTTAACGATACCAAACAGAAGATTTGTATTTGAAAGTTTCAATTGCTTTTTGTTCAAACGTTTCCATAAAGAAATTGGCGATCACTGAACTAAGAGGACTGCCCATTGCTGATCTTTCCGTCTGTTTGTAGAATTTGTTGTTCCAAACGAAATAGCTTTCAGTAAGGCACGTACGAAAAAGATCCACTATATCTGGAGAGAATATTTCTGATATCATGTTTTAATGAAAAGTGACACTACGTTGAAACTGACATCAAGATGTAATCCTTTCAATATCTCAACATGATTAATAACAGAATATAACATCATCATCATCATCATCTTATTATTATTAAAAGTTTGACCGAGTATTCACCACTAAGGAAGCAAATAACAAACAAGAAAGGCAATAACATTCTTGACAATCTAATGTAATAAATTAGAATAAAACTTATTTTTATTGGGATGAAACTCACGCATTTCCGTGTATATCCCCTTTGATGTCCGGAAACCAATTCATCAATTACACAACCGCCCCTAACCCTTTCCGACCCACGAGCCAATAAATCAAACTCCCATAAAAACGCTTGTGTAAAATGAAATATCTAATAAATTGTAACGTTCGACGGCGCAACAACAAAATGAATCGTCGAACAGTTCGGAAATATATTTTGTTTAATGATCTTTATCAATGTGTACGATATCAGCCCCGCAACATAATTCTTACACTCTGGAGGGTGATATTTTTAAAAATCGCCGTGCCGAAAGCCCAAAAATAAAAAGTTATGATTTATCCCGTTTTGTTGGCCACGTGTAACGCCGATGCAACGTGATTTACTCGTTCCCTGCACCGATGGCCGTTCGTGGTGGGTATATATAATTTTTTCATGCGTGCACAACAATTTCTTTTCTCCTCTCATTCATTTCGAAACGAAAATGGCCAATTTGTCGAGTCCGCGGAACAATTTTTCAAACCAGTGGTCTTCGTAACCTTCCCCCTTTCCCATCGTACGAGGCCATTTCCTTTTAAAAAACAGACCCAGAACTCGTCCGAGGCCGGGACGGCGTTCCTTTAATTAGTTTTTGCGGAACGCTGCGACGAGAAGAAAACTGGTAGTTGATGTTGAGCCGCTCAATTGCAGGCCCGGTTCCACTTCATTTACCGGACCCTTCACAATCTATTGATAAGATCAACAAGCCCGGTCCGGCTCTCCCTCTATCAGTTTATTATCTGGTCTAGCATGCCCTTGCCCGCAATGACGCTAACGGGAATGCCGGACAAGTGTCCACTTTAGTCTATCGAATTACGAAATGCACATTGTTTTCGTAAAATTGAAACACATTCTGAACCGGAATTTTTGCCTTTTGTTTTCCATTCGCCGGTGCTCGAGGGGACAGTGTGCCTTAACACTTCCAGTTGCACTGGGCATTTACTTTATTAATTAAAAATATTGAATTTATTTCGATTACGTCTCCTTCAATTGAATTTTCATTTAATATAATGGGCAGATTCAGGACGAAATTATATACACTAAAATTTATCACTAAGTGTAGTAAGTTTAGTCACTTATATTACTATATTATTACATGTGAAACTGGGAAGACTTTTTGTGTATAATTTTTAACTGACCGTCTTTCTGTGAATTCAAATCGATTATTTACTATTATTTTATATAACTTAGATTGCATTCAACCGGCATTTTTCCTTGTGAACCCTCTATTTTCAAGACAAAAATATTAGTGTTAAACTCATTTCTGGCTTAACTGGAAGCTTCCAACTAAACCACTGCATTAGTAAAATTTCACCAGTTTTCAACTTAATATATATACTTTTCAAAATTCAAAAATTCTCCAGATTTGTTCAAATCCGGCTCAAATTTTCAGGATCATCTTCAAAGTATTAATGGATTCCTCTTGTTGGAAGATTAGGACGTAACTTTCTTCAGGTACTGGAGAATTTAAGACAGAAAAATCTATAAAATAAATAGTTGAGGTGGTTCTAATAACATAATACAACTTAAGTCTTCATGAAGACCAAAACGTAAGAATTTATTTAAATAATTCTGAAATAGTAATTAGTATGAACCTAAGGAATGATATTTTTGATAAAAAGTATACACCATAAGAAAAATTCAAAGTATTAATGAATTCCTCTTGTAAAAAAAATCAGGACGTAACTTTCTTCGGTTACGGGAGAATTTAAGTAAAAAAAAACTAAAAAATAAATAGTCGAGGTTATTCTAATGATACAGTGTATAACTTAAGACTTCATGAAGACCAAAACGTAAGAATTTATTTAAATAATTCTGAAATAGTAATTAGTATGAACCTAAGGAATGATATTTTTGATAAAAAGTATACACCATAAGAAAAATTCAAAGTATTAATGAATTCCTCTTGTAAAAAAAATCAGGACGTAACTTTCTTCGGTTACTGGAGAATTTAAGTAAAAAAAAATTAAAAAATAAATAGTCGAGGTTATTCTAATGATACAGTGTATAACTTAAGTCTTCATGAAGACCAAAACGTAAGAATTTATTTAAATAATACTGAAATAGTAATTAGTATGAACCTAAGGAATGATATTTTTGATAAAAAGTATACACCATAAGAAAAATTCAAAGTATTAATGAATTCCTCTTGTAAAAAAAATCAGGACGTAACTTTCTTCGGTTACTGGAGAATTTAAGTAAAAAAAAATTAAAAAATAAATAGTCGAGGTTATTCTAATGATACAGTATATAACTTAAGTCTTCATGAAGACCAAAACGTAAGAATTTATTTAAATAATCCTGAAATAGTAATTAGTATGAACCTAAGGAATGATATTTTTGATAAAAAGTATACACCATAAGAAAAATTCAAAGTATTAATGAATTCCTCTTGTAAAAAAAATCAGGACGTAACTTTCTTCGGTTACGGGAGAATTTAAGTAAAAAAAAAACTAAAAAATAAATAGTCGAGGTTATTCTAATGATACAGTGTATAACTTAAGACTTCATGAAGACCAAAACGTAAGAATTTATTTAAATAATTCTGAAATAGTAATTAGTATGAACCTAAGGAATGATATTTTTGATAAAAAGTATACACCATAAGAAAAATTCAAAGTATTAATGAATTCCTCTTGTAAAAAAAATCAGGACGTAACTTTCTTCGGTTACGGGAGAATTTAAGTAAAAAAAAACTAAAAAATAAATAGTCGAGGTTATTCTAATGATACAGTGTATAACTTAAGACTTCATGAAGACCAAAACGTAAGAATTTATTTAAATAATTCTGAAATAGTAATTAGTATGAACCTAAGGAATGATATTTTTGATAAAAAGTATACACCATAAGAAAAATTCAAAGTATTAATGAATTCCTCTTGTAAAAAAATCAGGACGTAACTTTCTTTCGTTACTGGAGAATTTAAGTAAAAAAAACTAAAAAATAAATAGTCGAGGTTATTCTAATGATACAGTGTATAACTTAAGTCTTCATGAAGACCAAAACGTAAGAATTTATTTAAATAATTCTGAAATAGTAATTAGTATGAACCTAAGGAATGATATTTTTGATAAAAAGTATACACCATAAGAAAAATTCAAAGTATTAATGAATTCCTCTTGTAAAAAAAATCAGGACGTAACTTTCTTCGGTTACTGGAGAATTTAAGTAAAAAAAAATTAAAAAATAAATAGTCGAGGTTATTCTAATGATACAGTGTATAACTTAAGTCTTCATGAAGACCAAAACGTAAGAATTTATTTAAATAATACTGAAATAGTAATTAGTATGAACCTAAGGAATGATATTTTTGATAAAAAGTATACACCATAAGAAAAATTCAAAGTATTAATGAATTCCTCTTGTAAAAAAAATCAGGACGTAACTTTCTTCGGTTACTGGAGAATTTAAGTAAAAAAAAATTAAAAAATAAATAGTCGAGGTTATTCTAATGATACAGTATATAACTTAAGTCTTCATGAAGACCAAAACGTAAGAATTTATTTAAATAATCCTGAAATAGTAATTAGTATGAACCTAAGGAATGATATTTTTGATAAAAAGTATACACCATAAGAAAAATTCAAAGTATTAATGAATTCCTCTTGTAAAAAAAATCAGGACGTAACTTTCTTCGGTTACGGGAGAATTTAAGTAAAAAAAAAACTAAAAAATAAATAGTCGAGGTTATTCTAATGATACAGTGTATAACTTAAGACTTCATGAAGACCAAAACGTAAGAATTTATTTAAATAATTCTGAAATAGTAATTAGTATGAACCTAAGGAATGATATTTTTGATAAAAAGTATACACCATAAGAAAAATTCAAAGTATTAATGAATTCCTCTTGTAAAAAAAATCAGGACGTAACTTTCTTCGGTTACGGGAGAATTTAAGTAAAAAAAAACTAAAAAATAAATAGTCGAGGTTATTCTAATGATACAGTGTATAACTTAAGACTTCATGAAGACCAAAACGTAAGAATTTATTTAAATAATTCTGAAATAGTAATTAGTATGAACCTAAGGAATGATATTTTTGATAAAAAGTATACACCATAAGAAAAATTCAAAGTATTAATGAATTCCTCTTGTAAAAAAATCAGGACGTAACTTTCTTTCGTTACTGGAGAATTTAAGTAAAAAAAACTAAAAAATAAATAGTCGAGGTTATTCTAATGATACAGTGTATAACTTAAGTCTTCATGAAGACCAAAACGTAAGAATTTATTTAAATAATTCTGAAATAGTAATTAGTATGAACCTAAGGAATGATATTTTTGATAAAAAGTATACACCATAAGAAAAATTCAAAGTATTAATGAATTCCTCTTGTAAAAAAAATCAGGACGTAACTTTCTTCGGTTACTGGAGAATTTAAGTAAAAAAAAATTAAAAAATAAATAGTCGAGGTTATTCTAATGATACAGTGTATAACTTAAGTCTTCATGAAGACCAAAACGTAAGAATTTATTTAAATAATACTGAAATAGTAATTAGTATGAACCTAAGGAATGATATTTTTGATAAAAAGTATACACCATAAGAAAAATTCAAAGTATTAATGAATTCCTCTTGTAAAAAAAATCAGGACGTAACTTTCTTCGGTTACTGGAGAATTTAAGTAAAAAAAAATTAAAAAATAAATAGTCGAGGTTATTCTAATGATACAGTATATAACTTAAGTCTTCATGAAGACCAAAACGTAAGAATTTATTTAAATAATCCTGAAATAGTAATTAGTATGAACCTAAGGAATGATATTTTTGATAAAAAGTATACACCATAAGAAAAATTCAAAGTATTAATGAATTCCTCTTGTAAAAAAAATCAGGACGTAACTTTCTTTCGTTACTGGAGAATTTAAGTAAAAAAAAAAAACTAAAAAATAAATAGTCGAGGTTATTCTAATGATACAGTGTATAACTTAAGTCTTCATGAAGACCAAAACGTAAGAATTTATTTAAATAATCCTGAAATAGTAATTAGTATGAACCTAAGGAATCATCTTTTTTATAAAAAGTTTACACCATAAGGAAAATTCAAAGTATTAATGAATTCCTTTTGTTAAAAAAATTAGGACGTAACTATCGTCAGCTACTGAAGAATTTCAGACAGAAAAAAACTAAAAAATAAATAGTTGAGGTTATTTTAATGATACAGTGAACAACTTAAGTCTTCATGAAGACAAAAACATAAGAATTTATTTAAATAACCCTGAAATAGTAATTAGTATGAACCTAAGGAATGATCTTTTTTATAAAAAAGTAAACACCATAAGTTTGAACGGAATTTTTAAGTTACAAAGAAGCAGAGATATAAATTTTTGAAAATGAAAAACTGACTTCAAATTTCAAAAAATTTCAGAATTGTTCAAACCTCAAATTTTCAGGATCATCTTTATTTCTGATGTACCTTCATGAAAAAAATAAATTGTTACCATAATAATGACCACTACTATATATATATATATATATATATATATATATATATATATATATATATATATATATATATATATATATATATATAAGGTGTTCCCAAACAAGGTTCATAAAATTTGAGAGCAGATAGTTCATTCTTCTGGAGAAAAAAATTATTTAATTGTTCTTCGTTATTAGATGTGTTGTACATGTTTCCAAATTTTTACCACCTATTTTAGAAACATGTTGAATTATATCCAAAATGAGAGAGGAAGCAAGGAACGAGGAAACAATGTATGTTACTTACTCATTTTCTTTAAAGGAATAGTCACAGACTATAATTTACGGGTTCCAGACATACGGTATTACTTGTCCCAAAATAGTTGTGTCCATTAAAATTTATCACTAAGTGACATCAAGTCTGGGAGTTCACTTTCGCCCGCCGCCAATACGTTGCGTCGACGACTCCGAACTCCATCAAGACTTCATTCGGTACACGTCATAAAGTTTACGAACTTTAGGAAAACATGATGTCTCGCCGGGAACTAATCATCGGTTCAATACCCCGACGAAAATATGCAAATGTGCTGGAAAACAGAAATGGGTAGGGTTCCGGGAAACGGGGGAACGAAACATATTCGTCAGACGTACAAATTATTCCCCAGGTCGTAGACGGCAATTTTTGTCGTCGGCTTTTATTTAGAAAAACCGCATTTTCTATTAGTCGTAAACATTTTCGCCTGCGGTTATTTTAAATTGTTAAAGCACCCTCTTAAATTTCACGGCCGAACTTAATTAAAGCGATAAAAAAATCACGTTTTTTTTTTTCAACATCGTTGGCTGAAGATCTCGGAATAATGTACCGTCTCGGTGACAAGGAGTAAAAAGTACGGACGTGACTTATTTCTAAATATCGCGTTATTTTATTTCGCTCCTCGGGACGAAATACACATTATCAAACTTTAGCTTTCTGCCTCGTACAACTTTTACAAGCGAACTTCCTAAGTACGGCTTGATTTCCATCTGAATCTCACGGCATCGGCCGACGGATGATATATTTTCGGAAACTTTTAAAATTTCGACGTTTATGTTACTATCAAAATATTTATAGAGAATATAGTATTAAAAGTATCCAGACAGCCAGTTTTGAATTAGAGCATCGCACAGTTAGTTATGGAAATTCCCTTTCAAAGCAGCCCCAACAACCAGAGGTAGCTGTCTAATAAATAAAACCTCCGATAAATATTGATACTGGCACGTGAAGGAGAGATTAATATTGGGAAGGTATATTTTCCGAAACGTGTCTATAAAAACGTCCCATATAAATTTATGTACTCATAATCTTGAAATATAGCTTCTGTTTCGTGCCTTGATAGATCATTACATGACAGTCGAGTTAATTCCCTCGTCACAAAACCTAAAATTATCGATCAAGATGACGCTGATGAAAGAAATCAAACTGGCGGAAGTAATTCCATAAATAAATAGTGCGACTCCTTGTTTCTACAGCAGAAGTTTCCTGCTTTAATCAACTAGTTCCTTTTATTAAAACGTTTCCCATGTTGAAAAAAGAGAGCACATTGTTAACTGAAACTAACTCTCGGAACCTCTTCCAAGTCCGTATTGTTTCTTTGTGTAAATTTAACAAATCACGAATGACTTTCTAAATTTACTTTTGCCTCTGGCAGTCGCTACTTTCCTTTCAAATGACTACGTAAGTTAGTTGCCGTATCGGGGTGGCACCATTTCCTGTGGGATAGTGCAGTTGCACTGTATCGAACATCTGAAGGTGGAGGAAACTCGATAAACTGTAACAAATCTACTGTTTCGATTACGCGCAAAACTTTAATAAGATTTTCCCCAGCGGTCCAGATTTGTATCCCTGCTCCCCATTGAATTCGAAGCGGGGATAAACTGTTCAGTTATTAAAGCGTTAATTCAATTTGTTTTTCCTTGAGCATAAAAAGTAAGGGACGGCAAAAACTTTTAATTTGTGTTTTGGGACGATAATCGTTTTCTTTTGATGATTACAGCACAACTTAAGCTTTCATGAAGACCAAAACGTAAGAATTTTTTTAAATAATTCTGTATTAATAATTAGTATGAACCTAAGGTATGATCTGTCTTATAAACTGTAAACACCATAAGAAAAAATCAAAGTATTAATTGATTGCTCTTGTTAAAAAAATTAGGATATATATTTCTTCGTCTACTGGAGTATTTAAGACAGAAAAAACTAAAAAAGAGTTGAAGTTATTCTAATGATACAATTCAACTTAAGTCTTCATGAAGACCAAAACGTAAGAATTTATTTAAATAATACTGAAATGGTAATTAGTATGAACTTAAGGAATGATCTTTCTTATAAAAACTGAATACCATAAGAAAAATTCAAAGTATTAATGAATTCCTTTTGTTAAAAAAATTAGGACGTAACTTTCTTCAGCTACTGGAGAATTTAAGACAGAAAAAACTAAAAAATAAATAGTCGAGGTTTTTCTAATGATACAGTTTACAACTTAAGTCTTCATGGAGACCAAAACGTAAGAATTTATTTAAATAATCCTAAAATAGTAATTAGTATGAACCTAAGGAATGATATTTTTTATAAAAAATAAACACCATAAGAAAAATTCAAAGAATTAATGAATTCCTTTTGTTAAAAAAAATTAGGACGTAACTTTCTTCAGCTACTGGAGAATTTAAGACAGAAAAAACTAAAAAATAAATAGTCGAGGTTATTCTAATGTTACAGTGTACAACTTAAGTCTTCATGAAGACCAAAACGTAAGAGTTTATTTAAATAATCCTCAAATAGTAATTGGTATAAACCTAAGAATTGATCTTTTTTATAAAAAGTAAACACCATAAGAAAAATTCAAAGTATTAATGAATTCCTTTTGTTAAAAAAATTAGGACGTAACTTTCTTCAGCTACTGGAGAATTTAAGACAGAAAAATAAATAGTCGAGGATATTCTAATGATACAGTGTACAACTTAAGTCGTCATGAAGACCAAAACGTAAGAATTTATTTAAATAATCTTAAAATAGTAATTAGTATGAACCTAAAGAATGATCTTTTTAATAAAAAATAAACACCATAAGAAAAATTCAAAGTATTAATGAATTCCTCTTGTAAAAAAATTAGGACGTAACTGTCTTCAGCTACTGGAGAATTTAAGACAGAAAAAACTAAAAAATAAATAGTCGAGGATATTCTAATGATACAGTGTACAACTTAAGTCTTCATGAAGACCAAAACGTAAGAATTTATTTAAATAATCCTAAAATAGTAATTAGTATGAACCTAAGAAAGGATCTTTAATGTAAAACGTACGAGTCTTCATTTATTAGAGGATTTAGGAGAGTAAAAAAGGGTTATTTTAATGATCTTTGTTAGTACTATCATTAAAACGGAGTGTCGGATGCGGCTAGAAATTCGGTGCGTCCCCGTGATTATTCGCGACAATGCAGTGTGAGGAGGAAGAGAATCAACATATCAAGTGACTCGACCTACATAGCATAAAGAATCCTTTTGGCTCGGCCACAAAGTGCATGGCGTAAGATGAGATGTTTTGATGTCGCCTGGCATCGTTTAACATACACCGCAGATTAAAAATGCCGGCGGGAGTTGGTGCGGTTTTCGGTGCGGGTTGCCAGGACCCAGAAAAATATCGGATTGATATTTTACTCGGAATTCGTCCGACCGGGGCGGCAATATTTTACTGGCGGACATATTTTTCGCATTACGTATATGCCGCGGGACGTAACTATATTTCAGGGACGTATAAATATCGAACATATAAGTCGCTTGTACCAACTCGCATAAATAACCTACTTTAAATAACTTTACTATCAAAGTGGTGGATGGAAAGTTATGGTGGCACTGTTTCCACTAGATTATAGATAGATCGAAATAATTTATTTCTTGCCACGCTCGACTATCGCATAACTAGATTTACAAGCTTACTTTGCTAACACGGCCGACTGACATATTGCATACATCAATATTTTTATCGTTTACCATATAAGCCTTCGGCATAAAGGAAACAAGTTATTAAGTTATTAAGCCAGTTTGAGGTCGTACTGGATTTGAAATGACTTGATTTCCTTCATATGAAGGTAGAAGTTCAATGTTACCAACTTATTCCAGATGCAGTAGATTAAAATCCAGATCCAGAGGAGAAGATCGTCATCCTCCCTGACCAACTTATTCAGGACGCAGTAGATTATGAGCCAGAAGAGGAAATAAGAGTTAAGAAGTAGGTCAAGAAACTAATTGACGTAAGTCTTTTTAGGAGGTGTTTAAAACTGACAAATCTCTAGTATATTTGGAGGTTTAATTGACGACCTACTCAGGTTCTGTAATTTGTCAGAAATATGAAAATTCGTTTGGATTTACAACGGATTCTCTTAAAGAAGGTCATAGGAAGGTAGAAGCTCTCTATAACAAACTTATTTAGGACTCAATAGATTATTGGCCAGAAGAGGAAACAAGAGTCACAAAGTAGACCAAGAGACTAGTTGATATAAGTCGTTTTAGAAAGTGTTTTGAACTAAGAAATCTCTAGTATATTTAGAGGTTTAATGGATGAACTACTCAGTCTCTGTAATTTATCAGTAATGAGAAAATTCATTTGAATTTAGAGCGGATTCTCTTAAAGAAAGTCATAGGAAGGTGGAAATCCTCTATAACCAACTAATTCAGGACTCAATAGATTATGAGCCAGAAGAGGAAATAAGAGTCAAGAACTAAGTCAAGAAACTAATTGACGTAAGTCTTTTTAGGAGGTGTTTAAAACTGACAAATCTCTAGTATATTTGGAGGTTTAATTGACGACCTACTCAGGTTCTGTAATTTGTCAGAAATATGAAAATTCGTTTGGATTTACAACGGATTCTCTTAAAGAAGGTCATAGGAAGGTAGAAGCTCTCTATAACAAACTTATTTAGGACTCAATAGATTATTGGCCAGAAGAGGAAACAAGAGTCACAAAGTAGACCAAGAGACTAGTTGATATAAGTCGTTTTAGAAAGTGTTTTGAACTGAGAAATCTCTAGTATATTTAGAGGTTTAATGGATGAACTACTCAGTCTCTGTAATTTATCAGTAATGAGAAAATTCATTTGAATTTAGAGCGGATTCTCTTAAAGAAAGTCATAGGAAGGTGGAAATTCTCTATAACCAACTAATTCAGGACTCAATAGATTATGAGCCAGAAGAGGAAATAAGAGTCAAGAACTAAGTCAAGAAAGTAATTGACGTAAGTCTTTTTAGGAGGTGTTTAAAACTGACAAATCTCTAGTATATTTGGAGGTTTAATTGACGACCAACTCAGGCTCTGTAATTTGTCAGAAATTTGAAGATTCATTTGAATTTAGAACGAATTCTCTTAAAGAAGGTCATTGGAAGGTGGAAGTCCTCTATAACCAACTTATTTAGGACTCAATAGATTATTGGCCAGAAGAGGAAATAAGAGTCACATAGTAGACCAAGAGACTAGTTGATATAAGTCGTTTTAGAAAGTGTTTTGAACTGAGAAATCTCTAGTATATTTAGAGGTTTAATGGATGAATTACTCAGTCTCTGTAATTTATCAGTAATGAGAAAATTCATTTGAATTTAGAGCGGATTCTCTTAAAGGAAGTCATAGGAAGGTGGAAATCCTCTATAGCCAACTTATTCAGGACTCATTAAATTATGAGCCATAAGGGGAAATAAGAGTCAAGAACTAAGTCAAGAAACTAATTGACGTAAGTCTTTTTAGGAGGTGTTTAAATCTGACAAATCTCTAGTATATTTGGAGGTTTAATTGACGACCTACTCAGGTTCTGTAATTTGTCAGAAATATGAAGATTCGTTTGGATTTAGAACGGATTCTCTTAAAGAAGGTCATAGGAAGGTAGAAGCCATCTATAACAAACTTATTTAGGACTCAATAGATTATGAGCCATAAGGGGAAATAAGAGTCAAGAACTAAGTCAAGAAACTAATTGACGTAAGTCTTTTTAGGAGGTGTTTAAATCTGACAAATCTCTAGTATATCTAGAGGTTTAATTGACGACCTACTCAGGTTCTGTAATTTGTCAGAAATATGAAAATTCGTTTGGATTTACAACGGATTCTCTTAAAGAAGGTCATAGGAAGGTAGAAGCTCTTTATAACAAACTTATTTAGGACTCAATAGATTATTGGCCAGAAGAGGAAACAAGAGTCACAAAGTAGACCAAGAGACTAGTTGATATAAGTCGTTTTAGAAAGTGTTTTGAACTGAGAAATCTCTAGTATATTTAGAGGTTTAATGAATGAACTACTCAGTCTCTGTAATTTATCAGTAATGAGAAAATTCATTTGAATTTAGAGTGGATTCTCTTAAAGAAAGTCATAGGAAGGTGGAAATCCTCTATAACCAACTAATTCAGGACTCAATAGATTATGAGCCAGAAGAGGAGATAAGAGTCAAGAACTAAGTCAAGAAACTAATTGACGTAAGTCTTTTTAGGAGGTGTTTAAAACTGACAAATCTCTAGTATATTTGGAGGTTTAATTGACGACCAACTCAGGCTCTGTAATTTGTCAGAAATTTGAAGATTCATTTGAATTTAGAACGAATTCTCTTAAAGAAGGTCATTGAAAGGTGGAAGTCCTCTATAACCAACTTATTTAGGACTCAATAGATTATTGGCCAGAAGAGGAAATAAGAGTCACATAGTAGACCAAGAGACTAGTTGATATAAGTCGTTTTAGAAAGTGTTTTGAACTGAGAAATCTCTAGTATATTTAGAGGTTTAATGGATGAACTACTCAGTCTCTGTAATTTATCAGTAATGAGAAAATTCATTTGAATTTAGAGCGGATTCTCTTAAAGAAAGTCATAGGAAGGTGGAAATCCTCTATAGCCAACTTATTCAGGACTCAATAGATTATGAGCCAGAAGAGGAAATAAGAGTCAAGAACTAAGTCAAGAAACTAATTGACGTAAGTCTTTTTAGGAGGTGTTTGAATCTGCCAAATCTCTAGTATATCTAGAGGTTTAATTGACGACCAATTCAGGCTCTGTAATTTGTCAGAAATATGAAGATTCGTTTGGATTTAGAACGGTTCTCTTAAAGAAGGTCATAGGAAGGTAGAAGCCCTCTATAACAAACTTATTTAGGACTCAATAGATTATTAGCCAGAAGAGGAAATGAGAGTCAAGAAGTAGACCAAGAGACTAGTTGATATAAGTCGTTTTAGAAAGTGTTTTGAACTAAGAAATCTCTAATATATTTAGAGGTTTAATGGATGAACTACTCAGTCTCTGTAATTTATCAGTAATGAGAGAGGAAATAAGAAGAGGAAATAAGAGTCAAAAGACCTGTTGATGTAGGTCGTTTTAGGAGGTGTTTTGAAATGACAAATCTCCAGTATATTTAGAGGTCTAATGGATTCTCTTAAAGAAGATCAAAGGAAGGTGGTGGTCCTCTATAACCAACCAGCCAAAGGTTTAAGAGTTTTGATCTCAGAACATTGTAGGTTTAATGGACAGTCCTTTCGGGGTAATCCCACACTGCACCAGGTGTAACAGATACCAAAAAAAATTGTCAATAAAATATTTGTCCGGCGTTATATTCAATATTGATGGCAATTTTATTAGCTTATTTAATGGACATTTTCTGTCATAAATATAAGCTGCATAATTTCGAAATTGGCCGCTGTAATATTTAGCGGAGCACAAAAAATAATGGAGTGTTCATCCTCCGCGGTCCACGCAGTCCTTGTTTGAATTGAAAAAAGTAATTACTTTTGGTTTATTTTTTTGTCGGTGCCCTCATAAATCAGTTTTATTATCCGGATGCATATTTAATGCCGAATTTATATAATTTTCTTTTTCACTTGGGCCGACGTGGGTGTGTTTCGTGTTGCGGAGATTTTTAAATACGGAATTATATAAAATTGTAATCAAAAATCCGACGACTGAAAGGACGAAAGTTAATTGCCCGAGAATTCCGTATGCACCGCATTAATATTTTGCTTTGCGACCGTGAATTTAAATATTTTATTTATTACTGGTAAATTTAATATTTTTGTCGTGATTTATTTAAATGTTGTTATTCAACAGAGCTTATTGGTATCGAGTTGAGTTATGAATTGAATGGCTGAGTGGGTTAATTAAAGTCAGTGGTCCTGGTAAATGTGATGAGATTTGGTCAGTTGAACATGAACGTTTGCGGTGCTGTTGTTACTTAAGAGACTATTACAAAATACTTGGGCAACTTAATATCGAATCGATTAGAAGTTATTGACTAATGTAGAGATTGAAAATACAATACCCAACAAGTCCAACATTCCCCCCCAATAATCGTCCGGAATTAACTACGGTTAATTCCAAGTTGTTGAGCCGTGGATTAGGAGAATTATCCTTCTTTGTCTTGGGGTCCATAAATAACGCTCAATAATATCGTCCAGACAACCCACTTTTGATCCCGTTATTAACAAATAACGTAACATGCAAACCGCAACGAACCGTTTTTATTGTATTTCACATTCCGCAGTGTAAAAGTGTAAAGCACATAAAACAGCGGGAAGAAAATGAACGCAGAAACTTACGTCGAGGCGAGAACAAATTCGATAACAGCCAATTGCACTCGCAGTCGGAGATGTAGGCCAGCCAATATTTTTGCGGTTTGAAACACATGACAAGAGAACCAGATCATTGATCCCTTTTCTACTTTAAATCGAATAAATCTTTTTCCATTCCGTTTCACGACAATATATAATCTTATTTGTTTGTTTTATGGGCAACGTATACAAGTCAACAAATCTTTTCGATCCCCATTCGCTTTTTGTCGTCCGTTCCTTCGGTGACTTTGTGTTTGGCTTGATGAAAAATAATTAATTCCGATGACATCTTGTTCAACGTCACAATGATCCCTTTCTGGTGATTGGACCCATCGATCAGGCGGGGCATTTAATCAAACGTTTTATGGCATTGTCAAAAATATCAAATGGAAATGAAAGATATTGTGAAGGGCATTCAAAAGAATTGAGGTATATGTCGTTTTATCTTTCGGCGATAGGAAACGAAATACTAAGCGACTATCGCATGATGGGGCGTTCTTTTCAAATATTTTTCCTCTTATCTGATTTGTCAGGGAGGCTTTAACATCAGTTTTATGCTGTTGAATGATGAATTTCTATTGTAAGTTGTCAATAACGTTGAAAGAAAATATTTTAGTTACTGTTTTATGCTAATTACGAAATTGTAGACCAAAATTTGAACTAGGTCAAGTTAGAAATAAATTTTAAATAGGTTTTTGTTGTTATTTAATTTGTCAGAAATATTTTAACTTCAGTTTTATGCTGTTGAATGATGAATTTCTATTGTAAGTTGTCAATAACGTTGAAAGAAAATATTTTAGTTACTGTTTTATGCTAATTACGAAATTGTAGACCAAAATTAGAATTAGGTCAAGTAAGAAATATATTTTAAATAGGTTTTTGTTGTTATTTAATTTGTCAGAAATGTTTTAACTTCAGTTTTATGCTGTTGAGTGATGAATTTCTATTGTAAGTTGTCAATAATGTTGAAAGAAAATATTTTAGTTACTGTTTTATGCTAATTACGAAATTGTAGACCAAAATTAGAATTAGGTCAAGTTACAAATATATTTTAAATAGGTTTTTGTTGTTATTTAATTTGTCAGAAATATTTTAACTTCAGTTTTATGCTCTTAAATGATGAATTTCTATTTAAAGTTGTTAATAATGTTGAAAGAAAATATTTTAGTTACTGTTTTAAGCTAATTACGAAATTGTGGACCAAAATTAGAATTAGGTCAAGTTAGAAATATATTTTAAATAGGTTGTTGTTGTTATTTAATTTGTCAGAAATGTTTTAACTTCAGTTTTATGCTGTTGAATAATGAATTTCTATTGTAAGTTGTTAATAATGTTGAAAGAATATATTTTAAATAGGTTTTTGTTGTTATTTAATTTGTCACAAATATTTTAACTTCAGTTTTATGCTCTTAAATGATGAATTTCTATTTAAAGTTGTTAATAATGTTGAAAGAAAATATTTTAGTTACTGTTTTAAGCTAATTACAAAATTGTGGACCAAAATTAGAATTAGGTCAAGTTAGAAATATATTTTAAATAGGTTGTTGTTGTTATTTAATTTGTCAGAAATGTTTTAACTTCAGTTTTATGCTGTTGAATAATGAATTTCTATTGTAAGTTGTTAATAATATTGAAAGAAAATATTTTAGTTACTGTTTTATGCTAATTACGAAATTGTAGACCAAAATTTGAACTAGGTCAAGTTAGAAATAAATTTTAAATAGGTTTTTGTTGTTATTTAATTTGTCAGAAATATTTTAACTTCAGTTTTATGCTGTTGAATAATGAATTTCTATTGTAAGTTGTTAATAATGTTGAAAGAAAATATTTTAGTTACTGTTTTAAGCTAATTACGAAATTATGGAACAAAATTTGAATTCGGTCGGTCAAGTTAGAAATAAATTTTAAATAGGTTTTTGTTGTTATTTAATTTGTCAGAAATGTTTTAACTTCAGTTTTATGCTGTTGAGTGATGAATTTCTATTGTAAGTTGTCAATAACGTTGAAAGAAAATATTTTAGTTACTGTTTTATGCTAATTACGAAATTGTAGGCCAAAATTTGAATTAGGCTAAGTTAGAAATAAATTTTAAATAGGTTTTTGTTGTTATTTAATTTGTCAGAAATATTTTAACTTCAGTTTTACGTTGTTGAATGATGAATTTCTATTGTAAGTTATCAATAATGTTGAAACAAAATGTTTTAGTTACTTTTTTAAGCTAATTACGAAATTGTAGACCAAAATTTGAATTAGGTCAAGTTGGAAATAAATTTTAAATAGGTTATTGTTGTTATTTAATTTGTTAGAAATATTTTAACTTCAATTTTATGCTGTTGAATAATGAATTTCTATTGTAAGTTGTCAATAATGTTGAAAGAAAATATTTTAGTTATTTTTGTAAGCTAATTACGAAATTGTGGACCAAAATTTGAATTCGATCAAGTTGAAAATAAATTTTAAATAGGTTATTGTAGTTATTTAATTTGACAGAAATATTTTAACTTCAGTTTTATACTATTGAATGATACAATACTGTTGTCAATAATGTTGAACGAAAATATACTAAATGACAAAAAAAGGGCTATTCAAATTTAATATCCTTTTCGTAAAACATAGATATTATAGGAAGGAGTAATCGATTAAAATTTGTTAATGTCGATTTCTCATGTAAACTTATTTTTTACCACATTTCAAATAAATATTGTTATTCATTTTTTTTTTGTTATTTTAAAAAATTAAACTGTTTGGTTTAATTAGTGGTTGACTAATTAATATTTTTTCTATACATATTAAAAATTTGCTATGATATCATTTAGTTAACAACTATGTGAATAATCCTGTCAAATTTATTTATTGGCTGACCAATTAAAATCTGTTAATTTTATTAAACCCCAACACGACATAAGTATAGTATAGGACGTTGTTAATTTACACGGGTAACAAAGCAATTTACTTTAGGGCATTCCATCGAACCATCCGGACGAGTTTCGGGCATAACTCGAATGTTTCGTCCCGAATTAAATTTAAGGGACCGAACGTGGGACTCTTACCTTGACTGAACGGAAAATCAATGGTCCAATGGCACGGAACGATCTCGTGGTGCGAAGTCGAAAAATTTGCAAGGACATAAATTGTAATTTACATGCGTGATTTGATGCGATTCCGGCGGAAGCGTCCCGTGAGCTTCGACTGTGCGGCGAAGATAAGCGGCCGATGCGACTTGCAAAACTGCATCGCCCTCATTCCGGTTTAACATAATTTGCACGAGACAATGGCGAATAAGTTTCGATCGTTCGTATTGCTTAAAAGCCCGAGTTGTTCCTTGAAACTTTGTACACTTAATGGTTTTATGTTTAATTTATTTTACGGTCGTGTACATCTAAACAATTATTGTGCAAATTAATTTTTAATTTATTACCCGCCCTAAGTCCGCTCTTTTATACGTCCACTCCGATTTTAATTTCGGTATTCGCACAAAAAAACTACAAACAAAAATTAAATCTCAAAGTATTTGAATTTAAGTTACAGAATTATGTAGGAGATAAAAGCAAAGATATTACGAGACTTTTATTAAAAATTTAAGGACCTATATTAGATAACTTTGGACGGTGTAACTTTATGGTAATAACAAAGTTTTTTTTACAATAGACTGAGAGCAATTAATTTGTTGATTGTAATTAAATCGTTGCACAGTAAAAATAATAATTTATTTTATTGAATTAAAATTTATTGTTGAATAATTGCACTATCATGCAAAAACATTTTACAGCAGTATCAAATTATTTTGTTATACATTTTATTTTAATTGTAAAATTTGAGTTTTGTTTGTTGAAACAATATTTTCAATTTTTAAACAGGATTTGTACGCAAATATCGATATAAACATATAGTAACATGAAACCTAATTTTTTTGGGACAGTTATTTAATGTTTAACTTTTAGAATCCAACGTTTTGACAATTAAAATACAGTCGAACTTCGATAACTCGTATTTTTGATATTTCGAAGTAAACTGGTTGGCAATGGCGTCCAGTCAAAGTGTCTAGGGAATGCCCAGAAAAAATGGAATTAAATTATATTAAAAAACTAGCTGTACTCGCGACTTCGTCCGATGGTGTGTTGAATACGATCGTTTTCTAGACGGTGATCTCGAGATTCCAAAAATTCTTGAGCCCTTAACAATGAATGACGCGTACTATCTAATTATAATCGTTCATTCCTCTCAGAACTACTTTCATTTGACCTAGACATGGACATCCGTAATCTACAATTTGTAAGACGACTTTCCATATCTTGTTCAGATTCATCTTCACGTCGCAATCTTTGCCTTTTGGCCTTTCTTATGTTTTTAGAGAGACTTGACTTTCTTTTAGACATAACTAAATATTAGAAAAAAACAACTATCTACGTTACTAACTAAATAAAATAGCCTATAAATAATTTATCCATTTAAATGTAAATTTGAATATTGAACACAAATGTAATTAATTTATAATTATTTATAATTATTACTTAAAGGTAAAAAAGGAAAGCAGTAAAAATGTGACAAAATATTTTGAATTAAGATAAGATAAGATAAGAAGAACGGATCGGTGGAATTATAAAAGATACCCATCAATCAAATCAAACTATCAATCAATCGTTGGGGGGAGAAGTGGTGGGAGGCGCCCGACGTGACGGCCCAGTAGGGGCATGCGCGTGAGCTGCGCGTGGTACCAGACAGTACTTGGACATTGCAACATTACTTTATTTTTCTAAAATAAAAGAATTTTTCTAAAATAAAAGTAGCCTAAGTTACTCCTTATTACATCAGCTACCTACCAATAAAAGTCCCGTCAAAATCGGTCCATCCATTTCAGAGATTAGTCGGAACAAACAGACAAACAGACAGAGAGACAAAAATTGTAAAAAATGTTATTTTGGTGTATGTAACATATTTATATTTATATGCATATAGTAAAAAACGGTTTTTTCAATATTACAATTTTTGTCTGTCTGTCTGTTTGTTCCAGCTAATCTCTGAAATGGCTGGACCGATTTTGACGGGACTTCTATTGTCAGGCAGCTGCACTAATAAGGAGTAACTTAGGCTACTTTTATTTTAGAAAAATTCTTTTATTTTAGAAAAATAATGTTTCAATGTCCAAGTACTGTCTAGTACCACGCGCAGCACACGCGCATGTCACCACTGGGCCGTCACGTCGGGCGCCTCCCACCACTTCTCCCACCAACGATTGATTGATAGTTTGATTTGATTGATAGGTATCTTTTATAATTCCACCGATCCGTTCTTCTTATCTTATCTTATCTTAATTCAAAATATTTTGTTACATTTTTACTGCTTTCCTTTTTTACCTTTAAGTAATAATTATAAATAATTATAAATTAAGTACATTTGTGTTCAATATTCAGATTTACATTGAAATTAATAAATTATTTATAGGTTATTTTATTTAGTTAGTAACGTAGATAGTCGTTTTTTTTTCTAATATTTAGTTATGCCTAAAAGAAAGTCAAATCTCTCTAAAAACATGAGAAAGGCCAAAATCCAAAGATTGCGACGTGAAAATGAATCTAAACAAGATAGGGAAAGTCATTTTACAAATTTTAGATTACGGATGTCCATGTCTAGGTCGAATGAGAGTACTTCTGAGAGGAATGAACGATTATAATTAGATAGAACGTGTCATTCATTGTTAAGGGCTCAAGAATCTTTGAAATTTCGAGATCACCGTCTAGAAAACGATCGTATTCAACACGCTATCGGACGAAGTCGCGAGTACAGCTAGTTATTTTATAAATATATATGTTTATATGTTGTTGTGTCTATTTAAAGTTAATTCAATTAATTAAAATTGTGTATTTCCTCATCTTCTGTTCATACTCAAAATCTGGGCCAAGTCACAGCATTAATCTCAACGTCAGCAAAACAATTTCTAACAACAAAGGCTGTTGTCGACTCAAATAGCTCTTATTTCGATTAATTTAAGTTTTGTTTAAGCTGCGCTCGAAACATTTTATTTTTAAGGTTGAATATCTTCCCTGACAACCTAATAAGTCCGGCTTGTGTGGTTGCCAAACGATGTGATGAATGGGGCGGTTTTATTAGAGGAAATGCAGTGCACGTGATAAAAACAAGAAAAACAAACGGAACACATTGCTACAAGATAGATAAATATGGAGGAGGCGCATATTTTGGCAGTGAATCCGCGTAGTACTCGGCATCGCGTATTGCACCCAATAAACAGTCGTGTAAAGGAAAATAAACTCGGTGGAAACAAATGCAAGGCATTATAAATAGTATGTACGTTTACGGAAGTGATCCATTTGAAAGGATGAATGATGCAACACTTAAGCTGAATTATTTATTTGCCCACGTCCAGTTCGACGATGTTTTATGAAAATCCTTATTGTTCAATTTTATTTATGTACACCACGAAACAGACATATCGCAAACGAGGGTGATTTGTCTGTGGAAGCCCCGCAGTATATTCTGGTTAAATGATCTGTTGCCCCGGCCGGGCGCAATTAATTCGCGAGTTTTATCACGTTTTCTGCAACTTCACCAAGCTTACATATTTTAAAGGCCATTATGTGAACGACCCACTGCTGGAACATCCCGCAAGACGGTCCGGAAACGGGGCTAATCCCCGTCCGAAATTATTTTTCCGTTTTATCGAGTTTTATTGCCCCGGTCCACACACAATGGATCTATTATCCTATTTTGAAGGAGGCTGCGGGGCCGGAGTGTGTGCCTGACAAGAGCATATGGGTCGGAACGTTTTCCGCAGAGTTACGGTATAATAAGTTTTTGCATGTTTTAAGCTCCTAATTCAGTGCTCAAGCTCGCTGCGCACGACAGGTTGGCACCTCGGATACAAAAACGAACGAAAAATCCAACATGGAAAAGGCAATATTCCTAGCTCGACGCCCTGACGAATTTATCCTCACACATTTTGAACATGATGTAATTATATTAAGCCGTTTATCATCAACGCTTATTCACTTTATAGTGACTTAATATTTATATTATTCTGTTGAAAACTTTCTGGAATTATATCAATTTAAGTAGAAACGTGCACGAGAAAAGATTATAGCCAAATGAGTGAATTGAATCAAATAATTTTCGCAGCTTGACAACTAATAATAAAGCATTTATATGTCTGTCACATCTTCATATAACGAAATATGCATGACTAAACTTAATATACTTCATTAAATATGTAGATTCTATTCAATAAATACCACTTTACTTGTGGGGAACTTTATTATGATATATAAATTTACGTTCATTATCTTCGTTATGTACGTTTGACGATGCTGATGGTTTCCTTTAAAATTGGACATATGTAATAACTAAATATGAATCAGTGAATCAGAAAATTATTGATTGTTAGTAACTATTCTTTGATTGTCTCAGATAAAACTTTACTATTTTGGATTTTCATTGGTTAATGAATATGTGATAATTCCCTATGACTGATAATTCCAATTTTGTTACAACTACTACTGATGAATCTCTATAATTCTCTATTCTTCAATGATTAAACTTTATAATAATTAGTAAATTTTTTTTAAGAAATGTTAAAACAGAACAAAAAATTTATTAAACGATATTATCATGAAAAATAATTTTTGAATACATAATATTTTGAAACAACGGACGTTGTCCTAGTTACTGCTATGAAAGTGTCATCAGCAGGAAACCCTTTAAAATTTTCAATTTTCTCCACTGCTGTCAAAACTTATCATATTATATACACTATCAATAAATACAATGAATTGTCCTTTGTTCAGTACAATTTTTCCTAATAAGACATTAAAATTCCGGTGATAGATCAATTGATTAATTAGTAGATCTGTTCTAATTTATTTACTGCATTATAATACTTAAGGGGCACCAGAACACTAAATAAAACATTGATTTAAATAATTAATAAAATTCTTCTGAGGAATCAGTACAATTTCAGTGATAAATCTTTATACTAATTAGTGGAATTACTTTTAAGAAATGTTAAAACACATAACAAAAAAATCATTGAAATATCCTGTATTTTCATGAAAAATAATTTTAAATTCATATAATAATCATTAAAGAATTGATCAACAGAAACTGTTGTTGCCTTAGTTACTGCTATGAAAGTGTCCTTAGCAGGACCCTTTAAAGAACATTAAATACTGTACTATCAATAAATACAATTGATTGTCCTTTGATTGTTCTGTACAACTTTTCCTAATAGACAGTAAAATTTCGGTGATATATCAATTTATTAATTAGTAGATCTAATTCCGGTGATAGATCAATTGATTAATTAGTAGATCTGATCTAGTTTATTGACAGCATTATAACACTTAAGGGGCACCAGAACACTAAATAAAACAATGATTTAAATAATAAGTAAAACTCTTCTGAGTAATCAGTACAATTCCAGTGATAAATCTTTATAATAATTAGTGGAATTACATTTAAGAAATGTTGAAACACAAAATAGAAAAAAATATTGAAATATCCCATATTTTCATGAAAAATAATTTTATATTCATATAATAATCATTAAAGAATTGATTAACAGAAACTGTTGTTGCCTTAGTTACTGCTATGAAAGTGTCCTTGGCAGGAAACCCTTTAAAGAACATTACATACTGCTACATTCTTACTTTTAAGTTGTGTCAGTTTTCTTCCACTGCTCTTAAAAGTTATTATATGTACTGTCAATAAATACAATTGATTGTCCTTTGATTGTTCTGTACAACTTTTCCTAATAGACAGTAAAATTTCGGTGATATATCAATTTATTAATTAGTAGATCTAATTCCGGTGATAGATCAATTGATTAATTAGTAGATCTGATCTAGTTTATTGACAGCATTATAACACTTAAGGGGCACCAGAACACTAAATAAAACAATGATTTAAATAATAAGTAAAACTCTTCTGAGTAATCAGTACAATTCCAGTGATAAATCTTTATAATAATTAGTGGAATTACATTTAAGAAATGTTGAAACACAAAATAAAAAAAAATATTGAAATATCCCATATTTTCATGAAAAATAATTTTATATTCATATAATAATCATTAAAGAATTGATCAACAGAAACTGTTGTTGCCTTAGTTACTGCTATGAAAGTGTCCTTGGCAGGAAACCCTTTAAAGAACATTACATACTGCTACATTCTTACTTTTAAGTTGTGTCAGTTTTCTTCCACTGCTCTTAAAAGTTATTATATGTACTGTCAATAAATACAATTGATTGTCCTTTGATTGTTCTGTACAACTTTTCCTAATAGACAGTAAAATTTCGGTGATAGATCAATTTATTAATTAGTAGATCTGTTCTAGTATATTAATTGCATTGTAACACTTAAGGGGCACCAGAACACAAAATAAAACATTGATTTAAATAATAAGTAGAATTCTTCTAAGTAATCAGTACAATTCCAGCGATAAATCTTTATAATAATTACTGGAATAACATTTAAGAAATGTTGAAACACAAAATAAAAAAATCATTGAAATATCCCATATTTTCATGAAAAATAATTTTAAATTCATGTAATAATCATTAAAGAATTGATCAACAGAAACTGTTGTTGCCGTAGTTACTGCTATGAAAGTGTCCTTGGCAGGAAACCCTTTAAAGAACATTACATACTGCTACATTCTTACTTTTAAGTTGTGTCAGTTTTCTTCCACTGCTCTTAAAAGTTATTATATGTACTGTCAATAAATACAATTGATTGTCCTTTGATTGTTCTGTACAACTTTTCCTAATAGACAGTAAAATTTCGGTGATAGATCAATTTATTAATTAGTAGATCTGTTCTAGTATATTAATTGCATTGTAACACTTAAGGGGCACCAGAACACAAAATAAAACATTGGTTTAAATAATAAGTAGAATTCTTCTAAGTAATCAGTACAATTCCAGCGATAAATCTTTATAATAATTACTGGAATAACATTTAAGAAATGTTGAAACACAAAATAAAAAAATCATTGAAATATCCCATATTTTCATGAAAAATAATTTTATATTCATATAATAATCATTAAAGAATTGATCAACAGAAACTGTTGTTGGCTGCTGCTTTCTGAGATTTCAGTGATAAATTTATACCAATCGAAAACAGTGATCCGACTGAATTTTGAGAGACATCAAGCACAGTAAAAGTCTGCAAATTTCATAGTTATTGTCTCTCTCATGCATGATACCTCTCTAAAATCCCTAATTATATTTAAAAAATGTTAAAACACAAAACAAAGATTTATTTAAAATACTCTATATTTTTAGAAAAAATAATTTTAGATGAAACACTTAATAAATAATTAAAAATTGTTCAAAATGAAACGTTGTTAATCTAATTGTTGTGAAGCTGTCATTTCGTAGGATATAAAATGAAGGCCTTTAATAAACAATAAATACTGCAGCACAAAATTTACATGAAAGGCTAATCAAAAGCTGTTAGAAGTGTTGAATAATCAATAGAACTTCACTAATTAATAAGTAGTTCAATTCTACTTAATGAAATAATACAATTCTGCTAATTAATTAGCAGTTTTGTGAAGTTCTGAATGAAACAGTAGAATTATACTAATTAATTAATCGTTCTGTGCTGCCGTATAAAATTGTAGATCCTCAACTGATTCAGATTTATAGGGTTTCACAACAACTTTCGTGCCATTTCCATAAAAAAAAAAACTCTTCCTGACAGCTCTCAATCTGGGATTCCGTGCCCAAAGTCTAAATTAATTGAGTGACCGCATAAGTTGAGCCGACGTGCCGGGCAAAAACACCGAGGCGACGGTGATAATGCCCCGCCAAACATGTTTCGTACATCAACCGGTCCCACGACGCATCAACACTTTCGCACCACCTCCGCCCTCTCCGGACCAACTCCAAGGCGACGTGTCCGTGTACGTCGAATCCGTCACGCGGATAATGGACCGGGACGTCGCGTACGTCCTAATTGATCGATTATCGCTTCGGCACTGGAAAAATAACGAGACGCCTGTTTACACCTCATAAATATGCGCGTCGAATTTGCTTGGCGCTTCGGATGCAATGCATTTTGAACACCCCGACGTGCCGTATTGTTGACGGTGGTTGTTTTTGTTTCAGGTGCAGTCGCATCGTCCAGAAAAGCGTGGGTTATCTTTTTTGATCGTCGGTGAAGGGGAAAAAAGGCGACGTAACAGATGTAGTTATGGACTTTGGAATTGAGTAGCTTCGGAGTTTAATGCGCGTGGATTTAGCAGTCGCAACATCTGGCGACTGAGCAATTTTAAATAAAGCCTGCGATACAAGATTTATTGGTTATCGGTACGGGCGATTTTCAACGGAACTTACTGGAGGCTATGTGAATTCGGAAAACTTTCTAGTGCGGGGTTATCCATGGACACCTACTGGGGGCATGCTATCGGAAGGCGACGGCTGGTTAAGGTTTGTATATTTTATTTAGTTAAGATCACTTTCAAATATAATATTCGCCTAAAAATTTGTCTACAAAATTTTATACAAATAATTTATCTAAATTTTTAAGAAATGTTAGCACAAAAAAGTCATTGAAATATCATATATTTTATAAACATTAATTTTAAATACATATAATAATCATTAAAGAATTGATCAAGAGAAACTGATGTTGTTCTGGTTACTGCTATGAAAGTGTCATCAGCAGAACACCCTTTAAAGAACAATAAATAAATTAAAAGTTATCAAATTATACAGTAGAAAACGGGTTTGACCCGTCTGAATTTAGAGGGAGACATCATGCATGACAGAGACAGTAGAAGTCTGTCCCATAGTAAGATACTTACTGTCTCTATTGTACATGATGTCTCTTTCAGGATTTAGGTCTTTTTCGTACTAATAAATACAATAGATTGTCCTTTAATTGTTCAGTACTTTTTTTCCGAATAGCCATTAAAATTCAGATAATAGATCAGTTAATGAATTAGGAGATCTGTTCTAGTTAATTAACTTATTTATAACACGTAAGGAGTACCAAAATACAAAATAAAACATTGATTTAAATAATAAGTAGAATTCCAATAATTGATCACTACAATTCTTATGAGTAATTAGTACAATTCCAGTGATAAATCTTTATAATAATTAGTGAAATTGCATTTGAGAAATGTTAAAACACAAAACAAAAAAATCATTGAAATATCCTATATTTTCATGAAAAATAATTTTAAATATATAATATTTAATAATTAATGATATAATAAATATAAATATCATTAAAGAATTGATCAACAGAAATTGATGTTGCCCTAGTTACTGCTATGAATGTGTCATCAACAGGAAACCCTTTGAAGAACAATAAATACTACTGCATTCTTATTTTTAAGTTGTTTAAATTTTTACCACTGCTCTCAAAAGTTATCATATGTACCATCAATAAAACAATTGATTGTCAATTGTTTGTTCAATTTTATATTTTCTATTCGTCTTAAAAAAATGTCTACAGAATATTTTATTTGATTTTTTATTTTTAAATTTTAATAATTTGGACATTTAAAATAAATTACATCATTTTTTTTTCCACCCAAAGGTACACAAAAAAGATTTTGGAACAAATATTTTGTCTATTTTTTTATTATTCTTATTAGACAATTAAAATAAAATAATAATTGATTTTCTTGATCAAATAATTTTTTGTCCTATATTTATATATTTTTTTCACTAAAATATAAAACATAATTAAAACTTGTCATCATTATATTGCTTGACAATAATTAGATTAAACATAGTTTTACATACAACATATTACAGTTTTAATTAACTTGAATTTTAATTCATCAATTTTTTTACACTATTAAAATAAATTTAATAACATAATAATTATAATTTAAAAAAAGTCGATACAAGTAAAAAATTAGAAATTGTTACTAATGTAATAGTTTAATTATTATTTTTATTATTAATTAAATTATTTATTAAAAAATTAAAGTGTTTGTGTTGTAACCTATAAATAGAAATAATCTAAATTAATTAGATTATTTTTAATCAAGTAAAGTTAAAAGTATACCTATTTTTAGAATTTTAATTATAAATTTTTTTACATCATTAAAATAAATTTTAAGACAATAAAAATATAATTTAAAAATAAGGTTACAACTGAAAAAATAAAAATATTCCCCATTTTTTAAATTTTAATTAAATTGTGTTAAAATTTGAATAATGTAACTAAAATTTATTTTGAAATAAATATTATTACTATTATACTAGTTGAAATTAATTATATTGTTTTTTCAAAACAGACACAAATTAAAAAAATTTTAATAATTTGATTAATAAACCTTTTTACATCAAATAAAATAAAATTTAAATAAAAAAATATAATTATATAAAAACAGAGATTGCAGCCATTAAACATTAAACAATTGTTATTTTAGACTATTTATTTATTTATTTATTACTTTATTATTCAGAGCAAGAAAAAAGTGTGCCTTACATATTTTTGAAATTTTAATTCTTTTCAACATTAAAATAAAATTTGAATAACATTTTTTTTACACTATTAGAATAAAACAGAAACTACAACTAAAAAAAGAAATCAAATTTTTAACCATTTTTAAAATTTTAATTAATGAACAGTTTTAAATATAATATTCGTCTTAAAAAAATGATTACAGAATTTTTTACAAATACTTATCTAATTTTATTTTTTTTTAATTTTAATGATTTTTAATGAACATTTAAAATAAATTATAAAATATTATTGTTAATAATTACTAACTAATATTTAACATCCCTTTTTCCAACAAGATACATAAAAAAAATAAAAAATTTTGGTATTTTACTTCATTTCTTTCATTTTTATTTTTTTTATTTTATTTTGTCTATTTGTTTTATTATTCTTATTGGACATACAATATTAAAATAATATTTACAGTGTACTAAAAATATAGTAAGAGGTTCCAACTAAAAATATTACTATTCTATTAATTGATGTATTTAATTAAATTATTTTTATATATTTGAATTTTAATTAATCAATTTTTTACACTATTAAAATAAATTTAATAACATAATAAAATTATAATTTAAAAAAGAGGATTTGTATCCTTTTGTGTAAAAAATTAAGAAAAAGTTTTATTATTTTTATTATTAATTAAATTATTTTTAAAAAAAAGTAAAACTAAATTAATTAGATTCTTTCTCTCTAATTCAAGTTATTTTTTACTTAAAAAAAAGTTAAAAATGTCTTTTTAGAATATTAATTATCAAATTTTTTTACACCATTACAATAAATTTTGAGATGATAAAAATATAATATAAAAACGGAGGTTACAACTGAAAAAATTTTCACCATTTTTAAAATTTTAATTAAATTGTGTTAAAATTTAACTAATGTAATAAACATTTAATTTTAAATAATAAAAATTATTACTATTATACTTGTTGAAATTAATTATATATATTTTTTAGAACAGGCAAAAAACTTGATTTATAAACCTTTTTCCATTATTAAAATAAAATTTAAATAAAAAATATAATTTAAAACAAAGATTAAGAAGCAGAAAAATTAAAAATTGTTATTCTAGTTGAAATTAACTACTTATTCAAAGCAAAACAAATACATACATTTCTTCAGGCCCTTCGGAGTTTTTTAATTTTGAAATAAAAATAAAAAATAATTTTAGACTAGTAAAATTACTAACATGTAAATATTTTAGAAAATATTTAATATTAACAACGTAATATATATAAAGTCTAAAATTGTTTTTTATTTTTACATCAAAAAAAAAACAAGGGTCGCAAAAGCTTCAGGAAATAGAAGCTTTATATTTAAAATATTAAAATTTCCAAGGTAAATATTTTAAAAAGAGGATTTAAAATTCCAGTATGCTTTCGTGTATATCTTATTTGCCCTAATTGAATTTAACACAAATTCCTTTATATTGATATTATTTTTATATATTACCGGGGCGAAGATTAAGTAAAACGTTAAGCCGGGCTTTTCGCAAAAAATAAAAACCGTGGGTGGGCTGATGAAAACGTACTTTTAAATTCAAATCACGCCTTCGTATTGACTCAAGTTTTTTGTCTATGCTGTTTTATGTAAAACTTACGAATTCCCATTTCAGACAGTTAGAAAAGAAAACTCTTAACCAACTTTGCTAACAACCTTAACCTTTTGCATGCTATTTCTATTTATTTTGTGACAAACTTTACACTTATTTTTCGATCACGTCTTATTTTTGGCCGAGCGACAAAGTGTTGATATTAATTAACAAGGAGTCGGGTGCGAAGTTTGTTGTGGGACATGAAATTTGTTAGATTTAGTTTTTGTCTTGTTGCTAATTCAAGATAAAGCTTTCGGGCGTTAGTCAAGACTCTGTTTACTTGCCAATTTCATTTTCTCTTTACCTAATTGAACCGACGAAACCAATGATTTACCTTTTTATTGCGTCTGAAACGGATTTAAGGGATATGTCTGTTCGAACTTGAAAGCAGCATATTCAACTTTAAACGCAATTTCAATGGAGGAAACTTTAGAATCTACGCCTGCACTAGACTCAGCTTTCAAGGTAAATTGATTATAATTTATAAAAGGTTCTGAATTAGTTTTTAGTGCATCGGGATGGGAGTGTGTCCTTTATTTTCGGATTTCTGTCTGTTCTGGAAGCTTAAATTAGATTATTAGTAATTCATTTGCTCAATCGAAGAATTTATGTATTAGGTTGTCAAGCTTAAACAAAACTTTATTAAACGAAATAAGGACCATTTGAGTAAATAAATTTTTGGAAACGAGGAACAAGCTTATTTATATCGGTGGACCAGAATGGGGTACTGGAAGCGACGAAGTCGCTAAAGGAAGTTATCGAAATGTTTGAAAAAGTGATAATCAGTTGGCAAAAGGTTTGGTGAGTATGGCGGATGTTGCTCTGAATAAATGGCTAAATTGTTCCAAATAAAAACAAGTTTACACGTTCATATAAAGCGAAGGTAAGCTTTAAAAGTTGATGCATATTCTTGTCCTCTTTAAACTTAACTAGTTGCAATCTGCTCTCAAAAAGTTATACCGAAAAGACATAGATTAAGTGACTCCATGAGACTGTCTATCAGATCTAATATGACTTGAAGGGAAGTGGAACTATTTTGATGTCATTCCCAGATTTTCCTCTAACATAGTGATACCAAAAAAATTTATTATTTGAACTAATGTATTGTCTTATTATCAGAATTAACTTCCTCTTGAATTTCCAATTTTCACTTCAAAAAGATTACTGCGTGGTATTTGTCTGCATTGATTTTTATCTTCCACATGATTCTGTACTTAAAGCTTGCATCAATCATAGATTCAGATTTGTAAGAAGAATTATATTATTCTTGTGGCGAAGACAAAATCAGGATTCTTCTCTACATTTTTTAAGTTCTTCAAAGAACATATTTTAAATTTAATAAAGTATTTTACAAGTTTTATGATTTTAAAATAAACTTTTTTGTCAGTCCAATTAAAGTTTTAGAACTCGTAAACAAGGTCATTATATTGATGGACATTATATTTTTTTTTGTTAACTTTTTATATTCCTCTAATTTTTCTAATTCCAATTTTTGAAATTTTTCAAATTACTCAAATTTTTCAATTTTCTTTTTTCTAATTTTCCTAATTATTCCAATTTTTGAAATTTTTCAATTTTCTTTTTTTTAATTTTCCTAATTTTTCTAATTATTCTAATTTTTAAATTTTTTGAAATTATTCAAATTTTTCAATTTTCTTTTTTCTAATTTTCCTAATTTTTGAAATCATTCAAATTTTTCAGTTCTCTTTTTTTAACTTTTCTAATTTTAGAAATTTTTCAAATTTTCCAATTTTTTTTCTAATTTTTCTAATTTCCCAATTATTCAAATTTTTCTAGTTTTTGAAGTTTTTGAGTATTTTAAATTTTTTGAAATTGTTCTCATTTTTCTATTTTTTCTTTTATATAATTTTCCTAACATTTCTAATTATACTTGAATTCAAAAATTAGGAATATATTCAAATTATTCAAATTTTTCAATTTTCTTTGTTCTAATTCTCCTAATTTTTCTAATTTTTGAAATTTTTGAATATTTTGAAATTTTTGAAATTATTCAAATTTTTCAATTTTCTTTTTTCTAATTTTTCTAATTTTCCTACTTATTCAAATTTTTGAAATTGTTCTCATTTTTCTATTTTTTTTTTTAAATTTTTCATATTTTTCTAATTCTTTAATTTCTTGAAATTTTTGAAATTCTTCAAATTATTCAAATTTTTCAATTTTATTTTTTCCTAATTATTTTAATTTTTGAAATTTTGCAATTTTCTTTTTTCTAATTTTTCTAAATTTCCTAATTATTCAAATTTTCCTAATTTTTGAAATTTTTGAGTATTTTAAATTTTTTGAAATTGATCTCATTTTTCTAATTTTTTTTTTTAAATAATTTTCCTAATTTTTCTAATATTCAAAAATTAGGAATTTTTTCAAATTATTCAATTTCAATTTTTCATATTTTTCTAAATTTCCTAATTATTTAATTTTTCTAATTTTTGAAATTTTTGAGTATTTTTAATTTTTTGAAATCATTCAAATTTTTCAATTTTCTTTTTTCCAATTTTCCAAATTATTCTAATTTTTGAAATTTTTCAAATTTTTTTTTTGTAATTATCCCACTTTTTTCTAATTTTTCTAATTTTCTTATTTCAAATTTTCCTAATTTTTGAATATTTTAAAATTTTTCAAATTTTTCAAATTTTTCTTTTTTTTTTAATTTTTTTTCTAATTTTTCCAAATTTTCTCTTTTCAAACCTCACCTCACACCAAGACACCGAATAGCAAAAAACGCCATAACTTCCTTCCTTGACTAATCTAATAGCATCGATCCACGTTTTATGAGGAAACACGGCAATAACAACGTGGCGAAGCGACCCGAAAACCGGAAACAATTAAAATTAAAGTCGTCACAAGCGACGGAAAAGAAAGCCGGCGGTGTTAATGAACGTGGCCCACCCCGTGCCGCCTCAACCATTTCAAATAAATTATGTTTTAAAACATGAAAGCAAATTAAATTCGGCCGCGAAATTACCGTTCCCCGTGCCTTATCAGATGGTCGGTAAATCTATTAAAAATAATTAAATTTCGTTCGCCGGTTGCCGGTCGGTGCGAAATCGCCGCTTTTATTGACAGTTCAAATATTTGCCACATAAAAGGAATGTAATTGCGTCTGCCGTTGTGCCACGTTCACTCGCCCCGTAAAAATAATGATGTCCATTTTACGAGCGCCATTTTTAAAAGAGACGGTTACCGACACGATCCGCCGCGTCTCGTCCCGTCGAATCTGGGTGAAAGTGGTTAAAAAACGTCGATTCTCTCCAGAACAATCGGATCCGCGTGCACGCATGACGTCACCGTCTCCAGATCATTATCCCCGGCGCAGGAAGTGGCCGGATTACGGAGGGACACGATCTGGAAAAAGGAAACGATTAAAATTAGTCGAGTGGACCCATTGTCCTCGATCCGGGGGTGGGATAATTAAAAAAACTATGGCGAACACTAAAAGGTTTCCTCGGCGCGTCATCCGTCGAGTTTTTTTCCGACGATTATAAAAAGTTTGCATCGCCGGATCGTCTAGATTTATTAGATCCACCGGATTTTCCGTTTAGAATTGTTCTGGGTTAAGTACTACACTGAAAGGGACGATCAAACTTATTGATATATTAGTCTATTTTTAAACTTATTGTTCTTGTTTTCTAATCCAACAACAACAAAGTAGTATAATCTTAAAAATTTGTAAAATCATATACACTATCGCTCATATCTAGAGGATCAAATTACAAAACATAGTCATTTTATTAAAAAAATAATTCTTTTAAATCATTCAAGACTGTCAAATTTGAATGGACTGTTAAAAATCAATTGAAAAATATATCGGACGATTATATCCAAAATCAATGAACAAAAGATGTTAAAAAAGTTATTAAAAATAATGGATATTCAATTAGATACTAAATAATGGAAAGCTAAATGTACGTAAGGTTTTATTTTATAGTTACCGTACTTTTGACTCTTGTATTTTTTTAATATTAATAAATGCCTGACGAAAACCATTAATAAACAATTATATTGCCATATTGTTATCAAACATTAACAAAGAAAAAAACAAATAACTACATAACTGACAATAAGATATGTATTTTAAACAACGTACACTTTTATCAAGACAAATGAAAATTTCTAAAGTTAAAATTAGAAATATAAATACGTCTAAAATTTTAATAAATAAAGATTTTTAATAACAATTCTTTTAGTCATATTTATTTGTTATATAGAAAATTACAAAAAAAATCAATATATCAATGAATTACTAATAAAAAACTGTGAATTAGGAGAATTAACAAATTAACAAAATATGTTTTAATTTGAAATATTCCCTCTCCAAATTGCTTAAATTTATGAGATCCACCGGATTGTTGAAACTTTGATTGATTTCTTAGTTCATATTTAAATTAATTGTTCTTTTATATATAAAAAAAATTAATTTATTTAATAATATCTTTAATTTATATAAGTACGATTAAAATGACAACAATTTATCAATTTTTTTTTCTAATTTTCCTAATTAATCAAATTTTTATAATTTTTGAAATTTTTGAAAACTTTGAATATTTTGAAAATTTTGAAATTTTTTAAATGTTTCAAATTATTCAAATTTTTCAATTTTCTTTTATCTAATTTTACCAAATTTTCTTTTTTCAAACCTCACCTCTCGTCAAGACATTAAATAGCAAAAATTTTTAGTGGTAATTCTTTTTGTTATATATAAAATTATATAAAAAATAAAAAATCAATATATCAGTGAATTAAAATTTTAAGAAATTTTTAAGTAAATTACTAATAAAAAACTATTTATTTTAATCTTATTATTCTTATTGTAATTATTTAATTAGGAGACTATTTTACTAAGAAATATTTTTCTTTTCTTCGACATTTCACATTATTTTGTTCAAGTACACAATATGTTTTATAATTTGAAATATTTCCTCTCCAAATATTAATTTACTATCAAAATTTGCTTTATAATTCAATATATATTGCCAAATTTGTTTAGAGAATTTTAATTCTGAAATTAGATAATCATTAATTGTTTTTTAGAAAAAAATATGGGTCTAATGATGGTAAAAATATATTTAAATTAACATTTTAAATCACATGATTAAATATGTAGGAAATTGCATAATTATTTTTAATTTTATTAATTTTAATTGAAATTATTTTATTTGCCATAGATTTTTAATTCTAAGATATTTATGATAAGTACTTTAGTAAGATCGTTTAAACTTGATTTCTTAGATTATTTTTAAATTAACTATTAATTAACAAATTATTTAATTTAACTATTAATTAACAAAAAAATAAGCAAATTTATTTATTTATTTTTATTTCAATTAACATCTTAATATTGTTTTAAAAAGTATATTTATTTTAAATTTTACTCATTTTAATTGTAATTATTTAATTTAACTATTAATTAACAAAAAAATATGCAAATTTAATTAGATTCTTTTAATTTAATATTTTAGTCTCTCATATCATTCATAACATATTATTAGACGATTAAGTTACTAACAAAACATTTTCTTAAATTCTAAAATTTTTGTCCCTGAATTACCAAATTTTATTCGACCTCGGGGATTTCAATTTTTACTTGTTGTGCATAAGTACTGCTCTGAAAAGATCGTATTGATTTATTAGAGCACTTTAAAATTTAATTGTTCTTCTTTTATAATTAAAAATTTAATGGCCTAATTTTATTAAATGAATTTGAATAACATTTTAAATTACAGACTTAATTATCCTTTAAAATCTAAATGGAAAATTGCATCATTAATTTAGATTTAATTTTAATAATTTTAATTATAATTATTTAATTAGACGATTACTTTACTACACAATGAACATGTTTAATTAGATCGTTTTATTTTGAAATGGTTGTCTCTCTGAATAACCATTTATTACACTACTTAATTATATTAATTTTAACTGTAATTATTTTACTAGACGATTAATTACCATCAAAATTCACAAAAGCTCCTGATTTTCTGTAGATTTGATATTCTAAAAATATTTAATTTAACGATTTATTATATAATTTTCTTCTTTATGATTAAAATATTTTATGGTCTGAATTTATCGGACGATAAATAAAAATTGCATATGCCTTGCAGCTAAAATAAAAATTTGTATCACATAAAATTTTTATAAACGTCAAAACTTTTTGATAACTATTGGTTTAATAAATCTTTTATTTTAACATAAAATTAAATTGATAATAAAAATATTATTAGAAATAAATAAAGTGATAGTTTAAATACAGTTTAAACCAAACTTTCGAAATTTTATTATTTTAACATTTATTTATTGAAAATATTTTAATTATTTAAATAAAATTATATCGTCAATATAATTTTTGTGTGTTTTATTTACAGACTGTGTCTGGACGACGGGGCTCCGAGGCGGCCCGGCTGGAGGGATGATGGCGGCACGCGGGGCGGCCAGCAGTAGACGCCTGGTGGTCCGGGGCGGCTGGTGACGAGATGCGCGTGGCGCCCGGTGTGAGGCGGTCGTGTTCGTCGGCGGCGGCGTGGGCGTGCGCGACGGTGGTTATCGTGGTGGCGTGGCTCGTGGACGGTTCGGGCGCCGGCGCCTCCCTGCTCGTGCACAAGTACAGTACGCGGGTGGTGCGCACCAAGTACGGCCCGCTCAGGGGCGTCATGATACACATTCATCCCCCCGTCGAGGCGTTCCTTGGCGTGCCCTATGCTACGCCGCCAGTTGGGAGTTTGAGGTAAATATATACAAATTTCCATGATCAATCATTTGTATTATTTGTCTTCAATAATTTAAAAATTTTTATAAAAAATGAAAATGGTTTTTAAAATAATCCTAAATTTTGTATTAACATGGATTTGACATATAGTACATATATATAAACTGATTTATGATACAGCTTATGATCTATGATATGATATACGATATGACATATGATATGATATATGATATGATATATGATATGATATATGATATGATATATGATATGATATATGATATGATATGATTGATATATGATATGATATGATATATGATATGATATATGATATGATATATGATATAATTGATATATGATATGATATGATTGATATATGATATGATATGATATATGATATCATATGATGTATGATATGATATGTGATATGATATAATATATATAGTGATATATGATATGATTAATATATGATATGATCCATAGATCATATATTATAATACCTTATACGATCTATCATTGACATATGAATTTATCTATGCAATTATCTATGAAATTTTCTCTGATATTATCTACGAAGTTATATATGAAATGATACATTAAGTTATCTATGAAACTGTCAATAAAAATATCTATGATATAATGTATAAAATTTTTGTAAAAAATGATCTATGCCATTGTCTATGAAAGTATGTATGAAAGTATACATGATATTATTTATAAATTATCTATAAAATTATATATAAGTGTTTATAAATGTATCTATAAAATTGTCTATGAAATTATCTGTAAAATTGTGTATGAAAGTATACATGAGATTATCTATAAAATTATTTATAAAAATGTCTATGAAAGTATCTATGAAATTTCTCATGAAATTATCAATTAAATTATCTACGAAATTATCAATGAAATTATCTATGAAGTTATCTATAAAATTATCTATAAAATTGTCTATGAAATTATTTATGAAAGTATCTATCGAAGTATCTATGAAAATATCTATGAAATGATCTATGAAATTATCTCTGAAAGTATGTATAAAAGTATCTATAAAATTATCTTTGAAATTATTTATAAAATTGTTTATGAAACGGTCTATGAAATTTTTTGGGAAATTGTTCATGGAAGTATCTATGAAATTGTTTAAGAAATTGTTTAGGAAATTGTCTATGAAAGTATCTATGAAATAATATATGAAATTGTCTCTGAAGGTATGTATGAAAGAATATTTAAAATTAATCTTAAAATTATCTAAATAATTATCTATAGAATTATCTATAAAATTATCTATAAAATTATGTATAAAATTATCTATAAAATTGTCTATGAAATTATTTAGAAAATATCTAGAAAAGTATTTATGATATGATATATGAAGTGATCTTTGAAATTGTCAGTGAAAGTATCTATGAAATTATTTATGAAATTGACTGAAGTTCTCTATGAAAGTATTTATGAAATTATTTATAAAATTGTGTATGAAATTGTTTATTAAATAATCTATGAAATCATCTATGAAATTATCTTGGAAACTGTCTATAAATGTATCTATAAAAAGATATAAAATTATCTGTAAAAATATGAAACTATACATGAGATTATCTATAACATTATTTATAAAATTGTCTATGAAAGTATCTATGAAATGATATATGAATTATTCTATGAAATTGTCTAAGTATTTGAAAGTATCTATGATATTACTCTTGAAATTATCTTTAGAATGATTTATGAACTTATCTATGAAATTATCTATAAAATTATCTATGAAATTATCTATGAAATTATCTTTGAAATTATTTACGAAATTATCTATAAAATTGTGTATGAAATAGTCTATAAACCTTTTTATTTAAAGTATCTATGAAATGAGATATAAATATATGATATATAGAATTATCTATAAAATTGTCTGAGAAAATATGTATGAAAGTATCTATGAAATTATCTATGAAATTGTTTAGGAAATTATCTACGAAAGTATCTATGAAATTGACTATGAAAGTATCTATGAAATTACCTATCAAATTATCTATGAAGTGATCATTGAAATTGTGTGTGAAAGTATCTATGGAATTATCTATGAAAGTATCTATAAAATTAACTATGAAATTATTTAAGATAATATCTGTGAAATTATCTATGAAATTGACTGTGAAGTTCTCTATAAAAGTACCTATGAAATTATCTTTGAAATTGTCTATGAAATTGTCTACAAAATTATTTATAAAATTTTCTATAAAATTTTTTATGAAATTAAATAATCTATGAAATCCCCTATGAAAATATCTTGGAAATTATCTATGAAATTAGCTATAAAAGTATATATAACATTGTTTATAAAATTGTCTATGAAAGTACCTATGAAATGATATATGAAATATTCTATGAAATTGTCTCTCAAAGTATATAAGTATCTATGACATTGCTCTTGAAATTATCTATAAAATTATCTATGAAATTATCTATAAATTGTCTATGAAATTGTTTAGGAAATTGTCTATAAAATTATTTACGAAAGTATATATGTATCTACAAAATTAACCTTGAAATTATCTACGAAATTGGTCACGAAAATGTCTATGATATGAATATACGATATATGAAATTATCTATAAAATTGTCTGAGAAAATATGTATGAAAGTATCTATAATTGTTTAGAAAATTATCTACGAAAGTATCTATAAAATCAACTATGAAATTGTTTAAGAAAATATCTGTGAAGTTATTTATGAAATTGACTCTGAAATTCTCTATGAAAATATCTATGAAATTATCTATGAAATTGACTACGAAAGTATCTATGAAATTGTCAATAAAAGTATCTGTGAATTATCTATGAAATTGACTATGAAATTCTCTGTGAAAGTATCTATGAAATTGTGTATGAGATGATCTATGACATCATCTATGAAAGTACCTATGAAATTAAATGTGAATTATCTATAATTTTGACTATAAAATAATCGATTTCTGAAATAATTTATGAAATTGTTTATGAAATTTTCTATGAACTTATTAATTTAATTAATGACAAAATTTAGTCAGAATTTTAGGTATTTTGTTATATATAATATGATCTAGAAAAAGATTCATGAAAAGACATATTAGATATATACATATCTAATTTATCGTACTCTATCCTAAAATTTATATTAGAAAATTTAAAAATAGAAGAAGACTTATCAAAATTAGATTTATTATCATTTTTTTCGATTCTTTTAGGTATCTCCTAATAATTTGATAACTTAAGGAAATTTCATAGCATCGAAACAAATCAATAACAGCTTTATATCTAACTTGAAAACACATTTCCTTTTCGAACATTCTACATGCAAACAAAACCAACATAGAAATACCCGTCCTTGCAAATAACAAAGCAGCTTAACTTCATTTATCGAAAGCAAATTGCACTAACAAAAAGTATAATAACAAAGGCAGCTCTCACAAAAACCGACTATATTTTGTGCATTTTTCTTACTCGACTATAGTTTTCCAAGATTCCGAATTGAAATGTAAATCCGTGCCATCCTCCTCTTGAACAAAACTTATTGCAAATTCTTTATAATTTGAAAACGCGAGAATGCAGATAACCGACATTATAATTTTTAAACGAAACTACGAATAATTTGCATACCACCGTCGTCGCATTAGTCTAATTAAACCGCATATTTTAGTGCGGCATCCTTACGGATTATGATATTTAATTTTGTCACTGTCTCTTCTGCCGCTCCAGAAAAAAGATTAAGTCGGTATCCATTAAACAGTCTTAACATAATCTCGCCATTTGTTTTATGGAAACGAATGAGGCAAATTCTGCATTTTCATTTACCTAATACGGTACACTGTCACATCTAACCCCGATTATTCCGCCACACCGAAAGAAATTTCTGCATCTTGAGTCTTAGATAAACAGAGCCGTACACAATTGGAGTAGGTCGGTTTAATCGGGGGGAAAATTCCTTCTTTTTGGCTCATTCAAATCTACCGTAATAACATTTTAAATAAAACTGTTTTGTTTTTTTTTTTTTTTTTGGTTTTCAACGTGGGCGTATTACCGCGGGTTGAGACGGCGACAAAATAAAAAAAATCGAAAAGTTCGCATCAAAAACACGATTCGGATTTTAAGGGGCGTCCATTTATAAAAAACCTAAGTGACAGTAATAAATGCAATTAACGTTTGAATGGCAAATAAAACCGTTCCGGCGTAAAATACTAATTAATCTCAACACAACAGGGGCTGGCGTTGCATTAAAAATAATATTCCCCCTATTCATTGTGCATTTGCAGACAATGGACTTAATGTGACAACTAAATAAACTATTGTCAACTTCCATTTAATGGTCGTTCATGCGGACGTAAAAAGCGCTCGTTCTGAACGGGTTTTGCCAAGTATTGTTTCAAGTTTAATCGCCATTTTCTGAAAATCCCTACAGAAATATGCTACGAGATAAAAACAATCCAATGTTTACAAATTGTGTCTTGGGACGGGTAATACATTTAGAACTTTTATTGTCGCGTCTTAAATGTATATAAATTTTGTATCATAAATTGGTGATAAAATTCAATAATAAAACAATTGTCGCATCCACCATTTTTGGAAATAATTAACATTTTAATTTGATCCAAATATTCTATAATCTGCAATTTTCACACACAATTGTTTAACTAAAAAATTAATAAAACATTTATTTTTCATAAATTAGACTTTCCAACTGAAGAATAGTCAAAAGAAAATCTTAGTTTTAATTTATTATTTAACTCAAGTAAAAAAGTTTCCTCCTAAAATTTTCAATCAATTTTTTAATTAAAGAAAAATTAAAAAAAAAAACATAATATTATATCCTAAATTATGTCCTTCGACACAGGTTTTAAAACAAAAGTATAATTTTCTGTTCTTTCTAGTTTTAATAAGTTGACTGAAATAATTATATAAATCAATTCTGAATTCAAAAATTTATATATAAATCAAATTTCAATTCAATTTATTATGTAACGTAAGTTAAAAAGTATAATTTCTTCACTACAGAAAAAACTGTAATTTAATTAAAAAAAATTAAAGAAAAATTAAAAAAAAATCATAAAATTTTGTTCAATTTTCTTCCAAAATAATGAATAGCACTTTCAAGCACACATTTTAAGAAAAGAAAAATTAAAAAAAAATATATATCATGATGAGTTATAAGACCAGAAATAAAAATCTACTTTACATATCTAATATAAACAACCATTTATAAATGTGGTTGAAAATCGACAAAGTCCTTAAAACAAAAATAAAATTTAATTATTTAATTATATTGGAATTTTGGTGTACAATTTCGTAATTAACTTAAAACAGTAATTAAAATATTTTCTTTTAACATTATTAATAACTTACAATAGAAATTCATCATTCAACAGTATAAAACTGAAGTTTAAATATTTCTGGCAAATTAAATAACAACAAAAACCTATTTAAAATTTATTTCCAACTTGACTTAATTCAAATTTTGGTCTATAATTTCGTACTTAGCTTAAAACAGTATCTAGAAATATTTTCTTTCAACATTATTGACAACTTGCAATAGAAATTCATCATTCAACAGCATAAAACTGAAGTTAAAATATTTCAATTTTTTAATTAAAGAAAAATTAAAAAAAAAAAACATAATATTATATCCTAAATTATGTCCTTCGACACAGTTTTTAAAACAAAAGTATAATTTTCTGTTCTTTCTAGTTTTAATAAGTTGACTGAAATAATTATATAAATCAATTCTGAATTCAAAAATTTATGTATAAATCAATTTTCAATTCAATTTATTATGTAACGTAAGTTAAAAAGTATAATTTCTTCAATACAGAAAAAACTGTAATTTAATTAAAAAAAATTAAAGAACAATTAAAAAAAAGCATAAAATTTTGTTCAATTTTCTTCCAAAAAAATGAATAGAACTTTTAAGCACACATTTTAAGAAAAGAAAAATTAAAAAAAAATATATATCATGATGAGTTATAAGACCAGAAATAAAAATCTACTTTACATATCTAATATAAACAACCATTTATAAATGTGGTTGAAAATCGACAAAGTCCTTAAAACAAAAATAAAATTTATTATTGGGAGATTTCTGTTCTTTCTAGTTTTCAAAAGTTGACATTTGTACAGAATATTTTTATAAAACAATTTTGAATTTAATTTATTATGTTAATATAATACATTTTTATATCATTACTCAATAAATATTGATTAAGTTGGATGTATAAATTAACGAAATAATCTGTACAATTTATTTTCTTTTGCGCATTCACCATTTCTTCAATTATCTATAACTACTAAAATTAATGATATATTCTGTTAAAAAGTCAACAAATTGGCCATTTTCTCTTTTTAACTCTATTTTGATATTCCATCATCCTAAAAAATGTGAACAATTTTATATGTAATTGAGTGAACTTTGACATTAAAATTAAACAAAATTACTATACAATCTTTGAGAAGTTTATGTTTAGTATACTCAGAGGGGGTGTTCAAATTTAATATTGTTTTGTTAGCAAAAGTTGGGGCCGAGAATGCTGCAGTCTAAATAGCCTTATAAGGCGATAAACCATTCAAACACTTACAACATGACCTTGTTCTCCTAACCACTCATCAACCAAAGATCTAGTTGTCGGAAATCGGTCTCTGAAGGCCATAAGTCTTAGTCAAGTCGATCTTGAACCACATTCGTGTCCCTTCGATGTCCCATGCGTTCTCTTCTTTGATTTTGGGTACTTTCAAACTACGCTTGACAACATCCTGAAAAATGTGAACAATTTTATATCAAATTGAATGAACTTTGACATTAAAGTTAACCGTAAATAAAATTACTATACAATACTTGTGAAGTTTATGTTTAGTCTGTTTTACGGTTCTTTTAATGACTCATCAGCCAAAGATGAACACTTTTTTCTTTGTCATTTAATATATTTTCCTTTAATATTGTAAACAACAATTTAATATTTTATTTTAACATTATTAATAACTTACAATAGAAATTCATCATTCAACAGCATAAAACTGAAGTTAAAATATTTCTGACAAATTAAATGACAACAAAAACCAATTTAAAATTTATTTCTAACTTGACCAAATTCAAATTTTGGTGTACAATTTTGTAATTAACTTAAAATAGTAATTAAAATATTTTCTTTTAACATTATTAATAACTTACAATAGAAATTCATCATTCAACAGTATAAAACTGAAGTTTTAATATTTCTGGCAAATTAAATGACAACAAAAACCTATTTAAAATTTATTTCCAACTTGACCTAATTCAGATTTTGGTCTATAATTTCGTATTTAGCTTAAAACAGTATCTAAAAATATTTTCTTTCAACATTATTGACAACTTACAATAGAAATTCATCATTCAACAGCATAAAACTGAAGTTAAAACATTTCTGACAAATTAAATGACAACAAAAACCTATTTATAGTTTATTTCTAACTTAACCTAATTCAAATTTTGGTCTACAATTTCGTAATTAACTTTAAACAGTAATTAAAATATATTTTTTTCAACATTATTGACAATTTACAATAGAAATTCATCATTCAAGAGCATAAAATTAAAGTTAAAATATTTTCGACAAATTAAATAACAACAAAAACCTATTTAAAATGTATTTCCAACTTGACCGAATTCAAATTTTGGTCTACAATTTCCTAATTAACTTAAAACTGCAATTAACATTAGTGACAACCTACAACAGAAATTCATCATTCAACAGCATAAAACTGAAGTTAAAATATTAACTAAACAGTTTAATGTTTTAAAATAACAAAAAAAGAAATGAATAACAAAATTTATTTGAAGTGTGATAAAAAATAAGTTTACATGAGAAAACTTATACCAAAATTACCGAATTTTAATCATTTACTCTTTGCTATAGTATTTATATTTTATCAAAAGAATATTATTAAATTTTATTGTTGCAATTTCTTTGTCATTTAATATATTTTAAGTGCCTTCTATATAAGTTAATATTTGGGAGATTTCAGTTGAGTTGAAATTTCATAAAGTTGACTTTTAATGGAACAAAATCAATACTGCACTTTAAATATAAATTGACATATGATGAGTGAAAAATTCCTCTTAATATGGATCTGTAGTTTCCGTAACTTTTGCAGTTCCCAACGTTTTTTTCCAATTAGTGTAATTAATTCGCATTCGTAACTAATGAGTTCGTAATCCGCGTTCGCTTTTGAACTGAACATTCGTTATTAACGCAGCGTGGAAATTTCGATAAACTCGCATTATATCATACGGTAATTCCTTTTGCCGTAACCGAAATTTAGCAAATGTAAATCTGGCCTTTGAACAGTTACCTGCACATACATTTATTATAAATGCATTTCGCCAAATCTAAGGATAACTCAAACGTACGCATTCCAAACAATTATTATCGCGTTAATCCATATATATATATATATATACAATTAGTGCCGTGTAATAAAGTAAACATGCAACGATGCAATTACGTGATTCCACCCTGACACTATCAAAAAAGCCATGAATGCGAAATTGAATCGTTATGTTGCAATTCTCTTTGATAAACCGACCGGTTTTCCGCGGCGCACGTTGTAATGGTTTTCCTATCGATTTCAACTAATTCCGCTACACTGGTCTCTTCACTTTCAGATAAGTTTTTCACTAATGACTGGCAAAATTCGGGCTTAGCGAATGCCGCCCTCGCGACGGGATAATAAATCTTGTACATCGAGTGCTCTCGCCCGATTTGAATGAGCGCCGGTTAAACTACGGCGGAATTCGGCGAAACGGCGAACGAAAATTTGCAACTTAGATCTGTGCTTTAGATTATTTATTTGTTTTTGTCCTCTTCGAACTGGTTGCGGATTTTTTTTTTTTCTTTCCCGGTTCGCGTCTGAGCGGGAGACGTTCGTAGATAAACGTTTTCCACTGTTGTTGATGATGTTTTCTTTTAATAGACTGCGGCATAAGCATCTATCACATACGCAAGAAAACGGGCAATTTCGAAAGTAAACAGTTTAAAAGTTCAAGGAGTTTAGAGGTTCCAAGATACTTTTGAACGTTTTCAAAAAATTATTTTATTAGACTGGCTTAAACTTATCATTTGGAGAAAAAAAATACTATGAAAGTTATAGCTCTTAATGTTAATAGTTGAATTTTTCCAACAAGATTTTTGATATAAAAAAAATTTGTCGATTTTTTTGAAACATTATATATATATATATATATATATATATATATATATATATATATATATATTAAAATATATATTAAAATATATATAGTGTGTTGTTTCATAATTGAAAAAAAATGTATAATATAATTAAATCTCTCCAAAATTAGTAAAATTTGTTGTATATTTATTATTCACAAGTATTTGTAGATTTGAATAATTTTTATAATTAAAACTTATTTGTGAAAATGATTAGGTTAAAAAGAATGGTAAATGTAAGTTTTTAATATACTTAACATATTTTGTTGTATACTATTTATGACATTACAGTAATTCGATAAAATTATTGTTATATTTTGTTAAATTTATATTATTTTTTTTATATGTTGATAATCTAAACATGTTAATAAAAGGAATAAATATTGTAAAATATTATTTTACTATTAAAAATACAAATATTTAAACAAATAATGGATCATTTTAAATAATCTGATAGATTAATACATTTTGTGAATTATTTAAATATTTGTCAGTATGTTTGAGTTTTATAATTACGCATTCGCCAAAAATGAAACGGATGAAGAAGTAATAAATTTAAGTTTTTAATATCTTCAATCTTCTATGTTTTATAATATTTCTAACATTACAATAATATAAGAATTCAACAATAACCATTGTTACATTTTATTAAATTTATATTAGTATTTTTTAATAAACTTCAGTTCTTAATTAAAAAAAACATGTAAAATTTTATTTTATTGTTAAAATAATTTATTTATAATTTTAAATAATCTAGTTAATAAAACTTTTAATATATTATTATCAATATTTACCGACATTACAATTGTCTAGGAATTTAACAAAACCATAGTTTTTTTTGTAGAATTTGTTCATTTTTAATATTCTTAAACTGTAAATTGAAAGGAATTTTTTATTGTAAAATTTTATTTTATTATTAAAAATATTATTAAATATTACAAAATTAAGAAATTATTGTTAAATTTAAATAATCAGATTAATAAATATTGTAAATGATTTAAATAATTAAATATAACATGATTCTAAAAATAAATAATACAACCGCAGCAAATTATTTAAATATTTGAATATAAGATAATTTTAAAAACAAATAATATTAATTGTCAGTGAAAACGTATTGAAATATTTCGTAATCAAAAATTTCAATTTTACCCCTTCTCCTCACTAAAGTTGTGATTGAAAGAATAACAAAACAACAGTTTATTTGACGGATACAATACCCCACCTCTTCTTTTATCCTTCTCTAACTCTCATGATTATATATTTCTTTCTCTCTCACTCTCGCAAGAACAAATACAAAATTTGAAATTTTAGTTAAACAGAAACTAATCATTAAATATTTCATTAATTTATTAATATATTTTTTATATTTTTCAGTGATTAATTTGATTATTTCATAATTATCACAGTTTCAAATGTGTAGTTTTTAATTTATTGTTTTTAGTTATACTTAGATAATCGGTTGAAAGGATTACAATATAAATGTGGTTTAATACAATATTATGAATAATGGTATGTCTTAAAATGAAATTGTAATTGAAACTAACTCAAAAGAGACTCAATGACTTCTTTTTTAGTTTCCTGAAAATCCTGAAATATAAATAACACATATTAGTCAAGGGAAACATAAAACACCAAAAGACACATTTACAATGTTACCACAATGACAAAATTCGTGAACATTGTCGAAAAACCAAAAAGTCTTATTTTGTTTTATACAATTTTGTCTGTTAAAAGTAAAAATATTGATTCTTGGTAAAGGATAAGTTTAATTTGAACAAATACGAATATTAATTATTTGTTTTGATGTAGAACGTTAAAAAATTATATACCCAGAAATTGAAATAAATATAACAATATTAATTTTTACATACGTAATTAGTTTAAGAAATTCTTACAATTCATTAAAATATTGAAAATTATGATAAAATATCAATAAATTTTTAGGTATGAAAAGTTTATTATTAATATTTGACGCATTCACCAAAATTATAACAGTGATGAAGTAATGAATTTAAGCTTTAGTCTGATTTGTTATAAAAAAATTTATAACAATACAGTAATCTATGAATTAAACAAAATCATTATTATATTTCGTTGCATTTATATTATTATTTTTAATTTTAATAATCCAAAACTGTTAATTGTCAAATTATATTTTATTATTAAAAATAAAATTATTAGAAGGAATTAATTGATAATTTTTAATAATGTGAATATTATATATCATAAATTACCTAAATTCTTAAATATAAGATAATTCTAAAATCAAAATATATTAATTGTCAGTGAAACCGTATTGAAATATTTCGTAACATCAAAAATCTCATTTTTACCCCTTCTCCTCACTAAAACAGCGAATCCAAGAATAACAATTGAATGCAGACCGCCACGCAAAATTGCACAGCTCACTTGACGGACACAATACGCCACCTCTTCTTTATCCTTCTCTAACTCTCATGATTATGTATTTATTTCTCTCTCACTATTGCAGGGACAAATATAAAATTCGAATTTAGGATTGTTCACAATCGAAATAATTTAAGATTTGAATGTATATACTTAATTATTAAATTAAACAATTTCTGGATTTTAAATTTGCAACTTTTATTTTATTCATTAGTTATAAACATATAATTAATGTTAACGAGGTAAGAATTGTTTGTTTATAAAAAGTATTATATGATTAAATCTCTCCAAAATTAATAAAATAAGTTGTACATTTAATATTCACCATTATTAGTAAATTTGAACAATTTTTATAATTACAAGGTATTCGTTAAAATGATCAGGTTGTAAATAATAATAAATGTAAGCTTTTAATATATTTAATATATTTTGTTAATTTTATATTATTAAGATTTAAAATTTTAATAATCTAAACCTGTTAATAAAAATAATAAATATTGTAAAATTTTATTTTACTATTAAATATAAAAATATTATAAACAAATAATTGATCATTTTAAATAATCAGATTAATAAATTTTGTGAATTATCGTGAATTTCGTGAATTATTTTATTTTTTTATCAAAAATTAAAATATTTCAAACAAATAATATATATATATATATATATATATATATATATATATATATATATAATAAATATTTGGAATTATTTAAATACTTGAATATAACATAGTTCTAAAAACACATAATATAAATTGTCAGTGAAACCGTATTGAAATATTTCGTAAACATCAAAAATCTCACTTTTACCCCTTCTCCTCACTAAAACCGCGATTTTAAGAATAACAATTGAATGCACTCCGCCACATAAAATTGCACAGCTTACTTGACGGACTCAATACGCCACATCTTCTTTTATCCTTCTTTAGCTCTCATGATTATATATTTCTTTCTCTCTCACTCTTGCAGGAACAAATATAATTTTCGAATTTTGTATTGTTCACAAACGAAATAAATTAAGATTTGTATTTATATACTTAATTATTAAATTAAACAATTTCTGGATTTTAAATTTACAACTTTTATTTTATTCATAAGTTATAATCAGATAATCAATGTTAACGAGGTAAGAAGAATTGTTTGGTATATTATTTATAAAAAGTATTATATGATTAAATCTCTCCAAAATTAGTAAAATAAGTTGTACATTTAATATTCACAATTATTAGTAAATTTGAACAATTTTTATAATTACAACGTATTCGTTAAAACGATCAGGTTGTAGAGAAAAATAATTGTTCTAAAAACAAATAATATAAATTGTCAGTTCAACCGTATTGAAATATTTTGTAAACATCAAAAATCTCATTTTTACCCCTTCTCCTCACTAAAACCGCGATTTTAAGAATAACAATTGAATGCACTCCGCCACAAAAAATTGCACAGCTTACTTGACGGACACAATACGCCACCTCTTCTTTTATCCTTCTCTAACTCTTATGATTACATACTTCTTTCTCTCTCACTCTTGCAGGGCCAAATATAAAATTCTAATTTAGGATTGTTCACAATCGAAATAAATTAAGATTTGTATTTATATACTTAATTATTAAATTAAACAATTTCTGGATTTTAAATTTACAACTTTTATTTTATTCATAAGTTATAATCAGATAATTAATGTTAACGAGGTAAGAAGAATTGTTTAGTATATTATTTATAAAAAGTATTATATGATTAAATCTCTCCAAAATTAGTAAAATAAGTTGTACATTTAATATTCACAATTATTAGTAAATTTGAACAATTTTTATAATTACAACGTATTCAGGTTGTAGAGAAAAATAATTGTAAGCTTTTAATATATTTAATATATTTTGTTAATTTTATATTATTAATTTTAAAATATTAATAATCTAAACCTGTTTATAAAAATAATAAATATTGTAAAATTTTATTTTATTATTAAACATAATAATATTATTAAAACAAATAATTAATCATTTTAAATAATCAGATTAATAAATATTGATAACTATTTAAATACCTGAATATAACATAGTTCTAAAAACAAATAATATAAATTGTCAGTTCAACCGTATTGAAATATTTCGTAAACATCAAAAATCTCATTTTTACCCCTTCTCCTCACTAAAACCGCGATTTTAAGAATAACAACTGAATGCAGACCGCCACCCAAAATTGCACAGCTCACTTGACGGACACAGTACGCCACCTCTTCTATTATTCTTCTTTAACTCTCATGATTATATATTTCTTTCTCTCTCACTCTTGCAGGGACAAATATAAAATTCTAATTTAGGATTGTTCACAATCGAAATAAATTAAGATTTGCATTTATATACTTAATTATTAAATTAAACAATTTCCGGATTTTAAATTTGCAACTTTTATTTTATTCATTAGTTATAAACATATAATCAATGTTAACGAGGTAAGAATTGTTTAGTATATTATTTATAAAAAGTATTATATGATTAAATCTCTCCAAAAATAGTAAAATAATTTGTACATTTAATATTCACAATTATTAGTAAATTTGAATAATTTTTATAATTACAACATATTCCTTAAAACGATCAGGTTGTAGAGAATAATAATTGTAAGCTTTTAATATATTTAATATATTTTGTTAATTTTATATTATTAATTTTTAAAATTTTAATAATCTAAACCTGTTTATAAAAATAAAAAATATTGTAAAATTTTATTTTATTATTTAAAATAAAAATATTATAAACAAATAATTAATCATTTTAAATAATCAGATTAATAAATTTTGTGAATTATTGTAAAATTTTATTTTTTTATCAAAAATTAAAAAAATTCAAACAAATAATTGGTCATTTTAAATAATCTTATTAATAAATATTAGGAACTATTTTAATACTTGAATATAACATAGTTCTAAAAATAAATAATATAAATTGTCAGTGAAACCGTATTGAAATATTTCGTAAACATCAAAAATCTCATTTTTACCCCTTCTCCTCACTAAAACCGCGATTTTAAGAATAACAACTGAATGCAGACCGCCACGCAAAATTTCACAGCCCACTTGACGGACACAGTACGCCACCTCTTCTTTTATTCTTCTTTAACTCTTATGATTATATATTTCTTTCTTTCTCACTCTTGCAGGGACAAATATAAAATTCGAATTTTGGATTGTTCATAATCGAAATAATTTAAGAATTGTATTTATATACTTGATTATTAAATTAAACAATTTCTGGTTTTTAAATTTTTATTTTATTTTATTCATTAGTTATAATCAGATAATCAATGTTAACGAGATAAGAATTGTTTAGTATATTATTAATAAAATCGGTGCTTCGAAATAAAATTAATTCCTTAATTGGCTTTTTTCATTAACAAAAAAAATATATGGATTCAAATATGCAATATTTTATTTATATTATTGTAGTTAGTTATATTTACTTATTTGGTTTAAAGGATAAAAAAATACACGTTGTTTAGTACAATATTAGTAATAAAAAAGTCTTAATAAACACTTACCCAAGTTTTCTTCAAATTTATATAAAATCCTGCATTAAAATTATATAAATTACTTATGAAGATCATAAAAAACTAAAGAACACATTTACAAAGTTACTACATTGATTAAATTGGTAAAAAGTGTCGAAAACCCGTGTAACAACAGAGGACACGTCTTATACTTACTAAAATCAAATGCTGTTTAAACTGCAAAAAATTGTTTGTCCACCGTCGACCAATAGAAAAGCGGATTAAACCGGTTCTCGTGATTCCTGGAAAGGATATATATGCACGTGTTCTATTTCATTTATTCATACAAACAAAAAGGTTTATTATGCTTCATACAATTTTTGTCTGTTAAAAATTAAAATAATGATTTTTGGTAAAGAATAAATTTCATTTGACCAACAATAAATATTAAATATTAGTTTTGTTGTAGAACCTAATTATATGTTATACCCAAAAATTGAAATAAAAATTAATAATATTAATGTATACATTCCTAAATAGTTTAAACAATTTTTAAAATAATATAATTTTTATAAACAAGAATTTTGATGAAAAATTGGTGAATTTATTAAAAAATTGAAAGTTATAATAAAATACTAATAAAGTTTAATAAATTAATAAAGACAATATTATTTTGTTTGAACAATTCATTAAAATTTAGAATAGTTAAAACACATTGCCATTTAATTTCATAAAAACGTAGGTAATATTTTTAAAAAATTATAAATTTATAATTAATATGTATAAATTTACTGTGAATAAAATGTATAATATATTTACGTATTGATTTTATTTATTTTAATTAATTTTCAACAAAATTATTCAAATCACTTGTATATTTATTGTTCAGATTTGTTAGTTAGTCACTAACACTCACTAAAACCTCGATTTTAAGAATAACAATTGAATGCACTCCGCCACATAAAATTGCACAGCTTACTTGACGGACACAATACGCCACCTCTTCTTTTATCCTTCTCTAACTCTTATGATTATATATTTCTTTCTCTCTCACTCTTGCAGGGCCAAATATAAAATTCTAATTTAGGATTGTTCACAATCGAAATAAATTAAGATTTGTATTTATATACTAAATTATTAAATTAAACAATTTCTGGATTTTAAATTTACAACTTTTATTTTATTCATAAGTTATAATCAGATAATCAATGTTAACGAGGTAAGAAGAATTGTTTAGTATATTATTTATAAAAAGTATTATATGATTAAATCTCTCCAAAAATAGTAAAATAATTTGTACATTTAATATTCACAATTATTAGTAAATTTGAATAATTTTTATAATTACAACATATTCCTTAAAACGATCAGGTTGTAGAGAATAATAATTGTAAGCTTTTAATATATTTAATATATTTTGTTAATTTTATATTATTAATTTTTAAAATTTTAATAATCTAAACCTGTTTATAAAAATAAAAAATATTGTAAAATTTTATTTTATTATTTAAAATAAAAATATTATAAACAAATAATTAATCATTTTAAATAATCAGATTAATAAATTTTGTGAATTATCGTAAAATTTTATTTTTTTATCAAAAATTAAAAAATTTCAAACAAATAATTGGTCATTTTAAATAATCTTATTAATAAATATTAGGAACTATTTTAATACTTGAATATAACATAGTTCTAAAAATAAATGATATAAATTGTCAGTGAAACCGTATTGAAATATTTCGTAAACATCAAAAATCTCATTTTTACCCCTTCTCCTCACTAAAACCGCGATTTTAAGAATAACAACTGAATGCAGACCGCCACGCAAAATTTCACAGCCCACTTGACGGACACAGTACGCCACCTCTTCTTTTATTCTTCTTTAACTCTTATGATTATATATTTCGTTCTCTCTCACTCTTGCAGGAACAAATATAAAATTCGAATACAATACGCCACCTCTTCTTTTATCCTTCTTCAATTCTCATGATTATATATTTCTTTCTTTCTCACTTTGCAGGGACAAATATAAAATTCGAATTTTGGATTGTTCATAATCGAAATAATTTAAGAATTGTATTTATATACTTGATTATTAAATTAAACAATTTCTGGTTTTTAAATTTTTATTTTATTTTATTCATTAGTTATAATCAGATAATCAATGTTAACGAGATAAGAATTGTTTAGTATATTATTAATAAAATCGGTGCTTCGAAATAAAATTAATTCCTTAATTGGCTTTTTTCATTAACAAAAAAAAATATATGGATTCAAATATGCAATATTTTATTTATATTATTGTAGTTAGTTATATTTTCTTATTTGGTTTAAAGGATAAAAAAATACACGTTGTTTAGTACAATATTAGTAATAAAAGAGTCTTAATAAACACTTACCTAAGTTTTCTTCAAATTTACATAAAATTCTGCATTAAAATTACACAAACTACTTATGAAGATCATAAAAAACCAAAGATTACATTTACAAAGTCACCACAATGATAAAATTAGTAAATATTGTCGAAAACCGGTGTAACAACGGAGGACACGTCTTATACTTATTAAAATCAAATGCCGTTTAAACTGCAAAAAATTGTTTGTCCACCGTCGACCAATAGAAATGCGGATTAAACCGGTTCTCGTGATTCTTACAAAGGATACATGTGCACGTGTTCTATTTAATTTATTCATATAAACAAAAAGGTTTATTATGTTTCACACAATTTTTGTCTGATAAAAGTCTAAATAATGATTTTTGGTCAAGAATAAGTTTTATTTATCTATTAAATATTAGTTTAGTTGTAGAATTGAATAAATTGTATACTCAAAAATTGAAATAAAAATTAAAACAACAATATTAATGTTTATATTCCTAGCTAGTTTAAGAAATTTTTAAAATTAAGATAATTTTTATAATCAAGAATTTTGATGAAAAATTGGTGAATTTATTAAAATATTGAAAGTTATAATAAAATATTAATAATGTTTAATAAATTAATGAAGACAATATTATTTTGTTTGGACAATTCATTAAAATTTAGAATAGTTAAAACACATTGCCATTTAATTTCATAAAAACGTAGGTAATATTTTTAAAAAACTATAAATTTTATAATTAATATGTATAAATTTACTGTGAATAAAATGTATAATATATTTACGTATTGATTTTATTTATTTTAATTAAATTTTAACAAAATTATTAAAATCACTTGTATATTTAATGTTCAGATTTGTTAGTTGATATGAAAAGTTTATTAACTAATGGCGCATTCGCCAAAATTATAACAATGAAGAAGTAATGAATTTAAGCTTTTCATATCTTTAGTCTCATTTGTTATATAAAATTTATAACGATACAGTAATCTATGAATTAAACAAAATCATTGTTATATTTCGTTGCATTTATATTATTATTATTTTTAATTTTAATAATTCAAAAATATTAATTGTCAAATTATATTTTATTATTAAAAATAAAATTATTAGAAGGAATTAATTGATAATTTTCAATAATGTGATTATTATATATCATAAATTACCTAAATTCTTAAGTATAAGATAATTCTAAAATCAAAATATATTAATTGTCAGTGCGACCGTATTGAAATATTTCGTAAACATCAAAAATCTCATTTTTACCCCTTCTCCTCACTAAAACTACGATTTCAAGAATAACAACTGAATGCACTGAATGCAGACCGCCACGCAAAATTGCACAGCTCACTTGACGGACACAATACGCCACCTCTTCTTTATCCTTCTTTAACTCTCATGATTATGTATTTCTTTCTCTCTCACTCTTGCAGGGACAAATATAAAATTCTAATTTAGGATTGTTCCCAATCGAAATAATTTAAGATTTGTATTTATATACTTAATTATTAAATTAAACAATTTCCGGATTTTAAATTTACAACTTTTATTTTATTCGTTAGTTATAATCAGATAATCAATGTTAACGAGGTAAGAATTGTTTAGTATATTATTAATAAAATCGGTGTCTCGAAATAAAATTAATTCCTTAATTGACTTTTTCCAATAACATTAAAAATATATGGATTCAAGTATGCAATATTTTATTTATATTATTGTAGTTAGTTATATTTTCTTATTTGGTTTAAAGGATAAAAAAATACACGTTGTTTAGTACAATATTAGTAATAAAAGAGTTTTAATAAACACTTACCCAAGTTTTCTTCAAATTTATATAAAATCCTGCATTAAAATTATATAAATTACTTATGAAGATCATAAAAAACTAAAGAACACATTTACAAAGTTACTACAATGATTAAATTGGTAAAAAGTGTCGAAAACCCGTGTAACAACAGAGGACACGTCTTATACTTACTAAAATCAAATGCTGTTTAAACTGCAAAAAATTGTTTGTCCACCGTCGACCAATAGAAAAGCGGATTAAACCGGTTCTCGTGATTTCTGGAAAGGATACATATGCACGTGTATTATTTAATTTATTCATACAAACAAAAAGGTTTATTATGTTTCACATAATTATTGTCTGTTAAAAGTAAAAATAATGATTTTTGGTAAAGAATAAATATTATTTAAATATTAAATATTAGTTTAGTTGTAGAATTTAGTAAATTGTATACCCAAAATTTGAAATAAAAATTAAAACAACAATATTAATTCCTAACTAGTTTTAAGAAATTTTTTAAAATTAAATTACTTTTATAGATTAATTAAGACAATATTATTATTTTGTTTGGACAATTCATTAGAATTTAGAATAGTTAAAATACATTGCCATTTAATTTCATAAACATAGGTAATATTTTTAAAAAATATAAATTTAACATTAATATGTATTAATTTACTGAATTTAAAGAAATTAATTAAAGTAAATTTTCCTATATATAATATATAAATATGCATTGTATTATTCAAAATGAATAATATAAATTCGTATTGATTTTAATTATTTTATTTAACAAAATTATTAAAGTTACTTGTACATTTAATGTTCAAATTTGTTAGTAGGAATGAAAAAGGTTTATTTTTAACTTATGACGCATTCGCCAAAATTATAACCATGAAGTAACCAATTTAAGCTTTTAATATCTTTAATCGAATTTGTTATATAATATTTATAACATTACAGTAATCCATGAATTAAACAACCATTGTTATATTTTGTTGTATTTATATTATTATTTTTATTTTTAATAATTCAAAACTTAATTAAAACATATATTGTCAAATAATATATTATTATTAAAAATAAAATTATTACAAAGAATTAATTGATAATTTTAAATAATGATTATTAAATATCATAAATTACCTAAATACTTAAATATAAGATAATTCTAAAATATTAATTGTCTGTGAAACCGTATTGAAATATTTCTTAAACAGCAAAAATCGCAAATTTTCCCCTTCTCCTCTCTAAAACCGCGATTCCAAGAATAACAATTGAATGCGGCGGTCACACAAAAATGCACAGCTTACTCGATGGGCACAGTACACCACCACTTCTTTTATCCTTCTCTAACTCTCATGATTATATATTTCTTTCCCTCTCTCTCTTGCAGGGACAAAGGCAAATTTGAATTTTGAGGAAGGAACAACATTAATTTAAAATTTTAATAATGAATTATTATAATTTTTTATACATTAATTATCCACCACTATTTATATTTTATTTCAATTTCTAAGTTTTAGTTTAATAAAGGTAATGTTGTGTTTGCGGTTGATAAGTATGAACCTATGCAGAACGTACGTCGCTATCTGCCCGCTTTACTTCTAATTTGCGGGCGGTGTTGCCAATTTGTGTTATAAGTCGTATTTGGAGAAATTATAATTTATTTTTATTTGACATTATATCATGCCTTTGTTGTGGCAAATAATACGAAAGAAATGAAACGAAACAATAAATACGGAATTAAAGTTTATTGTAAGAGAGGATATTGTTGTCTAATGCACTTAAGTATGGCATTGAAATGGTCCCCGTTATATATATGAGAGAAATAAATCTTCTGTAGTTCCAAATTGGTGACGAAGTTTCCTTTTGCATCGCATCCACATGTTCTCAACATTTTGAGTATGAACCATATTATTTTCAAGATGAACGAAATTTTGCTGGTGGATATTTTCAAAAAAAAAAAAAAGAAATGGAAACCTAATGTAACCTAACCTGACCTATTTTTTTCAGAAAGTTCATCAAAAATAGAATATAAAAAAATTGTCAATAATGTAATTTGTCAATTTTTGTTGAATTTTTGAAAACTTTGTAATTTTTATTAAATTTAATATTGACAATTTTTTTTGATGAACTTTCTGAAAAAAATATAGGTCAGGTTAGGTTATATTAGGTTTTTATTTATTTTTTTTTTATATATTCTATTTTTGTTGAACTTATTGAGAAAAATAGGCACATAATATAAAAAAAAATTGTTCATAAAAATTTCAATGAAAAATCTCATTAGTCAATATTTTTCAACTTAAAATTGAAATTTCTATAAGAAAATCTTAATTTTTTACTTGTTGAAAACATACTCTTCGGCGCGAGTACAATATTTTGAAAAAAATAATAGGAAGAATGTCTTTCTTTCTATTTTTTTCAGCCGAAATTAGGAGCTGCGAGTCTAAACAATTAACAAAAGTTTTATATGAAACATAAATGTAAAGCTAAACATTACATATAATCTCCAATTTGAATGAAAAGTATACTAACCTAAATAACAAAATACCTAAATAATTAAATACTTATATTTATTGTATTATTATTTATATACCCAAATAATTAAATATACGTAGTATATAGTATAGTATTTAATTATTTAGGTATTATTAAAAAATGCTGTGATTAAAGAAAAACTAGTTAGTTAGGAATTTTATATAAAATTTGGTACTTCATTTGAGACTCCAATTACCTCAAAAAATAACTTGTTTAAAATTTAAGAACGAAATAACAATGCTGAAAATAAACAAATAATAATAAGTACATTTTAAAAGAATAGACATATGAAAATACCATTAACAAATAAAACTATGTAAAAATACAAATACACAAAACGAGGCACAAGACACAAAAGCGCAAAGACTAATAAGAAAATAATGAAATGAAATGTTAATGGCAACACAGCGTATGAAGCTCACGCCGGTTGTCGGTGACGTACGTTGGGGATATACCCATACTTATCAACCGCAAACACAACATTACCTTAATAAAATATTTAATAATATGAAATTTAGAATTAAATAAATTAAATATGTAAACAAACAAATCATTTAAGAAATTTAAATATAATGGTAATGTTGTGTTTGCGGTTGATAAGTATGAACCTATGCAGAACGTACGTCGCTATCTGCCCGCTTTACTTCTAATTTGCGGGCGGTGTTGCCAATTTGTGTTATAAGTCGTATTTGGAGAAATTATAATTTATTTTTATTTGACATTATATCATGCCTTTGTTGTGGCAAATAATACGAAAGAAATGAAACGAAACAATAAATACGGAATTAAAATTTATTGTAAGAGAGGATATTGTTGTCTAATGCACTTAAGTATGGCATTGAAATGGTCCCCGTTTCGGAATTTATTTCTCCAAATAAATTCATGCATATATGAGAGAAATAAATCTTCTGTAGTTCCAAATTGGTGACGAAGTTTCCTTTTGCATCGCATCCACATGTTCTCAACATTTTGAGTGTGAACCATATTATTTTCAAGATGAACGAAATTTTGCTGGTGGATATTTTCAAAAAAAAAAAAGAAATGGAAACCTAATGTAACCTAACCTGACCTATTTTTTTCAGAAAGTTCATCAAAAATAGAATATAAAAAAATTGTCAATAATGTAATTTGTCAATTTTTGTTGAATTTTTAAAAATTTTGTAATTTTTATTAAATTTAATATTGACAATTTTTTTTGATGAACTTTCTGAAAAAAATATAGGTCAGGTTAGGTTATATTAGGTTTTTATTTATTTTTTTTTTTTTTTTTTTTGAATATATTCTATTTTTGTTGAACTTATTGAGAAAAATAAGCACATAATATAAAAAAAAATTGTTCAATATTTTTCAACTTAAAATTGAATTTTCTATAAGAAAATCTTAATTTTTTACTTGTTGAAAACATACTCTTCGGCGCGAGTACAATATTTTGAAAAAAATAATAGGAAGAATGTCTTTCTTTCTATTTTTGTCAGCCGAAATTAGGAGCTGCGAGTCTAAACAATTAACAAAAGTTTTATATGAAACATAAATGTAAAGCTAAACATTACATATAATCTCCAATTTGAAATAAAAGTATACTAACCTAAATAATTAAATATACGATAAGTATTTAATTATTTAGGTATTATTAAAAAATGCTGTGATTAAAGAAAAACTAGTTAGGAATTTTATATAAAATTTGGTACTTCATTTGAGACTCCAATTACCTCAAAAAATAACTTGTTTAAAATTTAAGAACGAAATAACAATGCTGAAAATAAACAAATAATAATAAGTACATTTTAATAGAATAGACATATGAAAATACCATTAACAAATAAAACTATGTAAAAATACAAATACACAAAACGAGGCACAAGACACAAAAGCGCAAAGACTAATAAGAAAATAATGAAATGAAATGTGAATGGCAACACAGCGTATGAAGCTCACGTCGGTTGTCGGTGACGTACGTTGGGGATATACCCATACTTATCAACCGCAAACATAACATTACCAATATAATAATTTCAAAGCTTATAATTAAATAGACATATTATTATTTTTGTCTTTTTCCACAAATAATACACAAATATGAATTAGAACATGCAATTCTATTTATTATATTATATTTAGTTATACCTAGATAGTTATTAGTTAAAAGGATTAAAAAATAAACGTTGGCAATATCACTTACTTAAATTGTCTTTAAATTTGTATAACATTCTACCTTAAAATCACACAAATCACTTTCGAGAAATATTAAAAACCAAAGGACGCGTTCACAAAGTTACTACAAAGATAAAATAAGTATAAATTGTCGAAAAACCGTATAACAGCAGAAAACACGTCTTATACTTACTAAAACCAAATACCGTTTAAACTGCAAAAAATTGTTTGTCCACCGTCGACCAATAGAAATGCAGATTAAACCGGTACTCGTGATTTCTACAAAGGATACATATGCACGTGTGTGTGCTATTTAATTTATTCATACAAAAAAAGGCTTTTTTTGTCTGTTGAATGTTAAAATAATAATTTTTAGTAAAGAGAAAATTTCATTTGACCAACAACAAATATTAAATATTAGTTTTAAAATAAACATTAATAATATTAATGTATACATTCCTAACTAGTTTAAATAATTTATAAAATTAAGATAATTTGTATAAACAAGAATTTTGATGAAAAATTGGTGAATTGATTAAAATATTGAAAATTATAATAAAACATTAATAAAGTTTAATAAATTAATATATAGACAACTTGTAAATTTAATGTTCAGATTTGTTAGTACGTATGAAAAAAGCTTATAATTAAAATATGGCGCTTTCGCCAAAATTATAACCATCAAGAAGTAATAAATTTATGCTTTTAATATCTTTTTTTTTTATATAATATTTACAACAATACAGTAACCTATAAATTAAAGAAATCCATTGTTATATTTTGTTGCGTTTATACTATTATTATTTTTAATTTTAATAATTTAAAATTGTTAATTAAAAACATATGTTTTTAAATTATATTTTATTATTAAAGATAAAATTATATGATTATTAAATATCATTACCTAAATACTTAAATGTAAGATTATTCTAAAATCAAAAAAGGTAAAGTTGCAGAATCGGTCACTCTAAGGAATATTTGTAGCGCATGCGTCAACTGGATTTGAAATCGTCTGTTTCGGAGATTTTAGACAGCATAGTTGACAGATTTCATTTTTAACGAAATATGTAGAGAAATGATTTTTAGAAAAATATATATGTAATTTATTATGTTTTTCATGTATGACTTATATTATTTATGTGGTTGAATTCGAAAAGATATAAAATTCAAATCACTTTATTAATTAGTATATTCATTTTTTATTTACTCTATATTGTTTTGGTAGTTTAACTATCTAATTAAAAGTTCTTTATTAAATAATTAGGTAAATTTACAACATTAATATAAAATTAACAAAAAAGATATATTTATATATTTTATAATAAAAAACAAAATCAATTAAAACAAAAAAATCTATTCCACTGGATATACTCCCTAATACAATTTAAAATGCTCATAAACATATTATGATTTTTAAATTTATTTCTCCATATGAATTCGTGAAGGTACGATGGAAACAGATCTTCCGAGGAACAGTCATGGTCTATGTAACTCGAAAAAAAATTGTTCAATGCAAATATAGTATAAATTGATTAATAAATTGGAATAAATTAAAAAATAATAAAAATTAAAAACATTTTTAATTAAATACAATACAATTATCTATATAATAAAATATATTAATTAATTAACGACCCGTATCAATAAATTAAGATTGTACAAAAAAAATAATAAATGCAGCACACAAATAATCTATAAAGTAAGATAACTTAAAATATGACTGCTAACAAATTAAAAATAATCTTACTAAAGGAATAAAAGTAAAATATTTTAAAAATGAGAAAGATCTATAAAGTAAAATATATTAAATGAGCATACAAATAAATTAAGAAGGTAATTAGCAGAAGAATAGGAATAATATATTGTTTTTAAAAACGCCATGAGAATATAATCTGTAAAGTATAATATTTTAATAATGAGCAATAATCATCAAATTAGAAGAAATAATATACTTACCAAAAAAATAAAAAGTATAATAATACATAAAAAATGATTCGAATATTTTGACCTTTGCAAACCGACAACACTGCACTTCAAAATGTTCAAGAAGCGCGAAATCAGCGCCTCACGACGCATGCGCTAGATAATGTTCCTTAGAGTGACCGATTCTGCAACTTTACCTCAAAAAATATTATTTGTCAGTGAAACCGTATTGAAATATTTCGTAAACAGCAAAAATCGCAAATTTTCCCCTTCTCCTCTCTAAAACCGCGATTCCAAGAATAACAATTGAATGCGGCGGTCACACAAAAATGCACAGCTTACTCGATGAACACAGTACACCACTTCTTCTTTTATCCTTCTCTAACTCTCATGACTATATATTTCTTTCCCTCTCACTCTTGCACGAACAAAGGCGAATATGAATTTTGAGTCGAAAAAAAAAAAAAATAGCATTAATTTAAAATTTTAATAATGAATTATTAATTTAAAAATCGAATTTGAAGTTTTTATACATTGATTATCCACCGCTATTTATATTTTATTTCAATTTCTAAATTTTAGTTTAATAAAATATTTAATAATATGAAATTAAATAAATTAAATATGTAAACAAACAAATCATTTAAGAAATTTAAATATAATAATTGCAAAGTTTATAATTAATTAGACATATTACCTTAAAATCACACAAATCACTTCCGAGAAACATTAAGAACCAAAGGACACATTTACAAAGTTACCATAATGACAAAATTAGTGAAAATTGTCGAAAACACGTCTAACAAATGCCGTTTAAACTGCAAAAAATTATTTGTCCACCGTCGACCAATAGAAATGCGGATTAAACTGGTTCTCGTGATTCCTAGAAAGAAAGGATACATGCACGTGTGTTACTTAATTTATTCATACAAACAAAATGGTTTACATACAATTTTTGTCTGTTAAAAGTTAAAATAATGATTTTTGGTAAAGAATAAGTTTTATTTAAATATTAAATATTAGTTTAGTTGTAGAATTTAAAAAATTGTATATCCATGAATTGAAATAAAAATTAAAACAACAATATTAATGTTTACATTCCTAACTAGTTTAAGAAATTTTTGAAATTAAATAATTTTTATAAACAAGAACTTTGATGAAAAATTGGTGAATTGATTAAAATATTGAAAGTTATAATAAAATGTTAATAAGGTTTAATGAATTAATAAAGACAATATTATTTTGTTTGGACAATTCATTAAAATTTAGAATAGTTAAAACACATTGTTATTTAATTTCATAAACGTACGTAATATTTTTAAAAAAATTACGAAGTTAACATTAATATGTATAAATTTATTGTGACAGACCATTTTACATATATATATTATGTATGAAAAAAGTCTATAATTAACATATTGCGCATTCGCCAAAATTATAACAACACAGTAACCTATGAATTAAACAAATCCATTATTATATTTTGTTGCATTTATACTATTATTATTTTTAATTTTAATAATTTAAAACTATTAATTAAAAACATATATTATCAAATTATATTTTATTATTAAAAATAAAATTATAACAAAGAATTAATTGATAATTTTAAATAATGTGATAGCTTAATATCTTTACTTAAACACTTAAATATAAGATAAATATAAAAACAAAAAATATTAAATTGTCAGTGAAACCGTATTGAAAAATTTTGTAAACAGCAAAAATCGCAAATTTTCCCCTTCTCCTTTCTAAAACCGCGATTCTAAGAATATCAATTGAATGAAGTCGGCCACACAAAAATGCACAGCTTACTCGGATGGGTCCAGTACACCACCTCTTCTTTTATCCTTCTCTAACTCTCACGATTAATATATTTCTTTCCCTCTCACTCTTGCACGAACAAAAGGGAATTTGAATTTTGAATCGGAACAGTATTAATTTAAAAATCGATATTTTATTTCAATTTCTATATTTTAGACAGTTAAATAAAATATTTAATAATGTAAAATTTACAATTAAATATGTAAACAAATAAATCATTTAAGAAATTTAAATATAATAATTGTAAGTTTATAATTAATTAGTCATTATTTTGGAGCCTATAATTTTAAACTTAAATTATATAAATTCTAATTATTTTTAAATATTAATTTTAATTTTTTTATTTAAATTCTAATTTTTAAACATTTAATAAATTAACAAAAAGAATATTGTGTTTGAACATTCATTTAAAGTTTTATATAGTTACAATATATTAACATTTAATTTCACACATTATTTTTAAGAAAAATCTATTTTTGTATCATATTTTTACCATTACAATAATTTAAGAATTGGTCAAAACCATTGTTGTATTTAGTCGTATTTATATTGTTATATTTTCTCAATTTTAATAAATTAAAACTTATATATTTTAATATTTTACTTTATTATTAAAAATAAAATTTGCACAAAAGAATAATTGATAATTTCAAATAATCTGATTATTAAATATCGTAAATTATTTAAATATTTGAATGTAACATAATTATAAAAATAAATAATATTAATTGTCAATGTAGACGCATTGAAATATTTCGTAAACAGCAAAAATCGGAAATTTCCCCTTCTCCTCTCTAAAACCGCGATTCCAGGAATAACAAACGAATGCGGAGGCCACACAAAAATGCACAGCCTACTCGATAGGCCCAGTACACCACCTCTTCTATTATCCTTCTCTAACTTCCATGATTATATATTTCCTTCCGTCCCACTCTTGCATGAATTTGAATTTTGAGTTGAAAGGAACAGCATTAATTTAATATTTTGTTTAAATAATTTATTAATAATTTAAAAATTTATATTTTATTTCAATTCCTAAATTTCAAATAAAACATTTAATAATTTAAAATTTACAATTAAATAAATTAAACATGTAAACAAAATTAATTTATAATTAATTAGTCATTATTTTGAAGTCTATAATATAAATTTAAATATTGATAATAATGAATAATATTAATTGTCAGTGCAAATTTTATTGAAATATTTCGTAAACAGCAAAAATCGGAAATTTCCCCTTCTTCTTGCTAAAACCGCGATTCCAAGAATAACAATTGAATGCAGATTGCCACACAAAATGGCGCAGCTCACTTGACAAGCACAATAAGCCATCTCAATTTTTATTTTATTCATTAGTTATAATCAGATAATCAGTGTTAACGAGGTAAGAATTGTTTAGTATATTATTATAATAATAAAATCGGTGTGTTTCGAAATAAAATTAATTCCTTAATTAACCTAAATTCGAATCTCAATAAAACTTACCTGAATATTCTTTAAATTTTCATCAAATCAGGGGTTAAAATCACACAAATCACTGAATAGTAAACATAGAACACCACAGGAGATATTTATAAAATTATAACTATAATAAAATTAATGAAAATTATCAAAAAACTGGGTAAAACAGGATGATAGGTCTTACTCTTATAAAAATCAAAAATCGTCTAAGCTGTAAAAAATTGTTTGTTCGTCGTACACCAACAGAAGGGCGGAGCAAAGCGGTGCCAATTCCTGGAAACGATACATGCACGTGTGCAATTTAATATATTTGTAAAAATAAGGAGATTGGTTGTGTTGACAATTTTTGTGTGTTAAAATTTAAGACACGGATTTTTGGTAAGAAATAAGATTGATTTGAACAATACGAATGTTTGAATGAAAAATTTTTCACATTTGTTAATACATATGAAAGTTTTATAATTACGAAGCATTTACCAAAAATGAGAAGAATGAAGAGGTAATAAATTTAAGCATTTAATTTATTTAATCTGTTCTTTTTCTAACATAATATTTTTGACATCAATATAATCTAAGAATTCAATAAAACCAATGTTATATTTTGTTGAATTTGTGTAATTAATATTTTCACTTTTAATAATCTTAATTTTGACAATGCATAAGTTTGATTTAAGTATTTAAATGAAAATTTTAATTTTTCCATTTATTGAAAATATTGAAAATTATGACAATATTATTATATTTGTTATATAGTTTATAATAATCTTATTAATAAATATAACAAATTATTTAAGTATTTGAGTATAAGATAATTTTAAAAACAAATAATATTAACTGTCAGTGAAACCGTATTGAAATATTTCGTAAACAGTAAAAATCTCATTTTTGCCCCTTCTCCTCACCAAAACCGCGATTCCAAGAATAACAAAAATGCACAGCTTACTTGATGGGCACAGTACACCACCTCTTCTCTTATCCCTCTCTAACTTCCATGATTATATATTTCCTTCCCTCTCACTCTTGCACGAACAAAGGCGAATTTGAATTTTGAGTCAAAAGAAACAGCATTAATTTAATATTTGGTTTAAATAATTTATTATTAATTTAAAAATTTATATTTTATTTCAATTTCTAAATTTCAGACAGTTAAATAAAACATTTAATAATATAAAATTTACAATTAAATAAATTAAACATGTAAACAAAATTAATTTATAATTAATTAGTCGTTATTTTGAAGTCTACAATTTAAATTTAAATATTGATAATAATGAATAATATTAAATGTCAGTTCAAATTTTATTAAAATGTTTCGTAAACAGCAAAAAACGGAAATTTCCCCTTCTCCTCTCTAAAACCGCGATTCCGAGAATAACAATTGAATGCAAACCGCCACACAAAATGGCGCAGCTCACTTGTCGAGCACAATACGCCATCTCAAATTTTATTTTATTCATTAGTTATTATCAGATAATCAGTGTTAACGTGGTAAGAATTGTTTGTTAATAAAATCGGTGTGTCTCGAAAGAAAATTAATTCCTAAATTAACCTAAATTCGAGTATAAATAAAACTCACCTGAAGTTTCTTTAAATTTCTATGAAATCCGGCGTTAAAATCACACAAATCGCACAATAGTAAACATACAGGACACTACAGGACACATTTATAAAGTTACCACAATAATAAAATTAGCGAAAATTGTCGAAAAATCGGGTAAAATCAGTACAATCAGAGGACAGGTCTTATTCTTATCAAAGTCAAAAATCGTCTAAACTGTAAAAAATTGTTTGTTCATCTTCCACCAACAGAAGGGCGGAGCAAAGCGGTGCCGATTCCTGGAAACGATACATGCACGTGTGCAATTTAATATATTTGTAAAAATAAGGAGGTTTGTTGTGTTGACAATTTTTGCGTGTTAAAATTTAAGACACGGATTTTTGGTAAGAAATAAGATTGATTTGAACAATATGAATGTTTGAATGAAAAATTTTTCACATTTGTTAATATATATGAAAGTTTTATAATTACGAAGCATTTACCAAAAATGAGAAGAATGAAGAGGTAATAAATTAAAGCATTTAATTTGTTTAATCTGTTCTTTTTCTAACATAATATTTTTGACATCAATATAATCTAAGAATTCAATAAAATCAATGTTATATTTTGTTGAATTTGTGTAATTAATATTTTCACTTTTAATAATCTTAATTTTGACAATGCATAAGTTTGATTTAAGTATTTAAATGAAAATTTTAATTTTTCCATTTATTGAAAATATTGAACATTATGATATTATTATTATATTTGTTATATAACTTATAATAATCTGATTAATAAATATAGCAAATTATTTAAGTATTTGAATATAAGATAATTTTAAAAACAAATAATATTATCTGTCAGTGAAACCGTATTGAAGTATTTCGTAAACAGCAAAAATCTCATTTTTATCCCTTCTCCTCACCAAAACCGCAATTTCAAGAATAACAAAAATGCACAGCTTACTTGATGGGCACAGTACACCACCTCTTCTTTTATCCCTCTCTAACTTCCATGATTATATATTTCCTTCCCTCTCACTCTTGCACGAACAAAGGCGAATTTGAATTTTGAGTCAAAAGAAACAGCATTAATTTAATATTTTGTTTAAATAATTTATTATTAATTTAAAAATTTATATTTTATTTCAATTTCTAAATTTCAGACAGTTAAATAAAACATTTAATAATATAAAATTTACAATTAAATAAATTAAACATGTAAACAAAATTAATTTATAATTAATTAGTCATTATTTTGAAGTCTATAATTTAAATTTAAATATTGATAATAATGAATAATATTAATTGTCAGTGCAAATTTTATTGAAATATTTCGTAAACAGCAAAAATCAAAAATTTCCCCTTCTCCTTGCTAAAACCGCGATTCTTAGAATAACAATCGAATGCAGACCGCCACACAAAATGGCGCAGCTCACTTGACAAGCACAGTACGCCATCTCAATTTTCATTTTATTTAGTAGTTATAATCAGATAATCGATGTCAGCGAGGTAAGAATTGTTTAGTATTTTATTTGTAAAATAGGTGTGTCTCGAAATAAAATTAATTCCTAAATTAACCTAAATTAGGGACTCAATAAAACTCACCTGAATTTTCCTTAAATTCCAATCATATTATGGGTTAGAATCACACAAATCTCTCAATAGTAAACATACAGGACACATTTATAAAGTTATCACAATAATAAAATTAGTGAAAATTTTCAAAAAATCGAGTAAAACCAGTAAAATCAGAGGACAGGTCTTATTCTTATTAAAGTCAAAAATCGTCTAAGCTGTAAAAAATTGTTTGTTCGTCGTCCACCAACAAAAGGGCGGAGCAAAGCGGTGCCGATTCCTGGAAACGATACATGCACGTGTGCAATTTAATATATTTGTAAAAATAAGGATGTTTGTTGTGTTGACAATTTTTGTGTGTTAAAATTTAAAACACGGATTTTTGGTAAGAAATAAGATTGATTTGAACAATACGAATGTTTGAATGAAAAATTTTTCACATTTGTTAATATATATGAAAGTTTTATAATTACGAAGCATTTACCAAAAATGAGAAGAATGAAGAGGTAATAAATTTAAGCATTTAATTTGTTTAATCTGTTCTTTTTCTAACATAATATTTTTGACATCAATATAATCTAAGAATTCAATAAAACCAATGTTATATTTTGTTGAATTTGTGTAATTAATATTTTCACTTTTACTCATCTTAATTTTGACAATGCATAAGTTTGATTTAAGTATTTAAATGAAAATTTTAATTTTTCCATTTATTGAAAATATTGAAAATTATGATATTATTATTATATTTGTTATATAACTTATAATAATCTGATTAATAAATATAGCAAATTATTTAAGTATTTGAATATAAGATAATTTTAAAAACAAATAATATTATCTGTCAGTGAAACCGTATTGAAGTATTTCGTAAACAGCAAAAATCTCATTTTTATCCCTTCTCCTCACCAAAACCGCAATTTCAAGAATAACAAAAATGCACAGCTTACTTGATGGGCACAGTACACCACCTCTTCTCTTATCCCTCTCTAACTTCCATGATTATATATTTCCTTCCCTCTCACTCTTGCACGAACAAAGGCGAATTTGAATTTTGAGTAGAAAGAAACAGCATTAATTTAATATTTTGTTTAAATAATTTATTATTAATTTAAAAATTTATATTTTATTTCAATTTCTAAATTTTAGACCGTTAAATAAAACATTTAATAATATAAAATTTACAATTAAATAAATTAAACATGTAAACAAAATTAATTTATAATTAATTAGTCGTTATTTTGAAGTCTACAATTTAAATTTAAATATTGATAATAATGAATAATATTAAATGTCAGTTCAAAATTTATTAAAATGTTTCGTAAACAGAAAAAAACGGAAATTTCCCCTTCTCCTCTCTAAAACCGCGATTCCGAGAATAACAATTGAATGCAAACCGCCACACAAAATGGCGCAGCTCACTTGTCGAGCACAATACGCCATCTCAAATTTTATTTTATTCATTAGTTATTATCAGATAATCAGTGTTAACGAGGTAAGAATAGTTTATAATAAAATCGGTGTGTCTCAATATAAAACTAATTCATAAATTAACCCAAATTCGAGTATAAATAAAACTCACCTGAATTTTCTTTAATTTTCCATGAAATCCGGCGTTAAAATCACACAAATCACACAATAGTAAACATACAGGACACTACAGGACACATTTATAAAGTTACCACAATAATAAAATTAGCGAAAATTGTCGAAAAATCGGGTAAAATCAGTAAAATCAGAGGACAGGTCTTATTCTTATTAAAGTCAAAAATCGTCTAAGCTGTAAAAAATTGTTTGTTCGTCGACCACCAACAAAAGGGCGGAGCAAAGCGGTGCCGATTCCTGGAAACGATACATGCACGTGTGCAATTTAATATATTTGTAAAAATAAGGAGGTTTGTTGTGTTGACAATTTTTGTGTGTTAAAATTTAAGACACGGATTTTTGGTAAGAAATAAGATTGATTTGAACAATATGAATGTTTGAATGAAAAATTTTTCACATTTGTTAATATATATGAAAGTTTTATAATTACGAAGCAGTTACCAAAAATGAGAAGAATGAAGAGGTAATAAATTTAAGCATTTAATTTGTTTAATCTGTTCTTTTTCTAACATAATACTTTTGACATCAATATAATCTAAGAATTCAATAAAACCAATGTTATATTTTGTTGAATTTGTGTAATTAATATTTTCACTTTTAATAATCTTAATTTTGACAATGCATAAGTTTGATTTAAGTATTTAAATGAAAATTTTAATTTTTTCATTTATTGAAAATATTGAAAATTATGATATTATTATTATATTTGTTATATAACTTATAATAATCTGATTAATAAATATAGCAAATTATTTAAGTATTTGAGTATAAGATAATTTTAAAAACAAATAATATTAACTGTCAGTGAAACCGTATTGAAATATTTCGTAAACAGCAAAAATCTCATTTTTACCCCTTCTCCTCACCAAAACCGCAATTTCAAGAATAACAAAAATGCACAGCTTACTTGATGGGCACAGTACACCACCTCTTCTCTTATCCCTCTCTAACTTCCATGATTATATATTTCCTTCCCTCTCACTCTTGCACGAACAAAGGCGAATTTGAATTTTGAGTAGAAAGAAACAGCATTAATTTAATATTTTGTTTAAATAATTTATTATTAATTTAAAAATTTATATTTTATTTCAATTTCTAAATTTTAGACCGTTAAATAAAACATTTAATAATATAAAATTTACAATTAAATAAATTAAACATGTAAACAAAATTAATTTATAATTAATTAGTCGTTATTTTGAAGTCTACAATTTAAATTTAAATATTGATAATAATGAATAATATTAAATGTCAGTTCAAATTTTATCAAAATGTTTCGTAAACAGCAAAAAACGGAAATTTCCCCTTCTCCTCTCTAAAACCGCGATTCCGAGAATAACAATTGAATGCAGACCGCCATACAAAATGGCGCAGCTCACTTGTCGAGCACAATACGCCATCTCAAATTTTATTTTATTCATTAGTTATTATCAGATAATCAGTGTTAACGAGGTAAGAATTGTTTGTTAATAAAATCGGTGTGTCTCGAAATAAAATTAATTCCTAAATTAACCTAAATTCGAGTATAAATAAAACTCACCTGAAGTTTCTTTAAATTTCTATGAAATCCGGCGTTAAAATCACACAAATCACACAATAGTAAACATACAGGACACTACAGGACACATTTATAAAGTTACCACAATAATAAAATTAGCGAAAATTGTCGAAAAATCGGGTAAAATCAGTAAAATCAGAGGACAAGGTCTTATTCTTATTAAAGTCAAAAATCGTCTAAGCTGTAAAAAATTGTTTGTTCATCTTCCACCAACAGAAGGGCGGAGCAAAGCGGTGCCGATTCCTGGAAACGATACATGCACGTGTGCAATTTAATATATTTGTAAAAATAAGGAGGTTTGTTGTGTTGACAATTTTTGTGTGTTAAAATTTAAGACACGGATTTTTGGTAAGAAATAAGATTGATTTGAACAATATGAATGTTTGAATGAAAAATTTTTCACATTTGTTAATATATATGAAAGTTTTATAATTACGAAGCAGTTACCAAAAATGAGAAGAATGAAGAGGTAATAAATTTAAGCATTTAATTTGTTTAATCTGTTCTTTTTCTAACATAATACTTTTGACATCAATATAATCTAAGAATTCAATAAAACCAATGTTATATTTTGTTGAATTTGTGTAATTAATATTTTCACTTTTAATAATCTTAATTTTGACAATGCATAAGTTTGATTTAAGTATTTAAATGAAAATTTTAATTTTTTCATTTATTGAAAATATTGAAAATTATGATATTATTATTATATTTGTTATATAACTTATAATAATCTGATTAATAAATATAGCAAACTATTTAAGTATTTGAGTATAAGATAATTTTAAAAACAAATAATATTAACTGTCAGTGAAACCGTATTGAAATATTTCGTAAACAGCAAAAATCTCATTTTTACCCCTTCTCCTCACCAAAACCGCAATTTCAAGAATAACAAAAATGCACAGCTTACTTGATGGGCACAGTACACCACCTCTTCTTTTATCCCTATCTAACTTCCATGATTATATATTTCTTTCCCTCTCACTCTTGCACGAACAAAGGCGAATTTGAATTTTGAGTCGAAAGAAACAGCATTAATTTATTAATTTAAAAATTTATATTTTATTTCAATTTCTAAATTTCAGACAGTTAAATAAAACATTTAATAATATAAAATTTACAATTAAATAAATTAAACATGTAAACAAAATTAATTTATAATTAATTAGTCATTATTTTGAAGTCTATAATTTAAATTTAAATATTGATAATAATGAATAATATTAATTGTCAGTGCAAATTTTATTGAAATATTTCGTAAACAGCAAAAATCAAAAATTTCCCCTTCTCCTTGCTAAAACCGCGATTCTTAGAATAACAATTGAATGCAGATCGCCACACAAAATGGCGCAGCTCACTTGACAAGCACAGTACGCCATCTCAATTTTCATTTTATTTAGTAGTTATAATCAGATAATCGATGTCAGCGAGGTAAGAATTGTTTAGTATATTATTTGTAAAATAGGTGTGTCTCGAAATAAAATTAATTCCTAAATTAACCTAAATTAGGGACTCAATAAAACTCACCTGAATTTTCCTTAAATTCCAATCATATTATGGGTTAGAATCACACAAATCTCTCAATAGTAAACATACAGGACACATTTATAAAGTTATCACAATAATAAAATTAGTGAAAATTTTCAAAAAACCGAGTAAAACCAGTAAAATCAGAGGACAGGTCTTATTCTTATTAAAGTCAAAAATCGTCTAAGCTGTAAAAAATTGTTTGTTCGTCATACATAATTAAATAATAAAAGTAATACAATTAAATTATTGACTATTTTAAATAAACTGATTAATAAATATTGTAAACTATTTAAATACTTAAACACAATACGATTTTAAAAACGAATGACATTAATGGTCAGTACAAATCTTATTGAAATATTTCGAGAACATCAAAAATTTCATTTTTACCCCTTCTCCTCACTAAAGTCGCGATTTCAAGAATAACAATTAAATGCAGACTGTCACGTAAAATTGCACAGCTTACTTGATGTTCACAATATGCCACTTATTCTTTTATCCTTCTCTAACTCTCATGATTATATATTTCTTTCTCTCTCACTCTTGCACGAACGATTAAATAATTTATAATTATTTAATTATGATTTTTTCATTAACAATAAGAATATTATGGATTCGGATATGCAATATTTTATTTATGTTATTGTAGTTAATTATACTTACTTACTTTGATTAACACGTTGTTTAGTACAATATTAGTAATAACATAAAAGAGTTTCAATTTTCTTCAAATTTTCATAAAATTCTGCATTAAAATCACACAAATCACTTATGAGAAAAATAAAAAACCAAAGGACACATTTACAAAGTTACCGTAATGATAAAATTAGTGAAAATTGTCAAAAAACCGTGTTATATTATTCTTAATAAATTCAAATGCCGTTTAAACATCAAAAAATATTTTAATATTAATATTAAGAGGTGCCGCATCGTAAATTTTAATTTCCCGTTTAAATAACACGGGAACGGTGTTCTCTTGGATTTTGAAATTTTTTAACTCTCGTTAGAGATAATATTTCAAAAAGATTTTTATAGAAAAAATGTCTCTTACAGCTTTTTAATATATTAATTTTTTCAAAAGTTATTTAACATTAAAGTTGGATTGAATTAAAATTTTGTAATTTTTCTCATTTTCTGACGCAGCCATCAACTTTATGGGAAAATTATATATGACATTTTTTGTAGACATATCAATTTCCTATAATTTATCTTCAAACAAGTTTTTGATATTTTTTACAGATCATAATTTATCTGCAGAAAACTAAAAATTTTATTTTACAATACATTTATTATTATTATTATTTTTAATTTTAATAATTTAAAATTGTTAATTAAAAATATATATTGTCAAATTATATTTTATTATAAAAAATAAAATTATTATAAAGAATTAATTGATAATTTTAAATAATATGATTATTAAACATCATTACCTAAATACTTAAATATAAGGTAATTCTAAAATCAAAATATATTAATTGTCAGTGAAACCGTATTGAAATATTTCGTAAACAGCAAAAATCGCAAAGTTTCCCCTTCTCCTCTATAATATCACGATTCCAAGAATAACAATTGAATGCAGACCGCCACACAAAATTGCACACCTCTTCTTTTATCCTTCTCTAACTCTCATGATTATATATTTCTTTCTCTCTCACTCTTGCAGGAACAAATATAAAATTCGAATACAATACGCCACCTCTTCTTTTATCCTGCTTTAACTCTCATGATTATATATTTCCTTCTCTCTCACTCTTGCAGGGACAAATTTAAAATTCGAATTTTGGATTGTTCACAGTCGAAATAATTTAGAATTTGTATTTAATACTTAATTATTAAATTAAACAATTACTGGATTTTAAATTTCTATTTTATTTTATTCATTAATTATAATTAGATAATCAATGTTAACGAAGTAAGACTTGTTTAGTATATTATTAATAAAATCGGTGTCTCAAAATAAAATTAATTCTTTAATTGACTTTTTCCATTAACAATAAAAATATATGAATTGGAATATGTAATATTTTATTTATATTATTGCAGTTAGTTATACTTACTTACTTCGTTTAAAGGATTTAAAATTAGACGTACCTAAATTTTCTTCAAATTTTCATAAAATCGAATTTGAATTTTAAGTCGAATGGAACAGCATTAATTTAAAATTTTTGTTTAAATAATTTATTATTAATATAAAAATCGATTTTGTTGTTTTTATACATTAATTATGCATCACTATTTATATATTATTTCAATTTCTAAATTTTAGACAGTTAAATAAAATATTTAATAATATGAAATTTACAATTAAATAAATTAAATATGTAAACCAATAAATCACTTAAGAAATTTAAATATAATAATTTATTAGACATAATTATGAAGTCTATAATTTTAAACTTAAAACTAAAAATTTTGATCGTTTTTATATAATGTAATTTAATAAAACTTTTTATTTTTTATCTACCAAAATGTACACATCTTTTTTATGAAAATTAAAAACATTATTGAATAAGTATGTAGTTAAAAATTTTGAAAATTTCATTTATTAAACAAATTATAATATATATATATTAATAATATAAATAAATTAGTATATAATACAATTTTGTATATTTATATATTTTTATGTTTTATTTTATTTTAACCATATTAAAAAATATTTTAAAGTAGTGTACTAAAATACTAAATTATTTTTATTTACTTTTCTTCCGATAAGACCTCAAGACCGATTATGGATTTCATTAAGTCAAACCACAAACTGACAGTTGCGTCTTAACAAAACGTCGTCAATTTCCCAGGCATGTTTTCCACACATAAACCATTTGGCCGCATGAATTATGGGGCCCCCGTAAATTCACCGACTTTCATTTCAATTCTTTTTTAACCATTAAGTCGCATTCTCATACGTTTCGAGGGGCGGAAAAACGGGAGAGCGAAAAAGACATTAGTTACTTACGTAAGAGGCCGCTCCATCTTCTTTGTCCCATTTAGAGGGGAATATTAAATATTTTAAACGAGCACTGTTTTATTTATTATTATTTTTATGCCCGCTCGAAATTGTTAGCCCTGATTTATTATTACTGGGGGGCAATAAATAAATAAATGTCTAATCAAGTTGCGACTGAATTATTGGATTTAACGTGTGCATTTTTAAAACGGCCGGATTTAATTGAATTCATGCGACAATACAAATTGTATTGCGTTTTTTGAATCGGTGAGTCAATATAAAATGGATTTCATTATTGTGATTGATTCGTCAATGTTGAAATTAGACATTGGTTAAACGAAATTTCAATTTTGCCGTTGATTATAACATTTTTGTCGCGTGCATAAATTGAATAATGGGACGCATTTTTATTTTTATTTTTTTTTTTTTGTTAATTTGTCGCGGAATGAAAGAGTCTGGATCCGGATGTGCGGGCATTTTCCGCGGAATTGCTCTCGAAAAGATTCCAATTAATCGCTTTCGAGTTTATTTAAATAAATATAAAGCGGAACGTTTCGGACGAATAAATTCCCGAACACCCGCCGATTATTTAAATTTGACAGCACGACCATGCCGGATTCGAATACACAAACATGATTAAATTGAACTTACATATCAATCTTCCTGAAGGGTACGAGCATAGTTAAGTATTGACTGAATCGGAAATGTATAAAGAACAAATAAAGCTCAGTGGTCTATAAATAATTCAATGGATCTTTATGTAAATTGAAGTATCTTGTTGACCTGGCAAGCCGGATACGCATTAATTTATTGATATTCGCCAAGATTGTTCGACTTACAGTTATGACGTGATTATTTCCTGTTTAATTGGCTCTTCGCCGCAGTTACGCTTATGAACTTGAAAATGTCGATTTACAAAGTTTGTTACTTTTGTGTAAAGTATTATTTTACAGCAAGAAATTGTCCACAATATCTGAGAAAGTTTCCTCTCACTTTTTTGGAGTTTATTATTTAAAATTAATATAATAATGTCTGGATGCTTAAATTTATATGACTAACAGTGAATCAGTATTTTTAATAAACAGCTCTTGAGTTTTTATTACTTTTGTAACTAGTTTCAAAGCTTTTGTCATTTCTGTACACAGCTGAAGTGTACAATTTAAAGTTTGTTTAAAAAAAAAATAATAATATATCATTATTTAATAAATTTTAATTCGAAAGTTGTTTTATAAAAATATTTCAAATGAAATCAATTAATATATACATTTTTTAAATAAGTTTTGAAATTCAATTGAGATGTCTGTGAATGTATACACGACGATATATTATTATAAATCTGTCAGCCAATTTTTTTCTACATTATATATAAAAAAATAATAATTTAATACTGTCTAGGTGCATAAATTTATATAACTAACTGTCAATTAGTGTTTTTAATCAATAACTCTTGGGTTTTTATCATTTTTGTAGCTAGTTTCAAAGATTTTGTCTCATTTCTGTATACAGCTAAAGTACTCTATTATACAATTAAAAATTTATTTAAAAAATTAGTAATAAATATATATTTATTTATTATTTAGTAAATTTTAATTCGAAAGTTATTTCTTAAAAATTTCAAGAATGATCTTTTAATATGTAGATTTTTTAAATAAGCTTAGAAAACCAATTGAGATGTCTGCGAATATTTTCTCAACGAAATATTATAAATTTAGTAACCAATTTTTTGTCCATTATATAAAAAACAAATTAATGATGTCAGTGCTTAAATTTATATCAGTAACAATGAATCAGTATTTTTAATAAATAGCTAGTGTTTTTATTATTTTTGTAACTAGTTTCATTGCTTTCGTCATTTCTGTACATAGCTGAAGCTGATACTAAATAATAAATATATATTTATTTATTATTTAGTAAATTTTAATTCGAAAGTTATTTCATAAAAATTTCAGGAGTGATCTTTTAATATGTAGATTTTTTAAATAAGCTTAGAAAACCAATTGAGATGTCTGCGAATATTTTCTCAACGAAATATTATAAATTTAGTAACCATTTTTGTCCATTATATAAAAAACAAATTAATGATGTCAGTGCTTAAATTCATATCAGTAACAGTGAATCAGTATTTTTAATAAATAGCTAGTGTTTTTATTATTTTTGTAACTAGTTTCATTGCTTTCGTCATTTCTGTACATAGCTGAAGCTGATACTAAATAATAAATATATATTTATTTATTATTTAGTAAATTTTAATTCGAAAGTTATTTCATAAAAATTTCAGGAATGATCTTTTAATATGTAGATTTTTTAAATAAGCTTAGAAAACTAATTGAGCTGTCTGCGAATATTTTCTCAACGAAATATTATAAATTTAGTAACCAATTTTTTGTCCATTATATAAAAAACAAATTAATGATGTCTGAGTGCCTAAATTTATATCAGTAACAGTGAATCAGGATTTTTAATAAATAGCTAGTGTTTTATTATTTTTGTAACTAGTTTCAATGCTTTCGTCATTTCTGTACATAGCTGAAGCTGATACTAAATAATAAATATATATTTATTTATTATTTAGTAAATTTTAAATCAAAAGTTATTTCACAAAAATTTCAGGAATGATCTTTTAATATGTAGATTTTTTAAATAAGCTTAGAAAACCAATTGAGATGTCTGCGAATATTTTCTCAACGAAATATTATAAATTTAGTAACCAATTTTTTGTCCATTATATAAAAACAATTTAATAATGTCTGAGTGCTTAAATTTATATCAGTAACAGTGAATCAGTATTTTTAATCAATAACTAGTGTTTTTATTATTTTTGTAACTAGTTTCAATGCTTTCGTCATTTCTGTACATAGCTGAAGCTGATACTAAATAATAAATATATATTTATTTATTATTTAGTAAATTTTAAATCAAAAGTTATTTCACAAAAATTTCAGGAATGATCTTTTAATATGTAGATTTTTTAAATAAGCTTAGAAAACCAATTGAGATGTCTGCGAATATTTTCTCAACGAAATATTATAAATTTAGTAACCAATTTTTTGTCCATTATATAAAAACAATTTAATAATGTCTGAGTGCTTAAATTTATATCAGTAACAGTAAATCAGGATTTTTAATAAATAGCTAGTGTTTTATTATTTTTGTAACTAGTTTCAATGCTTTCGTCATTTCTGTACATAGCTGAAGCTGATACTAAATAATAAATATATATTTATTTATTATTTAGTAAATTTTAAATCAAAAGTTATTTCACAAAAATTTCAGGAATGATCTTTTAATATGTAGATTTTTTAAATAAGCTTAGAAAACCAATTGAGATGTCTGCGAATATTTTCTCAACGAAATATTATAAATTTAGTAACCATTTTTGTCCATTATATAAAAAACAAATTAATGATGTCAGTGCTTAAATTTATATCAGTAACAATGAATCAGTATTTTTAATAAATAGCTAGTGTTTTTATTATTTTTGTAACTAGTTTCATTGCTTTCGTCATTTCTGTACATAGCTGAAGCTGATACTAAATAATAAATATATATTTATTTATTATTTAGTAAATTTTAATTCGAAAGTTATTTCATAAAAATTTCAGGAATGATCTTTTAATATGTAGATTTTTTAAATAAGCTTAGAAAACTAATTGAGCTGTCTGCGAATATTTTCTCAACGAAATATTATAAATTTAGTAACCAATTTTTTGTCCATTATATAAAAAACAAATTAATGATGTCTGAGTGCCTAAATTTATATCAGTAACAGTGAATCAGGATTTTTAATAAATAGCTAGTGTTTTATTATTTTTGTAACTAGTTTCAATGCTTTCGTCATTTCTGTACATAGCTGAAGCTGATACTAAATAATAAATATATATTTATTTATTATTTAGTAAATTTTAAATCAAAAGTTATTTCACAAAAATTTCAGGAATGATCTTTTAATATGTAGATTTTTTAAATAAGCTTAGAAAACCAATTGAGATGTCTGCGAATATTTTCTCAACGAAATATTATAAATTTAGTAACCAATTTTTTGTCCATTATATAAAAACAATTTAATAATGTCTGAGTGCTTAAATTTATATCAGTAACAGTAAATCAGGATTTTTAATAAATAGCTAGTGTTTTATTATTTTTGTAACTAGTTTCAATGCTTTCGTCATTTCTGTACATAGCTGAAGCTGATACTAAATAATAAATATATATTTATTTATTATTTAGTAAATTTTAAATCAAAAGTTATTTCACAAAAATTTCAGGAGTGATCTTTTAATATGTAGATTTTTTAAATAAGCTTAGAAAACCAATTGAGATGTCTGCGAATATTTTCTCAACGAAATATTATAAATTTAGTAACCATTTTTGTCCATTATATAAAAAACAAATTAATGATGTCAGTGCTTAAATTTATATCAGTAACAATGAATCAGTATTTTTAATAAATAGCTAGTGTTTTTATTATTTTTGTAACTAGTTTCATTGCTTTCGTCATTTCTGTACATAGCTGAAGCTGATACTAAATAATAAATATATATTTATTTATTATTTAGTAAATTTTAATTCGAAAGTTATTTCATAAAAATTTCAGGAATGATCTTTTAATATGTAGATTTTTTAAATAAGCTTAGAAAACTAATTGAGCTGTCTGCGAATATTTTCTCAACGAAATATTATAAATTTAGTAACCAATTTTTTGTCCATTATATAAAAAACAAATTAATGATGTCTGAGTGCCTAAATTTATATCAGTAACAGTGAATCAGGATTTTTAATAAATAGCTAGTGTTTTATTATTTTTGTAACTAGTTTCAATGCTTTCGTCATTTCTGTACATAGCTGAAGCTGATACTAAATAATAAATATATATTTATTTATTATTTAGTAAATTTTAAATCAAAAGTTATTTCACAAAAATTTCAGGAATGATCTTTTAATATGTAGATTTTTTAAATAAGCTTAGAAAACCAATTGAGATGTCTGCGAATATTTTCTCAACGAAATATTATAAATTTAGTAACCAATTTTTTGTCCATTATATAAAAACAATTTAATAATGTCTGAGTGCTTAAATTTATATCAGTAACAGTGAATCAGTATTTTTAATCAATAACTAGTGTTTTTATTATTTTTGTAACTAGTTTCAATGCTTTCGTCATTTCTGTACATAGCTGAAGCTGATACTAAATAATAAATATATATTTATTTATTATTTAGTAAATTTTAAATCAAAAGTTATTTCACAAAAATTTCAGGAATGATCTTTTAATATGTAGATTTTTTAAATAAGCTTAGAAAACCAATTGAGATGTCTGCGAATATTTTCTCAACGAAATATTATAAATTTAGTAACCAATTTTTTGTCCATTATATAAAAACAATTTAATAATGTCTGAGTGCTTAAATTTATATCAGTAACAGTAAATCAGGATTTTTAATAAATAGCTAGTGTTTTATTATTTTTGTAACTAGTTTCAATGCTTTCGTCATTTCTGTACATAGCTGAAGCTGATACTAAATAATAAATATATATTTATTTATTATTTAGTAAATTTTAAATCAAAAGTTATTTCACAAAAATTTCAGGAATGATCTTTTAATATGTAGATTTTTTAAATAAGCTTAGAAAACCAATTGAGATGTCTGCGAATATTTTCTCAACGAAATATTATAAATTTAGTAACCATTTTTGTCCATTATATAAAAAACAAATTAATGATGTCAGTGCTTAAATTTATATCAGTAACAATGAATCAGTATTTTTAATAAATAGCTAGTGTTTTTATTATTTTTGTAACTAGTTTCATTGCTTTCGTCATTTCTGTACATAGCTGAAGCTGATACTAAATAATAAATATATATTTATTTATTATTTAGTAAATTTTAATTCGAAAGTTATTTCATAAAAATTTCAGGAATGATCTTTTAATATGTAGATTTTTTAAATAAGCTTAGAAAACTAATTGAGCTGTCTGCGAATATTTTCTCAACGAAATATTATAAATTTAGTAACCAATTTTTTGTCCATTATATAAAAAACAAATTAATGATGTCTGAGTGCCTAAATTTATATCAGTAACAGTGAATCAGGATTTTTAATAAATAGCTAGTGTTTTATTATTTTTGTAACTAGTTTCAATGCTTTCGTCATTTCTGTACATAGCTGAAGCTGATACTAAATAATAAATATATATTTATTTATTATTTAGTAAATTTTAAATCAAAAGTTATTTCACAAAAATTTCAGGAATGATCTTTTAATATGTAGATTTTTTAAATAAGCTTAGAAAACCAATTGAGATGTCTGCGAATATTTTCTCAACGAAATATTATAAATTTAGTAACCAATTTTTTGTCCATTATATAAAAACAATTTAATAATGTCTGAGTGCTTAAATTTATATCAGTAACAGTAAATCAGGATTTTTAATAAATAGCTAGTGTTTTATTATTTTTGTAACTAGTTTCAATGCTTTCGTCATTTCTGTACATAGCTGAAGCTGATACTAAATAATAAATATATATTTATTTATTATTTAGTAAATTTTAAATCAAAAGTTATTTCACAAAAATTTCAGGAGTGATCTTTTAATATGTAGATTTTTTAAATAAGCTTAGAAAACCAATTGAGATGTCTGCGAATATTTTCTCAACGAAATATTATAAATTTAGTAACCATTTTTGTCCATTATATAAAAAACAAATTAATGATGTCAGTGCTTAAATTTATATCAGTAACAATGAATCAGTATTTTTAATAAATAGCTAGTGTTTTTATTATTTTTGTAACTAGTTTCATTGCTTTCGTCATTTCTGTACATAGCTGAAGCTGATACTAAATAATAAATATATATTTATTTATTATTTAGTAAATTTTAATTCGAAAGTTATTTCATAAAAATTTCAGGAATGATCTTTTAATATGTAGATTTTTTAAATAAGCTTAGAAAACTAATTGAGCTGTCTGCGAATATTTTCTCAACGAAATATTATAAATTTAGTAACCAATTTTTTGTCCATTATATAAAAAACAAATTAATGATGTCTGAGTGCCTAAATTTATATCAGTAACAGTGAATCAGGATTTTTAATAAATAGCTAGTGTTTTATTATTTTTGTAACTAGTTTCAATGCTTTCGTCATTTCTGTACATAGCTGAAGCTGATACTAAATAATAAATATATATTTATTTATTATTTAGTAAATTTTAAATCAAAAGTTATTTCACAAAAATTTCAGGAATGATCTTTTAATATGTAGATTTTTTAAATAAGCTTAGAAAACCAATTGAGATGTCTGCGAATATTTTCTCAACGAAATATTATAAATTTAGTAACCAATTTTTTGTCCATTATATAAAAACAATTTAATAATGTCTGAGTGCTTAAATTTATATCAGTAACAGTGAATCAGTATTTTTAATCAATAACTAGTGTTTTTATTATTTTTGTAACTAGTTTCAATGCTTTCGTCATTTCTGTACATAGCTGAAGCTGATACTAAATAATAAATATATATATTTATTTATTATTTACTAAATTTTAATTCGAAAGTTATTTTATAAGAATTTCAGGAATGATCTTTTAATATGTATATTTTTTAAATAAGCCTAGAAAACCAACTAAGATGTCTGCGAATATTTTCTCAATGAAATATTATAAATTTATTAACCAATTTTTTGTTCATTTGATAAAAACAATTTAATAATGTCTGAGTGCTTAAATTTATATCAGTAACAGTAAATCAGTAATAAATATCTAAAGTTTTTATTTTTTTTTGTAACTGGTTTCAATGCTTTCGCCATTTCTGTACATAGTTGCAGCTGATTAATAATAAATATATATTTATTTATTATTTAGTAAATTTTAAATCGAAAGTTGTTTTATGAAAATATTTCAGATATGATATTTTAATATGTACATCTTTTTAATAAACTTTGAAAACCAATTGAGGTGGATATTAAAATTAAAGATGTGAAAAATTTTAATTTTTATTAAAATACTCAATTTTTAATTTAATAATAATAAGACAAATTTTAGTTTTTACGAAAATAATCATTTTTCAATTAAGAAATATCTAACTATAAATTCTTATTTTTATAAATTTTAAATCAAACAAGATTGAATAAGTTACTTATTGAGACATATACGACTTTAAATAATTAATTAAAGTCTAGTCAACCTTTGCAAGCATAAATAGAATTATGCGCATCCACCATTTTTTTTTTAAACTTTCGACATTTCGTCATTTTCATCACTGTTTTAACGTTTCTGCCATTTTTTATACAACTAAGCTGGTTACTCGTTTAGATCTCGTTCTATTTATCTTATCTTATATTTTTAAGGATAATAAGTTAATCTACTTTGAAGATTCTCATGGTTTTTTATGTATATAAGACAGTGTAATTAAGTTTCATTGACAGAAATTTTAAGTAGATTTTTTTGTTTCTTTTCTCTTAGTTCATCATATTAAATTTTATATTCATTCCTTAATTAAAAGAACTGTGATTAAAATTTTTATTTATTTATAGGAAAAAAGTACATGATAAATTTAATTCATTAAGATTGTTTTTTAAAAATATTTTAAGTAATGACTTTTATTATGTGAGTGTAATTAATATTTTTATTACTTTATAAAGAAAACGGAGATATATATTCAAAGTTTTAATATATTTTAATGAAGGGGTAAACTAAAATGAAGGATATTTAAATTTAATTAAGTAAGTTTTCTACAAAAATATGTAAATAATTAAACATAATTAAGTGATTATTCATAGGAAAAATATGAAAAATCTTTAGAAAATATTGGAAAACTTTGTTTATCCTGCTATATTTACTAATAGATAAATGAAAAATATATCCCATAATTGTCAACAATTTGTTTTGACATAATATATCACTGTTATTAATCACATTACATTTTTGGAGTGAAAAATTTTGAGACATGTCGATGATTATTAATTAATAAAACTAATAAAGATTAGATTAATCCTGAGAATTCTTAGTAAAAAATCTGGAAATCCGGATATTACAAGTATTCAATATATCAAAGAATCAACGACTATATAAAAAAACGTATTAAAATTAATACGAAATTAATATACAAAAATCAGTTAGAATGTATAAATGGTTGTAATAAAATTTAAAAAATTATCAATCATGTTCATTTTAAATACTAAAATGAAAATGCCTGAAACAATAACAATTACAGAATTAAATATTTGTATATATTAAGATCAATTCGATTATATAAATAGATATATTAAAATAAATATGAAATCATTCAAGTCACACAATATAGTCAGTAATAAAATTTAAAAAACTACCAATAAATATTGAGTTTCATAACTGAAATCAAAAATGCCTGAAAAAATAACAATTTCAGAATTAAAACAAATTTTTAATAAACTTAGAAAATCAATTAAGATGGATATTAAAATTAAAAATGTGACAAATTTTAATTTTTATGAAAATTTCCAATTTTTAATTAGCGCATTCGCCATTTTTAAAACTTTTACGGCCATTCACCATTTTTGTACCTGTTTTAACGTTTCGACCATTTTTTAAACATCTAAACTGGTTGCTCGTTTAAATCTCGTTCTATTTTTCTTATCTTATATTTTTAAGTATAATAAGCTAGTCTACTTTGAAGATTCTCATGGTTTTTTATGTATATAATTAAAGGACAGTGTAATTAAGTTTTATTGACAGAAATTTTAAGTAGACTTTTTTGTTTCTTTTGTCTTAGTTCATCATATTATTAAATATTTTATTCATTCCTTCATTAAAAAAAACTGTGATTAAAAGTTTTATTTATTTATAGGAAAAAAGTACATGATATACTTAATTTATTAAGATTGTTTTATAAAAATATTTTAAGTAATGACTTTCATTACGTGAGTGTAATTAATATTTTTAATACTTTACAAAGAAAACGGAGATATATATTCAAATTTTTAATATATTTTAATAAAAGGGTAAACTAAAATGAAGAATTTTTAAAATATAATTAAGTGAGTTTTATACAAAAAATACATAAATAATTAAACCTAATTAAGTGCTTATTTATAGGAGTAATAAAAGTACGAAAAATCCTTGGAAATTATTAGAAAACTTTATATGTAACTTGCCATATTTACTAATACATGAAAAATGTAACCCAAAATTATCAATAATTTGTTTCGACATAATATAACATTGTTATTAATTACAATTACATTTTTGAAGTTAAAAATGAGACATGTCTATGATTATCAATTAATAAAAGTAATAAGGATTAATTCCAGGAATTCTTAGTATAGAATTATTTAGATTCTTTAGATTTTTTACGTTCTTTAGATTCTTTAGATTCTTTAGATTCTTTAGATTCTTTAGATTCTTTAAATTCTTTAGATTCTTTAGATTCTTTAGATTCTTTAGATTCTTTAGATTCTTTAGATTCTTTAGATTCTTTAGATTCTTTAGATTCTTTAGAATCTTTAGATTCTTTAGATTCTTTAGATTCTTTAGATTCTTTAGATTCTTTAGATTCTTTGGATTCTTTGGATTCTTTGGATTCTTTGGATTCTTTGGATTCTTTGGATTCTTTGAATTCTTTGGATTCTTTAGATTCTTTAGATTCTTTAGATTCTTTAGATTTTTAGATTCTTTAGATTCTTTAGATTCTTTGGATTCTTTGGATTCTTTGGATTCTTTGGATTCTTTGGATTCTTTGAATTCTTTGGATTCTTTAGATTCTTTAGATTCTTTAGATTCTTTAGATTCTTTAGATTCTTTAGATTCTTTGGATTCTTTGGATTCTTTGGATTCTTTGGATTCTTTGGATTCTTTGGATTCTTTGGATTCTTTGAATTCTTTGGATTCTTTAGATTCTTTAGATTCTTTAGATTCTTTAGATTCTTTAGATTCTTTAGATTCTTTAGATTCTTTAGATTCTTTAGATTCTTTAAATTCTTTAGATTCTTTAGATTCTTTAGATTCTTTAGATTCTTTAGATTCTTTAGATTCTTTAGATTCTTTAGATTCTTTAGATTCTTTAGATTCTTTAGATTCTTTAGATTCTTTAGATTCTTTAGATTCTTTAGATTCTTTAGATTCTTTGGTACAGTCATCGTGATAATTAATAAGAAATCAGTTCCGTCATTGTTTAAAGATTGATGAGTCGCGTTTAATCCGAATGCGTCGGTGCCGTCGACCTGGAGCCAAAACCAAACATCCCAACACTAATTCCGTCCCGTCCAAACAAACATGCCCGAGATAGTTAGCAGTAGTCGCCCAAAATAAACGTGGCCCCTTTTCCAGATACATGCCTCCGGTGACGCCGTCCATTTGGAAGAACACCCGACTGGCGGACCGTTTCGGGGCCGTGTGCCCCCAACGGCCGCCCGACATCGGCAACCGCTCCGAAGCGCTGCTCGACTTCCCGCGGGGACGGCTGCTCTATCTCGAGAAGCTGCTGCCGCTGCTCGCCAACCAGAGCGAGGACTGTCTCTATCTCAACCTCTACGTGCCCCGCACAGGTGAGTTGAACTGTCGCAAATTACGGCCGCGTTATGGACGCCGGTTAAATCATGAGATTGTCGGTTTGTCGGGTACACATGAAATGTTTACTTTTTCGCGGAGCGAAACCCGCGGACTCGACGGTAAGGCCCTTTTTAAAGGCCGGGGCGTGAAAGGACATTGCTCGACAAATTTCATTTGCCGCCCCATAAAACATTCGGAATTAATTATACTCGTTTGTTAAAGTTATGCAAATATTAATTTCGCCTCGAAATTACATCGTGCATTTATTGTTTATGTACAAAACATATATTTGCGTTTTATAACGTTTTGTCGGGCAATATTGAATTTACCTGCGTAATGGGGCACATTAATTAGAATTAAAATATGGTTTTAAAAATACAGGGTGGCCCACTACATTCAATATAGGCAATATCTCGAATTCAATTTAGATGAATAAAAGTGAAAATGGGACAATTTTTAAGTAATAATTAATAATAGCCATTTTTGACATAGTATATCACTGTCGTTAACAGCTTTTAAAACTATTATTATTAATAATTATTTTAAACATAATATGTCATTAATGACATCAACAATATTTTTAAATAAAAAAATAAAAAGCATAATTAATAATAATTTTAACTAATATAATAGTAAATAATAGTTTTTGAAATAATAATAAAATGGCATTCTAGAAATGAAAAATTAAAGTTAATTAATAATAATTAACTACAGAAATGACAATTTCGAAAAGAAAATTTTTGAGCCATAATTAATAAAAAATATTTTTAACATAATATATCATTGGTGATATCAACAATAATATTTTCATATGTCATAATAATGATAATTATTTTTGACAATATGTCACTATCAATGACCATAAGACCATTTTTTAAAAGAAAAATTTAAAAGTACAATTAATTATAATTATCATTGACATAATATATTACTATTAATATTAACACTGTTGATAACTACAATGCCATTATTAAGTGAAAAAGTTGGGGGTATAATTGATAATTATTATTTATATTATAATATGACACTGTTGATTACAGCAAAAACATTGTTTAAACAAAAAATATAGGTATTATAATTATTTTTAACATAATATGTCTTTGTCGATAACAATGATGCCTGTTTTTAAATGAGAAATTAAAGGTATAATTAATAATAATTATTCATGACATCATATGTCACTGTTGATATCAACAATAATATTTTTGAAATGAAAAAATTGAAGGTATAATAATGACAATTATTTTTGAAATAATATGTCACTGTTCATATCAACAATAATATTTTTAAAATGAAACAAATAAAGAGGTAATAATGATATTTATTTTTGACATAATATGTCACCATTGATGACAGTTATGCCATTTTTTTAAATGAAAAATTTAAAGGTATTATTAATTATAATATAAATATAAAAGTTTTATAGTATTAATTAATTATAATTATTTTTAACATATTATCAACAATAATATTTTTGAAATGAAAAGAAAAGGCATAATAATGATAATTATTTTTGATAATATGTCACTATCAATGACCATAATGTCATTTTTTAAAACAAAAATTTAAAGGTATTATTAATTATAATTATTCTTGACATAACATGTCACAGTTGATACTAATATCAAATTAAAAGCATAATTATACTTATTTTTGACATATGTCTATATACCATTTTTTAAATGGAAAAAATTGTGGTATAATTACTAATTATAATTTATGACATAATATTTATATAAAAGTTTTATAGTATTAATTAATTATAATTATTTTTAACATAATATCAACAATAATATTTTTGAAATGAAAAAAAGGCATAATAATGATAATTATTTTTGATAATATGTCACTATCAATGACCATAATGCCATTTTTTAAAAGAAAAATTTAAAGTTACAATTAATCATAATTATTATTGTCATAATATGTCACTATTAATATTAACAATAATGTTTTTGAAATGAAAAAAATAAAAGAATAATAATGATTATTATTTTTGACGTGTTGATATCAACAATAATATTTTTGAAATGAAAAAATTAAAGGCATAATAATGACAACTATTGTTGAAATAATGTGTAACTGTTGATATCAACAATAATATTTTTAAAATGAAAAAAAAGGGAAAATAATGATATTTATTTTTCACCATCGATGATGGTTATGCCATTTTTTTAAATGAAAAATTTAAAGGTATTATTAATTACAATTATTCTTGACATAACATAGCACAGTTGATACTAATAATATTTTTTTTAAAAGAAAAAATTAAAAGCATAATGATACTTATTTTTGACATATGTCTATATACCATTTTTTAAATGAAAAAAATTGTGGTATAATTACTAATTATAATTTATGACATAATATTTATATAAAAGTTTTATAGTATTAATAATTATAATTATTTTTAACATAATATCAACAATAATATTTTTGAAATGAAAAAAAGGCATAATAATAATAATTATTTTTGATAATATGTCATCAATGACCATAATGCCATTTTTTAAAAGAAAAATTTAAAGTTACAATTAATCATAATTATTATTGACATATGTCACTATTAATATTAACAATAATGTTTTTGAAATGAAAAAATTAAAAGAATAATAATGATTATTAATTTTGACGTCTTGATATCAATAATAATATTTTTGAAATGAAAAAATTAAAGGCATAATAATGACAACTATTTTTGAAATAATATGTCACTGTTGATATCAACAATAATACTTTTTAAATGAAAAAAATAAAGGGATATTGATAATTATTTTTGACATAATTATTTATGCCATTTTTTAAATGAAAAAAATTGATAGTATAATTAGTCATTGTTATTTATGACATAATATTTATATAAAAGTTTTATAGTATAAATTAATTATATTTATTTTTAACATAATATGTCTGTCACTGTTGATATAAACAATAATATTTATGAAATGAAAAGAATAAAGTCATAATAAACAATAATTATTTTTGACATGATATATCATTATTATGTAATATTAACAATCACATTTTTAAAATTAAAACTTCGAAAGTCTAATTAATAAACATACTTTTGTCATAATATGACACTGTTGACATAAATAATAACTTTTTTGAAATGAAATTGTGTATTTATATATAATAATTCATTATTTTGTTCTTAATATTATTATTATTTACATGTATGCAATTGTTGTAATTCTGAAATTGAATTTTTTCAGCTTTTTGATTTTTTATGAAAATGAAATTGATTTGTAATTTTTTCAATTTTATTTCTATTATTTGAATGTTGTGTGATTTGAGTGATTTTAATGTAATTTGTTATTTTGTTTGTACAATATTTATATATTTGTTCTAATACTGGAACTGTATTTTTATAAGCCATATTGATTTAATTTTTATTTACAACGATTCAGCAAAATTACAAACATCGAAAAGAGATAAATAACACCCAAATAAAATATTAAATTCACAAATATTTATTTTATTTTGCTTTGTACACAATATCGAGTTAATAACAAAGTTAAAAATGTATCAGTAAAATAATTAAAAAAGCTGTCAAAAATTAAATAGATACGGTTACTCATTAAATTATAACTGTGTTGGTTATTCGTTTCAAACATATATATAAAAACAACATAAAATTTTAACATTAAAATATATTGAATATGTGCAATAAATATTTATATTTTATTTACATATAAAAAATTAATGGTATACAAAAACACAAAAGCCTTCCTGGATAAATAAATTGAGTTTATGTATTTAAATTAAATATGGAGATTGGACGTACTAAATTAACTTTTTGTGTAAAAAATAATTAAATAACAAAATATGCTGATTTTTATATTAAACATTTGATTGTTAATTAATTTATGCCGCAGATTTGAAAGGGAATTAAACCGAAAGTCGGGTATTTATAAATCAATCATGGATTTGTACATTTTAAAAACCACACTGCGAATTTATAATATTCCATGTTTAACCAAACAAATCCGAAGTTTTCGAAATTAAAACACAAATAAAAATTAAAGCACGCGCATTTTTGCTGTTGACCCACAAAATTATTAACCGTGCATGACAGCAGAAACATTAAAATATTGCGTTTTTTTTTTTTTCAACAATAAAACTCGAATTCGATGCTGCTTAACAAATATAAAATGCAATTTATTTCGAAACACTAAAATGATTGTAAAATGTAAAAATAAACCCGGGCATTTTCAATTTTAATTTTGTTTCGTACAACAAATATTTGTTTTTAATTTAACGCGATGTCCATCGAAACCCCAAACATCCACCACCACCAACAGGAATACGCCAAATCCGCTATTAAGTTCATTATATCATTTTTACGGGATCAATATTGAAAGCTTTCGCCGTGTTCGTCGGATCGAGTGAGTTGATACGAAAACTGTGCGACGCAATGAACGGAATAAAAAAATAAAACGAAGGGGGATTTGACAGCTTCGTTTTCATAATCACGATAATCTTCGGTGACGGAAAATGAACGCGGGACTTGTCCGTTATCAACTCGGGACCCGCTGGTCGTCGGATTCGGACAATTTCATTTAGGAAAAATAAATTTGATGTGTGTCAGTGTGTATTATCGAAAAAAAAAGGGGAATAAAAATAAAAATAAATACGCCCGCGTCCATTAATTCGATAAATCGTACGACTAGCGGATTAGTTCTGGTGATAAATTCGAACCGAACAAATAAATTAAGTCCGTGAGGTTTTGATTGATGTGAACGGTGTCAATGTGATTTGTTTATACGCGAGCAATTATATACGGGAATACGTACGACGTAGTTTTCGGGTAATATGTCGAAAACTGTTGGCGGAAAAAAATATGTAGTTTGGACGACGTATGTATATGAAAATAATTCGTATAATTAACAAATAACAAAATAAATCATCAATCAAAATATCTGTCTCAAAAGATTTATAATTGATGAAATTAAATTTAATTTTTTCAATTCAAATTTGTCATTGCAATTGTCAATTGGATATTACTTCAAAAATAAATTTTATATACCACATAATTATTCAGTTTTTCAAAGAACGAAATTTTATATAAATGGAACATTAAAATTAATACGAAATTAATATATAACATTGGGTCACACAATACAGTTAGAATGTACAATGTTTTAAAATTTAAAAAATTATCAGTCATGTTCATTTTCAAAACTAAAATGAAAAATGCCTGAAATTTCAGAATTAAATAAAATGCATTTATTAAGAACAATTTTAAAAACTAAAGAGTAAATCAGATAATTATTCAATTTTTCAAAGAATGAACGATTATGTAAATAGATTTATTAAAATAAATACGAAATTAATATACGAAAATCATTCAGTCGCACAATAGAGTCAGTAATAAAATTTAAAAATTTCTCAATCATTTCAAAACTGAAATCAAAAATTCCTGAAAAAATAACAATTTCAGAATTAAAACAAATTTTTAATAAACTTAAAAAACCAATGGAGATGAATATTAAATGTGATTTTTTCAAAAATATTCAATTTTTAATTAAGTTATTAAGAAATATCTGACCATAAATTTTTATTTATATAATTTTTAAATGAAACAAGATTGAATAAATTTTATATACCACATAATTTTTCAGTTTTTCAAAGAACGAAATTTTATATAAATGCAACATTAAAATTAATACGAAATTAATATATAACATTGGGTCACACGATACAGTTAGAATGTACAATGTTTTAAAATTTAAAAAATTATCAGTCATGTTCATTTTCAAAACTAAAATGAAAAATGCCTGAAATTTCAGAATTAAATAAAATGCATTTATTAAAAACAATTTTAAAAACTAAAGAGTAAATCAGATAATTATTCAATTTTTCAAAGAATGAACGATTATGTAAATAGATTTATTAAAATAAATACGAAATTAATATACGAAAATCATTCAGTCACACAATAGAGTCAGTAATAAAATTTAAAAATTTCTCAATCATTTCAAAACTGAAATAAAAAATTCCTGAAAAAATAACAATTTCAGAATTAAAACAAATTTTTAATAAACTTAAAAAACCAATGGAGATGAATATTAAATGTGTTTTTTTTTCAAAAATATTCAATTTTTAATTAAGTTATTAAGAAATATCTGACCATAAATTTTTATTTATATAATTTTTAAATGAAACAAGATTGAATAAATTTTATATACCACATAATTATTCAGTTTTTCAAAGAACGAAATTTTATATAAATGGAAAATTAAAATTAATACGAAATTAATATATAACATTGGATCACACAATACAGTTAGAATGTACAATGTTTTAAAATTTAAAAAATTATCAGTCATGTTCATTTTCAAAACTAAAATGAAAAATGCCTGAAATTTCAGAATTAAATAAAATGCATTTATTAAAAACAATTTTAAAAACTAAAGAGTAAATCAGATAATTATTCAATTTTTCAAAGAATGAACGATTATGTAAATAGATTTATTAAAATAAATACGAAATTAATATACGAAAATCATTCAGTCACACAATAGAGTCAGTAATAAAATTTAAAAATTTCTCAATCATTTCAAAACTGAAATAAAAAATTCCTGAAAAAATAACAATTTCAGAATTAAAACAAATTTTTAATAAACTTAGAAAACCAATGGAGACGGATATTAAATTAAAACTGTGAATTTTTCAAATATATTCAATTTTTAATTAAGTTATTAAGAAATATCTAACGATAAATTCTTATTTATATAATTTTTAAATGAAACAAGATTGAATAAATTATTTATATATACATATAAGACATATAAGTCCTAAAATAATTTATTAAAGTCTGGTCAATCTTTGCAATGTAAAATTAGGCGCATCCACCATTTTTAGGACTTTTGAGGCCATTCACCATTTTTGTAACTGTTTTAATTTTTCGTTCTGTTTATCTTATCTTATATTTTTAAGGATAATAAGCTACTTTAAAGATTTCATGTTTTTATGTGTCTAATTAAAGGATAGTGTAATTAAGTTTTATTGACAGAAATTTTATGTAAAATTTTTTGTTTCGTTCATTATATTATTAAATTTTTTATTTATTCCTTAATTAAAAGAACTGTAATTAAAATTTTTATTTATTTTTAGGAATAAAATACATGATGATAATCTTAATTTATTAATTTATTAAGTAATGATTTTATGTGAGCGTAATTAATATTTTTACTACTTTATAAAGAAAACGAAGATACATATTCAATTTTTTAATATATATTAATGAAATGGCAAATTAAAATGAAGAATATTTAAAATTTAAAAAATAAAAGTAAACAATTAAATATAATTAAGTGATTATTCATAGGAGAGAACGAACGATAAATATGAAATTAATATCAAAAATCAGTCAAGTCACACAATATGATCAGAATGTACAAATAATAGTAACAAAACTCAAGAAATTATAAATAATGGAATGTAAATTTAATGAACTTGATTTATGATTTTTTAAATTTTATTACCTTTGTACATTCTGGTTATACTGTGTGACAGACTATTATAATATGCTCATTTTTAAAATCAAAATCAAAAAAGTTAGCAAAATACAGTTTCATAATTACAACTAATTAATACATATATAAATAATAATTATATTAAAAACAGAATTGCAAATTACATATTTAAACAAATTTTCCAAGAACAAACATTTACAAATGTTATATTAAAATACAATTAATATAATAGTACAAAATAAATGCAAGAGCATTTAATCAAATCAAAACAGTAATAAAATTTAAAAAATTACTAATAATAATTTAACATAAATTAATAAACGTGTACATTAAAATAATTGAAATATGTTTGTTTACAAAAGGTTGAATATAATTATAATTTCGTTTAATTTATATATAAATATTATATTGCTTTAACGGTCGGTCGGTTATTAAACTGTCACAAAAATATTTTATTAACCGAGTACAGATTGAAACGAATTTACATACGACATGGAGCACAATAAAAATTTAAACCCCATCTTGAAACACAAAAATAGCATTTCCATCAAACAATGTATCCTCGAAAGTGTCAGATCCCCCGACATGAAAAATAATAACAGATAATAACCGAATGAATAAACTGCACATATTCAATGGTCGGAGTCTCTTTGTTCCCAGAATTCATCACCAGAACGCCCGTGCATCCCGTCCCGTCGAAAACATAAATAAGACGATGAGGCGTGGCACTCATAAATATGTAGGATTCCAACGGATAATATTGTACGTGCGGTTCGGCTCCGCAACCCTTCGCAAGTCATTGCCGATGCATGCCACCACCATATCGTACCGCCGCCTTGTATTATATATTTTTTCCTACCGTTAGAAATGCGCCCGGATAACGCCACTTACGTGTGCACCGACCCCCCCGTCGATATTAACGTCCCGGAATGCATCTTCCGTCGATCTCCGGCGGGACGAAATTAAAAGCCGTTTCTTCGTTCGTTTTTGTTCACGTTACAACCCCCGTTGTGTGGCAACTTTGAAATATGAACTCGGCTCCGTTTCGTTGTCGGGACTCTGATATAGGGTAATGTGTGCGAATATTTCGGGCGATGCTTCGTCGTACACCCTCACCTGACGGTCGTAAAGGCGGCCCATCCTCAACCGCCCCCGTTTATTTACACGCGACTACGTAATAAAACAATGGTGGATTTAATCATTTTCCGCCGTGCAAGATTGACTTTACTCCAACCCCCACCGAGAAGGTACTTTGTAAAAGTTACTGGGAGTTTCATTGCGAATTTTTAATTGAATTAAGCCTTCGTCAATGATATCCGGTTTTATCAAGTCGACGGTTCGGTTGGTTGGGTCCGATAAAAAAGTTGGGATTTTTGTCTTTCGGCTCCTCGCTCCTGACACGGATCCAATTTTAATAATGCGGCCCCGAATTGAATGTATGCCGTGACATTAGTGTCAGTTAATTTGGCACATTTTATATTAAATTGCGAATTTATTAAAATTCGGTCGGTTCATGACACAGTGGTTTAGGTTTGAAAAACGGTCAGTTACCCGGAGGGTAATGAGGAATTAACGAATGGATTATTTTATATGACAGAGGAAATAATGTCAATTCTTACATATCTACATCGTAGCTTTGTTCCCTTTTGCTATTTGGAACATTTATAACCGATATTAATCAATAATGAACTGATGATTGTGAACTATCAGAGGAGATTTTAATTAAAGTAGGTCAAGAAAATCAAAAGTGAAAGAGAAATAGTTTCAAATCAAAATATTTTACTTTGAAGACTTAGTTTTAGTAGGAAATACTGATTTACTTAAACAATCAAACAGTTTCGGTGTGTCATATGTTATTATCTTATCAATTTTATTTTGAATATAACCAAAATGTTTGAACAAACCTTCAAAAGGATAAAACAACAAAAAAATGTCTTTGTATCAAGTGTTAAATTCTCATAAACTTGTCTTTTTTTAGTAAAAAAATCAGTCATACCAACTAGAAATGATGAACAGTTCCAAATTTCTTTCAATCAATTTGTGGCTTTTTCTGTAGAAGGAAGTTATGGTGTTTTCCTTTGTCATCACCATTACATCCAAGATAATGACTTCATTTTATATTATTAGTTGAATAGTTGTTTCTAAACTTGCTCCACAAGAAATGATGGCACAGTAGATTGAGTTGTTAATAGTTAAGGTATCTTCTTCAACCAAATACTTTTAATTACCCTTCAAATCAAACATTTTCAGTTACGACTAATAAATTATTAACAAATTTTGATGAATCTGTGTGGGGTTATTACTGTAATTATTGAATATTTCTTCCCTATCAAAGTAACGACCATCACCACTATATTCATTTAGTCATTTGAAAGGAACTTTTATAACCAGAATGTTTGAATTAACCTTCAAAAGGATAAAACAACCAAAAAATGTCTTTGTATCATGTGTTATCATCTCATAAACTTGCTTATTTTTGAGTAAACAATCAATCATATCGACTAGAAATGAGGAACAGTTCCAAATTTCTTTCAGTCAATTTGTGGCTTTTTCTGTAGGGGGAAGTAATGAAGTTTTCCTTTGTCATCATCATTACATCCAAGATAATGCCTTCATTTTATATTATTAGTTGTATAGTTGTTTCTAAACTTGGTCCTCAAGAAATGATGGGACAGTGGAATGAGTTGTTACTAGTTAAGGTATCTTCTCCAACAAAATACTTTTAATTACCTTTCAAATCAAACATTTTCAGTTACAACTAAGAAATTATTAACAAATTTTGATGAATCTTCGTGGGGTTATTACTGCAATTATTGAATATTTCTTCTTCTTCAAAGTAATGACCACCATCCCTATATTCATTTAGACATGTGAAAGGAATTTTTATAAACAAAATGTTTGAACTAACCTTCAAAAGGGTAAAACAACCAAAAAATGTCTTTGTATCATGTGTTATCATCTCATAAACTTGTTCCTTTGAATAAAAATCTATCTAATCTATCATACCAACAAGAAATAATGAAAACCTCAAAATTCCATCAAACTAATAAATTATAAGCAAATTTTGTACATATTTTTCTTGTCAAATAAATGTTTACCATCACTTTGTTCGATTTCGTCATGTTTTATTCAGCTGAAAATAATGAAGCCTTATAAGAATAAAGCAAACAAAGAATATATTTGCATTATATGTTATCATTTTATAAATTAGCTTTTCTTAAATAAAGGAAGTCAGTCAAACCAAGTAGAAATGATGTACAGATCCAAATCCATTTATATCACTTGCCTTAGCAGGAAATAGTGATGTTTTCCTTCACCATCATCATTACTTCCAAAACAATGCGTCCATTTTATTTTATTACTGAATTGTAGTCTCTAAAACGGCCCCACAAGAAATCGTGCCCGAATCGATTGGATTGTTACTACTTATCGTATCATCCCTAACAGAAAAGCTATCTAATTGCTCCCAACTCAAACATATATATATAATATAATTTTTTTACAAATACAAAGTTTTTTAAGTTTTTTTGTAACAATTATAAATAAAAACATATTTTTAAATAAATATACAAAGGGTATGTACGTTTATTTCTCCCGTTTTCAAAGATTTCAAAAACTTCCTGCAAAAGAAATGCTTCAAAATGATGTCCAAAATGCCTCCAAAGACTTCCAAAACTCCGAAATTCTATTCCACTGTTATAAACAAGTTTGTTTCTCATTGATAAGAACTCAAAAGGTTCTTATTTAATTAATAAAGTTTTGTGGTAAGATTTGTGCATTTATTTTGACGTTTTTAAAACACAATAACCTTCTCGACAACCAAACACATTAAATCGTGTGTTTGCGCCATCGCGATAAATAATAAAGTTCCATTCCCGGACAGAAAAACGGAGCTTCGCCTAATTAAAATTCCCTCCCGAATTAATGTTGCATACATGAAGGCGGAGGTGCGAACGATGCGGAAGGTGGCAGAAATAAAACGGGAACGGAACGAAATGTACTTAGACTGGGCCAAAAAAAAGTCCCGATAAATTAAAGTTCCCGCTGCAAGGCACAAAAGAATAATATATTCAGTCGAACAAAACGGGAATAAAAAGGAGACGATGCGGTTTTCGAACAAACATTTCCGACTCGTCGACGCAAATTTACTTTAAATTTTGATCATAATTTATTTGTGGCGTTTTAAAAATGTTTGAGTTGGGAGCAATTAGGTCGTTTTTTTCTTAAAATGGAGAGGTGGAAAATATTCGGTTAAGTTCAATAATAACCCGACGGAAATTTATCGAAATTTGTTAATAATTTATTTGTGAGTGTGGAGAATGTTTGAGTTGGGAACAATTACGTTGGCTCTTTCTTTCGGAATCAATATTCAATCAATCAATAACAACCAAACGTAAATTTACCTATAATAAATTTGTTAATAATTTATTACTGGCAGTTGAAAATGTTTGAGTTGGGAGCAATTAGATAGTCTTTTTTTAGGGATGATACGATAAGTAGTAACAACCCAATTGTGGCACGATTACTTGTGGAGCCGTTTTAGAGACTACTACTTAGTAATAAAATAAAATGAAGCATTGTTTTGGAAGTAATGATGATGGTGAAGGAAAACATCCCTATTTCCTGTTAAGGCAAGTGATATAAATGGATTTGTATCTGTGTATCATTTCTAGTTGGATTAACTGACTTCCTTTATTTAAGAAAAGCTAATTTATAAAATTATAACATATAATGTAAATATATTCTTTGTTTGCTTTATTCTTATAAGACTTCATTATTTTGAGCTGAATAAAACATGACGAAATCGAACAAAGTGATGGTAAACATTTATTTGAGAAGAAAAATATATCCAAAATTTGTTTATAATTTATTACTTGGATTGGATTTTGAGGTGTTCATTATTTCTTATTGGAATGATAGATTAGATAGATTTTTATTCAAAGGAACAAGTTTATGAGATGATAACAGATGATACAAAAATATTTTTTGGTTGTTTTAGCCTTTTGAAGGTTAGTTCAAACATTCTAGTTATAAAAGTTCCCTTCAAATGATTAAACGAATATAGTGTAGTGGTCGTTACTTTGATAGGGAAGAAATATTCAATAATTACAGTAATAACCTCACAAAGATTCATTAAAATTTGTTAATAATTTGTTAGTCGTAACTGAAAATATTTGATTTGAAGGGTGATTATAAGTATTTTGTTGGGGGAAGATATCTCAACTAGTAACAACTCAAACCACTGTGCCATCATTTCTTGTGGAGCAAGTTTAGAAACAACTATTCAACTAATAATATAAAATGAAGACATTATCTTGGATGTAATGGTGATGACAAAGGAAAACATTATTACTTCACTCTACAGGAAAAGCCACAAATTGATTGAAAGAAATTTGGAACTGTTCATCATTTCTAGTCGGTATGACTGATTGTTTACTCAAAAATAAACAAGTTTATGAGATGATAACACATGATACAAAGACATTTTTTGGTTGTTTTATCCTTTTGAAGGTTAGTTCAAATATTCTGGTTATACAAGTTCCTTTTAAATGACTAAATGAATATAGTGGTGATGATCGTTACTTTCATAGGGAAGAAATATTCAATAATTACAGTTATAACCCAACAAAGATTCATCAAAATTTGTTAATAATTTGTTAGTCGTAACTGAAAATATTTGATTTGAAGGGTGATTATAAGTATTTTGTTGGGGGAAGATATCTCAACTAGTAACAACTCAATCCACTGTGCCATCATTTCTTGTGGAGCAAGTTTAGAAACAACTATTCAACTAATAATATAAAATGAAGACATTATCTTGGATGTAATGGTGATGACAAAGGAAAACATTATTACTTCACTCTACAGGAAAAGCCACAAATTGATTGAAAGAAATTTGGAACTGTTCATCATTTCTAATCGGTAGGACTGATTGTTTACTCAAAAATAAACAAGTTTATGAGATAATAACACATGATACAGACATTTTTTGGTTGTTTTATCCTTTTGAAGGTTAGTTCAAATATTCTGGTTATAAAAGTTCCTTTTAAATGACTTAATGAATATAGTGGTGATGATCGTTACTTTCATAGGGAAGAAATATTCAATAATTACAGTTATAACCCAACAAAGATTCATCAAAATTTGTTAATAATTTGTTAGTCGTAACTGAAAATATTTGATTTGAAGGGTAATTATAAGTATTTTGTTGGGGGAAGATATCTTAGCTAGTAACAACTCAATCCAATGTGCCATCATTTCTTGTGGAGCAAGTTGAGAAACAACTATTCAACTAATAATATAAAATGAGGACAATATCTTGGATGTAATGGTGATGACAAAGGAAAACATCATTACTTCCCTCTACAGAAAAAGCCACAAATTGATTGAAAGAAATTTGGAACTGTTCATCATTTCTAGTCGATATGACTGATTGTTTACTCAAAATAAACAAATTTATGAGATGATAACACATGATACAAAGACATTTTTTGGTTGTTTTATCCTTTTGAAGGTTAGTTCAAATATTCTGGTTATAAAAGTTCCTTTTAAATGACTTAATGAATATAGTGGTGATGATCGTTACTTTGATAGGGAAGAAATATTCAATAATTACAGTTATAACCCAACAAAGATTCATCAAAATTTGTTAATAATTTGTTAGTCGTAACTGAAAATATTTGATTTGAAGGGTAATTATAAGTATTTTGTTGGGGGAAGATATCTTAGCTAGTAACAACTCATGTAACGGGTTACCGATGATAATTCAGTTGGTATAACCAAAGTCTTTTTGAAAGACTCGTTACAACAGGTTAAAGGGAGCGATTTAATTTTACACAAAATATTTATGAGGTTAGACTATACAATTCTTACTCCATAATTAATCTCAATATCACTAACCTTTGTTTTTGTTGAACAGATCTTCTTCAACTAAGGTGATGTATTACACTCAATACTCACACCTTTCACCAAACCGAAATATTAGATAATTTCTACTCACTGTTTTATTGTTCTTTAATTTCTAGTTCGGAATTAATTAAAACTCAATTTTAATTAACCTAACTATATTAACAAAATAAATATAAGAAAAACAAAAACAAATAAATATAAATAGAAAAAAATTGAATAATTTAAATTTACTTAAATTCTTGGCAAAAAGGTTGAACTTTGACAAACAGTAAGTAAAAACAACTAAAAGAACTTCGATCTCGACACTTGAAAAATTCGGGTAAAAATCTACCGAAATAAATGAATCCCAGAGTTTTATAAACTCGGATTCTAGGAAGGGGTGAAGTAGGTGGTGACTTAAGACCCTTAAGAATCTGAATGTCTCCAACAACGATCCTACTTCAACCAATCAGATGAACTAAACAAATGTTCCTTTTCTCAACATTGTTGCCAAATTAATTTAAGAGTTTTTCTATATGAAACCCTAATCTAAATAATAATAATGTACTTGGTCTAAAAAACCTTAATGCAATTCAAAATACAATACAATTCATTGTTTCAATAATATTACAATTCTGATGTTATTTGCATAAGGAAAAACCATTGTACTTACAAACATTTTCAATCTTTTTTAAAAATCAATTCATTAACTTAAATAAGACAAAATAAAAGAACAAAGTTACAATTTTCTAAAATTTCCTGTTGGGGTAAATTATTACATTTTCCTTTAATTAATTTAATTTAATTACTGAATAAGTTCTACATAGAAATATCACTATTTAAACTTCGAACCCACTGTGCGACCACACCCTGACACTAGATAAGGGTTCGAAAAGAACACATGTGTTAAAAAAAAATCAACGAACGTTTAGATTAAGATAAGTAATTTTTAAAATAAATTTTGTATTTTACGACTATTTTACGATTACCAAATGTAAGATTAATTTTAAGAAAACCCATAAAAATATGAAAAAATTCGTAAGAATCTAAACAAAGTGGTGGTCTAAAAATTCTCCCACGAAGTCATTTATTAACGGTTTTCTAGCTCTGTTACATTACTCCCCCTTTTAGAGAAAAGCAATTCTTTAAGTGACAACGTTAATGAATTGGTTTTATCAAAACAATAATCAAACTCGACATCTAAACCTAAACATCATTACATACATCTCAATACAATTCAAAACATTATAATTTCAATTACATGACCTAAGAACACATAACATTGACCAACAAAATATCATTCAAAATCTAGACAGCTAGGATTTATTTCGTTAGTTGATGGTCCTTGGTGAATCGTTCCTCTTAAGGTCCTGGTAGCTGATTCTGGTTGTTGCTCCTCATTATTGCTGATGTTTGTGCAATAATAATTATACAAAGAAATCCTTTCCTCTTCCAATGCTCTGGTTATCATTTTTCTGTAGACTCGTTCAGTCGTTGACCCGGTACTTGGCCCCTGGTGATTGGTTCCTGGACATCCGCTTCTTCGTCCTTCGTTTCTCATCCTTAATCATAGGCTCCTTGGTCCTTGATCGTTCGTCCTCAACGATACTCTTGGATAAGTAGTTGGTAACCACTTATACTGCAGGCTTCAAATTACAAAATGTGGTGTAGCAGCAACCACAAGTCGTAAACAACTTCTTGGAAATAAAGAAATCTAAATATTCCTTTTCTTCTGTCTGCCTGGGACCCTCATGAAATAACTGTCCAGAGAAATTTCTTCTTTTTCCTCTCGTGGTATCAAGATTTGTAAACTTCGTTTATCGTATTCATCGTGTTGTTGTGTCTAATTGGAAGTCCTCTTGAAAAATCCTTGAGATCCTGGATCATTGATGTTGATAGATCCGTCATCTCGACACTGATGATTTTTTCAACATTTAAGAAAAACTTGGCAAAATAACTAAAACAGATAATAGTTAATATTGTTCTACGAACACATATTTTAAAATCCTTGGAGTTTATTATCGAATTTTTACAAATTCTTCTTTCAATTCATTTCTTCTTTCAATTGCACATGTACATTTTTTACATTGTTATGATCTTGTAAGCGTTTCCGTATTCCACATTTCAATCCACTTTGATTGAAAAATACCCATGACTCACTTCCTCTTTGAAGTAGTCCGGAATACATATTTACTATACCTCGTCTCATTTCGACTCTAACTTCAGCAATTTCTCCAAAACATCATATCTTTCCACATATTTCCACATATTTCGTAAATCCGGTGCTCTGCGTAGGCTGCTATTCGACTTCCTTTAAGTCCTTTTCATTATACCTCAACCCAACTTACTAATGGGTACCTGTAAACTCTACAACTTTTCCTGCTACTTTGTCTACTTTCATTTCATCAATTCATGAGTAACCACTTTTACTCTCACACTTGCACCACATGTGTACATCTACACATACAACTACACCTACGCTAAAAAACTCAGTTGTGCCACGTGATGGATCACCGTAGTACGACGACTACACAAATACAAAGAGTTGCATATCAACCTCTCACCAAAACATCAATTCCGTATTGTGACTGCCAGGACACGTCACCCACTGCAAAACAAAGAAGTCACATTTTCTGCTCATTCAGACTATGTCTTCACGGATAATCCAACAACTGCAGGTACATCTGGAAACCCCTGGATCCACCAAGATGGGGTCACTCCGCGCGCGCGAAGCATTTACTTTTCTACAAAATTTCTAGTCTTCCACTCAAGACCTAGACCACTTAATACCTCTCCTTACCTTTAAAAGGAGGAACCAACTAACAAACGAACAAGTTACCCGAAAGTGTCAAGTTTTTATTGAAATATGTGATATATGACTGAGGTATTGTAAAATCTTGAAGAAATCTAACAACAGAGAATCTATTATTTCTATTTGTTTTCACTGAACTCGAAAACACAATAGAGCTAATAAGAGGAAGTCTTACTAGAAAAAATTGAGTGGTAATAAATCATAGTATTAAGGAATTTGCGCATAATTACGTTAATACTAAACATTAAAACCTTGAAATTTGCAAAAATAAACTACATCTTCAGATAATCTCACCACATTCGGGTGCTTGGAGCTAAAACCAAACGTACAGGAATCAAGATTGATCAGATCTTTACCAACATGAGAATATAGAAGAAAATTACTAATGCAAAACCTGTTGTTGTTAGATTCTTTTGGGCTATTGTAAATCCATTTTATTTAACTGAGCGACACTTCAGAAGACCATCTAATGTGAAAAGATTTTGACTTGTCTTATCACCGCCAAGCAATGAGGGCACGCCATTACCTGAACAGATCGTCTTCCGGTAATCCACAATGAACTGTGATTCATCGGCGTAACCGGAACGTAAACCTGCAGATTGTTTTATGTACTTTGTAAACCAAATACAACCTATAGCCCTTCGTTTCGACTCATCATTTTTCTTTCAACAACTCAAAATTCTTAAAGACACTTATTTTCACTTTTTTTACTAAAAATTTCATTTTCCTTTATGTTTAAGTTTACTTTCTCGTCTATTTTTCTTTAAGAAATAACAATTTTTCGATGTATGAGTTGTACTGTTGCACATTTTACAATTACTAAAACGACAATTAAGTCTATAATGACCTTTTTGACCACACGTATAACAAAATTGATTCTTTAACTTGCTTTTAATTTTTCGATCATTACTCGCCTTTACTTTTAAAATATGAACTTTACCATTATCTCGAACTCTATCATCTCTTTCACAATTTTCTGTCATTAGACTAGTTTTTTCAAATAAATTTTTATCAAATTCTTTTTTCTCTGGGGTCAGCTTTAATCTAAGAAAAATGTCTTCTTTTTCTGACGCTATACGGAAAGCTTCGTCTAAATTCAAAAATATGCCCTCCGCCCGAACCAAATTTGATAGCCTAGTATCTAAACCATCAACAAATTGCTGAGCGACCAACATATTCACAAATCTCGACAACTCGAATGGATCTGATTCTGTGACCATCTTTTCTGCAATTATTTTAAGTCTACACATAAAAGATCCTAATGATTCATTTGTTTTTCTTTTACATTTTGTTAGTTCATTTTTAGCCTCATAAAAATTAACTTTTTTATCAAAAACACTAGCTAACCAATTTTTCATATCTTTAAAAGTCTGAGGTCTACGAGAAGTTTCAATAGTAAAATAAAACTCTCTAGCTAAACCTTTCAATTTGAATTCAATAGCTGAGACCATTTGTTTTTCCGACCAATTATTGTCTTTACCAATTAATTCAACACTCTTGACGAAAACCCTGTAATCACTCTCACCATCAAAATCATCTATGAATGTAAGATTACTGTTCATAGCTAACCTTGACAAGGAATAACACAGTGCTTCCATCAAAGTATTACTGTTGGTATTACGTTTTGATGCTAACTGTTCTCTAGATGTTAAACTCAAACAAGTTTCATCAAAATTATTAACTGAATATTTATTAAAACTTGACTCGTCACGACTCATTTCCACAAACAATTATAAGATATTTTTTATATTACTTAATAGACTTGTATTTAGTTCACAGCGTTTTTGACCTTTTGCCCAAAAACAGTACAAATGGAAAATCAGTACTCTTTGCTCCCGGAATTGATAACTGAGTATACTACTAGAAATTGCTACGAAACCTTACAAATCAATGTACATGCAAATACTTTCTTCCTTTTACATACAAAAAAAACTACGGAAGACAAACTACTAATCAATAAAAATTAAACTATTTCTCTGAAAGAAAAATCTCAATTAATAAATCTGAAATAAATTCAGCGTTAATAATTCCAAATGGTTATGCGAACTTATAATCTTCCACTTGTATTATTGTCATAAGGAAATTTTGTTAAATTCTTACTTAATTAAATATTTTTTTTTTTTTTTTATGAAATACAATCATTATTATTCTTGAAATGTAAAACTACCTCTTTTTCTTTAACCAACCCCTCATAAATCTCAGTGACACTCACTCAAAAGCTTTACTACCTGCTTTTATTTATAGCTTACAGTCAACCACATTTGTCAAATTATAAGTTCCGTAAGACCATCACACTAAATTATTAGAAATATTGTTTCAATATTAAAGAAATAGGATTTTTACTTATATATAAACAATTATCAACAAAATTTGTACCATTTAAATGAACAATACTATCCAACCAAATATTAAAACAACTTCTAACAATTTATAACGACAAATGACGTGATTTTGTCAATGCCGGAGATTTCACCGATTTCCTGTGTCTTTTCTGTGTTGTTAAAATTTTATTTACTTATTCAATATTTTCCAATTACTATAAATTGAAACTAATCATTTTATTCTCAAATTTGACCTAAACTTCGATTTATTTTACACTCAATCCACTGTGCCATCATTTCTTGTGGAGCAAGTTGAGAAACAACTATTCAACTAATAATATAAAATGAGGACAATATCTTGGATGTAATGGTGATGACAAAGGAAAACATCATTACTTCCCTCTACAGAAAAAGCCACAAATTGATTGAAAGAAATTTGGAACTGTTCATCATTTCTAGTCGATATGACTGATTGTTTGATGGTCATCAGTAGCATGGCCAATGGTATTGAATGCACGTGAAAAGTCTGTATAAATGACGTCCATCTGACTTTGACGATCTATTGATGAACTTATATCTTGAGTCATACATATCAAATTAGTGGTGGTGAACCTGCCGAACATAAAACCTGCTGATTAGGAAAAATTTTATAAAGAACACTTTGATAAATGACAGAATATAACACCAGCTCAAATATTTTAGAGAAATTACTTAATATAGAGATAGGTCTGTAATTATTAAAATTAAATTTATCACCTTTTTTGAATACTGAGGTAATTTTGGTAGTTTTCAATACAGATGGGGAGGTATTAGTTTTCAGGGACAAACTGAAAATAATTTTTAATGGTTTCGAAAATGTAAATTTGATCAAAAATATTGGTCCCTGCAGTTTTTTTGTTGGCCAACTTGTCGATAGTATTTAGTATGTCATTCACTCATTCACTTCATTAAGGTGAACACATTGATGATTAGAAAACGCAGATGCAACGCTACAGTCAGACGAGGCAATAAATACCCTACCACAACATCATCCCTCAAATTTTCTTGACACATTAATACGTAGTTGTCGTGGTAGTTTTTTTCAAAGCGATGTTCTTTTTTTCCCTTTAATCACTGTCCGTGACAAAACGTTGAAAAGCAATCTAACTTTGAAAAATCCAATTAACTCGTTGACCTTAAGTTGTAAAGAAAAATTTAATGCCGACCCATTAAATATTAAAACCCCGACGCATATTATTATGCAGACTTGCAGACCTGACAACGAGTCTCCTCCGGGGCGTACACCAGCCCGGAGGAATTTCAAATAAAATGCAACATTAGGCGAATAATTCATTACGCCTGGCGTAATTTGGATTTAAAGAGGTTAAACCGTCTGTGCGAGGAATTCACGAAACGACTTCCTGCAATATTAAAAATTGTGGCCGTCATTCGAGATGTCGGCCGATCGCTTAGAACTTGTAGTAGTAATGATGTCAGTGCTTTTGCAATTTATCCTGCGGAACGGGCGCAATTATGGATTCGCCGCCCCAGCAGACATTTAACATGCGACAAAATAAATGGTCATTATCGACTGAATAAATGGCCGTTGCTCCCTTCAACTTGGATGAACGGATTTTAACCTCCAGTCCGTTTCCGATTGGTTTTAAACCCTTTTTATCATTCAAACTGTGGCCCGATAAAATCTCCAGGAGGAGTACCTTAATATGTGTTGTTAGATAAATTACCTCAAAAACATCTGCCACAATCCGTGCTAATGAGTGTGGAGTAAACTAAGCAACAATCCTCCACATTTCGACTGAGATGTATCGTTGCAATTCCAGGAGTGCACGTTTAATATATTAAAGATTTGTCTAGACGCGTCGGTTTATGGGGCTGAATGATTTTTTTGTGTTGCTCGTATAAATCAGTGACGCAGCCACTGATTTATTTTATCTGGTTTATTAGATTGAAACAGATGTTCGGATGGGAACGAACTGACAGCCACAATTTAAATCCTGGAAACTTTTAAAAACATTACAAATGTCTCTTTAGAAGTAATCCGGAGTTGCCACAATTTCGGTGTTTGCATAATTTTTAAGTGAGTTGAAATTTATTCTGGTATATTTTGAATCCATTTGCAACTGGACTTTCTCGGATGGTCGTAAAGATGTGGATGTTCTGCTTAATTATGATTTATGTGCAAAACTATTAAAATGCGAAAGATACTGCTGTTTAAATAAGTAAATTAATCGATTTGAGTATTTGTATAATTTATATGTGAAACATTGAAAATCATTCCAATATATTTTGAATCCTTTTTCAACCAGATTTTCTCAGATTCTCACTAATATCTGATTTCTGGATTGGAATTTCTGAAGAAAACTATTTAAATCTATTGCTTATTTATTTATTAAAAACCTGCCTCTTTAGTATTTGTATAATTTCTATGTGGAACATTGAAAATCATCATCATCAATATGTTTTAAATCCTTTTTCAACTATATTTTCTCAGATTCTCACTAATATTTGATTTCTGGGTTGGAATTTCTGAAGAAAATTATTTAAATCTATTGCTTATTTATTTATTAAAAACTTACAACTTTAGTATTTTTATAATTTCTATGTGAAACATTGAAAATCGTTCCAATATGTTTTGCATCCTTTTTCAACCAGATTTTCTCAGATTTTCATAAATATCTGGTTGCTGGAATTTCTGAAGAAAATTATTTAAATCTATTGCTTACTTATTTATTAAAAACTTACAACTTTAGTATTTGTATAATTTCTATGTGAAACATTGAAAATCGTTCCAATATGTTTTGAATCCTTTTTCAACTAGATTTTCTCAGATTTTCATAAATATCTGATTGCTGGGTTGGAATTTCTGAAGAAAACTATTTAAATCAAGTGCTTATTTATTTATTAAAAACTCACAACTTTAGTATTTGTATAATGTCTATGTGAAATATTGAAAATCTTTCCAATATATTTTGAATCCATTTTCAACCAGATTTTCAGAGATTCTCACAAATATGTGATTGCTGGGTTGGAATTTCTGAAGAAAATTAATTAAATCAATTACTTACTTATTTATTAAAAACCTACAACTTTAGTATTTGTATAATTTCTATGAGAAACATTGAAAATCATTCCAATATATTTTGAATCCTTTTTCAACCAGATTTTCTCAGATTCTCACTAATATCTGATTTCTGGGTTGGAATTTCTAAAAAAAATTATTTAAATCTATTGTTTATTTAATTATTAAAAACCTACAACTTTAGAATTTGTATAATTTATATGTGGAACATTGAAAATCATTTCAATATGTTTTGAATCCTTTTTCAACTATATTTTCTCAGATTCTCACTAATATTTGATTTCTGAGTTAGAATTTCTGAAGAAAATTATTTAAATCTACTGCTTACTTATTTGTTAAAAACTCACAACTTTAGTATTTGTATAATGTCTATGTGAAACATTGAAAATCTTTCCAATATATTTTGAATCCATTTTCAACCAGATTTTCTGTGATTCTCACAAATATGTGATTACAAAGTTGGAATTTCTGAAGAAAATTATTTAAATCCAGTGCTTATTTATTTATTAAAAACCCACAACTTTAGTATTTGTATAATTTCTATGTGAAACATTGAAAATCTTTCCAATATATTTTGAATCCATTTTCAACCAGATTTTCTCAGATTCTCACAAATATCTCATTGCTGGGTTGGAATTTCTGAAGAAAACTATTTAAATCCAGTGCTTATTTATTTATTAAAAACCCACAACTTTAGTATTTGTATAATTTCTATGTGAGACATTGAAAATCTTTCCAATATATTTTGAATCCATTTTCAACTAGATTTTCTATGATTCTCACAAATATGTGATTGCAAGGTTGGAATTTCAGAAAAAAATTATTTAGATCTATTGCTTATTTATTTAATAGGAATCTACAACTTTAGTATTTTGTATAATTTCCATGTAAAACATTGAAAATCATTCCAACATATTTTGAATCCTTTTTTAACCAGATTTTCTTAGATTCTCACAAATATCTCATTGCTGGATTGGAATTTCTAAATAAAATTATTTAAATCTATTGCTTATTTATTTATTAAAAATATACAACTTTAGTATTTACATAATTTCTATGTGAAACATTGAAAATCATTCCCATATAGTTTGAATCCTTTTTCAACCAGCTTTTCTTAGATTCTCACAAATATCTCACTGCTGGATTGGAATTTCTGAACAAAATTATTTAAATCAATTGCTTATTAATTTATTAAAAACCTACAACTTTAGTATTTGTATAATTTCTATGAGAAACTTTGAAAATCATTCCAATATATTTTGAATCCATTTTCAACCAGATTTTCTGTGATTCTCACAAATATGTGATTACAGGGTTGGAATTTCTGAAGAAAATTATTTAAATCTATTGCTTACTTATTTATTAAAAACCTACTACTTTAACATTTATATAATTTCTGTGTGAAACATTGAAAATCTTTCCAATATATTTTGAATCCATTTTCAACCAGATTTTCTCAGATTCTCACAAATATCTCATTGCTGGGTTGGAATTTCTGAAGAAAACTATTTAAATCAAGTGCTTATTTATTTATTAAAAACTCACAACTTTAGTATTTGTATAATGGCTATGTGAAATATTGAAAATCTTTCCAATATATTTTGAATCCATTTTCAAACAGATTTTCTGTGATTCTCACAAATATGTGATTGCAAGGTTGGAATTTCTGAAGAAAATTATTTAAATCTATTGCTTATTTATTTAATAGGAATCTACAACTTTAGTATTTTGTATAATTTCCATGTAAAACATTGAAAATCATTCCAACATATTTTGAATCCTTTTTTAACCAGATTTTCTTAGATTCTCACAAACATCTCATTGCTGGATTGGAATTTCTAAAGAAAATTATTTAAATCTATTGCTTATTTATTTATTAAAAATCTACAACTTTAGAATTTACATAATTTCTATGTGAAACATTGAAAATCATTCCCATATAGTTTGAATCCTTTTTCAACCAGCTTTTCTTAGATTCTCACAAATATCTCACTGCTGGATTGGAATTTCTGAACAAAATTATTTAAATCAATTGCTTATTAATTTATTAAAAACCTACAACTTTAGTATTTGTATAATTTCTATGAGAAACTTTGAAAATCATTCCAATATATTTTGAATCCATTTTCAACCAGATTTTCTGTGATTCTCACAAATATGTGATTACAGGGTTCGAATTTCTGAAGAAAATTATTTAAATCTATTGCTTACTTATTTATTAAAAACCTACAACTTTAACATTTATATAATTTCTGTGTGAAACATTGAAAATCTTTCCAATATATTTTGAATCCATTTTCAACCAGATTTTCTCAGATTCTCACAAATATCTCATTGCTGGGTTGGAATTTCTGAAGAAAACTATTTAAATCAAGTGCTTATTTATTTATTAAAAACTCACAACTTTAGTATTTGTATAATGTCTATGTGAAATATTGAAAATCTTTCCAATATATTTTGAATCCATTTTCAAACAGATTTTCTGTGATTCTCACAAATATGTGATTGCAAGGTTGGAATTTCTGAAGAAAATTATTTAAATCTATTGCTTATTTATTTAATAGGAATCTATAACTTTAGTATTTACATAATTTTTATGTGAAATATTGAAAATCATTCCCATATAGTTTGAATCCTTTTTCAACCAGCTTTTTTTAGATTCTCACAAATATCTCACTGCTGGATTGGAATTTCTGAACAAAATTATTTAAATCAATTGCTTATTTATTTATTAAAAACCTACAACTTTAGTATTTGTATAATTTCTATGAGAAACTTTGAAAATCATTCCAGTATCTTTTGAATCCATTTTCAACCAGATTTTCAGAGATTCTCACAAATATGTGATTGCTGGGTTGGAATTTCTGAAGAAAATTATTTAAATCTATTGCTTACTTATTTATTAAAAACCTACAACTTTAGTATTTGTATAATTTCTATGAGAAACATTGAAAATCATTCCAATATATTTTGAATCATTTTTCAACCAGATTTTCTCAGATTCTCATAAATATCTGATTGCTGGGTTGGAATTTCTGAAGAAAATTATTTAAATCAATTGCTTATTTATTTATTAAAAACCTACAACTTTAGTATTTATATAATTTCTATGTGAAACATTGAAAATCATTCCAATATCTTCTGAATCCTTTTTCAACCAGATTTTTTCAGATTCTCACAAATATCTGATTTCTGGATTGGAATTTATATAGAAAATTATTTAAATCTATTACTTATTTATTTATTAAAAACTGACAACTTTAGTATTTGTATAATTTCTAAGAGAAACTTTAAAAATCATTTTTGAATCTTTTCAGATCTCTGAAGAAAATTATTTAATAGTAGGTTAAATATTGTAAATTATTCCTATAGATTTTGAATCTTATCAAACATTATTTTCTACATTTATCTATAAATTTCTATAGAAAACTATTAAAACAATTATATAAAATCATTCTTATCCTGTTGAAGTTTCAATTTTAGAATTTAAATTGAATAAAATATATTTTTAGTTATCCTTTATTCACCCCTTTATTTATATTTCCAAAACATCTTTGCAAATAAATAATATTTTCTCTTTTATAAATGAAACTCGTTTCAAATAAACACAAGCAACATTTTCCGAACGTTCAACAAATTGCGTAGGATCCTTTAATTAACATTAAAACAAACCAATATTGAACGTTCGAAAGGGGCCAACAAAGAAATAACAGAGTCGAAATATATTTGCACATCCATAATTAATTCACCGATCCTCCTTTATTTTCCTGCGAGCATTTACATCCGAAGTACAAACAGTGCGACGTAATAAATCCGAATTTGCTTAGTAATATAGTTACGGCTAATAACAGGTCTGATAAAGTGGGGCCCGGTTTAATCTTGTCGACGGAAAACGGGCCCGAATTCGCCTCTTGGAGAACGTGGCGATAACTTGATGAATAATATTCCCACGGACGCCGTAAAGCAAAAATTTTCATGCTCATAACAAGTTTATTGCAGCACGGTTTACAGAAAGTGCACGCCAACCGCCACTTGCATATTGCGTCCGGGCGCCAGTATTTATTAGTTTAATTATGTTTATCACTGGTGTATAAAAATGGCCGTATTATTTAGTGGTTAATTGGGACAATACTGCCGGCTATAATTTTGGAAACACATGCTGCGTGCAACGGCCTCACATTCACAATTAAGTGGGGCAATGAATAACAACTTAACGTGTAATTTTCGGTATGGCCCGTTCTATGGCGAATCTGAAATAATAACCGGCCTGATTGATGAAACATTTCAGCTCTGCAACTAATTTACGAGAATCGATTGTCTGTATGTAATAATCAGGAAGCTAGTTAATATTTTTGCACCAGACAGATATTTTAGGTAATATTTAGAAATTTAATATTGGTCATTAAATGAGGGCTTCAAAACCGAAGTATGGTAAATCCTAAAATAGAAATCTTGCACATATGAGTTTGCCTTCACCTCATATTTTTGAGTATTGTAATAAACCAAATCTAAGACATAGTTCTTCACTTATTAGTTTGCTTTCAGCACATATTTTTGAGTATAGTAATAAACCAAACCTAAGACAAAGTCCTTCATTTTTTTAAATAAAAATAAATAAAACTGAAATATATATTTTATTAATGACCAATTATTTAATGACCATTAGTTACTATTTTTGCACCAGATAGATATTTTAGATAATATTTAGAACTTTAATATTGGTCATTAAATGAGGGCTTCAAGACAGAAGTATGGTAAATCCTAAAATAGAAATCTTGCGCATATTAGTTTGCTTTCACCTCCTATTTTTCAGTATTGTAATAAACCAAATCTAAGACATAGTTCTTCACTTATTAGTTTGCTTTCAACACATATTTTTGAGTATAGTAATGAACCAAACCTTAGACACAGTCCTTCACCTATTTAGTTAAAAATAAATAAAACTGAAATATATATTTTATTAATGACCAATTATTTAAGTGACCTTTAGTTACTATTTTTGCACCAGACAGATATTTTAAATAATATTTAGAAATTTAATGTTGGTCATTAAATGAAGGCTTCAAGACTGAAGTAGGGTAAATCCTAAAATAGAAATCTTGCACATATTAGTTTGTTTTCACCTCATATTTTTCAGTATTATAATAAACCAAATCTAAGACAAAGTTCTTCACTTATTAGTTTGTTTTTAGCACATATTTTTGAGCATAGTAATAAACCAAACCTAAGACAAACTCCTTCACCTATTTAAATAAAAATAAATAAAACTGAAATATATATTTTATTAATGACCAATTATTTAATGACCACTAGTTACTATATTTGCACCAGACAGATAGTTTAGATAATATTTTGAAACTTAATATTGGTCATTAAATGAGGGCTTCATGACTGAAGTATGGTAAATCCTAAAATAGAAATCTTGCACATATTAGTTTGCTTTCACCTCATATTTTTCAGTATTATAATAAACCAAATCTAAGACAAAGTTCTTCACTTATTAGTTTGCTTTCAACACATATTTTTGAGTATAGTAATGAACCAAACCTTAGACACAGTCCTTCACCTATTTAGTTAAAAATAAATAAAACTGAAAAATATATTTTATTAATGACCAATTATTTAAGTGACCTTTAGTTACTATTTTTGCACCAGACAGATATTTTAGATAATATTTAGAAATTTAATGTTGGTCATTAAATGAAGGCTTCAAGACTGAAGTAGGGTAAATCCTAAAATAGAAATCTTGCACATATTAGTTTGCTTTCACCTCATATTTTTCAGTATTATAATAAACCAAATCTAAGACAAAGTTCTTCACTTATTAGTTTGTTTTTAGCACATATTTTTGAGCATAGTAATAAACCAAACCTAAGACAAACTCCTTCACCTATTTAAATAAAAATAAATAAAACTGAAATATATATTTTATTAATGACCAATTATTTAATGACCACTAGTTACTATATTTGCACCAGATAGATAGTTTAGATAATATTTTGAAACTTAATATTGGTCATTAAATGAGGGCTTCATGACTGAAGTATGGTAAATCCTAAAATAGAAATCTTGCACATATTAGTTTGCTTTCACCTCATATTTTTTAGTATTATAATAAACCAAATCTAAGACATAGTTCTTCACTTATTAGTTTGCTTTCAGCACATATTTTTGAGTATAGTAATAAACCAAACCTAAGACAAAGTCCTTCACCTATTTATATAAAAATAAATGAAACTGAAATGTATATTTTATTAATGACCAATTATTAACTGAAAACTAGTTACTATTTTTGCACCAGACAGATATTTTAGATAATATTTAAAAATTTAATATTGGTCATTAAATGAGGGCTTCAAGACTGAAGTATGGTAAATCCTAAAATAGAAATCTTGCACATATTAGTTTGCTTTCACCTCATATTTTTCAGTATTATAATAAACCAAATCTAAGGCAAAGTTCTTCACTTATTAGTTTGCTTTCAACACATATTTTTGAGTATAGTAATGAACCAAACCTTAGACACAGTCCTTCACCTATTTAGTTAAAAATAAATAAAACTGAAATATATATTTTATTAATGACCAATTATTTAAGTGACCTTTAGTTACTATTTTTGCACCAGACAGATATTTTAGATAATATTTAGAAATTTAATGTTGGTCATTAAATGAAGGCTTCAAGACTGAAGTAGGGTAAATCCTAAAATAGAAATCTTGCACATATTAGTTTGCTTTCACCTCATATTTTTCAGTATTATAATAAACCAAATCTAAGACAAAGTTCTTCACTTATTAGTTTGTTTTTAGCACATATTTTTGAGCATAGTAATAAACCAAACCTAAGACAAACTCCTTCACCTATTTAAATAAAAATAAATAAAACTGAAATATATATTTTATTAATGACCAATTATTTAATGACCACTAGTTACTATATTTGCACCAGACAGATAGTTTAGATAATATTTAGAAACTTAATATTGGTCATTAAATGAGGGCTTCATGACTGAAGTATGGTAAATCCTAAAATAGAAATCTTGCACATATTAGTTTGCTTTCACCTCATATTTTTTAGTATTATAATAAACCAAATCTAAGACATAGTTCTTCACTTATTACTTTGCTTTCAGCACATATTTTTGAGTATAGTAATAAACCAAACCTAAGACAAAGTCCTTCACCTATTTATATAAAAATAAATGAAACTGAAATGTATATTTTATTAATGACCAATTATTTACTGAAAACTAGTTACTATTTTTGCACCAGACAGATATTTTAGATAATATTTAAAAATTTAATATTGGTCATTAAATGAGGGCTTCAAGACTGAAGTATGGTAAATCCTAAAATAGAAATCTTACACATATTAGTTTGCTTTCACCTCATATTTTTCAGTATTATAATAAACCAAATCTATGACAAAGTTCTTCACTTATTAGTTTGCTTTCAACACATATTTTTGAGTATAATAATGAACCAAACCTTAGATACAGTCCTTCACCTATTTAGTTTAAAATAAAAAAAACTGAAATATATATTTCATTAATGATCAATTATTTAATGACCATTAGTTACTATTTTTGCACCAGACATATATTTTAGATAATATTTAGAAATTTATTATTGATCATTAAATGAGGGCTACAAGACTGAAGTAGGGTAAATCCTAAAATAGAAATCTTGCACATATTAGTTTACAATACTGCCCGCTATAATTTTGGAAACACATACTGCGTGCAACGGCCTCACATTCACAATTAAGGGGGGCAATGAATAACAACTTAATGTGTAATTTTCGATATGGACCGTTCTACGGCGAATCTGAAATAATAACCGGTCTGATTGATGAAACATTTCAGTCCTGTAACTAATTTACGAGAATCGACTGTCCGTATGTAATAATCAGGAAGCTTGTATGTTAATTATTAAGTATTTGGTCATGTCAAAATTGATGCCTGTTGCAGCCCCCATTCATTTCCAATCGCGCCCCAGCGACCCCAAACCTAATAACCGATAGTCAGAACGCCATGTCCAAAATACACAAAATCACATTATCCTAAACAATTATCCCTCCAATTGATGATGTAAAACCCACACTCACACCCACACACACACACAATCGATAGACCCGACAAAAAACACCAATTCCGGACGGGTGAAACGTCTAACGACACACGGTTCTATGACCCAACAATCGGATCGTTCGCAAATCTTCCCCCTATTTACGAAACAGATCCGCCGAGGTTTTTTCCCCGGCTGTACACGGTAAGGGCGTGCGAACCCCCGAAGGAGTCGGGCGTTTTTTCGTCGCGCTCCCCAAATCCGGCATGTCCGGGAGTGCATTGTGCAAAATGCGAGATAACGCGGATCGATTAGCGTGCAGCCGTGCCATGTATTTTACGAATGGATCCTTCGCCCACACACACACACACACACACACACACATAAAAATAGTTGGCATTGTGTGCCGACGATTGTCGACGGTGCTGTCAACTCGCCACGCCTGGACTGCCACCGGTTGGTCCTCGGGGAGCTGTTTTTCTTTCCTTAAGTGCGAGACATCAGATGCAATGTTAGTTGTCATAATTGTGAATTATGGTAACGTCCTGATGGGGGATGCGACGATAAAAACGGATGGCTGGGGATAATGCGATACGTCAATAAAGTTGTCAACGACAAGTATTTCTGAGTTCTTAGTTAGTTAGTTATTATTGGTCATTAAGTGGAGGTTTCAAGGGAGACGTAGACGGAAAGACTAAAAATAAAAATCTTGCGTTAGTTTACTTCAACTACGTATTTCTCAGTATTTCAATAAACCTAATCAAGGACCTCTCTAAATAAAAATAAATGAAACTCAAATATATATTTTATTAATGTCCAATTATTTAATGACCAATAGTAATTAAATTTATACTTAACATAATTTTAGCTCTTATTTAGAAACTTAATATTGGTCATTAAATGTGGGCTTCAAGACAAAAGTAGAGATTTTTCAGTATTGTATAAACCAAATCCAAGACCTAGTTTTTCACCTATTAGTTTGCTTTCACCATATATTTTTCAGTATTGTAAAAAACAAACCTAAGAAAGTTCTTCACCTATTTCAATAAAAATATATAAAATTAAAATATGTATTTTATTAATGATCAATTATTTAATGACCACTAGTTACTATGTATGCACTAGACACATATTTTAGATAATATTTAAAAAGTTATATTTTATTAATGATCAATTATTTAATGACCAATTTAATGACCAATAGTAAGTAAATTTGTACTTGACATATTTTTAGTTCTAATTTAGAAAGTTAATATCGGTGATTAAATGAGGACTCTAAGACAAAAGCAGGGTAAATCCTAAAATAGGAATCTTGCACATATTAGTTTGCTTTCACCTCATATTTTTCAGTATTGTAATAAACCAAATCTAACACAAAGTTCTTCACTTATTAGTTTGCTTTCAACACATATTTTTGAGTATAGTAATGAACCAAACCTCAGACACAGTCCTTCATCTATTTAAATAAAAATAAATAAAACTGAAATGTATATTTTATTAATGACCAATTATTTAATGACCATTAGTTACTATTTGTGCACTAGAGAGATATTTTAGATATTTGGAAATTTAATATTGGTCATTAAAGGAATGCTTCAAGACTGAAGTATGGTAAATCCTAAAATAGAAATCTTGCACATATTAGTTTGCTGTCACCTCGTATTTTTTAGTATTGTAATAAACCAAATCTAAAACAAAGTTCTTCACTTATTAGTTTGCTTTCAACACATATTTTTGAGTATAGTAATAAACCAAACCTAAGACAAAGTCCTTCACCTATTTAAATAAAAATAAATAAAACTGAAATATATATTTTATTAATGACCAATTATTTAATGACCACTAGTTACTATTTTTGCACTAGAGAGATATTTTAGATATTTAGAAATTTAATATTGGTCATTAAATGAGGGCTTTTAGATTGAGGTATGGTAAATCCTAAAATAGAAATCTTGCACATATTAGTTTGCTTTCACCTCATATTTTTCAGTATTGTAATAAACCAAATCGAAGACAAAGTTCTTCACTTATTAATTTGCTTTCAGCACATATTTTTGAGTATAGTTATAAACCACACCAAAGACAAAGTCCTTCACCTATTTAAATAAAAATAAATAAAACTGAAATGTATATTTTATTAATGACCAATTATTTAATGATCATTAGTTACTATTTTTGCACTAGAGAGATATTTTAGATAATATTTAGAAATTTAATATTGGTCATTAAAGGAATGCTTCAAGACTGAAGTATGGTAAATCCTAAAATAGAAATCTTTCACATATTAGTTTGCTTTCACCTCATATTTTTCAGTATTGTAATAAACCAATTCTAAGACAAAGTTCTTCACTTATTAGTTTGCTTTCAGCACATATTTTTGAGTATAGTAATAAACCAAACCTAAGACAAAGTCCTTCACCTATTTAAATAAAAATAAATAAAATTAAAATATATATTTTATTAATGACCAATTATTTAATGACCACTAGTTACTATTTTTACACCAGATAGATATTTTAGATATTATTTTGAAATTTAATATTGGTCATTAAATGAGGGCTTCAAGACTGAAGTAGGGTAAACCCTGAAATAGAAAACTTGCACATATTAGTTTGCTTTCACCTCATATTTTTCAGTATTGTAATAAACCAAATCTAAGACAAAGTTCTTCACTTATTAGTTTGCTTTCAACACATATTTTTGAGTATAGTATAAACCAAACCTAAGACAAAGTCCTTCACCTATTTAAATAAAAATAAATAAAATTAAAATATATATTTTATTAATGACCAATTATTTAATGACCACTAGTTACTATTTTTACACCAGATAGATATTTTAGATATTATTTTGAAATTTAATATTGGTCATTAAATGAGGGCTTCAAGACTGAAGTAGGGTAAACCCTGAAATAGAAAACTTGCACATATTAGTTTGCTTTCACCTCATATTTTTCAGTATTGTAATAAACCAAATCGAAGACAAAGTTCTTCACTTATTAATTTGCTTTCAGCACATATTTTTGAGTATAGTTATAAACCACACCAAAGACAAAGTCCTTCACCTATTTAAATAAAAATAAATAAAACTGAAATGTATATTTTATTAATGACCAATTATTTAATGATCATTAGTTACTATTTTTGCACTAGAGAGATATTTTAGATAATATTTAGAAATTTAATATTGGTCATTAAAGGAATGCTTCAAGACTGAAGTATGGTAAATCCTAAAATAGAAATCTTTCACATATTAGTTTGCTTTCACCTCATATTTTTCAGTATTGTAATAAACCAATTCTAAGACAAAGTTCTTCACTTATTAGTTTGCTTTCAGCACATATTTTTGAGTATAGTAATAAACCAAACCTAAGACAAAGTCCTTCACCTATTTAAATAAAAATAAATAAAATTAAAATATATATTTTATTAATGACCAATTATTTAATGACCACTAGTTACTATTTTTACACCAGATAGATATTTTAGATATTATTTTGAAATTTAATATTGGTCATTAAATGAGGGCTTCAAGACTGAAGTAGGGTAAACCCTGAAATAGAAAACTTGCACATATTAGTTTGCTTTCACCTCATATTTTTCAGTATTGTAATAAACCAAATCTAAGACAAAGTTCTTCACTTATTAGTTTGCTTTCAGCACATATTTTTGAGTATAGTAATAAACCAAACCTAAGACAAAGTCCTTCACTTATTTAAATAAAAATAAATAAAACTGATTATATATTTTATTAATGACCAATTATTTAATGACCAGTAGTTACTAGTTTTGCACCAGACAGATATTTTAAATATTATTTAGAAATTTAATATTAGTCATTAAATGAGGGCTTCAAGACTGAAGTAGGCTAAATCCTGAAATAGAAATCTTGCACATATTAGTTTGCTTTCACCTCATATTTTTCAGTATTGAATAAACGAAATCTAAGACAAAGTTCTTCACTTATTAGTCTGCTTTCAGCATATATTTTTGAGTATAATAATTATATTTTATTAATGACCAATTACTTAATGACCACTAGTTAATATTGGTCATTAAATGAGAGGTTTAAGACAGAAGTAGAGTAAGTCTTAAAATAGAAATTTTGCACATATTAGTTTGCTTTCAACACATATTTTTCAGTATTATAATAAACCAAATCACCTATTTAAATAAAAATTAATAAAACTGAAATATATATTTTATTAATGACTAATTACTTAATGACTAATAGTTACTGTTTTTGCACCAGCCAAATCTTTTTATATCTTATTTAGATAGTTAATATTGGTCATTAAATTAGGGCTTCAAGACAAAAGTAGAGTCAGTCCTAAAACATACATTATTAATTACTAAATATTTAATGGCCAATTTTTGCATCACATATATTTTTTAGATCTTATTTAAAACGTTCATTTAATAATCAAGATTCAAGACAGATATATAAATGTTCGTGTTGTATTAAACTATGTGTAAAATAAATTTTACAATCTGTCACCCATTTAAATTAAAGTAAATAAAACCTAAAATTATTGATCAAATATAATTAGTGACCAATAATAACAATTTATATATCAGTATTTTCGTTCAAAATGTTAAACGCATTTTGGTGTCATGTCAATTTGTTAATATCGGTTTTCCTAAATGGCATATTAATCAGACTGAATAAAATCACAAATTTCTCTTATTGATCAACTTTCCAGTTTCGAAATAAATCCAACTGATGCATGCCATTTAGTAATCCAATAATCGCCACATATTTATACACAAATTACCATATTTCCAGTTAAAATCATTAGCACCCATCAACGGCCGTCATTATCCTGCACATTATTCCAAAAAGCTCCACGAACCAGGTGCGTGCATTCGTGTGCGTGACAGATCCACCGCCATTAACGCCATAATCTGATTTTTCGGGGGTGAGCGCCGTGAAAGCACCGTTTTTTATCCCGGGCCGACCTTCAATGTTGACAGACTGATGCTGGTACCTGTACGCAGTCACACGGTGACTGTGTTTCATCTGCACGTAATCCAATTACCGGTTTCGCCTAAATCAATCGGCAATTTTCATGGTTGGAGTGGCCGATTTAACAATTTACTGCCGAACATAAACAGTCGCATATCATTAGCCGGCATTAAACGTAAAACCAGTGGAAATGTTTGTGCGAACGTCCTTATTATTTTTAATTAATCCCAATAATTCATCCGGCAATTTGCCCCCGGCCAAAATGGGACGCAATATCGGACAAATTCTTGTCCTTTTTCCCTTTAATTATAAAAGTCTGCGGCGAGAATAATGAAGTTTATTTCACCGAACCGATTTCATAATAAAGAGAAGTAATTCGCGAGATCCACGATGAACCGGGACTTTCGGGGGGCATTAAGGAGGGCCCCCAACGTATTTTGAAGTCCCGAAAGGGCAGATTTAACGTCCTACGACGATGTAGCCTTTGTTCTTCGCGCCGAATTATATCGCCGCCCCTTCATTAGAACCGACGTTACGGGCAAAAAATAAATATACGGCGTTTTATATGTATAAATATTGGGTGGTTGGCAACTTTCATCTACAACCCCTCAATTCCTGCGGTCGTGTTAATAAATTTGCTAAAGTGCGGCTTAAAATCTTTTATTCATTTATTATAATTAGGCAATTTGGGTCCCAAATTTTTAGTTTTACGGTTTCTCACAGCCGATTATCAACAAACGTAAGTTTATACAAGACAAAAAACGTCATATCCTCAATCGTAAAAGCGAAGACATAACCTGACACACTCAACAACTACATTGTTGTCTTTGTTATATTACGACAATAACTTTACAATGTTGTTGATAATATATGAAATAAAACTTTTATGTGCAAACTTTATAGTTTACAGCCGCGGCATTTTACCATTCTACTTAGAATTTTCGTTGGTTTTTTCTGCCAAGCCAAAACCGGGCAATTATTTAATATAACATAATATGCGTCGGTTCCAGGACCGGGGGAAATCCTTCACCACTTTGTATTATATTATCTGGATTACGCGATATGCAATTTTCTCTCGACATTTATAAATCATTGGGCTTTTCGTGGCGGATTTTACGGCGTGCACTTTTTATCCTTCTGATGTTGCTTAGGATTCATTGCGCGCTATTCTATTAAAATAAGTGCTTCAAATTACAAAGAAAACTCTTGGGGAAATTTCAATTTTATTTTATTGCCACGATAAACTAAACAAAAAGGCATGGAATATTTTTATAATGAAAAAGTTTTTTTTGGATTGTTGTAAGGCGACATATTTTACGGTTTCCTCTTGGAAAATTTAAAATGGCTATTGGAATTTCTCTGAATTTTAAAATATTAATAGTAAAATGGTATTTTATATTTTAAATAACACACTAAGTCTAAAATGCTTCACCCATTTAATTAATATATTAAAAACTGTATATTTTATTAAGGATTAAATATTTACAGACCAATAGTGACAGAACACAATATCTTTCAGCATTGTATTCACCTATTTATATAAAAATAAATACAATTTACATATAAATTTTATTGATGACCAAATATTTAATGACCAATAGTAACTATTTTCACATCTGTCAGATATTTTTAGTCCTTAAGTAGAATGTTATTATTGGTCATTAACTAAGGACTTCAAGACAGAAGTAGAATAAGTCTAAAAATAAATATATTGCACTTATTACGTTGCTTTCACCACATATTTTTCAGTATTGTAATAAACAGAGTCTAAGACAACGTTCTTCAGAGATTTATATAAAAATAAATAAAAGTCCAATATATATTTTATTAATGACCACATATTTAATAACCAATAGTAACTATTTTTACATCTGTCAAATATTTTTAATCCTTAATTAAAAAGATAGTATTGGTCATTAATTGAGAGCTTCAAGGCAGAAGTAGAATAAGTCTAAAAATAAAAATATTGCACTTATTACGTTGCTTTCACCACATATTTTTCAGTATTGTAATAAACACAGCCTAAGACAAAGTTCTTCAGAGATTTATATAAAAATAAATAAAGGTTCAATATATATTTTATTAATGACCAAATATTTAATGACCCATAGTAACTAATTATACATCTGTCAGATATTTTTAGTTCTTAATTAAAAAGTTATTATTGGTCATTAATTGAGGGCTTCAAGGCAGAAGTAGAATAAGTCTAAAAATATAAATATTGCACTTACTACGTTGCTTTCACTACATATTTTTCAGTATTGTAATAAACAGAGCCTAAGACAAAGTTCCTCAGAGATTTATATAAAAATAAATAAATGTTCAATATATATTATATTAATGTCCAAATATTTAATGACCAATAGTAACTATTTATACATCTGTCAGATATTTTTAGTCCTTAATTAAAAAGTTATTATTGGTCATTAATTGAAGGCGTCAAGGCAGAAGTAGAATAAGTCTAAAAATAAAAATATTGCACTTATTACGTTGTTTTCACCACATATTTTTCAGTATTGTAATAAACACTGCCTAAGACAAAGTTCTTCAGAGATTTATATAAAAATAAACAAAGGTTCAATATATATTTTATTAATGACCAAATATTTAATGACCCATAGTACCTAATTATACATCTGTCAGATATTTTTAGTTCTTAATTAAAAAGTTATTATTGGTCATTAATTGAGGGCTTCAAGGCAGAAGTAGAATAAGTCTAAAAATAAAAATATTGCACTTATTACGTTGATTTTACCACATATTTTTCAATATTGTAATAAACACAGCCTAAGACAAAGTTCTTCAGAGATTTATATAAAAATAAATAAAAGTTCTATATATATTTTATTAATGACCAAATATTTAATGACCAATAGTCATTATTTTTACATCTGACAGATATTTTTACTCCTTAAGTAAAAAGTTAGTATTGGTCATTAATTGAGGGCTTCAAGGCAGAAGTAGAATAAGTCTAAAAATAAAAACATTGCACTTATTACGTTGCTTTTACCACATATTTTTCAGTATTGTAAGACAAAGTTCTTCAGAGATTTATATAAAAATAAATAAAAGTTCTATATATATTTTATTAATGACCAAATATTTAATGACCAATAGTCATTATTTTTACATCTGACAGATATTTTCACTCCTTAAGTAAAAAGTTATTATTGGTCATTAATTGAGGGCTTCAAGGCAGAAGTAGAATAAGTCTAAAAATAAAAACATTGCACTTATTACGTTGCTTTTACCACATATTTTTCAGTATTGTAATAAACAGAGCCTAAGACAAAGTTCTTCAGAGATTTATATAAAAATAAATAAAAGTTCTATATATATTTTATTAATGACCAAATATTTAATGACCAATAGTCATTATTTTTACATCTGACAGACATTTTTACTCCTTAAGTAAAAAGTTAGTATTGGTCATTAATTGAAGGCTTCAAGGCAAAAGTAGAATAAGTCTAAAAATAAAAATATTGCACTTATTACGTTACTTTCACCACATATTTTTCAGTATTGTAATAAACAGAGCCTAAGAGAAGGTTCTTCAAAGATTTATATAAAAATAAAAAAAAATTCAATATATATTTTATTGATGACCAACTATTTAATGACCAATAGTAACTAATTATACATCTGTCAGATATTTTTAGTCCTTAATTAAAAAGTTATTATTGGTCACTAATTGAGGGCTTCAAGGCAGAAATAGAATAAGTCTAAAAATAAAAATATTGCACTTATTACGTTACTTTCACCACATATTTTTCAGTATTGTAATAAACACAGCCTAAGACACAGTTCTTCAGAGATTTATATAAAAATATATAAATGTTCAATATATATTTTATTAATGTCCAAATATTTAATGACCAATAGTAACTATTTATACATCTGTCAGATATTTTTAGTCCTTAATTAAAAAATTATTATTGGTCATTAATTGAAATCGTCAAGGCAGAAGTAGAATAAGTCTAAAAATAAAAATATTGCACTTATTACGTTGCTTTCACCACATATTTTTCAGTATTGTAATAAACAGAGCCTAAGACAAAGTTCTTCAGAGAATTATATAAAAATAAATAAAAGTTTAATTTATATTTTATTGATGACCAAGTATTTAATGACCAATAGTAACTATTTTCACATCTGTCAGATATTTTTAGTCCTTAATTAAAATGTTATTTTTGGTCATTAACTGAGGGTTTGACGGCAGAAGTAGACTAAATCCTAAAATGCTCTTATTACTTTGCTTATACTATTTGTTATTGTAGTAAACCAAGTTTAAGACAAAGTTCTTTACCAAAATAAAAATGACTAAATATTTAAAGATCATTATTAACCATTTTTATACCTGATATATATTTTCAATTTTTAGTTATAAAGTTATTATTGGCCATTAACTGAAGAATTCAAGGCTGATGTAGTATGAATTTAAAAATTGAAAAAAAAAAACAACCACATTAAATGTTTTGAATACAATATAGAAGAAAATAAAAATAAGAAACCTTTCTAATTATATTTGTTGTTTAATTACTATTTAATAAGACAATGGCATACTAGTTAGAGAATAATTAAAGAAGGAGACGATGATGGAGCAATTTATTAACGTCGATTTGTGCACAAATAGTTTACATGTCAGATCACGATTCAGTCTGTTTGAGTCAATCAAGTGTATTATTAACATGCAGGTATCCTTTATCGAGGACTAAGGTCATTATCTCGCAGCGATATTGCTCATAACCGGCCATCAAAGGTTCAGCCCTCGATTGAATTGATTAATTACATTTACCACAACCCAAACCCCCAATAAACGAAGTTACCACCGGGCCTTAGGGCCAAACTGGTACATACCAATTTAATTCCGAATATATTATATAAATATTTAATAAGTTACAGGTGATAATTATAATAATTGTTCTAACTGAATGAGTTACGAATAGTAATTACCATCCCTTTTGATTAATCAGTGCGCGATTTTGTTTTTAATCAAGTAGTTAATTATGTAGCCTCTAATTACAATCGGAAATTTACGCGTGGTCTTTGTTATGGCAAATAAACCGGTAAATTGAAAACACTGAAAACACGCAAACGCCATTTATTAAATATTCATAGGAAGGCTGTAAAATCAAATATTGAAACTGGATGTAATTTAAATTGCATTTAGTTCATTTGGAGCTATTAATTATTGAAAACTGTTTGCAGTCTTGACAACGTTACACGGGGTTAGGCAGGCACATTTTTGTTTAAATAAATATTTAAATAACTCAGGTACATCACGGTATTTTAAATAAATCGGTAACAATAAATATTTATGTTTCCATTTGAAAAATTATTAAGCTCGGGTTAACTGGTGTTTTGTGCAACGAATGATGATATTTAACGTGGTTTAACAACAAAATTTCATAAAAATAATCTATTAAAACCGTTTTCATATACCTGTAATAATTTGATTATGGCCAATATATAGCCAATAAAAATTTTCACAGCAAATATTAAACTGGTTCCATCAAATCATAACTGCTACTTAATTATCCTTGTAATTAACTGTCGTTTTCAGGTTTTTACGCCTGTAAAAACCGTTGATTTTCATAATTTCTAATTATGATGTTTAAATTAAAAATCACGACAGGATTACCCCCCCAATAAATCCAACAAAGGTTTTATAATGTGTTAAAATAATATATTCACTCATTATAACTATGTTTAATTAACTAATTGTAACGCAAGCCCTGAAAGTCTAAACATGTAATGAGTTTCATTAATAATAATTTTAATTAAACAAACATGTTTCGCCGTTTTACTAAAAGCCTAATGAAACAGTTTTTTGTCTAGTTTTTAAAATTAAATTACGACCCGCACATCACCGAACCGCGGGCTTTCACGCCTAATTGGAATTTAACAAAATTAACCCGTACAAGTAAAAACAAGTCGTCGAACGGTGAACGATTCGAATACGGCGAAACGCCGGAGGGGGACGGTCCGGGGCGCACGGATAAGTCGATATCAGTACACTACAGAAACTCCGGCTTCCAATGAAACTGCCTTTTCAGCTTTCCCCCGCAGTTTTTCTGCGTTTCCTTTGACCCATAACTTGCACATCTTACTTTATTAGAGCTTTATTTTGGATTTCGGACTGTTTTCTCTTTCTTTTATCTACAGGGGAATAAAGCCTAAGTAAAAATATTTTTGTTTATGTGTGATGTTTGTAATGGAGGAAACTATATTACGGATACAAAAGGAAAGGAAACTTCTCGGAAAATTTGATATTTTTTCTGCGTGTGTGGAAAATACGTTGGTCGGACGACAAAGCGATATAGACGTGGGACGGGACGATAAAGCATGCCAAAAATTTGCCCGAGATGCGGCCTCTGCAAAATAATTATTCACAACAACTCCCACGTTTTTTACGTTTTAATAACATTCATATAGCAACGTCTGATTTTTTTATCCACAGTTTTACTGCTGAATTATGTTAGTTGTCCGAAAGTTGGGCGTTTTTTCAGGCGTCGCCGTTCGATGATGAGATTAACGTGGCAAGAAAAAAATCCGCATTCCATGTAGACAAACGTTGAATAAAACTGACTTTGAGCTTATAATGTTCATTTAAAGTTCGTTCCACAAAAGTTCGCCAACACTCATTAACGTAAAACTTATTCGTTCTTCGTAAATTTTAATTGCGGGAAGGTATCCAAAATAATCTTAAGTATTTATGGGACTTGGAGGCTCGGATGAGAGGGATTTACTTGGGGGAGGAAAAAAACTGACACAGGGGAAAGTTGCTAGATGTGTAAAATAAATTTTCAGTCCAAATCGGCAACGTCATCAATTCTTTCTAACACGAACATTCTTTTTTTTTGTTGAAAGAGTAGTTTACAAATGAAGGGGTGTTTTATTAGGTACCTAAGAGATAGACAGGATTTAGTTCAGATCCACTATAAAAATGCATTTTATGTAAAATTATACGATTGATTAACTTAATAAAAATGTGCTTTATTAAAATAACAATAAATAATAACAAATAATGTGTAATAACAAAAAAAAAAAACATTTCAGTAAATTATGTCTTTTGTATTCTTTAACAGAACTCTCTATTAAAGTTTTATTAGCTAATGAAATATGAGTGAAATTTTCAGCTTTTTCTTCCTTTAAAGCAAATCATGAAATATATTTTCTCCTCCTTTTTATTATGTCAATACATGTTTTGAAATTTCATTATTAATTTTAGGATGAAATTTATTTATAGAAAGTCTTCAAATTAACTTTTTCTTATTTTGATTTCTTTTAGAAAAATTTTTGCCCATAAAAAATCTTTTCAGCTTTTCTTTCTTTAAAATAAATCACAAAATATATTTTCTTTAAATTACCTTTTTATTATGTTAATTTCTAAATACGTTTTTCGATATTTCATTATAATCAACTTTAAAAAAAAATAGCTTATAAAAATCTTGGTGGGATTTTCAGCTTTTTATTCCTTTAAAATATATCTTTTACAAATCAACTTATTATTATGTTGATTTCTAAATACATTTTCTGAAATTTCATTATAATTTTGTTTTAGAATGAAATTTGCCTATAAAAAGTCTTGGTGGGATTTTCAGCTTTTTCTTTCTTTAAAACAAATTATGAAACATATTTTCTAATTAAGTTTTTATTATTTTAATTTCTAAATACATTTTTTGATATTTCATTATAATTAACTTAAAAAAAATAGGTTATCAAAATCTTGGTGGGATTTTCAGCTTTTTCTTCCCTTAAAATAAATCATGAAGTATATCTTTTACAAATCAACTTTTTATTATGTTGATTTCTAAATACATTTTCTGAAATTTCATTATAATTTAGTTTTAGAAAGAAATTTGCCTATAAATAAATAGCTTATAAAAATCTTGGTGGGATTTTCAGCTATTTTTTTCTTTAAAATAAATCATGAAGTATATCTTTTACAAATGATTTTTTTTTCATGTTGACTTGTAAATAAAGTTTTGACATTTTATTATATTCAACTTAAAAAAAATAGCTTATAAAAATCTCGGTGGGATTTTCAGCTTTTTCTTTCTTTAAAATAAATCATGAAATATATTTTCTTTAAATTAAATTTTTATTGTGTTAATATCTAAATACATTTTTTGTTATTTCATTATAATTAACTTTAAAATAAATAGCTTATAAAAATCCTGGTGGGATTTCCAGCTTTTTTTTTAAATAAATCATGGAGTATATCTTTTACAAATGATTTTTTTTTTTTCATGTTGACTTCTAAATAAAGTTTTAATATTTCATTATAATGAACTTTAAAAAAAAATAGCTTATAAAAATCTTGGTGAAATTTTCAGCTTTTTTTCTTTAAAATAAATTATTTACAAATGAATTATTTTTATGTTCTAAAGAAATTTTGTGAAATTTTATTATAATTTAGTTTTAGAATGAAATTTGTCTATAAACAGTCTTGGTGGGATTTTCAGCTTTTTCTTTCTTTAAAACAAATCATGAAATATATTTTCTTAAAATTAACTTTTTATTATTTTTATTTCCAAATATATTTTTGAAATTTTGTTATAATTAACTTTTAGAAAAATGTTTGCTCATAAAAAATCTTCGTGGGATTTTCAGCTTTTTCTTTCTTTAAAATAAATCATGAAATATATTTTCTTAAAATTATCTTTTTATTATTTTGATTTCTAAATATATTTGTGAAATTTTGTTATAATTAACTTTTAGAAAAATTTTTGCTCATAAAAAATCCTTGTGGGATTTTCAGCATTTTCGTTCTTTAAAATAATCATGAAATATATTTTCTTTAAATTAAATTTTTATCGTGTTAATTTCTAAATACATTTTTTGTTATTTCATTATAATTAACTTTAAAATAAATAGCTTACAAAAATCCTGGTGGGATTTTCAGCTTTTTTTAAATAAATCATGAAGTATATCTTTTACAAATGATTTTTTTTATGTTGATTTCTGAATACATTTTCTGAAATTTCATTATTATTTAGTTTTAGAAAAAAAATTGCCTATAAAAAGTCTTGGTGGGATTTTCAGCTTTTTCTTTCTTTAAAACAAATCATGAATTATATTTTCTTCAAATTAACTTTTTATTATTTTATTTTCTGAATATATTTTTGAAGTTGTGTTATTATTAACTTTTATAAAAATGTTTGCTTATAAAAAAATCTTTGTGGGATTTTCAGCTTTTTCTTTCTTTGAAATAAATCATGAAATATATTTTCTTTAAATTAAATTTTTATTATGTTAATTTTTAAATACACTTTTTGATATTTTATTATAATTAATTTTTACAAAAAAATTTTCTTGGAATATTCTTCCTTTAATAATAATGTTGATTTCTATATGTGTTTTTTGAAATTTCAGTATAGTATAGTTTTGTTTTAAAAATTAATGCTCCAATAAAATAGTCTGGAATAAACGAATAATTACATTAATGAAATTAACAACACTCAGGAAGGAGTACTAAAAGTATATTAGTATCATCAAAATAGTAATCCCCTTCCCATTTCCAAATAAGGCTCTTCCATTTCTGGGGTGCTTAGTACTTACATTTTATAGTAAATAAGTAATTACTTAAGATGCTTTACGGTAGGTATAACGCTGAAACTGTCAAAGGCGTTTAAGATGCAACATAAATTTCCTTAACTGTTTAACGAACACTTCGCCCAGTTCAATTAGCAGGAGTTTAAAGCAGACTTTTAATTCATACACATGGACCCTCTGAATCATTTCATGCGTCTGCAAAGACACACTGAATGCAAACAAAAATGAACCTAGACTAGATTATTAATGGACTTCCAGATCGGCGTGACTGTAATAGATTTACAGATGTAAACTTACTCTGAGAAACGCTGCATTAAGACATATTAAACACATGGATTAATATAAATGTTCGTGTTTGCCTGTTCCATACTAACTAATTATACATCCGGTTGTTCAGCCGTAGATATGGCGAAACTGAGCCTTAACTAAGTTATGTCAGCACAAACACGAAGTTGTTGAACTCGTGTTCGCAACGAGTTCATAACCGGGCGCAGTTTGCTGCAAAAGAAAATAGACAATAAATAACGTGAACTTGACACAGTTCCACTCGAGTCACGGGTTTTCGAAGGGGTGGCCCCAAAAAATTCGTCGTGCACCACGGACTGTTGTTATTACGGTTTTGCAATTTAAAAGCTTAATCCTCGCGGGGTTGGCGCAAACTTACCGAATGGAAATAAATTATTTTTTAGGGGCCCCGGTGACCGTTGATTTATGTCGCCATTACGTTGCAAGCATACTGTGAACTGACCAAATTGGGTAGATAACTAACACAATAAACTTGTCTCGGGCTCGTGCAACTTTAATACCCGGAAGTTTTCCGGGGCTGCGGCGGGCTGTTTTTGTTTCCCCGCTCATAATCGTGTGTTCGAGGAATTTAAATAGATTTCCCCGGTTCGGGGGGCGGGTGGGTGTCTTAAACTACTTAGAAAGTAATTTTTAAAAAATAATTTTCCTCCGCAAATCGATTACGCAAACTTCAAATCGGAAACTTTGGCCACAGTTTAGAAAGTATATGGAAAGAAACTTCTCCATCCAAATTTCCGCGGGATTTGTAATGGTCTGGTGTGTTGGGTGAGTCGACGAAAGACAGATCGATTGAATTCTATTCCGGGGATATTACCCACAATACAACTTTAATGCGAAACCATAATATTATATTGTCAAGAAAGTTGCGTCTTTTGTTATTTGGTTTCTTGATGACAAAATATTCGGACAATGATTGATGTGAGGTGATGTACAGTTTTAAAGCAGATGTTTCGCTGGATCTTCTTCTTCTTCTTCTTTAGATTCTTTGGATGATTCTTTAGACGATTTTTAAGATTCGTTAGATTCTTATACTTTAAATTTCTTCACATTCTTCATATTCTTCATATTATTCACAATCTTCATATTTTTCATATTCTTCACATTTATCACATTCTTAACATTCTTCATATTCTTAACATTCTTCACATTATTTTTATTTTTCACATATACATTTTTCCAAATACTTGAGATGTTTAAAAAAATTTAAAATCTTCCTTTTAAATTTTTCAGATTCTTCAGATTCCTCAGATTCTTCAGATTACTTTCATCTTTCTGATTTTTAATATTCTTCACATTCCTCACATTAGGATTCAGATTGCCCATATTATTCAGATTCTTTAGATTCTTTAGATGATTCTTTAGATTTTTTAGATGATTCTTAAGATTCTTATATTTTAGATTTCTTCACATATATTCTGTACATTCTTCACACTCTTTACATTCTTCACATTCTTCATATTATTCACAATCTTCATATTTTTCATATTCTTCACATTCATCACATTGTTAACATTCTTCATATTCTTCACATTATTTTTATTTTTCACATATTACAGATTTTTTATATTTCCAAATACTTCAGATGTTTAAAAAATTTTAGAATCTTCCTTTAGATTTTTCAGATTCTTCAGATTACGTATATCTTTCTGATTTTTAATATTCTTCACATTCCTCACATTAGGATTCAGATTGCCCATATTATTCAGATTCTTTAGATTCTTTAGATGATTCTTTAGATTTTTTAGATGATTCTTAAGATTCTTATATTTTAGATTTCTTCACATCCTGCATATTCTGTACATTCTTCACACTCTTTACATTCTTCACATTCTTCATATTATTCACAATCTTCATATTTTTCATATTCTTCACATTCATCACATTCTTAACATTCTTCATATTCTTCACATTATTGTTATTTTTCACATATTACAGATTTTTTATATTTCCAAATACTTCAGATGTTTAAAAAATTTTAGAATCTTCCTTTAGATTTTTCAGATTCTTCAGATTACGTATATCTTTCTGATTTTTAATATTCTTCACATTCTTCACATTAAGATTCAGATTTCCCAGATTATTCAGATTTTTTAGATTCTTTAGATGATTCCTTAGATTCTTTAGATTCTCTGGATTCTCTAGATTCTTTAGATTCTCTAGATTTTCTAGGTTCTCTAGGTTCTCTAGATTCTCTAGATTCTCTAGGTTCTCTAGGTTTTCTAGGTTCTCTAGATTATCTAGATTCTCTAGCTTCTCTAGGTTCTCTAGATTCTCTAGGTTCTCTATATTATCTAGATTCTCTAGATTCTTTAGATTCTTTAGATTCTTTAGATTCTCTAGGTTCTCTATATTCTCTTGATTCTCTAGATTCTTTAGATTCTCTAGATTCTTTACATTCCCTAACTTCTCTAGATTCTCTAGGTTCTCTAGATTATCTAAATTCTCTAGATTCTCTAGGTTTTCTAGATTATCTAAATTCTGTAGATTCTCTAGGTTCTCTAGATTATCTAGATTTTCTAGATTCTCTAGTTTCTCTAGATTCTCTAGATTCTCTAGGTTCTCTAGGTTCTCTAGATTTTCTAGATTCTCTGGGTTCTCTATATTCTCTAGGTTCTCTAGATTTTCTAGGTTCTCTACGTTCTCTAGATTCTCTAGATTCTCTAGGTTCTCTAGATTTTCTAGGTTCTCTAGATTTTCTAGGTTCTCTAGATTATCTAGATTCTCTAGCTTCTCTAGGTTCTCTAGATTCTCTAGATTCTTTAGATTCTCTAGTTTCTTTAGATTCTCCAGGTTCTCTAGATTCTATAGATTCACTAGGTTCTTTAGATTCTCTAGATTTTTTAGATTCTCTAGGTTTTCTAGATTCTCTAGGCTCTCTAGATTCTCTAGATTCTCTAGATTCTTTAGATTCTCTAGATTCTCTAGGTTCTCTAGGTTTTCTAGATTTTTTAGATTCTCTAGGTTCTCTAGAATCTCTAGGTTCTGTAGATTTTCTAGGTTCTCTATATTCTTTAGATTGTCTAGATTCTTTAGATTCTTTAGATTCTCTAGTGTGTTTAAATTCTCCAGGTTCTCTAGATTCTATAGATTCACTAGGTTCTTTAGATTCTCTAGATTCTTTACATTCTCTAGCTTCTCTAGATTCTCTAGGTTCTCTAGACTCTCTAGGTTCTCTAGATTCTCTAGATTCTCTAGATTCTCTAGATTCTCTAGATTCTCTAGATTCTCTAGATTCTCTAGATTCTCTAGGTTCTCTAGGTTGTCTAGGTTCTCTAGATTTTCTAGGTTCTCTATATTATCTAGATTCTCTAGATTCTTTAGATTCTCTAGATTCTATAACTTCTCTAGGTTCTCTAGATTCTCTAGGTTCTCTATATTCTTTAGATTCTCTAGATTCTCTAGGTTCTTTACATTCTCTAGATTCTCTATATTCTCTAGATTCTCTAGATTCTCTAGATTCTTTAGATTCTCTAGATTCTCTAGGTTCTCTAGGTTCTCTAGGTTCTCTACGTTCTCCAGATTCTTTATATTCTTTAGATTCTTTTGGATTCTTTGGATTCTTTGGATTCTTTGGATTCTTTGGATTCTTTGGATTCTTTGGATTCTTTGGATTCTTTGGATTCTTTGGATTCTTTGGATTCTCTATATTCTTTAGATTTTTTAGATTCTTTCTTTATATTCTTTCTTTAGATTCTTTAGGTTCTACAGATTCATTAGATTTAGAAATGAGTTGCCAAGTTAATACAAACAATATACTGGATTTAAATAGAAAAAAATTATTTACAAAATTATAGATGGTGCATTAATTTCTTGGAACAACGTACTTTTTATTCCTGCTGTATTCAGCAGAGACATTAACCGGCAAAACAAATATTGTGATTGTGCACATGTAATAAATTGGCTCGGAACTATCTGGAGGCGTAGATGAAAAGACAACACACACACCGCCATGTAGCTAATTCGAAAATATTTACCTAATCCTCCCGGAAAACAGTGTGCCAAGACGATGGCATCGAGTAAACACTAGATTAGTAAAACTACATCGTCATTTCCCTACATAATTCGATCATTAACAACGAAATTTAAGACAAATGGGTTCCCATTCGGGACCGGCGCATAAATAGCCGAATTTGAATTATTCATGATAATAAATAAGGTGCTCGTTAGTGTAAAAGCGCCGCCACTATTTATGAAACAAGAGAGTAGATGACGCAGGATCCGGGGCCTGATAGCATACATTCCACAGAGATAAATTCCCATGTCGGTCCCAGGAAATAATGATACATCAGGATGTTTTCAAAGGAGTAATATCGGTTTCCGCTAATGATAAGGAAAAGGCTCGGGGTTTGGGTTTCATTGTTTCGTGCCGATTTCGTTCGCCGCAGCTTCGAATAAAGTGGGACATGTTTGGATTTTTAAACTGGTTCATGTGCACCATGAATGGGTCCGCCACTATCTGTTTGTACATCAGGTAGTGGAACTAATGTAATATTTGTGCCGACATCGGCAATTAATATGTTAATTAAGCACTATCCTCAAAACAGTTTCGATTATTGGTCGGGCGATATGGACTAGATTACACCGTAGCAATTTTACGTATGTTTACCGAAACACATTAAATTGCAAAACAAACTGGCGTGGTGGCCGACGCATTTGTCATTCCTCCATTGAAACAACAAAAGCCATTGCGGCCGCCATAAATCACCTCCCCGTCAGATTATGCCGCCGCTCTATAAAATAATAATGAGACGACAATATTCCTGCAAACTTCCTGCTTCGCACATGACAGAATCAAATTTACATCGAATTTCGGCTCCATCCAACCCCGGAAGATATTTATTCCGAACCAAAAACCGTCGCGATTCAATTAAACAAAACTTATCAACGCCCCCAACGAACCAACAAAGTAATACATTAACAGACAACCCCGCGGCGTACACATGTAATCCCGTTAAGTGCACCGCTCGCAAAAACAATGGGACCGAACTCGTCTGCCACTTTGGCGTGGTGAAAAATAAAAACTGCACGCCATTAATTAAGGGGGTGAAGAGGATCGTCGCGTCGCGTATCGCGGCAACTAATTGAAGTGGGCCCGAAGTGAACGGGGCCGTGCGGGGGGGGTTGGTTTGAAGAACGCGGCGGCGACCGCACTGTGTTAAAGCGGGTGCGTGGCTTCAATTCCGTAGTGCATTGCAGTGTTTGTAGCATCAGTCTGCAAGCAGTGCGGAAGTGAGGTTTCGTCCCGCACGAGCTTCTGTCGTCCGGACTCCGGGTGCCGGTGATTCCTGCAATTGTCTCCGCTGTTTTTGGGGTGGGTCGGGGCATTTTTGACTGAGTAGGGTTAGACAAATAATTAAGAGTTGTGGTTTAAGGGTTTTTTCTGTAAAAAATAGATATATTCATACAGTTTAATGAAATATTTTAATTGATATTTATGTTAAATTGTATCCAAAGGTTTATGTCAATTTTTAATTAATTTTATTTCAAATTAACTTAAGTCAGTTCAGAGATATGCATAAAAAATTATATATTAGGCACATACATTTGAATTTTCTAGGCAATTTTAACAATTTTATATTAATTTAATATTATTAATTAATTTCATGGAAATATAATAAATTAAATTACTAACAAATAAAATAATCGATATTTTCCATATTTTTTGATAATGAGAACATTTCTTGGAGTTTAAAATCTGAAATTTTTAATGATATTAATATTAAATTAAATTTTTAATTAATTTTATTTTAAACTATTACTTAATTTATAGTTCATTCTTGAACATTTGTATAATTAATTTAATATTCAGCACATCCATTGTAAAAATGAAAAAAATTCCTTTTTTAGTTTTGAATTAACTTAATATTATAATATATATTTGAAACAATGTAAAAAAAAATAAATTATTAACTAATCAAACAATAATATACAAATTAAATATATTTCATGGAATTTTTAATAATATTAATCTTAAATTAAATTACCAATCTTATGTCATCTTTTAATTAATTTTATTTTAAATTATTACTTAATTTATAGTTAATTCTTGGACATTGTATAAATTAATTTATTATTAAGCGCATCTGTAAGTCTGAATGAAAATTCCCTTTTTGTTTAGTATTAATTTAACAATATTAAAATATTTATTGGGAACAATATAAAAAAATAAATTATTAACAAATCAATCAATAATATACGAATAATCGACATTTATAAGTTTTTATAATATTAAGGGGACATTAAATATAGTTCAAGGAGTTTAAAAGCTGAAATTTTTAATAATATTACTCTTAAATTAAATTATCAATTTTATGTCATTTTTTAATTAATTTTATTTTATACTATTACTTAATTTATAGTTAATTCTTGGACATTTATATAATTAATTTATTATTAAGCACATCTGTAAGTCTGAATGAAAATTCCCTTTTTGTTTAGTATTAATTTAACAATATTAAGATATTTATTGGGAACAATATAAAAAAATAAATTATTAACAAATCAATCAATAATATACGAATAATCGACATTTTGTAAGTTTTTATAATATTAAGGGGACATTAAATATAGTTCATGGAGTTTAAAAGCTGAAATTTTTAATAATATTAATCTTAAATTAAATTACCAATTTTATGTCATTGTTTAGTCAATTTTATTTTAAACTATTACTTAATTTATAATTAGTTCTTGGACATTTATATAATGAATTTAATATTAATCACGTCTGTAAATCTGAATGAAAATTCCCTTTTTGTTTAGTATTAATTTAACAATATTAAGAAATTTATTGGGAACAATATAAAAAAAATAAATTATTAACAAATCAATCAATAATACACGAATATTCTATATTTATAAGTTTTTATAATATTTGGGGGACATTAAATATATTTCATGGAATTTTTAATAATATTAATCTTAAATTAAATTACCAATCTTATGTCATCTTTTAATTAATTTTATTTTAAATTATTACTTAATTTATAGTTAATTCTTGGACATTTGTATAAATTAATTTATTATTAAGCACATCTGTAAGTCTCAATGAAAATTCCTTTTTTGTTTAGTATTAATTTAACAATATTAAGATATTTATTGGGAACAATATAAAAAAATAAATTATTAACAAATCAATCAATAATATAGGAATAATCGATATTTATAAGTTTTTATAATATTAAGGTGACATTAAATATAGTTCATGGAGTTTAAAAGCTGAAATTTTTAATGATATTAATCTTAAATTAAATTACCAATTTTATGTCATCTTTTAATTAATTTTATTTTAAATTATTATTTAATTTATAGTTAATTCTTGGACATTTGTATAAATTAATTTATTATTAAGCACATCTGTAAGTCTGAATGAAAATTCCTTTTTTGTTTAGTATTAATTTAACAATATTAAAATATTTATTGGGAACAATATAAAAAAATAAATTATTAACAAATCAATCAATAATATACGAATAATCGACATTTATAAGTTTTTATAATATTAAGGGGACATTAAATATAGTTCATGGAGTTTAAAAGCTGAAATTTTTAATAATATTAATCTTAAATTAAATTACCAATTTTATGCCATTGTTTAGTTAATTTTATTTTAAACTATTACTTAATTTATAATTAATTCTTGGATATTTGTTTAATTAATTTATTATTAAGCACATCTGTAAGTCTGAATGAAAATTCCCTTTTTGTTTAGTATTAATTTAACAATATTAAGTAATTTAATGGGAATAATATAAAAAAATAAATTATTAACAAATTAATCAATAATACACGAGTAATCGACATTTATAAGTTTTTATAATATTTGGGGGACATTGGTTTAAGAACTGAAATTTTTAATAATATTAATCTTAAATTAAATTATCAATTTTATGTCATTTTTTAATTAATTTTATTTCAAATTATTACTTAATTAATTTATATATTTAAGTACATCCATTGTAAATCTGAAGAAAAAAATCCTTTTTCAGATTTGTATTAACTTATTATCGACAAATCGAAGAATAATATACGAATAATCGATATCTATATTTTTTATAATATTTGGGTGTTATTAAAAATATTTCATGTAGTTTAAAAATCTCCTATTTCAATTTTGTATTAATTTAACAATATTAAATATTTTAATAAAAAAAATATTAGCAAATCAAACAATAATATATGAATAATTGATATTTTTAATTTTTATAATATTTAGGAGACAGATATGTTTTATAAAGTTCAAAATCTGTTTTATGCCACATTTTAATGATATTTTTGTTGAACTATAATGTTAATTTAATATTAGATCTTGGACAGTTAATTATATATATCCAATTATATTAAAGTATAATAAAAAATAAATAATTAACAAACTAAAATACACTATATTTTTGTTGAAAAACATTAAAAATATTACATGAGAATATAAAAGTTTAAGATAGTTTTTTAAAAATTTTGTGTGGCATTAAAACATTTTTACAGAGTTTAAATTGTGAAAAGATAAATTAAATAAAACCAACCCTTATGTGTATTAGATACTTAATTGGTATTAGACCTAAATTATACGATCAATTTTATGCCAGTTTTTAATTAATTTTACTTCAAACTATAATCCCACTCTAAAGTTAGTTCTCGGTTTTATAATTAATTTGATATTAACCACATCCATTTTAAGTTTCAAGGAAAATCGCCTCCATCAATTTTGCGTTAGGTAATTTATTGGGAACAAATTTAATCAAGGTTTTATTTTAAAAAACAATCAACGTTTACCGAGCCAATTAATTAAACGAACGCTTGAATATATACAATATGAATTTTAAGACTGAATCGCTAAAACAAACTCGTGTATGGCAAAAAACCAGTTGTGCGATGTGTGTGCGACCAATTCTCATCAACTTTTTCCGCATCTGGCATAATTTCCATGAGCCAGAGCGAAATTGGAGCTCGACTCCGAAATTACACATAACTTTCTAGCCGTGAAGTTGTGCCCGACTGAGGCCAAACTTGAATAAAAATTCCCTTTGTTTTTTCCCGTCTTTTCGGGAGGACCGCTTCGTCTTTTATGGGCCGTCCAAAAGTTGTAATCTGCGATGAGACATAAAAAATATAACCTACGAATTTCACCAGTTTATAACGGAATTAAATAGTAAGGAATTGGTATTTCCTTTACGGCACGGAAATTCCGTCGGCTCCGTTCCCGTTTTATTTTGTTACCTTAATAAAAATATTCATGACGTAGAATTTACAAACATGAATAAATATTTTATCGTTAACCGTTCGGGAGCTTTTGATCTCCTCGAAATTTAAACGTCCGGCCTAATTTCGGTCCGATGCCGGACAATAAACGTCACCAATTAAAAAAGCAATGATGGAGGAAACGTATTTAATTATTCACGAATCGGTTACGTGCAAAAATCTCGCTCCTCGAGCTAAATTTCAATAGCAGAAACGGCATGTGCGTCATACGAAACTCGGTTGTTCCAAGTTTCCCTGAAAACAATGGGGCAGCTCATTGTCGGAACGGCGACGTAAAATAACAATATAACACGGCTTCGTGATGGAATTAAATGCCGCCACTCTTTGATTCGATGTAATTAAGAATTCTGACTTTAATTAGATACCGGTTTTATGATGTTAATGTTTATTTGTGTGTGCTAATTTTGTTTGCCAGTACGAGTCAGGAAAGTTATTGCGTTATTTAGTTTTTTGGTGATGATTATTCAGTCAAATTTTAATGTGTTGATGTGTGATGGTGTACAGTTTTAAAGCACCTGTTTCACCCAATCTGTACGTGAAAAATCGTTTTTGTTTGAAATAATTTCAACATTTATTCTGTATTAGCTGTACTCGCGACTTCGTCTGATAGCGTGTTGAATACGATCGTTTTCTAGACGGTGATCAGAGAGATTCCAAAGATTCTTGAGCCCTTAACAATGAATGACGCGTTCCATTTAATTGTAATCGTTCATTCCTCTCAGAAGTACTCTCATTCGATCTAGACATGGACATCCGTAATCTACAATTTGTAAGACGACTTTCCCATCTTGTTCAGATTCATTTTCACGTCACAATCTTTGACTTTTGGCCTTTCTCATGTTTTTAGAGAGATTTGACTTTCTTTTGGGCATAATTAAATAATAGAAAAAAACAACTATACGTTATTAACTAAATAAAATAACCTATAAATAGTTTATCAATTACAATGTAAATCTGAATATTGAACACAAATGTACTAAATTTATAATTATTTATAATTATTACTTAAAGGTAAAAAAGGAAAGCAGTAAAAATGTAACAAAATATTTTGAATTAATATAAGATAAGATAAGAAGAACGGATCGGTGGAATTATAAAAGATACCCATCAATCAAATCCAACTATCAATCAATCGTTGGTGGGAGAAGTGGTGGGCGGCACCCGACGTGACGGCCCAGTGGTGGCATGCGCGTGAGCTGCGCTCGAGCTGCGCGTGGTACTGCACAGTACTTGAACATTGCAACATTACTTTATTTTTCTAAAATAAAAGAATTTTCTAAAATAAAAGTAGCCTATGTTACTCCTTATTACATCAGGTACCTGCCAATAAAAGTCCCGTCAAAATCGGTCCAGTCATTTCAGAGATTAGTCGGAACAAACAGACAGAGAGACAAAAATTGTAAAATATGTTTTTTTGGTGTATGTACCATATTTATATTCATATACATGTAGTAAAAAACGGTTATTTCAATATTACAAACACACTTCAATTTTATTTATATATGTATACCGTATCAAAAATGATGAACGTGTCTACTCGCCTATTGAGACGGAACATCAATACCCCTTTGTAAACAAAAAGGAAAGATATTCATGCAATTATGTGGGCGGGCCGAACTGACTGGAGGGGATCATTTGGTTTTGCTGCGTTTAGCATGTGGTTCGTTCCGCAGACGAGTCGGTGTATGTGAACACATTATTTATTTATTTTTAGTTTTTTTTACTTATACATTTATTTATTCAATTTAATTTTTGGGATACATTTTTATTTTGAAAAAAGTAGTTTATTTTGAGAATACTTATTTTTGTTTTTGATATACCCTCAAAAAATATTTCATTTTACAGATTGAAAATTATACAAAGTTACGGAATTTAAATGGAGCATCCGAAGAACTCGAACTACATCCCTACGCATACGGAGATTTACTAAATGCATTCGCAAAGATTAATTTACATTGTGCGCCGGCGCGCACCAGCACGGCGCATTGTCTCTGAGAGTAGGGATTCTTACTACCGGGCAAAACTTTTCTCTCTTTGTCGTGCATCCATCTCTTACAACATCCAGACACGAAGAGCATTTTTCGTACTGTATAAGTATGGATAAGAAGCAAATTCGTACAATTTTCTTGTTCCACTTCATAACAATGCACGTCAACACGTTCCACCATTGAGAATTGCTGAAGCTGAAGGAACTGGCGTACGAAAGACTGCCTCATCCACCATACTCACCAAACCTTTCGTCAACTGATTATCACTATTTCAAAAACATTTCTACAATATTCTGTACGAGAAATGCTTTAAAAATCTAAATGATGCTCAAAACGGTTTCATCGACTGCGTCGCCTCCAGAACCACGGAGTTCCTAAAATAAAAACAAGCTTGTTTCTCGTTGGCAAAAATGTATTGACCCTGATGGTTCTTATTTAGATTAATAAAGTTTTGTTTAAGCTGAGATTTGTGCAAATAATTTTTAAGGTTGAAAACTTTCTTGACTTAATTTTTATTCCGGGCTTTTAAATACAAATTTATTTGCAGCCAAATGATAAGATGGATAAATGGGTTAACGTCATATTAAAGAAGTGGGATTTTATGTGCCGATTTATGTTAAGGAACGTATGAAGAGTTCCTCGTAAATCTGTTTTACGACAATAATTCAATTGTCAATGTTCATTTTATTAAAATTACGAAAATGTGCACAGCAGATTCTTTTATGATTTCATCTGGAAAATAACGTTCCCATTTTATCCCATCCCGGAAATATTTTATTATGATAAATTTCTTGTTCCTGTCCAACAGAATTAACTTTAAATAGACATAATATATATTTATAAACTAATACATCTTATTTACAAATTAAAAAAAACATTTAAAAAACTGGGCTTTTTAGCAGAACAGTGGATTTCTGTCTTGTGATGGTGAGAGAAACGCTGCTTCTTGAATTAAGTCTTGGCACGTTAAAACCAATGTTGGCTAGCATATAAGAACAATCAATTTTGCCATGTAATATATTGACAAGAATCTTTGCTGACGTTTTGCACGAATGTTCTTGCAGCAATAGATTGTGACCGGTGTTACGAACAGAGTATACATTGTTCTTACGTAAGCTCAAATACTTAAGGTATCGTCGTTGAATAAATTCCAGGCTAATTTGATGGCAAGTGTAAATAGGATTCCAGACAATACTGAAATACTCCAATTTGCTACGTACTAGTGCAGAAAACAGAGTCTATAATGCAGTTTGGGAATTTAGCGATTTGCAGTTTCGTAAGACAAATCCCAAGATCTTGGAAGCTGATGTAGAAACTTCCATTATTTGTGGCACAAAAGATAATTCGTTGTCAAATAAAACGCCCAGATGTTTACAGCAATCCTTCCTCACCAGCACGCATCCATTTATGTTGTATGAAAATTTGACAGGCAATTTACGTTTGGTGTAACTTACAATAAAGCATTTCTTTACAATTAGCTGGAGGTTGTTACTCTGACACCATACCACCAAAGTGTCAATATCACTTTGAAGAGTAAGGGTTTGTACAATACTGTCGACTTGATAATATAGCTTCAGATCATCAGCATAGGCTAGACTACAGCATAAAAACAAACTCAACAAGTCATTGATGAATAAAAGGAATAATAGAGGTCCCAAGTTAGACCCCTGCGGTACGCCAGAGGATGCAGTGTAAGTGTGAGATCTAAATCCGTTGTATTTGACGTAACAAATTCTGTTTCGCACATAACTCTCAATTAAATTAATAAGACTATCACTAAGGCCAAAAGTATCAAGTTTGTACAACACTATAACATGGTCAATCGTATCGAATACACGTGAAAAATCTGTATAAATGTCGTCCATTTGACTTTTACGATCTATTGACGAACTTATATCTTGAGTCATACCTGTTAAATTAGTGGTGGTGAACCTGCCTAACATAAAACCTGCTGATTAGGAGAAATTTTATAACGAACACTTTGATAAATGACAGAATATAACACCTGCTCAAATATTTTAGAAAAATTACTTAATATGGAGATAGATCTGTAATTATTAAAATTATACTTATCACCCTTTTTGAATTCTGAGGCAATTTTGGCAGTTTTCCATATAGATGAGAAAGGACAAACTGAAAATAATTTCAATAGTACGGTTTAAAGGCCACCTGTCCAATTTTTGATCGACTTCTTCGGCAAACACCTGTCAAATAAACTCAAATCAGGTCGTACCCACCGATAAAACGGGGCCAAAGCACGAAAATTCACCAATTACAAATTTAATCCCCGATCCGTTCACAAGTTAAAACTTGCGTCGGGGGGAAGGCTAATTAAATTACAGACGCCAATAATTTATACAAAGCCATTTATCGTCGACGATTTATCCTCAGACTCCGTTAGACGGGCGGTAATGGCGTAATTTTTTTGGCACGGCTCATTGCGTATCATACGCATTTCGTGGTCGCGTAATGGCACCTAATGAAATGATACGATTCGGGACGCGATCGTCAATTAGGGATAACGATAATTTCCCGCCGTCGGAATATGTCGAATAAGGCTTTCGTCGGGGATAACGAGACGGCGTGGTTTTTATGTACCCGAATCGTCTGAATTTATGAATGTTAAGATGCAATATTTGGCGTGTTAACAATTTCCGTTGCGAACGCGTGGGGCTTTAAAGGGAGGCGTCGCTTTGATTACCGCCGAAGATATTCCGTTTCGCTTTGATTGAGCCGGCCATAAAAGCCGTGGAAGCGGCGATGTTTTATCAGTTGCTAGACACAATAACCGGTCGAAAGTGTGCGGGGTTATTGGATTAACAGAAATATGGTCCCGGTCCGGAGAGGGTCCGGACTCGAATCCCGGAATCAGTATATTTTATGCTAATGCCACTCGGTCCGTCCACTTCCAGTCCGGTATCTTTAAATCATGCAACTGTGAAACATGCTTACGCGTGGAAAAAAATTTGACCATCTGATCGCGTTTCAAGTGGTCCGGGCCAACTGGAAGGCGGGGGCGTTGTAAAGTCGCCCTTTTTATGCACCATTCGAGATAAAACTGAGCTTGATTTACAAGACCGTTCTCGCAGATAAGGCCTATTGAGCCGGCCTCGAATGAGCCTCCACACGATCGATCGTCTGGTTGCGGAAACTTTGACGAACTAACGCACACAATATGATATTGAATTCTCTAATTGAGCCTTGATTTACGCCATTATGCCACTTAAATTGGAATCGGCTGCGATCTAACTGAGTTTCCGTCTGGAAATTGATTCATACTGTTTTATTCAAGTGTTCAACTCGGGGGTAATTGGCAATTACTCCATTACCAGTATAAAAATTATGCGGTTGGGACTGATGAATGTCCGAAATAGTTGCCCTTAATTAATCTTGAAAAATTCATTGAAGGGAAAGATGGCAGCTGCATCCTTGGAATGGATTTAAATGGAGCACGAAAATAGTTTATCATGGTGCAGATTGTGTGAATGACAGTTGGGAAATCCGACGAGACACCCGTAAGATTTATGTCACGTTCAATTGAACCAATTAAAAGAATTGTTTCGATCAATTTTCGTTTCTGAAACCGAAAACTGTAAACTGGTTTAATTTCAGTTTTTGTTGCAATCTTAATGCCTTTGTCACCATATAATATGACCTAATTCGGTTATATTTCGAAGCAGTGATAGCTATAACAACTTTATTTACACTTTACTATAAAGACAGAGATAAACTCGAGCTTTACGATTACTCGAGTTATCCGACTTAATTTATTATGCAGTAAAGTAGATAACATGACATTGAAGATGATCGTGAGATGCATCCATTCTGATAATATATGTATTTTATTAATGTCACTTAAAATGATCGTAAAATGTTAAGGCACAATATGGATAACATGTTTATATTACCTGGAGGTGTAAAATTTTAATAAGGCCTTTTCTTAACTTTACTAGAAGTTATTGAAGCTGCACTTCTGAGGTGTAATACTTTTAATTAAAATTCAGAACACGTTCCAGGATTTTATGCAAGTAAAGTTATATTAGCACTATGTTTCTCACCTTAATAATATTCTTAGAATATTGAGTTCTGAGAACTTTTTGAGAAAAAACTTTAAAATACCGAATTCTGACCAATTTTTGGGAAGAGAAGTTTATCTTTGTTTTATCTCTATAATGATATTCTTCGAATGATTAATTCTGAGAACTTTTTGAGAAGATATATACTCTTTTTTTTTACCTTCTTAAAATGCTGACCAACTTTTGAGAAAAAAGTTTATTTTCTTTTTAATCCCCATAATAATATTCTTCGATTGATAAATTATTAGAACTTTTTAAGAATTTTATCTTCTTCACAAAGATGTCCTTCGAATGATGAATTTTGAGAACCTTTTTAGAGAAGAAGTTTATCTTTTTCTTGGCCTTCTTAATAATATTCTTCGAATGATGAACTTTTTGAGAAAAAAAATCTTTTTCTTGGCCTTCTTGATGATATTCTTCAAAATACTAAATTCTGAACAATTTCTGAGAAAAGAAGTTTATCTTATTTTTAATCCCCATAATAATATCCTTTAATTGATAAATCATGAGAATTTTTTAAGAATTTCATCTTCTTTTTAGTCTTCACAATGATTTTCTTCGAATGATGAATTCTGAGAACCTTTTAAGAAAAGGAGTATATCTTTTACTTGGCCTTCTTAATAATATTCTTCAAAATACTGAATTCTGAAAATTTTTTATTTTGTTTATCTTCTTTTTTATGAATATAATGATATTCTTCGAATGATGAATTCTGAGAACCTTTTGAGATAAAAAGTATATCTTCTTTTCTTGGCCTTCTTATTATATTCTTCAAAATGCTGATTCCTAAAAAATTTTTTGTAAAAGAAGGCTTTCTTAATAAAATTCTTCAAAATACTGAATTCTAAATAATTTTTGGGAAGACATATTTATCTTCTTTTTGGTCTCCATAGTGATAGTCTTCCAATGATGAATTCTGGAAACTTTTAGAGAAGAGAAGTTGATCTTCTTTTCGGTCCTCATAACGATATTCATTAAAATGTTGAATTCTGTGCAACATTTAGGAAAAGAAGTTAATTTTGTTGTCCTCAATAATATTCTTAAAAAAGCTGAATTCTGAACAATTTTTGGGAAGAGAAGTTCTTTTTGATCTCCATAGTGATATTTTTCGAGTCTTGGGTTCTGAAATCTTTTTAAGAAAACAAATTTATCTTCTTTTTGATGTCCATAATGATATTTTTCGAGTGATGAATTCTGAGAACTTTTTGAGACAAGAAATGTATCTTCTTCTTGACCTTCTTAGTAATATTCTAAAAATGCTGAATTTTGGGAAGAGATCTTTTTGATCTATGGAGTAATATTCTTCGAATGATTCTGAGAACTCTTTTAGAAGAGAAGATAATCTTCTCTCGGCTCTAAGATGGCCTTCATAATGATATTTATTAAAATGCTGAATTCTGAGCAACTTTTAGGAAAGGACATTTATTTTCTTGGCTTTCTTAATAATATTCTTAGAAATGCTGAATTATGAACAATTTTTTTAGAGAAAAAGAAGTTTATTTTCTTTTTAATCTTCATAATAATATTTTTTGAGTGATGAATTCTCAAAACTTTTTTAGAAAAGAAGCTTATCTTCTTCTTGGCCTTTTTCAAAATGCTTAATTCTAAAAAATTTTTGGGAATATAAGTTTATCTTCTTTTAGATCTCCAAAAGGATATTCTTCGAGTGATGAATTTTCATATCCTTTTTAAAAAAAAAGAGGTTTGGCCATGTTAAAAGTATTCTTTAAATTGTTGAATACTGAGTAACTTTTGGGAAAACATGTATATCTTCTTTTTGATCCACATAATAATATTCTTTGATGTATTATGACAACTTCATAAGAAGGTTATTTTCTCTTTAGACTTCATAATGATTTTTTTTTTGAATGACAAATTGTGAGAACTTTTTGCGATTATCTTCTTTTTGGTCTTCATAATGATTTTCTTCGAATGACGAATTCTGTGAACTTTTTGAGAAGAGTAGTTTAATTTCTTTTTCATTTTCTCAAGGATAATTTTCGAATAGTGGATTCTGAACAATTTTTGGAAGAAGTTTATGGCCCAACTAATGATTCTTAGAAAGTTACATTCTTACCAATTTTTAAAAAATTTAGAAGAGGCTGTATGTACTAATTGACATGAAATTTTAACTGAAAGTAATCGTTAGAAATTGTCGTGATTTTAACTGTCTAAACTTTGGAGTTTGGTGTCCTCATAAAACGATAAATTGTACCAGGTTATTAGAACAGCTTAATTTCTTATATCCTAACTAGAAAGGTACATTTTGTTTCATGTTACTGTCATATATGTTTTTTAAATTAATATTACATTGAGAAAACTACACTAGTATATAAAAATAATTTTAAGATAAAAGCCATACCATCTTTTTTGTATTTATGTAACTTTTAAAACCCAATGAGACATCAAAGAGTACGGAGATTTTTGAAAAAAAAAAATAGCTTTAATGCATATTCCGCGGAATTTATGTTTTTAAAGTAGCAGAAAACTTCAGCGAGGATTTGCCGTTAAATCTGCTTTATTGAACACATTAAATTATGTATTTCATTTAAATTGTGAATACGAGCAGTGCTATGCGGAACCTTTGATCATTTAATCTCGTACCGTCTGCAAAACTGCTTGCAGACATTACGTGCATCTCATTTAATAATTTTTAACCTTTCTGTTCCTTTACAAGCACCTCACCGATTTTATATTTACTTAAAACAAGTTTTTATCAGCGGAAATTAAATTAAAACAAGAACAATTCCATTTTCACTTTTGCGTACGGCACAAAAGTGCCCGGCGCAAATATTACTTCCGAGAAACAAACTTCCAGAAGTCGCACAAAGACTTGTAAAATTTAACAATACAGCCACTGAGCAGCAAAATAATATTGTTGCGCTGGAAATTATTTCCGGCCGGTTGTATTCCAATTATGGGCGACAGAAAAAGGTGAATGAAATGAATTTGCCGCACTGACGATAATGTTTTGGCCTTGTTTGTCGAATGTTTTACCTTGTTGAACCGGTAATTTACGAGGTTTTGTCCGCGGAACAAATATAATAACAGTTTTTTTTAGTTTTCCGGAGCAGAACTTCGCACCAGTTTGTGTTTTGGGTAATTACTTTTTTGGGAGACGTAAAAAAAATACAAAAACATATTTAATTAGTACCAGAGTTTAATTAGTTTAGTTAACGTTCCTCCAACTCCAACTTCAGCTGTAGAGAATCCAATAAAACAAGCCTGAAAGTTGTTGATCAAAGACCAGTAATTAAATGGTGTACAAGCATCTAAGTGATACAGACTTAATAATTAGCATATTTCCGTTAAAATAACTTCAAAATCAACACAGTTTTAATGTATTCTTCGAAAAATATAAGCCAATTAATTAAAATAAACACCGCAACTTGTTGTTGTGGTGGTTAACTCCATCCAATTTCGATGCTCCCAACTTTAAAGCTTCCATCTCCCGTCCGTACAATAAATACAAGCGCCCCGTTAAATTATTTAACAATTTTATCTCTCAGGAAACCGATCCGGCAGGAAATATACAGACCGGCTTTTATAAATTTCCTAATCTCGATGCCGCTTAAAACAGTCCTCCTATTAAAGCCGAAAGTTTATTTCGTGGTGCCGAGCGAATTTACTAGAATCGAAAATCGTTTAGCTCCGAACCGGCTCTCCAGATATTCCTCGTAAACAGAAATATGATCGCTCTCTCGAGAGAGGAAGATGCATTCCGATTATGCAGGGGATTTACGGTGATGTGTTGCAGGAAAGAAATAACGGTTTTTACTGCTAGTTTGAGGTAATTATCCCATGTAGAATCATTCAACGTCCGTCCATGGGACAATAAGCTACAAAAACGGAGACGGTTAAATCGATAAGTTTGATTTTATGGGACTAGTTTAACAAGTCGAACCAATTTTATGGCTTTTAAGAAATTGCCATAGTGTCCCAAGATGATCACTCTCCTTTTTTATATATTTCTTCTACTGTTGAATTCTGTCCGGTTTTTGGAAAGGGAAGTTTATCTTCTTTTTACCCTCCTTAATGATATTATTTTCATGAAGAATTCTGATCAATATTTAGGATAAGAAGTTTATCTTTTTATTAATCTTTGAATGTTGGATTCTGAAAAATTTTTTTCTTCTTTATGGTCATAATCTTTTTCTTCGAATATTGAATTCTGAGCAAGTTTTAGATACTTGAGAATTTTTGAAAAGGGTAGCTTATCTTCATTTTAGAGTCTTTAATAATATTCTTCGAATTTTGGATTCCAAAAATATTTTGAGAAGGTCGATTTATCTTCTTTTTGGCCTTCTTAATGATATTCTGATGTTGAACAAATTAATCTTTCAGAAAACCAATCAGGCAGGAAATATACAGGCAAGTTTTCATAAATTTCCTAATCTCGATGCCCCTTAAAACAGTCCTTCCATCAAAGCCAAAAGTTTATTCCGTGGTGCAGAGCAAATTTACTAGAATCGAAAATCATTTAAATTTGAACCGGATCTCCAGATATTCCTCGTAAACAGAAATATGACCGCTCTCTCGAGAGAGGGAGATGCATTCCGATTATGCAGGGGATTTACGGTGATGTGTTGCAGGAAAGAAATAACGGTTTTTACTGCTAGTCTGAGGTAATTATCCCATGTAGAACCATTCAACGTCCGTCCATGGGACAATAAGCTACAAAAACGGAGACGGTTAATTCGATAAGTTTGATTTTATGGGACTAGTTTAACAAGTCGAACCAACTTTATGGCTTTTAAGAAATTGCCATAGTGTCCCAAGATGATCACTCTCCTTTTTTATATATTTCTTCTAATGTTGAATTCTGTCCGGTTTTTGGAAAGGGAAGTTTATCTTCTTTTTACCCTCCTTAATGATATTATTTTCATGAAGAATTCTGATCAATATTTAGGATGAGAAGTTTATCTTTTTATTAATCTTTGAATGTTGGATTCTGAAAAAATTTTTTCTTCTTTATGGTCATAAGCTTTTTCTTCGAATATTGAATTTTGAGCAAGTTTTAGATACTTGAGAATTTTTGAAAAGGGAAGCTTATCTTCATTTTAGAATCTTTAATAATATTCTTCGAATTTTGAATTCCAAAAACATTTTGAGAAGGTCGACTTATCTTCTTTTTGGCCTTCTTAATGATATTCTGATGTTGAACAAATTAATCTTTCAGAAAACCAATCAGGCAGGAAATATACAGGCAGGTTTTCATAAATTTCCTAATCTCGATGCCCCTTAAAACAGTCCTTCTATCAAAGCCAAAAGTTTGCAGAGCAAATTTACTAGAATCGAAAATCATTTAACTTTGAACCGGATCTCCAGATATTCCTTGTAAACAGAAATATGATCGCTCTCTCGAGTGAGGAAGATGCATTCCGATTATGCAGGGGATTTACGGTGATGTGTTACAGGAAAGAAATAACGGTTTTTACTGATAGTCTGAGGTAATTATCCCATGTAGAACCATTCAACGTCCGTTCATGGGACAATAAGCTACAAAAACGGAGACGGTTAATTCGATAAGTTTGATTTTATGGGACTAGTTTAACAAGTCGAACCAATTTTATGGCTTTTAAGAAATTGCCATAGTGTCCCAAGATGATCACTCTCCTTTTTTATATATTTCTTCTAATGTTGAATTCTGTCCGGTTTTTGGAAAGGGAAGTTTATCTTCTTTTTACCCTCCTTAATGATATTATTTTCATGAAGAATTCTGATCAATATTTAGGATGAGAAGTTTATCTTTTTATTAATCTTTGAATGTTGGATTCTGAAAAATTTTTTTCTTCTTTATGGTCATAATCTTTTTCTTCGAATATTGAATTTTGAGCAAGTTTTAGATACTTGAGAATTTTTGAAAAGGGAAACTTATCTTCATTTTAGAGTCCTTAATAATATTCTTTGATTTTTGGATTCCAAAAACATTTTGAGAAGGTGGTCGATTTATCTTCTTTTTGGCCTTCTTAATGATATTCTGATGTTGAACAAATTAATCTTTCAGAAAACCAATCAGGCAGGAAATATACAGGCAGGCCTTCATAAATTTCCTAATCTCGATGCCCCTTAAAACAGTCCTCCTATCAAAGCCAAAAGTTTATTCCGTGGTGCAGTGCAAATTTACTAGAATCGAAAATCATTTAACTTTGAACCGGATCTCCAGATATTCCTCGTAAACAGAAATATGATCGCTCTCCCGAGAGAGGAAGATGCATTCCGATTATGCAGGGGATTTACGGTGATGTGTTGCAGGAAAGAAATAACGGTTTTTACTGCAAGTCTGAGGTAATTATCCCATGTAGAACCATTCAACGTCCGTTCATGGGACAATAAGCTACAAAAACGGAGACGGTTAATTCGATAAGGTTGATTTTATGCGTCGAGTTTAACAAGTCGAACCAACTTTATGGCTTTTAAGAAATTGCCATAATGTACCAAGATGATCACTCTCCTTTTTTATATATTTCTTCTAATGTTGAATTCTGTCCGGTTTTTGGAAAGGGAAGTTTATCTTCTTTTTACCCTCCTTAATGATATTATTTTAATGAAGAATTCTGATCAATATTTAGGAAGAGAAGTTTATCTTTTTATTAATCTTTGAATGTTGGATTCTGAAAGATTTTTTTCTTCTTTATGGTCATAATCTTTTTCTTCGAATATTGAATTCTGAGCAAGTTTTAGATACTTGAGAATTTTTGAAAAGGGAAGCTTATCTTCATTTTAGAGTCCTTAATAATATTCTTCGAAGTTTGGATTCCAACAACATTTTGAGAAGGTCGATTTATCTTCTTTTTGGCCTTCTTAATGATATTCTGATGTTGAACAAATTAATCTTTCAGAAAACCAATCAAGCAGGAAATATACAGGCAAGTTTTCATAAATTTCCTAATCTCGATGCCCCTTAAAACAGTCCTCCTATCAAAGCCAAAAGTTTATTCCGTGGTGCAGTGCAAATTTACTAGAATCGAAAATCATTTAACTTTGAACCGGCTCTCCAGATATTCCTCGTAAACAGAAATATGATCGCTCTCCCGAGAGAGGAAGATGCATTCCGATTATGCAGAGGGTTTACGGTGATGTGTTGCAGGAAAGAAATAACGGTTTTTACTGATAGTCTGAGGTAATTATCCCATGTAGAACCATTCAACGTCCGTTCATGGGACAATAAGCTACAAAAACGGAGACGGTTAATTCGAAAAGTTTGATTTTATGGGACTAGTTTAACAAGTCGAACCAACTTTATGGCTTTTAAGAAATTGCCATAGTGTTCCAAGATGATCACTCTCCTTTTTTATATATTTCTTCTAATGTTGAATTCTGTCCGGTTTTTGGAAAGGGAAGTTTATCTTCTTTTTACCCCCCTTAATGATATTATTTTCATGAAGAATTCTGATCAATATTTAGGAAGAGAAGTTTATCTTTTTATTAATCTTTGAATATTGGATTCTGAAAAATTTTTTTCTTCTTTATGGTCAAAATCTTTTTCTTCGAATATTGAATTCTGAGCAAGTTTTAGATACTTGAGAATTTTTGAAAAGGGTAGCTTATCTTCATTTTAGAGTCTTTAATAATATTCTTCGAATTTTGGATTCCAAAAACATTTTGAAAAGGTCGATTTATCTTCTTTTTGGCCTTCTTAATGATATTCTGATGTTGAACAAATTAATCTTTCAGAAAACCAATCAGGCAGGAAATATACAGATAGGTTTTCATAAATTTCCTAATCTCGATGCCCCTTAAAACAGTCCTCCTATCAAAGCCAAAAGTTTATTCCGTGGTGCAGAGCAAATTTACTAGAAACGAAAATCATTTAACTCTGAACCGGATCTCCTGATATTCCTCGTTAACAGAAATATGATCACTCCCTAGTGGATAAGGGAGGGAGATGCATTTTGATCATGCGAATAATTTACGAGATGCATTGTAGGAAAGAAATAACGGTTTATCCCTCTAGTCTGGGATAATTATCCCTTGTAGAACCATCCAACGTCCGTCCATGGGATAATAAGTGACAAAAACGGACGCGGTTAATTCGATAAGTTTGATTTTATGGCACGAGTTTGCACAGTAAGCGCCTTTAAAATCGTTTAATAAGTCGAGCCAACTTTATGGTTTTCAACAAATCGCCGTAGTGTCCCAAGATGAAGCTGACTGGCACTGTGTGTTCACAACACTATTAGAAAGTTTGTATCTGGCAGCGGGATAGTTCGAGGCACCAGGTTTATTATTAAATCTGCTTAAAGCATCTTATATCTGCCACACGGAGAGATACTTGAGAAGTTGTACGGGGGCAAAAACAAGGGAGCCGGGTAGCATTGGCCATGAAATTCTCCGACCGAAGTTCAAACCCGCAAATTACTGCAGAAACTTAAACGGTCCCCTTCGACCGCTTCTCCAAGTCTTAAGGGATAATGACCAAATGTTTTTTTCGCGGAGGTTACTTGTTGAAATTAATATTTGACATTATAAATGTTTGTCGTTTACACTGAAATGTTAGAATTTAATAAAACATAATGGCGTTCAATTAAATGGAATTTAACCAGCGGCATTAAGTTAGTTTAATGCCACGTTGTAATTTGCTTTAATTTATTAGATTATAGAGTTACAGCAGTGTTTGAAGATTACGATTAATTAGTAAGTTCGTGTCACGTTTGGCTAAATATTGTGACTGACATAATAAATAATTGAGGAAAATGTTTGCCAGGAAAACACACGTCACCCTTTCCTTGAACATCGAATCGTATATCAATAAACATAATTTGATTAAAACTAGTGGTGGTTTTCGTAGAGGTGCTAATTGTTTGCGGATGTATTCGAAACAAACATTAATTAATTAATGCTAGTGCCGTTCGATTAATCGAGTTTGTAATGCCGCGATATAAAATTAGTCGGGCGGTGTTCCGACCAATAATCCTCGGCATAATTCCCCAATCGATTTAAAAGATTTCCAGTGCGGGGCAAATACTACGAGATAGTTGCCGGGACTTGACATTCAAACAAATCAACGGGGCCGACTCGCGTCGCGAAAACAAGTATAAATCAATATAATCTCGGGCACAAATAGTGACTGTTGTTAATATTTGTCTTTTATTTCACTATAAAATTCGCACCCGCGATTTATTGTGCTTTTAGCTGTGTCGGAATGTATGGATATTCGTGAACGCAGTGCCTTATAGTTGTTTGTTTATTTGGCGTGGGATAATATTTGTTCATTTTCGCAATTTCAGCAACGGCTAATAAACCGTACATTAGTTACAACTTCTGCTAGGTCGATAAACCAATCGTCCTTCTGGATTCGCATTTATAACGTGGTAGTTGCGTTCCAAAGTCAACAGGTCATATGGAAGGGCAATTTCTGGATGTATCGTTTCACAGTACAGCATGTTTAATTCATCAAAAATGTCTAAATATTGCTGGAAATTTAAAATATGATCGATAAGACAAATTATCTTCTTAAAAATTGCTAAAAAATCAATATTTGAAGAATGTCGTTAATGAGACCAAAAAGGGGATAAATTTCTCTTTCCTAATATTCAACATTAGAAGAATATAAAAGAAAAAAGGAGGTTAAACAATTCCGTTATATTCATAAACTTCCATTCCCTAAAATTAGTTAGAGTTCTTCATTCTTTCGAGAAAAGTATTCATATCTTTTCCAAAAAGAAGAATTCAACATTCGAAGAATATCATTAGAAGGTCTACGAGTCTACGAATGAAAGAACTTTAAGAAATTTAACATTTAAATTATTAGTTTCACATTCACAGACAGAAGTGACAGTCGAAAAGTTTCATGGCTAATGATGTCAGCTTACTTGTATATGCTCCTATACAACTTCCCAAGTATCTCTTCGTAGGGCAGGTATAAGATACTTTAAGCAGATTCAATAATAAACCTGGTGCCTCCAACTATCCCGCTGCCAGATACAAACTTTCTAATAGTGTTGTGAACACACAGTGCCAGTCAGCTTCATCTTGGGACACTACGGCGATTTGTTGTAAACCATAAAGTTGGCTCGACTTATTAAACGATTTTAAAAGAGCTTACTGTGCTAACTTGTGCCATAAAATCAAACTTATCGAATTAACAGCCTCCGTTTTTGTCACTTATTATCCCATGGACGAACGTTGGATGGTTCTACAAGGGATAATTATCCCAGACTAGAGGGACAAACCGTTATTTCTTTCCTACAATGCATCTCGTAAATCCTTCGCATGATCAAAATGCATCTCCCTCCCTTAGCCACTCGGGAGTCGGGTGTGATCATATTTCTGTTTACGAGGAATATCTGGAGAACCGGTTTGGAGTTAAGTTGATAGGAGAATTGTTTTAAGGGGCGTCGAGATTATGAAGGTCTGCTTGTATATTTCCTGTCTGATAAATCGACCTTCTTAAAATGTTTTTAGAGCATCTAAAACTTGCTCAGAATTCAATATTCTAAGAAAAAAATTATGACTATAAAGAAGAAAAAATTGTTCAGAATCCAATATTCAAAGATCAATAAGAAGATAAACTTTTCTTCCTAAATATTGATCAGAATTCTTTATTAAAATAATATCATTATTATTATTATTAAACTAGCACCTCCCATTCCAAAAACTAGCCAGAATTCAACATTAGAAGGATGTAATTAGAGAGGCTATAAAGGAGAAAACATTTTTTTTAAGAAAACCAAAAAAGGGATAAATTTAATATTTCAAAAAAACTCTGAATTCACACCAGAGAAATATATAAAAAAGAAGGTTAAATAAACAATAAACTTCCATTCTTTAAAATTAGTCGAAGAATATCAAGAAAACCACAAAAAAGCAAAAATTCTCTTCCTGAAAATTGTTCAAATGTTAACATTCGAAGAATGTCATTAACGAAATTGTTCTCTTCTTAAAAGTTGCTCAGAATTCAAAATCCGAAGAATATTATTATTATGAGTCTCTAAAGAAGAATATCTTCTAAAAATTATCATTAAGAAGATGTAAAAGAAGGTAAACTTTCCTTGTATATGTAATGTAATGTAATTAACTAAGTTATAAATGAGATAAACTTTTATTTAAGAAAACCAAAAAAGGGATAAATTTAATATTTCAAAAATACTTTGAATTCACATCAGAGAAATATATAAAAAAGGAGGTTTAAAATAGAAAATAAACTTCCATTCTTCAAAATTAGTCGAAGAATACAAGAAGGCCATAAAAAAGCAAAAATTCATTTCCTGAAAATTGTTCAAATGTCAACATTCGAAGAATGTCATTAAGGAAATTGTTCTCTTCTTAAAAGTTGTTCAGAATTCAACATCCGAAGAATATTATTATTATGAGTCCCTAAATAAGAATATGTTCTAAAAATTATCATTAAGAAGATGAAAAGAAGATAAACTTCCCTTCCAAAAAATTTCTGAGAATTTTTCATTATAACAATATCAATAAGGAGGCTAAAATAAGAAAAAGTTTTATTTAAAAAAAAATGACCAGAATTCAACATTAGAAGATTGTAATTAAAGAGGCTATAAAGGAGAAAAACTTTTCTTTAAGAAAACCAAAAAAGGGATAAATTTAATATTTCAAAAATATTATTCACATCAGAGAAATATATAAAAAAGAAGGTTTAAAATAGAAAATAAACTTCCATTCTTCAAAATTAGTCGAAGAATACAAGAAGGCCATAAAAAAGCAAAAGTTCATTTCCTGAAAATTGTTCAAATGTCAACATTCGAAGAATGTCATTAAGGAAATTGTTTTCTTCTTAAAAGTTGTTCAGAATTCAACATCCGAAGAATATTATTATTATGAGTCCCCAAAGAAGAATATCTTCTAAAAATTGTCATTAATAAGATGAAAAAGAAAGTAAACTTCCCTTCCAAAAAATTTCTGAGAATTCTTCATTAAAACAATATCAATAAGGAGGCTAAAATAAGATAAACTTTTATTTCAAAATATTGCCCAGAATTCAATATTAGAAGAATGTTATTAAGAAGCTTATGAAGAGAGGAGAAAAACAAATATTCAAAGAATATTATTAAAAAGACGATAAAGGTAATACACAAAAATTGCTCAAAATTTTTCATTCATAGAATATGAGTAAAGAGGCTTAAAAGAACTTTCCTTCCAAAAAATTGTTCATAATTTAATTATTGAAGAATATTATTTAGGAGACCATAAAGGAGAAAAATGTCTCCAAAAAATTGCACATTCGAAGAATATCATGTTTTAGTAAGAGACAAACGATTTATTTGTTTCTTGAAGACAAAAATCTTACTTCATAATTTTGATTTTCTTCTTAGTTTTTTGTTTACTTCCAATATTGAATTCAGTATCAAAATTATTACATTCAGTGAAGTGTTAAAATTAAAAAATTAACGTCACATGTGGACGCCACAACCACCAAATAACGTATTCCAAAACTCCCGTTTACTTTGTCCCGTTGAACAGCATGGGGATTAGTTAAAATTGTGAGTAAAAGGGTGGATTTATTTCAGCAACGATTTTAATTATATTTGGTACATTTACGCGACTACAAACAAATATCATTAATTTTAAATCCGCTTCACGTAACGTCGAATGTTTATTTAAAATATATTCAATTCAATAATTTAAATTAATCACCAATATCCTGGATTTCCGCTCCGGACGCACAATAATATACATATATATATATAAAAACACTGCATGCCTTTAACGTCAAATATAATGCACACGAGGCAATTTATTATTTTTGAATGTTGAAATGGACTTCCCCAATTTGATATAGTTTGTGCATGATTAATGTCCATTGACGATCGGTTTCCGATATTGATTAGCATGACAAATTGCGTTACAGTTCCAAGACGAGTTTTTGATCCGGGCTTTTTGCTTGATACGAGGAAATCCGGGTGCTCATTCTCAATTTACCTCGTTACCGGAACTTTACAAGTGCACGAGAACTAATAACTAAACTTTCTTCAGTGCTTCGCGCCGTTAAAATAGTCGTTGAAGAGCATTAAACACGAAGTTGGGAACTGATGAGGTGTGAACTGCATGTAAGCAAAGGCACGGCTGTTAATTATCGCCAATTAAAATATCTATTGCTTCGATAATTGCGAAATGAATAGTTATTGAATTAGGTCGATCAAAGGAGCTTTTAGTGGCGCTTTAACATATTGTGAACACTCCGGGCTGGTCCGGGCATTTTTACGTTGATCACTGCGGCAAAACAAAAACTAATAAATTAGCAAAACCTCTGACTGTGATTAATGCTCAAGATTATGTACGTAATTGATCACCGTGACAAATTACATGTTTGTGTTTCAACATTAAATTATAAACTCTAATGGCGGTTTCATTATTTCGTCGTGCTTTATTTCAGGTGAACGAAATTAATGCGGCACTCTGGTAAATGATTAAACCATTTCCTGAACATATGTAGAGGTGGCCGAAAACATAGAAATCGCATTAATGGTTATTTATGGCTTTTCATTTTCCAATTGTATCTTTTACGACACCAGTCGGCTGCAATAAAATTTAAACGACCAAAATTTCGGTACGTAGTGGCGGAATGGAATCTTTATGGGGGGACGTATAATATTCGAAACGTTCCCGCTTCAAGATGGCCTTTAATCTTACACATTAACCAGCCATTAATAAACTCCCGGGCGACGACGACTATGTCGAAACTTTTCGTGAAATATCATTTTTTTCCTTCGGCATAAAATCAGCTATAATAATAATATTATTTATGTCCAACAGAATTAACTTAAAATAGGCACAACAACAAATAAATCATTGCAATATTTGTTAGTATTTCCGCACATTTGGAAAACTGGGCTTTTTAGTAGGACATTGGTTCTATGTCTTGGTATGGTGAGAGAAACACAGGTTCTTAAATTAAATTAAAATTTAAATCTGTATGTATGTATAAGTATGGATAAGAAGCAAATTCGTACAATTTTCTTGTTCCGCTTCATAACTATGCACGTCCACACGTTCCACCATTGAGAATTGCGGAAGCTGAAGGAACTGGCGTACGAAAGACTGCCTCATCCACCATACTCACTAAACCTTTCGTCAACTGATTATCACTATTTCAAACATTTCGACAACATCCTGTACGAGAAATGCTTTAAAAATCTAAATGATGCACAACACGGTTTCATCGACTGCGTCACCTCCAGAACCCCGGGGTTCCTTTCCACCGATAAAAATAAGCTTGTTTCTCGTTGGCAAAAATGTATTGACCCGGATGGTTCTTATTTAGATTAATAAAGTTTTGTTTAAGCTGAGATTTGTGCAAATAATTTTTAAGGTTGAAAACTTTCTTGACTTAATTTTCATTCCTGGCTTTTAAAGGCAAATTTATTTGCAGCCAAATGATAAGGTGGATAAATGGGTTAACGTGATATTAAAGAAGTAGGATTTTATGTACCTATTTATGTTAAGGAACATATGAAGAATTCCTCGTAAATCTGTTTTACGACAATAATTCAATTGTCAATGTTCATTTTATTAAAATTACGAAAATATGCACTACAAATTCTTTTATGATTTTATTTGGAAAATAACGTTCCCATTTTAAAGATCCCGGAAATATTTTATTGAGATAAATTTCCTGTTCCTGCCCAATAGATTTAACTTTAAATAGACACAATATATATTTATAAACTAATACATCTTAGTTAAAAATTAAGAAAACATTTAGAAAACAGGGCTTTTTAGTAGAACGGTGGTTTTTTGTCTTGTTATGGTGAGAGAAACGCTGCTTCTTGAATTAAGTCTTGGCACGTTAAATCCAATGTTGGCTAGTATATAAAAACAATCAATTTTGCCATGTAATATATTGACAAGAAGCTTTGCTGACGTTTTTTCTCTTCTTACTAGCAGTGAGTCCATAGAATGTTCTTGCAGCAATAGATTGTGATCGGTGTTACGAACAGGGTATACATTGTTCTTACGTAAGCTCAAGTACTTAGGGTATCGTCGTTGAATAGATTCCAGGCTAATTTGATGGCAAGTGTAAATGAGATTCCAGACAATACTGCAATACTCCAATTTGTTTCGTACTAGTGCAGAAAACAGAGTCTTTAATGCAGCTTGAGAATTTAGCAATTTGCAGTTTCGTAAGACAAATCCCAAGATCTTGGAAGCTGATGTAGAAACTTCCATTATTTGTGGCACAAAAGATAATTCGTTGTCAAATAAAATGCCCAGATCTTTACAGCAATCCTTTCTCACCAGCATGCATCCATTTATGTTGTATGAAAATTTGACTGACAATTTACGTTTGGTGTAACTTACAATAAAGCATTTCTTTACAATTAGCTGGAGGTTGTTACTCTGACACCATGCCACCAAAGTGTCAATATCACTTTGTAGAGTAAGGTCTTGCACAATACTCTCGACTTATTAATATAGCTTCAGACCATCAGCATAGGCTAGACTACAGCATAAAAACAAGTTCAACAAGTCATTGATGAATAAAAGGAATAATAGGGGTCCCAAGTTAGACCCCTGTGGTATGCCAGAGGATGCAGTGTAAGTGTGAGATCTAAATCTGTTCTGGTTGACGTAACAAGTTCTGTTTCGTACATAACTCTCAATTAAATTAATAAAACTGTCACTAAGACCAAAAGTATCAAGTTTGTTCAACAGTACAGCATGGTCAATGGTATCGAATGCACGTGAAAAATCTGTATAAATGACGTCCATCTGACTTTTACGATCTATTGACCAACTTATATCTTAAGTCATACCTGTCTAATTGGTGGTGGTGGACATGTCTAACATAAAACCATGCTGATTAAGAGAAATTTTATAAAATACACTTTGATAATTGACAGAACATAACACCTGCTCAAATATTTTAGAAAAATTACTTAATAGATAGGTCTGTAATTGTTAAAATTAGACTTATCACCTTTTTTGAATACTGAGGTAATTTTGGCAGTTTTCTATATAGTATGGAAAGGTATTAGTTTTCAGGGACAAATTGAAAATAATTTTAATAGTTTCAAAAAAGTAAATTTGCAATCCTTGATCTAACAATTTACATAATAAAAATAAAACGTATTAATGAGGTCCTGTGTTACGGTTTAATCTGGATGACGGTGTATTTACAGTTTCCCTCGGTTTATGTATTCGGGATTCGATTTAATACGAATACATATTTGCTAAACATATATTAATTTGTTTTATGGTTCGCCAATAAATAAATAATTGAATTTCGAGTTAAACGAAGCGAAAATAAAATGAAATATATTTCGTATTGTACTCGTTTAATCATACATAATTCTGTGAAGTTGGTTATCCACATGTGCATTATTGTTTTATTTATTTATAAAATTAAATTCTGTATCGATTTTAATTCGTTACCGCAGATTTACATTTACTTTAATAATGAATTTTGTAATTTTTATTCAAAATGTCAATGTGTCCTATATGTAGGGGGTGAAAATTTAAGCTACAATGCGGGAAATGCGGAAAATGTGCTTCTGGTTTCGGCCTGTTACGACTGAAGTGTTACATCCTAGTTTCAGCGGAACAACATAAGTAAAAGTTCCTCTCGCCTGTAAACTTCACCAAAACCGCTTGTCAGCGACTCGACACTCAAAAGTCTGCTGCTAATCGCTTTAAATTTCATTAAAACTGCTTTGAAGGAAATTACCTTGGTTCTTGTTTTAACTGTTTTAAAAATTTCACAAATTAATCCCTTGCAGCTACTTAGCGACGGAGAAAGAAAGCTCACAGTTTCAGTGAACATACTTTATTGATTTTTAAAAACTGGTACTAGAGTAAATGTACATAAAAATGTAAATTTACATAAAAATATTGATCAATATGTCTCCATAACATTCATTAACTCGTCTTGTTATTGATTTAATGAGGTGACCAACTTCATACTGGGGTTCCTCATTCCATGCAACAAATTTACTTTGGAATGATGGAAATAGTCCAAAGCAATCCTCTCAATATGAGTTTTAGCATTATCCTAATGGAATTTGTTATTTGAAAGAGTCTAAACAAATGAGGTAACAAAATTTAATTTATGTGTAACTGGGCAAATCCTGAAAATAATAAAATGTTTCCAAAATAGGTGATCAATGTTTAGTAGCAGACAGAATACGTCAAATGATGACGAAAATCTAAATAAACTTTTTTTCTAACTTCCCAAGGAAAATACCGCCCCTTAAATTTAGTTTCAGAAATTGTTTTTCTCTCATATTTCCGTAACCTGTGGTTCAATTTGGTATATATTATTCTAAAGTACATACAATTCAATGTAAACTTTTTATAAAGATACAGTAATATAGATTCTGGGGGTATTCCCCTCTTTTTCTCGCCCTATTATCTACGCCACTAATTATTTATTAAAATTATTAAGCTTTACAGATTCTTTGCACAATTTAGAAGAAAAAAGGTACTTTTGAATAATTTTGATTAATGCAGCATTTTTGAGATATTTCAGTTTTAATTTCTTCTAATGAAACGACGCTATCAGAAATAGCTTAGTTAGTATATATTATGTTAGGTTAGATTAGTTTATATTAGGTTAGGTTAGATCAAGTTAGGTTAGATTAAGTTAGATTACGTTGATGAAAATCCTAATTGAAGAAAAAATATAGATCACCAATAATCATCCTGGTAATTTGACTGGAGATATTTACGAATTCCTAAAAGATATCCGTTTGGACAATGGTCAGTAAACCATCATCTTTTAGATCATTGACATTCATACATTCTTATCAAAAATAATTTTCAGTGATGAGACAACTTTTACCAGAAATAGTTTTCCTAACGTACTTAACTAACTTACTAAATTAGGTTAGGTTAAGTTTGATTAGATTGTATCATGTTATGTTAGGTTAGGTTAGGTTAGTTCAAGTTAGGTTAGGTTAAGTCATGACAGAGAAGGTTAGATTAAGTTAGATTACGTTGATGAAAATCCTAATTGAAGAAAAAATATAGATCACCAATAATCATCCTGGTAATTTGACTGGAGATATTTACGAATTCCTAAAAGATATCCCTTTGGACAATGGTCAGAAAACCATCATCTTTTAGATCATTGACATTCATACGTTCTTATCAAAAATAATTTTCTGTGATGAGACAAGTTTTACCAAAAATAGTTTTCCTAACATACGTAACTAACTTACTAGATTAGGTTAGGTTAAGTTTGATTATATTGTGTTATATTATCTTAGGTTAGGTTAGGTTAGTTCAAGTTAGGTTAGGTTAGGTTATGTCAGAGAAAGTTAGATTAGATTAGATTACGTTGATGAAAACCCTAATTCAAGAAAAAATACAGATTACCAATGATTATCCTGATAATTTGACTGGAGATATTTACGAATTCCTAAAAGATATCTCTTTGGACAATGGTCAGTAAACCATCATCTTTTAGATCATTGACATTCATACATTCTTATCAAAATTAATTTTCTGTGATGAGACAACTTTTATCAGAAATAGTTTTCCTAACATACATAACTAACTTACTAGATTAGGTTAGGTTAAATTTGATTAGATTGTATTATGTTATGTTAAGTTAGGTTAGATTAGGTCATGTCAGAGAAGGTTAGATTAGGTTAGATTATGTTGATGAAAACCCTAATTCAAGAAAAAATACAGATTACCAATAATCATCCTGGTAATTTGACTAGAGATATTTACGAATTCCTAAAAGATACCCCTTTGGACAATGGTCAGTAACATTCATACATTCTTATCAAAAATAATTTTCTGTGATGAGAATTTTTACCAGAAATGGTTTTCTTAATATACATAACTAACATATTAGATTAGATTAGGTTAGGTTAGATTAGATTATATTATATTAGGTTAGTTTAGGTTTGGTTAGATTATATTGTGTTAGATTAGTTTATGTTAGGTTACATTAGGTTAGGTTAGTTCAGATTAGGTTAGATTAGGTTAGACTACATTGGTGAAAACCATAATTTAAGAAACATTACAGATTACCAATAATCATCTTGGTAATTTGACTGTAGAAATTGATTGATTGATCTCCCTCTCCCTTTCTCTCTCTCTCAGGATCAATGTGAGAGAAATCACAATTTGTTTCTTTTAAGTCAATAAACCATAATCTTTTAGATAACTAAGTATGTTTTGTCCTCATATGCACAATAAATTTGGTAAAATTGAACCATTAGATCTATGTGTTCATAAAATATTAAAATACCTATCATGTAGCATCGCACAAAGCAAAAGTTAAATAAATTATAAATAGTTTCATAAAATCTTTAAAGAATTAATTAATTAATTAATCTGTGCCAACAGATTAATATGCTCCTAAATATAACTAACATTAATTATCTTTCACCCATGAATTAGTTGGAGGTAATTACATTATGTATGAAAAAAGTTCTCATCCACTTTGATGAATAATTCTCCTGAATCAAATTAACATGTACATTTCCACCTGCAGCTTTCCTTTAATAAATAATTGGCACCTAATTGATTTCGAAGAAGTGTCGCTCGAATGCATTTTGCATTCTGAAACGTACCGTGTAAAACATGAATTATGCATCGGGGTGTAATGTATATTAATGTATTATATTTTACCACCCCTGGGTCGGCCGTATTTACATGCGGCGCAATAAAATTATGATTAAATGTGAAACCGTACAACATTAGATAATCAAAGAGAAAAAAAGACTTGTTGTTGCTTCGTGCACGACTGTTTAACATAGTCTAACTAAAAGTACTATTATTTTACGCCCGAGGCAAGCTCAAAGAGCACAAAGCCTGTCACAATAAGATAATTGCAACTAAAATTTGCATTCCCGACCAAAACTTACCGAAACCGACAACTAAATGATTTGAAGTTTAATCTGGAAGTTTACTTTGCCATTCTAAATTCCCCTTAATTAAATCCTCTTGCTGTAGTTTGAGAAAACAATTTTTTTCAAAACCCCACACTAGACTGCGAGCGTTCCCGCACAATGGAATATTCCCTTTTGAATGTGAAACGCTAGATCGTGAAATACTCGCATGCTAGTCTCATTATGTAGTTGTGTAATATACGCTTGGGATAAACAAGGAGGGGGCGCAAAGGAGGCCGGCATAAAAGGAACAATAAGGACAATGGTTTCAAGAGGCTCGACGCGGGCATTATGCTGAAATATTCATTGGTGCCGGCTTAGTTTTGGTTTATTTTTCGAAAAGTTTTTCCTCGCGGTCAGGTGAGCCCCGACCATAAAGGTGAATTCGATGGGACGCGTCCCGGGCCGTTGCTGCGGAAGTCGAGGGTCCTTCCAATTGGGATTTTACTTCCCCCGGGCGTTTTATCCGTTGTCGCGGGGACAATTTCGCCACAATTATAAGACGGTGATGCTCAAATACTGTTCGGGATGAACGTTAAAAATATAATATCCTTTAAGTTTGAAAGCCTTTTTGTATTCTTATACTATCTCTATATAAGAAAAAACAAAAACAAATATAAGAAATGTGGGACAATAGGAAGTGGAGAAAGCCACAATAAAATGCAGCACAGCACACAAACACACACTAAAACAGAACATCTGTAAGAATTATTGTTATATCTTATAAAAATAAGAGATGAAGGGCAAAAATAAAATTATTGGTCGAATAAAATGGCAAAAATAAAATAAGGAGAAACAAACAAAGATTTCTTTGATATAAATGTGGAACAAGCTCGAGGGTTTTGTTAAATTCTTTAAATATAAAATACTATAATAGTATCATAATAAACATACACTTTAAGATATATGAAAGTAATATAATAACAGTAAAAGTAACAGTTTATTTTCTTTGAGATTCGTTTGTTACACAAAATATTCTCAACTTTTAAAAGAGTTTTACTACATTTTTAAAAGAGAAACAAACTGTTAATTGAACAATTTTTACTTAATTCCTTTAATTTTGTACAAAATATCTTTAATGATTATAAAATATTGAAGTTTTTTCAATAAAAAGTTTTAAAATTTTTAATTTTAGAAAAAAAGAAGAACGTTTCTGAACTCTTAAGAAGTGTTTCACAACATTTTTTGAGTCAAATTAATGGTTTTTACGTAACACCTTTATTTCTGTGCAAAATATCTTTAATTATCATAAAAAATTGGAACCAACACACTAAAAAAAAAATAAAATTTTAACTTTTAAGGAATACTTCGCAACATTTTTAAATGAGAAATAATGTGTTAACTGAACAACTTTTATTTATTACTTTTATTTCTCGACAAAATATTCTTAATTGGTATAAAAAATTGAAAATTTTATAATAAAAATTTAGAATATTTAATTTTTAAATAAAGAAAAACTGTTAAGAAGTGTTTAACAACAAAGTGGAACGTTTCCGAAGTCTTAAGAAGTGTTTCACAACATTTTTAAAGTAGAAATATTCTGTTAACTGAACAATTTTTATTTTATCCTTTTATTCCTTTACAAAATTTCTATAATCGATATAAAAAAAAATATATTTTACAATAAAAAATTAGAATTTTTAACTTTGGATAAAAAAAAACGTTTCTGAGCTCTTAAAAAGTGTTTCACAACATTTTTAAAAGAGAAGCAATGTGTTAATTGAATAATTTTCATTTAATTTGCTTATTTTGGTACAAAATTTCTTTAATCTTCATGAAAAGTTTAAAATTTTATATAAAAAACTCGAATTTTTAATTTTAGAACTTTTTGAAAAAAAATCACCATACTTCAGCAGTTTTTTAGCAGATATTACATTAAAAAAATTAAAATTCTTAATTTTGGATCGTGGAAAAGCTATTTTAATTCTTAAGAAGTGTTTCACAACATTTTTAAATGAGAAAAAATGTTTTAACTGAGCAACTTTTATTTAATTCTATTTCTGTACAAAATATCTTAAATGGATACAAAAAGTTGATGATTTTACCATAAAAAAGCAATTTTTAATTTTAGAATAAAGAGAAAAGTTTCTGAACTGTGTTTCACAATATTTTTGAAGAAGAAATAATGTCTTAATTGTATAATTTTGATTTAATTTGTTTATTTCAGTACAATATATCCTAATTCCTAAAAAATTGAAAACTTTATATTAAAAAAAATGAATTTTTAATTTTGTGACGTAAAAATACTGTTCTAAACTTTTAAAAGTATTTCACAACATTTTTAAATGAGAAATAAAGTGTTAACTGAATAATTTTTATTTAATTCTTCTATTTCTCTACAAAATACCTTAAATGGGTATAAAAAGTTAAAGTTTTACAATAAAAAAATTCAATTTTTAATTTTAGAATTAATAAAACATTTCTGAACTCTTAAGAGGCCTTCACAATATTTTTGAAAAAGAAATATTGTATTAATTGTATAATATTCATTTAATTTATTTATTACAGTTAAATGTCCTTAATCATCATAAAAAATTTAAAATATAAAAAAAATGAATTTTTAATTTTGTGACGTAGCAATACTTTTCTAAACTTTTAAAAGTGTTTCACAACATTTTTAAATGAGAAATAAAGTGTTAACTGAACAATTTTTATTTAATTTTTCTATTTCTGTACAAAATATGTTAAATGGGTATAAAAAGTTGAAGATTTTATAATAAAAAAATACAATTTTTAATTTTAAAATAAGGAAAAACGTTTCTGAACTCTTAAGAGGTGTTTCACAATATTTTTGAAAAAGAAATAATGTATTAATTGTATGATTTTCATTTAATATATTTATTCCAGTACAAAATGTCCTTAATCATCAGAAAAAATTGAAAACTTTATATAAAAAAAATGAATTTTTAATTTTGTGACGTTGAAATACTGTTCTAAACTCCTTAAAAGTGTTTCACAACACTTTCAAATGAGAAATAAAGTGTGAACTCACAAATGTTCTCAATATGTTTGAAATTGAAATAATGTGTTAATTGCAGAATTTTCATTTAATATATTTATTTCAGTACTAAATGTTCTTAATGATCATAAAAAATTGGAAATATGAAAAAAAAAATGAATTTTTAATTTTATAGAAATACTGTTCTAAACATTTAAAAGTATTTCACAACATTTTTAAATGAGAAATAATGTGTTAACTGAACAATTTTTATTTAATTCTTCTATTTCTCTATAAATATCTTCAATCGGTTTAAAAATTGAATATTTTATAATAAAAAAACAGAATTTTTAATTTTAAAACAGAAAAATGTTTCTGAACTCTTAAGAATTGTTTCACAATTTTTTTAAACGAGAATAATGTTCAATAAATAATTTATGTCTGAAGAAATTACATTTAATCATAAAATATTGAAGTTTGTACTTTAAAAAACTAGAATTTCTAATTATAAAACAGGGAAATACTATTTTAAACTCTTAAAAAGTGTTTCGCAATATTTTTAAAAAAGAAACAATATGTTAACTAAACAATTTTTATTTAATTCTTTAATTTCTACATAACATAATAATATCTTTAATTAGTATAAAGAAAAATTATAATTTTCAATTTAAAACGAAGAAGTCTCAACATATTTAAATTTTAAATAACTCTTTCAAATCTATGCAAAATATGTTTAACTCTTAATTTAACATCATAGATCCAAATCATTCTTGGATTTATCACTTCATCATTATTTTTAACCAAAAAGATGTTCAAAACTATATAAAAAGTTTTCAAATAATAAAATTTATTTAAATAAATCATTATTTTCTACTGATTTTATATTACTATATAAAATAGGAAGTTTAAATTTGTATTCATGTTTCCAATATTTTATATCATGTACCTTTTATTTAGTATATTGAGGAGGAAGATTAAATTTCCGTTCAATTGAAGGTCAGCAAGTTTCGGTTGAAGTGTCAATCGAGCCGGCGGTCACTCAAAAGGCGGCCCAGTCAGCCAGAATGCGAAATCCGTGTAGCAAGGCAGCACCGCATTAAATTTGACATGGACAACTTCCATCCCGGTTCACAATGCGATACACCTGATATTATTAGCGTGATTATCCCCAACAGCTGTTATCTGTGCACGGCTGTTGACTTGGCACCGACATCAATATGGCAATTGTACTGAACACAATGCCCCTTATTAGTAAAATTAATCATGGACGATACAAGTGGACGCAAATCTGGTCAAAGCGAATTCAAGAAGGGTTAATTTTGTATTTTGCGGTCGCACCGCCCCAAATTAACTGGCATGCGGTTTGTTATTTCAAATAACGGATAAACGGATTAGTTAATTTATCAGTCGGTTTGTTTTATTTAACGTCGATTTATAATCAACCGTTCATTTCGGAGCTTTTGTGCGTCGTTTTTAACCCGAAAGCGATTAAAATTATTTTAATTGGCCCAATAATCGTTCAGCCTAATTGATATTACTGAATTACCGTGAGCCATTTTGGGGGACCTTAATAAAAATTAATCTCGCTTAAACGCCGACGTTTCAGGTTTGACGGCTTCGCACCTTTTTCCGCCGAAAAATCGTCCCTAATTTTAAAACAAATTACGCGTGTGCGTAAATCCATCATAAATTTCGGGCCGGATAATTTGATGGTGTAGATTTCCTCCAAGAAATAAACATTAGGGGCAATTTTGGGGTAGGCTGTAATGGAGCCGGGCCGAATGTGTGCGCCTTAAAAGGTATCAAAGCGAAATATGCAAAGTGTATCGCCGCTAATGAACGCAGAACCGTACTGAAAGGAACTTGGTGTTTTTGCAGTTTGCACCCCTGGGGGACGTTTGAAGTGTTCGAATTAAAATCCTGTGACTAAAGTAAAGGCAAAAGAAAGTGTTGAAGCAGTGTTTGTGTCTGAAGCTTCGTCGATATTTTTTAAAGCTGCCAACCACACAACATGGAAAGACCTAATCGTAACGTAGTAACGTGTTTTATTTGATTGGTATCAAGTTACCAATTTCAGTAGAGCCAGCTCATTTAATGCCACACTACCTGATAGTCAGCAAGTATTTTTGTGTGTCTCCTCTCGAAATTCATTTGCATCTAATTGAAAGAACTGGATTAACATGCACAAGGTAAGACATCAAACTTTTTGTATGGTTGCAGCAAATAAAATCGTTCCAATTGCTTTGATAGAAACGACGTGTGGTTCTGACCAAGGTCGTGAAGCAGGGTAAGAAGATCAGGAACCAAAACTTCGCGTACTCCCAGCGGCAATCCGAAGAGTGCTCCAAAAAGTTGCAGAACTTATGTCATGTGAAGAACAATCTCGTTCCCAAACAAAATGGTGACAAAAAGGAGGAGAATGTTCCCAAACCCAATGATTGCAAGAAGGAGGAGAAATGACTTATTAAAATGATTGTGTAATAAAATGTGAATTCATAATTTAATGGTTTAAATAAAACATTAGTTAATTCAAAATTCCTTGCTTTATTTTATTTAAATCGAATTTTTTTATCTATACATAAACCTAAATAAAATTGTTGTGTCTCTTTGTAATATTGAATAACCCTTTTTACCATACCAAAATAACATTTTTTATAATTTTTGTCTCTCTCTCTGTCTGTCTGTTTGTTCCGACTAATCTCTGAAATGGCTGGACCGATTTTGACGGGACTTTTGTTGGCAGGTAGCTGATGTAATAAGGAGTAACTTACGCTACTTTTATTTTAGAAAAATTCGTTTTTTTTTTAGAAAAATAAAGTAATGTTGCAATGTCCAAGTACTGTCCAGTACCACGTGTAGCTCATGCGCATGTCACCACAAGGCTGTCACGTCGGGCGCCTCCCACCACTTCTCCCACCAACGATTGATTGATAGTTGGATTTGATTGATGGGTATCTTTTATAATTCCACCGATCCATTCTTCTTATCTTATCTTAATTCAAAATATTTTGTTACATTTTTACTGCTTTCCTTTTTTACCTTTAAGTAATAATTATAAATAATTATAAATTATGTACATTTGTGTTTAATATTTAGATTTACATTGAAATTGATAAATTATTTATAGGTTATTTTATTTAGTTAGTAACGTAGATAGTTGTTTTTTTCTAATATTTAGTTATGCCTAAAAGAAAGTCAAATCTCTCTAAAAACATGAGAAAGGCCAAAAGCCAAAGATTGCGACGTGAAAATGAATCTAAACAAGATAGGGAAAGTCGTCTAACAAATTGTAGATTACGAATGTCCATGTCTAGATCGAATGAGAGTAGTTCTGAGAGGAATGAACGATTACAATTAGATAGAACGCGTCATTCATTGTTAAGGGCTCAAGAATCTTTGGAATCTCGAGATCACCGTCTAGAAAACGATCGTATTCAACACACCATCGGACGAAGTCCCGAGTACAGCTAGTTAATTATAAACGAAGTCAGATTTCAACTGTCAGTGAAACTTTTGACAATGACAATCTAGGAATTTGTTCTTTCTTCATAATATCCATGTGTACCAATTTTACCAGTTACGATAGTGTCATTTAATGCCGTATTACCCCATCGTCAGGAAGTATTTTTGTGAGCCTCCTCTGGAAATACATTTGCATCTAATTGAAAGAATTGGATTAAGATGCACAAGGTAAGACACCGAGTTTTTGTATGATCGCATCAATTACTACAATCGTTGAAATTGCCTTGGTAGAAACGACGTGGGGTTTTAATCAGGGTCATGAAGCGAGGGCAGAAGATCAGACACCAAAATGGCGAGTACTCCCAACGACAATCCGAAGGGAGTTCCAAAGAGGGGCAGAATTCATGTAAAGTGACGAACAATCTCGTTCCCAAACAAAATTATAGCAAAAAGGAGGAAATTTTTCCCAACACCATTGATCGTAAGAAGGGGGAGAAATGACTTATTATTAAAATGAATTTACAATAAAATATGAATTTACAATTTGTCCATCTCATTTCTTTATTATTATTAAATTTATTTAAATTTGATTTCTTATTAATTATAAAGGAAGTCAGTCCTCATCCGTCAATGTCACACAAGTGAAACTTTTGACAATGACAGTCTAGGAACTTTTTCTTCCTTCATAGTACCCATGTGTGCCAATTTTCAAAATTCCGAACAAAGAAAAAAGTTACCAGTTACCATAGTGTCAGTTCATTTAATGCCATATTGCCTCAACGTCAGCAAGTATTCTTGTGTGTCTCCTCTAGAAATCCAGTTGCAACTAATTGGATTAAGATGCATAAGGTAAGATACTAAGCTTTTGTCTAGTCGCATCAAATATAACCGTTGTAATCGCTTTGGTAGAAACGACGTGGGTTTTTAACAAGGGTCGTGAAGCGGGGCCAAAAGATGAGACATCAAAACGGCGCGTACTCCCAGCGACAATCCGAAGAGAGTTCCAAAATGTGGCTGAATTCCTGTAAAGTGACGAACAATCTCGTTCGTAAACAAAATGATTTCAAAAAGGAGGAACATGTTCCCAACACCAATGATGGTAAGAAGGAGGAGAAATGACTTGTTATTAAAATGATTGTATAATAAAATGTGAATTCATAATTTGTCATTTCATTTGGGTTCAAATAAAACATTAATTAATACAAAATTTATTTTATTTGAATTGGATTTTTTGATTAATTATAAAGGAAGTCAAATTTCAACTGTCAACGACAGGCGAGTGAAACTTTCGACAACGATAATCTAGGAATTTCTTCTTCCTTCATAATATCCACGTGTACCTATTTTAAAAATTCCGAATAAAGATAATAAAAAAAGTTATTAGTTACGATAGTGACATATTGCCTCAACGTAAGCAAGTATTTTTGTGTGCCCCCTCTAGAAATCCATTTATATCTAATTGAAAGACTTCGTTTAAGATGCACAAGGTAAAACACTAAGCTTTTGTCTAGTCGCATCAAATACAATCATTGTAATTGCTTTGGTAGAAACGACGTGGTGTTTTAATCAGGGCTGTGAAGCGGTGCCAAAAGATCAGACAACAAAACGGCGTGTACTCCCAACGACAATCCGAAGAGAGTTCCAAAATGTGGCAGAACTTATGTAAAGTGAGGAACAATCTCGTTCGTAAACAAAATCATTTCAAAAAAGAAGAAGATATTCCCAACATCAATGATTATAAGAAAGAGGAGAAGTGACTTTATAAAAAAATATGAATTCGTAATTTGTCATTTTACTTTGGTTCAAATAAAATATTAGTTAATTCAAAATACCTTGCTTTAATTCATTTAATTGGGATTTTTTGGTTAATTATTAAGTCAACTGTCAGTGTCATAGAAATGAAACTTTTGACAATGACAGTAAAAAAATATTTAATTCCTTCACAATATTCATTGAGTATCAAGTTAGAAGATTCCGAATAAAGACAATAATAAAGTTATCAGTTACGAAAGAAAAAACCGAATTAAGATGCAAAAGGTAAGACACCAAATGTTTGTGTGATTGCATCAAATATAATCGTTGTAATTCCCTTGATAGAAACGACGTGGTGTTTTAACCAAGCTCGTCAGGAGGTGCCAGAAACTCAGACAACAAAACTGTGCCTACTCTCAACGACAATCCGAAGAGAATTCCAAAAAAGAACTGAACTCATTCGAAGTAGCAAAAAATCTTGTTCCTAAACAATTTGGTGGCAAAAAGGAGGAGAATGTTCCCATCCCCAATGACCATCAGGAGAAGAAAAAACTGATTGTAAAATTATTGTATAAATAAATAAATTTGTAATTTAACGCTTTGGTTCAAATGAAACATTAGTTACTTAAAAATTCCTTGTTTTATTTCATTTAATTAATTGTAAAGGGTCTTCGACTGTCATTGTCATAAAAATGAAACTTTTGACAGGGACAACAAGGAAGCTTTCCTTCCTCCACTTCCATTGTGTACCAATTTTAAACATTCCGAATAAAGCCAGTAAAAGATTTTTGTTGCTCCGACGATAAATTAAAATGACTTATCTCCCTCCGTTGTTTTTTACGATACTCCGGAAGACGGAGGGCCCTAAATTTGACGGTTGTAATATAAGTTAAACGTGGTTTGGCTAATGCCAGCCAGTAAACTCGGATGGCTGCCTCTAAATGCATTCGGATAATGAAATAACAGCTTTTTATTGTCGGATAAATTGAATAAAAGGAGTACGTGGAGGGCTTTTTAAAGAAAGCCGCAAAATAAACGGCGTTTATTAGGACTTATGCGTATCTAGACACACGCGGCGGTGATAAAACAATACGGAACAATAAAAATGAGTTACGCCTTCGGAGGAAGGTGAGGAAGTTGGATTTTTATGGGGCAGTTTGACAATTTAATAAAACCAACACAACACCAATTAACACCACGATATATTTTATGTTTACGGGTTGAACCAAAAAATGACCTCGCAGCTTCTTGATTGTGGTGCAGCTGAAGGATACTAAGCTGTCGCTTAACCTAAACTGTCAACAGTCAATCGCAACATTGTGTGTCATATAATAACCTTAATTCCGTCGTAATTGTCGACTACGTTAAAATTTTAATGATGATGGAAATGTATAACAGTAAAATTCCAACAATTTCTACTTAGTGACGTAGTAAAGTATTATCAGATCAGGCGTGCACAGCTTCGCATTACTTTGTAAAGTAAATTGCATCGCTCTTTATATCCTGACGGAGCAATTTCTATGGCACCATTTAGCACATTACCATTAATTGCCTGTTTACTTTACCCCGGCAATTATTTCACACTCTCACAAATCCACTTTGATAACAGCGGCCGCACATTTTTATCTCGGTAATTGAATTTTAATATTCGTGCATTCGCATTAGGTCCACGCGAATAATCTCGAATTACGTTCGTTTCGTTCATAAAACAATTTCACTTGGAATTCGGGACAGACAAGAAAATTCCGCCGCACAAAAGTTACAAAAGGAGTTGTTAAAAAGTATGCAAATGCTGTGTTGCTTTTTGTCCCCGCCGACATAAACTTCCAATTCAAATTTTTCGCATGTGGGGGCTTTTCGGGGGACGCGGATTTGTTTCGCACCGCGGCCGAACGGCCCCCGAAAACTGAACTGTCGTAAAGTTTAACGGCGAAAACGTAACATATTCGGTCTTCGACTTTGGTGAATTATGCAGCTACCGTTGGACTCGACGGGATTGCAGTCCGATCCGGTGTTATGATGGTGCCAATAAAAGCGATCCGGAATTATTTACAAGTTGTGAATTTTTCATCGACGTCAGTTTTGATGTTTTCATCGATAGGGCTTGCTGGATTCTAAAAGAAACTGTTTATAACTCTTCGTGTTTGGATAAATCATGTTTCTTCCTAAGTAGTTTCCATGATGACCTTACTGACTTTGAATGTAAGGAGAACTGTATAAGTGTTGTTCCTTTCTAAATAGTTTAAACGATGACTTCCTTGTCCTTGAATCAAAAGGAAACTGTATTAATATTGTTCTTTCCTAGGTAAATCTAGAGAACAGCATAGATCTGGCTTCCTTCTAAGAAGATACCTTGATGACCTCATTGTATTTTAAGCTGTAAAGAATTGAGTTCGTAGTCTTTAAATTAAGGAATAACTATATAAATATTGTTCTTTTTTAACTAGTTTCCATGATGACTTCGTTGTCCTTGAATCTAGAGAAAACCATATAAATGTTATTCCTTCCTAAGAAGTTTCCATGATTGTCCTTGAATCTCAAGAGAACTGTATAAACGTGGTTCCTTTCTAAATAGTTTTCTTGAGGCCCTCATAGGTTTTGAATCTAGGACGAACTATAATTTCCTTTATGATCTTGTTGCTCTTGAACTTGGAAAAACAGTATATGTATTATTCCTCTCTAAGGAGTTTCCATAATCAATTGGAAGTCTTTAGATCTAGAAAAAACTATATAAATATTCTTTTTTAAGGAGTGTCCATTGTCCTTGAATCTAAAGAAAACCATATAAATGTTATTCCTTCTTAAGAAGTTTCCATGATTGTTCTTGAATCTAGAGAGAACTGTATAAACATGGTTCCTTTATAAGTAGTTTATTTGAGGCCCTCATAAGTTTTGAATCTGGTAAGAACTGTATAAGTAATTTCCTTGATGATCTTGTTGCTCATGAACTTGGAAAAACTGTGTAAGTATTGTTTCTTTCTAAGGAGTTTCTATGATGAGTTGGAAGTCTTTGGATTTAGGAAAAACTATATAAATACTCTTTTTTAAGGAGTTTCCATGATGACATCGTTGTCCTTGAATCTAGAAAAAACATATAAATATTGTTCCTTTCTAAGAAGTTTCCATGATTGTCCTTGAATCTAGAGAGAACTGTATAAACGTGGTTCCTTTCTAAGTAGTTTCTTTAAGGCCCTCATAGGTTTTGAATCAGGGAAGAACTGTATAAGTAATTTCCTTGATGATCTTGTTGTTCTTGAACTTGGAAAAACTGTATAAGTATTGTTTCTTTCTAAGGAGTTTCCATGATGAGTTGGAAGTCTTTAGATCTAAAAAAAAACTATATCAATATTCTTTTTTAAGGAGTGTTCACGATGACATCATTGTTCTTAAATCTAAAGAAAACCATATAAATGTTATTCCTTCTTAAGAAGTTTCTATGATTGTCCTTGAATCTAGAGAGAACTGTATAAACGTGGTTCCTTTCTAAGTAGTTTCCTTAAAGCCCTCATAGGTTTTGAATCAGGGAAGAACTGTATAAGTAATTTCCTTGATGATCTTGTTGCTCCTGAACTTGGAAAAAATATATAAGTATTGTTTCTTTCTAAGGAGTTTCCGTGATGAGTTGGAAGTCTTTAGATCTAAAAAAAAACTATATAAATATTCTTTTTTAAGGAGTGTTCACGATGACATCATTGTCCTTAAATCGAAAGAAAACCATATAAATGTTATCCCTTCCTAAGAAGTTTCTATGATTGTCCTTGAATCTAGAGAGAACTGTATAAACGTGGTTCCTTTCTAAGTAGTTTCCTTAAGGCCCTCATAGGTTTTGAATCAGGGAAGAACTGTATAAGTAATTTCCTTGATGATCTTGTTACTCCTGAACTTGGAAAAAATGTATAAGTATTGTTTCTTTCTAAGGAGTTTCCATGATGAGTTGGAAGTCTTTAGATCTAAAAAAAACTATATAAATATTCTTTTTAAGGAGTGTTCACGATGACATCATTGTCCTTAAATCTAAAGAAAACCATATAAATGTTATTTCTTCCTAAGAAGTTTCCATGATTGTCCTTGAATCTAGAGAGAACTGTATAAACATGGTTCCTTTCTAATTAGTTTCCTTGAGGCCCTGATAGGTTTTGAATCTGGGAAGTACTGTATAAGTATTTTCCTTGATGATTTTGTTGCTCTTGAACTTGGAAAAACTGTATAAGTATTGTTTCTTTCTAAGGAGTTTCCATGATGAGTTGGAAGTCTTTAGATCTGAAAAAAACTATATAAATATTCTTTTTTAAGGAGTGTCCACGATGACATCATTGTCCTTGAATCTAGAGAAAACCATATAAATGTTATTCCTTCCTAAGAAGTTTCCATGATTGTCCTTGAATCTAGAGAGAACTGTATAAATATGGTTCCTTTCTAAGTAGTTTCCTTGAGGCCCTCATAGGTTTTGAATCTGGGAAGAACTGTATAAGTAATTTCCTTGATGATCTTGTTGCTCTTGAACTTGGAAAAACTTTATAAGTATTGTTCCTTTCTAAGGAGTTTCTATGATGAGTTGGAAGTCTTTGGATTTAGAAAAAACTATATAAATACACTTTTTTAAGGAGTTTCCACGATGACATCCTTGTCCTTGAATCTAGAGAAAACCATATAAATGTTAGTCCTTCCTAAGAAATTTCCATGATGGTCCTTGAATCTAGAGGGAACTGTATAAATGTGGTTCCTTTCTAACTTTCCTTGAGGCTCTCATAGGTTTTGAATCTGGGAACAACTGTATAAGTATTAACCTTTCTAAGGAGTTTCCATGATGACATCTTTGTCTAAAGAGAACTATATAAATGTTTTCCTTGCTGAGCAGATTTGATGATTGACATTGAATCTAAGAGAACTTTATAAATATGGTTCCTTACAAAGTAGATTCCTCATATTTTTTGAATCTAGGAATAACTGTATTTGTAATTTTACGGATAATCTTGTTGTTTTTGGATCTTGGAAGAACTGTACCTTTCTAAGAAGTTTCCATAATGAGTTTGAAGTCTTTGAATTTAGGAAGAACTATATAATTATATATATGGAGAATACCATATAACTATTGTTCCTTCCTAAGAAGTTTCCATGATTGTCCTTGAATCTACAACCTTGTTGTCTTTGAATCTGTTAGGAACTGTACTCTCCAAAGAAATTGCCTTGATGACTTCGTTGTTTTTAAATTAAATGTTAATCACGAGAGTTTAAACGTTTCATTTAAAACAGAAATTCTTCCCGATGTAACACAAATGCACAAAGGCCGCAGAGCGACAAAGACAAAACATGTGTCCGAAATGGCACACTCATCCCAACTCCGAACAAATGTGTGATTTACCGCACATAAAGGCCTTAGGCGAGTGCCAACATTTGTTGCATTGTTTTTTTTTTTTCTGTACTAGTTAATTATCTTTTTGTTAAAATTTTAATACACTGGCACAGTTCCAAAATTACTTAACGTTCCGGCCTTTCTTTTTCCGTAAGCATTATATGTTTGACAATGTGGCAACAGAACCACGCCAAACGATCATTTGTACACGTGATATTAAGATTTTTATTGTGGCAAAACCGATGTGCAAGCCGTTTTGGTTGTTTTAACGACTTGTATCGGCGTTATTACTCGCATAATTCTATTAAAATTGCTCGTTTAACACACTCCGGCAACGCAGGAAAGGATTATAGTCCATAATTGGCTCGGGTACCTACATAATGATGTTAAACGCTCAATAAAATTCACATTCGAACGAAATTGTAAGGACCACAACAACAAAATGCAAACAATAATCCACTTCAGCCGTTCACAAGCAATTTTGTCCGGCTTAAAGCCGAATTTTATTTTTAACTATAGGGGTGGAATTTTATTTAACGTCGCCCCGACCACTCGTCACAGTGAAATAAACACCCGAACGTGGAAAAAATCGAAGCCTTGAGGTAGTTTGCACCCCATTCGATCGGCGGCGGTTTGGCAATAACAGAAATCGGGGAAATATCGGCCCCGGTTGACAAAGGCGTGTAACAACATCTGCGGCAAGTGAACTAGTGAAAACGCGACGTAATAAGGAGAAAATTGCCGGGAACTTACCACTGGTTCCCGTTGCCACTACTCGTGACAAATATATTGCGACGGTTGTTGATGTGGTTTTATTTTTGGCGCCGTTTTGTCGTAGAAAATTAAATTTTAATCCAATTTTGGCCGCACATGGCGGCCGCACCGGTTCCAGTTTCATTTCCTTACACGTACAATTATATCTTAAACAAGCACATCAAACATAATTCGGAGTTAACTAAAGGGTGTGAAACTGTAAAGGCGGTTAAAGAGACTACGTTGAAAAAATCCCCGAAATAAACTCCTTTTTTATTACATTTTTTCTAAATAATCACATAATGTACAGCCATTTAACTTCTCACTGTTCGCGACAAGAGAACTTTCACCGGCTTAAAAACTACAAGAACTTTTCCCACCTCCTCCGGGAACGTAATGAAATATTAACTTATTAGGAATATAAATTATTCAAAATGACTTCCAGAGAAAACGTCTCTTTTGTAAGTTAGTTAAGTGATGTAGAACTTTTCATCCTTTTTAAACATTTTCAAGGCACGCGGAACGGTGGACTTTTATTTTTACACCGAGCTAAGCAACTAAATTAACTAATTACCTTCAAATTTTTACACTTTTCACCGCCGACTTTTGAGCCGTCAAGTTTTACTACTGTTACACGTATTATCCATGAGCTATTTGTTTTGGCTCAGTCCTAAGTAAATGTTTGATATCGCAAAGTTGGACTGATAAAAACCAACAAACTACAGTTACACACGCATGTAACTTTAACCTGACCTAGATATTATTAATATTTAGTGTGTTAATAATAGTCAATTGCTTTTGTTAAATTATTAAATCAAAGAAAATTGCCCCTATAACTTTAATTGATAGATAAATCATCGTTCCAACTTAGAATTATACTCGAGTACATCAAATATTAACCTATTACGGAATAATAACTGATTAAAAAATTTAAGAAAAATCAATCTAATGAGACTATCGACGTTTTTTTGTGATATCTTATCCTAGACGAACTGAATCTGACGTCTTAGTTCATATGGGGTGCTGTAAATCTGTTAAGCGTCGCCCCATCATATCCCACACATGTTCGATTCAGGAAAGGTCTGAAGATCTGGATGGCCATGGCACTAAATTCACTTTGGAAGCTTCTAAGAAGTATAATGTATTCCTGGCAATATGTGGACGGGCATTATCTTGCTGAAAAATTAGTTCGAAATCTCTTCTTATGTAGGGAAGAAAATAAGGGTCCAAAACGTCATCTACATATCGCTGAGACAAATTTTAATATGTTATAACATTTTTACTTACTATCACCTCCACGTATATATTTACACATATTTTTGTATATTTGTCTTAGTACAGTCTTATTAATTTAATTAATAATGTAAAAAAATATATATTTAATTGTCTGTATTATATAAAATGTTTTAATAAAGATATTAAAATATATATGTCAAAAAATATATATAATAAACAAATTTTATTTATATGACTTTTACAATTATTTCTTTATATAATAATTTTAACTGAAAATTGTCCCCATAAATTTAATTATCCATTTAGCATAAAAATAGTATATTGATAGACAAATTTTGACTGAAAATAATAAATTTTAGAACATCGTCATTCATTTATTGTATTATAGTACTTTCTTATAAGAAATGTATTCAAATATATAATGCATATTATCTTCATTCCAACTTACAATTGGCTTTTTCGTTAAATAAATATCTATTCATTTTTAACCACTAATATTTATATAGTATAGAAATATATGTATTTATCTTCAGTAACTCATTTTTTGATATTGATGTAACAAGAAGCAAATACCCAAACTTTTTTAAACATCTAAAACAGCAATAATATAATGCTAGATATGTACAGCAATCATTTGATTGTTTGAATACCTTTAAAGAAAGTTGATAATTAACATCAACTAATCCCATGAATGTCAAACGGACAGGTTGCTGCGTCAAATGCAAGAACAGGAGATATTTGCTTTTATTACTTTGATTCCACTTCCGCCAAGGACAAATACAAAGGGCGTTATTGACTTCTGCAAACTGTATCATGTTATACAAACATGTTTAAATAGAGTTAGACATTTTAACCTTGTCAGTTAGTGTTTGTCCACCTACGAAGAATATTACCATTAAACCAAATATTGATACGCCTAATGTAAATGACAGGTAATAATCGGATGTCTAAAATTTTGTAAATTCAGTTTAATAAAAAATAATTTGTTTTAACTTACAGTAACCACGTAATAAACTGTAGACACATAAAATAGAATACTATTAGATGCACAAATGACCACCATCCATTTGCACGTTTGAACGAATTCTATTAAAAAACTAAACAAGTTTTTTTCTGTATTTTGGTAATTAATAGAAGTCACTGACAGACTCACCATTTCATTTTAATGTATTTTTTTATACAATGCTTTATTCTTATAGATATTTGGAAGTTGGACGGTTGGTCTAATTTTTCCACATCTTTCCCCAATTGAATCAATATTATTTCAACCATCATAACAAAAAATAAAAATAAATTTGACAGAATAGACGTGTAAGGCAAGAATGTAATAATAAAAAAAAGTTTAAAACTTAATTTAACAATGATTGGAACGGGAAATTTTAATAATAATAATTCTACAATTGAATGAAATATTGCCCATGTAGTGACAAAACACGTAAAATTTATCATAAAATATATCAATGTATATTTATTTCCTTTCAACTTATTTTTACAATACCTTTCCTCTGTCAAAATTAACTGTGGAATTTCGTAATTGTGAAAAAATCTAATAAAATATTTGCTTCTTTTGAATAACCAGACAATGGATACTAATAACTAAAAATATACGAAATTAAATTAATTTTATACAAAAATTATACTTACATAAATTAAAATTATGATCAGTGGATAAACCACCGCATATTCTGTTGTTTGGTCAACATTTTCCAAAAACATTGACAAACACAAAGCAATATTTATTAAAACAAGCAGGGCAGGAAATTTTTCTGGAATTCCATTTAACAGAAGTATAATATGATCATAACAATTTTTCATAGTATATTGAAATCCTAAATGTAATATTATGTTACAATTTTTATTATGTTATACCATTTTTACTTACTATCACCTCCATAAATATGTTTACACATATTTATGCATATTTGCAAGTAGTTAACATAAATTTCTAACATTTTATTTATTAAAAATAGGTGGATATGTAATTAATTAATAAAATATAAGTTTAATCAATGTCTGGTGATTATGAGTACCTCCATCATTCGACTAAAGTTTTTATAATACTTCAGTAAGTAATATAATATTAGTAAAGGAATAATATACCAATTATATTAATTTTGTAGAGCAGTCTTATTAATTTAATTTTAATACTAAGTAATTTGAAAAGAAAAAACGACCTTATTAATACTTAATTGTCTCTATAATAAAATAAATAATTTAATGAAAATCGGTCGATTAAAAACAATTCATTCATTATTAAAATATATATGCCAACAAAAAATATGTAATAAACAAATTTTATTTATATGACATCTACAATTACTTCTAAATTGTACATTTTTAATTACTACAGTATTTTTTATGTATTCAATTTAAATACTGAGGTTAAAGTAATATGTAACAAATGACCAAATTGTTCTAAACATTTGAAACTGTATCAGTTAATTAATTATAATAACATAAATTTAATTATCTATTTAGCATAAAAATAATATATTGATAGATAAAATTTGATTGAAAATAATAAATTTTAGAACAACGTCATTCTTTTATTGCATTATAGTACTTTCTTATAAGAAATATATTCAAAAATATAATACATATTATCTTCATTCTAACTTACAATTGGCCTCAGAAAAATCAAAGGCTTTTTTGTTAAACAAATATCTATTCATTTTTAACTACTAATATTTATATAGTATAAAAATATATGTATTTATCTTCAGTAACTCATCTTTTGATATTGATGTAACAAGAAGCAAATGCCCAAACAGTTTTAAACATCTGAAACAGTAATAATATAATGCAGACATGTACAGTAATCATTTAATTGTTGGAATACCTTTAAAGAAAGTTGATAATTAACATCAATTAATCCCATGAATGTCAAACGGACAGGTTGCTGCGTCAAATGCAAGAACAGGAGATATTTGCTTTTATTACTTTGATTCCACTTCCACCAATGACAAATACAAAGGGCGTTATTGACTTCTGCAAACTGTATCATGTTATACAAACATGTTTAAATAGAGTTAGACATTTTAACCTTGTCAGTTAGTGTTTGTCCACCTACGAAGAATATTACCATTAAACCAAATATTGATACGCCTAATGTAAATGACAGGTAATAATCGGATGTCTAAAATTTTGTAAATTCAGTTTAATAAAAAATAATTTGTTTTAACTTACAGTAACCACGTAATAAACTGTAGACACATAAAATAGAATACTATTAGATGCACAAATGACCACCATCCATTTGCACGTTTCAACGAATTCTATTAAAAAACTAAACAAGTTTTTTTCTGTATTTTGGTAATTAATAGAAATCACTGACAGACTCACCATTTCATTTTAATGTATTTTTTTATACAATGCTTTATTCTTATAGATATTTGGAAGTTGGACGGTTGGTCTAATTTTTCCACATCTTTCCCCAATTGAATCAATATTATTTCAACCATCATAACAAAAAATAAAAATAAATTTGACAGAATAGACGTGTAAGGTAAAAATGTAATAATAAAAGAAAGTTTAAAACTTAATTTAACAATGATTGGAACGGGAAATTTTAATAATAATAATTCTACAATTGAATGAAATATTGCCCATGTAGTGACAAAACACGTAAAATTTATCATAAAATATATCAATGTATATTTATTTCCTTTCAACTTATTTTCACAATACCTTTCCTCTGTCAAAATTAACTGTGGAATTTCGTAATTGTGAAAAAATCTAATAAAATATTTGCTTCTTTTGAACAACCAGACAATGGATACTAATAACTAAAAATATACAAAATTAAATTATTTTTATACAAAAATTATACTTACATAAATTAAAATTGTGATCAGTGGATAAACCACCGCACATTCTGTTGTTTTGTCAACATTTTCCAAAAACATTGTCATACATAAAGCAATATTTATTAAAACAAGCAGGGCAGGAAATTTTTCTGGAATTCCATTTAACAGAAGTATAATATGATCATAACAATTTTTCATAGTATATTGAAATCCTAAATGTAATATTATGTTACAATTTTTATTATGTTATACCATTTTTACTTACTATCACCTCCATAAATATGTTTACACATATTTATGCATATTTGCAAATAGTTGACGTAAATTTCTAACATTTTATTTATTATAAACAAGTGGATATGTAATTAATTAACAAAATACAAGTTTAATCAATATCTGGTGATTATGAGTACCTCCATCATTTGACTGAAGTTTAATAATAGTTCAGTAAGTAATATAATATTAGTAAATACCAATTATATTAATTTTACAGTGCAGTCTGATTAATTTAATTTTAATACCAAGTAATTTAAAATGAAAAAACGACCTTATTAATATTTAATAAATAATTTAATGAAGATCAGTCGATTGAAAACAATTCATTTATCATTTAACATATATTAAAATATATTTGCCAAAAAAAATTATATTTAATAATCATATTTTATTTAATGAATTTTACAAATATTTATAAATTGCTGTTTTTTAATTACTACTAATGCTTAATTAATATTAAAACTTTCCAATTGCAGTACGCCCAAATGGTTCTAAACATTAGACAACATAAATTATTAATAGTAATGTGAAATTAATTTTATCTTTTCTACTAATATTAAGTAAATTATATCAGTTGTAGGCTAAATTAACCGTCATTTTTTGATTTACCACAGTCCGTCTCAACAGTCGATTAATTTGTTAATAACTGCTTAAACCAGCAAAGAAAAACCTAATTATTTTATTTATGAAAATCGAAACAAATTGAAGTTGATCCGACTTGTTCCATTAAACATTGCTATAACGAAAACCGATAACACACTGACTTCTTTATGCAAATTATTTTATTCCCATCTCCTTGATGCGAAACCGGGAGGGATCAAAGCGCATCCAGATAAAATGTTTGATTTTCAATCAAGGACGCAACGTCTGGTAAATTTCATCAGGATGAACACTATTAACCGGGAATATCTGTCGGATCTTGTTTCGTCGAACGAACGATCGCAAAATGAAATATTTTGCTTTTGCGAGATTGTATTTTTAAAATGAACGAATGCTAAATTACGAACTGGGAAATGGTTGTTCCCTATTGTGTATTATGGAGTATTTTTCGTTCGGGTATTCAGTCGCCCATAAACAAGGGGGGAAGCAGTTTAATAACGATGTCTGTATTAAATAAATAAAAAAAATGGTAAAGTTGCAGAATCGGTCACTCTAAGGAATATTTGTAGCGCATGCGTCAACTGGATTTGAAATCGTCTGTTTCGGAGATTTTAGACAGCATAGTTGCCAGATTTCATTTTTAACGAAATATGTAGAGAAATGATTTTTAGAAAAATATATATGTAATTTATTATGTTTTTCATGTATGACTTATATTATTTATGTGGTTGAATTCGAAAAGAGATAAAATTCGGCAAATCACTTTATTAATTAGTATATTCATTTTTTATTTACTCTATATTTCTTTGGTAGTTTAACTATCTAATTAAAAGTTCTTTATTAAATAATTAGGTAAATTTACAACATTAATATAAAATTAACAAAAAAGATATATTTATGTATTTTATAATAAAAAACAAAATCAATTAAAACAAAAAAATCTATTCCACTGGATATTGCTTCCTGATACAATTTAAAATGCTCATAAACATATTATGATTTTTAAATTTATTTCTCCATATGAATTCGTGAAGGTACGATGGAACAGTCATGGTCTATGTAACTCGAAAAAAATTGTTCAATGCAAATATAGTATAAATTGATTAATAAATTGGAATAAATTAAAAAATAATAAACATTAAAAACATTTTTAATTAAATACAATACAATTATCTATATAGTAAAATATATTAATTAATTAACGACCCGTATCAATAAATTAAGATTGTACAAAAAAAATAATAAATGCAGCACACAAATAATCTATAAAGTAAGATAACTTAAAATATGATTGCTAACAAATTAAAAATAATCTTACTAAAGGAATAAAAGTAAAATATTTTAAAAATGAGAAAGATCTATAAAGTAAAATATATTAAATGAGCATACAAATAAATTAAGAAAGTAATTAGCAGAAGAATAGGAATAATATATTGTTTTTAAAAACGCCATGAGAATATAATCTGTAAAGTATAATATTTTAATAACGAGCAATAATCATCAAAATAGAAGAAATACTATACTTACCAAAAAAATAAAAAGTATAATACATACACAACAACACAACAATAATTCAACTATAAAAAATGATTCGAATATTTTGACCGTTGCAAACCGACAACACTGCACTTCAAAATATTCAAGAAGCGCGAAATCAGCGCCTCACGACGCATGCGCTAGATAATGTTCCTTAGAGTGACCGATTCTGCAACTTTACCAAAAAAATTTAGTAATGAACGACGATATTAAGTCAACTTCAAAATTTAAATATAAAATTTCTTGAGATATTAAAAAATTTACTGAATTAAAATTAATATTAAGTTTTGCATAATTTTAAAAGTAATAATTAAAAATACGTTACACAGTCCTGACATTATATAATTGTATTAAATTCATGGAAACTAAATATAATCGTGACCCCAACATTCACGACTAAAACCTAACCTAGCTTTTCCATAGCATATTATTTATAAAACTAAAAACTAAGGAATTAAAATAATAATTAAATATTTATTATATCAATAATGTCATATTTATCTTAAATTATTAGAGAAGAAATACAATTAGTGACTAAAGTACTTAAACAAACCTTGTATGATGTAACCTAACCTAACTTTTCTAACGTATTATAACCTGACCTAACTTAATTAAAGGTTAAATTAATAACCAATTCGAAATGTCTATAACAGTGTAATAAAAATAATTAATTGATAATTGTGGTTGATTTATTTGTCAGATGACATTGCTATATATCTACTAATAACTTTTATAATTTAGTGACAGAGTACCTAACCTAACTTTATCTGATAGAACCTAACCTAGTTTTCCTAACATATTCTAATGTGAACTATCTTAACTTACTAACCAGTTCAAAATGTCTTTAACAGTGTAATAAAAAATAATTTATTAATAATTGTGGATTTTTCATTTGAAATTCTTAGTGATAATTTACCAAAACTGAGGTGGAGAAATAAATCATATTACCTTATACAATATTTTACATTTTACAGATCAAAATGTCTATCTTAAATTAATGAAGACTGAATATAATTAGTGAAAGTTTATTAACAGTGAAATAAAAAACAATTAATTGATAATTCTGAATGTTACATTTATCAGTTGAAATTCCTATGAATCTATTAGCAACTCTTGGTATAATTTAGTGACAGGGCACCTAACCTAACTTTATCTTGTGGAACCTGACCTAGTTTTCTTAACTACTTAACGAATAGTTAAATTACTAACCAATTCAAAAGTCTTAATAAATTTGGATGTTTTATTTTCAGTTGAAATTATTAGTAATAATAAAATGATGTCGAAAAGTAAAACATATTACCTTATACAAAATTTTAAAAAACTAATATAAAATATTAATAGATCAAAAATTTTATACTTATTTTAAATTAATAGATACTGAATACAATTAGTCAAAACTTACCTAACCTATCCTAGCTTTTCTAATGTATTCCAACCTGATGTAACTTAATTAATGGTTAAATTACTAACCAATTCAAAATGTCTTTAACAGTGCAGTAAAAAGTAATTAATAATTGTGGATGTTTCATATTTTAATTGAAATTGCTATGTATTTATACACATATATTTGCTATATTTATTATAATTTGGTGATAGGTTACTTAACCTAACTTTATGTGGAGGAACTTAACATAGTTTTCCTCACATATTCTAACCTGACTTAACGAATGGTTAAATTACTAACCAATTCAAAATATTTTTAACAGTGTAATAAAAAATAATCAATTAATAATTGTGGATGTTTCATTTTTCAGTTGAAATTGGAAAACAGGCTGCAATCTGTCAAAAAGGTGATCTGGAAAAGTAAAACTAAGATTAAATTAAAATAATTATAAAAATATATTATACAGATTATATATTTTTTTAAATTAATAGAGACTAAATGCAACTAGAGACATGTTACCTAACCTAAGCTTTCCTGAATGAACCTAACCTAGCTTTTCTAACAAATTCTAAATTTACATAACTTAACTGATGGTTAAAAAATATTAATTAATAATTTAATAATAATACATTGTACAATATTAAAAAATAAAAATTAAAATAACATATACAGTTTAAAAAATCTTAAAATAGTATAGACTAAGTTCAGTTAGTATCAGGTTACCTAACCTAACTTTATCTAACTTAACTTTATCACCATAATTCAGTTAAAATCAAATTCAGATTTTCCATCTTATTGTAAACTAACCTACCTAATTTAAAATGACTTTAACAATGTAATAAAATATAATTAATAGTTGCTTATGTTTCATTTTTCATTTGAAATTGTAATATGTAAAATATTTAAAACTAAATGTTTTTTGTTTAACTGAAATTGAGTTAACATCAGGTTACTTGACCTAACTTTATCTAACTTATCACCATAATTCAGTAGTATCAGGATTTCTAACCTAACCTCATTTAACGGATTCTTACCCAGATTTCTCAACATAGAAAACTAACTAATTTAAAATGATTAGTGCAATAAAATTTTAATTAGTAAAACAGTCTGTGTTTGATATTTAAATTTGTTATTGGTTTTAAAAATATGTGTATATTAACAATTACAATTTACTAAATTAATAAAAAAATAGTTGGTATTGAGGTAATATTATTATTAATTATTATTAATATTAAAAAAATAAATAAAAAGATCACAAGTTTACCTTAAATCTGTACGAATAAAGTCTAATTAGCATCAAGTAACCCGACCTAACCTTATTTAATTGTCCCTAACCTAACTTATCCAATTAAGTAGTCTAATGTGTGATTTCAATATAAAATAAGCATGAATCAGCAACTTTTAGCAGCTATTGAACATTAAATTTTCAATAAAATAATAAGTGTTTTAACTTGTACGATATTAAATTGACATTTAAGACTATAACTAAAAGTATTTTAAATAACTCAAAAGTCAAGTAAAATTCAGTCAACATAAAATAATTTTCCCAAATTTTACTAACCTTACTAGACATAGTCAAATGATTTGAATTAGTAACAAATTGTTTAAACTGTAATATTAAGTAGCCTTCATTGGATTACCTAACCTAACATTATTTAATTGATCCTAACCTAACATTTATAAAGTAACTTAAATCACTATAATAATGCTATTAAAAAAGGTTGGAATAATTTTAATTAGCAAAATGTTGTACAAACTGAAATTATTAAGCGGTATGATGTTTTGGTTGAATTTTAATATAAAACTTGTATGCATTAGCAACTATTACTGGCAATTTAATATTACGTTACAATAAACACAAACAACAAACAAAGTTTTCCAGTTACACACAATTGTAAACTTGTTTGTGTATTGTTTTATCACGTATTCGACATTCGCCGCGTATTAATAAAACAAACGGTCGCCAAAATCGTTTATAACATTAGTCCCTTATGCAGGTCACGTTCCACATTCAACATGTATGCACTGGGGTAGTTTATGCACCGCTAAATCGCCACTATTTATATGTTCATATGTAAAGCCGGGCCCGAAAGTTGCTAAGCGCATTTTAGTTTGTTGACGCAAACTGAGCCAGATTATGGTGTTTGGCCGGCGAGGGGCGAGTTCGAAAACGAGCCCCCGCCTCGTGTAACACGGCATTTTAATCTTCGCTAATTGGTCGGTACACGTGTACTTTGGACCGCGGACCTCGGTAAACTGTGCCACCATAAACTTTTATTATTGCTGTCCTTCCGAGGGTTTTATTAGAAACAACACGAGTGCTGCACCAATTTTTTTTTCCTTAACGCTCTTTGTGTTTCTGGGGCAAAAGTCGAGGGTAATCCGGGCTGTCGCAAGACGCCACTCCAAATGAAGTTGTTCCGCGAACTAACTTCAACGTTTAAGATATACTTTACAGGTCGTAAGTTTGTACGATCCAATTAACTGACGTGTATGTTTGTCGGGTGTGCGAAACAATTTCGTAGGGGATTAAGTGAAGGGCACAAATCGATGTGCGGATTCGTTTTCGGTCGTCTTTTTCGCATTTTGTGAGTTTGCACTGTAGGACGTCCCTTGGTGGCGTTGCACAAACAACAGCTTACCGGAGGATTTTGACAAGGACGAACGCTGACGTGCAAATAAGGACGACAGCGAAATATGGAAATTGATATTGTGGAAGCTTCGAATTGCGGCTTGAATTATGCATAGAATATTGGTAATATATTAACGTAGGACTCCATCATGTGTTCAGCTGTGATGATAAGTTGAATAATTACTAATCTAAAATCTGAATAATTATATTTACCAAAGGACAAATAATATATGGTTACACTGTAGTAAAGGAAACACTAAACGTTTAAGGATGTCCCTTTTCTTCTTGGGAGTTCTACTTCATACTCATTTTTGCTTTGTTCAATTTTTCACGTAACAAATAGATTAATTCTAAAGTTTCAAGAATTTATTCCTCGTGAAATGAATTTGCTTCCAGAATTTAATAAACAAGTTTTTTTCTTTGTTCAATTTTTCATGTAACAAATGGGTTAATCCTGAATTGAAACTTAAAACAGAGGTTGATTTTTCCTTTAGTTTCAAGAATTTATTCTTCGTGTAATGAATTTGCTTCTAGAACTTTGGTAAATTGTTAATAAAATGATGTGAAAAAGTAAAACATAATAAACAAGTTTTTTTTCTTTGTTCAATTTTTCATGTAACAAATGGGTTAATTCTGAACTGGAACTTAAAACAGAGGTTGATCGTCCCTTTAGTTTCAAGAATTTATTCCTTGTGAAATGAATTTGCTTCTAGAACTTTGGTAAATTGTTAATAAAATGATGTGAAAAAGTAAAACATAATAAACAAGTTTTTTCCTTTGTTCAATTTTTCATGTAACAAATGGATTGATACTGAAGTGGAACTTAAAACAGAGGTTGATCTTTCCTTTAGTTTCAACAATTTATTCCCCGTGAACTGAATTAGCTTCTAGAACTTTAATAAATTGTTAACAGAATGATGTGAAAAAGTAAAATATAATAAACAAGTTTTTTCCTTTGTTCAATTTTTCATGTAACAAATGGGTTAATTCTGAACTGGAACTTAAAACAGAGGTTGATCTTTCCTTTAGTCTCAAGAATTTATTCCTCGTGAAATGAATTTGCTTATAGAACTTTGGTAAATTGTTAAAAGAATAATGTGAAAAACTAAAACATAATAAACAAGTTTTTTTCTTTGTTCAATTTTTCATTTAACAAATGGATTGATACTGAACTGGAACTTAAAACAGAGGTTGATCTTTCCTTTAGTTTCAAGAATTTATTCCTCGTGATATGAATTTGCTTCTAGAACTTTGGAAAATTGTTAACAGAATGATGTGAAAAAGTAAACAAGTTTTTTTCTTTGTTCAATTTTTCATGTAACGAATGGGTTAATCCTGAATTGAAACTTAAAACAGAGGTTGATTTTTCCTTTAGTTTCAAGAATTTATTCTTCGTGTAATGAATTTGCTTCTAGGACTTTGGTAAATTGTTAATAAAATGATGTGAAAAAGTAAAACATAATAAACAAGTTTTTTTTCTTTGTTCAATTTTTCATGTAACAAATGGGTTAATTCTGAACTGGAACTTAAAACAGAGGTTGATCGTCCCTTTAGTTTCAAGAATTTATTCCTCGTGATATGAATTTGCTTCTAGAACTTTGGAAAATTGTTAACAGAATGATGTGAAAAAGTAAACAAGTTTTTTTCTTTGTTCAATTTTTCATGTAACAAATGGGTTAATTCTGAACTGGAACTTAAAACAGAGGTTGATCGTCCCTTTAGTTTCAAGAATTTATTCCTTGTGAAATGAATTTGCTTCTAGAACTTTGGTAAATTGTTAATAAAATGATGTGAAAAAGTAAAACATAATAAACAAGTTTTTTCCTTTGTTCAATTTTTCATGTAACAAATGGATTGATACTGAAGTGGAACTTAAAACAGAGGTTGATCTTTCCTTTAGTTTCAAGAATTTATTCCTCGTGATATGAATTTGCTTCTAGAACTTTGGAAAATTGTTAACAGAATGATGTGAAAAAGTAAAACATAATAAACAAGTTTTTTCCTTTGTTCAATTTTTCATGTAACAAATGGGTTAACTCTGAACTGAAACTTAAAACAGAGGTTGATCTTTCCTTTAGTTTCAAGAATTTATTCCTCGTGAAATGAATTTGCTTCTAGAACTTTGATAAATTGTTAATAGAATGATGTGATAAAGTAAAACATAATAAACAAGTTTTTTTCTTTATTCAATTTTTCATGTAACAAATGGATTGATACTGAACTGGAACTTAAAACAAAGGTTGATCTTTCCTTTAGTTTCAAGAATTTATTCCTCGTGAAATGAATTTGCTTCTAGAACTATGATAAATTGTTAATAGAATGATGTGTTAAAGTAAAACATAATAATAAACAAGTTTTATATTTATTTTTAAATAATAGACTAAATATATTTAGTGACAGGTAACATAACCTTATCTGGTGGAAGCTAACTTAGCTTTTCTAACGTAATTTAAGCTTAGCAAGTTAAGTAACCATTAAATTATTAAATAATTTAAAATGATTCCTTATGGTGATAAAGAAGCTTCTTTCACACAGTAAAACCTAAAATAAATTAAATTGTATGATTGCTATCAATAAAAATCCGTTTACCTACAAAAAGTAAGAATATTGAAAGTTAAGAAAGCATTATATATTATATAACATTTTCAGTAATTGTTCTTAAAGGGGAAACAAATAAAAGGACGCTTGAAAAGACTAATACGATGGGAAATTTTTCAGAAATCCCATTTAATATAAGAGACATGTCATAACAATGTAATCCGGTAAATTGGAATCCTGAATATGATATATAAAATTTAAATTTATACATAAGTTAAAAATTGTTTTTGCTCACCGTCTGTTCCATACACAGTTTTATAAATGTTTATATAAATTTGTACATTAGTTAATTATCGGTGTAAAAATAATTTTCTCCATGAGTCGAACCCCGATTAAAAGGCACAGAATTAATATAAATACATATTTCAATAAGCAATACCATACTAATCAAAATAAAATTGATAAACAAATTATAAAATAAATTACTTCATTGTACAAATGCGAAGTAATATTATTTTAATTTGTTTTATTGGCTTTATTACTCTTAATTTTCACTAATTCATATATATATTATTAATATTTAATTCGAATATTCGTGTAAATATTTTATTAAAGTCAGTGGTGTGTAAGAATTAATTGCTGTTGTTAAATTATATTAGTATTAAATCATATAATTTATTGGAAATTGCTCCTGTAAATTTAATTATCATAAAATTAATTTAATTAGCATAAAATTAATATATTGATTTTGATTTTGAAAATATTAAATTTTAGAACAACTTCATATATTATAGATTTTTATATAGGAAATTTAATATATAGTTTTATCTTCGGTCCAACTTACAATTAGTCTCGACCAAAAGCATTTTAGATAAATAAATATATATTTATTTTTATCTATCATTATTATGCATACCAAAGAGATAAAGGAACTGAAAATATTTATTTATCTAAAAATAATACATATTATAGTTGAAAGATGTAATTAAGCTTACTAATTATTAATAATAATTCATAGAGTAACATTAAATTACATTATTTCTATAAAATTTCTCTAACAATAGTAATTTTATATGTGTATAACTTATCTCCTGATATTAATATAAAATGAAGCAAAAGTCCAAATTGTTCTAAACATCTAAAACAGTAATAATATATTGTTAGAAATGAACAGTAATCATTTAATTATTTAAATACCTTTAAAGGAAGTTGATAATTAACGTCAATTAATCTCATGAATGTCAAACAGACAGGTTGCTGTGTTAAATGTAAGAATATGAAGTATTCTTTTTTGTTACTTTGATTCCACCTTAGCCAAGAACAAAAATAAAGGGCGTTATTGACTTCTGCAAACTGTATGATGTTATACAAAGATGTTTCAATAGAGTTAGACATTTTAACCTTGTCAGTTAGTACTTGTCCACCTTCGAAGAATATTATCATTAAACCAAATATTGATATGGCTAACGTACATGACAGATAATAATCGGATGTCTAAAATTTTTTAAATTCAATTTAATAACATAAATTTTGCTTTAACTTACAGTAACCACGTAGTAAAATGTAGACAAATAAAATAGAATACTATTAGATGCACAAGTGACCACCATCCATTTGCACGTATTAACGAATTCTTTTAAAAAACTAAGGCAAATATTAATTTGGTAATTAATAGAAATCACTGACAGACTCACCACTTCATTTTAATGTATTTTTTTATACAATACTTTACTTTTATAGATATTTGGAAGTTGGACAGTTGGTCTAATTTTTCAACATCTTTCCTTAATCGAATCAACATTATTTCAACCATCATAACAAAAAATAAAAATAAGTTTGACAGAATAGACGTGTAAGGCAAAAATGTAACAATAAAAAAAAGTTTAAAAAATAATTTAACAACCATTGGAACGGGCACTTTTAGTAATAGCAATTCTACAATAGAATGAAATATTACGCACGTAGTAACAAAACACGTTAAATTTATCATTAAATATATCATTGTGTACTTATTTCCATACAAATAATTTTCACAATATTCTTCCTCCATCGAAATTAATTGAGGAATTTCGTAATTGTGAAAAAATCTAATAAAATATTTGCTTTTTATGTATAACCAGACAGTGGATATCAATAACTAGAATAAACAAAATGAAATCACTTTTATACAAAAATGATACTTACATAAATTAAAATTGAGACCAGTGCATAAACCACCGCATATTCTATTGTTTTTTCAAGTTTTTTCAAAAACATTGTCAAACATAAAGCTACAATTACTAAAGCTGGCAAGGCAGGAAATTTGTCTGAGTTTCCCTTTAATAGAAGCATAAAATGATCATAACAATTTTTGCCAGTATATTGAAATCCTAAATATAACATTGTTGTTAAATTTTTAATATGTTATAATATTTTTACCTACTGTCACTTCCACGTATGTGTCTACACATATTTATGCAGACTTGTAAGTAGTTAATGTAAATTTTCAACATTTTATTTATTTTAAATAGGTTAATTAACAAAATATAAGTTTAATCAATGTATAGTGATTATGTCTACCACCTTCATTTGACTAAAGTATAATGTATACAATAATGGTTCAATAAGTAATATAATACTAGTAAATGAATAATAATCAATTATCTTAATTTCATGATAAAGTGTTATTAATTTAATTTTTTTAATGTTCATAAGTTGCACATTTTTAATTAATATAAATATTTAATTGATAATATTAATTCTTTCCAATTACAGTAATTGTTTGTGTGTTCAATTTAATATAATGTAACAAATGACCAAATTATTCTAAACTTTTAAAACAATAAAAGTATTACTTTAGAATTAAAATTGCTGATTAAATTCAGCATTATACGAAATAAATTATTAATAGTAATGTGAAATTAATATTTTCTTTTATACTAATATTAAGTAAATTACATCAGTTGTCGGTTAAACTAATGGTAATTTTTTTTTGTTAGTCTGTCGTCAGTTAGTCGATTAAATTACTTAATTTTTGTGGTCTTATATAATTTTGTCTAAATTACATTGGTAAGAAACACAAAAAAAATCAAAAAAAATGATAAGAAGAAAGAATAAGAATAAGTTTCAAAAACGTGTACTGTTCTGAGATCTGTATTTGATTTATTATCTTGGACAAATGTAAGTTGTACATTTTTTTCTGTTATATTGTAAAATATGATACCGACCAAAAAGTGTTCGATACGTCTCAATTTTGAGAGAGACATCATGCACGAGTAAGACAGTAAATGTCTCCTGTTCGTCTCATAGTGAGAGAATCATGTTTGACAGAGACAATAAAAGATTCCCACTACGAAGCAAATTTGCAGAATTTTACTATCTCTGTCGTGCATGATGTTAATTAATTAATATTTTGTTTTGTACTAATATTAAGTAAATATCATCAGTTGTTGGTGAAATTAATAATATTTTTTTTTATTAGTCTGTCATCAGTCAATCGATTAAATTGCTTAATTTTCTTGGTCTTGGGTACAATTCTTTCTAAACTACATTTATATAAAAAATAACACAAAAAAAAAATAATAAGAAGAAAGAATAAGTTACAAAAACGTGTACTGTTCTGAGATCTTTGTTTTTTTTTCTGTTATTATTACAAAATATATAATTGACAATTGCTCACAATATTTTTAAATAAAATTATAATTCTAGTTAATTAAAAAGGGGTACTTACTTATTTTGTATTTGTTTTATATTAATAGCAATGCGTATTAAATATAATTTAAAATAATTTATTTAAACTTATAGTAAATGTTGATGAATATTGTAACCTTATGCCACCAATAACCACATATATATTTTAAAAACGTCGTATGATTTTAAGTCAACAATAAAGGGTTTCTAAAATATCTTTTATTAAAAGTGATTCCATTTATTTATTATAAATTTTGTTCACACATATAATAAACAATATAGGATGACTAGTCTCCTTTGTTAACATATATTAAACAGTAGGTTCTAATTTTTCTAATTCTTATTAACTAAAATGGTGTTTGTAATTTAATTTCTTCTTATATTGATGTAACACGAAGCAAATGACCAAATTACCCTAAACATCTGCAACAGGATCAGTATAATATTGTAAGTCAGCAATAATAATAAAATTATTTTAAAAACCTTCAAAGGTAGTTCATAATTAACATCAATTAATCCCATGAATGTTAGGGTAACAGGTTGCTGTGTTACATGCAGGAAAATAATGTGTTTCCTTTTATTATCTTCATTCCACCTCCACCAGGAACAAGTACAAAGGGCGTGATTAACTTCTGCAAACTATGTTATGTGATAAAAATTAGAAGCTTGTTTGTTAGTTGTTAAATACTAACCTTATCAGTTAATACTTGGCCACCTTCGAAAAAGGACAACATAATGCAAAATGTTGTAAAGGCAAATGTAAAAGAGACGTAGTATTCTCCTGTCTAAAAATTGTACAAATTAAACTCGTTTAATTTTAAAATAATTAGTTTAATCTTACAGAAACCATGTGGAAAACTGTGGTTAAGTAAAAGAGACTGCTGGTCGACACACATATTACCACCATCCATTTGCACAGTATAACGAATTCTTTTAAAAGACTAAAAACAACTTTAGGCACATATTTGAATATTAATCCAATTACTCACCATTTCATTTTAATATAAGTTTCTATACAATGCTGTATTCTTGTAGATATTTGTATGTTCGTTGTGTTATTTAATAATTCATCTATTTTTTCAACATCTTCTTGTAATGTAATCATCATTAATTCAACAAACATAACAAAAAATAAAAATACATTTGAAAGAAGGGACCCGTAAGGTAAAAACGCAATAATAACAAAAAATTTTAAAATAAATTTAACCATATATAAGATTGTCAATTGCAAAAAGGCCAAGTCTATGATGGAATCAAATACCGTACATGCAGTTATAAAGCAACTTATGTTTAACATCAAATAAATCAACGTATATTTATTTCCTTTCAAATAAATTTTACGAAATCGTTCATCAGTTATTATTAGTTGTTGAAGTTTATACTTTAGAGATAAATTAATGAAGTATTTGCTTTGTTCGTGTATCCAGATAATGGTTAATAAACACTAAAATACATCAAATAAAATTAATTTCATTAAAAAATGGTACTTACATAAAATAAAATTATGATTAATTCCGAAACCATTGCGTACTCCATGGGTTTATCTAGGTTTTTTAAAAATATTGTTAAACAAAAAACAAACATTAGAATATTTGATGAAACAATTAAAACGGGAAATTTGACTGGTACTCCTTTTAATAAAAGCATAATGTGGTCGTAACAATTTTCTCCGGTGTACTGAAAGCCTAAATTTATATTAGAATTTATACCTTTTTGTGTTAATACTCACTATCAATGTCACTTATGTGTTTATACATATTTGTGCAGATTTTTATGTAATTAAAGTACATTTGCAACATTTTAAATAGTAATTCTTATGAATTATTTAAACCTAAAGATTGTGTTCGTTACTAGTTTTAACATTAGACTGATTCAAAATGTTAATTATAATGTGAAATTAATATTTAAAACTAGTATCAAGTAAATTGCAATAATTAACCGTTAAGTAAACATATTGATATTAATACAAATACCTCGATAATTATGAGAAAATTAAACATTTATAAACGTGTTTTTCACTGACCTGAATTGTAATTTATAGATTTATTAAAATATCATAGAAGTTTATTATTGCTTTTGAAACTAATTTTAACTCTGAATAACACTGAGCAAATTATAAACATCTAAAATATAATTAACAAAAACTAAACAAAAGTTATTTATCCCCTTTAAGGGAATTTGGTCACATATATTATAAAACTTAATTACTTTGTTGAAAATGTAATAATTTGTTAGTAATCTACCAAATACTATAATATATTATAATTTATATATTTTTGTGTTAAAACTTTGTTCATACTTACTATCAATTTCACATATATGTGCAGATTACTCATTTAATAACATTTTAATCAATTTATGTGAAAGTTCTTATGAATAATTTAAATCGAAATTGTGTTCGTTACTAGTTTTATTATTAGAGTAAATTATTAATAATAATGCGGAATTAATATTAAATTCTAGTATTAAGTAAATTACATTACTCCATAATTTATTCGTCTTCAGTACAGGACAATTCTTTACTAAAGTTACTGATAGGATTAAAAACTCAATAATTATAAGAAAATAAGTAAGATTATTTAATTTTCTATCCTAGTAATTTGTAGATTTATTTAAATATTATGTAGGTGTGTTTAAGATTATTGTTTTAGAAAATAACTTTATATCTGAATAAAACTATACAAATTCTTTAATTATTCTAAACATGGTTAACTGAATAACCTACAAGTAAACAAAAATTATTTATAATATTAATATAAGGCCCTAGGAGAAGTTGAGAATATACACCAATTCTCATACTGATATAACAAGAAGCAAATGACCAAATTACTCTAAACATCTGAAACAGTAGCAGTATGTTACAAGGCAGTGGGAATGTCAAAAAATAGGGAAAGTTACTGGTACTCCATTTAATAAAACCATAAGATGATCATAACAATTTTTTCCAGTATATTGATATCCTAAATATTATTATTAAAGGTATAAAATTCTTGTGTTAAAAATTCGTTTATACTTACTGTCAGTTCCATATGTGTATTTATACATGTTTGAGCAAAGTTGTATATTAATTAATATATATTTTTAACAAGTTATTTAATAATTCTTGTATAACTTTAATGGAAATGGTGTGTTAACCACTAGTTTTAACTTTAGTCTGAAATAAATAATACACAATAATGTAAGATTATTAATTTCTTTAATAATTGAACGTTAATTAAATTGATTACATCGATTAATGACTCCATGCTCTAACAAAATTACTTATAATTATTTAGTTTACTCCATTTAAAGTCATCTATCAGATGACAAGACATTAAATTTTATCTACATTCCACTACAGTTTGTTGATAATAAAATTAATTGTAGGATAGGAAATTTGCATTTGCAAGCCTTATAAACTAATAAGTTTATTACTTTTAAGAATTTCATTAACGACTATTAAGATAACACGAAGCAAAAGCCCAAATTATTCTAAACATCTAAAACATATTAATTTATATTAATTGAAACAACCACTATTTGACATACCTTTAAAGGTAGTTGATAATTGACATCAAGTAATCCCATAAATGTGAGTGAAACTGGTTGTTGTGTTATCTGCAAGAAGAGTAAATACCTTTTTTTAACATCCATATTCCACCTTATCCAAGGGCAAGTCCACAGTGTGTCGTTCACTTCTGCAAACTAAATTCTCCCTTAAAAATATGTTGTTACTTATCCATGAACGTAATAATAACAACCTTGTCAGTTACATCCTGTCCACCGTCTATGAACACAGCTACTGTACAAAATATTAATATGGCAAGGGTGATACAAAAAAAATATTTGGAAGTCTAAAACGTTTGAAATTTAATGGAGTCCTGAAACATGTATATGAACTTACAGAAACCATGTTGAAAACTGTTATAAAATAAAATAAACTGGCAACGGTCACACAACTGAACACCATCCATTTACTTTCAGAAAGTACTTCTTGTGAGGTGCTATTATAAATAAAATTATTTGTAGTTTTATTGTAATTTAATTTATACAAACCACTCACCACTTTAAGACAATGTAAGTCTCTATACAATTATTTATTTTTTGCGGCAGTTTTGAGGAAAAATCTTCGTCTAATTTTTTAATATCATTGTGTAATATGTTCAGCAAAACTTCAAGGAACATAAGAACACATAAAAACATATTCGAAAGAAGTGTAGTATAAGGGTGAAAGACAAAAATTAAAAACAATTTTGAAATAAATTTAACAGGATAAATGTTGGAGATGTTTAAGAATAACATGTCCACAGATGAATTAAATATAATACATAAAGTCACAAAACATGTTAAATTTAACAATAAATATATTACTATGTGTTTTTTTCTCAACAAGTAAGTTTTATCCAACTTATCTATCTTAGAAGCTAGCTGACACAGTTTAAGAAATATCGTACGAAATTGTTTGCCTTTCTTGTGTAACCACAAAGTGGATATTAATATCTTAAATAAATAAAATAATATAGGTTTTAATAATATAATAATAGTACTTACATAAAGCTGAAACGTAAACACTTCTGAAATTATCGCATAATCCATCAAGTGATCAAAATCATTAAAAATTATTATTAAAGAAATGACAAACATAAAAATATTTATTATAATAAACATAGAAGGATATTTCTGTGAAACTGTATTTAATAAAAGCTGCACATTTGCATAAGAAGCTTTTTCAAGTTGATGAGATTCTAAAGGAATTAGAAATTAAAAATTATTTTATTAAATATTTTTAATTCATACCTACCACAAATAATACTTGCACTTATTTTTATGTAGTTTTTGTATATTAATAACATGGTTAATATATTTTTATCAAACCAGGTTTATCAAAAGATGTTTTCGGAATATCAATTAACGGAAACAATAGTTGTTACTAATTATTATAGTGGATAATTATTGATTGCTGTTATAATTTGTGCTATTAATTCAAATATATTTAATATATGCTTATTGTCAGAAATTATTAGGTAAAATGATATGCAGTATTAAATACGTCCAAGTAATGTTTTTCCATCATTTAATTTAAGCAATAACAAATTTAATTAGAATATAAAAAATAAAATTTTTATTTTCGTTAGGAAATTAATAATGTAATATAATTAATATTTTATTTATTTCATTATTATCAAGCCAACGAATATAATGATAAAACTAATATTTGCTTGGAAAAAATTCATTACATTTATCCTTAATTGATATTTTTTTATTCTCATTTGATATTTTCCAAAGCATTACAAAATTATTATTTTATTAATTCTTTGTCTTTTTCTTTTTGGTTAACTCCATAAATATAATAATAAAACACATTAAGACAAAATTTTCAGATACACCCACATAACTAGTTTGAACGGATGTTAAGATAACACGAAGCAAAAGCCCAAATTATTCTAAACATCTAAAACATATTAATTTATATTAATTGAAGCAACCACTATTTGACATACCTTTAAAGGTAGTTGATAATTGACATCAATTAATCCCATAAATGTGAGGGAAACTGGTTGTTGTGTTATGTGCAAGAACAGAAGATACTTTTTTCTAACATCTATAACCTTATCCAAGGACAAGTCCACAGAGTGTCGTTTACTTCTGCAAACTAAATTCTCCCTTAAAAATACGTTGTTACTTATCCATAAACGTAATAATAACAACCTTGTCTGTTAAATCCTGCCCACCGTCTATGAACACAGCTACTGTACAAAACATTAATATGGCAAGGGTAATACAAAAAAAATATTTGGAAGACTGAAACGTTTGAAATTTAATGATGTTCTGAAACATGTCTATGAACTTACAGAAACTATGTTGAAAACTGTTGTAAGATAAAATAAACTGGCAACGGTCACACAACTGAACACCATCCATTTACTTTCAGAAAGTATTTCCTGTGTGGTGCTATTATAAATAAAATTATTTGTAGTTCTATTATAATTTAATTTATATAAACCACTCACCACTTTAAGACAATGTAAGTCTCTATACAATTATTTACTTTTTGCGACAGTTTTGAGGAAAAATCTTCGTCTAATTTTTTAATATCATTGTGTAACATATTCAGCAAAACTTCAAGCAATATAAGGATAAATAAAAACGTATTTGGAAAAATACTAGTATAAGGGAGAAAGACAAAAATTAAAAACAATTTTAAAACAAATTTAACGGGATAAATGTTGGGGATGTCAAAGAGTAACATGTCCACAGATGAATTAAATATAATACACAAAGCCACAAAACATGTTAAATTTAACAATAAATATGTTACTGTGTATTTTTTTCTCAACAAATAAGTTTCATCTAACTTATCTATCTTACAAGTTAACTGACGACGTTCCAGTTTAAGAAATATCTTACGAAATTGTTTGCTTTTCTTGTGCAACCACAAAGTGGATATTAATACCTTAAATAAATAAAATAATATAGGTTTTGATTAAATAATCACAATACTTACATGAAGCTGAAACATAAATACTGAAATTATCGCATATTCCTTCACGTGATCAAAATTATTAAATATTATTATTAAAGAAATGACAAACATAAAAATATTTGTTGTAAAAAACATAGAATGGCATTTCTCTGAAATTGTATTTAATAGAAGCTGCACATTTGCATAAGGAGCTTTTTCAAGTTGATGAGATTCTAAAGGAATTAGAAATTAAAAAATATTTTATTAAATATTTTTAATTCATACTTACCATAAATAATACTTATACTTGTTTTTATGTAGTTTTTGTATATTAATAACATGGTTAATATAATTTTTATCAAACCAGATTTATCAAAAGATTTTTTTGGAATATCAACTACCGGAAACAATAGTTGTTACTAATTAATACAGTAATTAATTATTGATGGTTGTTATAATTAATGCTATTAATTCAAATATATTTAATATATGCTTATTGTCAGAAATTATTTGGTATAATTATAGTCAGTATAAAATAAGTGCAAGTATTGTTTTATTCATCATTTAATTTAAGCCAATAACACATTTTTATTATGTCTCTTATACTATTAGTACACTACAATATAAAAAATAAAATTGAGTAATTAACAATATAATTATATTAATTCTTTATCTTTTTGATTATATATATACATATAACTCCATAAATATAATAATAAAATACATTAAGTCTAAATTTACACATAACCAGTTGGTGCTTTGAAAGTTTGTACAATTCTGGCAGATATGCCATATTCAAAAATTAATTTTTGCATGGAAAGAAATCGTCACATTGATCTCTAATTGATAGTTTTCTATTCTCATTTGATATTTACCAAAGCTTTATAAAATTATTATTTTATTACTTCTTTGTCGTTTTCTTTATTGTTAACTCCATAAATATAATAATAAAACACATTAAGACAAAATTTTCAGAAACACCCACGTAACTAGTTTGAGCGGATGTTAAGATAACACGAAACAAAAGCCCAAATTATTCTAAACATCTAAAACAGATTAATTTATATTAACTGAAACCACCACAATTTGACATACCTTTAAAGGTAGTTGATAATTGACATCAATTAAACCCATAAATGTGAGTAAAACTGGTTGTTGTGTTAAGTGCAAGAACAGAAGATACTCTTTTTTAACATCCATATTCCACCTTATCCAAGGGCAAGTCCAAAGAGTGTCGTTTACTTCTGCAAACTAAATTCTGACATAAAAATACGTTGTTAGTTATCCATAAACATAAAAGTAACCTTGTCAGTTATATTTTGTCCACCGTCTATGAACACAGCCATTGTACAAAATATTAATATAGCAAGGGTGATACAAAAAAAATATTTGGAAGTCTAAAACGTTTGAAATTTAGTGAAGTCCTGAAACATGTATACGAACTTACAAAAAACATGTTGAAAACTGTTGTAAAATAAAATAAACTAGCAACGGTCGCACAGCTGAACACCACCCATTTACTTTCATAAAGTATTTCTTGTGTGGTGCTATTATAAATAAATTTATTTGTAGTTTTATTATAATTTAATTTCTATAAACCACTCACCACTTTAAAACAATGTAAGCCTCTATACAATTATGTAGTTTTTGCGAAAGTTTTGAAGAAATATCTTCGTCTAATTTTTTAATATCATTGTGTAACATGCTCAGCAAGTCCTCAATGAACATAAGAGCACATAAAAACATATTCGGAAGAAGAGTGGTATAAGGGTGAAAGACAAAAATTAAAAATAATTTTGAAATAAATTTAACAAGATAAATGTTGGGGTAGTCTGAGAGTAATATGTCCATAGATAAATTAAATATAATATACAAAACCACAAAGCATGTTAAATTTAACAATAAATATGTTACGGCGTAATTACTTCTCAACAAGTATGTTTTATCCAACTTAGAAGCTAGCTGACGAAGTTCTAGTTTAAAAAATATCTTACGAAATTGTTTGCTTTTCTTAAGTAACCATAAAGTGGATATTAATACCTTAAATAAATAAAATAATATAGGATTTAATTATATAATAATAGTACTTACATAAAGCTGAAACATAAATACTTCTGAAATTATCGCATATTCTTTCACGTGATCAAAATTATCAAAAATTATTATTAAAAAAATAACAAACATAAAAATATTTGTTATAAGAAACGTAGGACATTTCTCTGAAATTATATTTAATAAAAACTGCATATTTGCATAAGAAGCTTTTTCACGTTGATGAGACTCTAAAGGAATTCGAAATTAAAAATTATTTTATTAAATAGTTTTAATTCATAGTTACCACAAATAATATTTATACTTGCTTTTATGTAGTTTTTGTATATTAATAACATGGTTAATATATTTTTATCAAACCAGGTTTATCAAAAGGTGTTTTCGGAATATCAACTAAAAGAAGCAATAGTTGTTACTAATTATTATAGTAAAAAATTATTGATTGCTGTTATAATGATAGGCAATATTAAATAAGTGCAACTATGGTTCTTCCATCATTTAATTTAAACCAATTACAATTTTAACTACAATATAAAAAATAAAATTATAATTTTCATTAAGAAATTAATAATATAATATAATTAATATTTTATTTATTTCATTATTATCAACCCCACGAATATAATGATAATATTATCTTGGAAAAACTTCTTTGTATTGATCCCTAATTGACATTTCTCTTTTCTCATTTTGATATTTACCAAAGCTTTATAAAATTATTATTTTATGAATTCTTCGTCTTTTCCGTTATTGTATCCATAAATATAATAATAAAACACATTAAGTCAAAATTTTCAGATACGCCCACACTTTGAGCTTTGAAAGTTGTACAATTCCATATGCCATATCCAAAAACTATTTTTTGCTTGGAATAAATTCATTACATTGATCCCTAATTTATATTCTTCAATTCTTATTTGATATTTACCAAAGCTTTATAAAATTAATATTTTATTAATTCTTTGTCTTTTTCATTATTGTTTACTTCATAAATATTATAATAAAATATATTAAGGTAAAATTTTCATGTACACCTACATAACTAGTTTGAACGGATGTTAAGATACACGAAGCAAAAGCCCAAATTATTCTAAACATCTAAAACAGATTAATTTATATTAATTGAAACAACCACTATTTGACATACCTTTAAAGGTAGTTGATAATTGACATCAATTAATCCCATAAATGTGAGGGAAACTGGTTGTTATGTTATGTGCAACAACATAAGATACTTTTTTCTAACATCTATATTCCATTTTATCCAAGGAGAAGTCCAAAGAGTGTTGTCTACTTCTGCAAACTAAATTTTGCCTTAAAATTCGTTGTTACTTATCCATGAACGTAATAATAACAAGCTTGTCAGTTAGGTCCTGCCCACCGTCTATGAACACAGCTACTGTACAAAACATTAATATGGCAAGGGTGATACAAAAAAAATATTTGCAAGTCTGAAACGTTTGAAATTTAATGATGTTCTGAAACATGTTTATGAACTTACAGAAACCATGTTGAAAACTGTTGTAAAATAAAATAAACTGGCAACGGTCACACAACTGAACACCATTCATTTACTTTCAGAAAGTATATCTTGTGTGGTGCTATTATAAATAATTTTTTTTGTAGTTTTATTGTAATTTAATTTATATAAACCACTCACCACTTTAAGACAATGTAAGTCTCTCGACAATTATTTATTTTTTGCGACAATTTTGAGGAAAAATCTTCATCTAATTTTTTAATATCATTGTGTAACATGTTCAGCAAAACTTCAAGCAACATAAGGATACATAAAAACGTATTTGGAAAAGGACTAGTATAAGGGAGAAATACAAAAATTAAAAACAATTTTAAAACAAATTTAACAAGATAAATGTCTAAGAGTAACATGTCCACAGATGAATTAAATATAATACACAAAGCCACAAAACATGTTAAATTTGACAATAAATATGTTTCTGTGTATTTTTTTCTCAACAAGTAAGTTTCATCCAACTTGTCTATCTTACAAGTTAACAGACGAAGTTCCAGTTTAAGAAATATCTTATGAAACTGTTTGCTTTTATTGTGTAACCACAAAGTGGATATTAATACCTTAAATAAATAGAATAATATAGGTTTTGATTAAATAATAAAAGTACTTACATGAAGGTGAAACATAAATAGTTCTGAAATTATCGCATATTCCATCACGTGATCAAAATTATTAAAAATTATTATTAAAGAAATACCAAACAAAAATATTTGTTATAAAAAACATAGAAGGGCATTTCTCTCAAATTGTATTTAATAAAAGCTTTCAAGTTGATGAGATTCTAAAGGAATTAGACGTTAAAAATATTTTATTAAATATTTTTAATTCATACTTACCATAAATAATACTTATACTTGTTTTTATATAGTTTTTGTGTATTAATAACATGGTTAATATAATTTTTCAACATACCAAATTTGTCTAAATGTTTTTTTTTAAAATATCAGCTACCGGAAGCTATAGTTGTTACTAATTATTAGAGTAATTAATTATCGATTACTGTTATAATTAATGCTATTAATTCAAATATATTTAATATATGCTTATTGTCAGAAATTATTATTTTCATTAACTGAGAAATAATAATTATTATTTTATTTATTTCATTATTGTCAACCCCACAAATATAATGATAAAACTAATATTTACTCTAAAAAACTTCGTTGCATTGATCCCTAATTGACATTTCTTTTTTCTCATTTGATATTTACCAAAGTCTTATAAAATTATTATTTTATTAAACCTTTGTCTTTTTCATTATTGTTAATTCCATAAATATAATAATAAAACACATTAAGGCAAAATTTTCAGATACACCCACATAACTAGTTTAAGCTTTGAAAGCTTGTACAATTTTGGCAGATATACCATATTAAAAAACTAATTTTTGATTGATAAAAATTCATTACATTGATCCCTAATTGACATTTCTCTCATTTTCGCATTTGATATTTACCAAAGCTTTATAAAATTATTATTTTATTAATTCATTTCATTATTGTCAACTCCATGAATATGTTCATAAAACACATTAAGGCAGAATTTTCAGAAAATCTCCCACAATCAATTTGAGCTTTAAAAGTATGCACAATTTCACCAAAGCTTCCGGAAATTCCCCCCATAAATATTATCGTTCCACTCGTTTGAACGAATATTTTAAACCCACATAAATGAAACGCATTCAGAGCAAGGATCTTCGATCAAAATCAATTAAGTTTTTAAACTGGCCGCATTAAAGCAATATTTTCCTTTCATTTATATTGATTTTGTTCCTTGTTCAGCAAAATCCACTAAAACCAAAACAACCTGAACTCCAGTAGTTACACCAGGGGGGAAAAAAAACTGCAGCGTATAGTTTAGCCAGTTCTTTCAGCCGGTAATAACAATGAATAGAAAGGAACCTTAGGTCTGAAATATAGTCCACTATTCGAACTAAGGATACACTGGAACTGCTTTAAATTGCCGCAACCGATCGCTTTTCCGAACGGTTTTTTTCTTTTTTTTTTTCCTCCAGCTAGTGTAATAGAACAGCTTGAAACGCCCCACGTATTCGAATATAAGGACGCGGATAATCTCGGAATTGGTCAAGAAAAGGTAAGGAAAATATGCTGCGAACGACGCGTGACCCGATTTTTACGGGGGACGCCTAAGACTCCCCTCACAATTAGTATACCCCCGTAAACGCCAAGTCTTACGTTTCCGGGCATTTATCCGAACAATAACCGGACTGTCGAGTAAACTAAACCGACACGCACATAAAATATGCAAATGCCGGCCTAAAAGTCAAATAACGAAGCTCAAATTCGTCGGGCTGACAGTAAAATGGGATTGCCGGAGCGATGCATCTCGACGAGTCGCTGATGCACAATGGAAGTATGCATATTTCTGTAAAATTTATATATGTTTGAGTAAATCGCGTAAACTTTAAAGGCGGACGAACGGCTGAAGCGAAATGTATTGCATCTGCTTTTATTATATACGCACGAAGGAAATTGCGTTCGACTAATGAAACGTGTTTCGGAAACTGGAAAAAATGATAACTTCGCTTGGGATTTCGTAGGGGAAATCTCAATAAGGGCACAGGTTAGAAGGCATGTTGCTATAATAGGCGATTATAATAAATTTTGGGTGAAGTTTCCTTACTCATGCTTAATAACAATGTTTAGATACTATCTACGTCAACTTAGAGAGTTTCCATAAGCGAGATTTAAAGGGGAAATAACTTTTACCTAGTTCATCCCGAACTTTATGGGGGGTTGCCCTTTAATTTGATACTGAGGTTAATGTGCTAAAAGTGGCTATCTTTACTTTGGTGTATTATTGGCCATACAAAATTAATTTCTTATTACAATAGACATGATCTCAAGTAAGAATATAATTCTTAGTAAATTATTAAATTTTATTAAATCGAAGGTTAAAAGATGCTGACGAGATATATTTAAGTTGTGAAAAAATAGTTAAACATGAATTCAAAACAGTCAAAAAATAATTATAATCTGATATATTCATTAAGGAAGTTTCTCAAAAATTTTAGGAACCATATTTCACTTTTACTAAGTAACTAAATTAAATTAAATTTCAACAGGTTTAAGAAAAATTCAAGTTAACTGTTTAGACATCTGAAACAAGAATATTTTTCTTAATCGAAACTGACCAATTTGTAATTAGGAATTTTATTTTATAAAATATTATTTACGTAAAATTAGAAGAAGAAAATATTGTCATTTTATCTTAGAATTCCATAATTATTTCAATATACTTTAAGAAGATGAAGGCAAATTGAATTTAGGGTTGAACTCGAGGAAAAAATAGTTCAACGTGAATTCAAAACAGTCAAAAAATAAATATAATCTGATATATTCATTAAGGAAGTTTCTCAAGAATTCTAGGAACCATATTTCACTTTTTCTAAGTAACTAAATTAAATTAAATTTCAACAGGTTTAAGAAAAATTCAAGTTAACTATTTAGACATCTGAAACAATAATATTTTTCTTAATCAAAACTGACCAATTTGTAATTAGGAATTTTATTTTATAAAATATTATTTACGTAAAATCAGAAGAAGAAAATATTGTCATTTTATCTTAGAATTCCATAATTATTTCAATATACTTTAAGAAAATGAAGGCGAATTGAATTTAGGGTTGAACTCGAGAAAAAAATAGTTCAACGTGAATTCAAAACAGTCAAAAAATAATTATAGTCTGATATATTCATTAAGGAAGTTTCTCAAAAATTTTAGGGACCATATTTCACTTTCACTAAGTAACTAAATTAAGTTAAATTTCAACAGGTTTAAGAAAAATTCAAGTTAACTATTTAGACATCTGAAACAAGAATATTTTTCTTAATCAAAACTGACCAATTTGTAATTAGGAATTTTATTTTATAAAATATTATTTACGTAAAATCAGAAGAAGAAAATATTGTCATTTTATCTTAGAATTCCATAATTATTTCAATATACTTTAAGAAAATGAAGGCGAATTGAATTTAGGGTTGAACTCGAGAAAAAAATAGTTCAACGTGAATTCAAAACAGTCAAAAAATAATTATAGTCTGATATATTCATTAAGGAAGTTTCTCAAAAATTTTAGGAACCATATTTCACTTTTACTAAGTAACTAAATTAAATTAAATTTCAACAGGTTTAAGAAAAATTCAAGTTAACTATTTAGACATCTGAAACAAGAATATTTTTCTTAATCAAAACTGACCAATTTGTAATTAGGAATTTTATTTTATAAAATATTATTTACGTAAAATCAGAAGAAGAAAATATTGTCATTTTATCTTAGAATTCCAAAATTATTTCAATATACTTTAAGAAAATGAAGGCGAATTGAATTTAGGGTTGAACTCGAGAAAAAAATAGTTCAACGTGAATTGAAAACAGTCAAAAAATAAATATAATCTGATATATTCATTAAGGAAGTTTCTCAAAAATTTTAGGAACCATATTTCACTTTTACTAAGTAACTAAATTAAATTAAATTTCAACAGGTTTAAGAAAAATTCAAGTTAACTATTTAGACATCTGAAACAAGAATATTTTTCTTAATCAAAACTGACCAATTTGTAATTAGGAATTTTATTTTATAAAATATTATTTACGTAAAATCAGAAGAAGAAAATATTGTCATTTTATCTTAGAATTCCATAATTATTTCAATATACTTTAAGAAGATGAAGGCAAATTGAATTTAAGGTTGAACTCGAGGAAAAAATAGTTCGACGTGAATTCAAAACAGTCAAAAAATAAATATAATCTGATATATTCATTAAGGAAGTTTCTCAAGAATTCTAGGAACCATATTTCACTTTTTCTAAGTAACTAAATTAAGCTAAATTTCGACAGGTTTAGGAAAAATTCAAGTTAACTATTTAGACATCTGAAACAAGAATATTTTTCTTAATCAAAACTGACCAATTTGTAATTAGGAATTTTATTTTATAAAATATTATTTACGTAAAATCAGAAGAAGAAAATATTGTCATTTTATCTTAGAATTCCATAATTATTTCAATATACTTTAAGAAGATGAAGGCAAATTGAATTTAAGGTTGAACTCGAGGAAAAAATAGTTCGACGTGAATTCAAAACAGTCAAAAAATAATTATAATCTGATATATTTATTAAGGAAGTTTCTCAAAAATTTTAGGAACCATATTTCACTTTTACTAAGTAACTAAATTAAATTAAATTTCAACAGGTTTAAGAAAAATTCAAGTTAACTATTTAGACATCTGAAACAAGAATATTTTTCTTAATCAAAACCGACTAATTTGTGATGAGGAATTTTATTTTATAAAATATTATTTACGTAAAATCAGGAGAAGAAAATATTGTCATTTCTTCTTAGAATTCCATAATTATTTCAATATACTTGAAGAAGATGAAGGCGAATTGAATTTAGGGTTGAATTCGAGAAAAAATAGTTCAACGTGAATTCAAAACAGTCAAAAAATAATTATAATCTGATATATTCATTAAGGAAGTTTCTCAAAAATTTTAGGGACCATATTTCACTTTCACTAAGTAACTAAATTAAGTTAAATTTCAACAGGTTTAAGAAAAATTCAAGTTAACTATTTAGACATCTGAAACAAGAATATTTTTCTTAATCGAAACTGACCAATTTGTAATTAGGAATTTTATTTTATAAAATATTATTTACGTAAAATCAGAAGAAGAAAATATTGTCATTTTATCTTAGAATTCCATAATTATTTCAATATACTTTAAGAAAATGAAGGCGAATTGAAAAAAATAGTTCAACGTGAATTCAAAACAGTCAAAAAATAATTATAATCTGATATATTTATTAAGGAAGTTTCTCAAAAATTTTAGGAACCATATTTCACTTTTACTAAGTAACTAAATTAAATTAAATTTTAACAGGTTTAAGAAAAATTCAAGTTAACTATTTAGACATCTGAAACAAGAATATTTTTCTTAATCGAAACTGACCAATTTGTAATTAGGAATTTTATTTTATAAAATATTATTTACGTAAAATCAGGAGAAGAAAATATTGTCATTTTGTCTTAGAATCCCATAATTATTTCAATATAGTTGAAAAAGATGATGACGAATTGAATTTAGGATTTAAACTCGAGAAAAAAAGTAGTTAAACATAAATACAAAACAGTCAAAAAATAATTATAATCTGATATATTTATTAAGAAAGTTTCTCAAGAAATCTGGGAACCATATTTCACTTTCACTAAGTTACTAAATTAAGCTAAATTTCGACAGGTTTAAGAAAAATACAAGCTGTCTATTTAGACATCTGAAACAAGAATATTTTTCTTTATCAAAACCGACTAATTTTATTATTTATATAAAATTATGGGAAGAAAATATTACTTCAATTTAGATTTCCATAATTATTTTTAAATTATCGAAGGAGATGATGACGAATTGTATTTAAGACAGATAAAGAAGGAAAAAAATAGTTAGAACCGAATCCAAAATATTCCGAAAATAATTATAATCTGACATATTTATGAAGGAAGTTTCCCAAAGAATTCACCCGACCATATTTCACGTTCACTAAGTAGCCAAATTTAGCTAAACTTAAACAGTTTTCAATTAATTTATTGACGTCCAAAAGTTTCGTTGTTCATTTTAATCAATTAAAAAGTTTGAAAGCTAATACAGGTTTTCGGTTTTGCCAGAACGTCCCGCGATAAATCTCCCTCTAAAGTTTCCATCCCGGACCGCCGGAATCTTGTTAAGAATTTCATGCATGCCTTGCTATCATGACGTAAACTACACTTAAACTCCGTACACGGACAGTTGTATTTCAATAAAAATGTTTCGGGCCCGGAATGATTTTTACGGTCGCCCGACGAATAAAGGCTTTCAGCGGTTCAGGTGTACGTCGTAAACGATTATCGTCAGTTATAAAATTGTTTTCGAAGTTCAAAGTAACATTTCATTAAATAAAAGCTCACATCAAATAAACTCTATCCGACCTCAAATGGTTTGTGAAAACTACATATTTATTCTAATATATTTTAGAATAGTCGTGACATCTTTACTTTAATCCCCGCGTACAAAGGATGACAAAAAAGGAAGAGGCAAAAGGATGAAATTTGAAGTCGTGTGTTTTTAGGGTGGTAAAAAAGCTCTCTCGCCCTATTTACACGTCAAGGAACTTCCAAAGTATGCAAAATTCTCGCAGGCGCTCGATTTTATGTGATAATGCAAAAATTTACAATGGACATTTTCAAACTTACGATCAAATATTGCTCCACCTTAAACTTTTAAAATAAAATAACTGTATATAATAAAGCGTGCCATATTTAAATAAAGGAGTGTTTATATTAGTTTTAATTATAGAACTTGTTCAATATACAATAAACTTTAAATAATTAATTGTAATTGATTTAATACTAAAAATAAAGTAAGTATTTAATATCACATTGTTTTACCGATTAACTTAGATTACCATTATTTATTGATTATAAATGTTAAATTATTCATATTATTATTAATTATTATAATTTCATACATTATTATTTGTAAAAATCAAAATTTACTATTTAATATTAATATAAAATGAGGCAAATGTCCAAACCATTTTAAACATCTACAACGAATTAAAATATATTAAAATTAATAAATTACAATAAAATTGATTGAGGTTACCTTCAAGGAAAGTTGATAATTGACATCGATTAATCCAAAAAATGTGAAGGAAACGGGTTGCTGAGTTATTTGCAGGAACACAAGATAATTTTTTTTATTAACTTCATTCCACCTAAACCAAGAGCAAGTTCTGAGTATGTCGTTGACTTCTGCAAACTAAATTGAGGCGTAACAAAAAGCTTTTACTTGAAACGCAGTTTGTAAACCTTGTCAGTTAGTACTTGTCCACAATCGAAGAATGTTGCCAACGTACAAAATGCGAATGAGCACATTGTACTGGAATAAACATATTCAGACGACTAAAAATGTAGTTAAATTAATAAATTTTAGGATGTTCAGCTGAAACTTACAGTAACCATAGTAAAAATTATTGTCAGATAAAATGTGATGCTGACGATCACACAAGAAAGCAACATCCAAGTGCTTGCAATGATTACTTCTTGTACAGAACTAAATAAAATACTAATTTACATGTACTTGATATTATTAGTAAATTACTCACACTTTCATTGTAATATAAGTTCTGATACAATGTTTTATTGTTAATGACATTTGAGAATTGAAATCTTCATTTAATTTGTCTAGTTTTTTAATATCGTCCTGTACTATATTCAAAACTATTTCAATGCTCATAATATAAAATAAAAACATATTAGGAATAAGAGTTGTGTATGGCACAAACGCAAAAGTAAAAGACAATTTCAACACAAACTTGATAATGATCATATTAGTAATATTTAAAAAGTCTATAAATGAATAAAATACGGCAAACACAGCAGCAAAACATATTGAATTTAACAATAAATAGACGATTGTGTATTTCTTTATACGAAGATAGGTTTTTTCAAATCTATCTATTTGCCGAATAAATTCTCTGTGCTTTATGCCGATTTCAGTTAATTCGGCATCTTTCTTGTACAGCCATAAAGTCGACAAAAATATCTAAAGTAAATCAAGTTTATTCAAGGTTTGTTAATACTTAATTTTTATGTACTTACATAAAGTAAAAGTGTTGAAAGCTCAGAGACCACAGCATACTTCCGCAGTTGGTCCAGATTTTTTAAAAATATTACCAGAGAAGTAACGAATAAAACGAAATTTGATAAAATTACTATTATAGAAAACTTTTCTGAAACACCCCTTAATATGAGTGATGCATTTTCGTTACACATTTTTAAAATACCTGGATGGCCTAAATTATGCAAAAAATTAATAAAATTGTCACAAATTAGATTTATACTTACGGTCAGCTTTAAATAGATGTTTATAAATACTTGTACTTATTTTTATATAGTTCAAGTATGTTAATAACATAATTTTATTCAATTAAACTGTAGTAGACACCGACAAGTTTGAGCAGGCAGTTTTAATGGTCCCAAATCAGCCCCACCCCGTCTGGATACACGACATTACGTGTGCAATTATTTTCATACATTTTTTCACGTCATTAAAACCCAACAGCAACAACAAACAACCCTCAATTAATTCGAAATTACAAACACATTAATTATTAAGTCGTACAATAAAACAATTTCCATCCTTTTTTGTCTGTTGCACAACAAAAATGGAACTTAGTAAGACATAAAGGGTCGAATTTCCGAACCCCTGTATGTTTTTGGGGGGTCCCCGATCCGTTGAAAGGACCCGCTCAACCAATTTACATGTCAAGAAACTTTCAAAGTATGCAAAACTCGATGCGCCATGTGATAACGCAAAAACTTACAGTGGACGTTCATTTTTCATTTTGGCCGTTGAGAAAATTTGTCGCGACCCCAAAACGACACGTTTCTTTTGTGCTTTGTGGCTTCAACCCGTTTTTTATGGGGGCTTTTTGTGTTTATTCAAATAATAACCGATCGTTATTGTTTGGGGGTAATGATAAAATTGTTACGCGTCATTAAAATGGCTTAATGGTCGGTATTTTATTAACTGTTAACTGTACATAAATATAGAGTAAAATTTTAGTTAAAAACTAGTTGGAAATAAACCCTTATTCATTTTTACGTCGTACATCTCCCAAAGGTTACGCAAGGGAAAAGATCGATCAAATAAATAGTCTGAGGCGGACTCTTGAATATACGTTTTTGAACCGTGGGGTGTTTAAATTTAAGGACTGGCCTAATTCATTGCAAGGGAGCAGTAAATCCTTATTTTTCGACTATGATTCTTAAATCATTTTACCGCCATTAAACCTTATAAATTTCCTACAGGCCCACCATCAGATGCAAAACGGTCCGGTTGTTTTATGACGGCCTAAAAATCGTGTAATATTTCAAAGCTTTATTTAGCTTTATAATAAAAACGAGTCAATAAACGTCGACCGTATCGGTTATTGGAACGGACACCGTCTGGCAGATATAAAATAATTGAGGTAACTCGCAACATAATCTGTTGGTTTATGTTCGTGGTGCGGGATCGGTCGGTGATGCGGCGAACTTTCCACATGTACAATTTCCTTTTATATCGGAAAACCACCATCGCATAGAACCGACCAAAATGGGAGATGATCACCACTGTCAGATCAAATCTACCTTAATGTTACCTATCAGCGAAACAGGCCGATACTACATCCATTTGAAGAAAAAGAAAATTGCCGACTGGAATCTTTCACTGATGGGCAGCATTATAATATAAATTAGTTTTTAAAGGAAACTGAGACGGAACGGCACGGCCATTTCCCAAAGGCGTGTTTAAAGTTTTATTAATTGGACTTTTAAAACCACATTTTTGACATAAATTTAGAACTTAATTTGCAGAATTGTCATTAAATTTCATACAAATTTTGATTAATAAATCAATACTGGGTACAGAAAAAAAAGTAATTTAAGTTTATTCCGTTTAAAGTGACATTTATTCAACAATATTTTGCCAAGCGAATTTATGCCACGAGAAGAAAATCTGGATACTTGAAACTGAACTTAACCTGACCAATTTATGAGTAGTAACAACTCCACTATCAGTTCACCACAGTCATTAAAATCCTATGGAGTTGTAGGGTATTCATAAGATCTGGTTTACACACAGTTATAATAATTAATAATTTATTTATTTTATTTAGGGCATTTCCCAAAGGCATGTTTAAAGTTTTATTAATTGGATTTTTTAAACCATAATTTTGACATAAATTCTAATTAATTTTGGAAGTAAATTTGCAGAATTGTTATTAAATTTCATACATATTTTGATTAATAAACTAATACTAGATACAGGAAAAAGTAAATTATGTTTTTTCTTTTAAAGTGAGATTTATTGAACAAAATAATTACATGTAACTCAACTATATTTTTTAAAAGTTTAGTAAGCAAATTTATGCCACTAGAAAAAAATTTGGATACTTAAAATTGAACTTAAATTGACCAATTTATTAATAGTACCAACTCCACTGTCATTTCATCACAGTCTTCAAAATCATCTTGAGTTTTAAGATATTCATAAAATACGGTTTACATACAGTTATAATGAATGAAGGGTACCAACAAATCATTAACAATTTATTTATTTCATTTGAGGCATTTCTCAAAGGCGTCTTTAAAGTTTTATTAATTGGACTTTTTTAAGCCATAATTTTGACATAAATTGTAATTAATTTTAGAACTTAATTTGCAAAATTTTTATTAAATTTCATACAAAATTTGAATAATAAATTAATACTAGGTACAGGAAAAAGTAATTTATATTTTTTTGTTTCTTTTAAAGTGGAATTTATTCAACAAAATAATTACCTTTAATTCAACTATATTTTGCCAAAGTTTTGTAAGCAAAATTATACAACGAGAAAAAATTTTGATACTTAAAATTGAACTTAAATTGATCAATTTATGAATAGCACCAACTCCACTGTTATTTCATCACAGTCTTCAAAATCATCTTGAGTTGTAAGATATTGATAAAATGCGGTTTATATACAGTTATAACGAATGAAGGATACGAACAAATCATTAACAATTTATTTATTTTATTTGGGACATTTCCCAAAGGCGTCTTTAAAGTTTTATTAATTAGACTTTTTTAAGCCACAATTTTGACATAAATTGTAATTAATTTTAGAACTTAATTTGCAAAATTTTCATTAAATTTCATACAAAATTTGTTTAATAAATTAATACTGGGTACATGAAAAAGTAATTTATGTCTTTTTTTTTCTTTTAAAGTGGCCTTTATTCAACAAAATAATTACATTTATTTCAATTATATTTTGCCAAAGTTTTGTAAGCAAATTTGTACCACGAGAAAAAAATTTGGATACTTAAAAGTGAACTTAAATTGGCCAATTTATGAATGGTACCAACTCAACTGTCATTTCATCACAGTCATCAAAAACATCTTGAGTTGTAAAATATTCATAAAATACGGTTTACATACAGTTATAACGAATGAAGGGTACCAACAAATCATTAACAATTTATTTATTTCATTTGAGGCATTTCTCAAAGGCGTCTTTAAAATTTTATTAATTGGACTTTTTTAAGCCATAATTTTGACATAAATTGTAATTAATTTTAGAACTTAATTTGCAAAATTTTCATTAAATTTCATACAAAATTTGATTAATAAATTAATACTAGGTATAGGAAAAAGTAATTTATATTTTTTTGTTTCTTTTAAAGTGGCCTTTATTCAACAAAATAATTACCTTTAATTCAACTATATTTTGTCAAAGTTTTATAAGTAAATTTATACCACGAGAAAAAAATTTGGATACTTAAAATTGAACTTAAATTGACCAATTTATTAATAGTACCAACTCCACTGTCATTTCATCACAGTCTTCAAAATCATCTTGAGTTTTAAGATATTCATAAAATACGGTTTACATACAGTTATAACGAATGAAGGGTACCAACAAATCATTAACAATTTATTTATTTCATTTGAGGCATTTCTCAAAGGCGTCTTTAAAATTTTATTAATTGGACATTTTTAAGCCATAATTTTGACATAAATTGTAATTAATTTTAGAACTTAATTTGCAAAATTTTCATTAAATTTCATACAAAATTTGATTAATAAATTAATACTAGGTATAGGAAAAAGTAATTTATATTTTTTTGTTTCTTTTAAAGTGGCCTTTATTCAACAAAATAATTACCTTTAATTCAACTATATTTTGTCAAAGTTTTATAAGTAAATTTATACCACGAGAAAAAAATTTGGATACTTAAAATTGAACTTAAATTGACCAATTTATTAATAGTACCAACTCCACTGTCATTTCATCACAGTCTTCAAAATCATCTTGAGTTTTAAGATATTCATAAAATACGGTTTACATACAGTTATAACGAATGAAGGGTACCAACAAATCATTAACAATTTATTTATTTCATTTGAGGCATTTCTCAAAGGCGTCTTTAAAATTTTATTAATTGGACTTTTTTAAGCCATAATTTTGACATAAATTGTAATTAATTTTAGAACTTAATTTGCAAACTTTTCATTAAATTTCATACAAAATTTGATTAATAAATTAATACTAGGTATAGGAAAAAGTAATTTATATTTTTTTGTTTCTTTTAAAGTGGCCTTTATTCAACAAAATAATTACCTTTAATTCAACTATATTTTGTCAAAGTTTTATAAGTAAATTTATACCACGAGAAAAAAATTTGGATACTTAAAATTGAACTTAAATTGACCAATTTATTAATAGTACCAACTCCACTGTCATTTCATCACAGTCTTCAAAATCATCTTGAGTTTTAAGATATTCATAAAATACGGTTTACATACAGTTATAACGAATGAAGGGTACCAACAAATCATTAACAATTTATTTATTTCATTTGAGGCATTTCTCAAAGGCGTCTTTAAAATTTTATTAATTGGACATTTTTAAGCCATAATTTTGACATAAATTGTAATTAATTTTAGAACTTAATTTGCAAAATTTTCATTAAATTTCATACAAAATTTGATTAATAAATTAATACTAGGTATAGGAAAAAGTAATTTATATTTTTTTGTTTCTTTTAAAGTGGCCTTTATTCAACAAAATAATTACCTTTAATTCAACTATATTTTGTCAAAGTTTTATAAGTAAATTTATACCACGAGAAAAAAATTTGGATACTTAAAATTGAACTTAAATTGACCAATTTATTAATAGTACCAACTCCACTGTCATTTCATCACAGTCTTCAAAATCATCTTGAGTTTTAAGATATTCATAAAATACGGTTTACATACAGTTATAACGAATGAAGGGTACCAACAAATCATTAACAATTTATTTATTTCATTTGAGGCATTTCTCAAAGGCGTCTTTAAAATTTTATTAATTGGACATTTTTAAGCCATAATTTTGACATAAATTGTAATTAATTTTAGAACTTAATTTGCAAAATTTTCATTAAATTTCATACAAAATTTGATTAATAAATTAATACTAGGTATAGGAAAAAGTAATTTATATTTTTTTGTTTCTTTTAAAGTGGCCTTTATTCAACAAAATAATTACCTTTAATTCAACTATATTTTGTCAAAGTTTTATAAGTAAATTTATACCACGAGAAAAAAATTTGGATACTTAAAATTGAACTTAAATTGACCAATTTATTAATAGTACCAACTCCACTGTCATTTCATCACAGTCTTCAAAATCATCTTGAGTTTTAAGATATTCATAAAATACGGTTTACATACAGTTATAACGAATGAAGGGTACCAACAAATCATTAACAATTTATTTATTTCATTTGAGGCATTTCTCAAAGGCGTCTTTAAAATTTTATTAATTGGACTTTTTTAAGCCACAATTTTGACATAAATTGTAATTAATTTTAGAACTTAATTTGCAAAATTTTCATTAAATTTCATACAAAATTTCATTAATAAATTAATACTGGGTACAGGAAAAAGTAATCTATGTTTTTTTTTTTCTTTTAAAGTGACCTTTATTCAAAAAAATAATTACCTTTAATTCAACTATATTTTGTCAAAGTTTTGTAAGCAAATTTATACCACGAAAAAAAATTTGGATACTTGAAATTGAAATTAAATTGATCAATTTATGAATAGTACCAACTCCACTGTCATTTCATCACAGTCATCAAAATTAGCTGGAGTTGTAAGATATTCATAAAATGCGGTTTACTTACAGTTATAAGGAACGAAGGGTACCAATAAATCAGGTTGGGTACTTTTATTTTGTTTAAAGTGACATTAGAATGAACAACGAGTACCATACATCATAATAGTAACACCAGTAAAACAACAATATAATTATAAGAAGGATTAAAATATAATAAAAATGAGCTGTAACATACTTCTTGAATTTAATGGCAGTACCTGCATTTATTGTTTTTCTGTTATAGTTGTGTTATTACGATGTAGGTTCAAGATAATAAACATCGAGTCAGGAGTAGACAGGTGTAAAATATTATAATTATGTGGTTGTAGTGATTACATTAATACTCAACAAATATCTTCAGATAATCTTTAATTTAATTCAATAATAAGAATAACACTCTCGTCTTTACCTATTCATATATAAATTCCCATTTTAATTGTGTTTTGGAGTTGTACTCACCCCCCTCGTACGTACACAGCAGCAACAATGACTAATGAAGTAAACAGAGAGTTAATTTCAGTATTCGAATGCAAAAAATGTTCCTGGTACGTCCAACCGCCCATAAAGCAGTGTTCAAACGGTCACATTTTTTGTAGAAAATGTTATGAGTCCATTATAAGAGGGGATGATGAGCCCTGCATGTATTGCAGCGTATGCTTCACAAAAGTAAGGAGATGTCCCGTATGCAGAAGCCCCAAGTTGAACGTGAGAAACCTTACCCTGGAGAAACTGTACGAGAAACTTATATTTCCGTGCCCACACTCGCATATTGGATGCAGCTTTGTAGCCAAAGGTGCTGCTGTGAGTAAACACGCAGTTAGTTGCAGCTACACATCAATGAAATGTCCCAAATGTTCTTGGAGTGGGTCAGGCGACATAGAACGTCACATCAAAACGAAGCATGTTGTTATTGATAACAGAGACTATTTGTTACATGTGCCTTATGAACTGCCTAGTTATAGGGGTTTCATAACAGCGTATACAAAAATATTTTTGGTTTACTATCAGAGGATCGGAAACGTTATAAACCTGGGAGTTTATAATCTGTGCGAGTCAGAGACGAACACTTTTGAGTACCGAGTTGTCACTTTGGATAGGTATCGGTGTGTTGGGGTTACTGGAACCTGTTTGGAATTTGACAAAAGCCACGAAGAAGATATTGATTTAGAAAAGTCAAAATCTTTTCCATTAATATTGTTTGAAAGTGAATATATTGAATTTGATATTAAAATTAGAAGAATTAAACCTACTAGATTATCTGTTACTCTGTAGTAACTTTTTTATAATAATGAAAAAAATTTGTAAACTGTTGAAATGTTGAAATCTCCACTCATATTGTTGAAAATTTGTTTGATATGTCGATTAGAAGAATTGGTTTGTCTGCAACTTAATAACTCTGTATTAAATTAATAATAAATGTTGGAAATATATTTGTATATTATTATTAATATAACTACTACAACTACATACTGCTTATTTACAGACCATATGGTCAGGCTCCATTGTCTGTATAGCCCTGTATAAGTTATTATAGATTAATTATCCATTTATTTTGAGTGATGGAAGTATTTTGAGAATATTCAGAATTTGATATTTATTACAATTATCATGAATATTAAAGAATGTTTAAAAAAATTTTACTATTATATATAAAAATATATTAGAATTATTAAATTAACATTGAATGTTGATAATTGATATCGATTGATCCAAAAAATGTGAAAGAAATGAGTTGCTGGGTTATTTGCAGGAACACGAAATAATTTTTTTTATTAACTTCATTCCACCTAAATCAAGAGTAAGTTCTGAGTGTTTCGTTGACTTCTACAAATTAAATTGAGGCGTAAAAAAGCTTTTACTTGAAACACAGTTTGTAAACCTTGTCAAGTTAGTACTTGTTCACAATCGAAGAATGTTGCCAACGTACAAAATGCGAATGTGCACATTGTACTTGAATAAATACATTCAGACGACTGAAAATATAATTAAATTAATATATTTTATGATGTTCAGCTGGAACTTACAGTAACTATAGTGAAAATTATTGTCAGATAAAATGTGATGCTGACGATCACACAAGAGAGTAACATGTAAGTGCTTGCAATGATTACTCCTTATACAGAACAAAATAAAATACTAATTTACGTATTCTTGATATTATTAGTAAATTACTTACGCTTTCATTGTAATATAAGTTTTGATGCAATGTTTTATTGTTAATGACATTTGAGAATTGGAATCTTCATTTAATTTGTCTAGTTTTTTAATATCATCCTGTATTATATTCAAAACTATTTCAATGCTCATAATATAAAATAAAAACATATTAGGAATAAGAGTTGTGTATGGCACAAATGCAAAAGTAAAAGACAATTTCACAACAAAGTTGATGATGATCATATTAGTAATATTTAAAATTTAAATGAATAAAATACTGCAAACACAGCAGCAAAACATTTTGAATTTAACAATAAATAGACGATTGTGTATTTCTTTATACGAAGATAGGTTTTTTCAAATCTATCTATTTTCTGAATTAATTCTCTGTGCTTTATGCCGATTTCAGTTAATTCGGCATCTTTCTTGTACAGCCATAAAGTCGACAAAAATATCTAAAGTAAATCAAGTTTATTCAAGGTTTGTTAATACTTAATTTATAGGTATTTACATAAAGTAAAAGTGTTGAAAGCTCAGAGACCACAGCATACTTCAGCAGTTGGTCCAGATATTTTAAAAATATTACCAGAGGTTACCTTCAAGGAAAATTGATAATCGACATCGATTAATCAAAAAAATGTGAAGGAAACGAGTTGCTGGGTTATTTGCAGGAACACGAAATAATTTTTTTATTAACTTCATTCCACCTAAATCAAGAGCAAGTTCTGAGTGTTTCGTTGACTTCTACAAATTAAATTGAGGCGTAAAAAAGCTTTTACTTGAAACACAGTTTGTAAACCTTGTCAAGTTAGTACTTGTTCACAATCGAAGAATGTTGCCAACGTACAAAATGCGAATGAGCACATTGTACTTGAATAAACACATTCAGACGACTGAAAATATAATTAAATTAATAAATTTTATGATGTTCAGCTGAAACTTACAGTAACTATAGTAAAAATTATTGTCAGATAAAATGTGATACTGACGATCACACAAGAGAGTAACATGTAAGTGCTTGCAATTATTACTCCTGGTACAGAACAAAATAAAATACTAATTTACGTATTCTTGATATTATTAGTAAATTACTCACGCTTTCATTGTAATATAAGTTTTGATACAATGTTTTATTGTTAATGACATTTGAGAATTGGAATCTTCATTTAATTTGTCTAGTTTTTTAATATCATCCTGTATTATATTCAAAACTATTTCAATGCTCATAATAGAAAATAAAAACATACTTGAAATAAGAGTTGTGTATGGCACAAAGGCAAAAGTAAAAGACAATTTCAAAACAAACTTGATGATGATCATATTAGTAATATTTAAAAAGTCTATAAATGAATAAAATACAGCAAACACAGCAGCAAAACATATCGAATTTAACAATAAATAGACGGTTGTATATTTCTTTATACGAAGATAGGTTTTTTCAAATCTATCTATTTTCTGAATTAATACTCTGTAATTTATGCCTATTTCAGTTAATTCTGCATCTTCCTTGAACAGCCATAAAGTTGACACAAATATCTAAAGTAAATCAAGTTTATTCAAGGTTTGTTAATACTTAACTTATAGGTATTTACATAAAGTAAAAGTGTTAAAAGCTCAGAGACCACAGCATACTTCAGAAGTTGGTCCAGATTGTTTAAAAATATTACCTGAGAAGTAACGAATAAAACGAAATTTGGTAGAATTACTATTATAGAAAACTTTTCTGAAACACCCCTTAATATGAGCGAGGCATTTTCGTTACACATTTTTAAAATACCTTGATGGCCTAAATTATGCAAAAAATTAATAAAATTGTCACAAATTAGATTTATACTTACGGTCAGCTTTAAATAGATGTTTATAAATACTTGTACTTATTTTTATACAGTTCAAGTATGTTAATAACATAATTTTATTCAATTAAACTTTAGTGGACACCGACAATTTTGAGCCGGCAGTTTTAATGGTCCCAGACCAGCCCCACCCCGTCTGGATACACGACATTACGTGTGCAATTATTTTCATACATACTTAATTTATAGGTATAATCCTGCAGTTGGTCCAGATTTAAAACAAACGTGATGCTACTGATATTAGTAATATTTACAGAGTCTATAAATGAACAAAATACAGTAAACACAGAATTTAATAATAAATATACGATTTCTGTATATTTAAACTCTATACCCTTATTATTCAAATTCTTTATTATTTACTTGTCTATAATATACAGTAGTGGTCATAATTTTAGAAAATGAAGTAAATAATTTATTTGCCCAACATGGAAACCCCCAATAACAAGAGAAAATTAAACATATATAAAAAATAAATATGTATATATGTTAATATATGAATAATATTAAACCAATATTATATAAATTATTCACGTAAAAGCTTATTCACATTATGGCACATCACAAATACGGGTCCATGCCGTTCGTTCTTGGTGTTGAACAGTTGACACAGTTGATCTTGACGAAGGCGTAGGGATCCAGGATGATAATTTCGAAAGAAGATAAGAGCAGTCAATGGCATGGTTGATTAATTTATGTAAGAAGTTAAATGCTCGAGACTCCCTTCTAGTTTTTAGGGGTGTTAAATTGATATAATCAGCAAATTTTGTTAGATCTATTCCCCTTTCTGGAGAGATATCGTGTATTTTGTTCCTAACGTGTTCAATAAATTTTCTTTGGGTACGATCCAGACATTCATAATTTGACATCCTGATTAAGCAAACGTATTCAATTCGACTCAACAAAGGCATACAAGAGGGACTTAAGTAATTCTTTCCTTACCAGTTTGTGGGAATTTATGTCGATTATTTACTAACTGTTTTTTACTTATTAAACTATAACAAAATTATAGTTCAGCATTATCAAGACCGGGAGTAACAGGGAGACATGGCCAAGTCAATAGTTTCTGGTATTATTGAAAAATTTTAGAAACTGTCTAAGTGGTAGTTACGAAAAAAGTTGTCTGAAGTCGAAAACTGAAAGGAAATCAGTAACTGGAAAATACGAATGTCAAAAAACAATTTAATTTTATAATATACTGAAATTTAAACCAAGAGACTGACTGGAATTAGTTTAAAATTATAAAAAATAATGGTTATGGTTATATTAAATATCCTGCAGGGACAAAGCCACACGAAAAGTTTGTTATACCCACAGTAACCATCATTTTTTATAACTTTAAACAAATTTCAGCGAATTTTCTAGCTTTAATTTCAGTAGACTATAAAATTTTTTGACTCAAGCTCCCTTTGGTTGATTTATGTAGTCGTCCCAATGTCCAGATATCAACCCTATAAAAACATGGACGTACATGTTTATAACCATTTGGATATAAAAATTTTAATTTATTATTAAAATTTATTAGGAAAATGGTTGAGCCTATATTACGGATATTATAAAATAAAAAGAACATTACACAAATTGTTAATGTTAATTAAATAACTAATTAAAAATGCATGTCAGGTAAATTCAGAAAGATGTACGTAATATTATATGTTACTGGATTAACCAATCCTCGGATTATCTTAAATTTATTAACAAGAAAGGTTAGACCAAAATTAACTTAATCACAGCCTGGCGTCATTACCTGTTCACATATAAATTCCAATTTTAAATTACTTTCGAAGCAGTACCCACACCGTTCGTACGCACACATCAACAGAAATGGCCGCCGAAGCGAATAGAGAATTAATTTCCATATTCGAATGCAAAAAATGTTCGTCCTACGTCGAACCGCCCATAAAGCAGTGTTCAAACGGTCACATTTTCTGTAAAAGTTGTTTGGAGACCATCATAAACGGCGACGACGAACCGTGTCTGTTTTGCAGTCTGTGCTTCACGAAAGTGAAAAGGTGTCCCGAGTGCAGGAGCCCCAAACTGGACGTGAGGAACCTACCGCTGGAGAGACTGTACGAAAAATTAACGTTCCCGTGTCTTCATACGGGGTGTTCCTTCGAAGCCAGTGGCAAGCTAATGAGTGAACACGCGGTTAATTGCACCTATGCGTCGGTGAAATGTCCCAAGTGTTCTTGGTGTAGATCCGGCGATATAGACCAGCACATCAAAACGAAGCACGTTTTGATTGATAACAGTAACTATATGTTGGCGGTGCCTTATGGACTGCTTAGTTATAAAGGTTTCATAAGGGCATATACGAAAATATTCGTTGTTTGCTATCAGAGGATCGAAAACATTATATACATATCAGTTTATAATTTGTGTACGTCTGAGGACAACAATTTTGAATACCGAGTTGTGACTTTGGACAGATATAAGTGCATTGGTGTGACAGGAACATGTTTGCCATTTGACAAAAAACATGTTGATGATGTTGACTTAGAGAACTCAATATCTTTTCCACTAGTGATGTTTGAAAGTGAATATATTGAATTTGATATCAAGATTAGAAGAATGAGACCTCCTGGATTATCTGAAATAATGGAATAAATGCATTTACATGTAAAAAATGCAAGAAAAGAAAGATTAGAAAACAATAAATTAATAATATTTGAAAGTAATATGTTATATTTGAAATTGATATAACAAGAATTGGATCTACTGGATTGTCTAGAACTTTGTAATAGCTTTTTGTAATAATAAATGGATTGGAAATATATTATTTTTTATTTTTGTTGTTGTAGACACATACATCATAATTAAAAATATCATGTATGGTCATGTTGGTATGGTGAGAGAAACGCTGCTTCTTGAATTAACACATTAACACAATTATAACTAGTATATAGGAACAATCAATTTTGCAAAGTAATAAACGTTTTTCATAGTTTTATAAGAGTCGTATTAAAACAATAAATACATACACATTTATTTATATAAAAAATATCTATATATTTATAACAAGTAAAATATATTTTTGCATTAATAATTTGTATATACAGTAGTGGCCATAATCAATAATGTCTTGTCCACCAGAACTGAACTTAATAGATAGAAATCAATCAATTGAAAATGTCAACGCAATATTTGTTAGCATTCCTGGACATTTGAAAAACTGGGCTTTTTAGTAGAACATTGGTTCTATGTCTTGGTATGGTGAGAGAAACGCTGCTTTTTGAATTAAGTCTTGGCAAAATAAATACAATGTTTATATACTAATATAAAACAATCAATTTTGTCATGTAATATGTTAACAAGAAACTTTGCTGACGTTTTTTCCCTCCTTACTAGCAGTGAGTCCATAGAATGTTCTTGCAGCGATAGATTGTGATCGATGTTACGAACAGGGTATACATTGTTTTTACGAAAGCTAAAGTACTTAAGGTATCTTCGTTGAATAGATTCCAGGCTAATTTGATGGCAAGTGTAAATGGGATTTCTGACAATACTGCAATACTCCAATTTGCTTCGTACTAGTGCAGAAAACAGAGTCTGTAATGCAGTTTGAGAATTTAAAGATTTGCAGTTTCGTAAGACAAATCCCAAGATCTTGGAAGCTGATGTAGAAGCTTCTATTATTTGCGGCACAAAAGATAATTCGTTGTCAAATAAAACGCCCAGATCTTTACAGCAGTCCTTCCTCACCAGCACGCATCCATTTATGTTGTATGAAAATTTGACTGACAATTTACGTTTGGTGTAACTTACAATAAAGCATTTCTTTACATTTGGCTGGAGGTTATTACTCGGACACCATGTCACCAAAGTGTCAATATCATTTTGTAGAGTAAGGGCTTGTACAATACTGTCAACTTGATAATATAGCTTCAGATCATCAGCATAGGCTAGACTACAGCATAAAAACCAACTCAACAAGTCATTGATGAATAAAAGGAATAATAGGGGTCCCAAGTTAGACCCCTGCGGTACGCCAGAGGATGCAGTGTAAGTGTGAGTTCTAAATCCGTTGTAGTTGACGTAACAAGTTCTGTTTCGCACATAACTCTCAATTAAACTAATAAGATAATCAGTAAGACCAAAAGTATCAAGTTTATTCAACAGTATAGCATGGTTATTGGTATCGAAGGCACGTGAGAAGTCTGTATAAATGACGTCCATCTGGCTTTTTCGATTTATTGACGAACTTACATCTTGAGTCATACATATCAAATTAATAGTGGTGGACCTTCTAAACATAAAACCGTGCTGATTAGAAGAAATTTTATAACGAACACTTTGATAAATGACAGAATATAACACCTGCTCAAATATTTTAGAGAAATTACTTAATATAGAGATAGGTCTGTAATTATTAAAATTAGACTTGTCACCTTTGTTGAATATTGGGGTAATTTTGGCAGTGTTCCATATAGATGGGAAGGTATTAGTTTTCAGGGACAAATTGAAAACAATTTTCAATAGTTTACAAAAATATAAATTTGCAAAAATGCTGGTATCTGATCATCCTCTGTAGTTTTTTTGTTGGCCAACTTGTCGATACTATTTAGTATGTCAGACTCATTCACTTCATTGGGCTGAACACATTGATGATTAGAAAACGCAGATTCAGCACGACGATCAGACGAGGCAATAAAATACCCTACCAAAGTCATGAACAAATTGATCCACGATATCTGGAGGATTAGTATAAGTAACGCTATCATCCCTTATTACTGGAGGTATTCTAGTAATGCCTTGTTATTGGTGAAAGAAATTCCAGAAAGATTTGGGATGAGTGGCAATTGCAGCCTCAGAGAGACGAAGATAATGCTGGTTGGATTCTTCAATCATAAACTTTACAGTCTTTCATATTCTGCTAAATTCTTCATAAAGACATCGTCGGTGCGTATGTTTCCACTTTTTGTGGAGAGAAATATATGTATTACTAGCTGTACTCACGACTTCGTCCGATAGCGTGTTGAATACTATCGTTTTCTAGACGGTGATCTCGAGATTCTAAAGATTCTTGAGCCCTTAACAATGAATGACGCGTTCTATCTAATTGTAATCGTTCATTCCTCTCAGAAGTACTCTCATTCGATCTAGACATGGACATCCGTAATCTACAATTTGGTAAGACGACTTTCCCTATCTTGTTCAGATTCATTTTTACGTCGCAATCTTTGGTTTTTGGCCTTTCCCATGTTTTTAGAAAGATTTGACTTTCTTTAAGGCATAACTAAATATTAGAAAAAACAACTATCTACGTTACTAACTAAATAAAATAACCTATAAATAATTTATCAATTTCAATGTAAATCTGAATATTGAACACAAATGTACTTAATTTATAATTATTTATAATTACTTAAAGGTAAAAAAGGAGAGCAGTAAAAATGTAACAAAATATTTTGAATTAAGATAAGATAAGATAAGAAGAACGGATCGGTGGAATTATAAAAGATACCTATCAATCAAATCAAACTATCAATCAATCGTTGGTGGGAGAAGTGGTGGGAGGCGCCCGACGTGACAGCCTTGTGGTGACATGCGCATGAGCTACACGTGGTACTGGACAGTACTTGGACATTGCAACATTACTTTATTTTTCTAAAAAGAAAAGAATTTTTCTAAAATAAAAGTAGCGTAAGTTACTCCTTATTACATCAGCTACCTGCCAACAAAAGTCCCGTCAAAATCGGTCCAGCCATTTCAGAGATTAGTCGGAACAAACAGACAGACAGAGAGAGAGACAAAAATTATAAAAAATGTTATTTTGGTGTATGTACCGTATTTATATTCATATGCATGTAGTAAAAAACGGTTATTTCAATATTACAAATAGACACTCCAATTTTATTTATATGTATAGATTATAAAAACAACTATATTTTATTACATACTAACTGTACTCGCGACTTTGTCCGATATCGTGTTGAATACGATCGTTTTCTAGACGGTGATCTCGAGATTCCAAAGATTCTTGAGCCCTTATCACTGAATGACGCGTTCTATCTAATTGTAATCGTTCATTCCTCTCAGAAGTACTCTCATTCGATCTAGACATAGACATCCGTAATCTACAATTTGTAAAACGACTTTCCCTATCTTGTTCAGATTCATTTTCACGTCGCAATCTTTGGCTTTTGGCCTTTCTCATATATTTAGAGAGATTTGACTTTCTTTTAGTCATAACTAAATATTAGAAAAAAACAACTATCTACGTTACTAACTAAATAAAATAACCTATAAATAATTTATCAATGTCAATGTAAATCTGAATATTGAACACAAATGTACCTAATTTATAATTATTTATAATTATTACTTAAAGGTAAAAAAGGAAAGCAGTAAAAATGTAACAAAATATTTTGAATTAAGATTAGATAAGATAAGAAGAACGGATCGGTGGAATTATAAAAGATACCCATCAATCAAATCAAACTATCAATCAATCGTTGGTGGGAGAAGTGGTGGGAGGCGCCCGACGTGACGGCCCAGTAGGGGCATGCGCGTGAGCTTCGCGTGGTACCAGACAGTACTTGGACATTGCAACATTACTTTATTTTTCTAAAATAAAAGAATTTTTTTAAAATAAAAGTAGCCTAAGTTACTCCTTATTACATCAGCTACCTGCCAATAAAAGTCCCGTCAAAATCGGTCCAGCCATTTCAGAGATTAGCCGGAACAAACAGACAGACAGACAGAGAGAGAAAAATTATAAAAAATGTTATTTTGGTGTATGTACCGTATTTATATTCGTATGCATGTAGTAAAAAACGGTTATTTCAATATTACAAACAGACACTCTAATTTTATTATATGCATAGATGTATAAATAATTAAATTGTTTATAAGATGAAAATCATCTAGGCGACCTGATAAGAACTATGACATGAAGGTGAACAAGCTGTAATAACAAGAAGGTTGAATTACTCGATTAAATGGTGTATTTGTCATTTGATACGTGGAAATAAAATTTCTTATTTATTTTGTAAAGTAAATTTTAAGTTGCTTTTGGTTTAACTTCTTATTTATATTTATTTCTTTTATTACAATCAGTTTATGTAACATTTTATAGGTTAAAAATGTGGTAGTTTTTATAACACTCCATAAAACACCAACAGTAGTTAATACATTTTTTAAATACCTTATTAAATTTTTTATTGTACATTCTGAAACTGCACGAAAATAGCTTTTCATTACCTCCATAATGCATCCGGTAAATTACCCGAATTCTAAACTTCACGGAACGCAGCAAATTTGCTGAAACTTATTCCATTCACTTTCCGATAATAATTTTCATAACACACACACAACAAAACACAACCGCTAAATTATTCCGCAATTGCAAAACGTGCAATCAAAATGCCCACATTAGTTTTCCAAATTCCCATCAATCAAACCGACCGCAGAAACCGTTGGAAAAAAAAACTAATAAACGCGGTTTAAAGACCGATTCGTCGGAACGGACGCCGTGAATATTTAATCGACGGAGACGAGACAAAACGGATCGAACGCTGATTTGTTAGTTTTCCGCAGTACATACCGCGTGGTGAAATACGGCCGCCGTTGCTAAATAATCAAAACGTCACTATTGCAGTCCCGGCGGCAAGTGCCAATAATTTATTTCCGCATCTGAAGAGAATCGGATTTGTTTCGTGCGATTTTATCGCGGACGTATTAAACTTTAATGGACGGGATGCCATGTTATACCTTTTCGAAATAGAAATTTATCACTTGCAAGCAATAAATGGTCATTTTATTGTTCACAATTTATTGTCCTTCCCTAAAAATGTGTGAGTCGTCTCGTTTCGTCTTCACACTGGCACCACGACCGCCGTGAAATTATTAATTAATAAACTTTAATTAGACAAACTGTGGGAGCAGCCTAACATACATTGATAATAAGTATTGTCACGGAATTATATTTAGGACGGATTAGTTCAAAGTATATAACGGCGTCGAGGATAATATGGATTAACTATGATTACTTATTAAACAAGCAATTTATATAATTAAATGAAGTCCTAATCCACGCCCGGATTAAATTAATGTTTTTCAGGAATTATTTTAATGCGTTTCAGTTTCATATTTACACGGTTATTTCGTTCGGTCCCGGAATTAACTTAATTGGTACGAGATGATTGAAGGGGTCTTAGTTAATAACCGTGTGGAATTTTATAACTGTCGAACAATGTTTATTGTTGCGTTATCGCTTTAAATTAGTTTACGGCCAATATAAACACATTTGGAAGTTCCTTTAACAATTAATTTTGTTTGAACGGACTCCCGATCCGCAAATAAAAGATCATTTTACCCTTTGTGAAGTTCGTTCCTTGTTAAAATTTCCGACTGCACAGTAAATTGTTTGGTCTAGGAGCACAAACAAAGAAAAAAAGACGTGTTCTTAAAATTTCAGTATTTATTCAGTGGTCGCCCCTGTTCTTTCTTTGTGCCTTCCACATCAATCGGGCCAGATTTCTATTTTTCTTGTAATAAGAAATTTAATGGCCACCTTATTTTTCAGACTTTGATGTCGGACACGCTTATAACGGATTAGGTTCGGGAATTATGAATTATTCAATGCGAACTTTGACCCGGACTCGTTGCCAGAAAATATTGATGGTAAGTGGCTTACGCCACAAATCCAACAGGCCAAATCTCGGAATTTATTATTAACATGTTGGGTCCATTGTTTTCAACTGGTACAAGGTTTCATCTGCAATCTATTGTAGATATGATTCGTAGTGACATTCATAGTCGAGAATAGGTGTAATTTATTCACATAGTAAACTTCTAACAAGTCTTCTTGTTGGTCATGAACAATATGAAGCCATGACAAAATTTTACTATTTTACTATTTGACAGAATATTAACATTAGTTTATAGAAAATTGTTTTGTAAGAAATATTTATGATAATGTAGGAATTATTATTATTTAATTATTATTTATTGTTTATACGCATAGTAAGTCTTCTTGTTGGTTATGAAGTATATGATATGGTTACAAAGTTGTATTACCCGACAACAGATGTAGCTACTAACTGCTTCAACTAAATTATTTATAAATTTCTATATAATAATCTTCAAAAATGTCTTTATTTTGAATTAATTGAAATTGTAACAAAAATTTATATATAATATGGTTATAAATTATTTTAGGAGGAAAATTTATAATATTGTAAAAATATCATTTAATTGTCATTTATTGTTTTTGTACATAGTAATCTTCTAAAAAATCTTAGTAAATAGAAAATTGTTTTGTGAAAAAAATTATAATATTGTAAAGAAATAATTTATTATCTGTTATTGCCTTCTAGTTTATTATGAACTAAGTGAAATTGTGTCAAAGTTTTAGATATATTATAGTTACAAATTTCTTCAACCAACTTATTTATAAATATTATTTTTTATTTAAAGAAAATTGTTTTAGTGGGAAAATTTATAATATTATAAGGAAATTATTTAATTATTATTTATTCTTTTGAATACAGTAATATTTTAAGAAGTCTTCTTGTTGGTTATGAACTAAGTGAAATCGCGTCAAAGTTGTTCTACTCGACAACAGATGTAGCTATTAATTTCTTAAACTAAATTATCTATAAATATTAATATTAGCTTATAGAAAATTGTTTTGTGAAAAAAATTTATGATATTGTAAAAAAATTTGTTATCATTTATTGATTTATTTACCTATTAATCTTCTGAAATGTCTTCCTGTTTATTGTGAACTAAGTGAAATCATTTCAAAGTTTTAGATATATTATAGTTACAAATTTCTTCAACCAACATATTTATAAATATTACATTTTATTTAAAGAAAATTGTATTAGTGGGAAAAATTTTATAACATTATAAGGAAATCATTTAATTATCATTTATTATTTTGAACACAGTAATCTTCTAAAAAGTCATCTTGTTGGTTATGAACTAAATGAAATGGGGTCAAAGTGGTTCTACTCTACAACAGACGAGCTATTAATTTCTTAAACTAAATTGTCTATAAATATTAATATTAGCTTATAGAAAATTGTTTTGAGAAACAAATTTATGATATTGTAAAAAAATTTGTTATCAGTTATTGATTTATTTACCTATTAATCTTCTAAAATGTCTTCCTGTTTATTATGAACTAAGTGAAATTAAGTCTTAGATATATTATAGTTACAAATTTCTTCAACCAACATATTTATAAATATTACATTTTATTTAAAGAAAATTGTTTTAGTGGGAAAAAATTTATAACATTATAAGGAAATCATTTAATTATCATTTATTATTTTGTGCACAGTAATCTTCTAAAAAGTCTTCTTCTTGGTTATGAACTAAATGAAATGGGGTCAAAGTTGTTCTACTTTACAACAGATGTAGCTATTAATTTCTTAAACTAAATTATTTATAAATATTAATATTAGCTTATAGAAAATTGTTTTGTGAGAAAAAAATTATGATATTGTAAAAAAATTTGTTATCATTTATTGATTTATTTACCTATTAATCTTCTAAAATGTCTTCCTGTTTATTATGAACTAAGTGAAATTATTTCAAAGTTTTAGATATATTATAGTTACAAATTTCTTCAACCAACATATTTATAAATCTTACATTTTATTTAAAGAAAATTGTTTTAGTGGGAAAAATTTTATAACATTATAAGGAAATCATTTAATTATCATTTATTATTTTGTACACAGTAATCTTCTAAAAAGTCATCTTGTTGGTTATGAACTAAATGAAATGGGGTCAAAGTTGTTCTACTCGACAACAGATGTAGCTATTAATTTCTTCAACTAAATTATTTATAAATATTAATATTAGCTTATAGAAAATTGTTTTGAGAGAAAAATTTATGGTATTGTAAAATATTTGTTATCAGTTATTGATTTATTTACCTATTAATCTTCTAAAATGTCTTCCTGTTTATTATGAACTAAGTGAAATTAAGTCTTAGATATATTATAGTTACAAATTTCTTCAACCAACATATTTATAAATATTACATTTTATTTAAAGAAAATTGTTTTAGTGGGAAAAAATTTATAACATTATAAGGAAATCATTTAATTATCATTTATTATTTTGTGCACAGTAATCTTCTAAAAAGTCATCTTGTTGGTTATGAACTAAATGAAATGGGGTCAAAGTTGTTCTACTCGACAACAGATGTAGCTATTAATTTCTTCAACTAAATTATTTATAAATATCAATATTAGCTTATAGAAAATTGTTTTGAGAGAAAAATTTATGGTATTGTAAAATATTTGTTATCAGTTATTGATTTATTTACCTATTAATCTTCTAAAATGTCTTCCTGTTTATTATGAACTAAGTGACATTAAGTCTTAGATATATTATAGTTACAAATTTCTTCAACCAACATATTTATAAATATTACATTTTATTTAAAGAAAATTGTTTTAGTGGGAAAAAATTTATAACATTATAAGGAAATCATTTAATTATCACTTATTATTTTGAACACAGTAATCTTCTAAAAAGTCTTGGTAATGAACCAAATAAAATATCAGCTAAGTTTAGCTACCCGACAACAGATGTAGCTACTAATTATTTCATATTATTATTAAATTTAAGAAAATTGTTTTGTAAGTAATTTAATTAGCACTTTATTCAAAAATATATTATTGTTAATTATGCACCAGCTGAAATGGCGACAAAGTTTTACTACCCAAGAATAAATGTGGCCACTGGTCATTCCGACTAAATTATTTACAAAACATCCACAAATCTAAGACGGCAAATCCCGCAATTCAATATTAACAATCTGGTTCATTGTTTTCAATTGGAGCACAAGGTTTTATTTGCAATCAATTAAAGAGGGGCATGTGAAACATACATCTTTGGATAGACATTCAAAGCCGAGAGTACGTGTAATTGGTATTGCTACTAACCAAAGCACAAACAGTAATAAATGTTTATACTGCCAATGTTAATTACGTTCGGTTTGTGTTTTATTTTGCGTAAAGCGACGGCACAGCAAATCCTCGAGAATTCAATCAATAAACCTCTGTTCAACTGCCAATTTGTATTAATTCAGGTCTAATATTGTTACTGATATTTCTTTATTTTATTATACTCGAGTGGATAAATCCAATTTGTAAGGCATTATTGTGGGACTACCACGGCACCAGCTTTGCGATCTCTCGAAGGTGAATTACTTCGTAATTATATTTACATAGGATTAGGATAAAGTATTTAGAAAAGCCAGATAACAAGGGGGGTGTTATCTAGATTAGCTTCAATTATGCAAGTTAAAACGTGCTCGTATATTTAACACTCGAACTAAATTCACTACGTAACCGGGGATAAATTACAAAAAGTGACACTGCATTTAGCTTAACGACGAAGTCCGGAAAAGATTTTTAATTAGTCGCCTGACGCTGACAGTGGCGATTTTTTCCACGGAAAGCATCTAACAAGCTTCGCGTAATATAAATGGAGAAAGCTTTAACAAGAACAAATAGTTACATCGGGACTGGTTGTCAAGCCGTTAGCTCTAAGCTTCTCTCATAAGGTTTTGACGCAAATTGAGATTCCGGGCTAAAATTATAACCCGCCATTATTTTTAACTTCCCCATCAATTCTTCCATAACATCGTACCTGATATTGTTCCACCGAAACCATTGTTCCGAGTTAGCACGGGCAAATTTACGTTGGCGGGGAATTCGTCCATCAATAACCGTACCTCCACGCCAAATCCGTGCGGCACAAAAAGGAAAATACCGCCGCGTTAAACTGGAACAACCGTCCTTTCGTCGAACATTCCGAGACACGGAATCGAAATGCAGAGGAATCCGGCGCCGCTCGAATCAATTCCGCCATCGGCGTAATGAAAAGCGTCCCGGACCCGATTCGCGTTCGATATTCGCGAACCGGGACGTTTCCGGTTAAAATTGAACGACATTATAGTTACGTGTGTGTGTTTTGTTGCAGCGACGGGCGAAGAGGAAGCGGAACCCCTGCCCTGCGTAGTTTATGTGCACGGGGAAAGTTACGAATGGAATTCCGGTAATCCCTACGATGGAACGGTGCTGGCTTCCACTGGGAGAGTTATCGTTGTCACTATCAATTTCAGACTAGGTGTATTAGGTAAGTTACTTATTGGTGTGGGCGTTCTTTTATTTCGGGCGTGAGTTGTTTTAAAATCTCCTTAGCTGTTGTCGTCGATCACCTTAAGGCTTAATGGAATTGAGCGAATTTATTTATAGATTTTGCTCGATAAAATGTTGCCGTGGCATTATTCAAATTATTAAGTAATTGAGGAAAAATATCGCGTGGGAAATTTCACGTTCTCGATTAATTAATATTTAATAATTTATTATAATGTGTGCTTCGACTTAATTGTTTATAATTATTAACATTAATTTACAGGAAATTGTTTTAAAATAATGTAAATAGTCATTATTGTTTTATTCACATAGTAACCTACTAAAAAGTCTTCTTGTTTATTATAAAGTTTAACTACTTGATAATAGATGCCACTATCAGTTATTGCTTTATTCACATACTACTCCACTAAAAAGTCTTCTTGTTTATTAAAAAATAGTTGATATGACGACAAAGTTTAACAGTTCACTAATAGGTGTCAATACTGTATCCTCTGACTAAATTATTTATAAACATAAACGTTAGTTTTTATGAAATTGTTTTATTAACAGAAAATTTATAATTATCTAAAAAAGTCATTTAATAATCAGTTATATCTTTATTTCTACAGTAATCTACTAAAAATTCTTCTTATTTATTATAAAATGGTTGACACCCCGACAAAGTTTAACTATTCGATAATAGATCTCACTACTGGTTCCATCGACTAAATTATTTATAAACATTATTAACGTTAGTTTATGTGAAATTGTTTTATTAACAGAAATGATTGCAGATTGCTTTATTTATATAGTAAACTATTAAAAAGCCTTCTCATATATGACATTATACAGTTCGATTATAGGTGCCACTACTGGATCCATTGATTAAATTATTTGTAAACAATAACGTTAGTTTATAGGAAATTTATTAATAGAAAATGTGTGATTATGTATAATAATGTACTTATAAATATTCTTTTCTATATGGTAATCTTCTAAAAAGTCTTCTTGAACCAAATAAAGTACTACTAGTTCCATTGACTAAATTATTTATAAACATTAACGTTAGTTTATAGGAATTTATTTTATTAATAGGAAATGTAGGATAATGTAAAAAAATCATTTAATAATCAGTCACATAGTAATCTACTAAAAAGTCTTCTGTTTTATTAAGAAATGGATGATATGACAACAAAGTTTAACTATTCGATAATAGATGTCACAACTGGTTCAATCGACTAAATTATATATATATATATATATATATATATATATATATATATATATATATATATATATATATATATATATATATATATGTTATTGTTAATTTATTAATGTTAATTTATTGGAAATTGTTGTATTAAGAGAAAATTTATGATAACGTAAAAAAGCTATTTAATAATCAGTTATTCCTTTATTCACATAATAATGTACTAAAAAGTCTTCTATTCTATTATAGAATGGCTGACATGACATCAAAGTTTAACTGTTCGATAATGGATGTCACAACTGGTTCAATCGACTAAATTATATATATAAATATTAATGTTAATTTATTGGAAATTGTTGTATTAAGAGGAAATTTATGATAACGTAAAAAAGCTATTTAATAATCAATTATTCCTTTATTCACATAATAATCTACTAAAAAGTCTTCTATTCTATTATAGAATGGATGACATGACAACAAAGTTTAACTATTCGATAATGGATGTCACAACTGATTTCATCGACTAAACTATTTATACACATTTACGTTAGTTTATAGGAAATGTGTATTATTAAAAGAAAATTTATGATAATGTAAAAGAGCTATTTAATAATAAATTATTATTATTATAAAAAGTCTTCTTGTTAATAGATGTCACTACTGATTGCATCGACTAAATTATATACAAACATTAACGTTAGTTTATTGGAAATTGTTTTATTAAAAGAAAATTTATGATACCGTAAAAAAACCATTTAATAATTAGTTATTGCTTATTCACCTATTAATGTACTAAAAATTCTTTTATTTTATTAAAAAATGGCTGACATGACGATAAAGTTTAACTATTCGATAATGGATCTCACAACTGATTCCATCGACTATTTATAAACATTAACGTTAGTTTATAGGAAATTGTTTTATTATGAGAAAATTTATGATACTGTAAAAAAACTATTTAATAAAAAATTATTCTTTTATTTACATAGTAATCTACTAAAAAGACGTCTTGTTTATTATAAAATGGCTAACATGACGACAAACTTTAACTATTCGATAGTAGATGTCATTACTGGTTTCATTGATTAAATTGTTTATAAACATTAACATTAGTTTATTGGAAATTATTTTATTAAGAGAAAATTTATGATAACCTACTAAATAGTTTGGTATTGCATATTCTCACAGTAATCTACTAAAATGTCTTTTTGACATGATATGACGACAAACTTTTAGAATTTTATAATAGATATCACTACTAGTTCTGTCGACTAAATTATTTATAAGAAATTGTTTTAGAGAAAAATTATAATAATACAAAAATGACACATAATTATTATTTATTGCTGTATTTACAAAGTTTGTGACAATGTAAAAATCATATAATTACAACTTTTTACTTTAAGTATATAGTAATCTGCTAAAGAATCTTCTTGTTTATTATGAACTAATTGAAATCGTCAGTTTTACTACTCTTCAATAGATGTCGCTAGAAAGGTTTTTATTGAGAACTTGATTTAGGTATTTTATTATTTATTTTAGGTGTTCCCTGATTTTTTTAAGGAAGGTGGATATCCTAAATGTTTAAATATCTATTAGTACAATATAACAGATATTTCAATTAAACATTACATGATTATTATTACTAATTCAGAAAATATAATTTTTAAATTATTATAGTATTTGTTGTATACATTCATAAACATGTTAAAAACCGGCAATTTAGTGTCTTAAAAAGTTGTGAATTTTTATTGAAACCCAAAGTTGAATTCACTTGCTAAGCCCCCACATTGATTTACAATAATAACGCTGATTGGATTAGGTGTCCCGACATGGGTTCATATCCACTTCGGTCCGCGTTAAGGGAAAAAATTGCTTTTAAACTTTCCCTAAATAAGTTTCCGGCACTTTTCGCATTTTCCCCCTTTTTTTATATACCCAATTTGACTCGAGCCTGTCGGTACGTCTAATGTGCATCCGGCAAAAAGGAACTTTATTCTAATGTTACGACGCGACGGCAAATTGACGGTGGCGGCCGGTTATCGGGGAAGTTTTTCCGTGCCATTTGTGCAAAACACCCGGAGCGGTTGTAAAACGAGGCACCGGATTAGCCGGACACGGGACGCGATTTAATGAGCTTTATGCATCGTTTCCACAATACGTGATTAAGTGCGGCCGTCCAGGTGGATTTCCAGGTGTTGCAGCAATCTTGTCTCTGGCATAATTTACAATTAGGACGTTTGTGCTAACGAAATTCTTGTCTAGTTAGACTGTAGTAATTTACTAGTTTAATTTAAATTAACATACATTGTTGTTTTTGCTGCGAGATAATGCTGCTCAAATATCACAATGTTGTTTAACCAGTAATTTTAGGGACTAAGAATTTATACGTTTACTAATTTTGAGTATCACAAGGAGGATGGAAGCACTTTATAGATTAAGGGGGGACCGACCAAGTATTAATTGGAAAAATGTAGTGGCTAATATTGTGTGTTTTTATATTTTAATTAATCTTGTTTTATTAATTTTCCATTCTTTGTATATCCTATTTTTCTAAAAAAATTAGAAATTAACAAAATTTTCATGAATTTATCTGTAGAACGTTAACGAAAAATGATTACAAATAAAAATTAATTTTGTTATACTATTTCAAACGAAAATTATTTTTTTCGTTACCTAATATTTACTGAACTACATATTTCTTTCGAGCAATAATCAGTTATTCCTTTATTCACATAGTAATCTACTAAATAGTCGTCTTGTTTATTATAAAATGGCTAACATGAGGACAACATTTAACTATTCGATAATAGATGTCACTATTGGTTCCAAAAAATGGAGGTCAAAACTGAAATTTATACTTTCTTCAGTTTGAAGATGCACGAATTTATCTGTAGAACGTTAACAAAAAAGTATTATTTATAAATAAAAATTAATTATTTTATATTATTTCAAATTAAAATTACTTTTTTCGTTACCTAATATTTACTGAACTACATATTTTTTCGTGCAATAATCAGTTATTTCTTTATTCACATAGTAATCTACTAAAGAGTCATCTTGTTTATTATAAAATGGCTGACATGAGTACAACATTTAACTATTCGATAATAGATGTCACTATTGGTTCCAAAAAATGGAGGTCAAAACTGAAATTTATACTTTCTTCAGTTTGAAGATGCACGAATTTATCTGTAGAACATTAACAAAAAAGTATTATTTATAAATAAAAATTAATTATTTTGTATTATTTCAAATTAAAATTACTTTTTTCGTTACCTAATATTTACTGAACTACATATTTTTTTCGTGCAATAATCAGTTATTTCTTTATTCACATAGTAATCTACTAAAGAGTCATCTTGTTTATTATAAAATGGCTGACATGAGTACAACGTTTAACTACTCGATAATAGATGTCACTACTGGTTCCAAAAAGTGGAGGTCAAAACTGAAATTTATACTTTCTTCAGTTTGAAGATGCACGAATTTATCTGTAGAACGTTAACAAAAAAGTATTATTTATAAATAAAAATTAATTATTTTATATTATTTCAAATTAAAATTACTTTTTTCGTTACCTAATATTTACTGAACTACATATTTTTTTCGTGCAATAATCAGTTATTTCTTTATTCACATAGTAATCTACTAAAGAGTCATCTTGTTTATTATAAAATGGCTGACATGAGTACAACGTTTAACTACTCGATAATAGATGTCACTGCTGGTTCCAAAAAGTGGAGGTCAAAACTGAAATTTATACTTTCTTCAGTTTGAAGATGCACGAATTTATCTGTAGAACGTTAACAAAAAAGTATTATTTATAAATAAAAATTAATTATTTTATATTATTTCAAATTAAAATTACTTTTTTCGTTACCTAATATTTACTGAACTACATATTTTTTTCGTGGAATAATCAGTTATTCCTTTATTCACTTAGTTATCTACTAAAAAGTCGTCTTGTTTATTATAAAATGGCTGACATGAGAACAACGTTTAACTATTCGATAATAGATGTCACTACTGGTTCCAAAAAGTGGAGATCATAACTGAAATTGATACTTTCTACAGTTCGAAGATGTATGAATTTATCTGTTGAATCTTAACAAAAAAGTATTGATTTTAAATAAAAATTATTTTTTTTTATACAATTTGAAACTGAAATTACTCTTTTCGTTATCTAATATTTACTCAATTACATATTTTTTGTGCAATAATCAATTATTCCTTTATTCACATAGTAATCTACTAAAAAGTCGTCTTGTTTATTATAAAATGGTTGACATGAGGACAACGTTTAACTACTCGATAATAGATGTCACTACCGGTTCCAAAAAGTGGAAGTCAAATTTGAAATTTATACTTTCTTCAGTTCGAAGATGCATAAATATATCTGTAGGACGTTAATAAAAAAGTATTGATTATAAATAAAAATTAATTCTGTTATACCATTTCAATTGAAAATTATTTTTTTTCGTTACCTAATATTTGCTCAACTACATATTTTTTTCGTGCAAATTGTATGATGAAATTTCATGCTTTAAATTTTGCGGTAAATATTTGGAAATCGAAAATTTTTTCCACCTTTTCATTTTTATATTAAAAGGCCCCATAAAAATGTAATTATCATTCGATTCGCTTTATTCGTTAAAATCAACAACCTCTACACTATATTACTTCTAACAAACTGAAAATCGTAAATTTGCAAATGAAACATTTTTGCGTCATGGATTTCAGCGAAAACAGTTTCGTTAATAAATCAATGGTGCACATTTGGACTTCAATTTTTCATTCGGCACAATAAAGGGAGTTCAACGAATTGTGCAAATTCGAATCGTAAATAAATACAATTTTGGCTCGAAATAATTTTATTGTTTTACGTTTTTGTATTATATTACTTTTAACTAATTGAATACAGTCAATTTTCAAATGAAACCGTATCGTTAATAAATAAATCAGTGGGGCAATTTGGAGTCGAATATTTGGTGTCACAGAGGGAAAAACTCAAACGAATCGTGCAAATTCGACTAATTGGGGCCTGAAACAATAGTCGAATTTCAAAAGCTCTAATTTTTGATAAGTCACACTCAGAAAATTGATTGGCAACAACGTCCTCAGTGAAAATTATGTTCTTTACAAGCATATTCTGTAATATAGTGTATGCACACTTAGATATAATAGATTTATTCCAATCTTATGGGTTTGCGTCACCGACATGCTCATGACTGGCGCACGCGCAAAGTGACTTTTTGGATGGGTGAGTTAGCGTCACCAACATGCTTAAAGCAGTATATTTGTAGCTATACAGCTGACGTATAATGCTGTGTATATTTTATAAGTGAAATTGACTGGATTTATTGATTTCTTATTTCAATGGGTACCTACTTGTATAAACAAATTTTCTAAAAATAAGTAATAATAAGTAATAATTGAGACAGAATCACATCAAACCAGTACTTCAGCAATTAAAGCAGCCCGAACAATTGCGGTCAGTTGATTCAATCCAATCTGCGGAATCCGGAACCAGTAAACGTTTAAGCGTGTATAACGTTAAACCATTTCGCAGCCATTACCGTTGTTACGCCGTTTGTTCAACGTACGGCCGATGTCAGTTCAAAGATATCACGACCCGGTTTAATTAAGTTTTAAATTATGTACGTGCCCGCTTTAATTAAAACAACAGCTCCCCGCCCACGTGAGCGGCGCCAACTCCAAAAACTAATGCGTCGCCGTAATCAGATTATTGGCGACGGAAAAAATTCGCTTTGATCGTTGATTATCTTGCCGGCGCACTTGGTAATGGCATCGATGCGACATCGGGAATCGGAGCGTTCCGCACACACACATACGCGGGAGAGCGATACGAGCCAAATCCAATTTCCTCCGTATTTAAAGGCCATTTTTTGCAATGTCGCCGGTGAGAGCTGCATATTACGGATTCCTGGTGGCACCGCCGAGCAATCCTGCGGAAATGTCACACCTACACTGGTCCATTGTCCGGCCGGTCGGGCGTCCGGGAAAATATGCGAAAATCGCATTGATTTGTCGATATCGGACCCGGAAATTTGTATCACGAGCTGTGCTGGGAGGTTGAAAATTAAAGAAAAAACTAATGGGCAAATTATTAGGCTCTCGTCTTCGTCGAGGAATTTTTTAGTTAGTGGTTCTTGAAAATTGTACGAATTTGCTTCTTAGCCCTGTATCAATGGCCAATTAATCTATACGTATAAATAATAGTGGAGTGTCTGTTTGTAATATTGAAATAACCGTTTTTTACTACGTGCATATGAATATAAATACGGTACATACACCAAAATTACATTTTTTACAATTTATGTCTCTCTGTCTGTTTGTTCTGGCTAATCTCTGAAATGGCTGGACCGATTTTGATGGGACTTTTATTGGCAGGTAGCTGATGTAATAAGGAGTAACTTAGGCTACTTTTATTTTAGAAAAATTCTTTTATTTTTGAAAAATAAAGTAATGTTGCAATGTTCAAGTACTGTCCAGTACCACGCGCAGCTCACGCGCATACCACCACTGGGCCGTCACGTCGGGCGCCTCCCACCACTTCTCCCACCAACGATTGATTGATAGTTTGATTTGATTGATGGGTATCTTTTATAATTCCACCGATCCGTTCTTCTTATCTTATCTAATCTTAATTCAAAATATTTTGTTACATTTTTACTGCTTTCCTTTTTTACCTTTAAGTAATAATTATAAATAATTATAAATTAGGTACATTTGTGTTCAATATTCAGATTTACATTGACATTGATAAATTATTTATAGGTTATTTTATTTAGTTAGTAACGTAGATAGTTGTTTTTTTCTAATATTTAGTTATGACTAAAAGAAAGTCAAATCTCTCTAAATACATGAGAAAGGCCAAAAGCCAAAGATTGCGACGTGAAAATGAATCTGAACAAGATAGGGAAAGTCGTCTTACAAATTGTAGATTACGGATGTCCATGTCTAGATCGAATGAGAGTAGTTCTGAGAGGAATGAACGATTACAATTAGATAGAAGGCGTCATTCATTGTTAAGGACTCAAGAATCTTTGGAATCTCGAGATCACCGTCTAGAAAACGATCGTATTCAACACACTATCGAACGAAGTCGCGAGTACAGTTATTATGTAATAAAATATAGTAGTTTTTATAATCTATACATATAAATAAAAGTGGAGCGTCTATTTGTAATATTGAAATAACCGTTTTTTACTACTTGCATATGAATATAAATACGGTACATACACCAAAATAACATTTTTTACAATGTATGTCTCTCTGTCTGTCTATCTGTTTGTTCCGGCTAATCTCTGAAATGGCTCGACCGATTTTGACGGGACTTTTATTGGCAGCTAGCTGATGTAATAAGGAGTAACTTAGGCTACTTTCATTTTAGAATAATTCTTTTATTTTAGAAAAATAAAGTAATGTTGCAATGTCCAAGTACTGTCCAGTACCACGCGCAGCTCACGCGCATACCACCACTGGGTCGTCACGTCGGGCGACTCCCACCACTTCTCCCACCAACGATTGATTGATAGTTTGATTTGATTGATCGGTATCTTTTATAATTCCACCGATCCGTTCTTCTTATCTTATCTTATCTTAATTCAAAATATTTTGTTACATTTTTACTGCTTTCCTTTTTTACCTTTAAGTAATAATTATAAATAATTATAAATTAAGTACATTTGTGTTCAATATTCAGATTTACATTGAAATTGATAAATTATTTATAGGTTATTTTATTTAGTTAGTAACGTAGATAATTGTTTTTTTCTAATATTTAGTTATGCCTAAAAGAAAGTCAAATCTCTCTAAAAACATGAGAAAGGCCAAAAGCCAAAGATTGCAACGCGAAAATGAATCTGAACAAGATAGGGAAAGTCGTCTTACAAATTGTAGATTACGGATGTCCATATCTAGGTCGAATGAGAGTAGTTCTGAGAGGAATGAACGGTTACAATTAGACAGAACGCGTCATTCATTGTTAAGGGCTCAAGAATCTTTGGAATCTCGAAATCACCGTCTTGAAAACTATGGTATTCAACACGGTATCGGACGAAGACGCGAGTACAGCTAGTACCAAATAAAAACGAGTCTACACGTCAAAAATTTGATAACTTTACGGGCCACCGTTCATTATGTAAATTTCTGTTTTTGTTTTTCTTTTGCGGATTCACCTAATTGCCTTATTATCTATTAATTTTACCCGCGAGTCGTGTTACGTGCACAATGGTAGACAAGGGGTGGAAAACGGTATGATTAACGATCTCAGCTTTAGTAACAAGGTACTAAGAGGTTACTTTGCTTTGTGTTCGCACAGTAGACGTAAATTTCGTGGCCTCCTACAAAAGCCTTTTATAAATTAAGCCCGACCATTTGTTCTCAAGTTTATAATTATAATAATATAGCAAGAATGCATGTTTTATTGTTGTTTGTTGCTAGATTAAACTTTGCAAGTTTCGTGTCTTTTCAGCGTGAAAGCAAGTTCAAGTGTCGTGATGGTTACTGTTGGTATTTTAATAAAATACATTGTTGTATTAAACTTTTAGGTCAAACAACGTTAGTTTTGTATAATACTCAAATAAAAAACAATGTTTAGAGACAAAATCTTCATTTTATCATTCTTTTTATTTATTTATTTCTTAATATTGACTTAGGTCGTTACATTAAATAATTATTTTTATTAGAATAAAATAAAAATTAACTCATTTTTGATTCTTACTTATTTAAAAATATGTAATTCTAATTTACAATATTATATAAAAAAATTATTATGGTTAATTTTTAAAATTGATTTACACTACCAATTTTTTTATTTTTTTATTTTATTTGATATTTTAAATTTTTTAATCTAATTTTATTAAATTTAATGTTTCACTTAAATAAAATAAATAAAACTTAATTTTTACTTTAGATTTAAAATTATGTAATTTTAATATAAAATATCATTAAAATAAAATTTATTATATAATTAACAATTTTATTTCTAAAAATTGATAAATAGGCACATTTTTTCTCATTTAAAAAAAAGTAACAAACCTGACAATATTAAACTAAATTATTTGAGTGAATTCTATTTGATATTTTGTGATAAAAAACAGAATAGAATTATTATAAATAGAGAATTACTATTTAATTTTTTAATCTATTTAAATATATGATAATTTTTTTTCTATTTAACTTAAAAATAATTAAAATCAGCAATTTAAATTTATGAAATTAAAAAACAAATTAAATATATAAAAAAAATTAATTTAATTATCCTATTTAATTTTTAAATTTTTATATATTTAAATAAATCATTTTATTATTTTTTATAGCGTAATTTAAAATTTATATTAATAATATTAAATAATTTTTACTTTAATTGGCAAATTTTAATTTTTTAAATCATAAAAATTAAAATAATTTTATTTCATAAGTTCAAATGGTAAAATTATTTTTCTAATATTAATTACATAAATTTTATGAATTTTTGTTAATTTTATTGATTTTATTCATTTTATTAAGCTTATGAATGAATTTTATGAATTTTATGAATTTTATGAATTTTATGAATTTTATGAATTTTATGACTTTTATGAATTTTATGAATTTGGTACATTTCATTGATTTATATTGATTTCATAGATTTTTATGGATTTCGTAGATTTTGATGGATATCGTAGATATTGATAGATGTCGTAGATTTTATGGATTTTATGGATTTTATGGATTTTATGGATTTTATGGATTTTATGGATTTTATGGATTTTATGGATTTTATGGATTTTATGGATTTTATGGATTTTATGGATTTTATGGATTTTATGGATTTTATGGATTTTATGGATTTTATGGATTTTATGGATTTTATGGATTTTATGGATTTTATGGATTTTATGGATTTTATGGATTTTATGGATTTTATGGATTTTATGGATTTTATGGATTTTATGAATTTTATGAATTTTATGGATTTTATGAATTTTATGGATTTTATGGATTTTAAGAATTTTAAGGATTTTATGGATTTTAGGGATTTTACGGATTTTACGGATTTTAGGGATTTTATGGATTTTATGAATTTTATGGATTTTATGAATTTTATGGATTTTATGGATTTTATGAATTTTATGGATTTTATGAATTTTATGGATTTTATGGATTTTAAGGATTTTAAGGATTTTATGGATTTTATGAATTTTATGGATTTTATGGATTTTATGGATTTTATGGATTTTATGGATTTTATGGATTTTATGGATTTTATGGATTTTATGGATTTTATGGATTTTATGGATTTTATGGATTTTATGAATTTTATGAATTTTATGAATTTTATGAATTTTATGAATTTTATGACTTTTATGAATTTTATGAATTTGGTACATTTCATTGATTTATATTGATTTCATAAATTTTTATGGATTTCGTAGATTTTGATAGATATCGTAGATATTGATAGATGTCGTAGATTTTATGGATTTTATGGATTTTATGGATTTCATGGATTTTATTAATTTTATAAATTTTATGAATTTTATAAATTTTATGAATTTCATGATTTTATAAATTTTAGGAATTTTATGAATCTTACTTTATGAATTTCATAAATTTTAGGAGTTTTTTTATGAATTTTATGAATTTATAAATTTAAAATTTTTTGTTATATATTTTTTTAAATTTAATTGTTTAATTTTAAATTTTTCTACTTTATTTTTAAAATTTTATAAATTTGAAGAAACTTTTATTCTTTTTTAATTTATTTTTTTTTTAATTTTTAGTTCAAAATTACATCAGTAGTAATCATATATATAAATTTGTTCATGTACTTCCTTAATCGATGTGTAATTATTCAATCCATTTAAATTAAATTATATAGAATAGAATATATAGTAAAAGATATAAGAAAATATTATTCAAAAGTTGAAGAGTTGAAAATCATACCATTGTCAGTACATTATTCACAATTATGCATTTTTAACAATTTCTGACGCTTGCTTCAAAACCTGCCGTCAATAAAAATTACCCGGACATGTTCACTAGTTTTCCCTTATCCCTCGAAAATTTCAGGAGACCTTAAAATAAATTACGGAAGTGTCGAAAGTTTGAGCAAGTTTATTTTAAAGTTATTGGTTAAATTGAATAGAAAACACGTAAGGCGTATGAAAACGGAGTTTCAAATAACTCCCAACAATGCTTGTAAATATACTTAGCAAACGAAAGGATTTCGAAAAGTAGTAGAAACTTTCACCTCATTACGAACCTTACGACACCCTTTCCAGCAACTGTTCTCTTATTTATCGTATTATAAAACGGCTTCGAATCGACCCTTGAAAAGCGATCATTGATTCCTCCGTCCGTGATAATTAGGCCACGACCTCCATCTGAAAACCGGAGATAATGCAACTTTTAACTACCCGAATTAGATTAATTAAGATCATCAGTCAGTCTTTCAGTTCGGATTTTGTCGTCGTCGTCTTTTCATCGCACGGGTCGTATTTTAACTGTGACACTCGAAGCAAATAAAGTGCACGCGACATCGATGACGTACGTCTCGGATTCAGCGTTTGATTTATGATTAATATATGGGATTCCGTCCGCACTTCACTTCCAGAGAGTTAATCTGACCTGATAGGATCATCAGATGTAGTGTCATTAATTTTCGGGCCCCGTCGAGCGACTTGCTCTCCGACATCTAATGGGAATTAAACATTAATTCGGAACGTGCCATGGGAAATTGTTCGCGTGTCTTTTTATTAATTCCACTACGCAACGTACCACTCCACTTTGTTGTTTCGTCTGTGCCGCTGCTCCGGCGGGTTTGGCACGGTGCACTAAAAGGCACGGAATTTATTCGTTTAATATCACGAACAATCCGAGGGGTGGGCACGGGAATGGTGGCGGCTGTAGTCCTTTAATACAAAGTACAACAGTTTCATCTTTTGAGGGCAACATTGAATTTCAGCGGTCCATTATTACTTTCCCCAATAAAAATCAATGCGGGCTTTAACGGCATCTTTTATTGCTGAAACAGGATATAAGCCGCAGCGTCGCCCTTGTGGCACCCATAAACATCGATGCGATTAATACTCCCGACTTTGATGGAGTCAGACCGCAAACCAGATACATGTATACGTGGTGCCGGTTATATACCTTACTCCTCGATTTTTCCCACAACAGATTGACTCGTAAAATTAATGTACCAATACTCCATAACGTCGAGTTTATGGGTTAAGTATGGCGGCCCGGAAGTTAGAGCAAACATTGATGGGACAAATGTTGCAGTTGTTGATCATTTTTGAGTTATTGCCAAAGTTTTCTATAACAGTGCGTGGATGTTTTTATTAACTTTTTATTATCCTAGAAGAAATTTGCCAATAAATACTGTGGCCATATTAATTTTTGATAATTAGTTATAGAGTAAATGATCGTAAAATCACATAAAAACATTATATGACTGTTTCAAACTAATAATGAATTTGGACCTTCACAGTGATCCAGGCACTTATCCATTTGTCTTGATATAATTAGAGGGTCAATTTCATTCCTCCTTTCATTTCTCCATTTGATTTGAGCAGGTTATATTCCGTTATTTATCTAAGTGTTTATTATATAATTTCTTCTAATCATCACGGTTTTATGTTAGGCAGAACCACAACTACTGATTTGATATGTAGGACTCTGACTGATATAAGTTCCTAAATAGATCATAAAAGTCACTTTTATGAAATTTATGAATTTTATGAATATATTTTATTAATTTTATGAATTTTATGAATTTTTTGAATTTTATGAATTTTATGATTTAATCATTTTTATGAATTTTATGAATTTTATGAATTTTATGAATTCTACGAATTTTATTAATTTTATTGATTTTATTAATTTTAGTAATTTTATTAAGTTTATGAATTTTATAAATTTTATGAATATTATGAATTTCATGAATTTTATGAATTTTATAAATTTTATGAATTTTATGAACTTTATGAATTTTATGAATTTTATGAATTTTATGAATTTTATGAATTTTATGAATTTTATGAATTTTATGAATTTTATGAATTTTATGAATTTTATGAATTTTATGAATTTTATGAATTTTATGAATTTTATGAATTTTATGAATTTTACGAATTTTATGAATTTTATGAATTTCATGAATTTCATGAATTTCATGAATTTTATGAATTTTATGAATTTTATGAATTTTATGAATTTTATGAATTTTATGAATTTTATGAATTTTATGAATTTTATGAATTTTATGAATTTTATGAATTTTATGAATTTTATGAATTTTATGAATTTTATGAATTTTATGAATTTTATGAATTTTATGAAGGTTATAACAAAGTGTTCATTATAAAATTTCTTCTAATCAGCTCGGTTTTATGTTAGGCAGGATCACCACCACTAATTTGACATGTGTAACTCATGATATATGAAGTATTTAGCAAAATACGAAAGACTGATCGTCTCGCTGAAGCTTCGTTTTCTAATTATCAATGTGTTCAGTTCAATGAAGTCTATATTAAGTAATTTCTCTAAAATATTTGAGCAGGTGTTATAATCTGTCATTCATCAGTGTTCGTTATAAAATTACCAGGACTTATTACTTTGTTTATGGATTTTATGGATTTTATGGATTTTATGGATTTTATGGATTTTATGGATTTTATGGATTTTATGGATTTTATGGATTTTATGGATTTTATGGATTTTATGGATTTTATGGATTTTATGGATTTTATGGATTTTATGGATTTTATGGATTTTATGGATTTTATGGATTTTATGGATTTTATGGATTTTATGGATTTTATGGATTTTATGGATTTTATGGATTTTATGGATTTTATGCATTTTATGAATTTTATGAATTTTATGAATTTTATGAATTTTATGAATTTTATGAATTTTATGAATTTTATGAATTTTATGAATTTTACGAATTTTACGAATTTTATGAATTTTATGAATTTTATGAATTTTATGAATTTTATGAATTTTATGAATTTTATGAATTTTATGAAGGTTATAACAAAGTGTTCATTATAAAATTTCTTCTATTCAGCTCGGTTTTATGTTAGGCAGGATCACCACCACTAATTTGACATGTGTAACTCATGATATATGAAGTATTTAGCAAAATACGAAAGACTGATCGTCTCGCTGAAGCTTCGTTTTCTAATTATCAATGTGTTCAGTTCAATGAAGTCTATATTAAGTAATTTCTCTAAAATATTTGAGCAGGTGTTATAATCTGTCATTCATCAGTGTTCGTTATAAAATTACCAGGACTTACTACTTTGTTTATGGATTTTATGGATTTTATGGATTTTATGTATTTTATGGATTTTATGGATTTTATGGATTTTATGGATTTTATGGATTTTATGGATTTTATGGATTTTATGGATTTTATGGATTTTATGGATTTTATGGATTTTATGGATTTTATGGATTTTATGGATTTTATGGATTTTATGGATTTTATGGATTTTATGGATTTTATGGATTTTATGGATTTTATGGATTTTATGGATTTTATGGATTTTATGGATTTTATGGATTTTATGGATTTTATGGATTTTATGGATTTTATGGATTTTATGGATTTTATGGATTTTATGGATTTTATGGATTTTATGGATTTTATGGATTTTATGGATTTTATGGATTTTATGGATTTTATGGATTTTATGGATTTTATGGATTTTATGGATTTTATGCATTTTATTAATTTTATAAATTTTATGGATATTATAAATATTATGAATTTTATAAGTTTTATGAATTTCATGAATTTTTTATGAATTTTTTATGAATTTCATAAATTTTATGAATTTTATAAATTTTATGAATTTTATTAATTTTATTAATTTTATTAACTTCATGAAGGTTATGTTCTGTCATTTATCAAAGTGTTCATTATAAAATTTCTTCTAATCAGCACGGTTTTATGTTAAGCAGGATTACCACCACTAATTTGACATGCATAACTCATGATATATGAAGTATTTAGCAAAATACGAAAGACTGATCGTCTCGCTGAAGCTTCGTTTTCTAATTATCAATGTATTCAGTTCAATGAAGTCTATATTAAGTAATTTCTCTAAAATATTTGAGCTGGTGTTAAAATCTGTCATTCATCAGTGTTCGTTATAAAATTACCAGGACTTATTACAAGAAGCAGCGTTTATCTCACCATACCAAGACGGAGGGAATTTGTTTATGGATTTTATAGATTTTATGGTTTTTATGGATTTTATGGATTTTATGAATTTTATGAATTTTATGGATTTTATGCATTTTATGAATTTTATGAATTTTATTAATTTTATAAATTTTATGAATATTATAAATATTATGAATTTTATGAATTTTGTGAATTTTATGAATTTTATGAATTTTAATAATTTTATGAATTTTATGAATTTTATGAATTTTATGAATTTTATGAATTTTATGAATTTTATGAATTTTATGAATTTTATGAATTTTATGAATTTTATGAATTTTATGAATTTTATGAATTTTATGAATTTTATGAATTTTATGAATTTTATGAATTTTGTGAATTTTATGAATTTTATGAATTTTTTATGAATTTTTTATGAATTTTTTATGAATTTTATAAATTTTATGAATTTTATTAATTTTATTAATTTTATTAATTTTATGAAGGTTATATTTTGTCATTTATCAAAGTCTTCATTATAAAATTTCTTCTAATCAGCACGGTTTTATGTTAAGCAGGATTACCACCACTAATTTGACATGCATAACTCATGATATATGAAGTATTTAGCAAAATACGAAAGACTGATCGTCTCGCTGAAGCTTCGTTTTCTAATTGTCAATGTATTCAGTTCAATGAAGTCTATATTAAGTAATTTCTCTAAAATATTTGAGCAGGTGTTATAATCTGTCATTTATCAGTGTTCGTTATAAAATTACCAGGACTTATTACAAGATGCAGCGTTTCTCTCACCATACCAAGACAGAGGAAATTTGTTTTTTCCAGAAGAGATTAACTGTAAAATGAATGATCAAGAAGTTGGAGTAAAAATTGATGATTTAAACGCTGCATTTGTTGATCTTTTATGAGTTATCGCCAAAGTTTTACATAATAATCCGCCAGAATGGCTGGAACCTTTGACTAGTATTTGTGTGGAAGTCGCCGAACGCGAATCGGAGCAAACCACAAGCAAGATTAACTGTGTCCAAAGTTCAAACACAGTAATGGATCATAAAGTTGGTCTCAAACAGGATATTTAATTTTCGCTAATAGAGAAACTGCACCCAAGTCTTAAGTCAACAAAGGTGAGCTAAATAAGTTGGGTAAACTTTGCGGTTGTCCAAACTTCGGACACCTCCGCAAACCGACCCCGCAAGGTAAATTCGCATTCGCAGATGAATTATTCTCGATTGCAGCACGAGATGATTCGAACGTGGCCAAAACGAAAACACCGGAACGTGATGAACGCAGCGTGAAAATCTATCGAGAAACTGTTCAATAATTCAACTAATTACCAGTCAACTTTAGGTACGCTCAACACGAACAATTCGGACCTGTCCGTACAATAAACCCCGGCCACGCCACATCCACACATCCCAGAACTTGAATTATAATTTCGGACACACCCGAAATTATCTGAGAACCGCGTCCATAAATCTGCCGTTCCATTACATTTACATTTAGAGCAGTAAGTAAAATTTTCGGACGGCGGCGGCTCCGCACCCGTTCTAACAACCCCCGCCAGCCCCACCACGAAAAACGTAATGTATTCCGCAATTTACATAGCGATATTCATGTACAAATTTATGGCGCAAAAACGGGCCAAGCGAAATTACCGAAATTAAAAATGTTTGGAAAGTCGAAAAGTGCACCGGGAATATCTCTGGGAGCTGTGTCTGCAACGCGGAATTTTTTTCAGATAAAATCGTAATTTAGTGGGGCGATAAGTGCGCTTCTTAATTAAAACCTGGAGGCCGCCGTTGTGGATTCAATAATTCATTTCTGGGGGATTGCCGCTAATTCTTCGAGAGCCAAAAAACTAACTGAAAGCAATGTTATTAACGATCATTTGATAAGAGACGTTTAAAACAATTCTTTCTTCTAATATGTATTGATTGCGTTTTTTTGAGAAGATTTCTAAGAAATAATTTTCATTTTATCTGATTGAGATTTATTACAACTTTTTGTTTATTTAATATATGGAATTTATATATTAAAGAGAGAGATATTTGACACCTCGGTACGTTTAACTTAAGTAACTTAATTTATAAAATTTTATATTAAATATTGATAATATTAAATACAAAATAATATATGAATAATAATTAGAACTACTAGATGATTTCATAATTTGTTATATTAATTATACCCTCGAACTAACTAAATTTAAAAAAGTGAAGTAAAGATGTTTTTATTGAAATTGATTATAAATCTATTGAAAAATAGATGTCATTAAGAAATATAAGAACTGTCTTAGGGAGATTAATAAGAAATTAGATTATTTTTCGATAAATTTTTATTTTATATGTTGATACAAATTTATTACAACATTTTCAATATATTTATATTATATTATATATTTATATTATATATTCAATATATTTATATTATATATTCAATATATTTATTTAATATATTGAATAAAATATATTTTAGTTAATCTATTAATTTAATTAATAATAATTAATTTTATGAATTTTATGAATTTTATGAATTTTATCAATTTTATCAATTTTACGAATTTTGTGGATTTTATATAATTTATGAATTTTATGCATTTTATAGATAAAATCCATAAAATCCATAAAATCCATAAAATCCATAAAATATCACAGATTTTAATCGATTTTGGTACATTTGTTAGATTTTATGGATTTTATAAATTATTTTATGAATTTTATCAATGTTATGGATTTTATGAATTTTATGAATTTTATAAATTTTATGAATTTTATGAATTTTATGGATTTTATGAATTTTATGGATTTTATGAATTTTATGAAATTTATGAATTTTATGAATTTTATGAATTTTATGGATTTTATGAATTTTATGGATTTTATGAATTTTATGAAATTTATGAATTTTATGAATTTTATGAATTTTATGAATTTTATGAAGTTTATGAATTTTATGAATTTTATGAATTTTATGAATTTTATGAATTTTATGAATTTTATGAATTTTATGAATTTTATGAATTTTATGAATTTTATGAATTTTATGCATTTTATGAATTTTATGAATTTTATGAATTTTATGAATTTTATGAATTTTATGAATTTTATGAATTTTATGAATTTTATGAATTTTATGAATTTTATGAATTTTATGAATTTTATGAATTTTATGAATTTTATGAATTTTATGAATTTTATGAATTTTATGAATTTTATGAATTTTATGAATTTTATGAATTTTATGAATTTTATGAATTTTATGAATTTTATGAATTTTATGAATTTTATGAATTTTATGAATTTTATGAATTTTATGAATTTTATGAATTTTATGAATTTTATAACTTTTATGAATTTTATGAATTTGGTACATTTCATTGATTTATATTGATTTCATAGATTTTTATGGATTTCGTAGATTTTGATAGATATCGTAGATATTGATAGATGTCGTAGATTTTATGGATTTTATGAATTTTATGAATTTTATGAATTTTATGAAGTTTATGAATTTTATGAATTTTATGAATTTTATGAATTTTATGAATTTTATGAATTTTATGAATTTTATGAATTTTATGCATTTTATGAATTTTATGAATTTTATGAATTTTATGAATTTTATGAATTTTATGAATTTTATGAATTTTATGAATTTTATGAATTATATGAATTTTATGAATTTTATGAATTTTATGATTTTTATGAATTTTATGAATTTTATGAATTTTATGAATTTTATGAATTTTATGAATTTTATGAATTTTATGAATTTTATGAATTTTATGAATTTTATAACTTTTATGAATTTTATGAATTTGGTACATTTCATTGATTTATATTGATTTCATAGATTTTTATGGATTTCGTAGATTTTGATAGATATCGTAGATATTGATAGATGTCGTAGATTTTATGGATTTTATGAATTTTATGAATTTTAAAAATTATTTTATCAATTTTATGGATTTTATGGATTTTATGAATTTTATGAATTTTATAAATTTTATAAATTTTATGAATTTTATGAATTTTATGAATTTTATGAATTTTATGAATTTTATGAATTTTATGAATTTTATGAACTTTTTTATGAATTTTATGAATTTTATCAATTTTACGAATTTTGTGAATTTTATATAATTTATGAATTTTATGCATTTTATAGATAAAATCCATAAAATATCACAGATTTTAATCGATTTCATAGATTTTTATGGATTTCGTAGATTTTGATAGATATCGTAGATATTGATAGATGTCGTAGATTTTATGAATTTTATGGATTTTATGAATTTTATAAATTATTTTATGAATTTTATGAATTTTATGAATTTTATGAATTTTATGAATTTTATGAATTTTATGAATTTTATGAATTTTATGAATTTTATGAATTTTATGAATTTTATGAATTTTAATAAAACATTTTATTTATTGTATATAATAAAATAAAATATTTTTATTATCATAAATATAATATATAGTTAAAACTCTTATTCTAGATATATGGTTTTTAAGATAAATATATTTTATTCTTTATTCTGCTTTAATTTATAAAATTTTACATTTAAAATTGAGAATATTAAATATATAAGAAAATGTATAATAATTAAAAGTGTGATTTTTTAAGTGAATCTATTAATTTTCCTCTATAACAAGAATTTGTTGAAACTATTTGTAAATCTATCGAAAAATAGATGGAACTAAGGAATATAATTATTATTTTAGGAAAATTTCTAATTTATAAATTTATTTTACGATTAATTTTTATTTTACAGGTTGATTCAAATTTATTATAACTTTTTTTTAATATACTAAATAAAATATATTTTTTCTTAAACATCATTATGCTATATAGTTAAACTATTATATTAGTTATATGGTCTTACAAAAATATATATTTAGTTGCGTAAATTATATAACACAAAATATCTATTTTTGTGGATATTCAACACCTTTATGTTGAATATATAATATTAAATGTTTTTGCATGAAAACATATAATATTAACATTATTAAATACAGAAAAAAATGTATAATAATTAAAATTATCTATCGTTTTATAAAGTAATTTTAAAGTTAGTTAAAGTTATACTCATAACTGTTAAAATTAAAAAAATATATTTTTATTGAATTATTTCAGATAAACTTTTAAGAAATAAATTTAGTTTTCTTTATTTTATATATTGATTTATTATAACTTTTTGTTTATTTAATATTTATATGGAATAAAATATGTTTTTGCTTTATTATAAAATCGTTAAGCCTATTATTTTAGGTATTTGGGCTTCAGTGTTCCATGGAGAATAAACAAATAAGTGCCTCTAGTATAAAAGCTACAATGTACAAAATTTTGATATTCAATTTTAATAATTAATAAAGAATATGAATAAATAAATAAAATTATTAATGATAAAAGCCAATACTATAAAAATATTATCAGAGGCATTTACAATAAATTATTTTTGACTTTATTTCTGTAGTTTTTTATTCTGATCTATTACAAGGTAATAGTTAATTTTACACAAGTACACATCTTCTTTAAATAGATTATTATAAAATTTTGCAAAGGAAGCAAAAACAAACGAATCCAACCGACAAGAAAGATAAACGTGTTTCTGTCTACAAACACAATAATTCGGCCCTTCATATGCATCTGCATGTTCACCGCGTCGCTGATATTTCACATTATCTCACCTGTCACACCGACTCGCATACAGAACAAAAGTTGTGGGCAATTGGGTGGCCAACGAAAGGCATAAAATAGAGAATTCGTCCATCATTCGCATCAAGAACGAGAACCGTTACCGCTGATATCTGGCGATACATCAAGACGGAAAAGGACCTAAATCCCGAGTCCCCGCAATAAATCTGCATTATCTGCCTGAAAAAGAAGGGGATACGTTACATTCACTTTATAGATGTGTGAACTTGGAGCGCCACTATAAATATTGAACACCCCACACGGCACGTTCGAATTATACTTTAGTTTTTTGATGTATGTGTGAGATCAATCCTAACGGATAACTTTTTTTCTTGTGTCGTTTCCAGGTTTTCTAAAGACTGGCACGAAGGGCAGCGCCCAGGGTAATTTCGGATTGATGGATCTGGTGGCCGGTCTGCACTGGCTGAGGGAGAACCTGCCCGCCTTCGGCGGCGATCCGGAGAAGGTCACGTTAATGGGTCACAGCACGGGAGCGGCCCTGGTCAATTTCATCGCCGTTTCGCCGGTTGCAAAAGGTAAAAGTGCGTCGTGATTTGGCGGTCGCGATTCAAGTTTCGCACGGCAATTACGGGAAATTAATTTGTCATGCCTTTAATAACGGGGTGCCTTCAAATAGTCCGGACAACCCCTATGGGTTTAATCAAAATTTAATTCAACGTATCTACTAATTACAAATGTAGCCGCGGTTTGCGTAGCCTTAAGGGCGGTCCCCGTTTGGATTATCCCCGCGATGAAATTTATATGAAATCCTCAATTTAATGGTTCATTTAGTTTTGCATTAATCACCCGAATTGACCTCGTTTAATTGATACAGTTGAATAACGGTCTGTACATTTATCATGAAGTATCGTTTCCTGCACATCGAAATCTGGATGGCTTTAGATTAAGTTTCCGGGTTTTATTTTTTAAGTGTATTACAAATTCCCCGGGGGTTTTTACGACTAATTAAATGCCGGGAATAATTATATCCGTGGGAAGTGTTCGAACGAACCTTTTGTAGAGGTACACGCAAAACTTTTTGCTCATTTGGTCTAATTTAACTTTCCTTTTGGAATATTGCCGCCGGGTTAATTTATCTGAAGACTTTTAATGGCTGCTTTGAGTGCAAAAACATTTAATTATGTAGTTAACGTGATAAAAGAATAATTAAAATTTTCACAAGATAAAATGATTTGCAATTAATTTCTTAATCCGCTGTTGACAAAGGCACCGCCGCTGGTGAATAGTTTTTGTAATTAACTTTGTAAAACTTCAATTAATCGTATTGTTCCGGAAGGGACACGAATCTAAATTAACATATTTATTCGGTATACAGATGTAATATGAAAGCTGGGTAATTTCATTAAAGCTTGATGAGGTTTTACAATTTTTTTTTTAAAAAAGTGAACACATGATACATGTTTTAGTGGAGTATAAAAAGGTTGTCAGTATCACACATTTAAAGAAGTTGATTTTTAACAACTAAACTTGTTATAAAGTTTGTAAAATGAACCAGAGAAATTTTATTAATAGAGTTTTTAACTTTCATATTTTATAATGAACGCAGAAAAAGTTTCTGTAAAAAGCTTACAGAATTTTAATTATACAATTTTTTCGAAACTACTAAAACCAAATAAAGTCTGCAACGTTTTTAGATACTGATTCATCAAACCCAACTAATAACTTAATATAAAATTACATATACACAATGTGGTGGATAAGAATAGTGTTAAATACAATGTACGAAAAAAAATGTCAGAATGATATAGTTAGAAAGTTACAAAAATTTTAAAATATAGTATGAACATTTATTCATCGAAATCATGGAGCAAAAATCTATTTAAAGTTGACTTCAAAATCTGAAGTTTTAATTATAAATTAATGTCAGAATTTAATTTAATTAAAAAAAAATACACTAAATTAAAACATATATAATTAATTTAAAAGTAAAATACACAATTTATATTAAAAAATTAAAATATTTCATTTATAATTAAGAAAATAATAAAGTATTTAATTTAAAATTAAAAAAATAATGAAATATTTAACTCAAATTAAAAAAAAAATAATAATATATTTAATTTATATAAAAAAATGTAAGGTTAGAATATTCTTTATTTAAATTTAATTAAATTAAAAAAATACAATAAATTAAATTGTGTATAATTGATTTAAAAGTAAAATACATAATTTATATTAAAAACTAAAATATATCATTTATAATTAAGAAAATTTTTAATTTAAAATTAAAGAAATAATAATAAAATATTGAAATATTTACATTGAAAATAAAATTATTTTATTTATTATTTAAAAATATTTAAATAAAAAAATTAAATATTTAATTTAAATAAATTAAATTAAATAATTAATATAAATATAAAAAATAAAATAATTAATTTAATTTAAAAAAATAAAATGTTTAATTTAAAATTAAAAAAAAAAATTAATTAATATTAAATAAAATACAATAAATTAAATTGTGTATAATTGATTTAAAAGTAAAATACATAATTCATATTAAAAACTAAAATATATCATTTATAATTAAGAAAATTTTTAATTTAAAATTAAAAAAATAATAATAAAATATTGAAATATTTACATTGAAAATAAAATTATTTTATTTATTATTTAAAAATATTTAAATAAAAAATGAAATATTCAATTTAATTAAAAGTAATGAATATTTAATAATTTAATTTAATATATTTTATTTATTATTTAAAAATATTTAAATAAAAAATGACATATTTAATTTAACTAATAATAATAAAATATTTAATATAAATTAAAAAAATCAAATATTTAATAATAAGTTAAAAAATATTAAAATATGTATTTAAAATCAAAATATTAAAATATTTATTTTGGTATTTTAAATTTAAAAAAAAAATAAAATAATTAAATTAAGCAAAATAAATAAATATTTAATTTTAATTAAAACATAATATTTAAAATAAAAAATAATAATAAAATACTTTATTTACAATAAAAACCTATTCAGTATTTAAAAATATTTAACTCAAATAAACAAATGATATATATATATATATATATATATATATATATATATATATATATATATATATAATAACTAATTATTTATTTTAAAATAAAAAAATTAAAACTGTAATTTTTACATAAAAAAATAATAAAATAGTTAAAATATGAAATTAACGACGTAATAAAATCTTTCATTTTCACTAAAAAATAATAAGAAATGTAAAATATTTAATTTATATTTAAAAAAATAATAAGAAAATATTTTATTTAAACAAAAAAAAAACGGAAAATTTAATTTAATAAAAATAAATAAAATATATTTTTAAAATTGAATAAAATAATTAATTCAAATATTCAAATATAAGTTTTTGAAAGTTTTAATTTAAAATTAATGAAGAATATCATGTGTGAATTTGTCAGAATAATATTTATTAGAGTGTTTAATAGCTTCTTTCTTGTCACAATTTTGACATACTTTCTTTAAACAAATGTATCATTGGGCAGTATTCTCACATTTTTAGATAATTTTAACTTGAACTGAAAAACTGAAAGTTTGAAAGTTTTAATTTAAAATTAATGAAATTAATGTTTAATAAAATTTTGACTTAATTCCTTCAGAATATCGACTAGAAATTAGAAAGAAATTTCTTTATTGTACAGTAATTTCAAACACTTTTAATTAATTAAAATTTGTAGACATAAATGTAAATTTTAAAAACTTTAATAAAAAATAACGATGAATGTCGAGTGGGAACTTAGAGACGTGATAACTGCACGTCGGTCAGAGAACTCAACAGCTCTTCGAGTTTCGCGGCGAGTCAGCAAAGCGTCGAGGATTTGAAAAGACGCCAGTCTCTGGAGAGACGACGCCCGCGTGCAGGTTTAGGGATTCCCCCTCCGGCGTCGGCCACAATGCACTGAATCACAATCCATTGCAGTTTGCCCACACATTACGCCCTCGAGCCGGCCGCCTAACGCCGCCTCCGCCTTATCGCCACTTTTGCCAACTTATATCTGCGTCGCGCTGCCGAACAACTTTTGCACCACATATCGGGGTTTTATGCAAAGTTTCGGGCGTTTTAATGGCACTGAGGTGCACGGAATTAGGTTACGATGAATCTTCGGTTCTGGAACTGGAACTAGGTGGATGCGGAATAACAAACTTGTTAGATTTGGGCATGACACGAATGCGGTCTTCGGAGTTTCGCGGGATTTCTTTCGGGAATTATCATAATTTAGTATTTAGGGCTCGTGCAGGCTGAATACTTCCATCTACTTACATAATCTAATATAACTTTGAAATTATCATGTTACATGTTCATATTTATTAGAATATTAGATGTGTGTTTTTATTTCAAGATTTATTTGAATAAAGTTTTAATATATATATATATATATATATATATATATATATATATATATATATATATATATATATATTATAAATAAATTAAATCAAAATACTAATTAAAAAAAGTTACAAGGTAATATAAAGTAATGTAGAAAAAATATTCTGACTAATTCCTACACGGTATTCTTCATTAATTTTTTATTAAAACTTTCAAATTTTCAGTTTTTTAGTTCAAGTTAAAATTATTTAAAAATGTGAGAATACTGCCCAATAATATATATTTTTAAAGAAATTTAATCAAAATTCTGATAAGAAAGAAGTTATTAAAGTCTCCAATAAATATTATTATTATGACAAATTCCTACACGATATTCTTCATTAATTTTTAATTAAAACTTTCAAACTTTCAGTTTTTCAGTTCAAGTTAAAATTATTTAAAAATGTGAGAATACTGCCCAATAATATATTTGTTTAAAGAAATAAGTCAAAATTGTGACATGAAAGAAGTTATTAAACACTCCAATAAATATTATTCTGACAAATTCATACATGATATTCTTCATTAATTTTAAATTGAAACTTTCAAACCTTCAGTTTTTCAGTTCAAGTTAAAATTATTTAAAAATGTGAGAATACTGCCCAATAATATGTTTTTTAAAGAAATTAAACCAAAATTCTGACTAGAAAGAAGTTATTAAACACTCCGATAAATATTATTCTGACAAATTCCTACACGATATTCTTCAGTATTTTATAATTAAAACTTTCAAACTTTCAGTTTTTTAGTTTAAATTAAAATTATGTAAAAATGTGAGAATACTGCCTAATAATATATTTGTTTAAAGAAATTAAGTCAAAATTGTGACAAGAAAGAAGTTATTAAACACTCCAATAAATATTATTCGGACAAATTCGTACATGATATTCTTCATTAATTTTAAATTAAAACTTTCAAATTTTCAGTTTTTTAGTTCAAGTTAAAATTATTTAAAAATGTGAGAATACTGCCCAATAATATATTTGTTTAAAGAAATAAGTCAAAATTGTGACATGAAAGAAGTTATTAAACACTCCAATAAATATTATTCTGACAAATTCATACATGATATTCTTCATTAATTTTAAATTGAAATTTCCAAACTTCAGTTTTTCAGTTCAAGTTAAAATTATTTAAAAATGTGAGAATACTGCCCAATAATATGTTTTTTAAAGAAATTAAATCAAAATTCTGACTAGAAAGAAGTTATTAAACACTCCGATAAATATTATTCTGACAAATTCCTACACGATATTCTTCAGTATTTTATAATTAAAACTTTCAAACTTTCAGTTTTTTAGTTTAAATTAAAATTATGTAAAAATGTGAGAATACTGCCTAATAATATATTTGTTTAAAGAAATTAAGTCAAAATTGTGACAAGAAAGAAGTTATTAAACACTCCAATAAATATTATTCGGACAAATTCGTACATGATATTCTTCATTAATTTTAAATTAAAACTTTCAAATTTTCAGTTTTTTAGTTCAAGTTAAAATTATTTAAAAATGTGAGAATACTGCCCAATAATATATTTGTTTAAAGAAATAAGTCAAAATTGTGACATGAAAGAAGTTATTAAACACTCCAATAAATATTATTCTGACAAATTCATACATGATATTCTTCATTAATTTTAAATTGAAATTTCCAAACTTCAGTTTTTCAGTTCAAGTTAAAATTATTTAAAAATGTGAGAATACTGCCCAATAATATGTTTTTTAAAGAAATTAAATCAAAATTCTGACTAGAAAGAAGTTATTAAACACTCCGATAAATATTATTCTGACAAATTCCTACACGATATTCTTCAGTATTTTATAATTAAAACTTTCAAACTTTCAGTTTTTTAGTTTAAATTAAAATTATGTAAAAATGTGAGAATACTGCCTAATAATATATTTGTTTAAAGAAATTAAGTCAAAATTGTGACAAGAAAGAAGTTATTAAACACTCCAATAAATATTATTCGGACAAATTCGTACATGATATTCTTCATTAATTTTAAATTAAAACTTTCAAATTTTCAGTTTTTTAGTTCAAGTTAAAATTATTTAAAAATGTGAGAATACTGCCCAATAATATATTTGTTTAAAGAAATAAGTCAAAATTGTGACATGAAAGAAGTTATTAAACACTCCAATAAATATTATTCTGACAAATTCATACATGATATTCTTCATTAATTTTAAATTGAAATTTCCAAACTTCAGTTTTTCAGTTCAAGTTAAAATTATTTAAAAATGTGAGAATACTGCCCAATAATATGTTTTTTAAAGAAATTAAATCAAAATTCTGACTAGAAAGAAGTTATTAAACACTCCGATAAATATTATTCTGACAAATTCCTACACGATATTCTTCAGTATTTTATAATTAAAACTTTCAAACTTTCAGTTTTTTAGTTTAAATTAAAATTATGTAAAAATGTGAGAATACTGCCTAATAATATATTTGTTTAAAGAAATTAAGTCAAAATTGTGACAAGAAAGAAGTTATTAAACACTCCAATAAATATTATTCGGACAAATTCGTACATGATATTCTTCATTAATTTTAAATTAAAACTTTCAAACATTCAGTTTTTCAGTTCAAGTTAAAATTATTTAAAAATGTGGGAATACTGCCCAATAATATATTTTTGTAAAGAAATTAAATCAAAATTCTGACTAGAAAGAAGTTATTAAACACTCCAATATATATTTTTCTGACATTCCTGCACGATATTTTTTATTATTTTTTAATTAAAACGTTTAAACTTTCAGTTACTCATTTCAAGTTAAAATTATTTAAAAATATGAAAATACTGCCCAATAATATATTTTTTTAAAGAAATTAAATCAAAATTTTGTTAAGAAATAAGTTATTAAACACTCCAATAAATACTATTCTGACAAATTCTTACACGATATTCTTCATTATTTTTTTAATTAAAACAGTCAAACTTTCAGTTTTTCAGTTCAAATTAAAATTATTTAAAAATGTGAGAATAGTGTCCAATAATATATTTTTTAGAGAAATTAATCAAAATTCTGACAAGAAAAAAAGTTATTAAACACTCTAATAAATATTATTCTGACAAATTCCTGTACGATATTCTTCATTATTTTTTAATTAAAACTTTCAAAACTTTCAGTATTTCAGTTCGAGTTGAAATATTGTAATTTAAAAATGTGAAAATACTGCCCAATATTATATTTTTTTAAAGAAATTAAATAAAAATTCTGACAAGTTACTAAACAATCCAATAAATATTATTCTGACAAATTCCTACACAAAATTCTTCATTATTTTTTTCATTAAAACTTTTAATCTTTCATTTTTCCAATTCAAGTTAAAAATATTTAAAAATGTGAGTATACTGCCCAATGATATAGAAATAGAAACAGTTTTTCATTTCAACTTTAAATTATTTTGTAATATAGGATATTATTAAAAATAAAATAAAGAATATTCTGACAGGTTCCTCTTTATATTCTTCATTGTTTTTGTAATTAAAACTTTCCAAATTCCAATTTTCTAAATCATTTCTTACTTAATTTTGTTTAGTTAAAATTTTCAAAATTACAATTTTAGCATTCAAAATCTTTTAAAGAAGAAAGTTATAAATCAATAAAATAAAGAAAATTACGACATTAATACTTTTAAAAAGTCTTTGATGGGAATCAAATATTTACATAAAAATTGTGTTCGACTTCGAAATGCGAATTGTATGCGATGTGTACACATTTTCGGCGAGTTCAATCGAATCCCCATTTTTGAATACCTAATCGCCTCTTAACGGAACTTAAAAGAAAACATTTCCCAAGAACGCGAATTACTTTCGGAGCATGTTCCGAAGTTCAACGTTTATACGGAATGCGTGATCTCCAATTTCCGACAGAAATTGATATTTGCTACGTTGTGTACACAATTTGTCGACGTCAGGAACAGATTGAAAAACTTGCCATTTCACCGAATCCCTAGTGAGAATATCACATTTAATGAAAGACTTTCTTTGTTACTCCATTTTCTCTCGCGCATTGTTGTTCGTTCCCCAAAAAATTCCTTATAACCCCCACGTCCACTGGCCTTGATAAATCCGGTCTCCGGATAACGACTATTGGAGGCAATAACGCGTCGTCACACGAGCTTTTCGGGGTTATTCAGACCACTCATTTAACAATACGAATTGGGCCGATGCATAAATTAGGTAAACACGACCGCCCCTCCGGGGGTTAGCCGACTCCACCGCTTTCTTCTAATGTATTTCGGTGCGAATTTAACGAAAACATGGGACCGCATAATTGTAGGCATAATTTTCGAAACTATAGACAAAAAGGGGATTAGTTCCGGTGGCGCATAAAAACCCCATAATTGTGTGGAAATAATGTGCCGCCTCCGAAAACTTTCAACGGGACTCGCAATAAAAAGAATTAGAAGGGAAAATTAAAAACAGGGATTATGCCTTCCCTTTGTTAATTTTCTTAATAATTGCTTAAGCTGTTTGCGTCCCGAAGATACACATTTCAGTCCGGCTTCAGCTTTATTTTTAGGTGAAGTTTGCCAAAGGAGACCGACACATTTAAATAAAACTCAACAAAAAGACGGGGATCGATTCGAATTTGGGAGTTTTAATTAAAAAGTTCCGCTCTACCATAATTATTGTTTGCCCGCTTGTTTACCCCTTTTAAATTTTCTGCATTAAATTGAAAATTAATCCTTACATGTTCCCCCATTTGTACGACAACCGGCTTTATTTGTTCGAGTGCATTTCGAAGCGTTTTACGTCTGTTTGTACAGGATGCACGGCATCGTACAAACGCCTTAAGACAAAAGTTTAGCTGAACAGACTCTTACATACGCCAATAAATATCAATTTGCCCAGCTGAGCTCGATTGTTTTAAGGGGTTGTGCACGAAGTCATCTAGTTAAGTGGGCTTTGATTATTCCCCGTCCCATTCAGGCCTGCCCCGTCTCCGTTCGGCCGATCATTCCCGGGGATTTATACGTCCGAACGAAAACAACCCGGGGAATTCGGTAGCTCGGATCCATTCGCATTTTTCAAACGGACAAAACTCACTTGTATTAAAGGTAGCGGTTACTTAATTGAATGGCGCCGCCTCGCGTGACACATCCAATTCAAACTCCTTTAAGACACGTCCTCATCCATCTTATCTTCCCTGCTAAAAGTCCGATTTCGATAAACGAATGCGTCTCAATCCCGCAACTCTCCTCCAATATTGCATCCATTCTCAACTCCTTCTTTTGCCTCCCCCAATTCAAACTGTTATCATTCGTGGTGGGGTATAAGGGGGATGCTTTGTTTCTTTGCTAAAACAACTTGTGTGCGTGCGTCATCGATCATCCCCGTCTCGCAGATGTGTTTTGCCCCCAAACTAATGGGTCTGTTTTGGTTTGCAGAGCTCCTGCACAGGGTAATCCTCTTAAGTGGCTCCGGTCTGAGTCCCTGGGCTCTCCAGAGGGATCCGCTGTGGGTCAAGCGCAGCGTGGCCAAACACACGGGCTGTCACGGCGACCTGCACGAAGACGATCTGGCGCCCTGCCTAAGGCAGAAGCATCTCAACGAGCTGCTCAGCGTTAGGGTCGAGGCGCCCAGGTTTTTGCCAGGTAGGTTACGAATAATCTGTGGGGATGCGGTGTTATTGATGGGGTGGGGCCCAATCGATAGCATTAATTTTGCATGTGAACATTTGGGCACGCTCCCCCGAACGTTTTTAAATAAACAACCGGAGTGATCGGAAACATTTTTTGGTTTTAAACGGATTTCACGGAAAGTATGGCAAAAACAAATATTATTACAGTTAGTGGATATGGTTTCGTTCCCTTCATTTACTAAAAATTGTTTTCGTGTTCAATGAAATTGCACATACGTGTGCATATTTGTTTTATTTAATTCCGACCACAGTCTGTTTCCGATTCAACGAGCTAAACACAGATCAATAAAGTTTTTTTTTATTGACTTCGTAATACATCATTCAATTCGCATCGTACAACTTGTGGTGAAATGAAGCCTTTGTGATTCAGGTTTCGCCCCATTCATCGACGGAACAATACTTTTGAATCCGACGAACTCGCCGCCGGCGTCCGGCTCGTCGACGGTGGCCACGTCGGCCGGCTACGAGCTGGCCGACTTCCCCGACCGCGATCTGCTCTTCGGACTGACCAGCACCGAATCCTATCTGGACCTCAACGCCCAGGACCTCGAGTTCGGTTTCAACGAGACGAAACGCGACAGGATATTGAGGACTTACGTGCGTAACTCGTACTATTATCATCTGAACGAGATTTTCTCGACGTTAAAGAACGAGTACACGGACTGGGAACGGCCGACGCAGAATCCGTTGAGTGTTAGGGACGCCACGTTGGACGTGTTGAGTGACGGGCACACGGCCTCGCCGCTTATCAGGGTCGGGTATTTGCATAGTATGAGTGGGGGCAAGACGTTTTTTCTACACTTCCAGCATCACGGCGGCGAAAGAGACCTTCCAATGGTAAGAATAAATCTATTAATTTACTAAAACCTTATTGAGATCATTTTGGAATATCGTTTCGACTAATTATCTTTGATCTCCATTTTAGTATTTCAATGCCTTCTTGGTCTTTGTGTTTATAGGTGTCTAATGTAATATTTGAATTTATTACAGTGAAAATCAGAAGTCGAAGCTGACAATAATCGTCTTGTAGGACCAAATCTGGGAGGACTGGGCAGAACTAGTAGAAACGAAGTCAAAAACTAAATTTAAAAAATGACAATAGTCCAAAAGACTGTCATTGAAATAATATTTTCTCTACGTTTCACTTTTTCTTGGTTTTTCAAGACGATTTTCATCATGTTGATCTTGGTGTATTTAAGATACTAATGTCATCTTTGAATTTTGATTTTTAAATATTTTTCCACTAGTCGTCTCCAGCATCTTGGTGTGTTATTTCAAGACGACTAGAAGGCACTAATTAACACACAGTGAAATTCAGAAGTCAAAGCTGATAACAATCGTTTTGAATGACCAAATCTGAGAGGACTGGACAGAACTAGTAGAAACGAAGTCAAAAACTAAACTTAAAAAATGACAATAGTCCAAAAGAATGTCATTGAAATAATATTTTCTCTACGTTTCAGTTTTTCTTGGCTTTTCAAGACGATTTTCATCATGTTGATCTTGGTGTCTCTAAGATACTAATGACATCTTTGAATTTTGATTTTTAAATATTTTTCCACTAGTCTACTCCAGCATCTTGGTGTGCCCTTTCAAGACGACTAGAAGGCACTAATTGACACACAGTGAAAATCAGAAGTCAAAGCTGACAACAATCGTCTTGTAGGACCAAATCTGGGAGGGCTGGACAGAAATAGTAGAAACGAAGTCACAAACTAATCTTAAAAAATGACAAAAGTTCAAAAGACTGTCATTGAAATAATATTTTCTCTACGTTTCACTTTTTCTTGGCTTTTCAAGACGACTTTCATCATGTTGATCTTGGTGTCTTTAAGATACTAATGTCATCTTTGAATTTTGATTTTTAAAAATTTTTCCACTAGTCTACTCCAGCATCTTGGTGTGCTCTTTCAAGACGACTAGAAGGCACTAATTGACACACAGTGAAAATCAGAAGTCAAAGCTGACAACAATCGTCTTGTAGGACCAAATCTGGGAGAACTGGACTGAACTAGTAGAAACGAAGTCACAAACTAAACTTAAAAAATGACTAAAGTCCAAAAGACTGTCATTGAAATAATATTTTCTCTACGTTTCACTTGTTCTTGGCTTTTCAAGACGACTTTCATCATGTTGATCTTGGTGTCTTTAAGATACTAATGTCATCTTTGAATTTTGATTTTTAAATATTTTTCCACTAGTCTACTCCAGCATCTTGGTGTGCCCTTTCAAGACGACTAGAAGGCACTAATTGACACACAGTGAAAATCAGAAGTCAAAGCTGACAACAATCGTCTTGTAGGACCAAATCTGGGAGGGCTGGACAGAAATAGTAGAAACGAAGTCACAAACTAATCTTAAAAAATGACAAAAGTTCAAAAGACTGTCATTGAAATAATATTTTCTCTACGTTTCACTTTTTCTTGGCTTTTCAAGACGACTTTCATCATGTTGATCTTGGTGTCTTTAAGATACTAATGTCATCTTTGAATTTTGATTTTTAAAAATTTTTCCACTAGTCTACTCCAGCATCTTGGTGTGCTCTTTCAAGACGACTAGAAGGCACTAATTGACACACAGTGAAAATCAGAAGTCAAAGCTGACAACAATCGTCTTGTAGGACCAAATCTGGGAGAACTGGACTGAACTAGTAGAAACGAAGTCACAAACTAAACTTAAAAAATGACTAAAGTCCAAAAGACTGTCATTGAAATAATATTTTCTCTACGTTTCACTTGTTCTTGGCTTTTCAAGACGACTTTCATCATGTTGATCTTGGTGTCTTTAAGATACTAATGTCATCTTTGAATTTTGATTTTTAAATATTTTTCCACTAGTCTACTCCAGCATCTTGGTGTGCCCTTTCAAGACGACTAGAAGGCACTAATTGACACACAGTGAAAATCAGAAGTCAAAGCTGACAACAATCGTCTTGTAGGACCAAATCTGGGAGGGCTGGACAGAAATAGTAGAAACGAAGTCACAAACTAATCTTAAAAAATGACAAAAGTTCAAAAGACTGTCATTGAAATAATATTTTCTCTACGTTTCACTTTTTCTTGGCTTTTCAAGACGACTTTCATCATGTTGATCTTGGTGTCTTTAAGATACTAATGTCATCTGTGAATTTTGATTTTTAAAAATTTTTCCACTAGTCTACTCCAGCATCTTGGTGTGCTCTTTCAAGACGACTAGAAGGCACTAATTGACACACAGTGAAAATCAGAAGTCAAAGCTGACAACAATCGTCTTGTAGGACCAAATCTGGGAGTACTGGACTGAACTAGTAGAAACGAAGTCACAAACTAAACTTAAAAAATGACAAAAGTCCAAAAGAATTTCTTCGAAATAATATTTTCTCTACGTTTCAGTTTTTTTTTAGTCTTAGTGTTGGCTTTTCAAGAAGACTTTCATCATGTTGATCTTGGTGTCTTTAAAATACTAATATCATCTTTGAATTTTGATTGATTTGACAAAATCTGAGAGGACTGGGTAGAAGTAGCAGAAACTAAGTCAAAAACTAATCTTAAAAAATGACAATAGTTCAAAACAATATCACCGAAATAATATTTGAACTACGTTACAACTAGTGCCCTTTAGTCTTGGTCTTAGCCTTTCAAGACGACTTATATCACCTTCAATTGGTATTTCTAATGATATCTTTGAAATTTGATTATTAAATCGAGACGAACAAGAAGTTCTGATATAATGAAAAATTTTGTTTAAAACCAAGAGTTGAAGAAGATTATTTTTTTGCTCTGTAAATATCATTAAAAATGCCTTCGTTTGTAGCTTTAAGATTATTTGAAAAACGTTTCACCGCATAAATCCACAGTAACTGAACTGTTAATCCATCTTGATTCTCTTTAAACCAAGGCTAGTTTAAAAATTGAAATATTACCGTTTCGCTGTGGTTGGCGAATTTCTAAATGATAAATTACGCGAATTTCAGATCCAGGTCAAGATTTATTGGCTGTGTCTTATTTGCGAATACGGGAATTATATTTTTCGCCTCGTTATTTATGCCTTTTGCGAGATTTTACATCGGAATCAGCTATTTAAATTTTGAATTACGGCTCAGGTTAATTCACTGCACACATTTTAACGGCGGTGTATTCAAAACAGTTTCACGTCAATTTGGTTGGTAAATTAATATAACAATCTGTAGTAATAAGCAATTAAACGTGGTAATTAACCTCTGGCATATCCCTTTCGCTCTTTAGCATATCAGAAGGTGATATAATTGACCCACATTTCCCTAACTTTGAGTTTGGCTCCTTCGAGGGTCGTCTTTTCCGGAAGGTTGGTGAATTGATTTAATGCAGGTAATGTACCGTGGCTAAACCAACCCAAAGATGTATTAACATTATTTAATGGGACGAAACTGAAAATAAACTCCGTGTGGCAAAGAAGTGTATAATCAAACACTGTTTTGCCATCGCGTTTATAAAATAAAATTTCCCCTCCGTAAGCCACTGCATTAATGCAATAATGGCCATTTAAGTTTGTAAACTTGCGCCGTTCGTCAATTTCAATGCTAATAAAACGTTAGTCGCCAACCATATTATTCCCAACAAAGTAAATCAAGAAACTACATAAACTGCATTAGAAACTTTGAACATTCCAAGGCAGCACACAGGCACAAGTTGCCTTCTATTGTATCCGAAATTATAAATTGTTTTCCGTCATCAAGTTCGCAACGAGACAGACAGGAAAACCGCGGAGTGCCTCAAACTTGCATTCGGATGTATTCCATAAATCAAACCGTACAATTTAAATTGGATACATTCGGGGGGCATTAATCAGGTAAGAATTAACGTGCAAAACGAAAACATCTGGCCGGAAGTTTCAGTTTATTAAGTGGGAAATGAACAGACCCACAGTGTTAATTAAATCGTGTCTAGATGTGCTGCGAGTTTCTAAGTTTGCGGAGCGTGTAATAATTTTTTGGTTTGCGGCGTACTCAAATGCAGGAGGTTACGTTGAAATGATAAATTCTTTGTCCGTTTGTCATGTCTCCCCTGGGTGGGGGGCTGTTAGATAATGCGTTTTTGTTTTAGTTGGTTTTTTAGTGTTTTATGTAAATTGCACGGCGAGATTCGCGTAGAACAAAGAAAGTACAAGATAGGATTACATATAATTGTGCGGTTAAGCATGCGCATTCGCCATATTTTTAAAACATGATGTTTCTATAATTTTAATTAAACAGGAACGTGTAAAAATTATTGAGTTGACTTATTTCAACGTCCATTTTAAGCTTTTCACTATTCTTATTTTTTTATTTAATGACAAATAGTATTTACTTATATATATAGTCTTAAATAGTTTTTCTCAAATACTGCGCATTTGCCATATTTTTAAAACATGATATTTCTGAAATTTTAATTAAACAGGAATGTTGTAAAATTCATAGTGTTGATTTATTTCAACGTCCCTTTTAAGCTTTTCACTATTCTTATTTTTTTATTTAATGACAAATCGTATTTACTTATATAGTCATAAATAGTTTTTCTCAAATACTGCGCATTCGCCATATTTTTAAAACATGATGTTTCTGTAATTTTAATTAAACGGAGATATGTTAAAAATTATTGAGTTGGCTTATTTTAACGTTCCTTTTAAGCCTTCCACTGTTCTTATTTTTTTATTTAATGACAAATCGTATTTACTTATATAGTCATAAATAGTTTTTCTCAAATACTGCGCATTCGCCATATTTTTAAACCATGATGTTTCTGTAATTTTAATTAAACGGGGATATGTTAAAAATTATTGAGTTGGCTTATTTTAACGTTCCTTTTAAGCTTTCCACTGTTCTTATTTTTTATTTAGTAACAAATAGGATTTACTTATATAGACCTAAATATTTTTCTCAAATACTGCGCATTCGCCATATTTTTAAAACATGATGATTCTGAAATTTTAATTAAACAGGAATGTTTAAAAATAATTGAGTTGATTTATTTCAACGTTCCTTTTAAGCTTTCCACTGTTCTTATTTTTTTATTTAGTAACAAATAGTATTTACTTATATAGACCTAAATATTTTTCTCAAATACTGCGCATTCGCCATATTTTTAAAACATGATGTTTCTGAAATTTTAATTAAACAGGAATGTGTAAAAATCATTGAGTTGATTTATTTCAACGTCCCTTTTAAGCTTTCCACTGTTCTTATTTTTTTATTTAGTAACAAATGGTATTTACTTACATAGTCATAAATAGTTTTTCTCAAATACTGCGCATTCGCCATATTTTTAAAACATGATGATTCTGAAATTTTAATTAAACAGGAATGTTTAAAAATAATTGAGTTGATTTATTTCAACGTTCCTTTTAAGCTTTCCACTGTTCTTATTTTTTTATTTAGTAACAAATAGTATTTACTTATATAGACCTAAATATTTTTCTCAAATACTGCGCATTCGCCATATTTTTAAAACATGATGTTTCTGAAATTTTAATTAAACAGGAATGTGTAAAAATCATTGAGTTGATTTATTTCAACGTCCCTTTTAAGCTTTCCACTGTTCTTATTTTTTTATTTAGTAACAAATGGTATTTACTTATACAGTCATAAATAGTTTTTCTCAAATACTGCGCATTCGCCATATTTTTAAAACATGATATTTCTGAAATTTTTCACTATTTTCATATTTTTATTAAGAACAGGTTGTATTTACTTAAATACTCTAAAATATTTATAGTAGTAATTAATAGCAACTTTAAAAAATATTTAATGTGGACTGCCAAATATTATTAATTTACTATTGCTGAACTAAGCTGGACATAATATAACTTTAATTTTGAAATTGATTTTTAATTATTAAATCTGTGTTATATACTTAACATTGATACTTTGCTCTGTGCTTTAAAACATCTTTTTTTGTTTTTCTCGATTTTGGAAACGCTGATTTTTAATTTTTCTTACTTCGACCAATGATTAAAGGATTTAAATTCACAAAGAGCAATAAAAGATCATAAAGTAAAATAATTTTGTCCACTGAAAAATAGGAAAAGTAAGCATTTTTTTTAAGAAAAAAGTTAGATTGACCAGTGGTACAGTAGACACATCAATAATAGAGGAAACAATAATCAATATAAGTACTGGCATCCAATTCATATTATAATATTGAATTATGAATATTTTTAATATAATTTAATAAGTTGCTATATTATGGCGACTACTATATGTTTAAAATTTTCGAAAAATGTAAATTTTATAAAGTAGTCAAATTAGAATTTCTATCAGCTGATGTAGAATAGCTACAATTCTTTATGAGAAGGCTCTGTTGATGAACTAAAAGATAATTAAAAAATATTTTATACATCTACAGGGTGATTTAACTAACTTATTCATAAGAAGTTTATGAAGGACGGTATATCTTTATTTGAAAATTTTATGTCGATTACAACTTAACTTGAACCACTTTTCAAATTTATTTCGAACAAAATTTCATTTCCGGTTTCACCGGAAGTGACGTCAATTTGTTATATTCAACAGAACATCCTGTGTATTTTTAGATTTTTAAATTCTACATGTAATTGCAAATAAAATGGATATACGACGTCCTATACCCAAAATCAGTAGTTTTTGATTTATTATTATTTAAATTAAAATGTTTGTAAAGCCATTAATTTTAAAGTTAGAATGTTCATTTTTGGCATACACCTTAATCAAAAACCATCTTATGTTAATCCATTATTATTACTCCTAAATTTTATACAGGGTGTTCGTTATTTACTTTTAATTTTGTGGATTTTAAAACATCAATATCTTTTTTAATTTCATTGGAACGACGACCACAATAAATTAACCACTCCGGTACTTTTTGATTTGTTAATAGACGTTGAATTTATTATAGAGAGCAATTCGTATGGGATTTTCTGGCGTTCGCGTTTTGATTATGTCTAAAAAACAAAAAAAAAAAACAATCATTACTATTTCAGTTTCCGGCCGAATGAGAATTAACTGATTGTGAATTTTTAAAAGAGTGATTTTTAATTTTGCATGTTACATATTTTTCACCCCTCTACCCGAACACAGAAAAATACGAATAACAGAACATATTTTGCATGCAAATCTTTATATTAGTCATATGCAAAACAGATAAAATGAAAAATCCATTTTCCGATACGAAAATGTTTTTTTTTTGTTTTGAAACCCACATGCTTAATTAACTGAACTTATCCAGTAATGTGCATATTGGCAACGCAAGCGGACTCAATTACAGTAAATATTTGCCCAAAGTGCCTCATTAAACATTCTGGATTCTTTATCGGTTTTCGATTTAGAATAAATCAATGAACGCCCAATAACATCATAATTTCCCGTTGGCCATATCATTTCGTACGATCTTCGGTCCGGTAATTATTTACGTGCCTATTAGGTATCAGAATTGATATCGGGCTGGATGTACGAGTAAACTGTTAATTAGCCTAAAGTGGCTCTTGGGCATTGTCAAACGGAGTAATCTTCCAATTTATATTTACATATTTAGGATTCGGAATTCGCATTATCGTATATTATGCTCTAAACGCAATAAGCTGCACATGAAAACTGTTCGGTGGTGCAGTGGTGATGTGATTTTAGTAAACTCATAATTAGGCATTCACATTTTTAGTGGAAGCCAGGGTTTTTCTTATAGGTCTAGGATCAAACTGGTATCTATCCTCTAACAATCTTCTCACAGTCCTTGAACCAATTCAGTCCTATACGCAACAACCGGAACGCATTCAGATATTTTCATAAAATTTTGATGGCTTTACAGACATTTTAATTAGATCATTCAATGTGTCAACATTTTTGGAAAAATATTAAATCAAAAACTACTAATTTTGAGTATAGGACCATGGTATATCCATTTTATTTGAAATTACATGTAGAATTTAAAAATACACAGAATGTTCTATTGAAAATAACAAGTTGATGTCACTTCCGGTGAAACCGGAAATGAAATTTTGTCCAAAATAATTTTGAGAAGTGGTTCAAATCAAGTTGTAATCGATATAAAATTTTCAAATAAAGATATACCGTCCTTCATAAATTTCTTATGAATAACTTAGGTAAATCACCCTGTATATGTATAAAATATTTTTTAATTACCTTTTAGTTTATCCTCAGAGCTTTCTCATAAAGAATTGTATTGTAGCCATCCTACATCAGCTGATAGAAATTCTAATTTTACTACTTTTTAAAATTTACATTTTTCAAAAATTTTAAACATGCAGTAGTGGCTTTACAGACATTTTAATAAGACCATTCAATCTGTCAAAATTTTTGGAAAAATATTAATAAATCAAACACTACTGATTTTGGGTATAAGACATGGTATATCCATTTTATTTGCAATTACATGTAGAATTTAAAAATCAAAAAATACACAGGATGTTCTGTTGAAAATAACAAATTGGCGTCACTTCCGGTGAAACCGGAAACGAAATTTTGTTAGAAATAACTTTTAAATTTGGTTCAAGACAAGTCGTAATCGATATAAAATTTTCAAATAAAGATATACCATTCTCCATAAACTTCTTATGAATAAGTCAGGTAAATCACCCTGTATATGTATAAAATATTTTTTAATTTCATTTAGTTTATCCGCAGAGCTTTCTCTTAAAGAATTGTAGCTATTCTACATCAGCTGATAAAAATTCTAATTTGACTACTTTTTAAAATTTACATTTTTCAAAAATTTTAAACATGCAATAGTGGCTTTACAGACATTTTAATTAGACCATTCAGTCTGTGAAAATTTTTGGAAAAATATTAATAAATCAAAAACTACTGATTTTGGGTATAGGACATGTTATATCCATTTTATTTGCAAATACATGTAGAATTTAAAAATCAAAAAATACACAGGATGTTCTGTTGAAAATAACAAATTGTCGTCACTTCCGGTGAAACCGGAAATGAAATTTTGTCCGAAATAAATTTGAAAAGTGGTTCAAGTTAAGTTGTAATCGACATAAAATTTTCAAATAAAGATATATCGTCCTCTATAAACTTCTAATGAATAAGTTAGGTAAATCATCCTGTAGATGTATAAAATATTTTTAATTATCTTTTAATTTATCCACAGAGCTTTCTCATAAAGAATTGTCCCTATCCTACATCAGCTGATAGAAATTCTAATTTGACCACTTTATAAAATTTACATTTTTCAAAAATTTTAAACATGCAGTAGTGGTTTTACAGACATTTTAATAAGACCATTCAATCTGTCAAAATTTTTGGAAAAATATTAATAAATCAAAAACTACTGATTTTGGGTATAAGACATGGTATATCCATTTTATTTGCAAATACATGTAGAATTTAAAAATCTAAAAATACACAGGATGTTCTGTTGAAAATAACAAATTGTCGTCACTTCCGGTGAAACCGGAAATGAAATTTTGTCCGAAATAAATTTGAAAAGTGGTTCAAGTTAAGTTGTAATCGACATAAAATTTTCAAATAAAGATATATCGTCCTCTATAAACTTCTAATGAATAAGTCAGGTAAATCACCCTGTAGATGTATAAAATATTTTCAATTATCTTTTAATTTATCCACAGAACTTTGTCATAAAGAATTGTCCCTATCCTACATCAGCTGATAGAAATTCTAATTTGACTACTTTATAAAATTTACATTTTTCAAAAATTTTAAAAATGGAGTGGTGGCTTTACAAACATTTTAATTAGACCATTCAGTCTGTGAAAATTTTTGGAAAAATATTAATAAATCAAAAACTACTGATTTTGGGTATAAGACATGGTATATCCATTTTATTTGCAAATACATGTAGAATTTAAAAATCAAAAAATACACAGGATGTTCTGTTGAAAATAACAAATTGTCGTCACTTCCGGTGAAACCGGAAATGAAATTTTGTCCGAAATAAATTTGAAAAGTGGTTCAAGTTAAGTTGTAATCGACATAAAATTTTCAAATAAAGATATATCGTCCTCCATAAACTTCTAATGAATAAGTTAGGTAAATCATCCTGTAGATGTATAAAATATTTTTAATTATCTTTTAATTTATCCACAGAGCTTTCTCATAAAGAATTGTCCCTATCCTACATCGGCTGATAGAAATTCTAATTTGACCACTTTATAAAATTTACATTTTTCAAAAATTTTAAAAATGCAGTAGTAGCTTTACAAACATTTTAATTAGACCATTCAATCTGTCAAAATTTTTGGAAATATATTAATAAATCAAAAACTACTGATTTTTGGGTATAAGACATGGTATATCCATTTTATTTGCAAATACATGTAGAATTTAAAAATCTAAAAATGCACAGGATGTTCTGTTGAAAATAACAAATTGTCGTCACTTCCGGTGAAACCGGAAATGAAATTTTGTCCGAAATAAATTGGAAAAGTGGTTCAAGTTAAGTTGTAATCGACATAAAATTTTCAAATAAAGATATATCGTCCTCCATAAACTTCTTATGAATAAGTCAGGTAAATCACCCTGTAGATGTATAAAATATTTTCAATTATCTTTTAATTTATCCACAGAACTTTCTCATAAAGAATTGTCCCTATCCTACATCAGTTGATAGAAATTCTAAGGGCAAAGTGACAATGTTAAATTATATAACACAGATGTATCACTTAATATTAATTTTTTTTTAATTTTTAGAAAAGAGGAATTTTTATTTTAAAACTATTTTAGATCACATTATTTGAGATTCTTAGAGACGCCTTTTCTTACTTTCCCCTACTTCATACATGTTTATTAAATATGTTTTCAAATTTATGTAATTATTTAAATTATTAACATCTTTAATTTACTGTATAAATATATATATATTATATGTTATTCAATTTATATATATTTTTAATTTTTAGAAAAGAATAATTTTTATAACATAACTGTTTAGATTCCTCACCATATTACATTGTTTGGCATTTTTAGAATCTTCTATTAATATAATTCAGTCATAAGGTAAATTGGTCATAATATACTAATAAATACAGAATACTATAAATACAGAATAATTATCAATAATTATTGAAATCCTAAAAGGCCAATAAAAAAAATTACTAAAAAACGTAAAAAGTTACTAAAATACTAAAGTCACTATAAATGTAAAAAGTTACTAAAAAACACAAAAAATCATTTGGTCATTATGTAAATTCGGTCATAAGGTAAATTCGGTCAGAAAGTAAATTTATTCATAAGGTATTTTTCGTCATAAGGTTATTCGCTCATTACGTAAATTGGTCATAAGATATAAATATACATTGTATGTCACTTAATTTATATATATTTTCAATTTTTGAAATATTAATTTTAAAACGTAACTAATTAGATTGATTAGATTAGATTAAATTTTTAGGAACTTTTTAATCAAAATTATTTCAAATTTAAGCAATAGTCGAAATTGTTAACTACGTAAACATGTACTTAATTTTTCGTGTTTTTTTCTGCGGTCATTATATGAAATTAGTTTTTGACGTTAGATATTTACCATATTATATTTTTAATACTTTTATGTATTTTTTGTTCAATTTAAATAATATTGCATTATTATTAACTATTCAATCATTATTTTATTGTGAAAACATCTATAATACATTTCTTGTTTCATGTTTACATAACATATTTAGAAAAGAAGACATTGTAAAAACAAAGACAAAAACAAAAAAGAAACAGTAATGCTCACTGAACCACCCAATACATAAACACGATGAGCATCTCCCGATCCCTTTGCAAACAAAGCGAGCGATAAAATTCGGCGCGGGACGCTGCTGCATATTTATGCCGCGGGATTAGAACGAGGCGTCGTGTGTTTTGAGGGCGTATGTATGCAGGAGACGAAGCCCGAGACGGCCGCGTTGCCCGGTGACCGTCACAACATATGTGCCCGTTGCACGCCCGGCACTGCGACGCCCGTTAGGAAATGTGCGACGAAACCGCAATTTGTGTCGTTCCCGACTTATCTTTTCCGCCTCCGGTGGCGACGACCCACTTCAAACTTCTAATTACGACGAATAATCGTCGTGTTTTAGTCAAGGTTCCGCAGCCCCGCTTGACCGTACGAAATTGTCCGGGGCGATCAAATTAAAATTCCGCAGTCCGTCGTGCGGGGCGTCGACGGCGACGGAAACGGGTGCGAAGGACGGGGCCTGACAAAGCGGTGGGGTCACGGCGACGGGGAAATTAAAACGTACGAGATTTTCGAATGGAATCGGCGTGTTTACGATTGGAAAATGTTCGTGTATTGATTGGTACGCGTAATTCGTATGGACCGACCCCTTAATTTGTCGAGCGGCCGGTTTTAGGTAACAAAATTAAATTCGAAAATTTATTTGACGTTCATTATTAGATTAAAGTTAATAAATTGTGACCATAACTCAATGGACCCACATCATATTTTATAATAAACTTCAATGGCTTTTGGTAATTAATTTGTGTTTGTTTTGGTGCACTCTGTTATGTTCAAAGATGACTGTGAAACGCTTTATTTTGCCTATCGATTTAACATATAATTTTAAATTCATTAAAACACGTAAAAAGTTAATAAAACCCATAAGCAAAAAGTTACTAGAATCCTAAAAACTCTTTAAAAACGTAAAAAGTTACTAAAAAACTAAAAAAATCATTTGGTCATAAGGTAATTTGGTCATAAGGCAAATTCGGACACAATGTAATTTGGACATGAGGTAAATTCGGTCATAAAGTAATTTGGTCATGAGGTAAATTCGGTCATAAGGTAATTTGATCATAAAGTAAATTTAGTCGTTAAGTAATTAGGTAATTTTTTCATTTCATTTCGTTATTTGGTTATTTCCATATTTAAAGGTTTACGTTTTATGAGACTTTTTCGTTTTTAGAATTCTTAGAAACGCCTTTTCTTACTTTCCTCTACTTCATACATGTTTATTAAATATGTTTTCAAATTTATGTAATTATTTAAATTATTAACATCTTTAATTTACTGTATAAATATATACATTATATGATATTCAATTTATATATATTTTTAATTTTTAGAAAAGAATAATTTTTATAACATAACTGTTTAGATTCCTCACCATATTACATTGTTTGGCATTTTTAGAAACTTCTATTAATATAATTCTGTCATAAGTTAAATTAGTCATAAAGTAAAGTACTAATAGATACATAATAATTATCAACAATTATTGAAATCCTAAAAGGCCAATAAAAAAAATTACTAAAAAACGTAAAAAGTTACTAAAATACTAAAACGTCACTATAAATGTAAAAAGTTACTAAAAAACACAAAAAATCATTTGGTCATTATGTAAATTCGGTCATAAGGTAAATTTGGTCATAAGGTAAATTCGGTCAGAAAGTAAACTTAGTCATAAGGTTATTCGCTCATTACGTAAATTGGTCAAAAGATATAAATATACATTGTATGTCACTTAATTTATATATATTTTCAATTTTTGAAATATTAATTTTAAAACGTAACTAATTAGATTGATTAGATTAGATTAAATTTTTAGGAACTTTTTAATCAAAATTATTTCAAATTTAAGCAATAGTCGAAATTGTTATCTACGTAAACATATACTTCATTTTTCATGTTTTTTTCTGCGGTCATTATATATAGATAACGAAATTAAATTCGAAAATTTATTGACGTTCATTATTAGATTAAAATTAATAAATTATGACCATAACTCAATGGACCCACATCATATTTTATAATAAACTTCAATGGCTTTTGGTAATTAATTTGTGTTTGTTTTGGTGCACTCTGTTATGTTCAAAGATGACTGTGAAACGCTTTATTTTGCCTATCGGTTTAACATATAATTTTAAATTCACTAAAACACGTAAAAAGTTAATAAAACCTGTAAGTAGAAAGTTACTAGAATCCTAAAAACTCTTTAAAAACGTAAAAAGTTACTGAAATCCTAAAAAGTTACTAAAAAACTAAAAAAATCATTTGGTCATAAGGCAAATTCGGACACAATGTAATTTGGACATGAGGTAAATTCGGTCATAAAGTAATTTGGTCATGAGGTAAATTCGGTCATAAGGTAATTTGATCATAAAGTAAATTTAGCCGTTAAGTAATTAGGTAATTTTTTCATTTCATTTCGTTATTTGGTTATTTCCATATTTAAAGGTTTACGTTTTATGAGACTTTTTCGTTTCTAGAATTCTTAGAAACGCCTTTTCTTGCTTTCCTCTACTTCATACATGTTTATTAAATATGTTTTCAAATTTATTTAATTATTTAAATTATTAAAATCTTTAATTTACTGTATAAATATATACATTATATGTTATTCAATTTATATATATTTTTAATTTTTAGAAAAGAATAATTTTTATAGCATAACTGTTTAGATTCCTCACCATATTACATTGTTTGGCATTTTTAGAAACTTCTATTAATATAATTCTGTCATAAGGTAAATTGGTCATAAAGTAAAGTACTAATAGATACAGATTAATTATCAATAATTATTGAAATACTAAAAGGTCAATAAAAAAAATTACTAAAAAACATAAAAAGTTACTAAAATACTAAAACGTCACTATAAATGTAAAAAGTTACTAAAAAACACAAAAAATCATTTGGGCATTATGTAAATTCGGGCATAAGGTAAATTTGGTCATAAGGTAAATTCGGTCAGAAAGTAAATTTAGTCATAAGGTTATTCGCTCATTACGTAAATTGGTCATAAGATATAAATATACATTGTATGTCACTTAATTTATATATATTTTCAATTTTTGAAATATTAATTTTAAAACGTAACGGATCTTTTTAATCAAAATTATTTCAAATTTAAGCAATAGTCGAAATTGTTAACTACATAAACATATACTTCATTTTTCGTTTTTTTTGTGCGGTCATTATATATAGGTAACGAAATTAAATTCGAAAATTTATTGACGTTCATTATTAGATTAAAGTTAATTCACTAAAACACGTAAAAAGTTAATAAAACCTGTAAGTAAAAAGTTACTAGAATCCTAAAAACAATTTAAAAACGTAAAATCTTACAGAAATCCTAAAAAGTTACTAAAAACTATAAAAATCATTTGGTCATAAGGTAATTTGGTCATAAAGTAAACTCTGACACAATGTAATTTGGAGGTAAATTCGGTCATAAAGTAATTTGGTCATGAGGTAAATTCGGTCATAAGGTAATTTGGTTATAAAGTAAATTTAGTCGTTAAGTAATTAGGTAATTTTTTCATTTCATTTCGTTATTTGGTTATTTCCATATTTAAAGGTTTACGTTTTATGAGACTTTTTCCTTTTTTATAAACTTTTTAGGTTTTTACCAATTTTTTGCTTTTTTAACAATTTTTTAGGATACGGGTAATTTTTTACGTTTTTTAAAAATTTTTGGGGAATTTAGTAACTGCTTACATTGTTTAATCTTATTTAAAAATGAATTAAAATGTAAATAATAATTTCAGTGAAAACTTTAAATGAATCAAGTTGAAATATATCAACAATAATATTTAAATATACTTTAAATATATTTTTTTAAATATACACCATTTATTATGGTCGAGTTATTTGCTTTAACTCATTTTTAATATTACTAAAATAAAATTTGCTTTTACAGTGATTTTTAAGATCAACATATTATTTTATGGTGTGATTTTAATTGAATAAATCATCGACAATGAATCTCCACAAGTTTAATGAGGTCACACTTCGGCGGAGTTTCCGTTGCAACCCTAATTCCCGTGGCTCGTGAAACTTTTTACTATTTAATAATTGGCCTTCGTCATGCGGAATTTCTTGTAAATTGCTGAGGAAATTGTACTTTTGGCCACTCGTCCCGCTAATTTGTATTCAAACCGGGGGTTAATCAAATATTTAAATTTCGGTCGAAGTTTCGCGTTTTGCGGGACGGGTCAATAATTAAAATCGGGATTCGGTCAGGATGCGGCGAACAATGGGGCGGTTCTTAGTGCGGAATTAAAATTGAAAAAGCATAATTTTACTTTAGAACAATGCATTTTATTTTGTGCTCTCGTTAGTGTTCTTTTAATTCTGACGACAATGGTTGATGTGGAGGCACAAAGGTCACACAATACATCTTTATTATTCCGGCTACAACAAAGGCGGATATTTTCTGCACGCTGACAGTTTTCGCGGAATGAACTAAGGAAAAATTCATGTGCAGCTTATTGCGTTTAGAGCATGATGTACGATAGTGCGAATTCCGAGTCTTAAATATGTAAATATTAATTGGAAGATTACTCCTTCTGACAATGTTCAAGAGATACTTTACTCTAATTAACAGTTTACACGTGCTCCGTACAAAATTACAGCAATTTTATTCTCTTCATGATTTATATTGAGCATTTATTAGTTTGTCAAGAATTTTATTGTTTTTTTCTTTTTTGTCATTTGGTTTTGATATTTAAATTTTGGATATTTTGTTATTTGAGGTGATATACAGTTTTAAAGAGAAACTAGTCTCTCTATATAAATGTGTAAACTGGTTTTATTTTGAATTCACTTCGTCTTTTATTTAGGGCTTTGAATAAACTATGGATAAGAAGCAATTTCATGCAATTTTCTTGTTTCATTTCAAGCAAGGCCAAAAAGCTCGCATTCGCCATATTTTAAACACATGATGTTTCTGAAATTTTAATTAAACGGGAATGCCTTAAAAATCAGTTCCTTTTAAGCTTTCCACTGTTTTTATTTTTTTTTATTAAAGAACAAATAATATTTACCTAAATACTATTTGTTCTTAATAAAATTATAGGTGGAAATAAAAAAACAAGCTTCTAAGAATGTCATATAATCTAATTGAACAAGTTTTAAAATATAAATTTCTCTTTTCTAAAAAAAAAGAACATAAATTAAGTGACATGTAATGTGTTTATTTATACAGTGAATTGAAGAGATAATTCATAATTTAAACAATTATATAAATATGAAGAAATATATAATTGAGTAGTATAAAATAGATGAAATTAATAAAATAAATTTCCAAAATAGTCAAATAATACAATATGGTCAAGAATCTAATTTTAGTTTTAAAACAAAAATTTGTCTTTTCTAGAAATTAAAAATGCTTATAAATTGAGTAACATATAATGTATATATTTATACAGTAAATTAGAGATAAATTAGTTAAAAATTTAAATAATTATATAAATCTGAAAAAATATATAATAAAAATGTATGAAGTAGGTGGAAGTAAAAAAACAAGCTTCTAAAAATGTCAAATAATGTGATGTGTTCAAAAATATAATTGGTCAAGTTTTAAAATACAAATCCCTCTTTTTTAAAAATTAAAAAAAAAAATCATAAATTAAGTGACATGTAATGTATTTATTTATACAGTGAATTAAAGAGATAATTCATAATTTAAACAGTTATGTAAATATGAAGAAATATATAATTGAGTAGTATGAAATAGGTGAAAGTAATAAAAAAAATTTTCAAAACAGTCAAATAATACAATATGGTCAAAAATCTAATTTAAGTTTCAAAACAAAAATTTGTATTTTCTATAAATTAAAGATACTTACAAATTAAGTAACATGTAATGTATATATTTATACAGTAAATTAAAGAAGATTCGTTAAAAATTTAAATAATTATATAAATCTGGAAAAATATTTAATAAAAATGTCTGAAGTAGTTGCAAGTAAAAAAACAAGCTTCTAAAAATGTCAAATAATGTGGTGTGTTCAAAAATATAATTGGTCAAGTTTTAAAATAAAAATCCCTCTTTTCTAAAAATTAAAAAAAAAATTATAAATTAAGTGACATGTAATGTATTTATTTATACAGTGAATTACAGAGATAATTCATAATTTAAACAATATAAATATGAAGAAATATATAATTGAGTAGTATGAAATAGGTGAAAGTAATAAAAAAAATTTCCAAAACAGTCATATAGTACAATATGGTCAAAAATCTAATTTTAGTTTCAAAACAAAAATTTGTATTTTCTAAAAACTAAACTAAAAATAAACTACCACTACACTACCATTGCACTATCACTACCACTACCACGTCCACTACCAATACCACTCTCACTACCACTACCACTACCAATACTACAACAACTACCACTACCACTACCACCACCACTATCACAACCACTATCACTACCACTACCACGACCACTACCACTATCACTGCGAATACCACTACCACTACCACTACCACTACCACAACCACTATCACTACCACTACCACTACCACTACCACAACCACTACCACGACCACTACCATTACTATTACCACGACCACTACCAATACCACTACCACTACCAATACCACTACCACTATCACTACCACTACTACATTGGACAACTTTTAAAATAAAAAATCCCCTTTCCAAAAAGTTAAAAAATTACATAAATTAAATAATAATTTAAACAATTCGATAAATATGAAAAATTATATAATTAAATAGTACGAAAGAGGTGAAAGTAAGAAAAGAAGTTTACAAAATAATACAATATGGTTAAGAATCTAATTTGACAAGTTTTAAAATAAAAATTTGTCTTTTCTAGAAATACAAAATACTTATAAATTAAGTAAAATCTAATGTATATATTTATAATATAATATAATAGATAAAGAAGTTTCTAACAGTGTCAAATAATATTTTTAATTTTAATTTTGTTCTGTAATATAAATAAAATATTAAAATCAAATAAACAACCAAAAATAAATGTACATATTCAATAAATTAAAAATATAAAACATAAAATACTAAAAATATCAGATATTAAAAAACATAAAAAAAAAACAAATTAAATACATATTAAAAGAAAAAGCTCAACTTTAAAACGTAAAGAAATCAATAATTAGAAAACTAAGATAATTAGAAAACTAATATTGACATCAATTAGGAACTTGTACTTTTCCTCCAACCGTAAAGTTTTTTTTTATCAAATTTTATACCTTTAAACATGTTTGTCAAGTGACAATTCGCCACAAACAAAATTGAATTCAGATTTAATTTTGTCCTGCCGGTTGTCACCGTAAAATTCAACGAACACCGTGCCGCAACCGAACATAAAATAATTTATAAAACCGTCCGTAAATAAAACCACACGGAACGAAAACGCATCCAGACATACCCTAATTTCATTAAATATGTCCAAACCTCCGCACAAACACACACACAATCCACGGCGCCCGGTTTCCGGACGTTTATTAAAAATTCAATAATTGTCGGGGACACACTTGTAAAACGAGACGCAATCGGATTTTTGGTTAGGACGAAAGCAATGCGGACCGAAACCCATTCGTTGCCACAGGTTGCAAATTAAACGCGCTGCGGTCGAACACATTCGCCCGTCCGGCGACGTTCCGTACAAATCGCGCCTACGTTACGACCCTGCCTAATTGCAGACGTAAACTTTTAATGAAAATTGGATAAGTTATCGTCCGGACGAATTAAAAACTACTTTCGCACGTTGTCGACATGCAAAACGACGCGTCCAACGCACAAAGTTTAATAACACTTTTCCAGTCGCTTAAAAACTGTGGGATATATATATATATATATATATATATATATATATATATATATATATATATATATATACATATATATATATATAAACATAAATAAAAAATTGAAAAAAATATATAGCATAATATTAAAAAAAAATGTAGTAATCAATCGAATAATTCGAGAGATACGTAACTATCGAATAGTGAATCCTTAATGAATAACTATATTGAATGAACACTTTCATCCATCCAAAAATTAATCCGAATATTTTTATTACATTCAAGTTACACTTCGTCGACACAGTAGGATTCAAAAAATTAGTGTTACACAGTTATTTTTCGAATAATTTGAATAGTTGTTAACTATTAAATATTTTGATAATTTTACTCGATATTTCCCGTAACTACTGTACTAATTACTTAAGTATTCTATATTCGATAGCTAACATCATTTGATATTCCAAAGTATGAATATAAATAATTAAGTTTGAAAAATTATTGAATGACATAGCTAACGAAGTGTTAATCCTTAATGAATAACTACGTTGAATGAACACTTTCATCCATCCAAAAATTAATTCGAATATTTTTATTACATTCAAGTTACACTTCGTCGACACAGTAGGATTCAAAATATTAGTGTTTCACAGTTATTTTTTGAATAATTTGAATAGTTGTTAACTATCGAATATTTTGATCATTTTATTCGATAGTTCCCATAACTACTGTATTAATTATTTAAGTATTCTAAATTCGATAGCTAACATCATTTGATATTCCAAAGTATGAATATAAATAAATAAGTTTGAAAAATTATTGAATGACGTAGCTAACAAAGTGTTAATCCTTAATGAATAACTGCATTAAATGAACACATTCATCCATCCAAAAATTAATTCGAGTATTTTTATTACATTCAAGTTACACTTCGTCGACACAGTAGGATTCAAAAAATTAGTGTTTCACAGTTATTTTTCGAATAATTTGAATAGTTGTTAACTATTGAATATTTTGATCATTTTATTCGATAGTTCCCATAACTACTGTACTAATTATTTAAGTATTCTATATTCGATAGCTAACATCATTTGATATTCCAAAGTATGAATATAAATAATTAAGTTTGAAAAATTATTGAATGACATAGCTAACGAAGTGTTAATCCTTAATGAATAACTACGTTGAATGAACACTTTCATCCATCTAAAAATTAATTCGAATATTTTTATTACATTCAAGTTACACTTCGTCGACACAGTAGGATTCAAAATATTAATGTTTCACAGTTATTTTTTGAATAATTTGAATAGTTGTTAACTATCGAATATTTTGATCATTTTATTCGATAGTTCCCATAACTACTGTATTAATTATTTAAGTATTCTAAATTCGATAGCTAACATCATTTGATATTCCAAAGTATGAATATAAATAAATAAGTTTGAAAAATTATTGAATGACGTAGCTAACAAAGTGTTAATCCTTAATGAATAACTGCATTAAATGAACACATTCATCCATCCAAAAATTAATTCGAGTATTTTTATTACATTCAAGTTACACTTCGTCGACACAGTAGGATTCAAAAAATTAGTGTTTCACAGTTATTTTTCGAATAATTTGAATAGTTGTTAACTATTGAATATTTTGATCATTTTATTCGATAGTTCCCATAACTACTGTACTAATTATTTAAGTATTCTATATTCGATAGCTAACATCATTTGATATTCCAAAGTATGAATATAAATAATTAAGTTTGAAAAATTATTAAATGACGTAGCTCACGAAGTTTTAATCCTTAATAAATAACTGCATTGAATGAACACATTCATCCATCCAAAAATTAATTCGAATATTTTTATTACATTCAAATTACACTTCGTCGACTCAGTAGGATTCAAAAAATTAGTGCTTCACAGTTATGTTTCAAATAATTTGAATAGTTGTTAACTATCGAATATTTCGATCATTTTATTCGATAGTTCCCATAACTACTGTATTAGTTATTTAAGTATTCTATATTCGATAGCTAAAATGATTTGATATTCCAAAGTATGAATATAAATAAATAAGTTTGGAAAATTATTGAATGCCGTAGCTAACGAAGTATTAATCCTTAATGAATAACTACGTTGAATGAACACTTTCATCCTTCCAAAAATTAATTCGAATATTTTTATTACATTCAAGTTACACTTCGTCGACACAGTAGGATTCAAAAAATTAGTGTTTCACAGTTATTTTTCGAATAATTTGAATAGTTGTTAACTATTAAATATTTTGATAATTTCATTCGATATTTCCCATAACTACTGTACTAATTACTTAAGTATTCTATATTCGATAGCTAACATCATTTGATATTCCAAAGTATGAATATAAATAATTAAGTTTGAAAAATTATTGAATGACATAGCTAACGAAGTGTTAATCCTTAATGAATAACTACGTTGAATGAACACTTTCATCCATCTAAAAATTAATTCGAATATTTTTATTACATTCAAATTACACTTCGTCGATACAGTAGGATTCAAAATATTAATGTTTCACAGTTATTTTTTGAATAATTTGAATAGTTGTTAACTATCGAATATTTTGATCATTTTATTCGATAGTTCCCATAACTACTGTATTAATTATTTAAGTATTCTAAATTCGATAGCTAACATCATTTGATATTCCAAAGTATGAATATAAATAATTAAGTTTGAAAAATTATTAAATGACGTAGCTCACGAAGTGTTAATCCTTAATAAATAACTGCATTGAATGAACACATTCATCCATCCAAAAATTAATTCGAATATTTTTATTACATTCAAATTACACTTCGTCGACACAGTAGGATTCAAAAAATTAGTGTTTCACAGTTATTTTTCAAATAATTTGAATAGTTGTTAACTATCGAATATTTCGATCATTTTATTCGATAGTTCCCATAACTACTGTATTAATTATTTAAGTATTCTATATTCGATAGCTAAAATGATTTGATATTCCAAAGTATGAATATAAATAAATAAGTTTGGAAAATTATTGAATGCCGTAGCTAACGAAGTATTAATCCTTAATGAATAACTACGTTGAATGAACACTTTCATCCTTCCAAAAATTAATTCGAATATTTTTATTACATTCAAGTTACACTTCGTCGACACAATAGGATTCAAAAAATTAGTGTTTCACAGTTATTTTTCGAATAATTTGAATAGTTATTAACTATCGAATATTTCGATCATTTTATTCGATTGTTCCAATAACTACTGTATTAATTATTTAAGTATTCTATATTCGATAGCTAACATCATTTGATATTTCAAAGTATAAATATAAATAAATAAGTTTGGAAAACTATTGAATGCCGTAGCTAACGAAGTGTTAATCCTTAATGAATAACTGCATTGAATGAACACTTTCATCCATCCAAAAATTAATTCGAATATTTTTATTACATTCAAGTTACACTTCGTCGACACAGTAGGATTCAAAAAATTAGTGTTTCACAGTTATTTTTCGAATAATTTGAATAGTTGTTAACTATCGAATATTTCGATCGTTTTATTCGATAGTTCCAATAACTACAGTATTATTTATTTAAGTATTCTATATTTGATAGATAACATAATTTGATATTCCAAAGTATGAATATAAATAAATAAGTTTGGAAAATTATTGAATTATGTAGCTGACGAAGTGTGAATCCTTAATGAATAACTGCATTGAATGAACACTTTCATATATCCAAAAATTAATTCGAGTATTTTTATTACATTCAAGTTACACTTCGTCGACTTAGTAGGATTCAAAAAGTTAGTGTTTCACAGTTATTTTTCGAATAATTTGAATAGTTGTTAACTATTGAATATTTAGATCATTTTATTCGATAGTTCCCATAACTATTGTATTAATTATTTAAGTATTCTATATTCGATAGCTAACATCATTTGATATTCCAAAGTATGAATATAAATAATTAAGTTTGAAAAATTATTAAATGACGTAGCTAACGAAGTGTTAATCCTTAATAAATAACTGCATTGAATGAACACATTCATCCATCCAAAAATTAATTCGAATATTTTTATTACATTCAAATTACACTTCGTCGACTCAGTAGGATTCAAAAAATTAGTGTTTCACAGTTATTTTTCAAATAATTTGAATAGTTGTTAACTATCGAATATTTCGATCATTTTATTCGATAGTTCCCATAACTACTGTATTAATTATTTAAGTATTCTATATTCGATAGCTAAAATGATTTGATATTCCAAAGTATGAATATAAATAAATAAGTTTGGAAAATTATTGAATGCCGTAGCTAACGAAGTATTAATCCTTAATGAATAACTACGTTGAATGAACACTTTCATCCTTCCAAAAATTAATTCGAATATTTTTATTACATTCAAGTTACACTTCGTCGACACAGTAGGATTCAAAAGTGAATGAGCACTTGATGAATAACAGCAATGAATGAGCACTTTCATCTATTCAAAAATTAATTAGAATATTATTACATTTGTTGACACTGAAGTGTTACCTATCGATAATTGAAAGGCTACCAAATATCCAATATATCGATAATTCTCAAGATTATTTAAGACAATAGCTGACTACGTTGTGTCCTTGAGGGAACTTCCTGTTTATCTTCTGTTTTGTTACAGAGGACAGGTAGCGTGAGGGGCGAGGACCTGCCTTACGTCCTGGGACTGCCGTTGATTGGGGGCGGTCCCTTTTTTCCGCACAACTACAGCCACGGCGACGCCGCCGTCTCCAAAACGCTCATCCACTACATCAGCAATTTCATACGTAAAGGGTAAGCGACCTACAGACGTAAATGTACGCAGTTCGATTCCAAGGGAGGAAGATAAATGTTTGAGGGGTCATTGGGGATTCAAACTTTACTCGTACGGTTATACAGTCCGGTTAAATACATATATTGTGTAAATGGGTCATTTGTCAAGTTTTATTTAATAAAGTGTCTATTTATTCGATGATTTACATGTTTTGTTAATCGGATCTGTACTTTTCTTACAAAATTTATTTGTTACAGGAATACAGTTATTGTAATATTTCTTTAATAACAAAACTGACTTCATTTAATACATAGTTAAAATGTAATTGGATAAGTTAAACTTTACTTGTTACAACTAACTTATTTCTTATCTTTATCGGTCTTCAAATTTAGTTTTAATGATCTGATATATTCAAGTCTTGTGGTTTAGAATTATCTGATCTTGGTACGAACTTTACTTGTCACAAAATATTCAATTTAAAAATAATAATTGACGACAGTTCAACAACAAATTTCTAGACTATAATTAATAATTTAATTAATGTGTTAATTAAGTTTAAAAAAATGTGTAGACTCAACAGTTATTAAATGTTATTGAAACTTAATTTTACTTTGGCTTAAAGAAATTTTTAATTTACTTACATTAAAAATTTCTTTAAGTTATCTCTTTTATATTAATATGTACGTACTCTATAAGATCTGTATATTTAATACATAAATTCTGATAAGCAACAAAAGTCTATCAAAAAATATGAAATATTAAAAATGTCTTTTTTATTTATTATAAATTGTATGTGGTTTTAAAGTAATTTTAAAAATTTTCACTTATTTTATTTTCCAATAAATACCCATAATATCCAAATTTTAAATCCACCAATAAAAAATTTGAAATATCATAAAAGGTTTTTATATTTTTTTTAAATGTGGGATTTAAAGTACTTTATTTTATTTTCTAATAAATATATTCAATTTATTAAATTCCGTTAAATAGCAAAATTTTAAATGGACCAGTAAAAAATATAAAATTTCAAGTAAAGCTTTTTCATTTCTTTTAAAATTATGTTGTCTTAAAGTACTTTACATCATATTATTGATTATTTCAAATTTATTATGTTGAAGTAAGTAGTAAAAAAACCTTTCTACATTTATCAGTACCGTTTATTTTTAAGAAAGTCTTATGCCCTTTTTCTGTTTAACTTTTTATGCTAGTATTAGTTTCGACTTTCAGCCAAATTCCTTTCTTTGTCGTGTGTCCTCAGCATTTTAATATTTTCCTTCCACATTCCTTATCAGCGTGTAACGTAACAATAAATTTAAAATACGCTTTACAAATTTAAATTCGCAAAAGTAACACCGAACACGATCCTAAATTATTTTTCATATCTTTATCGCATTTTTATTGCCATAACTGCATCACATATTCCGGGCGTTTTTAAATTCAGAAAGCAAAACAGCCCCAATCCAACGACATTTGACTATAAAGTATCGTGTTGTTGAACCAGAGTTGGCTTTACCGTGCTTTTAGCCCGGCATAAAATTCCACGATGCATTTAAAATGTATAAGAAGAAGAAATCACATTCCGATACATTTAGCATAACAAAAACGGTTCTTTCCGCCGTTGCGACACGCAAAATCTGGGTCGACTCCTAAGCTAATAAACAAGCTATCGGCGTCAGGTACTCGATAAATTACCCTTGTACTGTTGCATATTCCGGGGTTGGAGAGAGGAGAAAAAAACAAGTTCAGTGGGGGAAAGTTAAACCCCACGGAACATTTGCCAGGTGCTTGAATATGTAATGAAGCGGCAGAGAATTTGCCCGGAGACATTCTCAATGTCACATCGCTTTCGCCTCGGGGCCAAGTCATTATCTGTAAAGTTCATATCTCGAGGCGCGTGTAACGGTTGCCGAGTTCGGGAGCTTTAGATAAGGTAATAACTTTGCCGGAATAGATGTACGGAACAATATTAGAAAAAGAAAATTTGCTAAAATTTAAGTTATGGCCCCGGATATTGCTCCCCTTGGATCTGAAAACACGTTGTTGCTGAAAAAACTCGTACAAGGCAGTTTAATTACAGCCAATTATCGTGGCCATTGGCACAGTTAATCATTTCAATCAGTGCATCGATCGGACTGATCGCCTGTCCGGGGCAAAGAGAGAAAAAAAAAGGACGTTCAGACGTCTTCGAGGCGGATTTTTTCCTCGAGAGCCAATATCGAGCTCGTTACCCGATATCGCATCTAAACTGTACGGAGTTTTCGGGTGCTCCCACCCACTTATCTTTTTTCGAGTGAAGTTGGCAGCGGCATCGAGGGTGTCATGTTTAGATTTAGTTCTTTCCCTGACAGATTAACATCCTCGCAAAGGATCTGGTAACAACGGCACGGTAGATTGGTTATATATATGTCTGGGCTTAAACATGTCATTATTCTTGCTTAATTTCACGATAACCTGATGAAACGTCGTCCAAAATAAATACGAAGGGCTGATTAAGTCGTTTCGCAGATTTGCGCCGCGGGAATTTATGGAGGTGCCAAAAATATCAGCCCTTAAAACGTTCCTTAACTCGACGTGTTTCCGAGATTCTGGATTAAAATGTAAATAATTTTGCAACAACGATGATGGAACGTAACACGCGCTCGTAAATTAGAAGACTTGTCTTTTTCCAAGCAAATAATCACAAATCATTGTTGTTTTCGAATCACGCACATTTAATCTTTTTGTATGAACGCTCGAATCAACAAGCTTTCAATCATTCGGTGTTTTTATATCAATAAATTGTGTGATTGGATTTTATGGCTGGATTGGTGTGTGGTCGACTGTGCAGATTTCAATTTTACATGCAGGTCTCTCTGCCGTTTTGAAAAATAAAATGTTGTAATGGAAATTAATCACGAATTATTGACAACTTTGATGGTCGGGAACTATGTTTGACTAAACATTAAATGCTGAAACAGCCGACAAAGAAAAGGATTTAACTAATTGTCGAAACCAATAGTAGTACAAAAAGAGAATTAGAAAAAAATATGTGTAAAATAATAAAATTAATTTCAAAAGCTAAAAGCTTTAAACAACACTGAAATATAGTAAAAGCTTTTTACTTACTACTTACTACTTACCTTAACACATTAAATTTTAAATAATTAATAATGTTAAATTATTACGTTATCTTAATAGCATATTGTATTTTCAGAACTTTCAAATCAATTTCTGAATATTCCTAAGTTTTCTAATTTTCTTACTTATCATACTTCTTGTGAAACACCCGACAAAAAAGATATTTTAGCTGAAAATCGAAACCAATAGTAATATAAAAAAAGAAATAGAAAAAATTACCTTAAACATTAGGACTTAAAAAATATCTATAAAACCATAAAATATATTTTAGAAGTTAACACAATAAAAGTCTAAAAATTCTTATATCTCCTAATTTTGTTATTTGTCATACTTTTTTAGTCGACATTAAGTTTCACTCTGATAAAACATATAAAATAAAGATATTAAAATGCTGAAACATCGGACAAAGAAAAGAATTTAGCTGAAAGTAGGAACCAATAGTAGTACAAAAAAACAAATAAAAAAAAGTACATCAATATTGGGTATTAAAAAATATATATAAAACTATAAAATAAATTTAAAAGTGAAAAGCTTTAAACTCTACTGAAATATGAAAAAAGCTTTTTACTAATTGCATCAACAGAATAATTTTGAAATAACCAATAATGTTAAATTCTCGTTATCTTAATAGCATATTTTATTTTCAGAACTTACAAATAAATTTCTGAAACTTCCCAAGTTTCCTAATTTTCTCACTTGTCATAATTCTTGTGAAAACACCCGACAAAAAAGACATTTTAGCTGAAAGTCAAAATCAATAGTAATGTTGAAAGAAAAATAGAAAAAAATACCTTAAACATTAGAACTTAAAAAAATCTATAAAACCATAAAATAAATTTTAGAAGTTAACACAATAATAAGTCTAAATATTCTTATATTTCCCAATTTTGTCATTTGACATACTTTTTGAGTCGACATTAAATTTCACTCTGATAAAACATATAAAATAAAGATATTAAAATGCTGAAACATCGGACAAAGAAAAAAATTTAACTGAAAGTAGGAAACAATAGTTGTACAAAAATTTAAATAGAAAAAAGTACATCAAATAGGTATTAAAAAATATCTGTAAAACAGTAAAATAAATTTAAAAGTGAAAAGCTTTAAACTTTACTGAAATATGGAAAAAACTTTTTACTAATTTCATCAACAGAATAATTTTGAAATAACCGATAATGTTAAATGTCGTTATTTTAATAGCATATTTTATTTTCAGAACTTACAAATCAATTTCTGAAACTTCCCAAGTTTCCTAATTTTTTCACTTGTCATACTTTTTGTGAAAACACTCGACAAAAAAGACATTTTAGCTGAAAGTCGAAATCAATAGTAATATTAAAAGAAAAATAGAAAAAAAATACATTAAACATTAGAACTTAAAAAAATCTATAAAACCATAAAATAAATTTTAGAAGTTAACACAATAATAAGTCAAAAAATTCTTATATTTCCTAATTTTGTCATTTGTCATACTTCTTGAGTCTTAAGTTTCACTCTGATAAAACATATAAAATAAAGATATTAAAATGTTAAAACATCGGACAAAGAAAAGAATTTAGCTGAAAGTAGGAACCAATAATAGTACAAAAAGACAAATAGAAAAAGTACATCAAATATTAGGTATTAAAAGATATCTATAAAACTATAAAATAAATTTAAAAGTGAAAAGTTTTAAACTTTACTGAAATATGGAGAAAGCTTTTTACTAATTGCATCAACGGAATAATTTTTAAATAACCAATAATTTTAAATTCTCGTTATCTTAATAGCATATTTTATTTTCAGAACTTACAAATCAATTTCTGAAAATTCCCAAGTTTCCTAATTTTTTCACTTGTCATACTTCTTGTGAAAACACTCGACAAAAAAGACATTTTAGCTGAAAGTCAAAATCAATGGTAGTGTAGAAAAATAAATAGAAAAAAATTACCTTAAACATTAGGTCTGAAAAAATATCTATAAAACCATAAAATAAATTTTAGAAGTTAACACAATAATAAGTTTAAAAATTATTATATTTCCTAATTTTGTCATTTGTCATACTTCTTGAGTCTTAAGTTTCACTCTGATAAAACATATAAAATAAAGATATTAAAATGTTGAAACATCGGACAAAGAAAAGAATTTAGCTGAAAGTAGGAACCAATAATAGTACAAAAAGACAAATAGAAAAAGTACATCAAATATTAGGTATTAAAAGATATCTATAAAACTATAAAATAAATTTAAAAGTGAAAAGCTTTAAACTCTACTAAAATATGGAAAAAGCTTTTTACTAATTGTATCAACAGAATAATTTTTAAATAACCAATAATTTTAAATTCACATTATCTTAATAACATATTTTATTTTCAGAACTTACAAATCAATTTCTGAAAATTCCCCAGGTTTCCTAATTTTCCCACTTGTCATACTTCTTGTGAAAACACCCATCAAAAAAGGCATTTTAGCTGAAAGTCGAAACCAATCGTAATATTAAAAGAAAAATAAAAAAAATACCTTAAACATTAGGACTTAAAAAATGTCTATAAAACCATAAAATAAATTTTAGAAGTTAACACAATAATAAGTCTAAAAATTCTTATATTTCCTAATTTTGTCATTTGTCATACTTTTTGAGACGACATTAAATTTCACTCTGATAAAACATATAAAATAAAGATATTAAAATGTTGAAACATCGGACAAAGAAAAGAATTTAGCTGAAAGTAGGAACCAATAATAGTACAAAAAGACAAATTGAAAAAGTACATCAAATATTAGGTATTAAAAGATATCTATAAAACTATAAAATAAATTTAAAAGTGAAAAGTTTTAAACTTTACTGAAATATGGAGAAAGCTTTTTACTAATTGCATCAACGGAATAATTTTTAAATAACCAATAATTTTAAATTCTCGTTATCTTAATAGTATATTTTATTTTCAGAACTTACAAATCAATTTCTGAAAATTCCCAAGTTTCCTAATTTTTTCACTTGTCATACTTCTTGTGAAAACACTCGACAAAAAAGACATTTTAGCTGAAAGTCAAAATCAATGGTAGTGTAGAAAAATAAATAGAAAAAAATTACCTTAAACATTAGGTCTGAAAAAATATCTATAAAACCATAAAATAAATTTTAGAAGTTAACACAATAATAAATTTAAAAATTATTATATTTCCTAATTTTGTCATTTGTCATACTTCTTGAGTCTTAAGTTTCACTCTGATAAAACATATAAAATAAAGATATTAAAATGTTGAAACATCGGACAAAGAAAAGAATTTAGCTGAAAGTAGGAACCAATAATAATACAAAAAGACAAATAGAAAAAGTACATCAAATATTAGGTATTAAAAGATATCTATAAAACTATAAAATAAATTTAAAAGTGAAAAGCTTTAAACTCTACTAAAATATGGAAAAAGCTTTTTACTAATTGTATCAACAGAATAATTTTTAAATAACCAATAATTTTAAATTCACATTATCTTAATAACATATTTTATTTTCAGAACTTACAAATCAATTTCTGAAAATTCCCCAGGTTTCCTAATTTTCCCACTTGTCATACTTCTTGTGAAAACACCCATCAAAAAAGGCATTTTAGCTGAAAGTCGAAACCAATCGTAATATTAAAAGAAAAATAAAAAAAATACCTTAAACATTAGGACTTAAAAAATGTCTATAAAACCATAAAATAAATTTTAGAAGTTAACACAATAATAAGTCTAAAAATTCTTATATTTCCTAATTTTGTCATTTGTCATACTTTTTGAGACGACATTAAATTTCACTCTGATAAAACATATAAAATAAAGATATTAAAATGTTGAAACATCGGACAAAGAAAAGAATTTAGCTGAAAGTAGGAACCAATAATAGTACAAAAAGACAAATTGAAAAAGTACATCAAATATTAGGTATTAAAAGATATCTATAAAACTATAAAATAAATTTAAAAGTGAAAAGTTTTAAACTTTACTGAAATATGGAGAAAGCTTTTTACTAATTGCATCAACGGAATAATTTTTAAATAACCAATAATTTTAAATTCTCGTTATCTTAATAGTATATTTTATTTTCAGAACTTACAAATCAATTTCTGAAAATTCCCAAGTTTCCTAATTTTTTCACTTGTCATACTTCTTGTGAAAACACTCGACAAAAAAGACATTTTAGCTGAAAGTCAAAATCAATGGTAGTGTAGAAAAATAAATAGAAAAAAATTACCTTAAACATTAGGTCTGAAAAAATATCTATAAAACCATAAAATAAATTTTAGAAGTTAACACAATAATAAATTTAAAAATTATTATATTTCCTAATTTTGTCATTTGTCATACTTCTTGAGTCTTAAGTTTCACTCTGATAAAACATATAAAATAAAGATATTAAAATGTTGAAACATCGGACAAAGAAAAGAATTTAGCTGAAAGTAGGAACCAATAATAATACAAAAAGACAAATAGAAAAAGTACATCAAATATTAGGTATTAAAAGATATCTATAAAACTATAAAATAAATTTAAAAGTGAAAAGCTTTAAACTCTACTAAAATATGGAAAAAGCTTTTTACTAATTGTATCAACAGAATAATTTTTAAATAACCAATAATTTTAAATTCACATTATCTTAATAACATATTTTATTTTCAGAACTTACAAATCAATTTCTGAAAATTCCCCAGGTTTCCTAATTTTCCCACTTGTCATACTTCTTGTGAAAACACCCATCAAAAAAGGCATTTTAGCTGAAAGTCGAAACCAATCGTAATATTAAAAGAAAAATAAAAAAAATACCTTAAACATTAGGACTTAAAAAATGTCTATAAAACCATAAAATAAATTTTAGAAGTTAACACAATAATAAGTCTAAAAATTCTTATATTTCCTAATTTTGTCATTTGTCATACTTCTTGAGTCTTAAGTTTCACTCTAATAAAACATATAAAATAAAGATATTAAAATGTTGAAACATCGGACAAAGAAAAGAATTTAGCTGAAAGTAGGAACCAATAATAGTACAAAAAGACAAATTGAAAAAGTACATCAAATATTAGGTATTAAAAGATATCTATAAAACTATAAAATAAATTTTAGAAGTTAACACAATAATAAGTCTAAAAATTCTTATATTTCCTAATTTTGTCATTTGTCATACTTCTTGTGTCTTAAGTTTCACTCTGATAAAACATATAAAATAAAGATATTAAAATGTTGAAACATCGGACAAAGAAAAGAATTTAGCTGAAAGTAGGAACCAATAATAGTACAAAAAGACAAATAGAAAAAGTACATCAAATATTAGGTATTAAAAGATATCTATAAAACTATAAAATAAATTTAAAAGTGAAAAGTTTTAAACTTTACTGAAATATGGAGAAAGCTTTTTACTAATTGCATCAACGGAATAATTTTTAAATAACCAATAATTTTAAATTCTCGTTATCTTAATAGCATATTTTATTTTCAGAACTTACAAATCAATTTCTGAAAATTCCCAAGTTTCCTAATTTTTTCACTTGTCATACTTCTTGTGAAAACACTCGACAAAAAAGACATTTTAGCTGAAAGTCAAAATCAATGGTAGTGTAGAAAAATAAATAGAAAAAAATTACCTTAAACATTAGGTCTGAAAAAATATCTATAAAACCATAAAATAAATTTTAGAAGTTAACACAATAATAAATTTAAAAATTATTATATTTCCTAATTTTGTCATTTGTCATACTTCTTGAGTCTTAAGTTTCACTCTGATAAAACATATAAAATAAAGATATTAAAATGTTGAAACATCGGACAAAGAAAAGAATTTAGCTGAAAGTAGGAACCAATAATAATACAAAAAGACAAATAGAAAAAGTACATCAAATATTAGGTATTAAAAGATATCTATAAAACTATAAAATAAATTTAAAAGTGAAAAGCTTTAAACTCTACTAAAATATGGAAAAAGCTTTTTACTAATTGTATCAACAGAATAATTTTTAAATAACCAATAATTTTAAATTCACATTATCTTAATAACATATTTTATTTTCAGAACTTACAAATCAATTTCTGAAAATTCCCCAGGTTTCCTAAAAAGCTTTTTACTAAATGCATCAACAGAGTAATTTGGAAATAACCAATAATGTTAAATTCACGTTATTTTAATAGCATTTTTTATTTTCAGAACTTACAAATCAATTTCTGAAAATTCCCCAGGTTTCCTAATTTTCCCACTTTCTTGTGAAAACACCCATCAAAAAAGACATTTTAGCTGAAAGTCGAAACCAATCGTAATATTAAAAGAAAAATAAAAAAAATACCTTAAACATTAGGACTTAAAAAATGTCTATAAAACCATAAAATAAATTTTAGAAGTTAACACAATAATAAGTCTAAAAATTCTTATATTTCCTAATTTTGTCATTTGTCATACTTTTTGAGACGACATTAAATTTCACTCTGATAAAACATATAAAATAAAGATATTAAAATGCTGAAAGATCAGACAAAGAAAAGAATTCAGCTGAAAGTAGAAACCAATAGTAGTACAAAAAGACAAATAGAAAAAAGTATGTCAAATATTAGGTATTAAAAAATATCTATAAAATTATAAAATAAATTTAAAAATGAAAAGCTTTAAACTCTACTAAAATATGGAAAAAGCTTTTTACTAATTGTATCAACAGAATAAATTTGAAATAACCAATAATGTTAAATTCACATTATCTTAATAGAATATTTTATTTTTAGAACTTATATTCTTATCTTTCCTAATTTTATCATTTTTTCAAGTACTTGCTTCCTTATAATGTTACACTCAGATAAAGCATTTAAAATGAACATGATAAAAAGTTTAGGCACACGACAAAGAAAGGAATTACTACTACTTACTTCAACACAATAAGTTTGACATGATGAACATTTACGTCACCTCTATATTCTTGATTTTTAGAATCCTCAAGCATATTTTTAAAATCAGTTTATTATATATTTTATTTCATAGTTCTTGGGACTTGAAAGGAAAATAATAAAAAGCTGAGGCACCTGACAAAGAAAAGAATTTAGGTGAAAGTCAAAACTTCTAGTAGTACAAATAGAGGAACAGGGGGAATGACATAAAACATTAGGACTTAAAAAAATATATAGAAAACCATAAAATAAATTTTAGTCGTTAAAAACTTTAAACTACACAGGAAAGTTGGATAAAGTTTTTTTTTTGCTACTAACTTCAGAACACAATAAATTTGAAATAATCAATGATGTTAAATTTACATCACCTAAAGAAAATAACATATACTATTTTTAGAAAAGGACTTAACCTTTCGCAATTTTGTGATATTTCATAGTTGCTGGGTCAATATTTTAGTTTGTAAGCACGAAATCTTTTGAATATTTGATTTTAATAGCATAAACTTCCATGTTTACTCTTTAGCCTGCCTTCCACTTACAAATTGCTTCCAATTTAACTACGCAAATACGACTTTTTAACGTTTCACAGTTTAATAGCTTCGAATGTTTAACGTACAAATATTTTTATATGCATCCTGTGGCAGTGCAAACTCCACAGTCCGTGCGAGAGTGCAAAAAGACTTCAGTTTAATACATGTATATTTCACAGCGAGGCTGCTAATGGTGTGTCAGGAACAATTTCATTTGAAAACGCTGCGAAAAGAAATGCCGCAAACTGACAGGCCAATCTTCCGGCATACAGACGTAACAGAATATTATTTCCCGAATTGGGAGACGTGTTGCATCGCGCTGACAAGGTGATACACATTCAAATAAACCAACGCCACAAAACATAAATAATATATTAGCCTGTTGTTCCCGCCTAGTAAGCACAGATGAAAACTTTACGACCCCATCCATCTACATACGATGCATTTTTTACGCAACCACGTGTGCCCAAATTTGATTCCGGGATTACAGTTTGGGTCCGAGTGGACAAATTGCTAAACTGTCCCCAGGTTTCAATACGATTCTGTTCAGTCACGGTTTTATTAAAAGGGTAGAAGGGAAATCGCATTTTTTGACTCTGTTACGTTAGAAAAAACCTCTGTCTTTTTTTCGTGTTTCATTTTTCCTGAGACTAATTCTAGCAACATTTTTTAACTTTACAAGCTCCTAAATCCAGTACAAGTGGCTCTATTAATAATAAATATATGTTTCAATTTTTCTCAACTACTCTTAATTTGTCAAAAACCTTTTGAAACAAATGTGATGATGGTGATGATTTTCAAGAATTTGTACACTGTACAAAAATTATGTCAATTAAGACTGACCATGTTGTCAAAAAGACATTATACTTTTAAATATGGTTGTACAAAAATTATGTTAAATAAGAATGGCCATGATGACAAAAAGCTTTCGAAGCCTCATGAGATGACATTTAATAATTCTTTAGTAAACATCTATATATTGTCTTATTTTACCCGTAATGTAACTTTCCTGTATTCCTGTATTTATTTCTCTTACTCTTTCTGTTAGCTTTTAAAGTAGGTGGCTCATATTTAATAAGATGTATTGTTCATGGATTATCTTCCTCAAAGACTTTTTATTAGAATATCAAAGCTCTCCTCCTGTAAAGCTCTATACTTTTAAATAAGGTTGTACAAAAATTATGTTAAATAAGAATGATCATGATGACAAAAAGCTTTCGAAGCCTCATGAGATGACATTTAATAATTTTTTAGTAACCATTTATATTTTGTCTTATTTTATCCGTAATGTAACTTTACTGTATTCCTATATTTACTTCTCTTACTTTTTCAGTAAGCTCTTAAAGTAGGTGGCTCATATTTAATATGAAGTATTGTTCATGGATTACATTCCTCAAAGATTTTTTATTAAAACATCAAAGCTCTCCTTTTCCAAAGCTCTATACTTTTAGAAAACGTTGTACAAAAAATATGTTAAATAAGAATGACCATGATAACAAAAAGCTTTCGAAGCCTCATGAAATGACATTTAATAATTCTTTAGTAAACATCCATATTTTGTTTTATTTTACTCGTAATATAACTTTCCTATATTCCTGTATCTACTTCTCGTACTTTTTCAGCAAGCTCTTAAAGTAGGTGGCTCATATTTAATATGAAGTATTATTCATGGATTATCTTCCTCAAAGATTATTTATTAAAACATCAAAGCTCTCCTTTCTCTAAAGCTCTATACTTTTAAATAATGTTGTACAAAAATTATGTTAAATAAGAATGACCATGATGACAAAAAGCTTTCGAAGCCTCATGAGATGACATTTAATAATTCTTTAGTAAACATTTATATTTTGTCTCATTTTATCCGTAATGTAACTTTACTGTATTCCTGTATTTACTTCTCTTACTTTTTCAGTAAGCTCTTAAAGTATGTGGCTCATATTTAATATGAAGTATTGTTCATGGATTATCTTCCTCAAAGATTATTTATTAAAACATCAAAGCTCTCCTTTCTCAAAAGCTCTATACTTTTAAATAATGTTGTACAAAAATTATGTTAAATAGGAATGACCATGATGAAAAAAAGCTTTCGAAGCCTCATGAGATGACTTTTAATAATTCTTTAGTAAACATTTATATTTTGTCTCATTTTATCCGTAATGTAACTTTACTGTATTCCTGTATTTACTTCTCTTACTTTTTCAGTAAGCTCTTAAAGTATGTGGCTCATATTTAATATGAAGTATTGTTCATGGATTATCTTCCTCAAAGATTATTTATTAAAACATCAAAGCTCTCCTTTCTCTAAAGCTCTATACTTTTAAATAATGTTGTACAAAAATTATGTTAAATAGGAATGACCATGATGACAAAAAGCTTTCGAAGCCTCATGAGATGACTTTTAATAATTCTTTAGTAAACATTTATATTTTGTCTCATTTTATCCGTAATATAACTTTACTGTATTCCTGTATTTACTTCTCTTACTTTTTCAATAAGCTCTTAAAGTATGTGTCTCATATTTAATAAGAAGTATTGTACATGGATTATCTTCCTCAAATATTTTTTATTAGAATATCAAAGCTCTCTTTCCTGTAAAGCTCTGTACTTTTAAATAAGGTTGTACAAAAATTATGTTAAATAAGAATGACCATGATGACAAAAAGCTTTCTAAGCCTCATGAGATGACATTTAATAATTCTTCAGTAAACATCCATAATTTGTCTTATTTTATCCGTAATGTAACTTTCCTGTATTCTTGTATTTACTTCTCTTACTTTTTTAGCAATCTCTTAAAGTAGGTGACTCATATTTAATATGAAGTATTGTTCGTGGATTATCTCCCTCAAAGATTTTTATTAAAACATCAAAACTCTTCTTTCTCTAAAGCGTTATACGTTTAAATAACGTTATACAAAAATTATGTTAAATAAGAATGACCATGATGACAAAACGCTTTCGAAGCCTCATGAGATGACATTTAATAATTCTTTAGTAAACATCCATATTTTCTCGTATTTTACCCGTATTGTAACTTTCCTGTATTCCTTTATTTACCTCTCTTACTTTTTCAGTAAGCTCTTAAAGTAAGTGGCTTATATTTAATATGAAGTATTGTTCATGGATAATCCTCCTCAAAAGATTTTTTATTAAAACAACAAAGCTTCTCTTTCTCTAGGACACTGTTCTCTTAAATAACTTTGAACAAAACAAACAAAAATAACTAACCAAGATGATAAAAACATTAAACAGCCTTATGAGATAAAAATAGATAATTCTGTAGTAAACATCAATATTTGCTGTTATTTCACCCGAACGTACCGTCTCTGTATACATAATTAATGAACATGTTTTTTGCCCAGACTTCTCCATAGGATATGAGACTATCGAATGGTTGTCTAGAGAAAATCGTCTATCATAATTTCGTAGATGTAAGCCCGATATTAAATACGGCTGACGTAAATACAACACGAAATTTCGTGTATGCCCTTGAGTGAAAGGGAGGGATGTACGGGCTGAATACAGGCAAGCCCACGCTGTGCTAATATTTGCGGTATCTTTACGTGAACGATTTGGCGACAGTTTGAAGCTTTAATTAAGTTTAGCCGAAATTTAACGAGACACGCTCACCCATCCCGTTATTGTTAACATCAATAATTCCCCGTCGATCCGGAATATTCATGACCCACGCAAAGTTTTCGCGGCGGTACGGGATTGGGCATCAAATCGGCATATTTCTTTCCTCGCACGGAATCGAATTACGTCCGGATCGGCAATGCACGAGGTTACGTGCGATGCCTGTTTTGTGTACGTAATATATTGGAGCCGAGGACGGATTCAACGGGCACGTTCATTATTTCGCAGGGACCCAAATGGCGCTGTTCCAAATGCGTCGGCGTCCGAGGCCAAAAATCAACAGCAACCAAAGGGACACGACGACACGCCGACCGAATATTGGGACACATACGACACCATTAACCAGTTCTACTTGGAATTAGGTAAGTTCTTCTTATTTAAACTCTCGCATCTAAAGTTTCACGACCCTTTAGGAGGGGTGGAGCAGAAAAAATTGGTGGAAGTTAATCAGTTTTTGCTATCGGGACGTGTCCCCTCGATAAGAGTGACCTAATGCTGATGAATACCTCCGAAAACACGACACAAAGTGCCACTGTCGTCGGTCCGTTGGCCCTTCACTTTTTATCGAGCCATAAGATACTTGTGCCGGACAAAACCGGCCACTAAAACAACTTGAGCTTCGGCTCTGGTCATTATTAGGATCTGTAAGAAACTAATTTGTTCCGAGCTGATTTATATCAGTTGTGAAAGTTGGCCACCTGGTTGTCTCCCTCCTGGCCATCCTATCAGGAAAACGGATAGAAGGGAACAATCCGGAGATTACGATGGCTTGTTCAGTCGTCCTTACTTTTGTTTATCAAATGCATCACATTTAAAACGCAGAGCGAACAGCTACGAGATTTTACGACGAACCACTCAAATAAATTGTAATAAAAAACAACGACGACCGACATACAGTTTCATGTCTGGCAATCTCATCTGCGAATGCTGCATAAAATATTTACCCTATATAAAAAGGTCAGGGCGTTGCATATGAAAATTCTCATTTTGTTAACGTCTCAGGTACCGATGTTATTATGCAAGGAATGAAGGAATGTCCACCCCCCAGTCTGACTTTGTACATCCAGGCAGACTAGTGCATATCATTTTTTTAATATAACATCCCAGCTGAACATGATATATATTTTTCTCGGGATTAGTGGAAGTTTTCAAATTTCATCGCCAAAGCTTTAAAACCCCATTACATTTGTGAAAACGTGTTAACGTCTCAGCTTTAATATCCGGCGTAATTTATGAAACGAAATTAATTTGTTACGGCTACTGTTACGCCTTCCAATTTATTTGGAAGCTTTATTTTCTCAATCTTCCCCGACCACAATACGTCCGTCTGGCGTAACATCAGAAGGGTATCAGCCCATAAATCATACTAATTAAAAGTGATACCGAAATATATCGCCGTTTTCTCATTGAGATTAATGAACTCGTCGAATTATTTCGTTAGAATCTAAGTTTCTAACCCCCAACGTCGATCGAATTTATGTGTTTCCAAAAGTCCAACGCGACTTTCTTTCGGAACATTCGGGCAAAATAAGTTTCCAGCATAATTTTCACATTCAACCCGCATCTTCGCAGCTACGCAAAATTCTTAAAGTTACTGGTTACTTCGGTTAATTGCTCTTTTCAAACTGGGTTGTAAAATTATTTCGTCGAGTCTTCTCATATTTCGCCGTAAATGGATCCCATTCTAACTTGGGATAGCTATCTTTTGTGCAGTTTATACCTTGAATGGTTTTTTTCTCTTGAAAACAAACTTACAAACTATGTATATGATACTTTTAAGTTGTAGTGAACGAAGTTAAACAACGGATTTAGTTGCTCATCAAGTTTTACAATGGACTTTTAGTCGCAATTAAGTATCTACTGCACTTTTGAGGCGTATTTCTTGTTTATCTCTAAAAATAATTCGTATGATATTACGGAAAGTTTTTCCATTTTTATATTTTTATCGCCGCCCTGATTTGCTGTCCAGGTTGGAGTTAACATAATACACTTTTATTTGCAAAATAAACTTGTTAAAGCTTGTTTAAATATAAGTTTAAACAGAACATAAACCTGGTCTAGAATAATTCGCTTGTAAATACTAATCAGACACCGTCTACAAAGTTGTAAAGTACAATATATGTGTTTAAAAGTTAAGCGTGTAAAATCAAAACTTTCCACAGTAAGAGACGTTTATCTACGTTCATCGAAACTTTTAAACGAATAACGGTCACAATTCTCGGTTAAACGCATTATAAGCTTTTCGTTGATAATCAGTCTCCCAAACCGGGATTAGTTTAAGTGGTCTTTGATGTACACTTTTGCAAATCAGCGAACAGGGTTAATCGATAGCCGTCAATTTGGACGGTTAAAAAGGGCTGTTTATATTTTCACGCAAGTGCGTCACTGTGCTGAAAATGTGCTGTCTTTGCACTAATCTGTTCACGTTTTATTCTTTTCACTCTTCTCCAATGCACAAAATTCAATACTTTATGAAAAAAATTACGATGGAATATATACTTTCCTTACTTTCCCACCATGATATTAATATAATGAGGGCGTAAATGCCATCCAGAGGTTATGTTAAAGGTGGAGGAGGGCTGAAATTCGAAGCGTCCTGCTCAATTGTATAAGAAAAATGTGGCATAAAAAACTCTCTGTCCTCTTCTTGTTGTCATTAAGTATATATTATGGTGTTTTAAAGAATCAGACTGAGAGCTTTGAAAAAGCTTTCTGCGTTAAAAACTTTTAGTGAAATAGTTGAATAAGGTGTAGCACCAAAACTCTTTGGCCAACAACTTTCTAAATCTATCATTTTTATTATATAAATATTATAATATATTATTATATTTAAAAAAAACATAGACTGAGCATTGAAAAAGCTTTCTGTGTTGAAAACTTTTCGTGTGATAGTTGAGTAAAGAGTCCAATTACTCAAAAGAGATTTTAGGATGTAAAAAATTCTTTTCACTCTTCACGATACAAATTACCAGGCTTAAAAATTGTACAAAAAAAATAATTAGCACCGAAATTCTTTAACAAACAACCTTCTAAATCAATATTTTATTTTTTTCACTATATAATTAATTTTGATAATGGATATATGTGCTCTAATTGTTATGTATTTGAGTATATATTATGATATTTAAAAAATAAAAAGACTGAGCTTTGAAAAAGCTTTCTGTGTTGAAAACTTTTAGTGTGACAGTTGATTAATAGGTTCAATTACTCAAAAGAGATTTTAGGACGTAAAAAATTCCTCTTCACTCTTCACGATATGAATTAACAGATTCAAAAATTGTACAAAAAAAAAGAAGAAGCAAAGAAACTCTTTCACAAACAACCTTCTAAATCTATCTTATACTTTTTCTTCTATATAATTAATTTTAATAATGTATCTATGTGTTCTAATTGTTATGTGTTTGAGTATATATTATGATATTTAAAAAAAAAATAGACTGAGCATTGAAAAAGCGTTCTGTGTTGAAAACTTTTAGTGTGATAGTTGAGTAAAAGGTCCAATTACTCAAAAGAGATTTTAGGATGTAAAAAATCCTTTTCACTCTTCACGATACGAATTAACAGGCTTAAAAGTTGTACAAAAAAAGAATTAGCACCGAAACTCTTTAACAAACAACCTTCTAAATCAGTCTTTTATTTTTTTTCACTATATAATTAATTTTGATAATGGATTTATGTGCTCTAATTGTTATGTATTTGAGTATATATTATGATATTTAAAAAATAAAAAGACTGAGCTTTGAAAAAGCTTTCTGTGTTGAAAACTTTTAGTGTGACAGTTGATTAATAGGTTCAATTACTCAAAAGAGATTTTAGGACGTAAAAAAATCCTTTGCTCTCTTCACTATATGAATTAACAGATTCAAAAATTGTACAAAAAAAAAGAAGAAGCAAAGAAACTCTTTGACAAACAACCTTCTAAATCTGTCTTATACTTTTTCTTCTATATAATTAATTTCAATAATGGATCTATGTGTTCTAATTGTTATGTGTTTGAGTATATATTATGATATTTAAAAAAAAATAGACTGAGCATTGAAAAAGCTTTCTGTGTTAAAAACTTTTAGTGTGATAGTTGAGTAAATGATCCAATTACTCAAAAGAGATTTTAGGATGTAAAAAATCCTTTTCACTCTTCACGATACGAATTAACAGGCTTAAAAATTGTACAAAAAAAAGAATTAGCACCGAAACTCTTTAACAAACAACCTTCTAAATCAATCTTTTATTTTTTTCACTATATAATTAATTTTGATAATGGATATATGTGCTATTGTTATGTATTTGAGTATTATATTATGATATTTAAAAAATAAAAAGACTGAGCTTTGAAAAAGCTTTTTGTGTTGGAAATTTTTAGTGTGATAGTTGAGTAATAGACCCAATCACTCAAGATAGATTTCAGGATGTAAAAAAATCCTTTTCACTCTTCACAATATGAATTAACAGTCTCAAAAATTATATAAAAAAAGAAGTAGCACTGAAACTCTTTGACAAACAACCTTCTAAATCTTTCTTTAATTTTTTCCTCTATATCAATAATTTTGATAATAGATCTATATGCTCTAATTGTTATGTAATTGAGTATATATTATGATATTTAAAAAAAATAGACTGAGCTTTGAAAAAGCAGACTCAAAAATTGTACAAAAAAAGGAAGTAACATCAAACATCTTTGACAAACAACCTTCTAAACCTATCTTTCATTTTTTCCTCTGCATAATTAATTTTGATAATGGATCTATGTGTTCTAATTGTTATGTATTTGAGTACATATATTATTTAAAAAAAATACACTGAGCTTCGAAGAAACTACTGCTAGTTGAGTAATAGGTCCAATAACTCAATAAAGATTTTAGAATGTAAAAAAATACTTTTTATTCTAACCATATGAATTAACACACTCAAAAATTGTACAAAAAACTGCAGCACAAAGACTCTCTGACAAACAACCACAATTTTGTTACTGGACCTGTGTGTTTTATTTGCTGTGATACTGAGTATATATTAAGTTATTTTAAAATAATCAGATTTAAAGGTACGAAAAAGCTTTCCGAGTTAAAAACTTTTAGTGGGATAGTTGAGTAATAAGTTCAATTACTCAATAGAGATTTCAGGACGTAAAAAAAAGTGTTTTAGACGTCTAGCCCGGCACGATTGCTTTTTATGCCGCGCCTGAAATATAGCAAGTGACAAGCAAAACCCTGCGTTAATTAGAAACACAACAAGAACAAAAGCCGGCCTCCGAAAAACTGACAAAACCATACAATTAAGATAAAGTGGTTCGCATTTATTTTTACGGAAAAGTCGCCAGATTTGGCTACGCGACTCAGTGTACGACGGCGGTGCGGATTTTTAATTGAATAAACGGCAAACGTTCCAAAAAGGACGGCCATTTTGCCATTAATCACGACCAACTTGGACGCGGAAAGTGTTATTAAAAATGCCCGGCCCATTTAATATCATTCATACAATTTTTCTTCCAGTCCGCGATGTCCCAGTATGCAAAGAATGTAATTTTCAGGAATGCTGTCTTAGACAAATACTTTATGGTTTAATAATATCATTTATTCGGCCCCGTTCGCCTTCAGGTGAGCTACCTGAATGCGGCTCCTAATTTATTTTATGCCTTTTATCTGAACTGTTACATAAGAATTTGCTGTCCCGCATAAATTTTAAAATATTCGATTTCCCGGTCCTTACACGGTATTATAAAATTTGCTCCGGGGAACGTCTTCATTATTGGAATCCATTCTCCTATAACTCCTTTGAAGCCCCCCACACGTGCCACGCAAGCGTGCTTTAATCTTTGTAATCAGTAATTTTCTATAACTCCCATAAATTCGATGTGAAAAGAAAACTTTCGAAGACGCCACGCCCCCACTTTCACCGCAGCAAACACCACAAAATATTTTAATATTTCCACTAAAACCTCCATTGAAAGGCGAATAATTTCCAGTTGAAATGATAATCGTTATCCGAAGGCCCACCTGGCATTTATCAACTCTCTTTGTGTTTGCAGGAAACCGTCCGGCAAGAAAGAGTCATTACAGAGGACATAAAATGTCTCTCTGGCTGAATCTCATTCCTCAGCTGCACAGGCCGGGAGACGGCGACGACATTTCTATGAGACATCATCATTTCCAGGAGGAGGATGATCAATATTACGACGGTAAATAACGTTCATAGGTTCCGCAACGGGCTTTGACAGTTTAATTCCTTTTATACTGCTTTATTATTTGCGCTCGACCGTATATTTTGATACTCGAACGGAATGATGTGTTTCTCGTAATTTTGCTTTATCACAATTTCCACAACATTATTATGGCAGAATAATTTCTTAATAATGATTTCTTAATAGGTTCCGTGCGTCCCCAAACAAAGGACAAGCCTCCGGTCGCCCACATATTACCGCCGCCTCCACCTCCGACAACCGTGCGTTTGCCACCGGCCACAACTTCACCGACGCCTCCGCCACCGAAGTCGGACACGGCCCTCCAGGCCACCACCACGGAGTGTCCGCCTAACGCCACCATGCCCATGCCTGCGGTTATCAAAAATAACAACAACCTGTTGAGGAAGTTGGCCTCAAGCCACTACCAGAGCTACACCACAGCCCTGACTGTTACCATAGCAGTCGGTTGTTTCTTGTTGTTGCTCAACATTTTGATATTCGCCGGCATCTACCACCAGAAGGACCGGGGCAAGAGCAAACAGAAACAGAAGGAGGAAATGGTGGAAGCCGGCAGCTGCAGCTCAGGCTCAGGCGAGGCCTACGAGAAAGCCATGGAGCAACGTTCCTACACCCTTCAGCGAGCCAGCAGCTTCGAACGCAAAACCATGGCGAATTACAGTGGTACGTACCCCTAAGTGTCCATTTAGTTAGTCGTTAATCTTGTGGTAGCTCTATTACATAGTAACTAGGCTGCTGACATTGAACCCATTCACGTGTACATACCACACACGCCGTGCTTTAAATAGGCTTCGTTTTCTAGGTTCAGCACATAGCTGTGATAAGCGGAATTTGGCCGATTTGCAAATGACCGAGCTTCCGTTACAGGAGTTCAAATCGTCTCCACCGCCTGCTAAAAGGCCCGATCTCAATCCGAAGACTTATCCGCCGGACGTGACCAGCACCACATCGACCGGCACACAGATGGTGACCAGTCCGAACATACCGGACCCGCCGCCGCCGCCCAAGGGCCAACCGCCGCAGACGTTCAATCAGACGGGGATACTGAGGGCGCACGGCGCCCCCACCACGCCCGGCACCATGAAGAAGCGGGTGCAGATCCAAGAGATTTCGGTCTAAGTGCGGACGTTTTTCACTTTGAATTTAATGTAATCTATGTGGACTTAAGAAATTTTCTTTTTTTTATTAATAAATGGAAAATCAAATCATATCTGACTGAAAGATGATTTTTAAAAATAGTAAAATAAACGCACTGTGATTGTCATAACATTAACTGTCATTATTCGATTCGATTGATTTATTGATGTGATGCAGGACCGGTTTTTACAAAGTTTTTTCTGTGATATGTACCATTTTTTTGGTAATTTCAATTAGGAATTAATTTTGTTATATGAATGTTATACTGTTGTTTGTTATCTTATCTTTCGCAGGGCTGTAATCAAAGCATTTACACACTAAATTATTTATGGACTATGACTGTTTTTTAAATAACCAAAATGTTGTAATAGAAACAATATTTTCTAAATGATTTTGTATAATCAACATGTTTCTTATAGAAATAAGTAATTCCTCATTTTAATTCTTATGTACAGCAGTGGTCATTATTATAGAAACTTTTTAAAATTTATAACTATTAAAATAATATGTTACATATTATAATATTATCATCACAAAAATGAGACACCGTATTAAAAACCTTTCCACAGCTAAATCCACAACTGTAAAATGGGCAATGTTCAGGCTAGAGGCACGCCTCAACCTTAAAACGCATGCGCAAATGTTGTAACCAAATATATATATATATAATCAAGGTTGACTACGAATTGGGGCGAATATGCATATTTAAAAATGCCTCCGGAGAACTTGCTCACAAAATATTCATTGAAATTTAATGTAAAACTGTTTATTTAATTGTTCATTTTACAACATATTACTCTTCTATCGTTTTTAAATATTAAATTGTATTCTGTTATAAAGAATAAAAACATAAAAAATGTATTTTTTTATTGATACTGACGTTAAGTCAATAAATCAATTTCATGGTGAGGCACTGCCTCACCTGCCTCATCCATACTTTTAATAAGTTGTTATAATTGTGGCCACTGTTGTAACTCCTTAGTTTTACTGGAGATATATAAAACATATATAATTGTTAATACTTAGAATTATATTTAGAGAAATTTGTGTAGCAAAATTTTGTACATAAACAAGGGGTCCACTAAAAATATTTATGTTAAAAAGGATGCCAAACTATTGTGTTATCGTCACATAAATATGTATGTAAATACTAATTATATTAACGATGGTATTGTTTTGGAATTGATGAACTTCCTAAGCTCAAACACTTCAGCAACTATAATTTCAAAGATTCCAAAAACTGGTCCTGCAAAAAACAAAAACGTCAAATCAAACCATTTACTTTAAGTAAGTGAACTTAGGAATTGAGTTACGTATGTACACTATCAAGGTAGCTTGCATTTAAATGAATTGTAACGAATGATATAAGTGAATTGGTCTTAGATATGGTGAATATTATGGCACGATAGTGCTACTTGTATATTTATATAAAGTGCTAAATCAAAGTATGCCATCGATAACTACGATAGACATTCTTTTTACTCCCGTATTGTTGATAAGAATATCCATTGTATAAAATATCTTAGACAATCAATGTCTCATTTTAATGTCATCGTAAAGTCGACTTTATTTCAACTCGTAAAACTAAACAACTAAATAAAAATTGTGAATTCTGATTGATGCGGTGTTAAGACGGATGTAGCATTTTAATTTTAAAAGGATTTTATAACGAGCGACGTAATAAAATCTGGCGTCTTAACCCTGTAATTTACCGTCTTTATCGTGTTTCAGTGTCCCTTTAAATTATTGTTATCAACAATATTCGTTTCGTGCCAATGTTATTGTTCTAAAACACTAATTGTAAATTTTTAAAGTGTAAATAGTGTATAGTGAGTGCACGGTTTAAACAAGAACTGCCATAATTTTAAGAAAATTTACTAAATTGCATTTATTACTAAGGCCTTATGATGCAATTTAGTACTCTAATTTTAAAATTAACCGTGTGCTTACGATACTTTTTCAGTTTTATAACGAAATAGCATCAGCTTACTGACAAACTGTTTAGACAAACATGACTATTGAACATAAAAATGTGGCAACAACTACCTCAGATACTAATAAATGACAACAATAGTACTTTTTAATGTGTCTCCAGCACTTTTATCTTATCAAAACACTATTGATTAATCAACCTCCTACTTAAGAATGACAAGTTTTTTTGTTGTGTACTAAGCAATAGACATGTTTATCTGATACTTACCCACTAAATAGATGTGTACATAATATTACAGGTATTTTTATATACTTTACTTATAATAATGGAGCTGATGAAATTTCTGCGTGGATATAATTTTAAGCAAAAGTGCAGAAATCTGATGTTTATTATAAAAAGTACATCCTTTATCGATGTGACATCTGAAATGTTTATTAATAAATACGTTATAATATTTAATAATCTCTTTTTATTATTAACGTTAGCTTTAATAAAGAATTTGTACAGTATAATTGCATGTGTATGACCCAAAACTTGTCATGATGTAATCGTGGTTGCATACTGTGAGCTTGTAAATAGCCGTCATAATCATATTGTAAATATTGTAAAAACTTATTGTATATAAAATAGATTATAAATACGATTTCTTGTTGGAAAATATATCACAACCATTCAATGACACTTGTGTTTTAGATTTTTTAGCACTAGTAACATAATCTAATCTAACTGGAGTAAGAAAGGAAAGTTTTTACATTCCTAATGAGACAAGTAAAAACACTTGTTCCTCGCCTAAGTGGTGGTAATTTAAATTTGAACCTGAAACACACGATAATATCATTTTCCCCTGATAAGACGGAGCATAATTTAATAATGGTTTCCCTTGACATTGACACAAATCCTTTACGTCTGTACTTTCTGAATCTCCATAAATAAACGTATAATCATTGAGTGGGAGGGCCGGAATAATGATGCGAACGAGGGAGAACGAATTTCATTGATTTATGGCCGAAATTATTGTGTTAATTCAATTTGGGTTTTATTAGTTTTTATTCTTTTTCGACGACACATGAATCAGAAGGAAAAAATGGGCAAATTTACAATTACAATTACGCAACATTAACTAATTTAGCTTGTATTAGCTCTCAATAACATTGACGGGACAAACAAATATTGTTCCAAGTGTGTCAAGAAAATTAAACAACCAAACAATAGGATGATGGGTCTGCAAATAGAACAGACAAGTCACATAAAAAATGTGAAGCTATTCAAAAGACAATTTGCGATCGGTTGCAAATTGACGAGTAAACTTTTTATTTAGTGGTTTAATGGAGTGTGCAAATAGACGCGTTTAATCAAGAAAAACGAACGACATGTTTGGAAAAACAACATATTTACAAGTTTCACAAATTATTTGTGTGATCACCCCTCCACTATAGAGCATCAATAATATTTGTAACTATTATTTATCAATATGCATTTATTATCAGTTTAAACTAATTTTAACTAGTTTAGTTTTTTTTCAATGCACAGTGTTTCCTACTTTAGATGAAGACACCCTTAAAACTTTGTTATTTGATTTTAATGAAAACTAATTCAAAGATAATCACGAAATAATAAAAAAATGACAAAATTTATTAGGAAATTTACCAGAAATATTATATCTATACTCCATTCAAACTAGGTACGGAGTAAGAAATAGATTTATATATGTGATGGTAGGTAATTGATGGATATCATGTTTCTTATTGGTCAGGGTTGACACCTGTTGATCCTCCAAAATTTTAATTTTTCTACTAAATATTTGGGTCCGCAAGAATACATTTTAAATTTGTCTCAAAATATTACTTGGATCTTTAGTTCTATCATACCTTATGTGAATACTCCACAGTATTAAAAAAATGAAAAAAATGTTTATGAAAGAAATTAAATGTCACAAAATTTATCAGAAATAATATTATATTATATAATTTAATGTTAAAATTATATACAGGGTGATTCACATAACGTATTAGAAATATATGGGAGCAGGAAAACGGTATTATTTCGAAATTTTGGTAACAAGTATAACTTGACTTTTGACTTGACTAATTTTCTTTTATTTTCAGTTTAGATAGAAGTGACATCAATTTTGTTTTGTTAATATTTATTACAATATAGGGAATTTTTATACTAATAGATAATATTTATTTAAATTAATATTTAATTTAAATTAAATTGTTTTTAAAATATACAAGGTGTTTCACTGGAAAGAACAATACAATGTTTTAAGATGCACAAAATTAATTTTTAACGAAAACTCTGTGGAATTTGGAAATACTAATAATGACTCTTTATAGAATGATTCTTGGTTATTATATATGCGAAAAATAAACATTTCAGCATCAAAATTAGTGACTTTATAGACACTTTAGTTAGTCCATCAATCTGTCAAAGTTTTTGAAAAAAAAAATAATGATTCAAAAACATTTGGGTTTAGGTATAGAACATGGTATTTATTATTTATTTGGAATTACATGTGGAATTTAAAAATCTAAAAATATACATGTTCTAATGAAAATAACATTATAATTGATATAAAAATTTAAAATTTATACTATTTTCCATTCACCACGAACACAAATAAAGTATGAATTACCCTGAATCTTTGAAAAATTTGATATTTTTAAAATTCCTTAAGTATTAAGTGAAAGTAGAAAAAATATCATGTGGAAATTTTAAGAAGATATAATTTTGAAGGTAAGTAGCTAATATTATGTTAGAATTATTATACTTTTTCGAAATCTTCGAAAAGATTATTAAATATCAAAATATAATCTACATAAATCAACTTTGTGACCAAATTAATTCAGCTTCTAACTGAGCTGGAACAAGACAACCAATTTAGTAAACTCTGTAAATGACATTTCACAAAAAATATTGCATTTTAATAAGTCTATAGCAGACCTAAAATTGGAATCAAGGAAAAACAAATCAAAAATATCTCATAATGTTCAATGGTGACTCAACGCCTTAGTTCTGCCAATTAGTTTAATTCTTAATTCCAACAAGATATACTAATGAGGGTCAGTAATACAGTTTTAAAGACTTTATAACAAGCAGTAAATTAATTGCTAAAACTAATGCGTTAAAATCCAGATTCTCCATATATTTTTAAAATTTTATTCTATATATAAAAATTAAATCAAATGGAGTTATAACCAAAAGAGTGTCAAAGAAAGTATTATTATATACATTATACACATATTAAATATTAAAATAAAAAAAATTATGTAAATTTATTCAAATCTTATCAGTAATAAACTGGTACAGACTAACTCTTTAACAATAGTAATTTAATTTATTAAATTTTGTGTTTGATTCATGAAATAAATTATTCAAAAGGATGTGATCATTGTGGATCTTTTTAATTTCCATCTATTTATTAAATATTAGTGTTTACTGAGAAGTAAAATTTTTCCAATTATCAGTTTTATCTAGACTTAGCACCGTGGTGCTAGATAAAGTGCTAGTCAAGGCCATTAGTAACGGAATCCACGACTTTCTACCAATTTATAATATTATTTTCAATAATCTAGATAAAAATTTATATTTATTTAATTATTATACAATCGATGTTGTGGTAATGACGTCTAAAAATAAAATAATAAATGGGTTAAACAGTTAAACAGTATTTTCTGGAAAAACACAATTTTTCTTTGGAACCGCTTTGAAGCAGCACCGGCTGACCATTAGTACCACAACAAACCACGTGCCCTTCGCCTTTATTGGCCGTATAAATAGCCGTATATAAATATGAATTTCCGTCTTGAATAATCATGATATAAACGACTATTTTATTAATTGCGGCCCGCAAAACACACATCGTAGGCCGCTATGACACCGGTTAGTTTGCGGTACAAATCTGTCGAAGGATAGTCCCTTCTATTGCCACATGTCGGAGCGTCGGTTTTTAGTTACGGGCGAGAGATGAAGTCCTTAAAACCACCCAGCATCAGAATCTCCCTGGCGGGGGCATGTAAGTTTCTGCACGTGCATGGACCACTTACTTCTTGATGTTTGGCACTCACTCTGATTTTTTTTAAGAGTTCATTACTTATAAGCGTGATTCGGGTGGAATACAATTGGTAAATTTATGGGGTTATAATTGAACAATAAAACATGTGTTAATTTCTGTGTTTGCCTTAATATGAATACCTGACACGTCGTCGTGTCAGGACGTCTAATCGAAAACAATTATGGTGAAACTTAACACGATAACAACTGAAAACAACGCACGAGATATGTTATTAATTTAATTGGATTCCATTCATATTTTTGCATATTATTATTGATTTTAATATTGAATGACTTGAATGGATAATGGTTTGGTACAGTTATTATTTTGTTTAATAATACGAAAGATTTGATTCAGGAATTGAACGACAATTAAGTACAATTTTAGTTCTTATCGACAGTTAAATTATTATAAGGCAAATGTAATTATGTAAAATCGTTCGTTTATCCCATAAATAACTGATTGTTAATTGTCAGACGTCTACACAACAACTTAAATGATAAATTTTTAATAGCATAAGACATGACCAAATCTATTATTAGAATATTAAATGTTTACAGCTTTATGGAATTCAGAGGATTATTTGATTAAATTTTTTAGCCACCGATTAAGATTTGAAACTGTTGATCTTTTTACAATATTTTGTGCTGTAAACATTCATAAACAATTTACAACCGTCTGAAATCTGGTATTGATTTTTCCACACAACAATAAAATGCGAAGATTTGACGGGATTTTTTCGATAATTTATTATTGAGGTTAAACGGATTAATTTATCATTAGGTCGTAATAAAATTTAAATTTTCGACGCTAGTACGCTAAGCGCAAAATTTAATGGAACTATTTCATTGACGACAAACACCGAATATGAATTTAAATTGGCACCAGGCGTTCATCTACATAAACGGTTGCATCCGATAAATATGCTGATAATTTGATGTATGGCCCAAGAAGGCGTCGAGCATCATTCGAGGAAATTGGAAGAAATTTTTTTTAAATTGTAGGCGACTTAAATTAGACATTAACGCAAATCTTGCTGTTTGGCCAGTAATAAGTGTTTTCAAATCTGTGAAATTAAGTGAGGACTGAAATAGACTTAATAAAAAAATGTAATCTTACTTCAGCCATATATTTTTATATGTTGTCATAAACCAACTCTAACATAGGAAAAAAATTAACAATAAAAATAAAACTATTTTTAAACAAGGCACATACTTTTAGATCTTAATTAGATAGTCATTATGAATAAAACTAAATAAAGCTTAAGTTTATTATTTCAATGACTTCAACCACATATGTTTTATTATTATAATAAATAAAATCTAAGATAAGAATAATAATTCTGTATTTAATTAAATAAAACCAAATTAATCTTAAATTTAATGACTAATAATAATTATTTTTTAATATGAAAAATACTTTTAGTTCTTAGTTATATAGTTATTATTGTTCATTAATTGACGACTTTAAAACAGATGTAGAATAAAATAGGACCAATAATATAATCTTGTAATTATTGGTTTGCTTCAACCACGTATTTTTTAATATTATAATAAATCAGTAAGGAGAGGTTAACAATTTTTTATAAAATTAAATAAAACTAAATAAATCTTAAATTTATTTAATCAATGACCAATAATAATTATTTTTAAACCGGACTGGTCATTAACTGACGTCTTTAGAACAGTTGTAGAATAAATTAGTCCAAAAATGTAATTATACACTGATTGATTTGCTTTAACTACATATTTTTTGGTATTATAATAAATTAAGTCTAAGATAATATTAACAATATTTTATTCAATTAAATAAATCTAAATGAAGCTTAATTTTATTATATCAATGACCAATAATAATTATTTTTTAATCTGAAAAATAATTTTAATTCTTAGTTATATAGTTATTATTGGTCAATAACTGACATCTTTAAAACAAATGTAGAATAAAATAGACCAATAATATAAACTTATAATTATTGGTTTGCTTCAACAACGTATTTTTTATATTATAATAAACCAAGAAAAGGTTAATAATCCTTTATAAAATTAAATAAAATTAAATAAAACTTAAGTTTATTATATCAATGACCAATAATAATTATTTTTAAACCGGACATATATCTTTACTTCTTAGTTAGATAGTCATTATTGGTCATTAACTGACGTCTTTAAAACAGATATAGAATAATATAAGACCAATAATATAAACTTGTAATTATTGATTTGCTTCAACCACATATTTTTTATATTACAATAAATCAAGGAAAGATTAACAATTCTTTATAAAATTAAATAAAACTAAATAAAGCTTAAATTTATTATATCAATGACCAATAATAATTATTTTTAAAGCGGACATATATCTTTAGTTCTTAGTTAGATAGTCATAATGTAACTTTATTGGTTTGTTTTAACCACATATATTTTAATATTATAATAAATCAAATCTAATATTAACAATTTTTTATTCAATTAAATAAATCTAAATTAAGCTTAAATTTATTATATCAATGACCAATAATATTTATTTTTTAACCTGAAAAATACTTTTAGTTCTTAGTTATATAGTTATTATTGGTCATTAACTGACGTCCTTAAAACATATGTAAAATAAAATAGGACCAATAATATAATCTTGTAATTATTGGTTTGCTTCAATCGCGTATTTTTTATATTATAATAAACCAAGGAAAAATTAACAATTCTATATTAATTAAATAAAAATAAATAAATCTTAAGTTTATTATATCAATGACCAATAATTATTATTATTTTTTAACCTGAATAATACTTTTAGTTGTACTTATTTGTTTACTTCAACTATGTATTTTTAGTATTATAATAAACCAAGTCTAAGGAAAGATTAATAATTCTATATTCAATTAAATAAAACTTAAATTTATGATGTCAGTGACCAATAATTATTATTTTAAAAATAAAATAAAACTTAAATTTGTTATATTAATGACCAATAAACACTATTTTTAAACCTGATAAATATTTTTAGTTCTTTAGTTGTTATTGGTCATTAACTGATGTATTCAAAACTAAAGTAAAATAAATAAGACCAATAATGTAATCTTGTAATTATTGGCTTCATTTGACCACGTATTTTTCGGCATTTTAATAAACTAAGTCTAAGATAAGATTAACAGTTCTTTACGTAATTAAATAAAATTAAATAAAGCTTTAATTTATTATGTTAATGACCAATAATAATCATCTTTAAACCTGACAATCTTAAACTTAAAAACAAATGTAGAATAAATAAGTCCAATAATGTAATATTGCACTATATATATATATATATATATATATATATATATATATATATATATATATATATATATATATATATATATGTATTTTTTAGTATTATAACAAAACAATCTTAAGACAAAATTAGGAATTCTTTACCCACTATTTTTAAACCTAATAAATATTTCTAGTTTTTAGTTAGAAAGTCCTTATTGGTCATTAACTGTCGCTATTAGATCAATAATCTAATTTTGTATTTATTGGTTCGTTTCAAGCATGTATTTTTTAGTAACGTAAGTTTAAGGCAAAACCTAATTATTGGCTTCATTTGACCACGTATTTTTCGGCATTTTAATAAACTAAGTCTAAGATAAGATTAACAGTTCTTTACGTAATTAAATAAAATTAAATAAAGCTTTAATTTATTATGTTAATGACCAATAATAATCATCTTTAAACCTGACAATCTTAAACTTAAAAACAAATGTAGAATAAATAAGTCCAATAATGTAATATTGCACTATATATATATATATATATATATATATATATATATATATATATATATATGTATTTTTTAGTATTATAACAAAACAATCTTAAGACAAAATTAGGAATTCTTTACCCACTATTTTTAAACCTAATAAATATTTCTAGTTTTTAGTTAGAAAGTCCTTATTGGTCATTAACTGTCGCTATTAGATCAATAATCTAATTTTGTATTTATTGGTTCGTTTCAAGCATGTATTTTTTAGTAACGTAAGTTTAAGGCAAAACCTAATTATTGGCTTCATTTGACCACGTATTTTTCGGCATTTTAATAAACTAAGTCTAAGATAAGATTAACAGTTCTTTACGTAATTAAATAAAATTAAATAAAGCTTTAATTTATTATGTTAATGACCAATAATAATCATCTTTAAACCTGACAATCTTAAACTTAAAAACAAATGTAGAATAAATAAGTCCAATAATGTAATATTGCACTATATATATATATATATATATATATATATATATATATATATATATATATATATATATATATATATGTATTTTTTAGTATTATAACAAAACAATCTTAAGACAAAATTAGGAATTCTTTACCCACTATTTTTAAACCTAATAAATATTTCTAGTTTTTAGTTAGAAAGTCCTTATTGGTCATTAACTGTCGCTATTAGATCAATAATCTAATTTTGTATTTATTGGTTCGTTTCAAGCATGTATTTTTTAGTAACGTAAGTTTAAGGCAAAACCTAATTATTGGCTTCATTTGACCACGTATTTTTCGGCATTTTAATAAACTAAGTCTAAGATAAGATTAACAGTTCTTTACGTAATTAAATAAAATTAAATAAAGCTTTAATTTATTATGTTAATGACCAATAATAATCATCTTTAAACCTGACAATCTTAAACTTAAAAACAAATGTAGAATAAATAAGTCCAATAATGTAATATTGCACTATATATATATATATATATATATATATATATATATATATATATGTATTTTTTAGTATTATAACAAAACAATCTTAAGACAAAATTAGGAATTCTTTACCCACTATTTTTAAACCTAATAAATATTTCTAGTTTTTAGTTAGAAAGTCCTTATTGGTCATTAACTGTCGCTATTAGATCAATAATCTAATTTTGTATTTATTGGTTCGTTTCAAGCATGTATTTTTTAGTAACGTAAGTTTAAGGCAAAACCTAATTATTGGCTTCATTTGACCACGTATTTTTCGGCATTTTAATAAACTAAGTCTAAGATAAGATTAACAGTTCTTTACGTAATTAAATAAAATTAAATAAAGCTTTAATTTATTATGTTAATGACCAATAATAATCATCTTTAAACCTGACAATCTTAAACTTAAAAACAAATGTAGAATAAATAAGTCCAATAATGTAATATTGCACTATATATATATATATATATATATATATATATATATGTATTTTTTAGTATTATAACAAAACAATCTTAAGACAAAATTAGGAATTCTTTACCCACTATTTTTAAACCTAATAAATATTTCTAGTTTTTAGTTAGAAAGTCCTTATTGGTCATTAACTGTCGCTATTAGATCAATAATCTAATTTTGTATTTATTGGTTCGTTTCAAGCATGTATTTTTTAGTAACGTAAGTTTAAGGCAAAACCTAAATATATGCTCAATTATAATTATTTTTAGTCTTGAATTATAATTCAAAATTTTGAATGCATTTTTTTATGTCAATATTAATCAGATTAAAAATATATTTAAAAAAAAATGTATTTTAATGACCGGAAAATATGCAATATTTAGATTTGTATTTTAGAAAAATTCTAAAGTCCAATTAATTACTGACAAACAATCAGTTAACGAGTTAATCCGCCCATTATAAAAAAGATAATTAAAACATAAAATATAACAATAATGCGTAGTTTTGTAATGCTGTAATTATGTGGAATTTATCTGATCAGATCAGTAAGTACATTAACCGAAAACAATCAAAATTCGGTAGTAACTACTGTATCAAAAATTAAACATCAATCACAGTCAAATTGTTATATCAACCACATTACGTTAATCATAAAACTTTAAACTATCATCCGCATGAAAATTTAAATATCATTTACACTGATTGGAAATTTAATTGAAATCAGTTGCGCAGGATCGTCGCATTTAAATTGTTATTGACCCAACGTTTTGCCATTGTTTATTATTTAAATTGATTTATTGTTTAACACGTTTAAAAGACCAGCTAATCGAATTTATAAACACACACCGGTACGTTCTAATTAGGAACGTGCGATCGAATTGTTTCGCAATAAATACAACATTAGATAAAAATCTTAATTGATCGTCTTCTCCGTATACACCGAATTTCAATATTTGCACGTCGATTAGCGTGCCAAGGAAAGGCGTCAAAGAAGTCCAAAATGCGTCAATCAACGATACTTTCGATTTGGAGTAAAAATTATGTTCAATAAAATGTGTTAGCACGAGCTCCTTGAGGACGTGTGACTCAGGATTGTTTAGCATGGAAATGGGATGTAACGTAAGTAAATAAGAGCAGGAAAATGTGAGCGACGTTTGACCGCCACATAAACCACAATCAGGACGTTGTTTGTGAGGAAGGAAATTAGCTGAATTGTCTATTAGATGATACTTTAATTAGGTAAAACAAAGCAAAGAATCTTAACTATGTAATTGGGCTTAATACCCTATGTTTTACCAATCTAAAACTGCACTCTGAAAGCCGGTTTCCTCAAAGGATCACTTTTTGAAAGATAAATCTTCGGTACGAATGTTTTTGTAGTAACCCTAATTAAAGTAAAACGTCTCACATTCGGTCCTCATTATCACCCAGTCGAAAAAAATTATTGTTAAAATCGACGACAATGGTAAGATCAATAAAAATTTGGTTATTAACTGATGTATTGAAAACAGATAAAAAATAACACATTTGTTTAAAAAAAACTTCAAATTGAATACAATTAATTTACTAATTATTAACATTAAATAAAACTTAATGACCAATAATAATTATTTTTGAAACTGACAAATACATTTAGTTCTTAGTTAAATATTCATTATTGGTGATTAACTGATGAATTCAAAATAGACGTAAAATAAAACATTTGTCATTAAAAAAATCTTCAAATTAATACAATTAATTTACTAACTATTAACATTAAATAAAAGTTAATGACCAATAATAATTATTTTTGAAACTGATAAATATATTTAGTTCTTAGTTAGATATTTAATATGTTATTGGTCACTAACTGACAAAACAGACGTAAAATAAATCGGACCAATAATATATTTTTGTATTTATTGATTTGTTTCAACTGACTAAGATTAACAGTTCTTTAGTCAAGTAAATAATAATATTATATTAATGACCAATAATGACCAATAATAACAATATTTAAAACTAACCATACATTAGATTTGGTCATTAATTGAAAACAACTAAAATACTTCAACCACATATTTTTTAAACTAAGATTAACAATTTTTTACTCAATTAAATAAAAATAAATAAATCTTCAATGTATTATATTAATGACCAATAATAAATATTTTTAATCCTGACAGATAATTTTAGTTCTTAGTTAAATAATTATTATTGGTCATTAACTGACGTATACAAAACGGAAGTGGAAGGAATAAGTCCAATAATATTGGATTATATTGATTCAGCGACATATTTTTCAGTATTCCAATAAACCAAGTTTAAGCCAAGAGTAACAGTTCTTTACTCAATTAAATAAAAATAAATAAAACTTAAATGTGTTATATTAATGACCATTAATAAATATTTTTAAACCTGACAAATAATTTTAGTTCTTAGATAATTATTCTTGGTTATTAACAATATCGGTTTGGTTCAATCACATGTTTTTCAATATTCTAACTAAGTTTAAATATGTTTAAATCTGATAAATATTTTTAATTCTTAGTTAGATAGTTATTATTGGTCATTAACTGACGTAAAAAAATGGAAGTAGAATAAATATGTCCAATAATATAATCTTAAACTTATTGGTTTGGTTTAATAAACTATTTTTTGGTATTCTAATAAACTAAGTTTAATCCAAGATTAACAATTATTTACTCAATTAAACAAAAATAAATAAAACTTAAATGTATTCTATTAATGACCAATAATAAATATTTTTAAGCCTGAGAAATAATTTTAGTTAGTTAGATAATTATTATTGGCCATTAACTGACGTATCAGTTTTGTTTAACCACGTATTTTTCAGTACTCCAATAAACCAAGTTTAAGCCAAGATTAACAGTTCCTTACCCACTTAAATAAAAATAAATAAAACTTAAATGCATTATATTAATGACCAATAATAAATATTCTTATACCAGACAAATATTTTTAGTTCTTATTTAAATAGTTATTATTGGTCATTAACTGACGTAATCAAAACAGTAGAATAAATAAGTCCAATAATGAAATGTTGCAGTTATTGATTTAGTTCAACCACATATTTTTCAGTATTCTTATAAACCAATTTTGTTAAAAAATATTATTTATTTAAAATCAAGTTATATTATATTTTTTAAATATTATAAAAGTAACAACGAATTTTTAGTGTTTTTGTTCTAGTGACAGAAGACCAATCTAAAACTGCACTCTGAAAACCGGTTTCCTCAAAGGGTCACTTTTGAAAGATGAATCTTTGGTACGAATGTTTTTGTAGTAACTCTAATTAAAGTACAATGTCTCACATTCGGTCCTCACTATCACCCAGTCGCAAAAAATTATTGTTAAAATCGACGACAATGGTAAGATCAATAAAAGTTGGCCATTAAAAAATATGACAACCAAATTACCGAAGCCGGTAATGAGGCACCTGCAATTTAAAATAATGCAGCTTAATCGCTAACGAGCTGGTTATTAACCGTAACGACGCAACGTTATTTCAAATTCTCCCATAAACATTATCGAAAACAATAAAATTGCTGTGCATTGAAATGCAACTGGTACACTCGCATCGTTTTGAGCAGTTCCAAGAGCTGTTGGTGATTCGTCGGACAAAATGTAAATAACGATATTGTTCGGATGCCAATCAGAGCACAATACATGAAATAATCTACTCTAATCGATGACGCAAAGCACCGAGTTGCACAGGTAATTTAAACAAATAAAACGAACGCGGTGGCGGTAGTGATTTGTCGGACAGGTGCTCAATCGGTTCTGTTCCGTTCTGTTCTTCCACTATTTCAAATCGACAACTTCGAAAGCGTGTTCCACAATTTTTCTTCTTTTTTTTTTAATTATTTTTAGAGGTGTGCGTAGACTTTTGTGTGAAGTGTGATGTTTTGAAGAACGATTAAAACAATTGGAAAGTGAGTATTATTTCTTTATTTATTCTAAAATATAAGTAAATTTGTTTAATTAAAATTAGTTTAATTGAATTTTAGTACATTAACATTTGTTAGTAAAAAATTTTAAATTAATACAATTAATTTACTAATTGTTAACATTAAATAAAACTTAATGACCAATAATAATTATTTTTTAAACTGTCAAATACATTTAGCTCTTAGTTAAATATTTATTATTGGTTATTAACTGATGAATTCAAAATAGACGTAAAATAAAACATTTATTATTAAAAAAATCTTCAAATTAATACAATTAATTTACTAACTATTAACATTAAATAAAACTTAATGACCAATAATAATTATTTTTGAAACTGATAAATACATTTAGTTCTTAGTTAGATATTTAACATGTTATTGGACGTAAAATAAATAGGACCAATAATATAATGTTGTATTTATTGGTTTGTTTCAACTAACTAAGATTAACAGTTCTTTAGTCAAGTAAATAATAATATTATATTATTGACCAATAATGACCAATAATAACAATATTTAAAACTAACCATACATTAGATTTGGTCCTTAATTGAAAACAACTAAAATACTTCAACCACATATTTTTTAAACTAAAATTAACAATTTTTTACTCAATTAAATAAAAATAAATAAATCTTCAATGTATTATATTAATGACCAATAATAAATATTTTTAAACCTGACAGATAATTTTAGTTCTTAGTTAAATGATTATTATTGGTCATTAACTGACGTATACAAAACGGAAGTGGAAGAAATAAGTCCAATAATATTGGATTATATTGGTTCAGCGACATATTTTTCAGTATTCCAATAAACCAAGTTTAAGCCAAGAGTAACGGTTCTTTACTCAATTAAATAAAAATAAATAAAACTTAAATGTATTATATTAATGACCATTAATAAATATTTTTAAACCTGACAAATAATTTTAGTTCTTAGATAATTATTCTTGGTTATTAACTTAATATTGGTTTGGTTCAATCACATGTTTTTCAGCATTCCAATAAACCAAATTTAAATATGTTTAAATCTGATAAATATTTTTAATTCTTAGTTAGATAGTTATTATTGGTCATTAACTGACGTAAAAAAATGGAAGTAGAATAAATATGTCCAATAATATAATCTTAAACTTATTGGTTTGGTTTAATAAACTATTTTTCAGTATTCTAATAAACTAAGTTTAATCCAAAATTAACAATTATTTATTCAATTAAACAAAAATAAATAAAACTTAAATGTATTCTATTAATGACCAATAATGAATATTTAGTTTCTAGTTTTAATTTAAGTTAGTTAGATAATTGTTTTTCAGTACTCCAATAAACTAATTTAAGCCAAGATTAACAGTTCTTTACCCACTTATATAAAAATAAATAAAACTTAAATGCATTATATTAATGACCAATAATAAATATTTTTATACCAGACAAATATTTTTTGTTCTTATTTAGATAGTTATTAACTGACATATACAAAACAGTAGAATAAATAAGTCCAATAATGAAATGTTGTTATTGATTTCGTTCAACCACATATTTTTCAGTATTCTTATAAACCAATTTTGTTAAAAAATATTATTTATTTAAAATCAAGTTATATTATATTTTTTAAATATTCTAAAAGTTACAACGAATTTTTAGTGTTTTTGTTCATTTATTTTAAATAAATAAATGTTAAATGTCTAGTGATCGAAGTAAGCAGATAAACTATCAGTATTAAAACAATGTTTCCTTTAATAAAAATCAATTTGGGCAAATAATATTAATAATAAGGATAAAATGTAAACAAAACATTAAATTAATTTTTATCTTAGACAATTGTATCTCTGTTGAAAGTCTTACAAACAAGGACAAATAACTGAAAAAATCTATTTTAGGATTCTCATATTCAATAATTCATAAACACATGGCAAATTTCACTGACAACATTAAAGTTTTATAGCAAACGTTTATATAAGACTTAGGTTATTTAAAATTGAAATATTATAATTTTTGTAATTAATAGTTTACAATGAATAATCGATCAAAATATGATATTTCCAAGAATTACAATCGATAGTCTCGTAATTACAGTATTGAAGATAATACAGTAGTAGAATTTTACGTGAATCAATTTATTGCAAGAGTAATTTTTTTCTTAAACAATTTGTTACACTTTTAAACATTATAATTAAATAACAATAACTACAATTGATAAGAACATTTTAATCAGATTTAAGTGGTGATTGAATTGTTTGTAAACGAAACGTTCGTCGTTAATTTACTTATCACAGAAGTAACATTACCCAATGTCGTGCCTTAATAATTATTATTTTTTTAATTTTTTGAGTGTCCATCTTGATGGACAAAAGTATTTTGTATAGAATACTAAGTAGTAAATTTAAGGTCATAAATAAGTAATTCTGTTCTAGTCACTGGTGGAAGGTTTATTTAAGTATAAAATAATTTTAGTGACTAAATCTAAACTTAGTCTATTATTATCTATCTATTCATGATTTGCAAGTAAATTGTGACTGTTGTATCGAATAAAAAACAAAGTTATTATATGATAATAGACAGAAAATTGACATAATATATTTATTATAGTTGTTTAATGGAAAAGATGAAAAACACAGATAAGAGAACGGATAATAATTGTCAACGTTGAGCACGTGCTAAAATCATCTAATGAAAATAATGAGGCAGATAATTAAAATAAAATATAAAATAATATTATGCTTTATTATAACTCAATAATATACCAACCGCATAATTTAGTTATTAACCATTATATAACATATAATTATGATATTCTTGGCTATTTATTTATGAGTAAGATTTAAATGAATAAATTAATAAGTATATTAACGCATTAAATGGTATCACCGGACGTAGAAAACAATAAATAAACCCGTACAATGTATTTCATTTAAACCACAAGTCGAAGGAGCTTCGCGCACTGAATACAAAACACAATTAATTCTTGTAAAAGGATGTGGATTAATTAGAATGTATCAGTGGGACAAAATAAAATAGAGGTTAGCGGTCTTATTCGGCTTAACAAGTGGCTGAGTAACCGCTAATAAAATTATTTGTGTCTGGAAGGTCTAATCCATTTGTCTTTTGGCCCGTTTTTCGTTTTCCCAACGAAATCAACGTGCTGAAGTTTTAATGAACCAAATCAATTATTAACGTCCAGTTATTCGATTGATTTATGCCTAAAACAATGAAATGAATGATCAATTACAGTCACAATTCTTTAGTCATGACCATCGACAAGGATAAAGTGGTGTCGTCCAACCCCTCGCCCGGTGCTCACCTAGACTCGCCGCACCATCGTAAAGTCAGCATCGTCGAGAGCGTCCACGGCCACGACAACCCGGCCTTCGAGTCGCCCCGCAGTCGGAAGGTCTCCTCGACCTCGGACCACGCCGAAATGGGGCCGGTGCGGAAAAAAAGTATACTCCACAACGCCAACGTGAACCACGACAGCAACAGCATATCAGGGATCAGTGGTTAGTATTTATCGCCGGCGTTAATTTATCTAACACAGAGTTCTTGGTGCAGAAAGTAAAGAGTTAAATTCTAATGATTCGCAGTTGTTTATCGTAGAGTATGCGGATTGGGACTCTTGCGTCTTTGTCCCGTTGCCAGGTAGGACCAATATGAATTACCTGCACTTTCGTAAGCACCAAAGTTGTTAGATTGTATCGTGGGCACAAGAAAGAAGAAATAAAATTTATTGAAGGCGATTCTTTTATTTTAACAGTCTTTTACATTCTAACTGCACAAATTTGTTCAACGTTTAAATCCGCAGATCTAATTAGAACATATTTTTGCACCTCACACACACTCACAAAAACAAAATAGCTTCGGTGGTGTTCAAGCTGTAGCGTGTAGTTGATAGGCACAGCCTTTTGTTTGGCATTAATTCGACTGTATCAACATTCCTCACGAGTGCTTTTTATGAATGGGCTTACGCGTATGTCAATTTACAACGTTAAAATGTATTTACAGACAGTGCCAAGCAGATTAACGGCGATGCCAGGATAAAAAAGAATTCAGTCACCGAATCGGTGTATTCCAAGACCAGGTTTTCCGACATCGATGACGACGATGACAAGTAAGTAGTCTTGATGTGGAGATGCATCATTATCATAGAATTCCAATTAATAAATAATTTTAAATTAATTCCAATTTAATGTAGTATTCATTACTCGTGATTCCATCATAAAATCAAGTACGAAAGCCCATAAATGCAAATTACAACGTCAAACCAGCAGTTTCTGCAATAAAATATGCAAATAACATTGAATCTTAATTCACAGATCCTGGTGGTACACATTTTGCATCAAGTGCCGGACCAAAGAGACGCTTCCATCGTGGCAACCGCCTTTGTGGAGCAAAATATGTCCCTACCCCTTCTGTCCCACCTACAGACAGTTCTCGAGGATCATATCGTTGGCCCTTATAGGAACGCTGTCATGGTGCATTTTGTATGCCATCGTGGGCGACACGGCCGCACCTCAGGGACACTTATTCCAACTTATAGTTCTTTGTCTGTGCGCCCACTTCGGAGGATGGCTGATGAGTCTCACCACGTTGCCCGCCCTCATTGGGATGTTGTTCACTGGGATGCTGCTGCAGAACGTCAATATTGTTAACATCGACGAGTCTTTCAGCGACATCACCAAGGAACTCAGGTAATAATACTCTGTAGCCAAATAACTTAAATATAACGACTTTAAATTGGTTGCAGGAACGTAGCTTTGGTGATCCTCCTGATAAGGGCCGGCTTGGACTTGGACCCGCACGCACTGAAACGACTAAAATGGACGGTCATGAAGCTCGGCATGATTCCTTGGATACTGGAAGTCATTGTAGTGGCCATATCATCCCACTACCTCATAGACCTATCCTGGAAGTTCTCCTGCGCCTTAGGGAGCATAGTCGCAGCAGTCTCCCCCGCCGTCCTCGTACCTTGCCTGATAAGACTCAGGAGTAAGGGCTACGGAGTTGCCAAAGGCATTCCCACCCTGATCATTGCAGTGGCCAGCATAGACGACGCCTTGTCTGTGGCAGTTTTCGGAATAACTAAGACCATAATCTTTTCCGAGAGCTCGGTGACGTCTCTGGTGCTGCAAGGACCTTTGTCGGTGATTGGGGGGATAGGATTCGGAATTATTTGGGCCCTCATTTGTAACTACGCCCCAGAACGTCACGACCCTTTCGTAGTACCCCTGCGAGTCATTCTTCTGTTAGCTGGGGGAATGGTTTCGCTCTTTGGCAGCGATTTGTTTGGGTACGGAGGGGCAGGCCCTCTAGGAACGGTAACTGCTGCAGTCGCCTGTTTATATTGTTGGTCACGACAGGGATGGGAAATCGAGGACAATCCGGCTACAACCGCTTTCGAAATTTTCTGGATGATTTTCGAGCCAATCCTCTTCGGCATTACGGGATCTCAAATCAAATTCAACGAGCTGGATGGAGGAATGGTGGCTACTGGGCTGGGGATTTTGTGTATAGGAATTTTTGCCAGGGTAACTAGCACAGTAATAGCCAGTATAGGTTGTAACTTGAATTTGAAAGAGAAAATATTCGTTGCCCTAGCCTGGGCCTGCAAAGCAACAGTACAGGTAACATCCAGATTAACATAAATAAAATCAATAAATATTTCAATGATTTTCTTGTTGTAGGCTGCCCTTGCTCCAGTTTGTCTGGGCCTAGTAGATGCAGGCACTACTGAATACGAATACTCGGAAAAAGTTTTAATGATTTGCGTTATGTCTATTATATTGACAGCTCCCACTGGAGCAATTTTAGTAACATTCCTTGGTCCAAAACTGCTGAATAAGACCAAACAAACGCCACAAATACCAGAGGGCTGGAGAAGAAGTCACCGACCCTCTATAAGAGACATTAGTATTATCGATGAAGAAGAGGAGAGGAACGAAGCTGATTTTTCAGAAGACACAATTAGTGAAAAGGACAATAAAAGTGAGGTGTAAGATTGAAACAACATTTTGATTGTTTGGAGGTCGAATTAGTAGTTACATAAAATATTATATTTTTTCGTCGTATGATGAGAATGTACTTATTGGTGCAATTCCATGATTCCAGATGTATGTAACGCTGGAATTCCATAAATATTAAGTATTTAAAACAATATAATTATGTACAAACCTTGAAACCTCAGAATTCCATGAGATCCAATTTATCTGTTAGTGTGATACAAGTGGTACTCACGATGTAATGGTAATTCTGTGATAATGATAATTATTGTAAGATAGACAACAGTATTTTTTGAGTAGTGTATAGAATTATTTTCCTGTGAATACTATTATTTAATATAGTTATATATCTGTAAATATAAATCTAGTTTTAAATATATAACTTTTCAAAAAAGTCTTTTATTCTTAAATGACAGATAACTTCTGAAGTGCATAATTTCAATTATTTTAAAAATTCCAGTGGCACTATTTAATGCATAAAATATGTAATCAAAATAAGTTTTAATAAACAATGTAATCTCCTACATAAATTAAACAAAATTACACCAACAGCAGAACTTTTAAATCAGTAATAAAACTAATATCACAATATTTCTTGGAGAATTAATAATAAAATTAGTTAAAAATTATAGAAAATAGAATATTAATCGGTACATTTTTCCCATTAATATTTAGTCGGTGCCCCTTTTGCCTTACAAACAGCTTCTACCCTTTCTGGCATACTCAAAATTAGTGGATGAATAAATTATAAATCTATAGTATGCCATTCTTCCTTTAGAGCATTACTAACTTCCCCAAATTTTGAAGATGGTTGTTTCAGGGATAAATTTGTCATTTAAAACCTACCTCATACGTCTTTAATTGGATTGCAATTTGATGAACGAGAAGACCACTAAATCTGAGTAAGGTCATGATTCTGGAACACAAAATTTAAATATGGTCCAAGTATTTGAGCAAATGGAATATTAATTGGTTGACTCACTGTGTTTTTTTTGGAAATAAAAATTAATAAGAAATGGAATGTTGTTTGTTTTAATATTACATTAAACAAAATTACGTTAACAGCAGAACTAATAAAACTAAGATTACAAAATTTCTTGGAAAATTAATAAAAAAATTAGTGAAAAATTATAAAAAATAGAATATTAATGGCTACATTTTTCCCATTAGTAGTTGGTCGGTGCCCCTTTTACCTTACAAACAGCTTCTACCCTTTCTGGCATACTCAAAATTAGTTGATGGATAAATTCTAAATCTATACCATGCCATTCTTCTCTTGTATCATTAATAAGCTCCTCCAAATTTTGAGGATGGTGGTTTCAAGGGAAAATTTGTCATTTGAAGCCTACCCCATACGTGTTTAATCAGATTGCAAACTGGTTATTGAGGAGACCACCAAATCTGAGTAAGATCATGATTCTAGAAACCAAAATTTAAATATGGTCCAAGAATTTGAGCAAATGGAATATTAATTGGTTGACTCACTGTGTTTTTTTTGGAAATAAAAATTAATAAGAAATGGAATGTTGTTTGTTTTAATATTAAATTAAACAAAATTACATTAACAGCAGAACTTTTAAATCACTAATAAAACTAAGATTACAAAATTTCTTGGAAAATTAATAAAAAAATTAGTGAAAAATTATGAAAAATAGAATATTAATAGCTACATTTTTTCCATTAGTAGTTGGTAGATGCCCCTTTTGCCTTACGAACAGCTTCTACCCTTTCTGACATACTCAAAATTAGTTGATGGATAAATTCTAAATCTATAGCATGCCATTCTTCTCTTATATCATTAATAAGCTCCTCCAAATTTTGAGGATGGTGGTTTCAAGGGTAAATTTGTAATTTGAAGCCTACCCCATACGTGTTTAATCGGATTGCAAACTGGTTAATGGGGAGACCACCAAATCTGAGTAAGATCATGATTATAGAAACCAAAATTTAAATATGGTCCAAGAATTTGAGCAAATGGAATATTAATTGGTTGACTCACTGTGTTTTTTTTGGAAATAAAAATTAATAAGAAATGGAATGTTGTTTGTTTTAATATTAAATTAAACAAAATTACATTAACAGCAGAACTTTTAAATCACTAATAAAACTAAGATTACAAAATTTCTTGGAAAATTAATAAAAAAATTAGTGAAAAATTATGAAAAATAGAATATTAATAGCTACATTTTTTCCATTAGTAGTTGGTAGATGCCCCTTTTGCCTTACAAACAGCTTCTACCCTTTCTGGCATACTCAAAATTAGTTGATGGATAAATTCTAAATCTATACCATGCCATTCTTCTCTTGTATCATTAATAAGCTCCTCCAAATTCTGAGGATGGTGGTTTCAAGGGTAAATTTGTAATTTGAAGCCTACCCCATACGTGTTTAATCGGATTGCAAACTGGTTAATGGGGAGACCACCAAATCTGAGTAAGATCATGATTATAGAAACCAAAATTTAAATATGGTCCAAGAATTTGAGCAAATGGAATATTAATTGGTTGACTCACTGTGTTTTTTTTTGGAAATAAAAATTAATAAGAAATGGAATGTTGTTTGTTTTAATATTAAATTAAACAAAATTACATTAACAGCAGAACTTTTAAATCACTAATGAAACTAAGATTACAAAATTTCTTGGAAAATTAATAAAAAAATTAGTGAAAAATTATGAAAAATAGAATATTAATAGCTACATTTTTTCCATTAGTAGTTGGTAGATGCCCCTTTTGTCTTACAAACAGCTTCTACCCTTTCTGGCATACTCAAAATTAGTTGATGGATAAATTCTAAATCTATATATATCTATGTATCATTAATAAGTTCCTCCAAATTCTGAGGATGGTGGTTTCAAGGGTAAATTTGTAATTTGAAGCCTACCCCATACGTGTTTAATCGGATTGCAAACTGGTTAATGGGGAGACCACCAAATCTGAGTAAGATCATGATTATAGAAACCAAAATTTAAATATGGTCCAAGAATTTGAGCAAATGGAATATTAATTGGTTGACTCACTGTGTTTTTTTTGGAAATAAAAATTAATAAGAAATGGAATGTTGTTTGTTTTAATATTAAATTAAACAAAATTACATTAACAGCAGAACTTTTAAATCACTAATAAAACTAAGATTACAAAATTTCTTGGAAAATTAATAAAAAAATTAGTGAAAAATTATGAAAAATAGAATATTAATAGCTACATTTTTTCCATTAGTAGTTGGTAGATGCCCCTTTTGCCTTACAAACAGCTTCTACCCTTTCTGGCATACTCAAAATTAGTTGATGGATAAATTCTAAATCTATAGCATGCCATTCTTCTCTTATATCATTAATAAGCTCCTCCAAATGTTGACGATGGTGGTTTCAAGGGTAAATTTGTAATTTGAAGCCTACCCAATACGCGTTTAATTGGATTGCAAACTGGTGAATGAGGAGACCACTAAATCTGAGTAAGATCATGATTCTAGAATCCAAAATTTAAATATTCTCCAAATTTTTCAGCAAATGGAATAATAATTGGTTGACTCAACAAGTCATATTTCAAAATTTCAATTATAATACAAAAATCTTCAAAAGAAACAGATAAGTTAAGAATAAACCGAATAAAATGTATTAAAATCTACAAAATGTGTTTTTTGGACCAACTATAAATGCAAATATTTGAATATTACTGACTAAAATAAAACATTGAAAATATTTTTAAATCTATCTAATTAAATTTCAAAAAAAAAAAAAAATACAGTGTGTATCAATTTCTGCTGATTTAAATATAATTAATGAGTTTAAAACTCAGTTTATTATTTATTTTATTTTTGTGATGGGATAAAGAAATGAATTGCAATTTATCGATTTATTTTATTTAGAAAAATGCACGCGAAAGTGCCTCTCCATATTTTCTTACATTCATTTTTTCTGTATCGAACAAATAATATCAAAATAATAACAGCAAGGCATTTCAGACAAACTGAATTACATATAAATTATACAATACAAAAGAATAATAGTAACAATCGATTTAAACAATAATATTTATAATAAATACTAGCTAGCTTAGTTCTAAGAAATTAAAAACACAATTATTTGTAATTATTATAGATTTTTTAATATTTAATAGCTATGTACAATGTATCAAAGTTTATTTTATTTAAACTTACTTATATCTGAAGTATCAATAGACTCATCCAATATTAACAGCATATGAAATCTTTTAATAGGTACCTTTTAATCCTAAATACAGTAAATATTATTTAAAAAAAAGTCTGGCACTATTACATAATCTAGCAAAATAAGTCCATGACATAGTACATAAGTGTATGATTATAAAAACAACAACAATTAAAAAAATAAATACGACATTATTTAACTATGTCATAGACTGGTGCAATAATGAACAGCCCCATTGATGAGACGCAGAACTGGGTTGGAAAAGAGATTCATAAGAATTCCAGAGCCTGGAAATTTACTAACACCACGACAACAAATGAAAGTACTTGAATAATCTGAATTATCTTATCGCACAATCGGAAATTTTGACAAAACTATCTGGGTCATCAGATTAGTAAACAAAAACATTTATTAGATTAGTAAATTCGTCAGGCCCTACAATATATCACAGGCTTGAAGATATCCACCCTAGAACTAAAACGTTAGGGATGCACTATTATATAGTTTAGTGTTTTTTTCTTTTTAAGAACGACCCTTCGTCGTGGCCGGGCCAACGATTACCGAGAATGTAACAATCCACGAAGCAATTTACGTATTAATGTTATTCCCGATCCAAATCTATTTCTAAACTAAATATTGCTTGAGTTTTGCCCCCGTCGAACGTCCCGCCGTCTCACCAACTCGACCGATTAAAAAAACTCTACGAACTATACAATTATTTAGTTTTGTGTAGTGTAATTGGTCGTGATGTCACCGAAAGTGACACATGCATTTTCGAAAATTTACAATTTAAGCATGTACCAGCCTTCACCAACCACGCAACGTTTCAGTAAACAGATTTTGTACAAAATTGCATTTTAAGGGTAGGTCTGAGGTAAACGAATTGCCGCTAATTTCAATTCAATTAAACGAGTTAATTTTTGTGTGGTTATTAAAGTAAAACGCATGACAAGTAATCTATTTTAAACGTTCGTTGTTTCGGTTAGTTAGTTAGTTAGTTGTACGACTTCCTAGTCTATGGGGAAACCGGTAAAAATCCTTTATACAGCTACACAGTTTTTCTATGCTATTTTCTAAACCGTTCTAAACAGTTTGATTGTCCTTGAATATAGTTTTTTTTTACCTTTGGGTGGTTCGCAAAAGCTGGCGATGATCTAAGAATTTATTTAAAAATAGTACAATATCCATTAGGGACCTGGTTATGAATTTTTAACAATTCATGTAAAGCCTCAACTGCCTCATGCATGTATGACTACGTTTTTTTTTTAATTAATTTTTTTTTGTTGAATTTTCTAACAGCATTGCACTCCCTAGAATCAGTCAAAATATTTTGACATTTTTTACCTTAGTATCACGTAGGAGAAAGGAAAAAACTATGGGAAATGTGAGTCAATCTACAGAAAATTATAAAACAAACCTGAAAATTAATTCTGTAATACTGCTTTTTATTTACATTAGGCATCCTAAATTTTGATTACAACGTTTTGTAAACAGGGATTTCAGAAGTTTATTTATTGCTAGGAATACTTGTGTGCACTATATCAAGTTTAACGATTGCTTTCTTTCATATTTCATGAACCATTTGCAATAAAGCTTAGGATACCCTGAAACGTTTGAAAAAGTACGTAATAAATGAACTATCCTTGATATAAAAGGTTATTAATACTAGTATTAAGTACTTAAGACGTGCAGGTTTTAGATTTGATAATTTTTGTATGAGAGACTCAAAAGAAAATGAATACCTCTTCATTATAGAGTACACAATCCTTTAAAGTGTTATATCAGTTCTTTTAAAAGCTATTATACAATATATAAAATACATAAATTTATACTGCTCTCAACAATATACCCTTCCATATAAATGAATTTAAAAACCCTAAGTATAGCTACCTACAGTTTTAAAGCTTTAATACTATTCCTAGTTTTTAATTTAGTTTAAAAATTGAGCTATTACTCAAGTATGGCACCAAAATGGTCAAAATTTTTAAATGTTTATAATTAGAATTAATCACAATTTACGGAACATCCCATTGAAGAATCCACGAAAGATACTATAAAATCCTTAGGGCAGCCCTCTCTACATTTGTACATGTTTTATTTTTGGTAAAATTAGGCCTAAATTTACCTTGTAGACGTATAAATTCATTCATAGTATCTTTGGTGGGTGCGGTACTCGTGATGGCCCTCCAAGTCCATATCAGCAAACCTCTCAAGCAGCTCCTTCCTGTAGTTCCTGCCCTCCTGCTTGCTCCTCTCCGTCGACAGTCTCTCCTCCCCGTGCCGCCTCTCGTATCTCGCCTCGTCCGCGTACCTCCTCTCGCCGTACCTCCTCTCGTCGTCCGATCGCCTGCGATCGTCCGGCCGATCGTCCCGCTTCTCCCTGTCGTCCCTGTACTCCTTGGGTATCTGAGGTTTGTAATACGACTCCGCCCTGGGCGAGAGGTCGTCATGAATTTCCTCTTCAATGGGTTGCTCCGTAGAAAGCCTCCACTATATGGCGTTCAAGGCCCGTCTGGACGAGCCCCGGTGCGTGGGGTAGTCCTCCTCCCTATTTCTAGGGTCCCGCAGCCGTTCCATCGGACGTTCGCGGTAATCGTCGCCGCCCTGGAACTGTGGCGGCACCGCGTGCGTGTTCATGTACTCCCGATCGCCGTAGTCCTCGTATTCGCGGTCGCGCTCCAATCTGGGTCTAGATCTCGCGTGGCCCGTGTGAAAGGTCGTAACTGTCGGATAGAATTGTACAGGATTAGCGGAGCGGAATTGTTGGGGTGCGGACTACAAACCTAAGCGTAAATTATGTCAACAACTGCCTACTAAAGAACTTCGTTAGTTTACCTTTGGCACACGACAGTCAAAACGGGTTTGGAAAGTTGCTTCCACGACAACGCTAGCAAGTGTGTATGTTGTAATTTGGGCATACACACTTGGCAACGCACTATTGTTTAGTTTATCAGGTTCTTTTACTTTAATTTCGGAAAACAAAAATTGTCTTGGGTACCGGAAAATTGGAAGTTTTGATAAAAATCATCATGCGCAGACAATCAGCAACCGATATTCGGAATTTTAAAGACACATGTTTCATATTTTCATGACTGAGCAACTTTTGACTGATCTTCGAACTAAGAATGATTTAATGTAATGGTTAGTGCTTTCGTCACCGTTGTTTGAAGGTCTCTACTTGTTCAGGTTTGTAGAGACGAAATTATTGGCTGGAATGATGGTTACCATCTTCAGAGGTTCGTGTTTCTTTGACATCTGGCTGACAACTTAGATAACTGATGTGGTGGTTCTTATATGTTTAGGAATCATTCAGTTTCTGAGGATTGGTGTCCAAATTTTTTAATATTTTAGGATTTCTTCTTTTTATGGTATCCACTAGTCGAGGTTAGCTTTTTAACTCTACTCTCCATTAAACGTTTTGTTGTTCCGATATATACTCTTCCGGAAGAGCATGGTATACTGTATATCTCAGATGTTATTTGAGGGTCCCTCTTGTCTTGTTACTAGAACATCTAAAGTAGGTATTTGGTTCTGCTCCTCCATTTCCATTGAGAAGTTGAAATTGTCTGTTGTTTCTTTGACATCTGGCTGACAACTTAGATAACTGATGTGGTGGTTCTTATATGTTTAGGAATCTTTCAGTTTCTGAAGACTGGTGTCCAAATTTTATAATATTTTAGGATTTCTTCTTTTTGTGGTATTCACTAGTCGAGGTTAGCTCTTTAATTCTACTCTCCATTGAACGTTTTGTTGTACCTGTATATACTCTTCCGGAAGAGCATGGTATGCTGTATATCTCAGATGTTATTTGAGGGTCCCTCTTGTCTTATTACTAGAACATCTAAAGAAGGTATTTGGTTCTTCTCCTCCAATTCCATTGAGAAGTTGATATTGTCTGTTGTTTCTTTGACATCTGGCTGACAACTTAGATAACTGATGTGGTGGTTCTTATATGTTTAGGAATCATTCAGTTTCTGAGGACTGCTGTCCACATTTTATAATATTTTAGGATTTCTTCTTTTTCTGGTATCCACTCGTCGAGGTTAGCTCTTTAATTCTACTCTCCATTAAACGTTTTGTTGTACCGATATATACCCTTCCGGAAGAGCATGGTATGCTGTATATCTCAGATGTTATTTGAGGGTCCCTCTTGTCTTGTTACTAGAACATCTAAAGTAGGTATTTGGTTCTGCTCCTCCATTTCCATTGATAAGTTGAAATTGTCTGTTGTTTCTTTGACATCTGGCTGACAACTTAGATAACTGATGTGGTGGTTCTTATATGTTTAGGAATCATTCAGTTTCTGAGGACTGCTGTCCACATATTATAATATTTTAGGATTTCTTCTTTTTCTGGTATCCACTCGTCGAGGTTAGCTCTTTAATTCCACTCTCTATTGAACGTTTTGTTGTTCCGATATATACTCTTCCGGAAGAGCATGGTATGCTGTATATCTCAGATGTTATTTGAGGGTCCCTCTTGTCTTGTTACTAGAACATCTAAAGTAGGTATTTGGTTCTGCTCCTCCATTTCCATTGAGAAGTTGAAATTGTCTGTTGTTTCTTTGACATCTGGCTGATAATTTAGATAACTGATGTGGTGGTTCTTATATGTTTAGGAATCATTCAGTTTCTGAGGACTGGTGTCCAAATTTTATAATATTTTAGGATTCCTTCTTTTTGTGGTATCGACTAGTCGAGGTTAGCTCTTTAATTCTACTCTCTATTGAACGTTTTGTTGTACCTGTATATACTCTCCCGGAAGAGCATGGTATGCTGTATATCTCAGATGTTATTTGAGGGTCCCTCTTGTCTTGTTACTAGAACATCTAAAGTAGGTATTTGGTTCTGCTCCTCCATTTCCATTGAGAAGTTGAAATTGTCTGTTGTTTCTTTGACATCTGGCTGATAATTTAGATAACTGATGTGGTGGTTCTTATATGTTTAGGAATCATTCAGTTTCTGAGGACTGCTGTCCACATATTATAATATTTTAGGATTTCTTCTTTTTGTGGTATCCACTAGACGAGGTTAGCTCTTTAATTCTACTCTCCATTGAACGTTTTGTTGTACCGATATATACTCTTCAGGAAGAGCATGGTATGCTGTATATCTCAGATGTTATTTGAGGGTCCCTCTTGCCTTGTTACTAGAACATCTAAAGAAGGTATTTGGTTCTTCTCCTCCAATTCCATTAAGAAGTTGAAATTACCATTTCTAGAGTTTAAGTTTCTAGTTTTTCTTGTCCATGTTTCCCTATCACGAAAGTACCATTTACGTTACAATAGCAAACAGAAAGTCCCTAACACTTTTTGTTGTAACTATTCCATAAAGAAATTGGCGATGACTGAACTTAGAGGACAGCCCATTACTAATCCTTCAGTCGTTCCAAATGAAATAACTTCCTATACCGGTACCACAAAGCCATAAAACAGATCATACCTCTGAAGATGTCAGCCACCCATGCTAAGATAACATCAGGAAATAATTCCAATCAACGTTGACCTACAAAACCTGAACAAACGTAGATGTTTAAACGTCAGTTTATTTTCGTGTCCCACATTGATTTCTCAGCCCTTTGATTACAAGGCGGAACTAATCAATCGATTGATCTGAAAATCATCCTTAGTCCAGTCGCAAATACAAACAACACAGTGATTAGTAAAAACACCCCACGTGCAATACTGAAATCCTAACCACTACCAAAAAAAACTAAACTTACAAAATGCTTCTCAAAGCTTAAGCAAATAAATCTGTGGAACCAGCCCGCCATATTTTGCCGGGGCTTGGTGAAACATTCGCAGCTGAATTTTTAATCGTATAATTTTCGTTTTTTAGTGTGCATAGCGAAAAAGCGTTGCATTATGACGTGTAGCGAAGCAAATCGAAAACAGAAAAAAGAAAGAACATATTAAAATACCGTGCAAACTGAACTGAACCTGTATTTCGTATTTTTGTTTGGATTTAAAGAGTACGGGTAATCGTGATTAATAGTTAGTCGGAATAGGTGTCATTGAACCGGAATAATCTGAAAAACATTCGAAATGAAAAGAAATAAATAAAATTTGTTATTGTTTCATAGAGATTTATTCAAAATAACATTGCTTTTTGGACCCACGTTACACATAACAGTTTCATATAGCGAATATATTTTATATAGATTATGAAATTGGAGTGTTACAGAAGTTTTTGGAAAGATAACATCTCAATCCTTCCCTCTAAATACTTTGCCTACATGTATCTATGGTCTAATTTATCAAATATAGATTTCTAAATAACTGACATCAATGTTATGTTTCCAAAACAAACATTACATAGTATATTTAAGTTGGTTATCATAGAAGTAACAAAATGCAAGAATAAATAAACGATACTAAGCTAATGCATATACATGTTCAACAATACTGTAAATAATAAACTGATGCATAATTCAAGACAATCATGCAGTGGTATTTGTTTTATAAGAAAGACAGTGATTCTAGTGAGTCTACAGATTCCCAACTTTGCAATCCTATGTATCTAACACCTGCATGACTACCTCTAGATTCGTGTGAGAATCCATATACATCTTGGTGTGCTGGAAAAGATATTAGCCACAGTTAGGAATTGTTAGTGAAGTTATGGGAATTTTGCAACACACATCACTCAATAACTACACCAAATGAAAATGAAACTACCCCTTCATTAACTAGTGAATGATGTTCATTTGACACAGTTACTAAGTACATGATCCCAATGTATAATAATTTAGACCACCGTTACAACTTTTGTGTTCCTTGTATAAAAAAGCAACTACTAGTATAAAAAGTATGTTTACTACTGCAGTACAAAAGCTGTAACTAAAAACCCCCCATTGGTACATTAGTGAAGTGTTAATAATAAAATAAAGGGAGCAACGTTTAAAACGAGTTTTACCTGGTAGTGTGGGTCTGCCTTGATCCCCACTAGGCGAAGCTTGAGGCGAACTTCCAATTGGTCGAGGTACATTGGGCATTGTAGTTTCCGGATGCGTAGCTCTATAATAAGCCTGACAACATGACACGTTAGTTAGTTAAGAAGGTGACTGTGATTAATACGTGATGCATACTTCTAAATATTCAGCTATATGTTCGCAAGCTTCCTCAAGTTGGTTTTCATCCAATATCACGTCGAACATTTCCGGTGGGCACTGCGCCAGCTTCTCCGACGCCACCATTTGGACGTTCAGATGTCTGGCCTGGCTTTTGCCACGTGATTTTATTAACCTTTGCAACACCTAAGGGGTTCCTTTTAGAAATTGTGGTGGAAACTATACCAATACTCACCTTAGGACTAGCTATTTTTAAATAAACAATACACGGAGCTAAAGAAGTTTTGGCAAGCTGCGAAGGATGGTTTATTGTATCACAATCCAGCACCACAAGTTGCAACGTAGTAGCAAGCTCAAAAATTCTTTCGATTTCAGATTGGACCTCTAGTAAACAAGTTGATCGTCTCTGATCTATGATCGCCCTTTTCGAGGGATTATTTAATAGAGAACGTTTTGCTAAAGAAATATCCGCCATTACCCTAGTGATAATTATTCTAAAACAAACAAGTTATGGTCTCGTGTCAATTGGGGTCACGTCCAGACGTACCTTCCTTCAAATCTATGCTTTAAAAAATCAAATAAGGCTTTTTGCATCATGTCCGTGACTTCGTAACCTTTTAGCGAAGGTCCTACTAGAACTACAGGCCGCATTGAAGGAACTACGTCATACGGTGCAGTAGCTTCTTGTTTCTTGAAGAACGGTTTTTTCTTCTCTTTGGCAGGTGGTGTTGTGAGAGTTTTACCCGATCTTGCGTTGCCCACTGAGTCGGATTCATCTCCTGGAAAATTGGAATTTGTATTAATTTATACAATAATAATTTGTCCAAATTGCTGAGTGAGCTGAATATTAATGGATGAAAAATTGAGCTTACTCAGGACTACTTGGGAAATATGTTTCTACCTCTGCTTTTTATTTTGGGCGAGTTTGTTGTTGTAGAAGCATATTTTGAAGCTATTCTACTGGTTTCTAGACTACTTGTACTACTTTCTACGTGTGGTAAGGGATTTTTTGTGGACTTTGGATACAGGGGATCGTAAATAAAAATACAGAAATAAAAATAATTTACGATAGTCATGCCCTCAATACGTAGAAAGCATTCCAAAAAATAAAACACACCATTGTTGATCAGCAAATTTAAAATATATATGCAAGTCATACCATAATTATATTACAAATAACAATTAAAATAAAGTGAACACATCAAAGGTTGTGAGTTCAGCACTAAATCAAGAAATTTCGGACTCTTACTCCAGAATTTAAAAACACATTTTTGTTGTCTGGTTCACAATTTACATATTTTTTAAATGCATCTGGCTGGACCATCAAATCAACTGTCAAACTAAAGTAAAACTCGAAAATAAACGTAACCAAAAAGGTACCAAAACACAAACCATACTGTTGCGATAATTGTCAAGACCAAGAACCAAACTTGTGTAGGCCACCAAATCAAATAATAATTGTACAAGTCATTCCACGTAGATACAAAACATCGAAAAAAATAACGATTTGGATGGGACATACCGGGCGTGGGAGGAGTGCTACCTCTGGAAACACCGTTACCAGCGGCCCCTATATTAGAATTGGAGCTAGTTTTACTCGAATAGAGCTTGGTGGTTCTCGTTTGCGCTTGTTGCAGTCTCAAGTTCTCTAGCTTGACCGGAGAAGGAATGAAGCCGATGTCGCAGCCTTCTTTCACCAAACGACCGATCCACCAGTTGTTGTCGTACTTTTCCTAAAACAGGAATGTCAGTTTTGAAAGCAACAATGAGGGATGCGATTACCTTTATGTGTAAAAAATCTCTAACTTCAAAGGAAATAGCATATCCATGAACTGGAGAATCGTCGTCTAGTGTACCGTCATACGCTACGTTAGTTCTGACAGCAAATGCTACCGACTTTGTCTGGAACAAATAAAACCGCATGAATTATTACGTACAACACAGCGAAAAAACCACCAATAAAACCCACATGGTACTGGTAGTTTTTCCATGCCGAAACTTTCATTTAAACTTTTCCCCGGAGTTTCCATTTCAGGCGGACATAAAACCAATAATATCACTCATAAAGTTGCGGCCGAAGTCGGACCGAAAAACGTCTCTCAACTTTCCACTGCAACGTGTAAAATTCGTTCGCACGAAAGCACGTTAATGCAGCAAAACTTATCGCTTTGTTTTGCGAAGCTCGGACCGTAATTAAACGGTAATTACGTCGGCGTAAAGTTTCCGATGCACGTAACGAAATATTATTCGCACTCACCCTCGCCTTTTCCAATTGACTAAGTGCTTGACGTTCCTTCTCCCGACGAAGCGTTTCTTTCTCTTCGTCCAGCGACAGATCCGAAGAAGGCTGAGAATAGTTTGAATCAGCTGAGCCCTGCAACAGAAGCAAAACATTAATGTCCGGGCCTCCGGCTGAGTTATTCATCTAGTCTCTAGGCTAAACAAACTTAACTCCGAAAGATGATCAATGGACGTGAAATGGTGGCTGATCTCATGATTTACTATTGTAGTACTCTAAAATACCTAGTTTACTAGTAGTACTTCGGTAATGTCTATTGATGTATTGTATCAAGGTGCTATTGCTATTGTATCTAAGAGTCTAATCGATGATGTATTGGTTGTCAGTTGTGACTTAGTTAACCATCTACAATCTAATCTCAGTACAATGCTAATGCACAACTTCTGATAGTACTTTAGAAGAGTCGTCAGTGCTTAGATGAAATGGAAATGAGTCGAAGAAGTGACTTTACCTACCAAGGAATCCTTCTATCCTACTAACTACTGATACAATCCAAGAACTTCAAAAAGTGCAGTCAAAACAGGCATTAAAGGTGAACTTGATAACAGTAGTAATAATAATAATAATAATAATAAAATTCGTTTATATCTTACCAGAGTTGTGTATTTGGACATAGGTTACTTGCAGTGTCACTGGCAAGCATGCGACAGATATTTTACAAGGATGTAGCTTACCAGTAACTCTTAAAATGTTACTAATCTCCTCCAATCCTACAAGGTATTAAGAAGAGCTTTTTTACATGATCTCACGATCCCCAATCGTAGCTGTGCAGGATAAAAAATAACCTTTTTGTATATTGATAATATTTACCTGATCGCGTTGAAGGATGTAAAATAAATGTTGTGAAATTTACGACTGCGCTTGAGGTCTAAAATTTATTAACAAAACAAGCAAAAATTTATTTTTATCCTGCACGTCTGTAAATGGTGTTGATGCGTTGCACAAAAGTAACATTTTGAGGGCTACTGTACCGCACAGATTCCATCTGTTTAAACACTTTTCTCAATTAACAAATACACACAATATATATATAAATGTAAAATAAAAATCCATTTACAAGTTACAGCGGAAAATAACACACTCACGTTATGTCTGGCAAAATGTGACATCAATGTCTTGTACAAAGAATGCATTATTGTGTGTCTGTTGACAATTCAGAGGTTGTCACACTAATGCCTTGATCAAAATCTATACGAGAGCCAATAAATAATGAGTGAGTTATAAAAAGAAATCATTATTATACACACACACACAAAGAAGATTAAAGTCTTAAGGTTTATGTGTCATCTATATTTTAATGGTATAATTTAATGGCTTTTATTATTTACACTGGCTAAATTCATTCTTGGCCACGAACGAGGTCGAGATAATATTTTGTCTAATATCATTTTTAATGCCGGACTGGAAAATATTTCAATGAAACTTTAATAATAATAATAACTTGAGGTTAAAGTGAGATTCATTTCCTGCTTCAAGTTTGTTCGTGAATCACATAAACACTAATTAAAATTGCACTAATTATATTACTTCGTCCTGCCCCTTTTTAAAAACATGCAAATTTCCTCCGGCTTCGACCGGGGATGTTTTTTTTTTTTTTTTTTAAAACAGCTTTTGTAACTCACGTGTCGCCTCCTATACATATTTGACACTGACTTCCAGACATACTGACTGGTGCACGGACGGATTTTCGGTTTTTGTTTGTTTGGGAATTTATTCTGGGCGTCGAGTGGGAGCGTTGAAAAATATATATGATAGATTAGCGACTGTTAATCTGGCTTTTTAGTTTGATTAAAACACTAAATTCACAATAATACGCTTTATTACAACAAACGTAGTTTAACCCTCGACATCTAAAGCTTGACTGCCTGGTTCTTTCTTAAGAACTGCCCCGATTATTAAATGTAAACAAATACTTCAGATTTGCTTATAAAACAAAACTAGTCTAAATAGATGTGAGCACGTCGCATCGGTCCATCGGTGAAGGTGATGACGTAAGCTAACACGGCCTTCCTGACATGTGGGGCGTCCTCGCACCTTCCGCAGTTTTGCAAAGATTCACCTGACACCGGTAATCTGTAAACATTATAACAGCAGTACAAGCTCAAAATATATTCGAAGAACTAAGTCTAAACCTTATTTCATTTAACAAAATAGACTGTTATGTGGCACAGTTAACAACCACTAGAAGCTCAGAGGCGGCTCAACCATCAACAGGTCTGTTACACCCATGACTCTCAAGTGCTATCAAAAGATACCATATTCTAGCCAGGAGCTCAGAGGCGGTTCAACCACTACCAGGTCTATTACCCGCTTGTCTCACAGACCCAGAACACAACAATCTAAGCCTGCAGAGCAGGGACCTTAAACATAGCCTGCCGAGCAGGGACCTTTAAACATAGCCTGCAAAGTAGGGACCTTAAACATAGCCTGCAAAGTAGGGACCTCAAACATAGCCTGCGACGCAGGGACCTTAAAAATAGCCTGCCGAGCAGGGACCTTAATCATAGCCTACTAAGCAGGGACCTTCACATATAGCCTGATACACAGGGACCTTAAACAGCCTACTAAGCAGGGACCTTTACACACATTCACACATCAATCTTATTAAATAAATCTATATCCATCATACCTTATAGAATTTCTGTATCTGGCCAGGTTCGTAACTGTTCATGCGCTGCTATTGTAGTTCTACCTCGGCTGCCAATCCTTCGGAGTGCGTACCTCTCATTAGGTAAACAATGCGTTACCTCAAAGGGTCCGTGATACTTTGGTTTCAACTTTCCTCTATTCGACAGCTAACAACGACATCTAATCCTAACGAACTTGCTTCTGTATGTAGTTCGGTTGACAATTCCAGATCAAAAATGTTGAAAATCGGATAAGAAATCAATCGTACATTTTCACATTTAAATGTCCATTCAAAAGATTTTCCCTCACGTAACAGTGCAGATATCGGTGCTGTTAAAGTTGCAAAGTTTTTCACAAGATGTCTAAAATATCCATTCGGTTGTTCTTTTATTTCTTTCGTAACCCACTCGTCCATTCCTGACAAATTCAAGTCATGTTCCTCAAATGCAATTTCTAAATCTTACAAGTCGAAACTGCGCTGCAGCCACACTTAAACCTTCTGCGCAGCCATCTTCAATGTTGCTTGAGTAGTTTGGGCGTTGGCCATTGTCGATAAAATTTCCATGTTTTGTTTTTGGAATCTGTTGTTACTTTCTTGCTGCTAGTCTCTCTCCGATGCACTTTCGGTAATGTTCACAACGTTCGGACTCACTGCGCGTTTGTGTTTTTCACTATTGTCTGTTCGTTCACAAAGAAACACAAAAAAAAAAAAAAATATTTTTTTAGGTCCTCTCTTCCGGAAATAATTCACGAGAAGATATCCTTTATCCCACTTCTGATGATAGATTAGCGACTGTTAATCTGGCTTTTTAGTTTGATTAAAACACTAAATTCACAATAATACGCTTTATTACAACAAACGTAGTTTAACCCTCGACATCTAAAGCTTGACTGCCTGGTTCTTTCTTAAGAACTGCCCCGATTATTAAATGTAAACAAATACTTCAGATTTGCTTATAAAACAAAACTAGTCTAAATAGATGTGAGCACGTCGCATCGGTCCATCGGTGAAGGTGATGACGTAAGCTAACATATATATTCCAATTTACGGGGCTAAAACTGTAGGTTAAAACAATCGCAGTGTTTGGGCAAACATTTATTGCGGGCATCTTAAGAATAAATAAAAAAGAGGCGTCCGATGTTTAAAAATCGATTGGACCGGCGACATTTTACGGCGTGGATTTTGTAGCCGTTCCATGAATAATAAACTGGAAATCGTACATTATCAAACTGGGACATTGGCTAAGATCCAATGAACGCCAGACTTGGTATCAAAAACTGACCTAAATGCTGGCTCTTCAGAAAAAGGCTAATTTCTAAGATCAGAAAACAGTCTTATATTAATATGTGTTGTGTTGACGTGTTGATATTCAAATAAAGCAGTAAAACATTTTACGAACAAACACGGGCCATTCGTGCCGAAATAGCATAACCATTAAACACAATTTTATCTGCTCCGCTGATCGATATCGTGAAAAATGTAACTGAAATTAAAAATAGTTCGCAGATGTTGTGAAAATGCACAATGGCAATTAACTTAACATGAACATTAAACGTGAGGTACATTAATCACACAAATATAAACATTGTGCACATTCCATTTAATATGTAAACACACGGTTTCTGCTTAAATCCGATACGGTTTGCATTCGCAGACGTTTTTTTGGGCTCTGCCAAAATGTGATCATTTGAACTTTTAATTGATTTTTAAAGGAAACAAACGTGTAATTTCAACGGCTAAACACAGACGGTTTTAATGAAACTGAACTTGTTATAGTTCAGTCATAAATCTATAAATAAGCGTTCAGCCAAGAGTATAGTTATTCAATTGTTGGATTAAAAAATGGACAGGAAATCGTAGTCATAGTTTAAATCTGATGTATGTTGATGTTAGCACCATTTTTAATTTCAGTTCAAAGTGCTGCTATTCAATTATTGGTTAATAACATACACAGAAATTCATAATAAAAGTTCATAGAGTTTAAATATGGCTGATGTTGATGTCAGCACCATCAGTAATTGCAATCAAGATTACATTGTTGGTACAATTGTTGGTTGAAAAAATTTAAAATAATGGAGTAAAAATATGATTGATGTTAATGTTAGCACCATTGATAAATTTTATGAAGATTACAGTAATTCAATTTTTGATTGTAAAAATGTACAAGAATTCGTTACAAAATTATGTTTAAGGACATACACTTTTGAAAACATGAAGGAACTCATATAATTTAAATATGACGAATGTTAATGTTAGCACCATTCTTAAATCCACTCTATGGTCCTATTATTCAATTGTCGGTTAATTAAATGAACAAAAATTCATTATAATAACTTATTTAAGGTCAAAACACATTTGAAAACATTAATGAACTCATAGAATTTAAATATGGTTGATGTTGATGTTAGCACCATTGGTAAACTTTATGAAGGTTACAGTAATTCAATTTTTGGTTGTAAAAATGTACAAGAATTCATTTCAAAATTATGTTTAAGGACAATACACTTTTGGAAACATGAAGGAACTCATAGAATTTAAATATGGTTGATGTTGATGTTAGCACCATTGGTAAACTTTATGAAGATTACAGTAATTCAATTTTTGGTTGTAAAAATGTACAAGAATTCATTTCAAAATTATGTTTAAGGACAATACACTTTTGGAAACATGAAGGAACTCATAGAATTTAAATATGACGAATGTTAATGTTAGCACCATTCTTAAATTCACTCTATGGTCCTATTATACAATTATCGATTAATAAAATGAACAAGAATTCATTATAATAAGTTATTTATGGTCAAAACACATTTGAAAACATTAATGAACTTAGAATTTAAATATGACGAATGTTGATGTTAGCAACATTATTAATTTCAGTCAATATTACAATAATTCAATTGTTGGTTGGAAAAATATACAAAAATTCATTACAATATAATGTTTGACGTCAATACACTTTTGAAAATATTAAGGTATTTATAAAGATTAAATATGATTGATGTTGATGTTAGCACCATTAATAAATTTTATGAAGTTCACAGTAATTCAATTTTTGGTTGTAAACATGTACGAATTCTTGTACAAGAATTCGTTACAAAATGATGTTTAAAGATAATACACTTTTGGATACATGAAGGAACTCATAAAATTTAAATATGACGAATGTTAATGTTAGCACCATTCTTAATTCCACTCTATGGTCCTATTATTCAATTGTCGGTTAATAAAATGAACAAAAATTCATTATAATAACTTATTTAGGGTCAAAACACATTTGAAAACATTAATGAACTCATAGAATTTAAATATGGTTGATGTTGATGTTAGCACCATTGGTAAACATTATGAAGGTTACAGTAATTCAATTTTTGGTTGTAAAAATGTACAAGAATTCATTTCAAAATTATGTTTAAGGACAATACACTTTTGGAAACATGAAGGAACTCATAGAATTTAAATATGACGAATGTTAATGTTAGCACCATTCTTAAATTCACTCTATGGTCCTATTATACAATTATCGATTAATAAAATGAACAAGAATTCATTATAATAAGTTATTTATGGTCAAAACACATTTGAAAACATTAATGAACTTAGAATTTAAATATGGTTGATGTTGATGTTAGCACCATTATTAATTTCAGTCAATATTACAATAATTCAATTGTTGGTTGGAAAAATATACAAAAATTCATTACAATATAATGTTTGACGTCAATACACTTTTGAAAATATTAAGGTATTTATAAAGATTAAATATGATTGATGTTGATGTTAGCACCATTGATAAATTTTATGAAGTTCACAGTAATTCAATTTTTGGTTGTAAACATGTACGAATTCTTGTACAAGAATTCGTTACAAAATGATGTTTAAAGATAATACACTTTTGGATACATGAAGGAACTCATAAAATTTAAATATGACGAATGTTAATGTTAGCACCATTCCTAATTCCACTCTATGGTCCTATTATTCAATTGTCGGTTAAGAAAATGAACAAAAATTCATTATAATAACTTATTTAGGGTCAAAACACGTTTGAAAACATTAATGAACTCATAGAATTTAAATATGGTTGATGTTGATGTTAGCACCATTGGTAAACTTTATGAAGGTTACAGTAATTCAATTTTTGGTTGTAAAAATGTACAAGAATTCATTTCAAAATTATGTTTAAGGACAATACACTTTTGGAAACATGAAGGAACTCATAGAATTTAAATATGACGAATGTTAATGTTAGCACCATTCTTAAATTCACTCTATGGTCCTATTATACAATTATCGATTAATAAAATGAACAAGAATTCATTATAATAAGTTATTTATGGTCAAAACACATTTGAAAACATTAATGAACTTAGAATTTAAATATGGTTGATGTTGATGTTAGCAACATTATTAATTTCAGTCAATTTTACAATAATTCAATTGTTGGTTGGAAAAATATACAAAAATTCATTACAATATAATGTTTGACGTCAATACACTTTTGAAAATATTAAGGTATTTATAAAGATTAAATATGATTGATGTTAGCACCATTGATAAATTTTATGAAGTTCACAGTAATTCAATTTTTGGTTGTAAACATGTACGAATTCTTGTACAAGAATTCGTTACAAAATGATGTTTAAAGATAATACACTTTTGGATACATGAAGGAACTCATAAAATTTAAATATGACGAATGTTAATGTTAGCACCATTCCTAATTCCACTCTATGGTCCTATTATTCAATTGTCGGTTAAGAAAATGAACAAAAATTCATTATAATAACTTATTTAGGGTCAAAACACGTTTGAAAACATTAATGAACTCATAGAATTTAAATATGGTTGATGTTGATGTTAGCACCATTGGTAAACTTTATGAAGATTACAGTAATTCAATTTTTGGTTGTAAAAATGTACAAGAATTCATTTCAAAATTATGTTTAAGGACAATACACTTTTGGAAACATGAAGGAACTCATAGAATTTAACTATGACGAATGTTAATGTTAGCACCATTCTTAAATTCACTCTATGGTCCTATTATACAATTATCGATTAATAAAATGAACAAGAATTCATTATAATAAGTTACTTATGGTCAAAACACATTTGAAAACATTAATGAACTTAGAATTTAAATATGGTTGATGTTGATGTTAGCACCATTATTAATTTCAGTCAATATTACAATAATTCAATTGTTGGTTGGAAAAATATACAAAAATTCATTACAATATAATGTTTGACGTCAATACACTTTTGAAAATATTAAGGTATTTATAAAGATTAAATATGATTGATGTTGATGTTAGCACCATTGATAAATTTTATGAAGTTCACAGTAATTCAATTTTTGGTTGTAAACATGTACGAATTCTTGTACAAGAATTCGTTACAAAATGATGTTTAAAGATAATACACTTTTGGATACATGAAGGAACTCATAAAATTTAAATATGACGAATGTTAATGTTAGCACCATTCTTAATTCCACTCTATGGTCCTATTATTCAATTGTCGGTTAAGAAAATGAACAAAAATTCATTATAATAACTTATTTAGGGTCAAAACACGTTTGAAAACATTAATGAACTCATAGAATTTAAATATGGTTGATGTTGATGTTAGCACCATTGGTAAACTTTATGAAGATTACAGTAATTCAATTTTTGGTTGTAAAAATGTACAAGAATTCATTTCAAAATTATGTTTAAGGACAATACACTTTTGGAAACATGAAAGAACTTATAAAATTTAAAGAAGACGAACGTTAATGTTAGCACCATTCTTAATTCCACTCTATGGTCCTGTTATATAATTATCGGTTAATAAAATTAACAAGAATTCATTATAATAAGTTATTTAGGGTCAAAACACATTTGAAAATATTAATGAACTCATAGAATTTAAATATGGTTGATGTTGATGTTAGCACCATTATTAATTTCAGTCAATATTACAATAATTCAATTGTTGGTTGGATAAATATACAAAAATTCACTTGAATATAATGTTTGACGTCAATACACTTTTGAAAATATTAAGGTATTTATAGAGATTAAATATGATTGATGTTGATGTTAGCACCATTGATAAGTTTTATGAAGATTACAGTAATTCAATTTTTGGTTGTAAAAATGTACAAGAATTCATTACAAAATTACGTTTAAGGCCAATACACTTTTGGAAACATGAAGGAACTCATAGAATTTAAATATGACAGATGTTAATGTTAACACCATTATTAAATCCACCCTATGGTCCTATTATTCAATTGTCGGTTAATTAAATGAACAAGAATTCATTATAATAACTTATTTAAGGTCAAAACACATTTGAAAACATTAATGAACTCATAGAATTTAAATATAGTTGATGTTGATGTTAGCACCATTTTTAATTTAGTCAATATTACAATAATTCAATTGTTGGTTGGAAAAATATAAAAAAATTAATTACAATATAATATTTAACGTCAATACACTTTTGAAAATATTAAGGTATTTATGGAGTTTAAATATGATTGATGTTGATGTTAGCACCATTGATAAATTTTATGAAGATTACAGTAATTCAATTTTTGATTGTAAAAATGTACAAGAATTCGTTACAAAATTATGTTTAAGGACTTTGGAAACATGAAGGAACTCATAGAATCTAAATATGACGAATGTTAATGTTCTTAATTTTATTCTAGAGTCCTGTTATTCAATTGTTGGTTAATAAAATGAAAATTAATTCATAATAATATTATATTTAAAGTCAAAATACATCTGAAAACTTTAATAAATTCATAGACTTTAAATATTGTTGATGTTGATGTTAGTACCATTCTGAATTTCAATCTGAAGTACTACCAATTAATTAATTAAGTTAACATCGTTAATAAATTCACTCAAGAATATACATAATAATACAATTGTTGGTTGAAAAAAGCACAAAAATTCATTCAAATATTATTTTTAAAAGACTATACACGTTTAAATACATTAATAAATTCATAAAATTTTAAAAATAATTGAAGTTGTTGACCATTCTTAATTTTGATGTTTTAAACGAAATAATTGCTAATAAAATTAGTTATAAACATTAAAGTAAGTAAATTTAAAACTGGTTCATAATACTAATTTAAAGGTGTAATTTTAATTATTAACTAAACTAATAGTAATAATATTTAATTTACTAGTCTAAAAGGGGTGTTACAAAAATGGTGGATGCGCCGGAATATTATAATCCCCATTTCGATATAAAGAGATTTACATTAATATTATAATAAGATGGTTCTTGTAAATGGATTTTCCTTTAAAAAAAATTCAATCTTACTTGACAACAAGGATCGATTTTCGAAAAATCTTGTTTACTAACAAAATTGTGACGTCACAGTGACGCATATATCATGCGTACTCTAGGGGTTGTTTTGGCTAAATCACCGTCATAAAACGGCACAATTTTGCAATAAATGATTTTCGCCTTTATAGATATATGCATTGGCCTCACCTGAGTGAACAACTTATTATATCCTTGGTTATTGAAATTGTTGTAACCTATCATATTGCGACATTTCTATATCCTGTCAGTGAATGCCATCCAAAGTCATCAGTCATACCAAAACCAGCCCCGCGACGTGCGATCAAGTCCAACACAAATGTCACCAATGATTTTAAAAAACGAACGAAAACGAAATCAAAAAACGGAAACGTACACGTTTTATTCGGATGTAACAAATATTAATTGGACCCTGTATTGCGTGTGGAAGGCAAACGACCTCTCGCCGAAGACAATTGAATAAAAATCGGGAAACGTGAACGCGGAACGGAGGAAAAACGAAAAGTAACAACGCAACACCGAACACTACAAACCGCCAGAAAGGTGATCGTCCAAAAAACGGTATACCGTTCGCGAGAGCGGCTCCCCCAATGGAAAGTTCTCCTCGGGAATATACATAGGAGTAATGTTAGTGAACCAGTTTAGGTGTACAGTACAGTCGGCGGGCGTCGCGGCGCCGAGAGCGTGCCACAATCGCGGAGCGTTTCCTGAGGTCGTGCCGACGCGGACTGTACACGCCGAAAACGAGGTGGAGTTGGGGGGTTGGTGCGCCTGTGCGCGCTATCGATTCGGCGTCGCGCCGCACGGACTTCGCACCACACGCCGGGGGTGTGTCTTATTTGAGTTCGTCGCGGCGTTGCGGTCGTCGCCGTTGGCGCCCTTTCGACTAGCGCCGATTCAAATTTCGAACTTTATGTGCCAACTTTACGGTTTCGTTTCGGTTTATTTGGGGGTGCGACGCCCAGTGTCGAGACGACGGGTGTCGTCGTGTTTTTTTTTTTTTTTTAGTTTCAAACTTCGGTTTCGTTATTACGAATTTGTACAGAATTCATACCATTGACGCAACACAAGTTAAATAAGTTGTGTTTAAGTAGCAAATATTTTACTACAGAAAAATATAATTTTGGAAATTAAAAATTATTAAATTGTTTTTGAGACTAGAAAAGGCCTAAATTGCTTATTATTAGTATTAATTATAAAATTTTATTTAAATTGTAAACTGTTCATAATTTGAAGCATGATAAAAAAAATGCAATAAAAATATAAAGAAGTTGCTTTTATTCATACTTATATTTTAAATAATTTTCTTGTATGTATAAATTATTACAAAACTAAAAATTTTAAAAATTTTAAAAAATATATAACTACATCATAATTATTATTATTTGTATGTCATTAAAAAATTTATTTTATTTTTAATAAAAAATTAATTTATATCACTTAATCCATTATATGTGTATATATATGTATGTATAACTATATCATAATTGAAAAAATGTAATAACCTTCAAAATTCAACATTTTTTTTATATTCTAAACAAGTTTCTTGTATGGAAAAATTGTTAAAAATAAAGAATTTTAAAAATTATATATATATATATATATATATATATATATATATATATTCAAAATACAATAAAAAAATTGTTTTTTACTAATAAACCATCATATTTTAAATAATTTTTTTGTAAATATTAAGAATTTAAAAATTTTTATACATTTTCTTATATTCTAAACAAGTTTCTTGTACAAAAAAATATTGAAAATAAAGAATTTTAAAAATTTTGTGTATTAACCTTCAAAATACAATAAAAAATTGCTTTTTACTAATAAACCATCATATTTTAAATATTTTTTTTTTTTTTTTTTGTAAATATTAAGAATTTAAAAATTCATATTAGTTTGAAGAGTTTTCAAAAATTTATTAACATTCAAAATCCAATTAAAAAATTATTTTTTATTAATAAATCTTTTATATAATGTTTTGGCATTTATAAATTTTTAAAATTAAGAATTTAAAAAGTTCTTAAAAAATTTATTAACCTTCAAAATTCAATAAAAAATGTTTTACTAATACATTTTTTTTATATTCTAAACAATTTTCTTGTATGAAAAAATTTATTAAAAACAAAAAATATTAAAAATTTTATGTATTAACATATAATAAAAAAATGTTTTTTAATAATAAACCATCACATTTTAAATAATTTTTTTGTAAGTATTAAAAATTTAAAAAATTTATTAACATTCAAAATACAATACACAAATTGTTTTTTTATGAATGAACCATCATATTTTAAATAATTTTCGTTTATATAAATTATTAAATATCAATAATTTAGAAAATGTTATGCCAACATATATAATGTATACATCATAATTCGAAATATTTTCAAAATTGAATAAAATATAATTTATTAATAAATTTTCTTGTATGTAAAAAATAATTAAAAATAAAGAATTTTAAAAATTTTATGTATTAACATTCAAAATACAATAAAAAATTGTTTTTTAATAATTTTTTTTGTAAATATTAAGAATTTAGAAATTTTTATAACTACAATACATTAAAATTTGAAGTATTTTCAAAAATTTATTAACATTCAAAAATCAATTAAAAAATTATTTTTTGTTAATAAATCTTTTATATATTAAATAATATTTCAGCATTTATAAATATTTAGAAATTAAGAATTTTGAAATTTTTATGGCACCATTTAAAATATATATCTGCATCACATTTGAAATATTATTAAAAATATATTTACATTCAAAATTCAATAAAAAATATTTTTTTGTTTATTTTTTAAATAAAAATCAAGAATTTTGAATATTTAGAATTTATATACAATTCCATCGTACTACGAAGAATTTTCAAAAAAATTCATTAATATTCAAAATACAAAAATTGTTTTTTTTTATTAATAAACCATCATATTTTTTAGAAAATTTTAAGCCATCATAATTTGAAATATTTTCAATAATTAATTCACATTAAGAATTCAATAAAAAAGTATTTATATTTTAAATAATTTTCTGGCATCTATAAATTTTTAAAAATTCAGAATTTTGTAAATTTTATCGCAATTTAACATTTAATAAATAATTTGTCATTAAAAATTTATTAACATTCATAATTTAATAAATAAAAAATATTATTTTATTTAATTATTTTTTTTAATATTTTTTAAACAAATATTTTATACATATAACTGAATAAAAAATATAAATAAATTTATGAGAATTTATGAAATTAATCTTTATCATTTTCAAAAATATTAGAAAAAGAAGAAAACAAGATTTTATGATTTTATTATTAAAATTATTTTTATTTATATATAGTTAAAATTATAAATATGTAGTATTAATTAATTACTCTACATTTTAATTATCTTTTATTACATTTATCAAAACAATAATTTATATATAATATTTTCTTATCATTCTTAATTTTAGACTCTTCAGAATTCTGAATATTTTTTGGCAACATTTAAAATGTGTATCTGCATCATCAGTTTATTAATATTCAAAATTCCATAAAATATTAATCACTTCGTTTTTTACTAATAATTATTTAATATTTTATTATTTTTAATTAAAAATATTTATTACTATTATATATTTTTTAGAACTTTTGAAACAGTTTTTATAAACTAAAATAAAAATATAAATTATTTTATAGGAATCTATGAATGTAGAGTTTATTATCTTATATTTTGTATTTATTATTAAATTTTTGTCTATTAATAATTAAAATTATTAATATTTTAGTTTTTTAAAATAAAATTTCTTAATTTTAAATAACAAAAACTGCTTGATATATAATTATCAATAAAAATTTTGGAAATTTCTTATCTACATTTATAATTAATTACTCCATACCATGTGGTATCATTATACCATAAAAATAATTAATTATGTTTTTTATTAATAATTTAATTATATGCTAAATAATAAGATTTAATTTATTTACATATTACACGTCTTGTTTTTTATTTTTACTTGTTATTTTGAATATTTATAAATAATCTTTGAAATTATTAATTAACAACAATATTTTTAATCAATAAATAAATTATAATTTTATTATTTATATATTTTAAAACAGTTTATTTAATAACTGAACAAAGATATATGAATAAACTTAAGCTTTGCTAAATTTTTTCAATTTTACTTTTAACATTTATAAATATATCTATACAAAAATATTATAAGTATCAATTATTTTAGTTTAAACATTTTAACAACGACATATTATATTTGTTATAATTTATTTTATTAATAATATTTCTAATTATAAATTTATTTTATTCTCCGACTTTTTTGGTTTCAAAAGCACAAGAGAGGGGACTATTTGCGTCTGTACTTTTTACTTTATTTAAATTTAAACACTAAATACATGCAAAGGTTATTTGGAAGTGGTCCATTTTATACAGGATTTGATACAAAAATACTCATTATTTAGTTTATTATTAGTATACACACGTTAAATGCATATGTTAACAGATTCGATAGTCTGACGTTGTTTGTTATCCATCATAAATTCCAATTTTTATGAATGAAACTCAGGAAGGAATCAATCGTTGCGCACACAAATAAATAATATAATAAACGTGTGATTTCGTCTTGGAAACCGACAAAAATCCTAAAAAAAGTACGCGGTTCAGTCTATTAGGCCGAGGGAAGTACGGTTAGTTTCAACTAGGAACTAATTTATAAATAAATGTATTTATAAAACATTTACCCAACAATAGAGCCACTCCGCAGCCAATAACAATAAAATTCACGTGCAAAAATGTCTTAAACAGCCGTTACTCATTAAAATTAACCGTGAGCTTTTGTTTTAAAAACAATTGGCTTCGGAGAAAACAAGGTTACTACTAAAAGACTGACAGGAATGCGCTCTATTAATAGGACGCGACCATTAGACGTAAAACTTATTAGATATATCACTTATTTACCCTTCTGTTTCGTCCGAACGGTATGTAGTGCCGTTTCTTGTGATGGCTGTGATGGTGGTGATGGTGGTGGTGGTGTTTCCGCAGCATTTTCGTACCCCCGTTCGCACGCACTCAACTCGACCTAAACAAAAAACCTCACGACGCACTCTGCACCAACATTTTTCTTCTTCGGAAATCTTACGGTTACGTGAATGTTACGGAATCACGGGCCAGTTTAGCAGTATTTGTGTATTTGGATCTGTCCGCGGACTGCCAAAAGAGACAACGGCATAAAATATCTATGCCAGAGAAGTGTTTCTAAAAATAAACAAAATCCTACGGTGCCGGTACGCACACTTAATGTCGATGAGACTTTGAATGAGCAACGGGAGAGTCACGGTGTCTATTAATGTGCCAAGGGTAACGTTTTTCACATTCGCTAATTATTGGGAAAATGTGTTCAAGAACTTATTTTTTGGCCAAGGTTAGTTACTATTTTTTATGGCCGTTCCAAAGTTAATTTACATGTGTTGGATGTGGTCTAATTGATTAGTGGCACCATTAAAATCGTCCTTCTTCTTAACGTCGTCCGAAAAACTTCTTAATTGTCTTGTTTCCTTCGGTTTTTTACCTTCAGGACGGACCAGGACGTATCAGCTTAGGCCAGGGGAAGAGAAGCAAACCAATAATTCTCCCAGACCCCCCCAAGAATTGAAAACGCAATAAAATCCGCGATAACGCGGATATTAAAACAAAAAAACCCTCATGAATGCCTTTTATTTACAGCCGCAACATCAATGAGATGTTTATCAGGATTTATAGAACTAGATATGGGTATATACACTTCTATTATACATGATTTATACAAAGAACAAAACAGCCGCATGCAAAAACATTGTTACAATAAAGAATGGCGGATATTTTCAATGCGCCGTTTTCAACCAGCGTTATGAATTAATTACAGAACCGTTCCAATGTCTGGCGCACAATAAAAATGTACTATAAATAAAGAGGCGACGTTTTAAAAATAATTAATGCGCCGCCATCGACGCCAGTGCCATCTTATCGGTGTCTCACGCACTTGTGGCGCGGCGACGATGCTTGTTTTCGTGATCTGTACTTTATGGGATGTGCGTTTGATGTTTCGTCACCAGGTGATGCTGGGCATTGTGGCCGGCGGTTAAAAGATGGCACGGAGATACGGGAGCGGTTCATTCATTTTATTTCTGATGAATGAAACGGAATTTCTTTGAGTTGGAACGTAAAAAGGCGGTTTTATTTTGAAAAAAAATTATCTAGATTATGCAAATAGTGGCTTGTATAATAAAACGTGTTTTTGATTTGATAAATTATGTTTCCTGAATTTTTTTCATATAAAAAAAATAAATTATTTTATGTTTTACATAATTTTAAAATCAAAATACAAATAAATATTTTATTTCTACTTAAAATATTATGTAAGTATTTTTCTATTTAATAATTAATGTAAAAAAGCTTAAATCATACTTATATAAATAAATGTTCGTGATAAAATCAAAAAATTGCTTCATTTAAATAAATTTGTGTCGAAGTGTTGGGACCATCCGAATGAACCCATCAAAATCGGTGGTGACATCCCCGCACGACGGCGGTACTACCTCCGATTAGCACCGATTCGAGTGCGGTACCCACGTGGGAGTCCACCTCGTACCTGGTGCGGCACACTCGCCGATCTGGGGGACAAACGGTCCGCGGTTTGTCTCCTCATTAGCTGCCAACTACTTGTGGGTGGCGCCTCCGTTCGTAGTGGGGCTCCAAACACAATTTTCGCGTATAATATTACCCGCTTGCCCAATATTATTTATTGGATTTTAAAAATACTAACGTTTAATTGCTTTGATGTCGGCTTGTAAGTTATTCGGTCCGTAATAAACACGGAACGGCTTTGACGACAAGTCGAGGGATGTCTTCAGTTTGCTTGATGTTATTGATGTGGAGCAGAATTAAATATAAGACGTCAATACGGCAAGTAATACGGATGGCGGGCGGAGGGTTGTTTTGTAACGCTTGTCGAGAAGAGGTAGAAATATATTTTAGTTTTATCTGTCCAACGTGTCACAAGAGATGAATGTGACTGACTTGAACCGCCCCCTAAAATCGACTTACGTAAATGTCGGCGGAATAATCTCCTATTACAAATACCCGACGAATGGTTCAACATGTGACATGTTGCATTTTAGAGGTTCCTCAAGGTCGTACCCTCGAAACTTGTAAGTGATCGTAAAGGTATAAAGATCATTGGCGTAGGTAGATTTATGGTACTGTTAAAATAGTTACAGTTTTAATTAAACTCGAAATCCACTTTGATACTTTCTCTGATTTAAACCGTAATAAGTGTCAATTTTTAATAAAATATTGGTTATTAATATGATATGTGATAGATTTAAAAAACAGCCTTCACCGACTAATTAATATGTATTTAAGATGATATCGTATACACCTGTACGTGTATATTTTGTATATTTATGATATTCATTTAATTTTGATTTTCGATAATAAATTTGACTTTCATATTATAATTTCGAAATATTGATGAGTTTATTGAATTGGATTATATTGTATAATTATTTAAATTAATTTGTTGAAAAGTTCTATTTTTACTGAAATTAATAAACATTTTAAAAATAAATCTGAACCGATTAACTAAGAGCGGAATTATTTTGCTTTTCTCTCGATAAACATACTTTAAAAAGGTGTATTTTTGTTGACTGGTAAACATTTAAAAACGTATCTCAACCGATTAATTAAATGATATAAAAATAATTGCAAATAATTAGTAAACATTAAGAAATTTTATCAAATTAGTTAAATTAACTGCGAGATTTATTATACCTTTCTTTTACTATAAAGTTATACTTTTGCCAAAATTGACAAAATAACTATTAAAATTAAAAAAAAATAATAAATTTTTTATATAAGTTAAATTAAAATTCAAAAATAATTTATATTAATAAATAATAATAAATTGTTAATTTATACTTAAATAAAATTTATTTATACATAAAAAAATACAAAAATTGAGAAAAATATTAAATATAGAAAAAAATAACATTATTATTTTAAACATATAAAACATAAAAAACAAGCTTGAAAAATTTACAAAATTTATAAAAATGATTTAATTAAAAGTAATATTAATGTATAAAAAAATAAAAAAAAAAATTAAGAAAAAGACTTACAAAACTATTTTAAGTAAATAAAATTAAATAAATAAATAATTTTAAATTTATAAAATTATAAAATATTAAATACTAATTATTTTAAAAAAAATAAATTATTTTTCAAATTTATAAAATTAAATAACCAATGAGATTAAATAATAATAATAAAATTTTTGTTTAAATTTGTAAAGTTTAAAATAACAAAATTATTTTTTTAAATATATAAAACATAAATAAATAAGCTTAAAAAATTTGCAAAATTTAAAAAATTGAATTAATTAAAAATAATATTTATATGTAAAAAATAAAAAAATTAAGAAAAAAACTTAAAAAACAAAATAATTAATAAAATTAAATAAATAAATAAGTAACATTATTATTTTAAATTTATAAAATTATAAAATATTAAATATTAATTATTTAAAAAAAAATAAAATTAATTTTCAAATTTATAAAATTTTCGTTTAAAAGTTTAAAAATAGAAGGTTATTAAATTAAAAATAACAATGAAATTTTTGATATTTCAAAAAAAAAAAAAAAATACGTATACAAATTAAGTTTAAAAAATAAAAAGCTATTCAAAGAAAAAAATTAAAATTGTTAATTTAAATTTATAAAATTTAAAAAATCAGGATTAAAAAAATTAAAAGTAACTAATTAATATAAATTTATAAAATTAAAAAAAAAATAAAAAACTAAAAATAAATAAAATTTAAAAAAAAAAATGTATTGTTTTAAATTTATAAAATATAAAAAAAAATATTTTAAAAATATTAAAATAATCAGTAAAGATAATAATGATAAAATTATTATTTAAAATTTATATAAATTAAAAAAATTAAATTCCAAAAATAACTTTTTTAATTGTCATTTTTAATAAAAAGGTTAAAAATTAGTTTAAAAAATTGAAATATAATAATAAAATTGGTAATTCAAATTTATAAAATATAAAAAAAATAAAATGGCCAATTCAAATTCATAATTATAAAAATTGAAAATAAACAATTAAATTAACAAAAATTAAAATTGTTTAATTAAACTTATAAAAATAAAAGAACTTAAGAAGTAATCAGATACAAAAAAATTATTATTTTAAATTTAAATTTATAAATTTAAAAAAATCAGGATTAAAAAATTGAAAATGACCAATTAATTAATATAAATTTATATAATTAAACAAAAATAATTATAAAATTAAAAGTAAATTAAATTTAAAAGAAATGTATTATTTTAAATTTATAAAATTTAAAGAATTAAATAAATTAATAAAAATTGAAAAATAATAATAAAATTGTTAATTTAAATTTATAAAATGTAAAAAAAATAAAATTGCCAGTTTAAATTATAAAAATTTAAATTAACAAAATTGAAAATAAACAATTAAATTAACAAAAATTAAATTTTGTTTATTTAAAATTATTTAAAAATAAGTCAAATAATTATTATTAATTTAAATTTATAAAATTTAATTAATTAAGCTTAAAATATTAGAAATAACAATTTAAATTAAAATGAAACTATAAAATTATTACTTTAAGATTATAAAATTTAAAAAATCAAGATTAAAAATAAAATAAAATTTAGAATTTGTAAAACTAAAAAAAATGAATTACTAATTTAAATTTATAAAACTTAAAAAATATACTAAAAAAATTGAAAATAAATTGAGTAATATTTTAAAATTTTAAAAAAAAAATTATATTTTAGTTTTTAAATATTAAGCTCAAAAAATAAATTAAAAAAATTGTCAATATAAATTTATAAAATTTTAAAACTGTATGTCTACCAATAAATTAACAGCAAAATTATTTATTATGTAGTAGTAAAAAGTATTTTTGATGAAATTTGTAAAAACGCAAAATAATTCATGATATTATTTGGAAATTATTTGCTTTTCTGTTGTATTATCTTGTTTTGTTATTATTGGTAAACATAATTAACAGAGAGAAGTATGTATTGCTCCTATTAATCAGACTCAAAGAAATAGCTCAATCGATAATTTAACAGATAGCATTATTTAGCCTCTCTCCCATTACAGAGCCTCTAAATTCAATATTTGATCACGATGACGCAGTTCGGTCACAAGTGCGATAACGACCCTCTCACTTGGTGCAAAAAACATCACCCCAGAAGCATGACGCCACCTGAATAATGCATCGGCCTCCCACGACTTTTATTTTAACCGGCCATGTCCCGCACGATATGGACAAACTTTCGTCCGAAGAAAGCACAAAGTGTCCTTAAAGTAAAAGTCACGGCAACGGAGGCCGGGTGGATGGCGGACGTGTGGGGTGGAATGCGATTGCGACATATGGCATGGGCCGATACCGGTAACGCATTGCAGTTGTTTAATGTTCATTTCCAGCTCTGTTGTATCGAATTACTCAGCCAACGGTCGCACAAACAACCCCGTAAACGCACACACGGCCATACGCAATTTCGCCCTCGTCAGTGGCGTGCCTAGGCAAAAAAAAATCGATTGGAAATTTTTACTAACTCAACAACATCAGAAGAATTCGTACAAAAATTTTTATTACGACACCTGCAAAAAGAAAGACACGAAACCCGTTATCCTAGCCAATACTGACGCGATACCACCGAGAAGGAATTTTTTTTAGATGTGCACTCATCACCGGACAATTCTCTAATTAAGTCAGAATTTATTGACACATTCGATTAGGTCCAATCCGAAGTAATAATCCGAATGCAGAATAAATTATTTTTAATAGTTCTATTCACCTGGGAATAAGTAGGATAATAAAAAACATTTCTCATTTGATAAATTAACTACGAGAATTATTATGATTATTATTATATTATGCAGAGAGATTTTAAAAAGTTATACTTTTACTGAAATAAGTAAAATAACAAACAATATTAAAAAATATATTAATTTTAATAATAAATATTGTTTAAAAAATTTAAAAACAACAATTTAAAATAACAATAAACAATAAAAAAATACAACTTTTAAATTAAATAATGCTTATTTATGTATAAAAAATTAAAATTGTTAATTTAAATTTATAGAATTTAAAAAATTAAACTAAAAAAATTAATTTTAACAAAAAAAAAAAAAAAAAATAAATGCCAGTTACAATTTGTATATACAAAAATTAAGAATAAAAAATTTAAAATAAACAATTAAATTTACAAAAGAAAAACTATTTGTGAAAAAATTAAGCTTAAAAAATTAAAAATGCCTAATTAAATTTACAAAAGATAAAAATAGTTAATTTAATTGAAAAAAAAAAAACATTAAAATTAAAAAAATAATAATAAAATTATCATTTTAAATTTATAAAAAACTATGCTTAAAAAAATAACCATTTAGACAAAAAAAATATATAAAATTTTCATTTATAGTTAAAAATTTAAAAAATCTATGTTTTAGTAACAATTTCAAAAGGTAAAAAATATAAAAAAAATAAACTGTATAAATTAATAATAATCATTATAACCGTGTAATAAAATAAAAAAAATAAGTTCATAAAGGTTAAAAAAATAAACAACTAAAATTGAATTAAATTTATAAAATTGCAAAATATAATAATAATATTAATAATATATTAAAATTAAAAAAAAAATAATTTAAAAAGTTAAAATCAAATTAAATTTAAAAAAAGTATTATTTTAAATTTATAAAATTTAAAGAATTAAGTTTAAAAATATTAAAATAATCAATGAAATTAATAATAATAATTATTAATAATTTTTAATATTACGTTTATTTAATAATTAAATTAAAAAACGTATTATTTTAAATTTATAAAATTTAAAGAATTAATTTTAAAATTATTAAAGAAAAAGCAATGAAATTAAAAATAATAATAAAAAATAAAAGTATTATTTTAAATTCACATAATTAAAAATATATTCATTTTAAAAAATGTAAAATTCTTATTTTCAATAATAAAAAAAAAATAAAGAAATTAGACTAAAAAATTATTAATAATATGTTACTGAATGAAAATAATAAAATATAAAATAATTAAAATTATTAATTTAAATGTAGTTTAAAAAAGCAATTTCAACAATTAAGTAATAAAAAAAATTACCAGTTCAAATTCATAATATATAATAAAAGTTTAGATTAAAAAAAAATAAATTTAAATTAACAAAAATTAAAATTGTTCATTTAAATTTATTCAAAATAAGCAATAAAATTAATAATTATAATAATAATATTAAAATTATTATTTCAAATTCATATAATTAAAAAAAATAAGCTTCAAAAATAACAAATAACAAAAATTTGTTTAAAAAAAATATATAAAAAAATTAAAATTATTAATTTAAAATAAGCAATAAATTAAATTAAAACATATATATACTATATTAAATATATAAAATTTAAAGAATTATTTTATAAATATCAAAATAAGCAATAAAATTAATAATAATAATAATAAAATTATTATTTCAAATTCATATAATTAAAAAAATATATATAAAAAAATTAAAATTATTAATTTAAGTTTAAAAAATCAAATACAACAACTAATAAAAAAAATAAATTGGTAGTTCAAAATATAAAAATTAAGATTAAAAAAAATTGAAAATAAACAATTAACAAAAATTAAAATTTTTCATTTAAAAAATTAAAAAATATATAATATATCAATTAATATTATTAATATTAATTAATAAAATTAAAAAAGTAACTTTAAAAATCGAACATAAATTAAATTAAAAAGGTGTATTATTTTAAATTTATAAAATTTAAAGAAATAATTTTAAAAATATTAAAATAACCAATAAAATAAAATAAAAATAATAATAATAAAATTATTATTTCAAATACATATAATTAAAAAAGATATTTTTAATAAAAAAAATTATAATTAATTTAAATTTATAAAATTAAAAAAAAATAATTATAACGATTAAATGAATAAAAAAAATAAACTCATAAAATGTGACAATTATGTGACAAGAATTAAAAATAAACAAGAAATTAAAATTGTTCATATAAATTTATAAAAAAATTAAGTTAAAAATTAAAAATAAATTAAATTTAAAAAAATAATAAAATTTATAAAATTTGTGAGTTATTTTATAAATTTAATTTTAATTTAAATTTATATCATTATTTTAAATTTAATTAAAATTAACTTTAAAAATAAGCATCAAAATAAATAAAATGTAAAATTGTCAATTTAAATTTATTTAAAATATCAAAAGTGTTCATTTGAATGTATAAATTTTAAAAAAAGCATTTTAAAAAATTAAAAATTATGATTAAATAAAAATAAAATTATTATTTTAATTTTATAAAATTTGACAAATTAAGCTTAAAAAATTAATTGGCTTAGTTCCAATCCGAAGTATTAATCCGAATGCAGAATAAATTATTTTTAATAGTTCTATTCACCTGAGAATAAGTAGGATAATAAAAAACATTCATGAAGCAGAGGTATTATAACGATGGCCGAATCATTGGAAATCTAATGTGGACTTGTCTATAACGAGGCGATTGACCTAAACTGAACTCTACGGTAGATAATATTTTTTTCGTTGGATTTGGGTGATCCGCACAATAACAATAAAATAAACGAATAATTCGTGTATCGATATCGTTAAACAAACGAAACGGCTCACTAATAAACCGAGATGTTCTACCTGTTCTAACTTTTTTAAAAACATTTAAATCGTCCCCGAAATGTCGAACGATAATGAGGTCAAAAACTTGTTAAATTCACAGCGAATTTGTACGGTAATCTAATAAAATATTCATGTTCGGCTCCGTGCCGCAGGAATTTCGGCGGCGATTTTTCAAAAACGTCCCACCTGCAAAATATATTCTGCTTTAACTTCAAGAGGTAATGCGCCGAATTACACAAATTGCGGAAAACGTGAATAATGACATCAATATGCTAAAGTGGCGAGCGTTTCTCTCGCATAATGCCGCACTTTATAAAATGACTTCTTGATATATTATCTTCCTGATCCCCGCCGAAAATTTATGTACGTTCCTTTTTTATCACTATTTTTCAAAGTCTATTACCGGCCCGTAATTTCGCGCGTAAGCGTTTTTAAAGCAGTTAAAATTGTCGATTTCGGGGGGTGTGTGTGGGTGACGAGATCCGCCGGATTTATGCCGGACTCTCCGAATCGACATGCAAAGTGTGTGATCATTTAGCGTAAATGCGTCGCATCCTTCGCGCCTTAATTTGATCGCATACACTGCATTACTAAAATAGCAGTTATGTGTGTGCCGATCTTGTGTTCGCCACGTGCTAAGCTTAGCATGTGTTTATTTCTGGAGCACGCATGCAATCACCGACAAACTCACGCATAATTGACGCAGAGCTGGACTCGAGTACTTTCTGACTCGTTAGTGGTGAGGAACAACAATAGTTCTGATAAGAAAGTGAAAGAACATGGAAGGAAATTAATGCACACAATAGAAAAATATTCAGGAAAATAAAAACTAAAAAATTATCTAAAATTAATATAAATGACACAAGCTTCCACAATTAAACAAAAAAAATTATAGATTTAAACCCCTAAAAAATATAAATCAGAATTTTCATAATTATAATTCATAACTTTTATATTATGCATATTTAAAATAAATTGAACCCTTTCAATTATCAGAAAAAGTATGTAAAATTTTAAATAAATTTTGTTAAAAAAATCTTAAATTAAGAAAAAAATCAAAATATATTTTATAATTTACAAATTTAAAAATTCTTGTAAAATAAAAAAAAAAACTGTCAGTAAAAAAATTAGAAAAATTTTTAGAAATGCTTTTATATATTTTTTGAAAATTTTTGAAAATTAAACTATTTAAAATAATTTGACCGCTTTAAATTATTTCAAAAATTTAATGAATATTAAATTTTAAGCATAATTTAGAATTTACATAAAATGCAAATAAAATAAAAAAATAACCTTAAAAAATCAGTCATAAAATTTTTGTGAATTCATAATTTACGAGTCATTTGAATTTGAAAATTATTCCAAAAATTTAATGAATATTGAATATTCAAAAAAATTAGTAGACATTAAAAAATATGTAAAATTTCTTAAATTAAGTTAAAAAAAAATGAAAATCAGAAAAATTTTTAGAAATGTTTTGAAAATTCATAATTTACAAAAAGATATATGTATAATTTTATAGATATTTAAAATAATTGAACACTTTAAATTACACAAAAATGTAATGAATTTTAAAAATTCAAATAAATTAAATTCAGAAATAGAAAACTAGTATATTTTATAGTTTAAAAATTATAAATATAATATTTAAATAAAAAAGTAGAAGAATATTCTACAATCAAAAAAATTTTGTTTTTCTACATTTTTTGATAATTTATATTTATTTTAATTCAATTTAAATCATATTTAAAATAATTTAATAATAATAATAACACTTTAAATTATTCCAAAATTTTAATGAAAATTAAGATATTAAATTTTGTTCGAAAATTAAAAAAAATAAAATTACGAAGAAATAAATATATTCATTAATTTACAAATTGAAAAATAATCCTTTAATTTTGTAAAATAAAAAAAATTAGAAAATTTTTTAGAAATGTTTTTATACATAATTTATCAAATCATAATTTTATACATATTTAAAAAAATCATAAATTTATACGAATTTAAAGTAATTTGAACACAAAAATTATTAAAAAAAAAATTAATGAATATTAAATATACAAATAAATTCAGTTTGGAAATTAAAAAATATATAATATTTCTTAATTTACGAAGAAAATATAAAATATATTTTATAATTTAAAAATTAAAAAATAATCTTTAATTATCAATTTACAAGAAATTTAGTAGAATCATAAATAAAATGAAAAAAAGAAAAATTAAAAATCAGAAAAATGTTTGGAAATGTTTTGACACATTTTTTGAAAATTCATAATGTACAAAAAATCACAAACATAATTATGTAAAAATTTGGAGTTGTTTTTATCAATTTTGATCACTCATATTTATTTTAAATCAATTTAAATCATATTTTTTTAACATATTTAAAATAATTTGAACATTTTAAATTGTCCAGAAAATTTGATGAATATTTCAAGTTCAAATAAATTTAGTTGAGAAATTAAAAAATATCTCAATATTTATTAAGAAAAAACATTTTTTATAATTCAAAAATTAAACACTTAATCTTACATTTTGAACAGAAATTTCACATTTACATAATTATAATATTTTATTAGTAGTTAAAAATACAAAACGAAATTTCTTAAGATCGTAAAAAATTCAAAAATTAGTAAAGTTTCAGTATTTATTATACATTTTTAAAAAAATACAATTACATGCATGCAAAATTTAAATAATCTGAAAATTAGAAGAAAATATATTTTTTATACAATTTTAAAATTATATAAATATTTTATATTTATATAATAAAATCGCATAATGAAATAAATAAATAAAAGAATAATTTTGAAAGTCAGAAAATCTTTGAAAATATTTTTTATAATTATAAAATTTTATAATGTTTAAGTTAATATTTGAAATGGTTTTTCAACAATAAAAAAATCAAATAAACTGAAATATGTAATTCTTAAAACATTAAAAAATATAAAAAAATGTTTTTTATAATTTTAAAAAATGACACGTAAAATAAAAGTAAAATTTTAAAAATGATCAACATTTTTTAAATATATTTTACATATTTTAAAGAATTTGCAATTTATTATTTTGTAAAAATTTGATAAGAATTTCAGAAATCTGATAATTTACAAAAAAAGTTTTTATTTCAAAATTTAAAAAAGTAGTTTTTGAAACAGAATTTTAATCAAATTTTGAAAATTTTCAAATTGTGAAGAACTTACTGAAATTAAACGCAGATTAAATTCAAAACCAACAATTAGAGAATTCGAAAAAATTAAAAACTTCGGTCCTGGTTTTCTTATTTGTCCCAGACAGTAATAACAGGAATGCACCTCATTAGAGTTCGATAACAGTGAACAGCGGGAGTGATTCCCCTCCGCCGATTTATATTTAAATTTACGCAGTAAACAGGTTCATTATGTGCGTGCCGATTATAAATATATATTTATTTTATTTCGAGGGGGAATTATTACCACATCGCAACTGCGCTCGCACAACTGAATCCGATTAGTTACGCGCTCAATTATAAAAATAGAGTCTAAAATAGAGTGCCCGGAGATATAAATATTAATAATATTTATTCGGGCACCGTAATTAATTACATTAATTGGTACACCACTGATTCCACACCACATCCATATATATACACACACAAAAATACATTCCCAATTCTCAATAGGAATATTTTTTAAACAAAATAATGGCCGTTAGTGACGCAATTACACTTTTATCTGCCTACAGAGTATGTGGATTAATACCTTATTATTTTATCTTGATTGGGAACTGGTTTCTCAGTCCAAATAAGTTTACGTACCGCCAGAAATAATCGTTCGAATTAATTACGTTATTTTTCATTTGGAGAATATCAGTTAACGAGAAAGTACCTTAATCATAATAAAATGTATTTGTATACGTACTTTTTTTTATTGCGCCATTAAATTTCTCCTCGTGTATGCGTGTTATTCCCGAAGGTACTCTAATGTTTCACAGATCATTATTTTTTATTGTTTTCGGCCATTTAAAAGGTTATAATTTAACGATTTCGGATTATTTAAATTATGCCGTCAAGAATGCAGTGCGCTGCACCGAAGGCATTTTGAGATCAAACGTAAAAATCCATTTTTGTAACGAGGCACATACGAATTTTATGTTTGTTTAATCTTGGTGTGAATGTTATCTTTTTTGTTTTTAATGTGTGTCATAAAATGCTCACAGATTTTTAAATCTTTGAGGTTATCAAACAGCCTAAGGACTCTTCAAATTACAATATTTTAGAAACAGTCGAAATATTGTGAAGCCTCTCTGAAGTGTTTAAATATTTTGGTTGTTGTTTAAATGATAACCACCAATTCCTGGCGGAAAGAGAAAAAAGGGGCAAGTCTTCAAAAAACTTTGAAGTATTCAAGAACCTACAATAATTTGGTGTAATAGAAGACTAAATAGTGTTTAAATAAATATAATATCAATTTTTAAGTTGTTAATTATTTCTTCAATAGTTTGAAATTCTCTAAAAATTCTAACAGTTCCTGCTGGGAAGAAAGGAAGGATGCAGGATCTTCCTAACTCTTATTAAGCGGTTTTATAAATAACATGAATCCTGAAGTCTTCAAATAATATTCTAGTTGTTTAATTGCTTTTTACATGTTCCAGAGAAACTTTGAAGTGTTCAAAAACCTTCATTAAACTGGTAAAAAAGAAGATTAGGTTACTTCCCCTGTTTTAATAAAAAAATTGTTCAATAATTTATAATTGAAATAATTAATTATATAAATCAAAAAATCACAAAACAACAAAATATTTAATTAATATTATTTTGGCAATTATTTTCCATCAATAAAATTTTATTTGTAATTTTATTATCTCAGTATTTTCCCATTTTTTTAATCAAAAAATAAAATTCTTCAATAATCTATAAACGAAATAATTAATTATATAAATCGGAAAATCGCAGAGCTATAAAATATTTTTTGAATTGAAAATTTTTGAAAAACTTTGAAGTATCCAAGAATCTAAAACAATTTGGAATAAAAGAAGACTAAGAGCTACTTTAAATAGTGTTAAAAGAAATAAAATAACAATTTTAAGTTGTTAATATTTTTTAATAGTTTAACATCTTTCTAAACTTCCAATAGTTCCTGCTGGAAACAGAAAGAAACAGGAACTTCCTAACTCTTACTAAGTGGTTTTAAGAATAATCTACGAATCCAGAAGTCTTCAAATAGTATTCTAGTTGTTTAAATGATTTTTGCATGCTCCAGAGAAATTTTGAAGTATTCAGGAATTTTTAATAGTTGATTGTTTTTCCAACAGTTTGAAAATACTTTAAGATACTAATTAGTTTCAGACAGAAAGAGAAAAAATTGGCAGGTTCTTGACATCTTCAGAAAATTTTAAAGTATCCAAGAATGTACAACAGTTTGGAATAAAAGAAGACCAAGAGGTACTTTAAATTGTGTTTAAATAAATAAAATAGCAATTTTAAGTTGTTAATATTTCTTCCAACAGTTCCTGCAGGGAAGATAAGAAGAAAGCAGGAGCTTCCTAACTCTTACACAGTGGTTTTAAACATAATCTACGAATCTTAATGTCTTCAAATACTATTCTAGTTGCTTAAATGATTTTAACAGGCTTCAGAAAAACTTTGAAGTGTTCAGTAAGGGGTGCAACTTTAAATAGTTTTTTAATAAAATTTCTAAAATAGTTTTACTAATTGGGAAAGAGAAAAAAGTGGCATGATCTTGATATCTTCAGAAAACTTTGAAGTATCCAAGATCTACATCAATTTATAATAAAAAACACCAAGAGCTAATTTAAATAGCGTATAGAGAAATAAATTAATAATTTTAAGTTGTTAATATCTCTTTAATAGTATAAAATCTTCCTGAAATTCCAACAGTTCCTACTGGGAAGAGAAGAAGGAAACTGGATCTTCCTAACACTTACTTGTTTTAAAAATAATACGAATCCTGAAGTCTTCAAATAATATTCTAGTTGTTTAATTGGTTTTTGCATGCTAAGAGAAACTTTGAAGTATTCAAGAACCTTCAGTAAACTGGTAAAAAAGAAGATTAGGTTATTTCTCCAGTTTTTTAATAAAAAAATAAAATTGTTCAATAATCTATTATCGAAATAATTAATTAAATATTTCTTTTCTTCTGAAATACACTTGATTTTTGATGAAAATTCTGGCAATTATTTTCAATAATTCAATACTCTATAATCGAAATAATTAATTATATATATCAGAAGATGACAGAACTACAAAATATTTTTGTGAAATGAAAATCTTTAAAAAACAGTTGATTTCTGTTGAAAAATCTGGGAATTATTTTTCATTAATAAAATTTATATTATTATATATTATTTTATTATAATTGAATTATTTTATTATTTCAGTGTTTCCCCAAATTTTTTTAATAGAAAATTTCTGATGAAAATTCTACCAATTATTTTTCATCAATAAAATTGATGATTATTTCCCCATTTTTTTAAATAAAAAAATAATATTGTACAGTAACCTATAATAGAAATTATTTGTAGGACTTTATAATTAAATAATTATATATTTTTTGTATTTCCCTCACTTTTTAAATAAATGAACTCGTTCAATAATCTAAAATCGAAGTAATTAATTATTCAAACCAGCAGATAGAAGAACTATATAATATTTCTAGAATTGAGATTTTTTGGACTATAGTTGCTAATTGATTAAAATTCTCACAATAAAATTTTATTTATAGTTTTATTATAATTGAATGACCTAATTTTTTTGGATTCTTTCATTTTTTAAATGAAAATTAAAATTCTTACAGTTATTTGGTATCGTTGCATTTTCATTTACGTTTACGTTAAAAAAATATTATAGTGTTATTCATTTCCATACATTATCTCTTAATAGTTTTTTAGGATTATAATAATTGTAATATGTATTAGTTGTTTGTATGTTGATTTCGACCAGAGAAAACGTCGCTCCTAATGGTAAAAGTTTACGGAATAAAATTTACATAAGTGTGATTATTTCTAGTTGTCAAATAAATAGTGGAGCGATCATTAATCCTCCACCTACTTCGCAACAATTTCAAGAAAAAAAAAAAAAAACTTTATATGCGTATCAATTTTACGCAACGTGAGACAGTATAAAACCCACACTGACACCATATCATCCACGATCTTCCACAGAATGCGGCAGTATTGATCATAGAAACGTATTTTCAATTACATGAAAGCTTTTTTATGTCGTCCTAGAACACATTACTAATCAGTCAACTTAATGGAACATTCAACGGTGAATGGTGTGTAATTATTTATTGTAGCACGTTTTAATATCATAGGCCGGATCAGAAAACAGTAAACAAGAGCCTCCAATCTCGATCGCGGTCCACCTACTGTACCACCGTACGGGATTGTTCTTTTCGATTTGGTAACGACCAAATGATTTAAGTGCCATGTAAAACGTACTCGTGTATTTTAAGGTACGGATGAGTCACATGTAAAAAGTGTATTTTCGAATCGTCGAAAATTTATCGTGGCCATTGCGTAAGGGACTTCACGCACCCGCACGGCCCGAAAATACTGAACACCCATCCGAGATAAATTGCTTGGCGGTTGCAAAACGCACATTCTCCCCGCACGCAGCGTCTCCAGGAATTTATATGTTGCGCGGGTGAGGCAGACAAAGAGGGACACTTGCCCGAACTCATTGGACTTCGGTCCGTCGCATTTGGAGACGTTCCTTTTTCCGTTTTTATTTATAAATTTTTCTTCTGGAGCACTTGAATTACGCGTGGGCGTGATAGGTTTATAGATACGTGCGACGTTTATTACCTATTTTTTATTCGATTAGTTTTTTATAGTTCGGTTAAGGATCGGAGATTTCTCAATTTGTGGACGGCTTATGAGTTTTCGTTGTTGCGAAAGATGTTGGGCCTGACAATTGACATGGCTATATATGATTTCTCTTTATTATTATTTTTTTTTTTTTTGTCTCTTAACAGATGTCAGTTTCATTTATATAATATTAATAAAGATACAGTTTTATGTATGTTCTCGATTCTAATATTATTTTTAAAGTCATTTAGAAATAACATCATTCTGTTCTCGTCAGGAACGGCTTCTGCTTCCTTCTTCTGTTGAAAAAATAATCAACAGTTTAACAGTATTTTTTTTATATATATTTGAAAATTCAAAGATTATTTTTAAACCCATGTAGAAAGAATTAGGTTCCTACTTCCTTCTTCTCTTCTTTAAAGGACTTTTTAGAGAATTTGATTTGGACTATTGAAGTAATAATTGTTACTATATTTCTATTTTAGTTTTCTATTACACCAAATTGTTGCAGGTTCTTGAGTACTTAATTTTCTTTCTTACCAACTTACTGAACACTTCAAAGTTTTTCTGAAGCCTGTTAAAATCATTTAAGCAACTAGAATACTATTTGAAGACATCAAGATTCGTAGATTATGTTTAAAACCACTGTGTAAGAGTTAGGAAGCTCCTGCTTTCTTCTTATCTTCCCTGCAGGAACTGTTGGAAGAAATATTAACAACTTGAAATTGCTATTTTATTTATTTAAACACAATTTAAAGTACCTCTTGGTCTTCTTTTATTCCAAATTGTTGTAGATTCTTGGATACTTTAAAATTTTCTGAAGATGTCAAGATCCTGCCACTTTTTTCTTTTTCTGTCTGAAACTAATTAGTATCTTAAAGTATTTTTAAACTGTTGGAAAAACAATTAACAATTAAAAATTCCTGAATACTTCAAAGTTTTTCTGGAGCATGCAAAAACCATTTAAACAACTAGAATACTATTTGAAGGCTTCAGGATTCGTAGATTATTCTTAAAACCATTTAGTACAAGTTAGGAAATTCCTGCTTCTTTCTGTTTCTAGCAGGAACTGTTGGAATTTTAGGAAGAACTTAAAATTGTTATTCTATTTCTTTAGACACTATTTAAAGTAGCTCTCGGCCTTCTTTTATTCCAAATTGTTGTAGATTTTTGGATAGTTTTCTGAAGATGTTAAGATCAACTGTTTTTCAAAAATTTTCAATTCAAAAAAATATTTTGTAGTTCTGTGGTCTTCTGATTTATATAGTTAATTATTTCATTTATAGATTATTGAATAATTTCATTTTTTTTTTTGAGGATATGGGGAAATACTGAAATAAAATTACAAATAAAATTTTATTGATGAAAATTAATTTCTAGAATTTTCATCAGAAATCAACTATATTTCAGAAATTGTCAATTCAAAAAAATATTTTCTAGTTTTGTGATCTTCTGATTTATATAATTAATTATTTCGATTATAGATTATTCAACAATTTTATTTTTTATTTGAAAAAATGTGTAAATACTGAAATAATGAAATTATTCGATTATATCAAAACTACAAACAAAATTTTATTGATGAAAAGGACCTTTCAGAATTTTCATCAGAAATCAACTGTATTCCAAAAAAACAAAAAAGAATTCAAAGAATTATTTTGTAGTTCTGTGATTTTTAAAATTATCTCTATTATAGATTATTGAATAATTTATTTTTATTATAAAAAAATGCAGAATTACTGTAATAATAAAATTATTTGATTATTTTATAATTATAAATAAAATTTAATTGGGAAAAAATAATTGTATGTATCCCAAAATTTTTCAATTTAAAAAAAAAGATACTTTGTAGTTCTGTGACCTTTTGATATAATCAATTTTTATATTTAAAACTAGAAAAAATTATCATTCAATTATTTGAATTAATAATAATTTTGATTAATAATTAAAATTAATAAAAATACTAACATTTTGTATTTATTTAGAAATTAAACAAGAATTAAATAAATTTTAAATTTTATTGAATTATTTGTAAAACATAAAGAACATTTCAAAAAATTAGAGGATTTAAAGAGCATGTACAATAAATATTATGCTGTAAAAACAAAAAACCAGCAAATAAAATAAAGATTTAAAAGAAAAAAATTGATTAAAAGCCCCAACAAAAACTTATTAAAAAGGGGGAAAAAAGTAAATTAAACAGATTTATTTCTAAATCATAAGCATAAAAAGATGATGAAAACTAATTGCGGAAAATTTAATTACGTTTATTTTCGTTTAACGATCCAACATAATTCCACTGTGACGCAGAACTGGATCATTAATATTACAACAATCTTAATAAATTTACAAATAAAACATGCAAACATTTTATGGCTTGTAAATGGTTTCATAAAATCCTTGAATCAAAACAATACATTCATAACTCACTAGTTAGTTATAGATAGTAGTAAATTTGATCCGTGTTATTTTTTCTCATTCGATATTGTTTTTTTCCAACTATCACTGTGACTTTTACAAAACATCGGCGTGATATAATAAAATCACAACGCACACAACGCACACGTGTCAGAGATGAAGACGATTAATTTTCTTTAACACTTTCAAGCATAAATCATACTTTTGTACGGCGGAGCCGAATAGGATTTATGGAGGCAAAATTTAGCATTTAGCATAAAATATTGTACAACATAATAGTACATAATATACATGTTGGTCCTAACTGTAAAAGAAAGTGTGCTGTAAAATTAGATTTATGTGTGGCGGCTTTTGGATAAATAACCGAAGTAATTTATGCTTACAAGCAACATTTTACATCAATATTCGTATTAATACACGTCGATTACATCTGTGCCGAAACCATACTGAAAATATGTCGATTAGGATCTGGCAGAAAACTTGAAGGCCGACTTTTAACTAAAACGTAGGCCACAAAACAATAAAGCAACCAATTAACGAAGTCCCATTTTTAAGAATGTCGTTGACAAAATTCATTCCATTAATAACATTCAAATCAAGCGTAATATTCCTTAAAATTAATTATACAACTTATAACGTATCCTTGTACATATTTTATTAAATAGTTTTTATCGGTTTTAAAAGTCAAATCATATATCTTGGATCATAAAAGCAAAACAATTCGGTAATGGGCAATTTGTATGTAAATTTTCTATCATACTATTGAAATTACTTAAAATAATCATAATAAAAAATTATAATTAGATTCTATGGTAATCAAGCAATAAAAAGTCGATAAAATTATTGCGGACATCTTTTAACATATTTAGCAATTAAACTTTCAAATGAATCCGACGCAGGGGGTGGTGGGGGGACGTGATTCGTACCTGACGTCAAAATTAATTTATTTATTTAGACGCAAAACGCTTTGGGATTGTTGGAAACGGCTCAATTTAGATCGTCGATAAGCACCCCATCAACGGTCATCGTTTATTCCGCAAACCGTCCGCCGATTTCAGCCCGGCCCCCCCGACAACAAAGAAAACTCCGGGTAGTTGTTTCAGGTGGCCGATATTTACGTAGCTGATTCGATAATTTAAAACCGCAGTGCGAAAACAGTTTATTATGTAAATTGCTTTAAATGAAGCCGTAGTTTGGCATTATAAACATGCAATTTGCCCGCCGTGTTACGGTAATAACAAGTCCGGGTCGGACGAACGATCCGAAGCTGCCCAAAAACATCGAATCGAAACGCGATATTAAATTAAACAATTATTACGTCAATCAGGGAAAGGTTTGCGTTTTTTTTTTTTTTTTGGTGTGTTGTTGGAAAGGTAAGTTTGGGTGAACGTTTTAAATGGTTTTTGGATGGTCAAGTCAAGTGTTTTTTTCCACAATTAATTCGGGTACCACAAGAAATTGCTCATGACATTTATACAATTTTTATAAATACAATGTTCCAAGAAATTAATCAGTAATAATTAATTATTATTAATATTTTCTGAAAATGGGAAAAGTAAACGTATATTATTTATATATTTATTTAAAAATAGGTTTTTATTTGTAATTGTTACAAAAAGTCTTAAAAATATTGTTTTTCTAAAAAAATTAAAAATTTATAAGATTTAATGTTTATAAAGATATAAAAATTTGAACTTAATATGGGGGATTTCCACCTTGACTACGAATGACATCACATCTTTTGTTACATAAAATCTGGGTTCGAATTTGATTTTGGTCTTAGATTTAGATGCTTAATAACAGTTAGAAGACTATCAGTACATAGAAATCTTAAAATTTATAAAACACTTATTAATTTTTCAGCAACATTTTTTTTCTTTTGACCTTTCATAAACCCATAGAGAGCTCAAAATTCCTGCAATGTAAAAATGTAGGATTACATAGCCCCAATCTCAGAAATTTTATGTGAGGTCTAATTTGACGATAAAGTTACATCTCCCCATTTTTCCGTTATTTTTAGAGTTCAAAATTTTTGCCATTTTACCGAAATTAGCCCATAAAAAGCCTGAAATTTCAGTACCAAGGACACTTTAGAATCAGTAGATTTAACTGCTTAATGATCGTTAGAAAACTATCAGTACAAAGGAATCTTAAAGGTTATAAAACACTTATTATTTTCTGAGCAATATTTTTTTTTTCTTTTGACCATTCATGAGCCCATATAGAATTCAAAATTCCTGCAATGTAAAAATGTAGGATTCCACAGCCCCAATCCCAGAAATTTTATGTGGAGTCTAGCTTTACGATAAAGTTACATCTACCCATTTTTCCGTTATTTTTCGAGTTCAAAATTTTGGTTTTGTACCGAAATTAGCCCATGAAAAGCCTGAAATTTCAGTACTAAGGACACTTCAGAATCAGTAGATTTAACTGTTTAATGACAGTTAGAAAACTATCAGTACAAAGGAATCTTAAAAGTTATAAAACACTTATTATTTTTTGAGCAATATTTTTTTTTTCTTTTGACCATTCATGAGCCCATATAGAATTCAAAATTCCTGCAATGTATAAATGTAGGATTCCACGGCCTCAATCCCAGAAATTTTATGTGGAGTCTAGCTTTACGATAAAGCTACATCTGCCTTTTTTTCCGTTATTTTTCGAGTTCAAAATATTTGCTCTTGTACCGAAATTAGCCCATAAAGAGCCTGAAATTTCAGTACTAAGGACACTTCAGAATCAGTAGATTTAACTGTTTAATGACAGTTAGAAAACTATCAGTATAAAGGAATTTTAAAAGTTATAAAACACTTATTATTTTTTGAGCAATATTTATTTTCTTTTGACCATTCATGAGCCCATATAGAATTCAAAATTCCTGCAATGTAAAAATGAAGGATTCCACAGCCCCAATCTCAGAAATTTTATGTGAAGTCTAGCTTTACGATAAAGTTACATCTGCCCATTTTTCCGTTATTTTTCGAGTTCAAAATGTTTGCTGTTGTACCGAAATTAGCCCATAAAGAGCCTGAAATTTCAGTACTAAGGACACTTCAGAATCGGTAGACTTAACTGCTTAATGACAGTTAGAAAACTATCAGTACAAAGAAATCTTAAAAGTTATAAAACACTTATTATTTTTTGAGCAATATTTTTTTTCTACTGACTATTCATGAGCTCATAAAGAGCTCAAAATTCCTGCAATGTAAAAATGAAGGGTTCCACAGCCCCAATCCCAGAAATTTTATGTGGAGTCTAGCTTTACGATAAAGTTACATCTGCCCTTTTTTCCGTTATTTTTCGAGTTCAAAATTTTTGCTATTTTACCGAAATTAGCCCATGAAAAGCCTGAAATTTCAGTACCAAGGACACTTCAGAATCAGTAGATTTAACTGCTTAATGACAGTTAGAAAACTATCAGTACAAAGAAATCTTAAAAGTTATAAAACACTTATTATTTTTTGAGCAATATTTTTTTTCTACTGACTATTCATGAGCTCATAAAGAGCTCAAAATTCCTGCAATGTAAAAATGAAGGGTTCCACAGCCCCAATCCCAGAAATTTTATGTGGAGTCTAGCTTTACGATAAAGTTACATCTGCCCTTTTTTCCGTTATTTTTCGAGTTCAAAATTTTTGCTATTTTACCGAAATTAGCCCATGAAAAGCCTGAAATTTCAGTACCAAGGACACTTCAGAATCAGTAGATTTAACTGCTTAATGACAGTTAGAAGACTATCAGTACAAAGGAATCTTAGAAGTTATAAAACACTTATTATTTTTTGAGCAATATTTTTTTTTCTTTTGACCATTCATGAGCTCATAAAGAGCTCAAAATTCCTGCAATGTAAAAATGAAGGGTTCCACAGCCCCAATCCCAGAAATTTTATGTGGAGTCTAGCTTTACGATAAAGTTACATCTGCCCTTTTTTCCGTTATTTTTCGAGTTCAAAATTTTTGCTATTTTACCGAAATTAGCCCATGAAAAGCCTGAAATTTCAGTACCAAGGACACTTCAGAATCAGTAGATTTAACTGCTTAATGACAGTTAGAAGACTATCAGTACAAAGGAATCTTAGAAGTTATAAAACACTTATTATTTTTTGAGCAATATTTTTTTTTCTTTTGACCATTCATGAGCTCATAAAGAGCTCAAAATTCCTGCAATGTAAAAATGAAGGGTTCCACAGCCCCAATCCCAGAAATTTTATGTGGAGTCTAGCTTTACGATAAAGTTACATCTGCCCTTTTTTCCGTTATTTTTCGAGTTCAAAATTTTTGCTATTTTACCGAAATTAGCCCATGAAAAGCCTGAAATTTCAGTACTAAGGACACTTCAGAATCAGTAGATTTAACTGCTTAATGACAGTCAGAAGACTTTCAGAACATAGAAATCTTAAAATTTATAAAACACTTATTAATATTTGAGCAATATTATTTTCTTTTGACCATTCATGAGTCCATAAAGAGCTCAAAATTCCTGCAAAGTAAACATTTATTATTCCATAGCCTCAATCCCAGAAATGTTATGTGGAGTCAGCTATTTTTCAAGTTCATAAATTTTCCTGGTGAGTCGAAATTAGCCCATATAGAGCCCGAAATTTCAGTACCAAGAACACTTCAGAATCGGTAGATTTAACCACTTAATATCAATTACAAAACTATAAGTACATAGAAATCTTAAAATTTCTATGTACTTATATGCCAATAGGAATTTTTTTCTTTTGATCATTTGGGAGCCCATAAGTCATGGTGACCTTTTGCGCCAGTCCGGAACCAGCCGGAGACATTAATAACGCCTCACATTACAGCAAATCGTGAATAATTCGTGCGAGATTAGAATTACAAGTGTCCCGCGATCCCGAAATCGGGAGCAGACACATGTACGAGGATACGTGTCACGATTAAGTGTGCCCAAAAGGGTTGCCGGGCTCCGATACGGGCCGCAAAGACGTTCCATAAATCTAACAATCGGCGTGCCACCAAGACCAGTCGACCTCGCACATCTCGGGGCCGCATCCACCGACGGCCTACCTGCCTTATCGCGTCCAGCCACAGACGCCGCCACCCCCGGGGGCACGGGTCGCGAACTAAGGATTCCCGGTAAGTCGGTGCGGCGGTACGGGCATCGCATAATTCCCCGGCAATTTTGACGGAACCCGACGGACGTACCGGCAACGGTTTCGTTGCCTTTTTTGCGCGAAAAATACGAACGTGCGGGCAGTGGTGTGCCGCACGGCACGGCCGCGGGTGCGCCCCGGTTTGCGACGCGCATACGTGACTTTCGATTTAATATTGCCGCGACCGCTAATGAGGGACCACAATTTTAATAATTGCGTTACTTTCCAATTTGATTTTTACAATGCCGTTAAGATAAAATCGATTTATCGTTTAGGGTAATCTTGGTCGGTATTTGAAATTTAGAATTACGTTATCGTGCGGCTTCGCGTGTTCTGCAGTTTATGCGCCGTAATTTGCCATTAGCATGCCTCCGGGCATTCAATTTAATTTGTGGAAAAAATTGGGTTTATGTTACTCGTTTTCTATTCGCCCGTATCCGGAGTTTAACGTTCGATTAATAAATTGCCGGTTATAATCGCGGACAATAAAATCTATAACAATTTATGGACATGCAAAAATGATTTTGAACGTAAACGGCGTATGAAGGGCGGTAGTAATTGGTTTACGCGATTTCCATTTAGTTCCGTTTGGCGGATGAGGCCGTGTTGTATGTAACAAAATTAAATCATTACCATATTGATTAAACAAGCACAAAAACCAATTACCGTGTACACATCATCAGTAAAGCATACTCTAACGTGATTAAGTTATTACTATATTAATTGGGTCAAAGTAAACCTTACAGTAGGGCCTACCCTTTCAGCGGATTTTAATTTGGCCATATTCTGGGAATTGGCCGTTTGAAATGTGTATTTTGTTTTCGTAATTACGTTAGATTGGTTTGAATTGCACAATTATTTATTATCATAATTCGTTCATGAATTGTACCCAGCAGCAGGCGATTTCCATGAATTATTTAGCAGGAATTTGTTATTCATTAACAGATGTTACATAAATTAAATTATTTTATTAAAATTCATTTTTACATTCACTATGTTTAATATTTCAACAACATACTATGAATATTGCATAATTTTATGCTAAAATTAAGAGATGAAACCGATAAATAACATTTTAGGGTAATTCGAGTCTGCTGAATTATATATATATATATATATATATATATATATATATATATATACATATATATATATATATATATATATATATATATATATATATATATATATGATATAAGCGAAGACTAGTTTATTATCTTCTTCAGTTGTTTCTTCTAGAGACTATCCTTCGTTAAAAGGCAATTTATCCCAGGTGGTTGGAGACTCTTTATAGACAGTTCCAGTGTGTTTTACTACAATGGTAACAGATATGCTTCGATTATTATCACCTATTCAACAAAATTTACAGACACATATTGATATTTTGATAATCATCAGTTTTCTATTTGTGTGGATCTAAAACTCAGAAAAGATAAGTATCAGTTTGACTTTATTGCCTAGTAGAAAAGTAGGTAACTAAACACCCTTATTTCATCTTTTTCTGGGATAGTAGGACGAATTTATCAATCAGACAAAATTTGATTGAAGAATTATTGAAAATATTTGTTGAGAATTTTCACCACAAAATGGACAATTTTATGGAATTGTTACGACAATTGTTAATAAATGTTTAAAAGTTGGTTCTAATATAAGCATTGAAGTACACTTCCTTCATAGCCAATTGTATAAATATTCCTACAATCATGAAGACTGAAATGAGGAACAGAAAGGAAGATTCTACAAAAATCTGAAGGTAGTAGAAGAAAGATATCAGAACAGATGGAACAAGTACATGATGACAGATTATTGCTGGAGCTTCCAACTTGATATTCCTGATAATCCACATAAAAGAAATGACTTTCTATGATTAGAAACCAATCATTTTTACAAATTGGTTTTAATTTTCTATTTAGTGTCGTACTTTCATATTTTTAAAAAACGTTGTCATTTTTAGTGAAATTTGTTTATGAGCTCCAAAAATACTAATTACTATTCTTGAAGCTGATGCGTGGTGTAGAACTTCTCTAATGACCATAAAGTAGATAATTTTACGGAATTGGTACGACAATTGTTAATAAATGTTAAAAACTTGGTTCTAATATAAGCATTGAAGTACACTTCCTTCATAGCCAATTGTATTAATATCCCTACAATGATGAAGACTGAAGTGAGGAACAAGATGGAAGATTCTACAAAAATCTAAAGGTGGTCCAATAAAGATACCAGAACAGATGGAACAAGTATATGATGACAGACTATTGCTGGGGCCTTCAACATGATATTCCTGATAATCGACATAAAAGAAATGATTTTCTATGAATAGAAACCAACCATTTTTATAAATTGGTTGTAATTTTCTACTCAGAGTAGTACTTTTATATTTTTGAAAGACATTGTCATTTTTGGTGAAATATGTTTATGAGCTCCAAAAATACTAAAGACTATTTTTGGAGCTAATGCATGGTGCAGAACTTCCTCAGTGACCAAAAAGTGGACAATTTTATGGAATTGGTATGACAATTGTTAATAAATGTTAAAAAAATGGTTCTAATATAAGCATTGAAGTACATTTCATAGCCAATTGTATAAATATTCCTACAATCATGAAGACTGAAAGAGGAACAGAAAGGAAGATTCTACAAAAATCTGAAGGTAGTAGAAGAAAGATATCAGAACAGATGGAACAAGTACATGATGACAGATTATTGCTGGAGCTTCCAACTTGATATTCCTGATAATCCACATAAAAGAAATGATTTTCTATGATTAGAAACCAATCAATTTTACAAATTGGTTTTAATTTTCTATTTAGTGTCGTACTTTCATATTTTTAAAAAACGTTGTCATTTTTGGTGAAATTTGTTTATGAGCTCCAAAAATACTAATTACTATTCTTGAAGCTGATGCGTGGTGTAGAACTTCTCTAATGACCATAAAGTAGATAATTTTACGGAATTGGTACGACAATTGTTAATAAATGTTAAAAACTTGGTTCTAATATAAGCATTGAAGTACACTTCCTTCATAGCCAATTGTATTAATATCCCTACAATGATGAAGACTGAAGTGAGGAACAAGATGGAAGATTCTACAAAAATCTAAAGGTGGTCCAATAAAGATACCAGAACAGATGGAACAAGTATATGATGACAGACTATTGCTGGGGCCTTCAACATGATATTCCTGATAATCGACATAAAAGAAATGATTTTCTATGAATAGAAACCAACCATTTTTATAAATTGGTTGTAATTTTCTACTCAGAGTAGTACTTTTATATTTTTGAAAGACATTGTCATTTTTGGTGAAATATGTTTATGAGCTCCAAAAATACTAAAGACTATTTTTGGAGCTAATGCATGGTGCAGAACTTCCTCAGTGACCACAAAGTGGACAATTTTATGGAATTGGTACGACAATTGTTAATAAATGTTAAAAAAATGGTTCTAATATAAGCATTGAAGTACATTTCATAGCCAATTGTATAAATATTCCTACAATCATGAAGACTGAAATGAGGAACAAGAAGGAAGATTCTACAAAAATCTGAAGGTGGTAGAAGAAAGATATCAGAACAGATGGAACAAGTACATGATGACAGATTATTGCTGGAGCTTCCAACTTGATATTCCTGATAATCCACATAAAAGAAATGATTTTCTATGATTAGAAACCAATCATTTTTACAAATTGGTTTTAATTTTCTATTTAGTGTCGTACTTTCATATTTTTAAAAAACGTTGTCATTTTTGGTGAAATTTGTTTATGAGCTCCAAAAATACTAATTACTATTCTTGAATCTGATGCGTGGTGTAGAACTTCTCCAATGACCATAAAGTAGATAATTTTACGGAATTGGTACGACAATTGTTAATAAATGTTAAAAACTTGGTTCTAATATAAGCATTGAAGTACACTTCCTTCATAGCCAATTGTATTAATATCCCTACAATGATGAAGACTGAAGTGAGGAACAAGATGGAAGATTCTACAAAAATCTAAAGGTGGTCCAAGAAAGATACCAGAACAGATGGAACAAGTATATGATGACAGACTATTGCTGGGGCCTTCAACATGATATTCCTGATAATCGACATAAAAGAAATGATTTTCTATGAATAGAAACCAACCATTTTTATAAATTGGTTGTAATTTTCTACTCAGAGTAGTACTTTTATATTTTTAAAAGACATTGTCATTTTTGGTGAAATATGTTTATGAACTCCAAAAATACTAAAGACTATTCTTGGAGCTGATGCATGGTGCAGAACTTCCTCAGTGACCACAAAGTGGACAATTTTATGGAATTGGTACGACAATTGTTAATGAATGTTTAAAAGTTGGTTCTAATATAAGCATTGAAGTACACTTCCTTCATAGCTAAATGTATAAATATTCCTACAATCATGAAGACTGAAATGAGGAACAAGAAGGGAGTTTCTACAAAAATCTAAAGGTGGTGGAAGAAAGATACCAGAACAGATAGAACAAGTATATGATGACAGACTATTGCTGTAGCCTCCAACTTGATATTCCTGGTAATCCACATAAAAGAAATGATTTTCTATGATTAAAAACCAATCATTTTTACAAATTGGTTTTAATTTTTTATTCAGAGTAGTACTTTCATATGCTTGAAAAACGTTGTCATTTTTGGTGAAATTTGTTTATGAGCTCCAAAAATACTAATGACTGTTCTTGGAACTGATGCATGGCGGAGAACTTCCACAATGACCACAAAGTGGACAATTTTACGGAATTGGTACGACAATTGTTAATAAATGCTAAAAATTAGGTTCTAATATAAGCATTGAAGTACATTTCCTTCATAGCCAATTGTATAAATATCCCTACAATCACGAAAACTGAAATGAGGAACAAGAAGGGGTTTCTACAAAAATCTAAAGGTGGTGGAAGAAAGATATCAGAGCAGAAGGAACAAGTACATGATGACAGACTATTGCTGAAGCCTTCAACTTGATATTCCTGGTAATCCACATAAAAGAAATGATTTTCTATTATTAAAAACCAGTCATTTTTACAAATTGGTTTTAATTTTCTATTCAGAATAGTACTTTCATATGCTTGAAAAACGTTGTCATTTTTGGTGAAATTTGTTTATGAGCTCCAAAAATACTAATGACTGTTCTTGGAGCTGATGCGTGGTGTAGAATTTCCCCAATGACCACAAAGTGGACAATTTTACGGAATTGGTACGACAATTGTTAATAAATGTTAAAAACTTGGTTCTAATATAAGCATTGAAGTACACTTCCTTCATAGCCAATTGTATAAATATCCCTACAATCATGAAGACTGAAATGAGGAACATGAAGGGAGTTTCTACAAAAATCTAAAGGTGGTGGAAATATTTTTTGTAATAAGACTGGTGTTAACCAGATTAATATTTAAAAAGTTGTTTTTTGTATCAGTTCTTAATATATACAATTCTAAACTCAAATAAATAAATTATACTTAAATATCATCATTCGAAGCTATTTTAAAACATTTTAACGAAAGGCCAGAATAACTTAATGGATTCATAACAAATTTGTGTCAGTTTATGACTCGTATCATTTGAATTAGAGGCACCGAAACCCAAATAAAACAATTTTCGCCCGGCATATGAAGTGTAGCACATAAACTTTCCAGAATATCGCCAATCCACGAATGCAACACACTGACCCATATATGAATACAACATGCTGGAAATTAAGTTACGAACGTGCATTGCGGTCGAATTTTAATGTGAATTTTAAAGCCCTAACGTGTTCTAATTTCTATTTAATGCCACAACTGTCGTATTAACGTTGGCTTATGGCACTTATAAATATCGCAATGTTGCATTCCCTACGGTAATTAGGTGTTAATTAGTGAATTTGAAACACAGGTGAAAGTAACCATTTTTACGGACATACGAGTACATAAATTGAGACACCGGCAGTAAATAGCCATCCGCATAACAAACATCCATTAACTGTTACAAGTCATAAACGTTAGAGCCTAAATGAGCGGCTAATAAGGTATTAAATTAAAATCGGTGCGGCAGGAAACGTAAAAATTCCAAACTTCAAATGCGAGTATGTAATTTTAGTACACGAAACTGACATCATAGGCGTACTAACGCCAAGATCTATAGCTTCAAATCGTTCAACGGCATTACTTGAAATTACACACCTATGTAGAAGTGGTTCGGTACTGACGCTTTAATATATGCTCGAGTAAAACGTACACGGAACAACAAAAGTGTTGTATTTTTAACGGGCTGTAAAATAATAATTAAAATGTTTCGACTTGAAGATTCGATATTTTTAGAAAATTACCCGGTGGTTTATTTAAAGTATTTAGTGTGTTAAAATTCGGAAGAGCTGTGGGAACAGTGTTAGGAGTTTCGGGTTACCAAAACTTGTGGGCATCAGTGTAGATGTTAAGACAGTGGTACGCTCATTGTTGTACTGTTAGACCAATTATTTTTATACTTATCTGATTCGGAGTTCGTATAGTGGGTAACCTTTAACAATGTATAATAATGATAATAAATAAATGATGTATTGTGTAATTACTGTGCTACAATGTTAAATACCTGGGCTATAATTTGTATAATAAATTAGATGCGGCCCATCTCCAGTCGTTTGTTATAAACAATGGAGTGACATCTTTGAATTTTTCACCGTGTGTGGGAATTATAAAGGCTGAATTTTCAATTAGACAGAAGCTGTACGTATCTAGATCTAGATCTTTCATGATATACGTTCACTAATAAATTATTTATTTTGAAATTTGATACCTCTTGAATAAAATAATAAATATTTCGTTCCAAATAATGCGCATAATTATTTTATAATTATTCTTTTTATTAATATTTAACTCATATGCAGCAAAAGTTATTAATAAATAATATTTTTGATTACACACTTAGTTGGAGCAATAAAATAATATTAATATAAAAAATATATCAATATAACTTTATTTATTTAATTAATATTTAATCTGAAATGTAGCATTTTATACACAAATTTAAATAAACTTTATCTTATATAAAATGATAAGTACAAACGGGAAAATAAAAATATATAAATAAATTTTATAAATATTATTTTTATTAATTTTTAAAGTGCAGTAAAACAACAAATTAAGGAAATAAATAATACTCTTATAAAAAGTTCAATTTGGGTAATTAAATAATATTTATATAAAAATATACTTTTAATTTTAATCAGTAAATATATAATATTATATTATATAATATTATATATTCCAAGATTTTCAAAGTCAAATTTAAGTAAACTTTATATGCTATTTAAAATGATAAATATAATCAAAAATAAAGACTAAATTAATTTTTTAATTATGAATAGTATGAAGCAAGAAAACGTGATTTAGGAAATAAAATAATTTATTAAAATAAAGCTCAATTTGGGTAATTAAATAATATTCATATAAAAATTTTCTTTTAGTTTTAATCAGTAAAAATATTTATTTAATTGATATTTATTCACTAATATATTCCAAGCTTTTTAAAATCAAATTTAAGTATACCTTATATTCTATTTAAAACGATAAATATAATCAAAAATAAAGACTAAATTAATTTTTTAATTATGAATTGTACGGAGCAAGAAAACATGATTTAGAAAATAAATTAATATATTAAAACAAAGATCAATTTGGGTAATTAAATAATATTTATATAAAAATATACTTTTAATTTTAATCAGTAAAAATATTAGATTTATTCACTAATATATTCCAAGCTTTTCAAAGTCAAATTTAAGTAAACTTTATACGCTATTTAAAATAATAAATATAATCAAAATTTAAAGACTAATTTATTTTTTTAATTATGAATTCTATGAAACAAGAAAACATGATTTAGATTTTAATATATTAAAACAAAGCTCAATTTGGGTAATTAAATAATATTTATATAAAAATTTACTTTTAATTTTAATCAGTAAAAATATTTATTTAATTGATATTTATTCACTAATATATTCCAAGCTTTTTAAAATCAAATTTAAGTATACCTTATATTCTATTTAAAACGATAAATATAATCAAAAATAAAGACTAAATTAATTTTTTAATTATGAATTGTACGGAGCAAGAAAACATGATTTAGAAAATAAATTAATATATTAAAACAAAGATCAATTTGGGTAATTAAATAATATTTATATAAAAATATACTTTTAATTTTAATCAGTAAAAATATTAGATTTATTCACTAATATATTCCAAGCTTTTCAAAGTCAAATTTAAGTAAACTTTATACGCTATTTAAAATAATAAATATAATCAAAATTTAAAGACTAATTTATTTTTTTAATTATGAATTCTATGAAACAAGAAAACATGATTTAGATTTTAATATATTAAAACAAAGCTCAATTTGGGTAATTAAATAATATTTATATAAAAATTTACTTTTAATTTTAATCAGTAAAAATATTTATTTAATTGATATTTATTCACTAATATATTCCAAGCTTTTTAAAATCAAATTTAAGTATACCTTATATTCTATTTAAAACGATAAATATAATCAAAAATAAAGACTAAATTAATTTTTTAATTATGAATTGTACGGAGCAAGAAAACATGATTTAGAAAATAAATTAATATATTAAAACAAAGATCAATTTGGGTAATTAAATAATATTTATATAAAAATATACTTTTAATTTTAATCAGTAAAAATATTAGATTTATTCACTAATATATTCCAAGCTTTTCAAAGTCAAATTTAAGTAAACTTTATACGCTATTTAAAATAATAAATATAATCAAAATTTAAAGACTAATTTATTTTTTTAATTATGAATTCTATGAAACAAGAAAACATGATTTAGGAAATAAATTAATATATTAAAACAAAGCTCAATTTGGGTAATTAAATAATATTTATATAAAAATTTACTTTTAATTTTAATCAGTAAAAATATTTATTTAATTGATATTTATTCACTAATATATTCCAAGCTTTTTAAAATCAAATTTAAGTAAACCTTATATTCTATTTAAAATGATAAATATAATCAAAAATAAAGACTAAATTAATTTTTTAATTACGAATTTTACGAAGCAAGAAAACATGATTTAGAAAATGAATTAATATATTAAAACAAAGATCAATTTGGGTAATTAAATAATATTTATATATAAATATACTTTTAATTTTAATTAGTAAAAATATTTATTTAATTGAAATTTATTCATTAATATATTCCAAGTTTTTCAAAGTCAAATTTAAGTAAACTTTAAAATAATAAATATAATCAAAATTTAAAGACTAATTTATTTTTTTAATTATGAATTCTATGAAACAAGAAAACAGTAAAAATATTTATTTAATTGAGTATTTTCAGAAATATAATCCAAGTTTTTTAAAGCCAAATTTCAGTAAATTTTATATTTTATTTAAAATGATATGTATATTCAAAAAATAAAGACTCATATATTTATTATTATGCATTATATTTAGCAAACAATTAATATTATAAACGAAGCACAAATTGAGTAATCACATAACATGAAAATAAAAATATATATTTAATTGTAAACAGTAAGAACATTAATTTATTTAATTCCCATTAATTATTATAGGAATAAATTTTTATTTTGTGAAGTAGCATCTCGTAAAATAATTACAGTGGGGCACGAACATAATTATGGGCTACATTTTTAATATTTAAAATACGTGATTGGGTTTCCACGAACGTTCCACCTGCCCGTTTTTGGACAAACGACAATTTAAAAACGCGTATTTACATCGATTAGCCATTATGGGTGAATCCGTATTTTGTGACGGGGCCCCATAAAACTCCAATTTAAAATTCAAATCCATTAATTAAAGATTGATCTGTTTCTAATTATAAAACTTTTTCGTGCCCATAATCGTTAAAGATGAGCCCGGCAAAAACCGAATGCCAACGTCAATACCTACCGCGTCCAAACTGCTTAAAGCAAACCGAATTTAAATCATCCCTTTGCGGCGTTTTGCAGATCGCTGCCAACCGAGTGCGGATCGCAGTTTCGCACAGCCAGTTGGGCGTCGCGACGACAGGAAGCGCTGCCCGTCCGTTCCTGCCGTCGTCCGGCAATCGATGCCGTCCGGCAGGAAGAAAACAACGCGTCGCGGCGGTGGCGTCGAATCCCACGCAATTTCGTGCACGTGCCCCGAGATGGGAACAACCTCACGCACAATGGTCTCAAGTTGCACATTCTCGGGGACGGTTTTAAATAAATTAGGGTAATTAATTGAACAGGTTTTCACAGAAATATGGAAAGAGATCAATTGTTTTAGATAAGGTACTGACTCATATTTTGGCAACACATATTTAAAAATCGGTCATGGTTCAAACGAGAATTTTGAATGTATAAAAAAGTACTTAAAAGACAATCTGAAGGATTTTTCATAACTCATTCGAAAGTTTTTAATCAGATTTACTCATACATCTAAAAATTTATCATGGTTCAAAAGAGAATTTTTATGACTATGTCTAAAAAGTACTTAGTGGTCAATATGGAGGATTTTTTAAAACTTATTCGAATGCTTTCAATCAGATTTACTGACAATTTGACAAGACACATCTAAAATTTTATCATGATTCGAATGAGAATTTTTATGACTATGTCTAAAAAAATTCTTAGTGGTCAATATGGAGAATTTTTCATAACTTATTCGAAAAATTTCAATCACCTGTACTCAGAATTTGGCAAAACACATCTAAAATTTTGTCATGATTCAAAAGAGAATTTTTATGACTATATCTATAAAAGTACTTAGTGGTAAATAGAGAGGATTTTTCAAAACTTATTCGAAAAATTTCAATCACGTTTATTCACAATTTGGCAATACATTTAAAATTTTGTCATTATTAAAAAAATAATTTTTGTGACTATATCTATAAAAGTACTTAGTGGTCAATATGGAGGATTTTTCAAAACTTATTCGAAAGCTTTCAATCAGATTTACTGACAATTTGTCAAGACACATCTAAAATTTTATCATAATTCAAATGAGAATTTTTATGACTATATCTAAAAAAGTACTTAGTGGTCTATATGGAGGATTTATCAAAACTTATTCGAAAAATTTCAGTCACCTTTATTCACAATTTGACAAGACACATCTAAAATTTTATCATGATTCAAATGAGAATTTTTATGACTATGTCTAAAAAAGTACTTAGTGGTCGATATGGAGGATTTTTCAAAACTTATTCGAAAACTTTCAATCAGATTTACTGACAATTTGTCAAGACACATCTAAAATTTTGTCATAATTCAAAAGAGAATTTTTATGACTATATCTATAAAAGTACTTAGTGGTCAATATGGAGGATTTTTCAAAACTTATTCGAAAGCTTTCAATCAGATTTACTGACAATTTGTCAAGACACATCTAAAATTTTATCATAATTCAAATGAGAATTTTTATGACTATATCTAAAAAAGTACTTAGTGGTCTATATGGAGGATTTATCAAAACTTATTCGAAAAATTTCAGTCACCTTTATTCACAATTTGACAAGACACATCTAAAATTTTATCATGATTCAAATGAGAATTTTTATGACTATGTCTAAAAAAGTACTTAGTGGTCGATATGGAGGATTTTTCAAAACTTATTCGAAAACTTTCAATCAGATTTACTGACAATTTGTCAAGACACATCTAAAATTTTGTCATAATTCAAAAGAGAATTTTTATGACTATATCTATAAAAGTACTTAGTGGTCAATATGGAGGATTTTTCAAAACTTATTCGAAAGCTTTCAATCAGATTTACTGACAATTTGACAAGACACATCTAAAATTTTATAATGATTCAAATGAGAATTTTTATGACTATATCTAAAAAAGTACTTAGTGGTCTATATGGAGGATTTATCAAAACTTATTCGAAAAATTTCAGTCACCTTTATTCACAATTTGACAAGACACATCTAAAATTTTATCATGATTCAAATGAGAATTTTTATGACTATGTCTAAAAAAGTACTTAGGGGTCGATATGGAGGATTTTTCAAAACTTATTCGAAAACTTTCAATCAGATTTACTGACAATTTGTCAAGACACATCTAAAATTTTGTCATAATTCAAAAGAGAATTTTTATGACTATATCTATAAAAGTACTTAGTGGTCAATATGGAGGATTTTTCAAAACTTATTCGAAAGCTTTCAATCAGATTTACTGACAATTTGACAAGACACATCTAAAATTTTATCATGATTCAAATGAGAATTTTTACGACTATGTCTAAAAAAGTACTTAGTGGTCAATATGGAGAATTTTTCATAACTTATTCAAAAAATTTCAATCCCCTTTACTCACAATTAGGCAAGACACATCTAAAATTTTGTCATAATTCAAAAGAGAATTTTTATGACTATATCTAAAAAAGTACTTAGTGGTTGATATGGAGGATTTTTCAAAACTTATTCGAAAGCTTTCAATCAGATTTATTGACAATTTGGCAAGACATATCTAAAATTTTATCATGATTCAAATGTGAATTTTTATGACTATGTCTAATAAAGTACTTAGTGGTCAATATGGAGAATTTTCCAAAATTTATTCGAAAAATATCAATTACCTTTATTCACAATTTGGCAAGACATCTAAAATTTTGTCATGATTAAAAAAATAATTTTTATGACTATATCTATAAAAGTACTTAGTGGTCAATATGGATGATTTTTCAAAACTTATTCGAAAGCTTTCAATCAGGTTTACTGACAATTTGACAAGACAAATCTAAAATTTTGTCATAATTCAAAAGAGAATTTTTATGACTATATCTATAAAAGTACTTAGTGGTCAATATGAAGGATTTTTCAAAACTTATTCGAAAGCTTTCAATCAGATTTACGACAATTTGACAAGACACATCTAAAATTTTATCATGATTCAAATGAGAATTTTTATGACTATGTCTAAAAAAGTACTTAGTGGTCGATATGGAGGATTTTTCAAAACTTATTCGAAAGCTTTCAATCAGATTTATTGACAATTTGTCAAGACACATCTAAAATTTTATCATAATTCAAATGAGAATTTTTATGACTATGTATAAAAAAGTACTTAGTGGTCAATATGGAGAATTTTTTAAAACTTAATCGAAAAATTTCACTTTTACTCAAAATTTGGCAAGACACATCTAAAATTTTGTCATGATTCAAAATAGAATTTTTATGACTATATCTATAAAAGTACTTAGAAGTCAATATGGAGGATTTTTCAAAACTTATTCGAAAAGTTTCAATCACCTTTACTCACAATTTGTTAAGACACATCTAAAATTTTGTCATTATTCAAAAGACAATTTTTATTACTATATCTAAAAATGTACTTAGTGGTCAATATGGAGGATTTTTCAAAACTTATTCGAAAACTTTCAATCACATTTACTCACATTTTGGTAAGTCGCATTTAAAAATTTATCATGGTTAAAAAAAAATGTACGATTATACTTAAAAATGGATTCAGTGGTCAATATGGGGGATTTTTAAAAAAATAATTCGAAAGCTTTTAATCACATTTGCTCATAGATTGGCGAGACACATCTAAAAATTTATCATGGTTCAAAAAAGAATTTTTATGATTATATCTGAAAAGTACTCGTTGGTCAATGTGGAAGATATGGAGAAGTAGTGAAAAATTAAAAAAATTAAAAGTATAAATTGAAAAAAGACACAGAAATGATTTTGACAATTCAATTATTGCCCAAATAAAAAATTGATAAAAAGTAAACGTATTAATTTTTTTTTTTTCAGAATCTTTCTCCACACATTTCGTAGCTTCGTCCCACCGTGTTTACCCCACATTCGCACGGCGCAATGACGGAAACGCGGAGCCAGTCGTACGCCGAGGATGCATTGCGTTTTGCTGCCAAGTGGATTAAATAAATGGATAGCAGATTGCATTCTAACTGCACCGAGGAAAAAAACGAAACGGTCGCATCTATTAATAATTGGTAATTGAACTTCCTACGGGCGATATTTTTAGATAATTGGAAGAGTATGGATGCGTTTGAAGTAGCTGCGACGCCACATTTACCACCACCATTGCTAGGTCCAGTTGTATTATGTCTTTTGATTATTTTTGTTGGGAACGTTCAAAATAAACAAATTAAAAGTGGACCAACAATGCGGAAAAATTTACAAATTTTATCTACAAAGCCTGAGAGATGTTAATTGAAGCCCAACCAAAAGAATTGGATGTTTACGTAACGTAATTTTACTACGCAGCCTCCGGTGTCACGTCCCTACCCAAAATTAGGTCGTAATCATTGTTCAGTAACAATTTGTAAGTTTCCGGGTGTGCCACAATCCGGGGCAATTTTTTAAGTGGTTTTCTATGTACTCCAAACTAAACAAAACTATTTCCGAGATCAGATATAATAAAAGGGGACGGTCGTCCTGAAAAGCTTTTACCGCCCCTCATTTATATTAACTCGGTTTTCATCGATTCTGTTTGTAAATTTGATTACTGTAAATAAACAGACGGCATTAAACCCGAGCTTTTATTGTCCTCACTGAAACCCAACCCATCGAAAGGAAATCAATATCAAGTTGGGCTCAATTGTTGCCATAAAATATTTCCTGGTGTCTCTCACAGATGTATTTCTCTAATCCACGTGTATTGTTGACAACTGAAGTCTTCCACAATTAGGGGAAAGTGCGGAGCTTCAATTACGTATCCCAAAGCTGAATTTAAATGGCGCACTCATAACATAACACAATAAAAAATAAGGAAGCCCCTAAAAGCCCATCAAAGAAAGAAAAATCTTTTCGAATTGAGGCTCACTCATTGAAACCGTTTGCGTTGCTGCTTACGCAAGTTTTTTTTATGTTCCTGTTTACTGGAAACTGCTGATTTATACGTTCACTGAATGGAGAACTGAACTCGTTTCAGGAAAGGCTTTAGTTCGGGTGGTCTTTGTGCCCGGCTCCGCCGAATCGGTCATGTTGGGACATGAATGAACGAAACTATAAGTCGACTCGTCTAATAAACCCGCACGTTTATACACTTTGATGGTTTTGGCATTCACGTAAAAAGGTCGGTGTACATAGTTCATGGTTTTGAATGCGGTTGGCGATCTCTATAAATTTTCCTGCGGAGCCGGCGTTGACTTTCTAAATTTGTTCGTACGTCCAGCATTGATGTCTTTGAATAATCGACGTAATTTATAAAACAATATTGAGGATGTTTGATTGTAACGTATACGTGTCCTCATATGCATCCAGCTGGTTTTAATATTAATGTAACACGTTTTTCAATATAAGGGCGCCCCGTCGAGCCGAATTTGCTTTAGTAATTATTTAACACCTTCACTGAATGTTTAAAATTTGACACCAGTTATGTAATACGGCGAATCCATCGATCCCAACAACGGGAGGATGTTTTCGCCGGAGCCCAACTTCATCAATAATTTACCAACTTCGTTATCAATCGAATTATTATCCTAAGCCGTGACCCAAAAATCAGCTTGCCAAACAGAAAACAATCTAGAAGAGACAAAAGAGTAAACAAACAAAAATAAATACTTGGCGGAGTGAAAGCTGGATAAGCCCCGTCAAGCGTTTTCCTGCGGCGCTCTTCACTCGCCAATTACATCATAATTATAATTTTAAGGACGTGTATTAAAAACAATTCGGCAGCAATTAAAAAGATGTCCGTGCATTGTCCCGTGGCAACAATCGAGTCCCGTACACCATATAATGAATAAGTTCACTGACAAAATTTTGTTTCACAAAACGGCGAGTAAAAGCCTTTCGGTACTTTAATTAAGGGGACCCATTAATGTTTAATTATAGCTTAATTGATCGGTGTATAATCAAATTTCTGTTTGTGAGGCCATTTCGTTTATTCACTTGTATTTGTAATAGTAAAACAACGTGAAAAGGAGGAGGTGGGACCATCGCCAGCCACAATACGTTTTTACGTCTCTAAAGGTTATTGTTTTGTGTTTTGTTGCTTGGTGCAACGTTTATTGAGTTGGTCGTTCTCTGAAATCGCTTAATTGTACCCTGGACCGGGTATTGTTCCACTTTGATGGTCTCTCCCATAGTTTTGGCGAGTTGTTCAGGTGAACTAAGGAATAAATCGACTATTGGAGGCAAAAATTTAAGAAATTCACCCAGAAAAAAACAAAAGGGCGGCGTGGTGAAGACAATGAGACGAAAACTGGCAACGAAGCCGATGGGTCTTCGCCTCTAAATACTTTTATAGGTGCACATATGTCTTACCCGAATACATGTTGTTGCTTTCTGAATTCCACATGTCGATAACATCGTTGTTTATTATTAACCCCGTCCGGATTTATTGGCCCGGTATAAATGCTTTAACGGTAGGCCAATTGAATTAATTAATTTTAATTGTTGTATTTAGTCGGCTTACACGGTGTACAATGTTTCAACGGATTGTTCAAATTGTGAACAAGCTTCGATTGGTGGAAAACATTGGAATCCGGAATGATTGAATTTTGGTCGAAGAATTGTAAAAATTGATGCTCTTTAATTTAGTTCATTAATATACTAATTAGTTTTTTTCCTTATAAATATTTTTGTGTCTTTCAAATCATAAATTATCCGAAATAAATCGGTGTCATTTGTTTACGATTTCGGACTTTCGCGGCACATTTAAAAGCTGTCGGAGGTTAAAAACGGATTTTACTTAAAAAACACTTAATTAATAATCAGAAGTTAATTAATTAATCAAACACGTACACAGTTTAACATTTAAAGGCAATAATCTAAGTGAAAAAGAACATACTGTAAATAATAAAGATGATCAATAAATCAATTTGAAAAGACACGTTTCAAAATGTTTGATTTTGTCCATTTATTTCAACATGTCATAGTAGGATTAAATACAACTATTATATACAGTGTGGCCCATTTGAAAGACCTTCATTAAATTTGTATTTTGGGTACAATTTTAACAAAAGTTTATTTCAATTGTGAAACATGAACTGTCACATTTTTTGGCCCAAAATCAAAAACTACTAAGTAAATCTAACTACACCACTGGATTAAGCACCCCCTGAAATGAGTATATATATATATATATATATATATATATATATATATATATATATATATATATATATATATATATAAATAAATATATTTATAACTCTGTGAAAAAATTAATGAATTTATCTTATTTTAGTTCTTTTTTTTAATTTTAATTTTGTCTAAAAAATATAAATTGAAATAATCATAAAAACTATATTTATTGTTAATTAAATGGTGGAAAATAATGTTTATAAATGAATGCATTAAAAAGATTATGAGTTAATGTTAGTAAAAATTTTTATTAATGATATTAATATAAATTAAAAATATTATTTTAAATTAAAAAAGTTCAATAAAATGCTAATTCTGAGAAAGAATTTTAATGTCAATTAATTTAAAAAAAAAAAAAAACGAAACTATTTATTTAGAAAGAAACAGTTTTGGTGACAAATATTTTAATTTTCTAATTTATTCAATTATTATTATTTGCAATTTCTTCCTTTTACGGTACATTGAATGTTGTGGAAGGCAATAATTATTATAATCTGACATAATTAATAAATAATAACATATATTTCATTTAAAAATATATTTATAATTCTGTGAAAAAATTAATGATTATATTCTTCTTATGAATTTATTTTATTTCTTTTTTTTTATTTTTAATTTTGCTTAAAAATAATACAAATTTTATAAGGGTATCTCACATACAAATGGGTTACACTATATGTAAAAAAAACTTATTAAATAGGTTTAAAAATTTATAAATTCAGTATCACATAGATAAGTAACATAAACAATTTATCGTTAAATGTTAAATTCTTGTAAGGAAGTTGTAAAAGTTGTTATAAAACACATAAATATAAAATTAGTTTTAATTGGTATAAATTTAATTCCATTTTTTTAATTGAATATCAAATAAACACTTTAGGTGGGAATATTAGTATGTAAATTTTTAATGTTAATTTAATTATAAACCAAATATTATGAGTAATAATAGTGAGTGAGATACTACATTAAAAAATAGTCAAAATTATAATTTTAATGATATACACATTCAAAAATGATTAAGCAATAATTAATTTAAGATGACTTATCATTTAAAAACTAATAGTCAAATGCATTACAAAGTAGTCGATTGTCAGGAAGTTATAAAAATTGCGACAAACAAATATGTGTGTTTTCTCAGTCTATAAATACGTTAATTAAATTTTGCTATAAATAATTTTGTCATTTACGATCGTAAATTATTCAAAATTAAATCGGTGTCATTTATCTTCGATTTCATCTAAATTTAAAAGCTCTTAAAGGTTAAAGTATGATTTAATTTAAACGGAATCATATTGTTAATCAAAAGGTAATTAATTAAATTGGAAACAATCACAATTTAAACGTACCGAAAGGCGAAAATAAAAGGGAAACAATACAAAGAAACGGTTGACTTTAAAAGTAATTTAGGTATTTACACAACACTCACTTAAACAATGTTGAAATTCAACAAATTTTATTTAATATTGACGAAATTAAGTAACAAAATTGCTTTAAGGAAATGGTAAAATAACGACAACGTGTCGAAAATTTAAAAAGCATTAACACCAAATTAATTTGTCCCACAAAATTTAGCTTATTTACTATTAATGTGAATTTAAATGTTGATTTTTTGTGAGGAAGTTGTAAAAATAGTTTTAAATGATGTATGTTTATACGATTTTTGACAAAACTCTCGAGTTTTAAATATATTAAGTAGCATTTTTCTCACATTTTTTTCTTTTATTTATTTATTAGCCAATAAATTGTTCAAAATATTCAGTTATTGATACTTAAATTTAATCAATTTTCAGCTTTTGACATTTAAAGCAAAAATAACGTGCCACATAAAAACTACGTAGAAATAGTAATAAATAAAAATAAATTCACGTATGTCATACAAATGCTTCTCCACTTAGAAATCATAAAAAACGTTAAAAAATGTTAATTTGTTTTAAGGAAGTTGTAAAAAGAGATATAAAACATCGAATATGAAATGAAGTGAAAATTATGTTTAATTGGCGCATATTTATCTTCGGATTAAGTAACTACCTATAAATATTTTTTCCCATTTAATTTTTGCTATAAATATATTTTGTCATTTACTGGCGATAAATTATCGGAAATTAAATCCGATCATTTATTAAGTCTTTTGCGGCACACGTTGACAGATTGTCACTGTACAATATTTATTTTTTTTGGCTACCTATTTATACTTGATGAAATAATCATAAAAACTATATTTATTGTTAATTAAATTGTGGAAAATAATGTTTATAAATGAATACATTAAAAAGCTTTCAGCTTATGAGTTAATGTTAATAAAAATTTTTATTAATGATATTAAAATAAATTAAAAATAAAAGTTCAATAAAATGCTAATACTGAAGAAGAATTTTAATGTCAATTAATTTAAAAAAATAAAACTATTTATTTAGAAAGAAACAGTTTTGGTGACAAATATTTTAATTTTCTAATTTATTCAATGTAGTTTATGTACTATAAATATTTTATTAGTGATAGACTATAAATTCTATTTGCAATTTCTTCCTTTTACGGTACATTAAATGTTGTGGAGGCAATAATTATTAAAATCTGACATAATTAATAAATAACAAACACAAATTAGAAATTTATAGATTGTAGGAAAAAAACTATGACCAGTAATAGTTTCTTGAACTTTTACCTGTGATTAGTTTTCTGCTTATACACGTATATAAATATTACGTACTGGAAAAAATAATTTTAGGTTTTGGTTCTTAATTTATTTGAATAAATTTTTAGTATTTTTTTAATATTTTTAAATTAAATTGTGTATATTTTTGGAAAGCTATTTTGAGCTCTTTCTAACAACACAATTTATTTATCTCTTTACATTGTGTTTAAAACTTTTTATTGGGTTAAAAATAGTATATTTTTTGTTAGGATAAATTACACTTCGTCAATTTAAAAGTGGCACTGAAGGCATTATGATCAACAACATCAAGGTCGCCCTGAAACTTATATCAACGAAGAAATTAAACAAAATCTCGTGCAAAAGCTTCGAATTTCAATTTCTAATTACACACAGAAAGAAATATTAGGTTCTATAAAAAACATTATTTTGTTTTTAATTTATGATTTATTTAAATACATTTTAATTCATTTGTATATATATCTCTTGACTGTTTTAGTTTTTAAAACTTTTTATTGAATTTTATTGAAAACCTAACCTAACCGTTTTGCTCATTTTTGTTAGGTTAGGAAGATGATCAACCTCAAGGTCATCCTGAAACTAGAACCACTGAGGAAGATGATCCTTATGATAAATTTTTCTAATTATAGACAGAAATATTAGGTACTAAAAAGAATAATTTTTATGCTTTTGGTTTATGATTTGATTGAATAAATTTTTGGTATTATATTTTGATAATTTTTAATTCAATTATGTATATTTTTTGGAAGGTTCTTAAACTCATTCTTTTCAAATGTTTAAAACTTTTTATTGGGTTCAAAAAGTTGTAATTTTTAGTTAGGTTAGGTTAGGTTTCGTTGATCTAAAGGTGGCACTGAAAGCATTGAAGATAATCAACGTGAAACTAGTACTAATGAAGAAACTAATCCTCATGATCAGTTTTTCAATTATACACAGAAAGAACTATTAGGTACTGAAAACAATAATTTTTATGTTTTAATTCAATTATATATATTTTTTGAAGGCTTTTTAAGCTCATTATAACTATGCATTTTATTTATTTTTTTACATTATGTTTAAAACTTTTTATTGGGTTCAAGAAGGACTAATTTTAAGTTAAGTTAGGTTAGGTTTCGTCGATTTAAAGATGGCACTGAAAACATTGAAGATGATCAACGTCAAGGTCACCCTGAAACTAGTACCACTGAGAAAATTGATCCTCATGATAAATTTTCTAATTATACACAGAAATATTAGGTACTAAAAAGAATAGTTTTTATGTTTTTGGTTTATAATTTGATTGAATAAATTTTTGGTATTATATTTTGATAACTTTTATTCCATTATATATATTTTTAAAGGCTTTTTAAGCTCATTCTAACTATGCAATTTACTTAATTTTTTACATTATCTTTAAAACTTTTTATTGGGTTAAAAAGGTCTAATTTTTAGTTAAGTTAATTTAGGTGTCGTCTATGTAAAGATGGCACTGAAAACACTGAAGATGATCAACGTCAAGGTCACCCTGAAACCAGTACCATTGAAGAAGTTAATCCTCATGATCAGTTTTTTAATTAATACACAGAAAGAAACATTAGATAGTGAAAACAATAATTTTTATGATTTGACTAAATAAATTTTTGTTATTTTTAATTGATAATTTTTAACTCAATTATATATATATTTTAAAGGCCTTTTAAGCTCATTCTAACTATGCAATTAACTTAATTTTTTACATTATCTTTAAAACTTTTTATTGGGTTCAAAAGGTCAAATTTTTAGTTAAGTTAATTTAGGTTTCGTCTATCTAAAGATGGCACTGAAAACATTGAAGATGATCAACGTCAAGGTCACCCTGAAACTTGTACCAATGAAGAATTTAATCCTCATGATCAGTGTTCTAATTATACCCAGAAATAAATATTAGATACTGAAAACAATAAATTTTATGTTTTTGATTTATGATTTGATTGAATTAATTTTTGATAATAAATTTTTATAATTTTTAATTTAATTATATACGTTTTGAAAGCTTTTTAAGCTCAGTCTAACTGTGTAATTTATTTATTTTTTACGCTATTTTTAAAACTTTTTATTGGGTTCAAAAAGGTATAATTTTTTAGGTTATGTTAGGTTTCGTCGATTTAAAAGTGGCACTGAAAGCACTGAAGATGATCACGTCAAGGTCGCCCTGAAACCTGTACCAATGAAGAAGTTAAACAATAGCTTGAAATGATTTCTCCGAATAAATTTTCAGTATTATTATTCCAAGAACTAATAATTTTTTTCTCGTGGCAAAAATTTGCTAACACAACTTACGTTAAAACCATAATTAATTTATTCCTGTACCTAATATTAAAGTATATTTTTCAGTGTGCATACCAACGTTCAATTACCCGTGCTTTCTTTGTAATGTAAAACCGTTTGCCACGCGAATTTTCGATCTATTACGGCCACCATTGCCCGAGTTAGATCGCTGTGAGTTATGCCGTTTACCCGCCCGATAAAGTCACTTTTTATCGAAAAACTACAACGATTACATGAACATTAAGGCATTTACGTCAGAGAGCATTAAAAACTTTGCGTCGGATTTATTCAAATTGGTTGCTGTAACATGAAAGCCTTACGTGAAGTCTAATTATAATTAACTCTATTACTTTGTTTAATACTTTCGAGGCATGAAAGCTGCGCCGGGTGGTTTACGGAATGTGATTTTTTTTTTTGGAGGGATATGGAATTCGGTTTAATGGGTTGTTTTTTGTGTAAGTGGTTTACGATCGTTATCGGTCCCAAAAATAAACTTTTATTATGAGGGGCATTTTACGATTTCGCGTTTGCTCATTGTAAATGGTCTTGTCCTTATTCCTCCGAATAAGAATATGTTGTGTGAGTGTGTGTGTGTGTAAAATAAGCCTACATTAAGATGGGAACAGGTACCCTAAAAGTTACCTGACTAACGACATATAGCAGTATTTATGACCGCGTATACGTGCAGGGTCACCTTGGGATGTAAACAATAATTAGGCATTGAAAATATAATGCAGCAACGAGACTACACTCCACACCACTCCCCAAAAACCCGATGGAACATTCAACTGGTTCTCTTAAGCCGATCTGATATTATTCCGAGAATAAATTGTGTCGCTTCTCCGCACGAAATTACTTCCATTAAGCATTGTTTATCGCTAAGTACTCCGGTGATTCGGTCACGATTAATTAATGACTCATTTACGTTTCGTGGATGGAATGTTTAGAAGCACGTTTCCAATCGTTTTCGGCATGGGGTCGGATTTTTGTGCATAACCTACATATGGATTAGTTATAGTTGGACTATCGGTGGAAATACGGGGCCCCATGCATCTGTAGACGATCATAAATTGGGCACTAACACTGCGTTGTACTGGTTCACCTTGCTTTGACTCTTTGAAAACGGCCAAATTGTCGATAGGACCACAGGGTTGCCAAATACGAGCCACCATGGAAACATGCCAAACAATTTCAATCCATTGTGTTTAATGCCTTCGATTTTATTTGCAGGATTTTGTTCGTGGAAGAGTGGTCAGTTCTCCTAAAACCTCCACCATGTTTTCACTCGTTAATTCTAGTTATTGTATAAACTAAAACTCTTTAAAAAATATATATTTAATGAACTCAAACTCTAATAAAAACCTTGTGATATGGAAAATAATTCAACTTAATTTTTTTTTATACTGCATCGACTTAAAAACTTTATAATTTACATACATATTTTTTCCCAACATATCTGTTACTTTTATGAATGAAAAAGCTAAATTTAATGAATACAGAATCCTTAGAAAAACATTGTGAAGCTAAAAAATTAACTTAATAATTAAATAAATTCTAAATCTCACTAGATGTCTCTATTTTTATTATCAAGATTCTATTCCTGAAAGATTTTGTCATAAAATTTCTGATACATTTTTTCTCAATAATTCCATTGTTTTTATGAATTAAAAAGCTAAATGTGATGAATTCAAAATCCTGAAAAAACCTTGTAAACCTACAAAATTATTCAGAATTTTTATTCTGAAATAAATATGATAACATATTTTATTTAGGCAATTTAACTTTCACATCCAGAAATTATTTAATGAACATTGAACTGGTACAAAAATATAAAACTTTTCAATTAATTCTGTATAAAGCTTTAAATAATTTAATTTTAATAAATTCTAAATCTCTCACAATATTTTTACTTTTATTAACAGGATTCTACTCCTGAAAGAATAGTTAGTATTAAAATTTCTAACATATATTTGCCCAATAATTCTATTGTTTTTGTAAATTAAGATTAATATAAACCCTGAGAAATACTTAGTAAACCTACAAAATTATTCAGAATTTTTATTCTGAAATAAACATGTTAACATATTTTATTCAGGCAATTTAACTTTCACATCCAGAAATTATTTAATGAACATTGTACTAGTACAAAAATTTAAAACTTTTCAATTAATTTTATATAAAGCTTTAAATAATTTAATTTTAATAAATTCTAAATCTCACACAATATTTTTACTTTTATTAGCAGGATTCTACTCCTGAAAGAATAGTTTGTATTAAAATTTCTAACATATATTTGCCCAATAATTCTATTGTTTTTGTAAATTAAGATTAATATAAACCCTGAGAAATACTTAGTAAACCTACAAAATTATTCAGAATTTTTATTCTGAAATAAACATGTTAACATATTTTATTCAGGCAATTTAACTTTCACATCCAGAAATTATTTAATGAACATTGTACTGGTACAAAAATTTAAAACTTTTCAATTAATTTTGTATAAAGCTTTAAATAATTTAATTTTAATAAATTCTAAATCTTACACAATATTTTTACTTTTATTAGCAGGATTCTACTCCTGAAAGAATAGTTAGTATTAAAATTTCTAACATATATTTGGTCAATAATTCTATTGTTTTTGTAAATTAAGATTAATATAAATCCTGAGGAAAACTTAATAAACCTACAAAATTATTCAGAATTTTTATTCTGAAATAAACATATTAACATATTTTATTCAGGCAATTTAACTTTCACATCCAGAAATTATTTAATGAACATTGTACTGGTACAAAAATTTAAAACTTTTCAATTAATTTTGTATAAAGCTTTAAATAATTTAATTTTAATAAATTCTAAATCTCACACAATATTTTTACTTTTATTAGCAGAATTCTACTCCTGAAAGAATAGTTAGTATTAAAATTTCTAACATATATTTGCTGAATAATTCTATTGTTTTTGTAAATTAAGATTAATATAAATCCTGAGAAAAACTTAATAAACCTACAAAATTATTCAGAATTTTTATTCTGAAATAAACATGTTAACATATTTTATTTAGGCAATTTAACTTTCACATCCAGAAATTATTTAATGAAAATTGTACTGGTACAAAAATTTAAAACTTTTCAATTAATTTTGTATAAAGCTTTAAATAATTTAATTTTAATAAATTCTAAATCTTACACAATATTTTTACTTTTATTAACAGGATTCTACTCCTGAAAGAATAGTTAGTATTAAAATTTCTAACATATATTTGCCCAATAATTCTATTGTTTTTGTAAATTAAGCTTAATATAAACCCTGAGAAATACTTAGTAAACCTACAAAATTATTCAGAATTTTTATTCTAAAATAAACATGTTAACATATTTTATTCAGGCAATTTAACTTTCACATCCAGAAATTATTTAATGAACATTGTACTGGTACAAAAATTTAAAACTTTTCAATTAATTTTGTATAAAGCTTTAAATAATTTAATTTTAATAAATTCTAAATCTTACACAATATTTTTACTTTTATTAGCAGGATTCTACTCCTGAAAGAATAGTTAGTATTAAAATATCTAACATATATTTGCCCAATAATTCTATTGTTTTTGTAAATTAAGATTAATATAAACCCTGAGAAATACTTAGTAAACCTACAAAATTATTTAGAATTTTTATTCTGAAATAAACATGTTAACATATTTTATTCAGGCAATTTAACTTTCACATCCAGAAATTATTTAATGAACATTGTACTGGTACAAAAATTTAAAACTTTTCAATTAATTTTGTATAAAGCTTTAAATAATTTAATTTTAATAAATTCTAAATCTTACACAATATTTTTACTTTTATTAACAGGATTCTACTCCTGAAAGAATAGTTAGTATTAAAATTTCTAACATATATTTGCCCAATAATTCTATTGTTTTTGTAAATTAAGATTAATATAAACCCTGAGAAATACTTAGTAAACCTACAAAATTATTTAGAATTTTTATTCTGAAATAAACATGTTAACATATTTTATTCAGGCAATTTAACTTTCACATCCAGAAATTATTTAATGAACATTGTACTGGTACAAAAATTTAAAACTTTTCAATTAATTTTGTATAAAGCTTTAAATAATTTAATTTTAATAAATTCTAAATCTTACACAATATTTTTACTTTTATTAGCAGGATTCTACTCCTGAAAGAATAGTTAGTATTAAAATTTCTAACATATATTTGCCCAATAATTCTATTGTTTTTGTAAATTAAGATTAATATAAACCCTGAGAAATACTTAGTAAACCTACAAAATTATTCAGAATTTGTATTCTGAAATAAACATGTTAACATATTTTATTCAGGCAATTTAACTTTCACATCCAGAAATTATTTAATGAACATTGTACTGGTACAAAAATTTAAAACTTTTCAATTAATTTTGTATAAAGCTTTAAATAATTTAATTTTAATAAATTCTAAATCTTACACAATATTTTTACTTTTATTAGCAGGATTCTACTCCTGAAAGAATAGTTAGTATTAAAATTTCTAACATATATTTGCCCAATAATTCTATTGTTTTTGTAAATTAAGATTAATATAAACCCTGAGAAATACTTAGTAAACCTACAAAATTATTCAGAATTTTTATTCTGAAATAAACATGTTAACATATTTTATTCAGGCAATTTAACTTTCACATCCAGAAATTATTTAATGAACATTGTACTGGTACAAAAATTTAAAACTTTTCAATTAATTTTATATAAAGCTTTAAATAATTTAATTTTAATAAATTCTAAATCTCACACAATATTTTTACTTTTATTAGCAGGATTCTACTCCTGAAAGAATAGTTAGTATTAAAATTTCTAACATATATTTGGTCAATAATTCTATTGTTTTTGTAAATTAAGATTAATATAAATCCTGAGGAAAACTTAATAAACCTACAAAATTATTCAGAATTTTTATTCTGAAATAAACATATTAACATATTTTATTCAGGCAATTTAACTTTCACATCCAGAAATTATTTAATGAACATTGTACTGGTACAAAAATTTAAAACTTTTCAATTAATTTTGTATAAAGCTTTAAATAATTTAATTTTAATAAATTCTAAATCTCACACAATATTTTTACTTTTATTAGCAGGATTCTACTCCTGAAAGAATAGTTAGTATTAAAATTTCTAACATATATTTTCTCAAAATTTCTATTACTTTTATCAACTAAAAAGTTAAATTTAATGAATTCAGAATCCTAAGAAAAATGATCTTACAAAATTGTTCAGAATTTTTATTCTAAAATAAATGCATCAAAAATTTTGATATAAGCAATTTAACTTTCATATCCAGAGACACCATATAATGAACATTGTTACCACTGCAACAATCTAAAACTTTTCAATTAATTCAATATAAAGCTTCAAATAATTTAACTTTAATATATTCTAAATCCTATACAATCCATTTAATCTCTGAAGTTAAGTTCATCCTTATGAAAATTAGAATCAAAACCCTGGAATCGATTTTATTGTAAATATCCAATATTCATTTCATATTCAGAAGTACGCTTTAGTTACAAATTTTATTACAGTGAGTAATAATGATTTAATTAACTGCAACTATAAAAGTTGGCAAAGAGTTTTAATCAAAATACGCTTCAATTAGTTTAATTGAAACATCTGCCCTTCAAACACTAGCATCAAATTTATTAACCGATTTATTGACCGTTGTAATATGAATTCAGCGATCCTAATTGAACTCCTTTATTGACCTTCAATACTGAAAACACCTCAACAGTCCCGAAGAGCAGAAAATCGCAATTAAAATTAAAACCCACGCACAAATTTTATATACGTATCCGTTTGGCTGTGAGTAATTGTTAATTATTTGACTGTGGTTATTCGTACGGGCAAATACTTGAAATGGTTACCCGAAATTATTATATTGTAAACAACAATTAACCATTGAAAATACTCGCGGATCCAAAACGTGAGTGTTTAATGCGAGATAAAAGCTCACATTCATTCGGAGCGTTTTGAATTCATCATGTCGGAGTTATTTAACCAAATAATTAAAATTTTATGGTGTTACATCGTTTGTTCGTGAACAAATAAATCGTATAGAAAAAATGTTTAATATACAATTAAGTAATAAACATCAATAAAAGAGTTTCTTTATCCGCGTCGATGACTAATAAGAATTTTATTGAATAAAATTAATGTGAAAATGAGGTACGGTTACATGGATAATTTTCAATTATTTATTATTTTGTACGGTATTTATCGCGGTCCAAGACTCACGTCGGCTTTTTTTTTTGTTCATAGTGTGGTGATTGTTTTAGACGATTATGTCTGTGGATTAAAAAATGTTCAGGAAATTTGCGCATTCGCCAATTTTAGCATGTCAAAACGTATTAACTTAAGTGATAAATTATGTTTTAACACTTATATATTATATATATTCATATGGAAGATTAAAAAGTATTAATAAATTATAACTAATTATCTTTAAAGCGTTGTTTTACAGTAAATATTAAATATTACAAGTTAAAAAAAAATAATTTCGAAAAATATTAATTTAAATAGGACTATTTAATTTTAAGTCAGTAGAAAAATGAACCCAATTAAATAACTGTAATTAATAAATTAAATTTTTGTCTTAGCCTAAATTAATGATAAAAAAAACATGAAAAATTATATATTTCAATAAACATTTAACTCAAAAATATAACAAAATAATGAATTTAAAAAAATTATAAAATTTAATTTAAGTAGAAAAAAAAAATATATATATTAAATTAAAATTTTAATAATAGTTCTTATTTTAAAAATTATTATTTGTTTCTTATTTTCTTAGTTTAAATTACGATATCATAAGCTCTTACAAAAAAATATTACTAATTATTTTCAAAATTTTATATTTTAATAAAAATTGAAAAAATTACAAATAATTTTAATTCAAATATTGAAAAAATTATTAATAATTCTTAAAAATAGTTTTACTTTCCAAATTTGTATAATTTGGAAAAATGTAAAAAGTATAATAATTTTAACTATTAAATTAATTTTTTCTTTTATTTTCTTATCTTAAATTATTAATAAATTTGAAAGTTTAACGAAAATTAGAAAAAAATATTAGAATTAAAAAATCTAGAAAATTAATTTAAGTAGGAAAATATTATTATTAATTAATAGTAATCAACTATTACATGAAAAATATTTTAAATTATATCCAAAACTTTAAGTTTAAAGAAAATAACAAAAAAAAATATTAGAATTAAAAAATTATTATTAATTCTTAAAAATAGTTTTACTAAAATACTTTCTAAATTTGTATTCTATTGAAAAATATATCAAATATAATAATTGTAATTATTGAATTACTTTTTTGTATTTTTTTTATCTTAAATTATTAATTAACAGTAATAAAATATTACATGAAAAATATTATAAAATTATTTCACAAATTTTATATGTATGTAAATTACGAAAAATATTAAAATTAAAAAATTTTAAAAATTAATTTAAATACGAAAAAATTCAATTATAATAATTTTAATAATTTTTAGGTTAAATTGTTAATTAAAATTATTTCCAAAAATTTATATTTTAGATAAAAAAGTATAACAAAAAAGTAATTATTATTTATTTAAAAACTCTAAAAAATTAATTTAAGTAGAATAATAATTCTTAAAAATAAATGCATTAAAATATTACAAATTATTTCCAAATAATTCTTAAAAACAGTTTTACTACAATTCTTTTCTAAATTTGTATTCTCTAGAAAAATGTACCAAATATAATAATTTTAATTAGTAAATTACTTTTTTTATTTTTTTATCTTATTATTAATTAATAGTAATAAACTATTACATGAAAAATATTACAAATTTAAATAGGAAAAAATTCATCAAATCAAATATAATAATTTTAATTATTAATTTTTTTTCATTTTTAACTAAAATTACTTTCAAAACTTTATATTTTAGATAAAGAAAACTACAAAAAAATTATATAATATTTATTTAAAAATTCTAAAAAATATACTTTCTAAATTTATATTCTCCAGAGAAATATACCAATAATTTTAAATACTAAATTATTTTTTTTCCATATTTCCTTAATTTAAATTATTAATTAATAATAACATACTTTTGTAATTTAGTAAAAATTGAAAAAAAAAATAGATTTAAAAAATCTAAAAAAATTTAAATACAAAAAAAAAATTATTAATATAACTAAATATATCCAAAATTTTATATTTCAGTAAAAATTTAAATTTAAAAAAGTTAAAAGAAAAATACAACAAAAAAGTATTAGAATGAAATAATTTATAAAAATAATTTAAAAAGGAAAAAATTGTTAACAATTCTTATAATTATTTTTATCAACAACACTTTCTAAAATTATAGTCTCTAGAAAAATATACCAAGTATAATTTATTTTATCATTATTTTTTTAATTTCTTAGGTTAAATTTATATTTAATAGTAATTCCAACATAAAATCTAATTATCTTTTAAACTTTGTTTTTCAGTAAATATTGATCATTTAACATAAAATTAGAACAAATATTAGCAAGTTAAAATCATTCATTTTTTTTAATCTAGATAATCTTTGTTTTAAAAAATACTATAAAACAAACTAAAAATTAATTGAACCAAAAGGTGTACATCAACATTCAATTTATAAATTTTCATTTGAATATCTGAATTCAATCTAAATCTTTTAATACAAATTTTTTATACGAAACATTAAATGTTTCTTTATTTAAATTTAATTAAATTCGATATAAAACATTGATTGATATTGAACGGAATTACATAAGTGCTTGTTCAGGCTCTAAAAGTAATTGCTTAAAGCCGTTTTAAACTGTTATAGTTTACAGGTTCATTACTCTACCCACATTATGATACATAATTCACGATTTTTTAAAAGCACCAAACTATAATAACTAGTAGATTGCTCACAGATACAATTATTACGGACTTATTTACTGCCTACGCCGGCCACAGTTCGTAAAACAAAAGCAAAATAAATTACATCGGTAGTAGCTGACAGGTTCAAGGTGAAAACACGCATTACCACAGATCGGCCACGACTCCATCGATCATACAGATTGATTTGTCTTGTTTTTTTTTTCATTCCATCTTAGTACACGTAGCGTTGTTCAAGTAGCAACAATTAAAGTAAGACATCAACGTAACCTAACCAGAATGCCGGCTTAATTAGGCTACAGTTATTCCGTCGACAATGGACGCTAATTAGAACGCACACAGACACATCTCTGCGGTACTTTCGCACGAAATTTCGGTAATCGTACAGCCGATAATCTCGCAGAACACATCGACTGATTATATGAATACCGAAGCCCGTCACAGACGTCAAAACACATAATGCACCACGTAATACGCGGTGATTTATGATAAATGACAAATTTATACGATCAGAGAACGCCATCGACGCAAATTATTACCTGTCATCGCATCCGATGCATTCAAGATACGATCAACACCAATTAGTTTAAAGCGAGATTCGCTCAGGAAAAAAAAAAGAAGCCTCAACGACTCACGTAATAACTTCACTTAGCTAATGAGATTATGTAAGGCCGAAGATTAAGTTACTTACGAACCATCAGTTATGTGTAATTGATGTAATTACGTATCATTTATCCAATACGTTCGATAAATGCGTACCGGTAATTGGACACATGGCTTCTTTTTCTTGTCCGACCATTTTTTATGCGCGTCTTCAATTATGGATATTCATACAAGTCAAATTACCGAAGAGATTAATACCAAAAAAAAAAAAGAGACCGAGTAAGGAGATGATTTATCAAAAACATCAGTGTAAGAAAAAGCTGCATCTGCACTCCTCATCAATCTCCATAAACTTTTCACCAAATTGTCGATGTACTTGTTTTTATGTGCGCATACGGTTAAATTATTCAATGATTAATCGACGCAAATCTGGCGAAACAGTGTAAAAGTTAAATAAGTCATAAATTAATTATAAATTCACATTATTCGCCACATTAAATACCATCAATAACACTCAAATTACCAAAATATATCGCCTCAGTTTTAACCAAATATATTAATTAGCAAAATTAATTAAAACGTTATATAATTTAATAATTTGTTAATTTGCATATTACAGGTCCTAATAAATAAACATTAATTACGGTGCAACATTTTCCGCTATAACAGGTATTTTTTTTATTGGCGCTGAAATTGGTAAAATAGTAAGTTCATCATTTTCGTGCAAAAAAAAAAATAGATTGTGCCCCTTAAGAAATCAGAGTGCATAGTAGTTACAAACATCATAATGCAGACACGCAGAAAAAATAGACCGATCCAAAGACCCAGAACGAACTGTTGTGTGATGGGACTGACGGAATTGAACGGTTCGTTTGGGGGTGGATGGATGGATCTATGGAAGTACATAACAAGTGGTGGGTAGCTGCTATTTCGTGTGATTATCTGGTTTTATTTATGTTAAAGAAAAAGTACACAGTTACACACACCTTGATTGGACAACGTTGCGGTCGCATGGCCTGCTTACCTTTGACGATATGAGCGTCAAAGTTGGTGAGGATTCCTGCAAAAGAAGAAATGGTCATGTCAATAATTGTTTTCCCAAGAGTGCAAATAGAAGATATTAGCTAAAATCACCATTTTTAAAACATGAAAATCATCAGTTTATACAAATCATTTGCTGTTCATTGATAAGATGTTAGAAGAAATGGGAGGTAAGATCTTCCATTTCTTCTAATCTAGACAAATAACAAATACCAGACATTAAATTATCGTCTCTATTTCATGAGACTTGGATAACTTGATCAAACTTCTGTAATTAATAATTAAATATTTTGTAAAACTCAAAGTGTTGGAGAAATCTCTATAAATATTGTATTCAATAAAAATTTGATGCTTTGATAAACTTTTCTTAAAGTGTGATTCATCCAGTTAATAATTTATTTGGTGTTGGAAGAAATGTCGGACAATATTTTCTTTTGTAAAAAGAGGTCGATATGGAGACATAATTAGTGTGTTCAAATAAATTTGATGCTTCAATAATCTGGTTTCGATTTTAGATGAAACTTAATCATCTGTAAATCATCAATTTATTTATTTACTTAGTGCTTGAAGAAATGGAGGAAAAGCTTCTCTTTTGAAAAAATTGTACTGCTTGAGTAGTATTTCCTCAAAATATTCTTTGTTTAGTTGGAATAATATTTGAATAACTTGTCAAATATCTGTTATTAATAATTAAGACTCTGGTAAAATACAAAAAATAAACCAAGAGCTTAATATGTCTCTATAATTAGTCTGTTCAAATAAATTTGAGGTTTCGATAATCTGGTTTGGATTTTAGATGAAACTAAATCATCTGTAAATCATCAATTTATTTATTTACTTGGTGCTGGATGAAATGGAGGAAAAGCTCCTCTTTTGTAAAAATTGTACTGTTTGAGCAGTATTTCCTCAAAATATTCTTTGTCTAGTTGGAATAATATTTGGATAACTTGTCAAATATCTGTTGTTAATAATTAAGACTCTGGTAAAATACAAACAATAGACCAAGAGCTTAATATGTCTCTATAATTAGTCTGTTCAAATAAATTTGAGGTTTCGACAATCTGGTTTGGATTTTAGATGAAACTAAATCATCTGTAAATCATCCATTTATTTATTTACTTGGTGCTTGAAGAAATGGAGGAAAAGCTCCTGTATTGAAAAAATTGTACTGTTTGAGCAGTATTTCCTCAAAATATTCTTTGTCTAGTTGGAATAATATTTGGATAGCGTGTCAAATATCTGTTGTTAATAATTAAGACTCTGGTAAAATACGAACAATAGACCAAGAGCTTAATATGTCTCTATAATTAGTCTGTTCAAATAAATTTGAGGTTTCGATAATCTGGTTTGGATTTTAGATGAAACTAAATCATCTGTAAATCATCAATTTATTTATTTACTTGGTGCTGGATGAAATGGAGGAAAAGCTCCTCTTTTGTAAAAATTGTACTGTTTGAGCAGTATTTCCTCAAAATATTCTTTGTCTAGTTGGAATAATATTTGGATAACTTGTCAAATATCTGTTGTTAATAATTAAGACTCTGGTAAAATACAAACAATAGACCAAGAGCTTAATATGTCTCTATAATTAGTCTGTTCAAATAAATTTGAGGTTTCGATAATCTGGTTTGGATTTTAGATGAAACTAAATCATCTGTAAATCATCCATTTATTTATTTACTAGGTGCTTGAAGAAATGGAGGAAAAGCTCCTCTTTTGAAAAAATTGTACTGTTTGAGAAGTGTTTCCTCAAAATATTCTTTGTCTAGTTGGAATAATATTTGGATAACTTGTCAAATGTCTGTTATTAATAATTAAGACTCTGGTAAAATACAAACATAGACCAAGAGCTTGATATGTCTCCATATTTAGTGTGTTCAAGTAAATTTGACGTTTCGATAATCTGGTTTGGATTTTAGGTGAAACTAAATCATCTGTAAATCATCTATGTATTATTTTTCTTGTTGCTGAAAGAAATTGAGGAAAATCTCCTCTTTTATAAAAATTGTACTGTTTGGGTAATACTTCTTCAAAATATTCTATATCTAGGCAAAATAAGATTTGAATAACTTATGAAATGTTTGTCATTAATAATTAAAACTTCTCATTAATAATCTACTTGGTGTTGGAAGAAATTCAAGAAAAGAAACTTCTAATTTATTCTTCTTCTTCGTCTTTGATATTTAGTCAAAATAAGATTTAAGTAACTTGATGTCTTTAAAACTCTTTAAAACAGAAACAAGTGTTGGAGATAAATCCATAAATGCTGTATAATCTGGACTGAATTATAGATGAATCTGAATGATCTCTACATCATCTACTATCAGTTTACTTGAAGTGGAGAAAATAGCAGGGAAGGAAGAAACAATTTAACTGTTTTCTTAAAAAAAAATTGTATGTTTAGAAATGGCATTTGATTAACTAGATTACAGATCTACAGTTTAATAATTAAAACCTTTTAAAAGTATAAACATGCATTTAGTACCGGAAATGCCACCATAATTAACCTTTTTAAGTAAAATTTGATGGTTCGATTAACTGAGGTGTCTAAAAAATTTAAATGGTCTTCATGAAATTAATTTAAATTGTATATAAGCAGGTGAAGATGTGATATTTAGGTATATCAGTCGAAAAAAAATATATCTATTTCATGTCTAAATAAAAATTGTCTTTAAATTTTATGTAAAGCTGATGAATCTAAATTTATTATTAATGTACGTGGTGTCAGAATAAACAGGGGAAGATATTGGGGAAAAAATTTATTAATTAAGTATTTGATCTTCCTAGTTATAGAAATGGAACTTGATTATTTTGGACTTGTGTTTTGGACAATTTGCCCAATGATCCAATGGTTAAATAATTAAAACACTTCAAAAGCGTAAGCAATAGACCGAGTGCTAGAAATATCCCCATAATTAGCGTGTTCAAGTAAAATTTGATGGTCCGATAATCGGAGGTGCCTCAAAAAAATTCAAACGCTCTGCATCGAATTAATTTAAATTGCATAGGAGCAGCTGAAGATTAGACGCCTAGGTAAGACAACAGATACCAGACAAACAGAATTTTAATCTCTATTTCATGTCTAATAAAAATTACCATTGCCTTGAAAAATAATTCCGAGAAGACCGTAGATAAAGGCAGACATATCGTTATAATAAATTAGTGATATTAACATATGGCATCAACTTCACATTCCCGACGAACAAAACATGGAAACGGAGGGGTGGTTACGTTGTGTTCTCGGCCGCGTATAATTAAGTCCTAACCGTAGGGCAGTCACGAAAAAATGGTTCGACTTGCTCACCTATATTCAAGAGCACGTGCTGACGTCGAGGCCCGGGCAAATGGGCAGATGCGAATTTCGGTGGGCCAGTCAGACATGTGGCGAACCCAGAAAAACGAAAAAGTCCAAGCCAAAAGGCTTATATAACCCGCCGACCTATATATGGTCCAGACGAGCAACAATGCAGACGTCTTGTTCCTTTTCGGTTCGCCTCTTCGCTTTTGTTTTTTTTTCTCCCCCCGTCTTCTTTTCGCGACTTTCGCCTTCTTCGGCGGCCCGGCCAGCCTCGGACCTCGGGAACGTTAGTCAAGGTCAGGGCGAGGGGTTCTCGGATGCTTTATGAGCTTCAAATTGCCACGGTGCTTTCGGTGTTTCGGCCGGACGGTGCATTTTACTTGTTAATTTTTCCAGCAGCGGCGCTTTTTTTGCTGAGCGACATATGCGCATCAGACGTATACGGCGGGTAAGAACGGAGCGTGACAGAATTGCCAAATAAACGGGGGAACAACTGTTATGTTTATGTCGCAGACCGTTTGCCATTTTTAAATATATATCGATGGATATCTGCACAATTGTGGCATTTTATTATTATATTATGGTAATGTGCAACTAACGCGTGAAGCATATGTTCAAGGTGTCCCATCAATTAACCCGGCTAATAAATTTTTATCCATGACTAACTTAGATTAGATTTCAGACATAAAATAATAACTGTCTTGAGATATTCCTAAAACACAGCAGATGGAAGACGATTGACAAAATTTTGTAAGATTTATCTTCAATTTCTTCTCTACAATAGGTATTAGATGTCAAGAAAATTATTTGTTTGAGTTTTTTGTTATTTGGTTTCTTAGCCATGAATATTCAGTGAATTTTCTTGTCCTAGCAAGGTCAAGAAGCGACCGAATCTGCTCTCGACATCAGCGATGTCTTTGGCCCAGGAACCACTAACAAACATACAGTATCACGGTGTTACCAAAAATTTCCCGACGAAGAAAAGATTCTCGAAGATGATGAAGATTGTAACGTGATGAAAAGTAAATACTTTATGACAGTCGGTGATGTTCAGCACAATGATTGAACAGCAATAAGGCTTCCAAACTCTTTCTAAAAACGAAATGACAATCCTAGCCCATAGGTGGGTCTCAGCTATTACACTCACCAATCCTTTCACCAACTGACTATCATCTTTTCATGAGAAATCAGTCAAAATATATGAAATATACCAAAATCTATCAAAACCTGCTAAATCTATTGAAATCTAAAAAATGTATACATAAAATTCATAAAATCCATAAAATCCACAAAAAATCCATAAAATCCATAAAATCCATAAAATCCATAAAATCCATAAAATCCATAAAATCCATAAAATCCATAAAATCCATAAAATCCATAAAATCCATAAAATCCATAAAATCCATAAAATCCATAAAATCCATAAAATCCATAAAATCCATAAAATCCATAAAATCCATAAAATCCATAAAATCCATAAAATCCATAAAATCTATAAAATCCATAAAATCCATAAAATCCATAAAATCCATAAAATCCATAAATTTTATAAAATCTTTAAAATCCATAAAATCCATAAAATCCATAAAATCCATAAAATCCATAAAATCCAAAAAAATTCATAAAATCCATAAAATCTCTAAAATCCATAAATTTTATAAAATCCATAAAATCCATAAAATCCATAAAATCCATAAAATCCATAAAATCCATAAAATCCATAAAATCCATAAAATCCATAAAATCCATAAAATCCACAAAATCCATAAAATCCATAAAATTCATAAAATACATAAAATCCATAAAATCTATAAAATCCATAAAATCCATAAAATCCAAAATTTCATAAAAAATCTAAAATACATAAATTTTATAAAGTCTATACAATCTATAAAATCCCTAAATTTCATAAAATCCATAAAATCTCTAAAATCCATAAATTTTATAAAATCCATAAAATCCACAAAATCCATAAAATCCATAAAATCCATACAATCCATAAAATCCATAAAATCCACAAAATCCATAAAATCCATAAAATCCACAAAATCCATAAAATCCATAAAATCCATAAAATCCATAAAATCCATAAAATCCATAAAATCCATAAAATCCATAAAATCCATAAAATCCATAAAATCCATAAAATCCATAAAATCCATAAAATCCATAAAATCCATAAAATCCATAAAATCCATAAAATCCATAAAATCCATAAAATCCATAAAATCCATAAAATTCATAAAATCCATAAAATCCAAAATTTCATAAAAAATCTAAAATACATAAATTTTATAAAATCTATACAATCTATAAAATCCCTAAATTTCATAAAATCCATAAAATCCATAAAATCCATAAAATCCATAAAATCCATAAAATCCATAAAATCCATAAAATCCATAAAATCCATAAAATCCATAAAATCCATAAAATTCATAAAATCCATAAAATCCATAAAATCCATAAAATCCATAAAATTCATAAAATCCATAAAATCCAAAATTTCATAAAAAATCTAAAATACATAAATTTTATAAAATCTATACAATCTATAAAATCCCTAAATTTCATAAAATCCATAAAATCTCTAAAATCCATAAATTTTATAAAATCCATAAAATCCACAAAATCCATAAAATCCATAAAATCAATAAAATCCATAAAATCCATAAAATCCATAAAATCCATAAAATCCATAAAATCCATAAAATCCATAAAATCCATAAAATCCATAAAATCCATAAAATCCATAAAATCCATAAAATCCATAAAATCCATAAAATCCATAAAATTCATAAAATCCATAAAATCCATTAAATCCATAAAATCCATAAAATCCATAAAATCCATAAAGCCATAAAATCCATTAAATCCATAAAATCCGAAAAATTCATAAAATTCATTCCTCCATGAAGAATCAAAATGATGTACAAAACACCTTCAACAACTTCGTCTCAACCAGAACACCGGAGTTCCATTCCATCGATATAAATAAACTTTTTTCTCATTGTCAAAAATACCTATATTAACTCAAATGATTCTTGTTTCGATTAATATTTATTTAAACTGAGATTTATGTATTTTACTCTTAAGGTTGACTTAACCTTATTGAGAACCTAATACAAAAGAAATCAAATAAATGCCACAAACAATTCACCACGTAGAAACCTAAGTAGTATCGAATATCAGAGTCATAAAAACCATTTTTGGCGTCAATTTCTATTGAGAACGATCGAGACGACGATCCGTACCTCGAGGAAACACTTCCAACTGTACATGGTACGTACACATATTTTTTATTGTTTATGTGGGAGTTTAAATGGTAAATAATCTGTTATTTTTTATTGTTTTATTGTTGCTGATGGCCATGGTAGGCGGTTCATCGGAGCCCTACTTGTTTTAACATGTGTATTATTCTAATGATATTTGGTCAGGACAGGATGTAATTTAGCATCGGTACCATTGCATTGATCGTAAACGTTATTGTGTTTTGATGAAAGGAAAATAACAATAATTTTCTTTGTTTCGTCCGAGTGTCGGACTTCTTAATTACTCGACCGATTCGTGGGAGACTTCAACAAGAGAGACACGACAAACCTTTTCAAATGTTACGTGTATATCGTGGTGCACTTTATCTTTCCTCTCTTTGGTACCTAGTCGGTAATGAATAAGTCTGTTATTAAAATTCCACCTGCGAGTTTATCTTTTGGACCCTTCTCAAGTAACGAGCTCAAATTTCTACGCTGTTGTCACGTCTACTGAAGTCGCCTTTTTGGGAGGAGTTTGCTGAATGTTTTTGCTGTAAAATCTTGGCACACAAACGTGACAGATGATTTTATAAAATGCTTCTTCATTTTGAGCTTTTAGGATGAGGCGCAGTTTCGGTCACGGAAAAAATAACAAGCGGTAAATATAGGCAACAACGTCGGATGGTAATTTGCCCTCGTAACCTACCTGATCGGATCTAAACCCGTAGGAGTTAGCGTTCATTAAATAGCAATGCAATATATATTTTTTGTACCCTTTTTATGTCCAACAGAAGTAAAGGAATTTATTATTAGGTCCTTTATTCAGTGATGTTAAGTGCTGGGTTCCGAGAACCGACGAGCAGTCATTGATCAAGAATGGTAACTGGCCAGTGTCTTAAGTACCCAAATTTAACATTGTCTGGGTTCTTTTCAAAGCGTTTTATTGCTGATTTATATTATTTGAGGACGATACGGCGTAATAAATCGTCTTCGTCCGTGGCCCCGGCCTTTGTCTAACCGAAGTAAATAGGCACATCGGAATTTATATGAAGGATTGTGCTTGTTTTTGCATGTCCAGGTACATGATAATTTTAATCAGGTTTTTGCGCGGCCCGGGCCCATCATCACTTTTCGGTGGGTTTTCGGTGAAAAACGCTAATGGGACAGTTTGCGAACAGATTTAATCAATCGATAAGCCCAGAAGACTTGAGAGTATTAAATTTATTCTGGAGGAAATGCAACGTCAACAGCAATTTCAACCGAAACAAACGATGGATGTTAAAGACTGATTTGTTTTTCTTCTTTTATTAAGTGGGTAATTTAATTTTTTTTTTAATGATCTTATGATCAGAAAAATTTATTATTTATTGATATCATTCTAAAGTTTTGTCAAAAAGAAATATGTCATAGATTAATTGATTGATTGATTTTTATATATAAAAACTGGATATATCTAGAAGACATATAAATTAATTTTTTTGCAATTAATTTAAAGTCAATATTAAAAAAATCATGTGGTTGATCAAAAGTATAAATTGTCATACAATTTTTATGATTTATTTCTTCATCTTGGAAGATCTCAAAGACTGATTGGTTTTTCTTCTTTTTTTAAGTAGATAATTTATATATTTTTCCTGAATTTCTTAAGATATATAATCTGGAAACTCCAAAAAGTCATAAAAATTCAATTTTCATTACTGTAATTCTGAAAGCTTTGTCAAAGAGAAATATCTTATTGATTAAAACTATGAACAGTTTTTCAAATTTCGTGATTTTCATATATAGAAACTGGATATATCTAGAAGACATACAAATTAATTTTTTTGCAATTAATTTAAAATCAATGTAAAGAAACATGTGGTTGATCAAAAGTATGAATTGTCATTTAATTTTTATGGTTTATTTCTTCATCTTGGAAGATCTCAAAGACTGATTGGTTTTTCTTCTTTTTTTTTAAGTAGATAATTTATATATTTTTCCTGAATTTCGAAAGATATATAATCTGGAAACTCCAAAAAGTCATAAAAATTCAATTTTTATTACTGTAATTCTGAAAGCTTTGTCAAAGAAAAATATCTTATTGATTAAAACTATGAACAGTTTTTCAAATTTCGTGATTGTCATATATAGAAACTGGATATATCTAGAAGACATATAAATTAATTTTTTTGCAATTAATTTAAAATCAATGTAAAAGAACATGTGGTTGATCAAAAGTATGAATTGTCATACAATTTTTATGGTTTATTTCTTCATCTTGGAAGATCTCAAAGACTGATTGGTTTTTCTTCTTTTTTTAAGTAGATAATTTATATATTTTTCCTGAATTTCGAAAGATATATAATCTGGAAACTCCAAAAAGTCATAAAAATTCAATTTTTATTACTGTAATTCTGAAAGCTTTGTCAATGAGAAATATCTTTGGTTAATCAAAAGTATGAATTGTCATACAATTTTTATGATTTATTTCTTCATCTTGGAAGATCTCAAAGACTGATTTGTTTTTATTCTTCTTTTAAGTAGGTAATTTATATATTTTTCCTGAATTTATTAAGATATATAACCTGGAAGCTCCAAAAAGTCATAAAAATTCAATTTTTATTACTGTAATTCTGAAAGCTCTGTCAAAGAGAAATATCTTGTTGATTAAAACTATGAACAGTTTTTCAAATTTCGTGATTTTTATATATAGAAACTGGATATATCTAGAAGACATATAAATTAATTTTTTTGCAATTAATTTAAAATCAATGTAAAAGAACATGTGGTTGATCAAAAGTATGAATTGTCATACAATTTTTATGGTTTATTTCTTCATCTTGGAAGATCTCAAAGACTGATTGGTTTTTCTTCTTTTTTTAAGTAGATAATTTATATATTTTTCCTGAATTTCGAAAGATATATAATCTGGAAACTCCAAAAAGTCATAAAAATTCAATTTTTATTACTGTAATTCTGAAAGCTTTGTCAATGAGAAATATCTTTGGTTAATCAAAAGTATGAATTGTCATACAATTTTTATGATTTATTTCTTCATCTTGGAAGATCTCAAAGACTGATTTGTTTTTCTTCTTCTTTTAAGTAGGTAATTTATATATTTTTCCTGAATTTATTAAGACATATAACCTGGAAGCTCCAAAAAGTCATAAAAATTCAATTTTTATTACTGTAATTCTGAAAGCTTTGTCGAAGAGAAATATCTTATTGATTAAAACTATGAACAGTTTTTCAAATTTCGTGATTTTTATATATAGAAACTGGACATATCTAGAAGATATATAAATTAATTTTTTTTCAATTAATTTAAAATCAATGTACAAAAGACATGTGGTTAATAAAAGTATGAATTGTCATACAATTTTTATGTTTTATTTCTTCATCTTTGAAGATCTCAAAGACTGATTTGTTTTTCTTCTTCTTTTAAGTAGGTAATTTATATATTTTTCCTGAATTTCTTAAGGTATATAATCTGGAAACTCCAAAGTCATAAAAATTCATTAATTATTGCTGTAATTCTAAAATCTTTGTCAAAAAGGAATATGTTATTGGTTAAAACTATAAATAATTTTTACAAATTTCGTGAAACAACATATATCTAGAAAACATATAAATTATGTACTGTCGTACAATTTATATTGATTATTTCTTCTTTTTGAAAAATGTCAAAGAATGATTTGTTTTTCTTCTTTTTTGAGTAGGTAATTTATATATTTTTTTCTTAAGTTACATAATCAGGAAACAGAAAGTCACAAAAGGTTTCTCAAAAAGAAAGCTTTCTATTTTCTTCTAATATTGTAAGAAGTTAACACTGTCTTTTTAATTTTTATTAAGTAATATTTTTTTATGAATTTGTTATAAAAACTATCAAGAAGTTAAATAAATCCATTTTTCTTTGCAATCGATTGAAAATTTGACGTCGTTGATTAAAACTTTAGGCAGTCATACAAATTCTTCTTTTCTCCTTGAAAGACAGACTTTCCTGTTCTTTATTATTGTTTAATTTACAAACTAAACTAAAATGTTTTTAATATAGAGCAACGGAGAGTATGAAATAGATAGAAGAGTTATTTTTTGGAACTATTCCAATTATAATGTAGCAGATTAACAGTAGAACACGTAAACCTTCCTTTCTTTTCTTCACATAATATGTAAGATATCAAACATGCACATTTTCTTATAAGTATATTTTTTATATATTTTTGTTAATTTTCCTAAAATACAGAAACCAGAAGGACTTATTGTAATTCACAATAATTCTTGAATAGAAGAATATAATTATCATTTAACAAAGTATTCGAAAAAAATACTTCCTTTACAACAAGAAACCGTTTGTATTGAAGGCCATCAAAGGATGACAATTGAAAGCTCCCACAATCGATTCATTGACTGTGCCCAAAAAAGCCGTGCTTGTTTTTGCATGTAGTACTAAATTTATTCTGGAGGAAATGTAACGTCAACAGTAATTCCAACCGAAACAAACAGCACCGGTGGAACCAAAGATCAGTTCCATTAACATGACAAAAAACTTGTTTGGGTAAACGCTAACATTATTCCTAGGAGTCATAAAACATTGATTTATCCGATATGTTAATTGCCAAATTTTAAATTATGCTCGCCGTATTATGGTACTTATTAGTTTTTGTGCGGGATGATTTATGCAAGGTCTTTGCAATACGTGGCTTCGAACGTTAGGTTTGGTTTTTTTTTTTATTATTTTTCGGACGGTTACATTACAATGTATTTGAACCCGGCCGAAATTCTCGTAGACATTGATCCCCGGAATTCTCGTCGCAATAAAACATTATGACTTTATGACCGGCAATTTTTGAAGTTAATAAGGCACATTGTCGGTTTATGTAACTTTGCAGATCAATTATCGAGTGAGACCACCGGGTTTGCCGACTTCCATATACCTGCTTTGTGTGCCTAATGTTTTGGGTACGTCGCCGTTTGTTGAATCGTCTGTACAAGGAGCCTCAAATTGGCTTAGTTTTATTCGTACTGTAAATTACTGCGTAATCCTTTTTGTGTAAACACTAAACAGGTTCTTAACATTAACTTAACTTCGGCTAAGCTTCGACCTTTGTTAATTTATCGACTACGAGGGAAGCCACAAAACAACCCGCCAGTTCTGGGTGTACTAAAAAGATGGCACTGTCGCCTCACGAGCCGATTAATTAAAACAGAGGCAAAAATTTATACGTATCAATTTCCAACGGACGAACGTCTGTCGGTGACAGTTGCTCAATAAAGTAGCCGGAGCTCAACGCAAACCGATATTTTAAACATACCCACGAGCCTCACATGCAAAATAATTCGGGAACAATGACGCAAATTAATTTAGTTCGGGGAGGGCGGTGATACGAGGGGATGGATCATGTGAATCTGATGTTATTTATCTCCCCGGTCCGTGCACCCTTGTTTATGGAACCTGGCCGGCGAAAGCAGACAACTTTTTATCGGTAAACAACTACGGCACAGGTACAATTTAACTTCATCCCCTCTTTCGATACAGCATCCACGTTGTGTTTACAGCACGAGCACTGCGTGCCAAGTCGATGACGATGGTCATGATCAAGGCAAATATTGACTTGAACGATTTTTAAGACAAAACACTTTAAAGCGAAATAATTTGGTTCTTGAATTTATTTTGTTTCATTTACTAAACTAGTTCAATTTATTAACGCATATTTATCACCTCAAAGGTTGCCCCTCAGGTGTATGAGTTAGGACATTAAAAAGGTGATTAAATACATGATTATTAAATTAACCGTGACCTCCAGTTTGTAATAACAATATAAAAAATTAATACGCAATTAATTAGGAGTGGTCGTGGACCGAAAGTTTTGTATTTAGTGTGTCGAGTTGGAGTAAGTACACGGAGCTTTATGAAGGCAGGTTTCTGATTTTGAACAAAAGGCATTTCCCTCCGACCCATATCAGAGATATGCCACTTCGAAATTGCGTTAAAAGTCAACCGGGCCAGGTATTCATCGAAATCCAGTACCGATGGATATAATTACACGGCTGCCATTCTCGGAACATTCGACGGGAACGGGCCAAAACGTTCATTTGTAACCGCGGCCATTCGGCGTAAAAGGCCCCGTGCATAAATCATTGTGCTCTAAATAAAGAAACTAATAACGAATCGGTACGCCGCAAATTATTTTCGGATAAGTTGCCCATTAAGCTAGGAATGGGCCATCATGCGCATTCTTAGATCGATGAGTCATTTTGTTTAAATTATTTTATTTTTTTTTTTTTTATTTATTTATTTAAATATTGGACAATTTTAACATTCTTTTGTCTTCAATGTTTTTTGTCTACGTGTGGTTGAACAAAGCTATGAACATCATTAAAAATCCTAACAAAAGTTTATTTTTTCTTCTAATGTTGGAAGAAAAGAAGACTATTATTATTTGTAAACAAAAATCTAAAAAATAAAAAACCTAAAACTTATTTTTTCTTTCTTCCTTTTAAATTTTTGAAAGCATATAACTGGAAAAAACAATTAATTTCAATCTATAAAAAATAAAAATATGTGGGTTATTATAATTAAAGGTGATACAAGCTATAACAATGGTTTACTTTATCTTTTTGGGAGACGTCAAAGATTATTTTTCCTTTCTTCTTTAATAAAAAAGTAATTTTTGTTGTTTCTCTTAAGATGTGAAGACTGAAAATACTAAGAGAACACCAAAAATATTATATATAATATACAAATTTATAAATATTATATTTATAAATGCTTTATTAAAAAAAGGTGTGATTTATAAAAAATATGAACAATTTTACAAACTTCGTCATATACTGAAGATACGTAGAAAATATATAAATTCATTTTTTTTGTAATAAATTTAAAACAATTATTAGAGAAGATGTGTTTGATCAAAATTATGAACTGTCATACAATTTTTATGTTTTATATATTATTTATATATATCTTAATTATTTTTTGCTATCAACATAAAAGCTTTCTCAAAAAGAAATGTCATTGATGAAATTTTACAAATTTCATAATTTTTATATATAGAAACAGTCTAGAAAACATATAAATTCCTTTTTTTGCAATCAATTTAAAACCAGTGTAAAAAATATGGTTTAACAAAATTATCAACGATCATACATATTATATGGGTTCACTTATCTTAGAAGATATCAAACACTGATTTGTTTTTCTTATTTTATTAATTAGTAATTTTTCCTAATTTTCTTAAGATACATAATCTGAAAACTTCAAAAAGTCATAAAAATTCATTATTTATTAATGTAATCCTAAAAGCTTTGTCAATAAGAAATCTGTTATTGATTAAACCTATAAATAATTTTTTAAATTTTGTATTTTTTTTTAATAGAAACAGGATGTATCTAGAAGACATAAAAATTATTTTTTTGTGTTATTAATTTGAAAGTAATGTCAAAAAGATGTGGTTGATCAAAAGTATGAACTGTCATACAATTTCTACAGTTTATTCCTTCATCTTGGAAGATGTCTATAACTCATTTGTTTTTCATCTTTTTTTAAGTATGTAATTTATATATATTTCCTGATTTTCTTAAGATATATAATCTGGAAACTCTAAAAAGTCATAAAAATTCATTATTTATTGATGTAATTCTAAAAGCTTTGTCAAAAAGAAATATGTCATTGATTAAAACTATGAACAATTTTTCAAATTTCGTGTTTTTTTATATAGTAATTGGATATATTTAGAAAACATATAAATTAATTGGTTAATGTGGCTGATCAAAAGTATGAATTGTCATACAATTTTTGTTGTATATTTCTTCATCTGGGAAGATATTAAAGACTAATTTTTTTTCTCCTTTTTTTAAGTAGGTAATTTTTTCTGATTTTCTTAAGATATATGATCTGAAAACACCAAAAAGTCATAAAAATTTATTACTGTAATTCTAAAAGCTTTGTCAAAAAGGAATATGTCATTGATTAAAACCATGAACAATTTTTCAAATTTCGTTTTTTATGTATAGTGACTGGATATATCTGGAAGACATATAAATTATTTTTTTTTTTGCAATTAATTTATAATTAATGTGAATAAATATGTGGTTTATCAAAAGTATGAATTGTCTTACAGTTTTTATAATTCATTTCTTCATCTTGGAAAGTGTCAAAGACTGATTTGTGTTTCTTCTGTTTTTATGTAGAAAAATTAAATATTTTTCCTGACTTTAATAAATATGTATAATCTAGAAACTCCAAAAAATCATTAAAAATCATTATTTATTAATGTAATTCAAAAAAAAATATGTACTATTTTGGTATTAATTTAAAACCAATGTCTAAAGTATGTCATACAATTTGTGTTGTTTATTTTTTCTTCTTGAATGATGTCAAAGACTGATTTATTTTTCTTTTTTTAAGTAGGTTATTTATATATTTTTCTGATTTTCTTAAGATCTTGAATCTGGAAGCTCCAAAAAGTCACAAAAATTCATTATTAATTGCTATGATTCTAAAAGCTTTCTCAAAAAGAAAGAGTCTGTTAATTAAAATTACGAAGAATTTTACAAATTTTATAATTTTTTATATATAACATACAGAAACTGAACATATATATTTTTTTTTTGGTACTAATTTAAAACCGATGTCAAAAAAGATATGGTCGATCAAAAATATGAACTGTTTAACAACTTTTATGATTTATTTCTTCTTTTTGGAAGATGTCAAAGACTGATTTCTTTTTCTTCTATTATTAAATAGGAAGACATATGAATTTTTTTTGTGTTGCTATCAATTTAAGTACAATTTGAAAAAACATTGAGGTTGATCAAATAATACAGTTTCTATGGTTTATTTCTTCTTCTTCCTTCTAATATTGGAAGAAGTTCATCACTTTCATTTTAATATTTTTGTAAGTAATATTCTTTTTATTATTTTGCTATAAAACTAGTGATATCCAGAAGTTATTTTTCTTTGCAACCTATGTCAAAACTTTACGTCGTTGATTAAAACTTTGGGCAGTTATACATATTCTTCTTTTCTCCTTGGGAGACAGACTTTCATTTTCATATAATTATTATATATGTTTCTAAAACTTGGAAATTTAAAAGAGCTTCTTTATTCTTCTGCTCAACCAGTCAACAAATTTGTATCAGAAAAAAAAAATACTTCCTTTACAACAAACAACCCTTTGTATCGAAGGGCATCAAAGGATGACAATTGAAAGCTCCAACGACCGATTCACCGACTGTGCCCAAAAAAAACTGCATCAAAAGCCAAAAAAATATGTCGGGCAGTGTACGAAATCCCGAGAACAAAGAGGATGCGACCGTCCGTGGTCCGAGATCCCATGCACATGCAGCAACATCGGGCGAGGGGTACCGGAGCCCGCAAATCTAGTACAGACACAACATAAAATTTCAAGGACGAATTTCGGTTGGCATTTTTTTGCCGCTCGGTACGCCTAATTCAAAGCAGCAGGTGGCCCGATTTTCAGAATTTGCGCTCAAATTAAGCCCGGTGCGGATTCCTATTTTGCACTTTTATTATGTTTATTATCGTTACGCCCGGTACAGTATCCTGTTTCGGGCTCATTAACGACGACTTTTGCGGCTCCGACGTTTAGTTTTTTTGTTTCGCTTCCGACCCGTCGAACGGCGGACGCCTTCTCCGTGGCTCGGAGGTGGTGGAGTTGGTGATGACGTGCTGAGTACCATTCGATATTCAGATCGGAGGATTTGGAGTCAAGGAGCCCGATTTTGTTGTCGCTAAGTCTGATTAATGGGCGTAAAAATGTCACGTGAAAGTACTGATCCTTCAAATCGACGTCGGGGGGGCCGTTGTCGCCAATCAATCAGTGCCGGGTCGGCGTGGACGATGGAGGAGCGAAGGTGATGGGAGACTTGATCCGAAATAATCATGGGGTTCGTGTTTCTCGGAAAGGAACGATTGATAATGAACGGTCGGAGCTCCCCCCCAAGACGACGTGCATGAATAATAAGGCCGTAATTAGCCCCGAGCTTGCGGAGGAAATACCAATTACTTCTCGAATTACCGAGAAATTTAACACTTTCCATACAGCGATTCGATTGTGTACCGAACATTACGGAACGTGAGTCATAAAAGCATTGAACTGGTTCACGGACGAAATGTTACAGGAAAAGGTGAGGTAAATGTTGCCTGTTTATTGCGGGGGTGCAATACACCCGTTCCACCGCCCCCCCCCCTCCCTACAGTTCCACCCTCCAGCCACACGCAGCAAAAGTCCTAGATAAAATTGTTGGATTGGTAATGAAAAATAAATAACAAATGGTCGACGCTTTGACTTTCACAGAGTGAATTAATTGTTTTTGAGCCCAATCGTAGTTGGACTTGAACAAATACAATTAAAATTTAATTGAACTGCGTTTCAGATGCGACGTGTGTTGTTGCCGAATTCAAACAATAACAGTAATTATTTCGTATTATAACAAGATGCATATGTTGCCAGTCAGATTTTATTTTTGTAAACACGTCCTAAATTTTGTTATTACGTTCTGTTGAATTTTATGCATTTCAATAAAACTCCATTTACTAGTAACTATTTCTATTAAGTTATTTGTGGACCTGATTTGTTTATAATTATCATACACACACTAATTACAACCATTACTATTTTAAAATCATCGCTTTTGATCACGTAGCTATGATCAACACTGCAGTGAACAACGGAAATTATAAAAAAGAGTAAAATTACGTCTCAATTAATTTTACAAACACAACATTCTGTTAAAAATTCTAATTTCAACAATTACTAAAATAATTATGATTGTCCATTGTTTATGATAAAAGCGGAATGAAATCAAGTGTTCATTATATCCTTGAAATTAGTTTCTCATACGATGCACACACATAACGGAATGAAACACAATTGGACGGGTGAAAATGTTCCCCGTCTTCATTTTAATAAAGTTTAATATTTTTGAATTATGTAATTGCTTTTGTTCTTTAGATTTATTGCTTCCGATGTGTGGAATGGAAATGTTTTCATGCCGGAATTGTTTACTTAATTAAATACCTGCGAAAACCTGTAACGTACGTTACACACACTACGTCTAATAATAAATAATTTTAATTGGATCTTCACATCTGCTTTATGTAGGTGACTTGGGTTTTAGTGTAAATAAAAACAAAGAAACGTAACAAGTCTTGTATCAAAAAAATATGTTCAATTTAAGGTTTTAACTATTTTATTGACAATATCCTTAAGTTGGTAAATTTTTAAAAATTTTATCTTAATTTTCGCCCCTTTCTTTCTTTAATATTGTTTAAATATACATATAATTCTTCTATTTACAAACTTGGATTTTTTCAAATTTTTACTTTTTTTTAATTCTCCAAAAATATTATAATTTGAATCTGAAATTTTTTATTTATTAAGTATTTTGTGCTATTTTCTACTTTGTTTGTAAAATTTATAAATTTAGATTTTTTTTCTAATTTTTTAACTCTATATTTTTTATCGTTTATGAAAAAAAAAAAAAAATATTACGCTAAATTTAACAACAATTATGTACTCTATTTTTGTTTATTTTATGCTTTCCTCATTTTTCTTTATATTTTTCTTATTTAAATTTTAACACATTTTAAAACTTGTCAATTTCGTTTACTTTTTCATATTATTTAAATAGAAGTATTTTTCCAATTCCTTTGTTTCCTTTTAGTACTATTTATAAGATTTTATCCACTCACAAATTGTATTTTTTTTTTTCAAATTTTATTTTTTTTTTTCTCTTTTGAGATTTTAAAATTGAATTCTTTTCATTCAAATTTTTATATTTTAATATTCGTATATTTCTTCAATTTTATTACTATAATTTACAAGATTTTCAACTTTTTTAGATACATAAATTACTTTTTTTCAATTTTTTTTATTTTATCTTTATTATTTTAATATTTTTTGTTCCTTTTTCCTATTTTTTATTTAACTTATATATATTTTGAAGCTAGTTTTTTAATATTAATATTTTTCAATGTTTAATTTTTAATAATTTTTCAATTTTTTTATTTCCTTTTAGTACTACTTTTAATATTTTCTATTTTATTTATAGGCTTATAAATTATTATTACTTTTTTAAATTTGGAATTTTTATTTTTTTATTATTACCCCATTTTTTTAAATTTTCAAGTATATCTTCATTTATTTTTTTTTAATTTTTACCCATTTTAAAATTAATAATAGTACTACTTTTATTTATAGGGCTTATAAATTATTATTTTTTTAATTTAGATTTTTTCTTCTTTTTTATAATTACCCCACTTTTTTTAAAACTTCAATTTTATTTCCATTTATTTTTTTTTTTTAATTTTTATACATTTTAAAATTGATAATAGCACTATTTATAACATTTTCTATTTTATTATAGGCTTATAAATTATTTTTTTTTAAATTGGATTCTTTCTTTTTTTATTATTACCTCAATTTTTTTATAAGATTTTCTATTTAATTTATAGGCTTATAAATTATTATTTTTTAAAATTGGATTTTTACTTTTTTTATTATTACCCCATTATTTTCAAATTTTCGATTTTATCTCAATTTATTTTTTTTTTTTTTTTTTAATTTTTTAACATTTTAAAATTGATAATAGACTGTTTATAAGATTTTCTATTTAATTTATAGGCTTATAAATTATTATTTTTTAAAATTGGATTTTTTCTTTTTTTATTATTACTCCATTTTTTTCAAATTTTCGATTTTATTTCCATTTATTTTTTTTTAATTTATATACATTTTAAAATTGATAATAGACTTTTTATAAGATTTTCTATTTTATTTATAGACTTATAAATTAATTTTTTTTTTATTTTGGATTTTTTCTTTTTTCATTATTACCCCACTACAAAAAAATAATATACTCTATTTTTTTTTTTTTGTAAATTTAATACTTTCGTTTCTGTTATTAATAATTTTTTTTTTTTTTTTCAAATTTTCGATTTTTTCTCCATTTATTTATTTATTTATTTGTCTGATTTTTATACATTTTAAAATTGAATTCTTATTATTCAAATTTTTATAGTTTAATGTTGTTTACATATTTCTTCAGTTTTATTAGTTACTATTTATTTTCAAAATTTTTATTTTTTTAGATAAATAAATTATTTTTTTGATAATTTTTTTGATTTTAACTTACTTACTAAAATTTTTTGACTGATTGTCTCTTTTATTTATAGAATTTTTTTCCTTTTTTTATTATGTTTGTTTTTTATACTGTTTATACTACTTCATTTTTTAAGATTATTAAATATAGTTTCTTATATTTTTCTAATATATATATTAAATTGTCTGGTTATAAATTTTTTGTTTTCATACATTTTATGTTCCCTTTTTATCATTTTTTCTTAATTTTAATATTATCCATTTTAATACAAATATTTGTTTAATTTTATTTTTTATTTATTTACCATTTAGTCCAATTTATATAATTTTCTCTTTTATTGACATATATATTTTTTTTAATTTTGTTTAGTTCGTTTTTCTAATTTTAAAAAAGTTATTCTTTTTTCTATTTTTTATTTGTTCTTTCGGTTTCCATTTTTTCAAAAAAATATTGTAATTATCGATTTATTCTTTCATTTCGTATTTTAGAAATATATTTTTATATTTAGTTTTTTATATCATTGTATTATATGTATTTTTGAATTTATATATAATTTTTTCATTTTTTTATCACCATTTTGTTTTGATTTGTGATTTATCATTAGTACTTTTATACATTACTTTTACAACTTTGGAAAATTTTATAGTAAAAACAATTTTTAATTAATAACTGTGATGTTTATTTTTCTGAGCCTGCTTTTGATGTAAAGTTCACATTATAAGCAATAATCCCCATAAAGATGATTAACATGCAAATCCAACAGTTGCTTTTCATGACTTTCCCTCGAGCTAATTTAACCGTAATAGTTTCAAGACCCGATTCGCTTTGGCTGTAGGTAACAAGATCGGGCCGTGTTCATAGTTTAATCAATTAGTTCACATACCACGTATCTTAAATACGAGGCATCGCCTTCTTTCATCCGAGCCGTGAATCTGAATGTATGCTTCGATAACTATTGCCGGATTACTCTTTATCAATGTTCATACTGGCTGAGCACACACAATCGGGCACTGATACCTCCTTACATGTGCCGAGCCTCATGCAAATTATTCAATGAGCATTAATCGTATTCAAGTGTATGCGGGACACTTTGAGCGCTATCTTTGAGGAAGTACATTTTAACGGCGACGTATTATGTATGAAATTAAATCATGCGATGGTTTTTTCAGACGTATTAGTTCCGTGCGGCGGGGCAAAGACACCACCGAAATCCAATCGGTGGTGAAGGATTAAATTAGGGCAGGTCTCCAGAAAAACGCACGTCTAAAGATAATGGACGGTGGTTTTTCGTATTGGCGAATTTGTGCACACGGCGGCGATCTTCAAAGGTCCGCCAATGAGTTTTTACATTCAAAATGGAAACGCAAAAAAAGGTTTGAGCCCAACACTCAAAATGCTGAAAGTGAACGGCGTTTGGAGGCGTAACCAAATCATGGGCTCGTTACGAAAATGGCAGATTTTAATTTCCATAATATTTACTCAGTTGTATCAATAGGTTCGAAAGACTTTTGTGTCCGGAAAATGTGATTGATGAGTTACGGGGCTCTGTTGATACACCTGTATGTGTTAACAATGAATATTTATCATAAAACACTCCTTTTTGTACCGATTTAAAACATTCAAATAAACTATTTGCATAGTTACATGCTTTTCCCACATTCGTCTAAATTTATTATTCCACTTCTGAAATAACCACATTCCATGTAATAATATTTTTAGTATGTTAATGGTCGACAGAAGATTAAACAATTCAACTTTCAAATAACAAATATTAATACTATTAATTTGGTAGGTAGGTAATTACCACAGCCTTGAACGTATCAAATTGAACATTAATACTAAATTTAAAATTATAATATCCATTATAATTACGACACATTGCTTTATTTCGTGAAACTTTTGATTATATCATTTGGTTGATGGAAAAAATTATTATGAGCCTGGTACATATATTTTTTTAATTATATTTAATATTGATTGATTGTTTACATTTGGAATAAAAAATATGTATTAATAAAATACATTCATTCATATCTAACAAGGTTATGTTCTCTTTTTTATATTAATTAATTAAAATATATTATTTCTTAGGTATTAGTAATATTTTATACTACAAACTAACAATATTTTTTTTTATTTTTGCATTCTTAGTACATTTTATTTACATATATTATTCGAATAATTTAAAAATATTTTTATTCTTGAATTTCTTTGTTTCTAATTAATTTATGAAAATTTTATAGTTTTTTAGAAATATATTTCAGTACAACAGTAACAGAATTTTAAAAACCATTTTTTTTTTAATTTTTAATTAGATTTTACAAAATTCAAAATTAAATAATTAATTTTTTATCATTTTCTATTTTTTGTCTTTTGTGTACATTTTTTTATAACCTTTTAATTTTTTTTTGTATTTTGATAAAATATATTCCTTATTCATATTTGTTTTTATTTTTTATCTTTCTTTACATACTTTATTCAAAAATTTTATATTTTTCATAAATTTAATAAATAATTTTTGAATTTTATTTTGTATTCTTAAATATACTAAATAATTTCCATAATTTTATGTTTTTCAATTATTTTTTTTTAGTATTTTTGATATTTTTTATATATTTTTTTTGTTATAAAATATAATATTGTTAATATTTTTATTTATTCAATTCAACATTGTTTACACATTTTATTTCAATTTTTTTTAATAAATTTATGAATTTTTTTTTAAAAAAATTTATTAAATAATTTCTATAATTTTATGATTTCTATATATTTTTTTAGTTTTTGTCATTTTATATGTCATTATTTCGATTTTTAATTTTCTTTACATTTTTGAATATATAATTTTAATTTTTTTATATTTTGATAAAATATATTTCTTTATTTTTAAATTTTTAATTTTTTTATAGATTTCAATCAAATTTTTTTCACGTATTTTATTCGAAGTCTTCAAAAAATTAAATAATTTTGATAAATTGAATGATCTATTTTTGAATTTTGTTTAAAAATTTAATTTAATTAATTAAGTTCTATAATTTTATGATTTCCAATTATGTTTTTAGTTTTTATGATTTTTTTTGGTCAATAAGTGATATTTATTATTTATCTGTATCTGTATCTGTAAAAAAAAAATAATTAATTTGTAAAAAATTAATTAAATTTTTAAAAATTTTAGATTTTGTATATTTTTTATACCATTTATTATTACGATTTTTTAATTTTCATTACTTCTCTGAATATATTTTTTAATTTTATTTGTATTTTATCAAAATACATATTTAGTACTTTTACTTATTTATACATTCCATATAATTTTGTTTAAAAATACTTTATTTGAAATTATTAAAAAATTTTATAATTTTGATAATTTTTAAATTTAAATATTAAATCTTAAAATTTACTAAATAAATTGTATGATTTTATGATATCTTATCAATTTTTTATCTGTTTTCTAACATATATCACCCATTATTTAGTTTTTTTATTTTTCTTTACATTTTTATATATTTTTTATTCTTTTTTTGTATTTTGATAAAATATATTATTATAATTATTTTTCATAAATTCCTTTTAACTTTTCCAATTATTTTCTTTTGTTTAAATTTTTTATGTGTTTTTTATATCACTTATTATTTTGTTTTTTTCATTTTCTTTGCATTTTTCAATATATTTTTACTTTTTTTGTATATTGATAAAATATATTATTATATATTACTTTATTATCATTTTTTTTTTCATAAATTCCATTTCCAAAAATTTTATGACTGTTAAATTTAATGATTTATTTTTGAATTTTTTATAGAAAAAAATTAAAATTTATCTAATCTTAAAATATATTTCTTATTTAAATTTATTTTTTATATTCCAATCAACTTTGTTTACTTACTTTATTAGAAATTTTCAAAAATTTTATAATTTTGATAAATTAATAAAATTTTAAAGTTTCTAAATAATTTTTATGAATTTGTAATTTTCTTTAAATTTTCAATTTGTTTATAGTTTACAGTCTTGATTCAATTTTTAAAAATTTTAATTCTTTATATTTGTCAGTGATTAAATTTAAAATATAGTTTATTGGTGAATAATTTTATTTTTTTTTGTTTTTAGTTTTTTATGTATTTTTAATCTTCTTCACCTTTAACCTAAATTTTCCTCGTTGACAGTTTTTTCTTAAATTTAAAGTAGCAAAAGAAGAAGCTCTTTCGAAATAGTAGTAACGTAGAAGAATGGAAAGCTGAAATTTGATGAAGACAAATTGAAATTGGAAATGAAACAATGTAAAAATATATATTTAAATTAAACCCAATTACTGCGTTGCCACACAGCGAGTCTAAAACAGGCAATACATCACCGACATAACTTATTCAATTATTGCGCAAACCTCGTATCTCGTACGTAGCTGCAAAGGCGTTGAGGAACTACACCGAGCCCAGATAGGCGATTTATCAAACGGTTAACTGAAATTACTGGTGAGGCCGTAACATGCGCCATCATTTATTATATGAACTTACAATTTAACTTACACAATTGTTATCCGAAATAAATATCCACGGCCTGCATAATCCCTTCCCCCCGAGTGTCTGCCTCTATTTTTCGTAGTGACATAAATAAACGCTTCTGCCAAACGCAGATACACACTACATGCATCAGAAGTAACGAAAATAATATAGAGGCGGGTTCGGCGGGAGCCATTATGCACCCGAGTGTAAGTAAAAGATAATGTTACCTTCGACAAAAGGTTCAGGGGCGGATCTGAATAAAAATCTGATCTGAATCTTAAATCTTTCATCGTTTAGAATTAATTTTTGACTAGTTAACATCATCACAACCTCACAATTAACCCAAATCCCAAAATAATATTCATAGAGTTGTCAAGACAAGTAGGAGAAGTTAGGTCAAGTCACCCTTTGTTTTGGCAAAGACAATATATGTGTTAATGTTTTTAAATATGAGTCGTTCCAAATTTAATGGAAGAAGTAAAATGATAGCAAAATGTAGCTGCTAATAAGATTATTCATAGAGTTATCAAAACAAGTAGGAGAAGTTAGGTCAAGTCACCCTTTGTTTTGGCAAAGACAATATATGTGTTAATGTTTTTAGATGTCTGACGTTGCAAATTTAATGGTAGAAGTAAAATGATAGCAAAATGTAGCTGCTAATAAGATTACTCATAGAGTTCTCAAGACAAGTAGGAGAAGTTAGGTCAAGTCACCCTTTGTTTTGGCAAACACAATTTATGTGTTAATGTTTCTAAATCTGTGACGTTCCAAATTTAATGGAAGAAGTAACGTGATAGCAAATTGTAGCTGCTAATAAGACTATTCATAGAGTTATCAAGACAAGTAAGAGAAGTTAGGCCAAGTCACCCTTTGTTTTAGCGAAAACAATATATATGTTAATGTTTCTAAATCTGTGACGTTCCAAATTTAATGGAAGAAGTATAATGATAGCAAAATGTAGGTGTTAATAAGATTATTCATAGAGTTATCAAGACAAGTAGGAGAAGTTATGTCAAGTTACCCTTTGTTTTGGCAAAGACAATATATGTGCTAATATTTTTAAATCTGTGTCGTTCCAAATTTAATCGAAGAAGTAAAATGATAGCAAAATGTAGCTGCTAATAAGATTATTCATAGAGTTCTCAAGACAAGTAGGAGAGGTTAGTTCAAGTCACCCTTTGTTTTGGCAAAGACAATATATATGTTAATGTTTTTAAATCTGTAACGTTTCAAATACAATGGACAAAGTCAAATGAAGGCAAAATGTAACTGCTAATAAGATTATTCATAGAGTTCTCAAGACAAGTAGGAGAAGTTAGGTCAAGTCATCCTTTGTTTTGGCAAACACAATTTATATGTTAATGTTTCTAAATCTGTGACGTTCAAAATTTAATGGAAGAAGTAAAATGATAGCAAAATGTATCTGCTAATAAGATTATTCATAGAGTTCTCAAGACAAGTAGGAGAAGTTAGTTCAAGTCACCCTTTGTTTTGGCAAAGACAATATATGTGTTAATGTTTTTAAATCTGTAACGTTTCAAATTCAATGGACGAAGTCAAATGATAGCAAAATGTAGCTGCTAATAAGATTATTCAGAGAGTTCTCAAGACAAGTAGGAGAAGTTAGTTCAAGTCACCCTTTGTTTTAGTAAAAACAATATATATGTTAATGTTTTTAAATCTGTAACGTTTCAAATTCAATGGACGAAGTCAAATGATAGCAAAATGTAGCTGCTAATAAGATTATTCAGAGAGTTCTCAAGACAAGTAGGAGAAGTTAGGTCAAGTCACCCTTTGTTTTAGTAAAAACAATATATATGTTAATGTTTCTAAATCTGTGACGTTCCAAATTTAATGGAAGAAGTATAATGATAGCAAAATGTAGGTGCTAATAAGATTATTCATAGAGTTATCAAGACAAGTAGGAGAAGTTAGGTCAAGTCATCCTTTGTTTTGGCAAACACAATTTATATGTTAATGTTTCTAAATCTGTGACGTTCAAAATTTAATGGACGAAGTCAAATGATAGCAAAATGTAGCTGCTAATAAGATTATTCAGAGAGTTCTCAAGACAAGTAGGAGAAGTTAGGTCAAGTCACCCTTTGTTTTGGCAAAGACAATATATGTGTTAATGTTTTTAGATGTCTGACGTTGCAAATTTAATGGTAGAAGTAAAATGATAGCAAAATGTAGCTGCTAATAAGATTACTCGTAGAGTTCTCAAGACAAGTAGGAGAAGTTAGGTCAAGTCACCCTTTGTTTTGGCAAACACAATTTATGTGTTAATGTTTTTAAATCTGTGACGTTCCAAATTTAATGGAAGAAGTAACGTGATAGCAAAATGTAGCTGCTAATAAGACTATTCATAGTGTTGTCAAGTCAAGTAGGAGAAGTTAGGTCAAGTCATCCTTTGTTTTTGGCAAAGATAATATATGTTAATATCTCTAACTCTGTGACGTTCTAAATTTAATGGAAGAAGTAAAATGATAGCAAAATGTAGGTGCTAATAAGATTATTCACAGAGTTGTCATGTCAAGTGGGAGAAGTTAGATCAAGTTAACCTTTGTTTTGGCAAAGACAATAGATGTGTTAATATTTTTAAATCTGTGACGTTCCAAATTTAATGGAATAAGTAAAATGATAGCAAAATGTAGCTGCTAATAAGATTATTTATAGAGTTATCAAGACAAGTAGGAGAAGTTAGGTCAAGTCACCTTTTGTTTTGGCAAAGACAATATATATTTTAAGGTTTTTAAATATGTAACGTTACAAATTTAATTAACATTTTGTAACTTTTAATAAAAGAAGTGGGATTTAGTTGTTGAAAATGATTCAAACCAAACGTGAGAAATGTGTGACGAGTCGCCCTTGGTTTTGGGCACGATATAAGTGATATATGTTGTATTCGGAGTGAAAAGCCTACAATGAGATTATTCACACACAAATACCTGCTTTAGCCAACAATAGAAAAATTTGGATTTGTTATTTTTTTTAAATGCCCTTTCATTTCCATAGGCACATTTTACCTGATATATGATTTTTGATATTTTATGGAAAGTCATGCTCGCTCTTACGAACCGCTGACTTTAAAACGGAGATAAGTGTCAAGAAATTCCACCGAGCATTTTTGATCTATGCTGGGGCCCATTCAGCAAAGAGTCAGTTAATATTATTTTATTTTTATCGGGGCATTTCATCTCGGTCCAGCACATCGTATTGCATCATTTGTGTACGGTGTGAGAAAGTGAGCCGTTTGAAGATTTCGACGTTTTATGAAGCCCATAAAACCGATTTAAAATAAGTCATTAAATTTAATACTGTTATTCTTCCTGATTACTTCTCTTCGTCTATTCTGTGTACGTGTAGTGAAAATTTATATTTACAATTCAAATTTCCGAGTTATCGAGATTAGTGAAACATTTTATGGACCGGCGTTTTTATTTACTGCTTCATTTGTCGAACGGTATTGTCAATCAACTATATTTATTATTTGTTGTAACATATAAACAACATTCTTTTGTTGGACAATTAGGAAATACCACGGACGACATTTTGTTGAAGGATGTCGCTCTTCTATTCAGGTCGAAAGGTTAAAACGTTAATTATTCCTGTATGTTTTGAATAGTTCATTCAATAGTTTCCTCCGACGGATTTGTTGGATTTCTTCGTTTTTCCCAAAAAAAATTCTAGACTCCGTAGAAGCACATAGAAGACCTAAGTGACAGGCTGATTATTAAGCCATCTGTCAAGTCCCCACTTTTATAATCAATTTGTAATAATCGGCGATTTAATGTGAGATTACACAGCTTCGCTACGTTTCCTATTTTCGGGGCTTTACAGCTCGACTACAACAAGTCGATTTTAAATCAGACGAAAAAGATTTTTTGAATGACGGTTTTGAAGATATTTTAAACATGAATTAAATTATTATCCATAATTTTTAATAAACTGTTAAATAATTAAAATAATAATAATCATAAATAAATCTTACATATTTCAATATCAATAATAAAATAATGATAATAAAAATTATTGTGAATAAGAAAAAAGTTATTAAATCATCAATTATTATGTCTTTTCAACTATGAGTAACAAGTGAAGAGTGAAGAGTGGAGAATGAAGAGTGATGAGTGAAGAATGAAGAGTGAAGAGTAAAGGGTGGAGAGAGAAGAGTGAAAGCTGAAGAGTGAAGGGTGAAGAGTGAAGAGTAAAGAGTGAACAGTGAAGAATGAAAAGTGAAAAATAAAGAGTGAAGAATGAAGAGTGAAGGGTGAACAGTGAAGAGTAAATTGTGATGAGTGAAGATTGATGAGTAAAAGGTGAAGAGGGAAAAGTGAAGGTTAATGTGTGAAGAGTGATGAGTGAAGATTGATGAGTGGAAGGTGAAGAGGGAATAGTGAAGGGTAATGAGTGAAGAGTGATGAGTGAAGGATAAGGAGTGGAGCGTGAAAGCTGAAGAGTGAAAGGTGATGAGTGAAGAGTGATGAGTGAAAATTGAAAGTGAAGTGTGAAGAATGAAGAGTGATGAGTGAAGGGTGAAGAGTGAAGAGTGAAGGGTGATGAGCGAAGAGTGAAGAGTGAAGGGTGATGAGTGAAGAGTGATGAGTAAAGAGTGAAGATTGAAAAGAGAAGAGTGAGAAGTTAAGAGTAAAAAATGAAGAACAAATAAAGAGGAGTGAAGCGTGAAGAAAGAAAAGTGAAGAGTGAAGAATGAGAAGTTAAGAGTGAAGAGTGCAGAAAGAAGAGTGAAAAGTGACGAGTGAAGATTGAAGAGGGAACACACGACTCCATTTTCTGATTTTACAATTGAAAAACAAGCTAAATTTGTCTTTCTCAATGCGATTCAACAAAAGTAAATGTATTATGTATAACCAGAAGCTAATGGCGTCAGTGTTGCATCTTGTGGTGATCGAGCTGTCCAGAAGTTTGATTGATTGTGATAGGTAGCCCGGAGCGACAACAGCTTTGTCATAATCGATACGACCACTACAAAATCTTACCATTCGTTTCATTTTGTAATTTCGTAGATGACCAATTGTTCGTAATACCGAATTAATTAAAACCTTTAAACAAACAACCATAACTATTTTGTCTAGTAGTGTGGATCATTTGGGGCCTTGAAATAATAACAAACCAAATAAACATTATTGTTTGGATGCTGCATGAATTTACGTTGATTAAATATGTACGTCGGTGATTGAATTTGTTGTGATAAAATTAAATTGTGTTCCATTGAATATTCAATACGTTTTAAATTTGTTTTAATTGAAAAATTGACGTGGCTCGTACGTAAATTTAAATTAGTTGTTGTCCAGTTGTATTTATAAATTGTACGTGCACACAAACCTGCCACAAAAATAAACCTGCATTTATTTATACAATAATTAAAATTGGTTTTTTTCGGGATACCGACGTAATTATCGAGAGTTGGTTAACAAATATTATCTCGTACATCTAAATCCCCGAGTAATTTTCTTGTGCCTCAGAAATTCTAACGTTATTAAACCGGCCGTTTAGACTATCAATCCGTTTATGAAACAATTAAAATTAATTTGCTGCGTAATGATTTGATCATTTAATTCGTCCGTATAAACATACTTAATTTAAATCCGGGATTCATTACTCAACATATTTAATGATACACCTTAATGTGCACTCGAATTCCTCATAGTATATCATGTAACTTTTACTTTTTCTGGTACTCATAATTCGAATACAATTGGTCAAATTGAAAGTAATTTATATAATTTATATGTAGCATAAGTAGCACTACTTTCTAATATTCATCTAATTTGGTTGTTTGTCTCAGTTGTACGAGAGCGTAAAATTTAATCAAGAATCGATGGACAATTTCAAGCAGGTTTTTGTAATTTGATGACTGTTCTTGCTAATCTACTGATGCTATACTTTCATGTGTGATGTGATTAGGTACGTTCGTTCTGTCGATATAATTTTAATTTGACAAAAAATTATTGCCAATTAAATTTCTGATTCTTCTGATTAATCAACAATTACCGTTCTTTTAGAACTTTAATTAACATATATTTTTTATTTATTTTAATTATTTTTTAGTGTAGATTTTTAAAATTTTTATTTATTCTTGTACACTTTGATTTCTATTTAATGTTTTCAATTTATTGAAATTTTTAATCTGTATTTATTTTTCCTTGTAATTTATTATTATTTTAAAAAATTTCAATAATTAAGTAAATTAAATTTTTAATTTGTCAGAAATAGATTCTAAAAACTTTGATTTAGTTGAATTTCCTAAAATTTATTGGAATTTTTAAATTTTTTAATTGTTCGTTATATTTATTAGTTTAATTTTATTACACAGGTTACAGTTAAAATTTAAAAGTTACCAAAATTAAGTCCCAAAACATTGAATTAACAAAATTTATCCAAAATGAATTATGTAAACTTTTTGTTAAACATTGAATTAATTAAGTCATTTCATATTGTTCTAAAATTTTTGTTTCGATATTTGACTTGATTTTAAACTGTATCAAAATTTTCTATTAACCTATCCTAACCTAACACAAAATATCGTTTTGGGTAATTTTGAAACTACTAAAAAATACAGGTGAGATCAATAATTCAAAATTAATTCAAAAATTTTTTTATCATTAAATTAATGTATTTATTGGAAATTCTTTTTTTACAGTGGGTAAAGAGTAAAGAGTAAAGAGTAGAGAGTAGATAGTAGAGAGTAGAGAGTAGAGAGTAGAGAGTAGAGAGTAGAGAGTAAAGAGTAGAGAGTAGAGAGTCCAGAGTAGAGAGTAGAGAGTAGAGAGTAGAGAGTAGAGAGTAGAGAGTCCAGAGTAGAGAGTAGGGAGTAGAGAGTAGAGAGGAGACAGTAGAGAATAGAGAGTGGAGAGTAGAGAGTAGAGAGGAGAGAGTAGAGAATAGAGAGTGGAGAGTAGAGAGTAAAGAGTAGAGAGTAGATAGTAGAGAGTAGAGAGTAGAGAATAGAGAGTAGAGAGTAGAGAGTAGAGAGTAGAGAGTAGAGAGTAGAGAGTAGAGAGTAGAGAGTAGAAATTAGAAAGTAGAGAGTATAGTACAGATTAAAGAATAGAGAGTAGAGCGTAGAGAGTAGAAATTAGAAAGTAGAGAGTATAGTACAGATTAGAGAATAGAGAGTGGAGAGTAGAGAGTAAAGAGTAGAGAGTAGATAGTAGAGATTAGAGAGTAGAAATTAGAAAGTAGAGAGTATAGTACAGATTAGAGAATAGAGAGTGGAGAGTAGAGAGTAAAGAGTAGAGAGTAGATAGTAGAGAGTAGAGAGTAGAGAATAGAGAGAAGAGAGTAGAAAGTATAGAGTAGAGAGTATAGTACAGATTAGAGAGTAGAGAGTAGAGAGAAGTGAGGAGAGAGGAGAGAGTAAAGAGTAGAGAGTAGAAAGTAGAGAGTAGAGAGTAGAGTAAAGAGTAAAAAGTAAAGTTTACATATATGCTTATTTTTTTGATTTTGACTTGATTTTAAACTGTATCAAAATTTTCTATTAACCTATCCTAACCTAACACAAAATATTGTTTTGGGTAATTTTGAAACTACCAAAAAATACAGGTGAGATCAATATTTCAAAATTAATTCAAAAATTTGTTTACCATTAAATTAATGTATTTATTGGAAATTCTTTTTTTACAGTGGGTAAAGAGTAAAGAGTAGAGAGTAGAGAGTAGAGAGTCCAGTGCAGAGAGTAGAGAGTAGAGAGGAGAGAGTAGAGAATAGAGAGTGGAGAGTAGAGAGTAGAGAATAGAGAGTGGAGAGTAGAGAGTAAAGAGTAGAGAGTAGATAGTAGAGAATAGAGAGTGGAGAGTAGAGAGTAAAGAGTAGAGAGTAGATAGTAGAGAGTAGAGAGTAGAGAGTAGAGAGTAGAGAGTTGAGAGTAGAGAGTAGAAATTAGAAAGTAGAGAGTATAGTACAGATTAAAGAATAGAGAGTAGAGAGTAAAGAGTAAAGAGTAGAGAGACGAGAGTAGAAAGTAGAGTAAAGAGTAAAAAGTAAGGTTTACATATATGCTTATTTTTGGTTATATATTTTAATATTTTTCTATTCTATTTCTATTTGAAATCATTAAAAATTAAACATAAAAAATGGTAGTAAATTTCAAAATTTACCATAATTTGATTCTGAAAACTTAAATTTCGCATTTATTAATATTTTTAACTATTTAAATTTTGTTCTTTTTTATTACAAATTTTTTATATTACATTTTGGTATAATTTCATGCTGAATTAACAGAATTTTTTAATTTACCAAAAATAGAAATCAAGTTAAAATTAATTTAGAGTCATTTTTTATATAAATAAATACCGAATTTTATCTCATTTAATTGGATTTCCAATTTATTATTTGGCAAAAATGTTCAGTTTTTTATAGAAATTACCATTGTTTTTATTCACACGCGTATATAAAAACCATTTTATTACAGGTACACACACAAAAATCACATTCGATTGATTTATAGACAATAAATTAAAAATTTCACAAACACTCAAACTCGATTATTATAAATTCTCTATTCTATAGGTGCAAAATATTTATTTATCCATTATTGAAGTTTTTATAAATGAATACGTCCCGTTCTCGTTGCCGAGATCATATTTATTACAATAATAAAATGATAAATTCATTAAGTACAGCCAAGCCTTGCGTATCATTTTACCCGTCGAGCCTCAAATTACATATAAAAATTATTAAAATCCGTTCCAATAAACAAGAAATTACTTTCGAAGTAATTGACACCGAATCGCAGCGGCCAATGTGTAATAGATCCGAAAACTACTATGCTGCCAAAATCTGTTTAAAATAATATTTCAAATAAAAATAATTGCTGTGGCAACGTTACGGGCGCACAGGAAATTGGTACATGTGCAAGACGTATCATATGACCCGCTTTGTAAAAGGCGATAACTGTGCCGAAAAAGGCCAAGATAATTTATTCAGACTTCGTGACGGTCAATAATAGAAATGGTGAAAAAGGTCCGCCATAACGAGTCTGTGAAATCCCTGTCACCGTTTCCTTCAAATAATTTATGTAGTTCGCCCCCGACTGAATGCGACTGCGACACCGGTCGCAGCATCACCAATTACTACACATTTTGATATCTCTTTGATTAAACATTTTTACCCGTTTCCAATGGACCGGGAAAAAAATTGTTGACATTTTTCGGTGCTACCCACTTTTATAATCCAGTACATTTTTTCCTTCGTGCGAAGGAAATAGTGTTTTTGAACGGTATAATAAATTAATCGGAATATTTATAACCGCTGTCCCATACTCTTGGACGGCCATACCTTAATTATAAATATATTTAAATTATTATTTACCTAATAGTTTCAATTCACCTGCCTTTTAGCTGCCTTCACGTCGGCCCAATCGCATTTCACTCCGACCAACGACGACGAATCAAACGAAAACGACTTAAGCATCCAATTAAACCAGAATATATATGTAGGTACCTCTTTATGATCTGGTCTTTTTATTTTAATAAGCACGTTTGACCTTTATCTAAATTCCGAATTGACAATTTCTAGCGACATTTTTTAAATAAATAAATATAGAGATTTCGAACATGTTTGGTTTGTGTAACTGTTTTTGTCACACGAATGGAGAGTACGTAACCCGTGCTGACCTTTATTCAAATTTTGACTACGTATTTTAATTAATTAATGTCTGATGCGGTTTTACGGAAATGTAACGAGAAATTATTCGGGAAAGTTTTTTTCACTCATTTTTATGTGAAATTAATTAATTTTCGTGTTTGGTTGTCAAGAAAGTTATTGTTCAACCTTAAAAATGAAATTCACAGCTTAAACAAAACTTCATTAATTGAAATAAGAACCATTTTAGTAATTATTTTAAGTTCTTCGTCTTCGGAGACGTTTTGTGCATCATTTTGATTATTAAATTCAATTCACGTGTTTGTTGTCGAAATGTTTGAAAAAGTGATAATCAGTTGATGAAAGGTTTGGTGAGTATGACGGATGATGGAGACTTCTGCAGGGCCAGTTGTAGGACGTGTGGACTAGCACTGTCATGATGAAGATTTTGTCCCTTTCCGTCGACCAATTAAGAGCATATACGCTGCAATTTATTGTGCATTTCATCGATTTATTGACAGTATCTCACCATTTCATCATAATAATTGTTTCATCAAGATTCAAGAAGCTGTAATGCGTCACATCAGCAGCAGACCACTATCTTCGTTTTTGGAAAGTGCCATTGTGTTGAACATCGTCGATTGTCGTATTTGTTTAATTTGTTTATTATCTCTGTTAATTTTGATTTTCAACAACAAAAATTGAATATTGTAAAGAAATAAAAATTTTTTTTTTTTTTAATACATTTATTTTTTATATAAATATAATTTTATTAATTTCTTTCTTTAATAAAAATCTATAAAATTTGTAATGTATGAAAATTAATATTTAAAAATATGTGTTTATAAAAAAATTATACCAAAATTTCTTGCCAAATAAATAATATTTTTACTTTTTCACTTTATTAATTTTGATTTCCAACTATAAAAATTGAATATTCTAAATTATTTATTTTTAATAATAATATATAAAATTTGTAATTTATAAATTATGATGATTAATATTAATCGAAATTTTAAAAAAATATTAAAATCAATCGAAATTTATAAAAAATATTTTCATAAAAATTTTTAGCCGAAATAAAATATTTTTAATTTTTAACTCTATTAATTTTAATTTTCAACGACAAAAATTCAAAATCTTAAAGAAATAAAAATATATTTTAGTACATATATTTTTTATATAAATATAATTTTATTATTATTTTATTTTTTAATAAAAATCTATAAAAATTGTAATTTTAAAAATAAGAAAATTAATTAAAATTTCTGATCAAATAAACAATATTTTTACTTTTTAACTTAATTAAATTTGATTTCCAAAAGTAAAAATATTTTTTGAGGTATTTTTTATACAAATATCAAAATTTGTATTTTTTTCTTATAATAAATTTAAAAAAAAAAAAACAATAAATATTGAATATTCTAAAGAAATAATATTTTTTAAGTTATTTTTTATACAAATATAAAAAATTTTTATTTTTTTTTTATAATAATCTACAAAATTTGTAATTTAAAAATTATAATAATTAATAATTAATTTTTTTTAAATAAAAATTTATAAAATTTGTAATTTTAAAAACAAAAAAATTTTAATTAGAATTTAAAAATATATGTTTATAAAAAAAATTTTACGAAAATTTCTTAGCAAAAAAATAATATTTTTACTTTTTATCTTTAGTAATTTTGATTTCCAACAATAAACATTTAATATTCTAAAGAAATAAAAATATTTTTTAGGATATTTTTCATACAAATATCAAAATTTTTATTTTTTTTTTCTTATAATAATCTATAAAATTTGTTATTTAAAAATTATGATAATTAATTTTAATCGAAATGTAAAAAAAAATAATTAAAATTAATTAAAATTTATAAAATATATTTTCATAAAAATTTTTAGCCAAAAAAATAAAAATCTGTAAAATTTGGAATTTTAAAAACAAGAAAATTAAAAAAAAATAAAAATATGTTTATAAAAGAAATTTTACAAAAATTTCTGACCAAAAAACAATATTTTTACTTTTTAATCTATGCAATAAAAATTGAATATTGTAAAAAAATAAAAATATTTTTTAATATATTTTTTATACAAATTTTACAATTTTTATTATTATTTATTTTAATAATAACATAAATATATGATAATTAATTTTAATCGAAATTTAAATGTATATGTTTATAAAAAGTATTTTCATAAAAATTATTGGCCAAAAAACAATATTTTTAAATTTTAACTCTATTAATTTTGATTTCTAATAACAAAAACTGAATATTGTAAAGAAATAAAAATATTTTTAATATATTTTTTATGCAAATATTTTTTTAATAAAAGTTTTTAAATTTCAAAAATAATATAATTAATTTTAATAAAAATTTAAAAATATTGCTTTATAAAAAATATTCTTATGGAAACTTGTGGTCAGGAAACAAATTTAACTCTATTAATTTTGATTTCCAATTACATACAAAAAATGAATTAGATAAATAGTTTTAATAATATTTAAAAAAAAAAAACTTTCAATCAATATCGTGGGGCATCCATTTGTCGAGCTTTTTGGTCTTTTCAATCTGTTTTAAGTGGCTGGAAATACATTACGTTTAATTCAGCAGTAAGCTCTAGACCAGTTGAGCACGAATTGATTTCTACTGAGATCCTCAATTGGTCATTGTCAACATCGGATGGTCAATTACTGTGCTCCTCATCGGTTTTACTTGACATGTACCAAGAAAATTGTACGAATTTGCTTCTTATCCACAATTTATTCAAACCCCTAAATTAATGACCAACTGATTTCAAATAAAAACCAGTTTACACGTTTAAATAGAGCAAAATATCTGCTTTAAAACTATATATCACATTACATCAACACATTAAAAATTTGATTAAATATTCATCACTAAGAAACCAAATATGGTTTACGAGGACAACTTCACAATTAACTAATAAAAATAATTAAGTCCTAGCAATTCATAATTTTAATTAAACCTTTTTACATTATTTGCACAAAATAAACAAAAACATTCGTGCAGCATTGGCCCGGTTCCAGGACTACGTGCAAGACCGTCGTAAAAATAAAAAAAGGAATGCGACATCGGACACATTTCCATGTTCGAGTGACTCGTCGGCATAAATCGGGGAAAATATTTCAATTATTTCCCCAAAAACGTTTCCCTCAATCGGTGACTGTTACAAAATTACGTCCATTAGTTTAACCCCACCGCCCTCCGCCGTATCAAAAACATTTGGCACAGTGCTCCAAATACGGGGACGGTATGAAAAACTGAAACACATTGAAAATTTAAATAATTATTGTGTCGTGACTGGGTCCGCATTAAAAATGATTGTAACGTGGATCGAGTCAGGCGAAGGTATGATTATGCCCTTCCACGTCTCCGTACTGCTGCGGTATGAGCACGTGGTTTTTTTTCTATTCGGGTAACTACACACTTGCTTGCTATGAATTTAAAGATACTGATTTCGATAAATAATTTTACTTAGTCACGCCAAATAGTCATGCGTTCACTTCTTTTCATTTTTTTTTTTTTCGTTCGTTCGTTCGTTTCCTTCACTTGTCAGAATTCGGCCGGATCGAAACGCGAAGTAATTATAATGGTTTATTGCGACGGCGGTGTCGGGGGTGAAGTACAAGCAGACACGGTGGTGGTTTACTGATTTTCAATTAGAGTTGGGGAGTCGGAAAGAAAGTTAATGAAAGTGGTAGTTTTTCTTTCTGGCACACTGATGATGATATAATATATCTATAACGCTGCCCGGTGAATCCAATATAATTAAAATAAGTTTCAGGTACTATTAGAATTTGAAATTGAATGGTGATATTTAAATAATGTGTCCTGGTAAATCCCTGACAAAATTTGCACTTTACTGGGAAATTAATCCAATACAATTAAAATAAGTTTTAGGTACTATTAGAATTTGAAATTGAATGGTGATATTTAAATAATGCGTCCTGGTGAATCCCTGACAAAATTTACACTTTACTGTAAAACATTAACCAATAAAATCTTTACAGAATAACATTACAAATATATAAAAGAATCCAATATAATTACAAGAAGTGCGTAGGTACTATTACTCTTTAAAATTTACTTACACATTTTGATAGTTAGATAGAAGACTCCCAAGGAAGATTTTTTAACAATTGAATGGTGATATTTAAAAAATATGTCCTGGTGAATCTCTGACAAAATTTGCACTTTACTGGGAAATTAATCCAATATAATTAAAATAAGTTTTAGGTACCATTAGCATTTAAAATTTACTTATACATTTTCATGGTTATCTAGAAGAGTCCTAAGACTTTTAACAATTGGATGATATATCAATAATATATCCTTGTGAATCCCTAACAAAATTTACCCTTTACTGTAAAACATTTACCAAGAAAATCTGTACAGAATAAAATTACAAATTATAAATGAATCCAATATAATTAGAAGAAGTGCGTAGGTACTATTACTCTATAAAATTTACTTAATATTCTGATAGTTAGATAGAAGACACCCAAGGAAGATTTTTTAACAATTGAATGGTGATATTTAAAAAATATGTCCTGGTGAATCCCTGACAAAATTTGTACTTTACTGGGAAATTAATCCAATATAATTAAAATAAGTTTTAGGTACTATTAGAATTTGAAATTGAATGGTGATATTTAAATAATGCGTCCTGGCGAATCCCTGACAAAATTTACACTTTACTGTAAAACATTAACCAATAAAATATTTACAGAATAACATTACAAATATATAAAAGAATCCAATATAATTAAAAGAAGTACGTAGGTACTATTACTCTTTAAAATTTACTTACACATTTTGATAGTTAGATAGAAGACACCCAAGGAAGATTTTTTAATAATTGAATGGTGATATTTAAAAAATATGTCCTGGTGAATCCCTGACAAAATTTGTATTTTACTGGGAAATTAATCCAATATAATTAAAATAAGTTTTAGGTACTATTAGCATTTAAAATTTACTTATACATTTTCATGGTTATCTAGAAGAGTCCTAAGACTTTTAACAATTGAATGATATATCAATAATATATCCTTGTGAATCCTAACAAAATTTGCCCTTTACTGTAAAACATTTACCAAGAAAATCTGTACAGAATAAAATTACAAATATATAAATGAATCCAATATAATTAGAAGAAGTGCGTAGGTACTATTACTCTATGAAATTTACTTACACATTCTGATAGTTAGATGGAAGACACCCAAGGAAGATTTTTTAACAATTGAATGGTGATATTTAAAAAATATGTCCTGGTGAATCCCTGACAAAATTTGTACTTTACTGGGAAATTAATCCAATATAATTAAAATAAGTTTTAGGTACTATTAGAATTTGAAATTGAATGGTGATATTTAAATAATGTGTCCTGGTGAATCCCTGACAAAATTTGCACTATTCTGTAAAACATTAATCAATAAAATATTTACAGAATAAAATTACAAATATATAAAAGAATCCAATATAATTACAAGAAGTGCGTAGATACTATTACTCTTTAAAATTTACTTACACATTTTGATATTTAGATAGAAGACTCCCAAGGAAGATTTTTTAACAATTGAATGGTGATATTTAAAAAATATGTCCTGGTGAATCCCTGACAAAATTTGCACTTTACTGGGAAATTAATCCAATATAATTAAAATAAGTTTTAGGTACTATTAGAATTTGAAATTGAATGGTGATATTTAAATAATGTGTCCTGGTGAATCCCTGACAAAATTTGCACTTTTCTGTAAAACATTAATCAATAAAATCTTTACAGAATAAAATTACAAATATATAAAAGAATCCAATATAATTACAAGAAGTGCGTAGATACTATTACTCTTTAAAATTTACTTACACATTTTGATATTTAGATAGAAGACTCCCAAGGAAGATTTTTTAACAATTGAATGGTGATATTTAAAAAATATGTCCTGGTGAATCCCTGACAAAATTTGCACTTTACTGGGAAATTAATCCAATATAATTAAAATAAGTTTTAGGTACTATTAGAATTTGAAATTGAATGGTGATATTTAAATAATGCGTCCTGGTGAATCCCTGACAAAATTTACACTTTACTGTAAAACATTAACCAATAAAATCTTTACAGAATAACATTACAAATATATAAAAGAATCCAATATAATTAAAAGAAGTACGTAGATACTATTACTCTTTAAAATTTACTTACACATTTTGATAGTTAGATAGAAGACTCCCAAGGAAGATTTTTTAACAATTGAATGGTGATATTTATAAAATATGTCCTGGTGAATCCCTGACAAAATTTGTACTTTACAGGGAAATTAATCCAATATAATTAAAATAAGTTTTAGGTACTATTAGCATTTAAAATTTACTTATACATTTTCATAGTTATCTAGAAGAGTCCTAAGACTTTTAACAATTGGATGATATATCAATAATATATCCTTGTGAATCCCTAACAAAATTTGCTCTTTACTGTAAAACATTTACCAAGAAAATCTGTACAGAATAAAATTACAAATATATAAATGAATCCAATGTAATTAGAAGAAGTGCGTAGATACTATTACTCTATAAAATTTACTTACACATTCTGATAGTTCGATAGAAGACACCCAAGGAAGATTTTTTAATAATTGAATGGTGATATTTAAAAAATATGTCCTGGTGAATCCCTGACAAAATTTGTATTTTACTGGGAAATTAATCCAATATAATTAAAATAAGTTTTAGGTACTATTAGAATTTGAAATTGAATGGTGATATTTAAATAATGTGTCCTGGTGAATCCCTGACAAAATTTGCACTTTACTGTAAAACATTAACCAATAAAATCTTTACAGAATAACATTACAAATATATAAAAGAATCCAATATAATTACAAGAAGTGCGTAGGTACTATTACTCTTTAAAATTTACTTACACATTTTGATAGTTAGATAGAAGACTCCTAAGGAAAATTTTTTAACAATTGAATGGTGATATTTAAAAAATATGTCCTGGTGAATCCCTGACAAAATTTGCACTTTTCTGGGAAATTAATCCAATATAATTAAAATAAGTTTTAGGTACTATTAGCATTTAAAATTTACTTATACATTTTCATGGTTATCTAGAAGAGTCCTAAGACTTTTAACAATTGGATGATATATCAATAATGTATCCTTGTGAATCCCTAACAAAATTTACCCTTTACTGTAAAACATTTACCAAGAAAATCTGTACAGAATAAAATTACAAATTATAAATGAATCCAATATAATTAGAAGAAGTGCGTAGGTACTATTACTCTTTGAAATTTACTTACACATTTTGATAGTTAGATAGAAGACACTCAAGGAAGATTTTTTAACAATTGAATGGTGATATTTAAATAATATGTTCTGGTGAATCCCTGACAAAATTTGCACTTTACTGGGAAATTAATCCAATACAATTAAAATAAGTTTTAGGTACTATTAGAATTTGAAATTGAATGGTGATATTTAAATAATGTGTCCTGGTGAATCCCTGACAAAATTTGCACTTTTCTGTAAAACATTAATCAATAAAATCTTTACAGAATAAAATTACAAATGTATAAAAGAATCCAATATAATTACAAGAAGTGCGTAGGTACTATTACTCTTTAAAATTTACTTACACATTTTGATAGTTAGATAGAAGACTCCCAAGGAAGATTTTTTAACAATTGAATGGTGATATTTAAAAAATATGTCTTGGTGAATCCCTGACAAAATTTGCACTTTACTGGGAAATTAATCCAATATAATTAAAATAAGTTTTAAGTACTATTAGCATTTAAAATTTACTTATACATTTTCATGGTTATCTAGAAAAGTCCTAAGACTTTTAACAATTGGATGATGTCCTGGTAAATCCCTGATAAAACTTGCACTTTACTGGGAAATTAATCCAATATAATTAATATAAGTTTTAGGTACTATTAGTATTTAAAATTTACTTATACATTTTCATAGTTAGCTAGAAGAGTCCTAAGACTTTTAACAATTGGATGATACATCAATAATATATCCTTGTGAATCCTCGACAAAATTTACACTTTACTATAAAACATTCACCAATAAAATCTTTACAGAATAAAAATACATTATAATAAATGAATCAAATAAAATTAGAAAAAGTATCTAAGTACTATTACTCTTTGAAATTTACTTACACGATTTCATAATTAAATAGAAGAATCCTATTGATAGTGATATTTAAACAATATGTCCTGGTGAATATACAAATATATAAATTAGTCAAACATAATTATACAGTAATAGGTACCTAGATAATTAGAAAGAAGAATACTAAGGAATATTTTTAAAAAATTGGATGGTAATATTTAAATATTGTATCCTGCTGAATCCCTGAAAAAAATTGCACTTTACTGGGAAACATTTAATGAATAAAATGTATTAATATTAAAGGAATCCTAATGAAGATTTTATAACAATTGATTCCAATAATGGTCCTGATGAAAATAAAACATTAATTAATGAAACCAATATAATTAGTATACAGTTCTAGGTACTATTCCCATATATAATTTCCTCATGATTGGTTAGACTAATACCACAAAATTTAATATTTTACAGCCAACATTTGGTACAAAAATAAGGGGAGAACGTAAAAACCTAAACCACACAGTTGTCGATTGCAGCCCATTTTATTAACCGCCATTAAAAAAATAACTGCAATCCGTACGTCCCCGAAGACATTTGCTGTCGGTAATTCGATACGAACCCGAAACTTAAAAATAATATCTGTATGTAAATAATGTCTTTAAAAGACGAAACTCATGCTTCACTTCCAACATGTGCTGTATATTATACTTAAAAACTTGTTTGTAACATTCCGACCGTTTCGATATGGCGATCGAGGTACGCTTTTATATTGGTGACAATTTCACATTTAAAGTTTATTTCGGGCTGACTCCGGGCACGGTACAAAAATAACCAATTATAATTACATGTGTAAGCCGTGTAAATGTTGGATCATGTTTTTTTGGATGGTGCACGACTAACATATTTAAAATGGGCAGCTGGGCTCCGATATCTATACGATACGATATGAAGATTTCAAATGTATTTATGGCCTGTGTCCGAACGGCTAATTTTTACGCAATACCCACCACTACAGGTGTAGCAAAGCACCTGTCTACATTCCGGACAATTACAAATATTCGCGATTATTCGGAAATTCGGATGGACCACTTTAACGTCTGGCCTGGCGGGCAGTTATTAATTTTCATCGTTCCCGAGCCTACATTCCGTACTATCGTAATTAAATGGAGGCATATTTTTCGTGTTAGATAAGGATTTATTATGCAAAAATGTTTCTTTTTTCGTTGATCAGGGCAGATGTTTGAAAAATTTATACGTCAACCTCCTTACATTTACATTAAAAAGATTCATTACATAAATGAACCTTTTATTTTCGTTTGGCAACGGTCCCGGACTAGTTTTATCGACCAGTGTTGACAACCAAAAAATAATGAAAGTGTTTTTTTTTAACGACTTCATCAGCGTTTTTTTCCTTAAATTATATCGTTTTACAAACATTGCAAAAACTCGATTCATTTACACCTCTCGTGTCAATCTCAATTTGCATAAATCAAGCTTCGTATCTGCTTGGCCTGAAAGTGGTGGTCCTGGAAGCAAGTGAAGCACGCCAAGAATAATTAGCCAATAACTTAATCAGCCGGCGATCATTTATCATGTTTTTTGGCCATTCGAAAAAAATCATGAACGCCTCGGAAAGACCATTTTTTAACGAAAACGACCGTAAGTAGTCGGTTTCATAACGCTTTTATGGATCCGATTTCAACACTGGTTTTGGATTAGATGATCGGTTAATCTCGGTTAACGTGCATTTACCCAGTCAAGTACCAAAGCCAGGTATACGAACAATCGCAGGACCGTACCGACGAACATTAATTGCGGGCCGGAAATTAAGTTTTCACCCCCGAAACGATGGATCTAATGCCACCATTGTTCGCGACATGACGCACCCCCAATTTGATTAATTATGCACATACTCGATCAAATGGGGGGCTCATTGTGTGGCGCATATTGGAAGACATTACAACAGAACAAACAGAATTAGAACTGGGTTAATAATCTCTGCATTAGACGAATTGACTTTGACGTCAGCGAAGACGCTATTCGGATCCGGTTCTGTTTTATGGTAAAATGAGTTTAAACCAGCAATGTCCGATCGGAGACGATCAAGATATTACTTCACACATACCTGGGTGTATCTTACACATACGTCCATTAGAATATCATATTCGTAATGAACGTGGTGCCCGTATCATCTGCGTTACTGGAGGGAAATAACTCGAGATGTGAAAGTCGGTCCGGTCATCTCCAACAACAATGATCGTTCTTTTCAATTTATTAAGCACGTAAGCTTCGTTACTTAATTACGTGAGCGGTTAAAAAGTACCGGACATCTATAATGTAAATTATGGTTACGGGCATGAAATCGGTTTGGATTTATTAAATATTGTGGACCAACATGTGCTGCGATGGTGTATTACTCATCATTATGGCGTATTATGGGTTGCTTGTATGCCATATGCTAATATTTGGCTATTGGCCATCTACAACGTTTATAAATCTTTGTTTTTTTTTATTTAAGATATTGCACGGCAATTATAGTAATATGAAGCGTAGGTATTTTTATATTGGCAATGGGACTAGTCAATTTATAGTTTAGGCAGAAGGTCAATAACATTAAAATATTAATTTATAAAGAAAAAATCTTGATTATGGTTCCCTCAGTAATTCTATGTTGTATTTTTACTAATTTAGTTTGACTTAATCGGTAGGAAGAAACAAAACAATAAAAATAAATCAGTCTTGATTACACTTTTAGAAGATTTAGGTGTTTAATATATTATTTTGATAACCTACCATTTATTTTTCAAGTATTCAAAGTGTTGGACAAGAAAAAAGTATGGACAAATATTTGTTAAATTTCTGTAAATTAAAATTTGTCTGTATTTTATATTAATTTATATCAATTTCAAAATTACCTCTATTATTAAATTTCTAGAAATAAATAAACATTAAACACAAATTTTAGAAGTTACTTTCTTTAATCCTTTAAACTTTTTAATTATTTATCAAAGATTTATATTTATTTAGTTCATTTTTAGTTTTAGTGATATAAATTCAATTTATATTTGAGTTGTAATCTTTCTTCTTATATCTATTTAACTGGAAAGATAAGAAGGAAGGATGGACATTTATTGTTTGTCACTAATTTATATTAAAACTTATCTAGTCTAATCTAATTAAATTTTGTTTAAAAATATTTTCATATCATGAGGATTCCCCCATTACCAAATTTCTAAAAATAAATAAGAATTGAAACATAAACATTTTGATTATTTATCAAAAATTTATATTTATTTACTTCATTTTTAGTTTTCAAAGACTAAAATTATATGATATAAATTCAATTCATATTTAAATTGTAAAATGTATTTTTATAGATATTTAAGTTTAAAAACCTTTTCAAATCAGTGGGAATCCCCCACTATCAAATTTCTAAAAATAAATAAGTATTGAACTCAAATTTCAGAAGAAATCTTCTTTTATCCTTTAAACATTTTGATTATTTATCAAAAATTTATATTTATTTACTTCATTTTTAATATTCAAGGACTAAAATTATGACATAAATTCAGTTTATATTTAAATTGTAACCTGTCTTTTTATAAATATTTAATTGGAAGGATAAGAAGAAAGGATGGACATTTATTATTTCTGGCTAATTTAAATTAAAATTTGTCTTGTATATAAATCTATTTTAATTTAGTTTAAAAACATTTTTATACCATGGGGATTCCTCCATTATCAAATTTCTAGAAATATATAAACATTGAAATCAAATTCCGAAAGAGAATTTCTTTCATCCTTTAAACTTTTTAATTATTTATCGAAAATTTATATTTATTTACTTCATTTTTAGTTTTCAAAGACTAAAATTAAGTGATATAAATTCAATTTATATTTAAATAGTAACCTGTCTTTTTATACATATTTAATTGGAAGGATAAGAAGAAATGATGGACATTTATTATTTGTCACTATTTTAAATTAATATTTGTCTTGTTTATAAATCTATTTTAATTTAGTTTAAAAACATTTTCATATTATAGAGACTCCCCATTATTAAATTTTTGAAAATAAGTATTGAACTCAAATTTCAGAAGAGATCTTCTTTTATCCTTTAAACTTTTTAATTATTTATCGAAAATTTATATTTATTTACTTCATTTTTAGTTTTCAAAGACTAAAATTAAGTGATATAAATTCAATTTATATTTAAATTGTAACCTGTCTTTTTATACATATTTAATTGGAAGGATAAGAAGAAATGATGGACATTTATTATTTGTCACTATTTTAAATTAAAATTTGTCTTGTTTATAAATCTATTTTAATTTAGTTTAAAAACATTTTCATATTATAGAGATTCCCCATTATCAAATTTCTGAAAATAAGTATTGAACTCAAATTTCAGAAGAGATCTTCTTTTATCCTTTAAACTTTTTAATTATTTATCGAGAATTTATATTTATTTACTTCATTTTTAGTTTTCAAAGACTAAAATTAAGTGATATAAATTCAATTTATATTTAAATTGTAACCTGTCTTTTTATACATATTTAATTGGAAGGATAAGAAGAAATGATGGACATTTATTATTTGTCACTATTTTAAATTAAAATTTGTCTTGTTTATAAATCTCTTTTAATTTAGTTTAAAAACATTTTCATATTATAGAGATTCCCCATTATCAAATTTCTGAAAATAAGTATTGAACTCAAATTTCAGAAGAGATCTTCTTTTATCCTTTAAACTTTTTAATTATTTATCGAGAATTTATATTTATTTACTTCATTTTTAGTTTTCAAAGACTAAAATTAAGTGATATAAATTCAATTTATATTTAAATTGTATCTTGTTTTTTATGCATATTTAATTGGAAGGATAAGAAGAAAGGATGGACATTATTATTTACCACTAATTAAAACTTAAATTTCAGAAGAAAAGGAAAAACAGGATGGACAGTTATTAGTTACTAAATTAAATTAAAATTTGTTTTGTTTATAAATCTATAATCAATTAGTTTCATAATATATTATATCGTGTATATTATCAAATTTCTAGAAGTAAAAAAAAAATAGAAGAGAAGAACGACTTTTTGATCTTTTTATTTGTTTGCTTCTGCACTAAAGATTTAATTTTAATAACTTCTATTACAGTTTACAAAAACTAAAATTTGTAAATTCAATTTATGTTTTAATGTTTTTACATAAGTAATTGGAAAAATAGGAAGAAAGGAATAACTATTATATGGCACATCAGTAAATTAAAACTTGACTTATTTATTAATCTTTATGAATTTAGTTTCAAATCATGTCACATCATAATGTCTAATGTCTATAAAATATAAATAAAAAACTGTAAATTAAAATTTCAGAAAAGAAGTTCTTTGTTCCATTAAATTTTTTCCTTTTCTAACAATGATTTACATTTATTAACTTTAATAACAATTTTCGAGGACTAAGATTAAATTGTGTAAATTCAATTTATATTTAAATTGTAACCACTGTTGAATGTAGACAAGTATAATAATCAAATTAACATACGTATGAGTAATTTTGTACATAGCTCCAAAATGTTGATGTAAATGGAATGTATCATACATACATGATGGTTTAAACATGAATGTATTCCGTCATAAATTACATAAAATCTCCTGACATCTAATATTCAAATGAGATTAATTATTTTCGAATACAACGTTAGTACGAGTTGAAGCAATTAAAACTGAAAAAAACACAATATGAACTCAACATGCTTCTGTTATCATATTATACAGTTAATTATAGCCGACGTTGTTGAGCATAATGTTAATTATACCCACCATTTAACAACGAGAGAAATATTTGTTAATCGCTAACAATATGCTGTTCCATTCTCCAACTGATGATAAAAATACGTCTCCAAATGAGACACGTAATACCCTAATGCATAGTAATAGTTTTAATGTAAAACATTAAAAAGGCCAGAAAATTTAATAGGTAAAGAAACATTTATACTAAAATCATAATTCCAGTTTAAGAACAGGTTTGAACGTTCACAGTCAAAAATTTCTTACGTTAATCAGATAATAAAATATATACATATATACAAAAAAAAAAGAAATAATTCGGGTATTTGGGCACTGTGAGGTACAGAGTCACATAAAAATATCCACGTCATATCTGATCAATCAGGACCGTTCCCCCGAAATCTCCAATTATAAACTGCGGACCGGTCGAGACCGATCCGCAAAATCCGACGGCCGCTTCAGTTCGCCAAATTGATAATTTCACGTTAGAAATTTCGCATTTATTTTTTTCGACTTCAATTTAATTCAATCGATCCGCGTCTCGTTCACGGATTTACCGGTTGAAATATTCCTGCGGTCCGGTCCTACGCTTATCTGATCCAACTTTGTTTTATGAAGCCCATTCAACGCAAATGTATCTGTATATAAATTTTATTACCTAGAGCAGCATTCGTAGACTTGTTTTGACTTTGGTTCAATTAGAATAAATTAATTTTAAGATATTTCGGGGCTTAGCGATCGGGTTCCCATGTACAGACACCGGTAATAACTTTACCGTTTGCTGCCTCGTTGCCATATCTGGACCATTAATTAACCGTGTTTTTTGTTGCTGATTGGGTGAAACAATCGAGGCTTTGGATCTTCCAACAAAGGTGATTTTTAAAGGACCCCTTGAACCATTTCAGCAAATTGTATTAGGATTTTTAAATCATTTCTAGTGTAGGAAGTTGTCGAAATGTTTGAGAAGGTGATAAACAGTTGGCGAAAGGTTTGGTGAGTAGGACGGATGAGGCAGACTTTCGTACAACTCCTTCAGCAGCAGCAGTCTCAGTTTATATTTAAACGGTAATCTGCCTTTTTTACATATTTAAACATATTTAATCGGAAGGATAAGAAGAAGGATGGATAGCTACTTGTTATTAAATTAAATTAAAATCTGTCTCGTTTTTAAATCTATATTAATTTACTTTCGAAACACATTTTCATATCAAGGGGATGCCTCCATTACCAAATTTCTAGAAACAAATAAATTTGAACTCAAATTTCAGAAGAAATGTTCTTTAACCCTTTAAACTTTTTGATTCTCTATCAAACATTTACATTTATTTACTTAATTTTTAGTTTTCGAAGACTAAAATTAAGTGATATAAATTAAATTTATATTTAAATTGAACCTGCCTTTTTTACAAATTTAATTGGAAGGATAAGAAGAAGGATGGACTGTTATATGTTACTAAATTAAATTAAAATTTGTCTCGTTTATAAATCTATATTAATTTACTTTCGAAACACATTTTCATATCAAGGGGATACCTCCATTACCAAATTTCTAGAAACAAATAAATTTGAACTCAAATTTCAGAAGATATGTTCTTTGACCCTTTAAACTTTTTGATTCTCTACCAAAGATTTACATTTATTTACTTAATTTTTAGTTTTCGAAGACTAAAATTAAGTGATATAAATTAAATTTATATTTAAATTGAACCTGCCTTTTTTACAAATTTAATTGGAAGGATAAGAAGAAGGATGGACTGTTATATGTTACTAAATTAAATTAAAACTTGTCTCGTTTATAAATCTATATTAATTTACTTTCGAAACACATTTACATATCAAGGGGATACCTCCATTACCAAATTTCTAGAAGCAAATAAATTTGAACACAAATTTCAGACGATATGTTCTTTGACCCTTTAAACTTTTTGATTCTCTACCAAAGATTTACATTTATTTACTTAATTTTTAGTTTTCGAAGACTAAAAATTAAGTGATATAAATTAAATTTATATTTAAATTAAACCTGCCTTTTTTACAAATTTAATTGGAAGAATAAGAAGAAGGATGGACTGTTATAAGTTACTAAATTAAATTAAAACTTGTCTCGTTTATAAATCTATATTAATTTACTTTCGAAACACATTTTCATATCAAGGGGATGCCTCCATTACCAAATTTCTAGAAACAAATAAATTTGAACTCAAATTTCAGAAGAAATGTTCTTTGATCCTTTAAACTTTTTGATTCTCTACCAAAGATTTACATTTATTTACTTAATTTTTAGTTTTCGAAGACTAAAAATTAAGTGATATAAATTAAATTTATATTTAAATTGAGCCTGCCTTTTTTACAAATTTAATTGGAAGGCGAAGAAGAAGGATGGACTGTTATATGTTACTAAATTAAATTAAAACTTGAATCGTTTATAAATCTATATTAATTTACTTTCGAAACACAATTTCGTATCAAGGGGATGCCTCCATTACCAAATTTCTAGAAACAAATAAATTTGAACTCAAATTTCAGAAGAAATGTTCTTTAACCCTTTAAACTTTTTGATTCTCTATCAAACATTTACATTTATTTACTTAATTTTTAGTTTTCGAAGACTAAAATTAAGTGATATAAATTAAATTTATATTTAAATTGAACCTGCCTTTTTTACAAATTTAATTGGAAGGATAAGAAGAAGGATGGACTGTTATATGTTACTAAATTAAATTAAAATTTGTCTCGTTTATAAATCTATATTAATTTACTTTCGAAACACATTTTCATATCAAGGGGATACCTCCATTACCAAATTTCTAGAAACAAATAAATTTGAACTCAAATTTCAGAAGATATGTTCTTTGACCCTTTAAACTTTTTGATTCTCTACCAAAGATTTACATTTATTTACTTAATTTTTAGTTTTCGAAGACTAAAATTAAGTGATATAAATTAAATTTATATTTAAATTGAACCTGCCTTTTTTACAAATTTAATTGGAAGGATAAGAAGAAGGATGGACTGTTATATGTTACTAAATTAAATTAAAACTTGTCTCGTTTATAAATCTATATTAATTTACTTTCGAAACACATTTACATATCAAGGGGATACCTCCATTACCAAATTTCTAGAAGCAAATAAATTTGAACACAAATTTCAGACGATATGTTCTTTGACCCTTTAAACTTTTTGATTCTCTACCAAAGATTTACATTTATTTACTTAATTTTTAGTTTTCGAAGACTAAAAATTAAGTGATATAAATTAAATTTATATTTAAATTAAACCTGCCTTTTTTACAAATTTAATTGGAAGAATAAGAAGAAGGATGGACTGTTATAAGTTACTAAATTAAATTAAAACTTGTCTCGTTTATAAATCTATATTAATTTACTTTCGAAACACATTTTCATATCAAGGGGATACCTCCATTACCAAATTTCTAGAAGCAAATAAATTTGAACACAAATTTCAGACGATATGTTCTTTGACCCTTTAAACTTTTTGATTCTCTACCAAAGATTTACATTTATTTACTTAATTTTTAGTTTTCGAAGACTAAAAATTAAGTGATATAAATTAAATTTATATTTAAATTGAGCCTGCCTTTTTTACAAATTTAATTGGAAGGCGAAGAAGAAGGATGGACTGTTATATGTTACTAAATTAAATTAAAACTTGAATCGTTTATAAATCTATATTAATTTACTTTCGAAACACAATTTCGTATCAAGGGGATAACTCCACTACCAAATTTCTAGAAACAAGTAAATATTGAATTCAAATTTCAGAAGAAATGTTCTTTGACCCTTTAAACTTTTTGATTCTCTACCAAAGATTTACATTTATTTACTTAATTTTTAGTTTTCGAAGACTAAAATTAAATGATATAAATTAAATTTATATTTAAATTGAACCTGCCTTTTTTACAAATTTAATTGGAAGGATAAGAAGAAGGATGGACTGTTATATGTTACTAAATTAAATTAAAACTTGTCTCGTTTATAAATCTATATTAATTTACTTTCGAAACACATTTTCATATCAAGGGGATGCCTCCATTACCAAATTTCTAGAAACAAATAAATTTGAACTCAAATTTCAGAAGAAATGTTCTTTGACTCTTTAAACTTTTTGATTCTCTACCAAACATTTACATTTATTTACTTAATTTTTAGTTTTCGAAGACTAAAATTAAGTGATATAAATTAAATTTATATTTAAATTGAACCTGCCTTTTTTACAAATTTAATTGGAAGGATAAGAAGAAAGATGGACATCTATTTCTTACTAAATTAAATTAAAACTTGTCTCGTTTATAAATCTATATTAATTTACTTTCGAAACACATCAAGGGGATACCTCCATTACCAAATTTTTAGAAACAAATAAATATTAAACTCAAATTTCAGAAGAAAATTTTTTGACCCTTTAAACTTTTTGATTCTCCATCAAAGATTTACATTTATTTACATAATTTTTAGTTTTCGAAGACTAAAATTAAGTGATATAAATTAAATTTATATTTAAATTGAAACCTGCCTTTTTACAAATTTAAGTGGAAGTATAAGAAGAAGGATGGACTGTTATATGTTACTAAATTAAATTAAAACTTGTCTCGTTTATAAATCTATATTAATTTACTTTCGAAACACATTTTCATATCAAGGGGATACCTCCATTACCAAATTTGTAGAAACAAATAAATTTGAACTCAAATTTCAGAAGATACGTTCTTTGACCCTTTAAACTTTTTGATTCTCTGTCAAAGATTTACATTTATTTACTTAATTATTAGTTTTCGAAGACCAAAATTAAGTGACATAAATTAAATTTATATTTAAATTGAACCTGCCTTTTTTACAAATTTAATTGGAATGATAAGAAGAAGGATGGACATCTATTTCTTACAAAATTAAATTAAAATTTGTCTTGTTTATAAATCTAACTCGTTGAATGCGTTTTATGATTGATTTATAAAGCATTTCTAGAGTAGGAAGTTGTGGAAATATTTGAAAAGGTGATAAACAATTGGCGAAAGATTTGGTGAGTAAGACAGACTTTCGTACCCCAACTCCTTCAACTGCAGCAAAGTGAGTTATGGGACGAGAGGACGAGTATTGTCATGAAGAAGAAATGCCCCCTTTCTGTTTAACAATTCCGGAAACATACGTTGCAATTTCTGATAAATTTCGTCTACTTGTTGGCAGTACTTCAGCTTAGACATAGACCCACGTAACTCAAACTATCAACTCTCTTTTCTGATGAGTCAAGATTTTGCTACCACCCGGATTTTGGAAGGATACGTATCTAGAGAACCTCGAAGACAACATTCTCGTGAGGTGGTGAATTTTGGAGGAGGTGAATAGCCAACTGATTTCAAATAAAAACGAGTTTACACCTTCAGATGGAGTAAAACACGTGTTTTAATACTCACATCAACACATTTGGCCAAATATTCATCACTAAGAAACCAAATAACAAAAAAAAAACGCAATAACTTTCTTGACAATCTAACATAAAACAATCAATCACATTTTTTTAACACGGATAATTATTATATCAATAATGATTGATAATACCCAGATATTGTTCAACACGATTACTCCGGTAGATCCAATTAGATAATTTAAAAAAAAAAACTGGAAGTACAGTTGGATGGACGTGGCAACGTGGCACAAAAATACGAAGAGCACTTGTATTAATTAGTCCGGCTACCCGAAAAAAATGTGATTTATTTAACGACTTCGTCGGCCATATTTAACCTGGTTGTTTAATAACGGATATGAAAAGAAATTGATTGGAAACTTATTTGAAATCATTACCGCGGTTATCTTAGTGGGAGATTTACGAATAAATTAATTTTGGTGTTTGAAGAAGTTCACAAAAGTTAATTATCATATTCGGTGAGTGCTTCAATATATAAATTAAATTAGAATATTTTCACTATTAGGATTAAAATAAATTAGCTGGGTTACGTGTATTTGGATTTTTAATTGCCATTTTTTTGTTTCTTAAGTCGAACAGTCAAGAGCTTGATGAATAAAGCATGCGACCAGTTTTATTTACAATCAGTATTATTTGTAATTAATGTTTTGAAGAATTTTTATGTAACCATTTAACGGAATCCATCTAACATTTTAGTTTAAGTGATTTCACACACCTAATTTTGGATGCAGAAAAGTAGGTAAGTCAGCTAATATTCATGGTAATTTCCAAATTACTGGTATATTTATATGATTTTATAGAAATTATCGTCGGTGTCTGGACATGATTCACCATAAAAATGCTACTTTCTATTTTATTGCCAAGATTTGTAAATCTATTGTGTAAATGCAAATACATACACAGGAATGTCCTGTGTAAATATATGTTTTTGGATAATTTATTTCTTGTTTCAAGCAACATTTCATACTTAAGTTAAGTGAACACAGTTTTGGACGCCACTGTTCCTAACCAAACCAATATGACTCATCACAATCACCAATCGAAATTAAGACCAAAAATTACATTGTTCCAAAAGATAAGTCATAATTTCATGCACTCACCGATTGGACGCAGACTTTCGGTATAACTTTATAGCGTTCCATCGTAAAAACTTAACGACACGTGGACCGAACGTCAAACCGAAACACACATGAAACGTGGGTTCCAGTTTTTCATGTCCACCATTATAATGAAGTGATCAAATCTACTATACAGTGTGTAAGGCAAAACGACGGGGGCAATTACGGTTAGTTTGGGCGAAATTGCCAAAAATTTAAATGGCCATTTAGTCGCAAATTAAGTAACTAATTTTTTGTAAAGTGGCCGGAGGTGTGCATGCGGTGAGAAGAACTTACTTGTCGTTTGACACTGGAGGAGCTGTCACTGAGGCTACCGGATGCGGTGAACTTGCGTGTCCGGTGCTTGAGGCGAGCGCCCGGTACGGTGGCCGAACTGTGACCGCCCGCCGCCGCTGCTAATCCCTCTAGGCCTTCCGCTCCCGCTACTGATACGTCCTGCAACAACACACCGCCATCAATCTCCATAACCATCTCTCATCTCACATCAGTTCAATCATTTTTTAAAAATCCGAGACAGTAGGTGACTTATGGGAATTTTAAAGGCTTTTAAAATTACCTATAAGGAATAGAGATTTAATTTGTATTTAAAATGTAAGAGGTATAAACATTTTAAAAATTAAAGATTTTTCTATTTAACTGTATAAAAAATTATTAACTATTACTCATAATATGCAAAAAAAAATTATTTTGTATTTTATAAACAAAATGTCAGTCTCCAAAGAGTACCAGAAGTGTACAGATTTTGGGAATCAAAGAAATCTATCCCATTATTTGGTCATTTTAAAAGCAGTTACAAATAATATCCATAAAATTATTTTTACAATTATAAAACAAATATCATTCTCCAAAAAGTATCAGTACCAGATATGTAAAATATCATCTTTTAAAGAGTACCGTAAGTTTAAAATATAGGAAGTCAAAGAAGTCTCTCCTATTATTTGTTAATTTTAAAAGCTGATATAAGTAATATCTAAAAAGATATTTTTAAATTATAGACAAAATGTTAGTATCCAAAGAGTACCAGAAGTGTACAGATTTTGGGAATCAAAGAAGTCTCTTTCATTATTTGGACATTTTAAAATCAGTTACAAATGATATCCATAAATCTATTTTTAAAATTATAAAACAAATGTCACTCTCCAAAGAGTATCAATAACACAGATGTAAAATATCAACCTTTAAAGAGTACCATAGGTATAAAATTTGGGAAATCAAAGAAGTCTCTCCTAGTATTTGTTAATTTTGAAAGTTGTTACAAGTAATATCTAAAAAGATATTTTTAAATTATAGACAAAATGTCAGTATCCAAAGAGTACCAGAAGTGTACAGATTTTGGGAATCAAAGAAGTCTCTTTCATTATTTGGACATTTTAAAATCAGTTACAAATGATATCCATAAATCTATTTTTAAAATTATAAAACAAATGTCACTTTCCAAAGAGTATCAACACCAGAGATGTAAAATATCAATCTTTAAAGAGTACCATAAGTTTAAAATTTGGGAAATCAAAGAAGTCTCTTTCATTATTTGGGCATTTTTAAATCAGTTACAAATGATATCCATAAATCTATTTTTAAAATTATAAAACAAATGTCATTCTCCAAAGAGTATCAATAACATAGATGTAAAATATCAACCTTTAAAGAGTATCATAGGTTTCAAATTTGGGAAATCAAAGAAGTCTCTCCTAGTATTTGTTAATTTTAAAAGCTGTTATAAGTAATATTTAAAAAGATATTTGTAAATTATAGACAAAATGTCAGTATCCAAAGAGTACCAGAAGTGTACAGATTTTGGGAATTAGAGAAGGCTCTTCCATTATTTGGTCATTTTAAAATCAGTTACAAATAATATCCATAAAATTATTTTTACAATTATAAAACAAATATCATTCTCCAAAAAGTATCAGTACCAGATATGTAAAATATCATCTTTTAAAGAGTACCGTAAGTTTAAAATATAGGAAGTCAAAGAAGTCTCTCCTATTATTTGTTAATTTTAAAAGCTGATATAAGTAATATCTAAAAAGATATTTTTAAATTATAGACAAAATGTCATTATCCAAAGAGTACCAGAAGTGTACAGATTTTGGGAATCAAAGAAGTCTCTTTCATTATTTGGATATTTTAAAATCAGTTACAAATGATATCCATAAATCTATTTTTAAAATTATAAAACAAATGTCACTTTCCAAAGAGTATCAATAACACAGATGTAAAATATCAACCTTTAAAGAGTACCATAGGTATAAAATTTGGGAAATCAAAGAAGTCTCTCCTAGTATTTGTTAATTTTGAAAGTTGTTACAAGTAATATCTAAAAAGATATTTTTAAATTATAGACAAAATGTCAGTATCCAAAGAGTACCAGAAGTGTACAGATTTTGGGAATCAAAGAAGTCTCTTTCATTATTTGGACATTTTAAAATCAGTTACAAATGATATCCATAAATCTATTTTTAAAATTATAAAACAAATGTCACTTTCCAAAGAGTATCAACACCAGAGATGTAAAATATCAATCTTTAAAGAGTACCATAAGTTTAAAATTTGGGAAATCAAAGAAGTCTCTTTCATTATTTGGGCATTTTTAAATCAGTTACAAATGATATCCATAAATCTATTTTTAAAATTATAAAACAAATGTCATTCTCCAAAGAGTATCAATAACATAGATGTAAAATATCAACCTTTAAAGAGTATCATAGGTTTCAAATTTGGGAAATCAAAGAAGTCTCTCCTAGTATTTGTTAATTTTAAAAGCTGTTATAAGTAATATTTAAAAAGATATTTGTAAATTATAGACAAAATGTTAGTATCCAAAGAGTACCAGAAGTGTACAGATTTTGGGAATTAGAGAAGGCTCTTCCATTATTTGGTCATTTTAAAATCAGTTACAAATGATATCCATAAATCTATTTTTTAAATTATAAAACAAATGTCACTCTCCAAAGAGTATCAATATCAGAGATTTAAATATCAACCTTTAAAGAGTACCATAGGTATAAAATTTGGGAAATCAAAGAAGTCTCTCCTAGTATTTGTTAATTTTGAAAGTTGTTACAAGTAATATCTAAAAAGATATTTTTAAATTATAGACAAAATGTCATTATCCAAAGAGTACCAGAAGTGTACAGATTTTGGGAATGAAAGAAGTCTCTTTCATTATTTGGATATTTTAAAATCAGTTACAAATGATATCCATAAATCTATTTTTAAAATTATAAAACAAATGTCACTTTCCAAAGAGTATCAATAACACTGATGTAAAATATCAACTTTTAAAGAGTACCATAGGTTTAAAATTTGGGAAATCAAAGAAGTCTCTCCTATTATTTGTTAATTTTAAAAGCTGTTATAAGTAATATCTAAAAAGATATTCTTAAATTATAGACAAAATGTCAGTATCGAAAGAGTACCAGAAGTGTACAGATTTTGGGAATCAAAGAAGTCTCTTTCATTATTTGGTCATTTCAAAATCAGTTACAAATGGTATCCATAAATCTATTTTTAAAATTATAAAACAAATGTCACTCTCCAAAGAGTATCAATAACACAGATGTAAAATATCAACCTTTAAAGAGTACCATAGGTTTAAAATTTGGGAAATCAAAGAAGTCTCTCATAGTATTTGTTAATTTTAAAAATTGTTATAAGTAATATCTAAAAAGATTTTTTTTACATTATAGACAAAATGTCAGTCTCCAAAGAGTACCATAAGTGTACAGATTTTGGGAATCAAAGAAGTCTCTTCCATTATTTGGTCATTTTAAAATCAGTTACAAATGATATCCATAAATCTATTTTTAAAATTACAAAACAAATGTCACTCTCCAAAGAGTATCAATAACACAGATGTAAAATATCAACCTTTAAAGAGCATCATAGATTTAAAATTTGGGAAATCAAAGAAGTTTCCTAGTATTTGTTAATTTTAAAAATTGTTATAAGTAATATCTAAAAAGATTTTTTTTAAATTATAGATAAAATGTCAGTATCCAAAGAGTATCAGAAGTGTACAGATTTTGGGAATCAAAGAAGTCTCTTCCATTATTTGGTCATTTTAAAATCAGTTACAAATGATATCCATAAATCTATTTTTAAAATTATAAGACAAATGTCACTCTCCAAAGAGTATCAATACCAGATATGTAAAATATCAGCCTTTAAAGAGTACCATAGATTTAAAATGTGGGAAATCAAAGAAGTCTCTCCTATTATTTGTCAATTTTAAAAGCTGTTACAAGTAATATCTAAAAAGATATGTTTAAATTATAGACAAAATGTCAGTATCCAATGAGTACCAGAAGTGTACAGATTTTGGGAATCAAAGGAGTCTCTTCCATTATTTGGTCATTTTAAAATCAGTTACAAATGATATCCATAAATCTATTTTTAAAATTATAAGACAAATGTCACTCTCCAAAGAGTATCAGTACCAGAGATGTAAAATATCAACCTTTAAAGAGTACCATAGGTTTAAAATTTTGGAAATCAAAGAAGTCTCTCCTATTATTTGGTAATTTTAAAAATTGTAAAATTTATAACTAAAAAGATATTTTTTTAATTATACACAAAATATCAGTCTCCAAAGAGTACCAAAAGTGTTTGTAGTGTGTTTGAAAATCAAATTATAAAGTTATTTTTGAAATTACAAACAAAATGAGTACCAACTATTTAGCAATTTCAGCTGCAAATAAGCCTCGAAAACATTGAAAACAAAATGAGTCTTATATAACACAATCCTTAAGCACTTTGCATTTTATAAAACCTCTTGCGACATCATTAACCGAGAAGCAGCCTTAAATCACGGCCACGCCATCCGACAAGGAACGAGCCACGAGGTAATACCATAAATTTGATGCGTGCCCCCGAAGCCGTCACACGGGGCCACATTTTGAACTCTTTATGCGGTTTAAAGTGTCTTTATCTCGGCGATCGGCGTTTCGGCGGCCGTTTAGCGTGGCGTCTCGCGCCGCGCGACTTCCAAAACGAAAGGGACACGTGCCGGGGAAGCGTGTGCCCTGCACCGGCGATAAGAGGCGAAAGGGTTTGTGTGGCGTGTGTGTCAAAAAAAAAAAAAAATCTCCTGGCTACGCCCAGAAGTCCGCAACGGGACTGGCAGTGCTTTTTTGTTTCATCCGGACGTGATTCGACACGGATCGCTTTCGATTATGGTTATGATTGTGATTATGAAATTCACACGGTGCAGCTGTCAGAATCGAGATATTGATCACTCGATTTGTTCGAGTCTTTTATTTATTTATTTCACATGCATCTGGGCAAAAACTACTGTTCGGTTTGGACATATTAAATTACAAGGAATCGTAAACAAATTAGACAATTTAATCAACTGACGTATCGGTTGATTGTGAACGAGTTAAATGCACAAGTTCTTTATGCAAATCATTCCAAACTTGCATAATTACGTGGTATTTAAAGACTTGTAAACTAAATCATTCATTCAAGGTTATAAAATATGAATGTTGTTAAAACAATTCATTACATTTCCATTTCAGATATTTCTGAGTCTTCTTCTTTAATCGTTCCTCTCATAATTGTAATGAATTTTAGTAATGGAAGTTCCTAATCTACAAAGTATTAGTAATTTAGATTTCACAGTTTTTTCCCTAATTTTTTTTTTATATAGTGACATTTAAACCCAACAGAAGTGTACTGAATGCTGAACTATATCTATGTTATAGAAAAAAATGTAGCTTAAAAACTCTTCTATAAAAAACCTTCCAAATGTTATCAAAATTAATAGTTAGGGAGTTGAACCTCCACAATGATCCAGACATTCATGAATCTTATGGAGTAGTCAATTTCATCTTGAGATACTTCCTTCTATGCCATCTCTAATATTGTTTAAAATAACTCCCATAACATGAGGTTGAACTTCATCCTGTTGGAAAAGAGGATTTTGAAGAGTCCAAAAGTAAGGCAGCAAATGGAAGATTAAAGATGGCCGATTACCACTGAAAATGACCTCATTCCTTTCTACATCCCAAAGATCCCAAAGCTATCGATCTCTACACCATTTTAATCTTTGGTGACGACGTTCCAAAATTAGAGGAAGCACAAACTGGAGACGATAAGAAAAAAGCCTTAAAGACTGGATTCAGCAGTAAACAGTTGACATGGTAAGAAACCTTCCTTCCTCTGTACTTAAGAATCACATAAACACAACAAAAGTGGAATAAATATATCTGCATCATGAAAAAGTGCAGCATAAAAACTCTTCGACAAACAACCTTCCAAATGTTATCAAAACTAATAGTTGGGGAGTTCGATTTGGACCTCCACAATGATCCAGACACTCGTGAACTCGTCTTGAAGTTGATCTTAAGGGATAGTCAATTTTATCTTGAGGTACTTCCTTCTATGCCATCTCTAATACTGTTTAAAATAACTCCCATAACATGAGGCTGAACTTCATCCTGTTGGAAAAGAGGATTTTGAAGAGTCCAAAGGTAAGGCAGCAAATGGAAGATTAAAGATGGCCGACTACCACTGAACATGACCTCAATCTCTTGTACATCCCAAAGATCCCAAAGCTATCGATCTCTACATCATTTTAATCTTTGGTGACGATGTTCCAAAATTAGAGGAAGCACAAACTGGGGACGATAAGAAAAAAGCCTTAAAGACTGGATTCAGCAGTAAACAGTTGACATGGTAAGAAACCTTCCTTGCTCTATACTTAAGAATCATATAAACACAACAAAAGTGGAATAAATATATCTGCATCATAAAAAAAGTGCAGCACAAAAACTCTTCGACAAACAACCTTCCAATTGTTATAAAAATTAATAGTTGGGGAGTTCGATTTGGACCTCCACAATGATCCAGACACTCGTGAACTGGTGTTGAAATGGATCTTATGGATTAGCCAATTTCATCTTGTGGTACTTCCTTCTATGCCATCTCTAATACTGTTTAAAATAACCCCCATAACATGAGGTTGAACTTCATCCTGTTGGAAAAGAGGATTTTGATGAGTCAAAAGGTAAGGCAGCAAATGGAAGATTAAAGATGGCCGACTACCTTTGAAAATGGCCTCATTCCTTTCTACATCCCAAAGATCCCAAAGCTATCGATCTCTACATCATTTTAATCTTTGGTGACGATGTTCCAAAATTGGAGGAAGCACAAACTGGGGACGATAAGAAAAAAGCCTTAAAGACTGGATTCAGCAGTAAACAGTTGACATGGTAAGAAACCTTCCTTGCTCTATACTTAAGAATCATATAAACACAACAAAAGTGGAATAAATATATCTGCATCATAAAAAAGTGCAGCATAAAAACTCTTCGACAAACAACCTTTCAAATGTTATCAAAACTAATAGTTGGGGAGTTCGACTTGGACCTCCACAATGATTCAGACACTCGTGAACTCGTCTTGAAGTTGATCTTAAGGGATAGTCAATTTCATCTTGAGGTACTTCCTTCTATGCCATCTCTAATACTGTTTAAAATAACCCCCATAACATAAGGTTGAACTCATCCTGTTGGAAAAGAGGATTTTGAAGAGTCCAAAAGTAAGGCAGCAAATGGAAGATTAAAGATGGCCGACTACCACTGAACATGACCTCATTCTTTTGTACATCCCAAAAATCCCAAAACTATCCATCTCTACACCATTTCAATCTTTGGCGACCATGTTCCAACATTAGAGGAAGCACAAACTGGGAACGATAAGAAAAAAGCCTGAAAGACTGGATTCAGCAGTAAACAGTTGGCATGGTAAGAAATCTTCCTTCCTCTGTACGTAAGAATCACATAAACACAACAAAAGTCGAATAAATATATCTGCATCATAAAAAAAGTGCAGCACAAAAACTCTTCGACAAACAACCTTCCAAATATTATCAAAATTAATAGTTGGGGAGTTCGATTTGGACCTCCACAATGATCCAAACACTCGTGAACTGGTCTTGAAATTGATCTTATGGGATAGTCAATTTCATCTTGAGGTACTTCCTTCTATGCCATCTCTAATACTGTTTAAAATAACCCCCATAACATGAGGTTGAACTTCATCCTGTTGGAAAGGAGGATTTTGAAGAGTCCAAAGGTAAGGCAGCAAATGGAAGATTAAAGATGGCCGACTACCACTGAATATGACCTCATTCCTTTTTACTTCCCAAAGATCCCAAAGCTATCGATCTCTACACCATTTTAATCTTTGGTGCCGATGTTTCAAAATTAGAGGAAGCACAAACTGGGGACGATAAGAGAAAAGCCTGAAAGACTGAATTCAGCAGTAAACAGTTGACATGGTAAGAAACCTTCCTTCCTCTGTACTTAAGAATCATATAAACACAACAAAAGTGGAATAAATATATCTGCATTATGAAAAAGTGCAGCATAAAAACTCTTCGACAAACAACCTTCCAAATGTTATCAAAATTAATAGTTGGGGAGTTCGATTTGGACCTCCACAATGATCCAGACACTCGTGAACTGGTCTTGAAATTGATCTTATGGGATAGTCAATTTCATCTTGAGGTACTTTCTTCTATGCCATCTCTAATACTGTTTAAAATAACTCCCATAACATGAGGTTGAACTTCATCTTGTTGGAAAAGAGGATTTTGAAAAATCCAAAGGTAAGGCAGCAAATGGAAGATTAAAGATAGCCGACTACCTCTGAAAAAGGCCTCATTCCTTTCTACATCCCAAAGATCCCAAAACTATCCATCTCTACACCATTTTAATCTTTGGTGTTCCAAAATTAGAGGAAGCACAAACTGGGGACGATAAGAAAAAAGCCTGAAAGACTGAATTCTGCAGAAAACAGTTGGCATGGTAAGAAACCTTCCTTCCTCTGTACGTAAGAATCATATAAACACAACAAAAGTGGAATAAATATATCTGCATCATAAAAAAAGTGCAGCACAAAAACTCTTCGACAAACAACCTTCCAAATGTTATAAAAATTAATAGTTGGGGAGTTCGATTTGGACCTCCACAATGATCCAGACACTCGTGAACTGGTCTTGAAATTGATCTTATGGGATAGTCAATTTCATCTTGAGGTACTTTCTTCTATGCCATCTCTAATACTGTTTAAAATAACTCCCATAACATGAGGTTGAACTTCATCTTGTTGGAAAAGAGGATTTTGAAGAATCCAAAGGTAAGGCAGCAAATGGAAGATTAAAGATGGCCGACTACCTCTGAAAAAGGCCTCATTCCTTTCTACATCCCAAAGATCCCAAAACTATCCATCTCTACACCATTTTAATCTTTGGTGCCGATGTTCCAAAATTAGAGGAAGCACAAACTGGGGACGATAAGAAAAAAGCCTGAAAGACTGGATTCTGCAGAAAACAGTTGGCATGGTAAGAAACCTTCCTTCCTCTGTACGTAAGAATCATATAAACACAACAAAAGTGGAATAAATATATCTGCATCATAAAAAAAGTGCACCACAAAAACTCTTCGACAAACAACCTTCCAAATGTTATAAAAATTAATAGTTGGGGAGTTCGATTTGGACCTCCACAATGATCCAGACACTCTTGAACTGGTCTTGAAATGGATCTTATGGAGTAGCCAATTTCATCTTGAGGTACTTCCTTCTATGCCATCTCTAATACTGTTTAAAATAACTCCCATAACATGAGGTTGAACTTCATCCTGTTGGAAAAGAGGATTTTGAAGAGTCAAAAGGTAAGGCAGCAAATGGAAGATTAAAGATGGCCGACTACCTTTGAAAATGGCCTCATTCCTTTCTACATCCCAAAGATCCCAAAGCTATCGATCTCTACATCATTTTAATCTTTGGTGACGATGTTCCAAAATTAGAGGAAGCACAAACTGGGGACGATAAGAAAAAAGCCTTAAAGACTGGATTCAGCAGTAAACAGTTGACATGGTAAGAAACCTTCCTTCCTCTATACTTAAGAATCATATAAACACAACAAAAGTGGAATAAATATATCTGCATCATAAAAAAGTGCAGCATAAAAACTCTTCGACAAACAACCTTTCAAATGTTATCAAAACTAATAGTTGGGGAGTTCGACTTGGACCTCCACAATGATTCAGACACTCGTGAACTCGTCTTGAAGTTGATAGTCAATTTCATCTTGAGGTACTTCCTTCTATGCCATTTCTAATACTGTTTAAAATAACCCCCATAACATAAGGTTGAACTCATCCTGTTGGAAAAGAGGATTTTGAAGAGTCCAAAAGTAAGGCAGCAAATGGAAGATTAAAGATGGCCGACTACCACTGAACATGACCTCATTCTTTTGTACATCCCAAAAATCCCAAAACTATCCATCTCTACACCATTTCAATCTTTGGCGACCATGTTCCAACATTAGAGGAAGCACAAACTGGGAACGATAAGAAAAAAGCCTGAAAGACTGGATTCAGCAGTAAACAGTTGGCATGGTAAGAAATCTTCCTTCCTCTGTACGTAAGAATCACATAATCACAACAAAAGTCGAATAAATATATCTGCATCATAAAAAAAGTGCAGCACAAAAACTCTTCGACAAACAACCTTCCAAATATTATCAAAATTAATAGTTGGGGAGTTCGATTTGGACCTCCACAATGATCCAAACACTCGTGAACTGGTCTTGAAATTGATCTTATGGGATAGTCAATTTCATCTTGAGGTACTTCCTTCTATGCCATCTCTAATACTGTTTAAAATAACCCCCATAACATGAGGTTGAACTTCATCCTGTTGGAAAGGAGGATTTTGAAGAGTCCAAAGGTAAGGCAGCAAATGGAAGATTAAAAATGGCCGACTACCACTGAATATGACCTCATTCCTTTTTACTTCCCAAAGATCCCAAAGCTATCGATCTCTACACCATTTTAATCTTTGGTGCCGATGTTTCAAAATTAGAGGAAGCACAAACTGGGGACGATAAGAAAAAAGCCTGAAAGACTGGATTCAGCAGTAAACAGTTGGCATGGTAAGAAATCTTCCTTCCTCTGTACATAAGAATCACATAAACACAACAAAAGTCGAATAAATATATCTGCATCATAAAAAAAGTGCAGCACAAAAACTCTTCGACAAAAAACCTTCCAAATATTATCAAAATTAATAGTTGGGGAGTTCGATTTGGACCTCCACAATGATCCAAACACTCGTGAACTGGTCTTGAAATTGATCTTATGGGATAGTCAATTTCATCTTGAGGTACTTCCTTCTATGCCATCTCTAATACTGTTTAAAATAACCCCCATAACATGAGGTTGAACTTCATCCTGTTGGAAAAGAGGATTTTGAAAAATCCAAAGGAGAGGCAGCAAATGGATTAAAGATGGCTAATTATCACTCAAAACGACCTCATTCATGTCTACATTCTAAAGATCCCAAAGCTATCGATCTCTACACCATTTCAATCTTTGGCGACGATATTCCAAATTTACAGAAAGCACAAACTAGGAACGATAGGAAGAAAGCCTGAAAGTCTGGTTTGAGCAGAAGAAGATGGCAAAATGGAAGAAACCTTCCATCTGCACTTGAGAATCATTGAAACACAACAACCTTAAAAACGTTATCATTTTTGTCATCGTATATCCATTGTCTTTTCTGTTATTAAACACCAAACAGGTGTATTTGAAGTAATGGTTCCCATAATTGAAAGGTTTTTTTTGCCAAAAATTAATAGTTAGCAGATGCCGACTATCACTAACATAGACCAGACTTAAAACCGCAAATAACCTAAACAATAAAGAATAATTGAACTAATAATACATCATCTATGAACATGTGCGGTGTGTCATAACTTTTTAGCACCATTTAAGTTCGCACCTGTACTGATGAAGTAAATAACTCTTTGCCCGTCTCTTTGTTTGTCGGTAATCAACCAAAACACATCTCGTATTTCTTGGGAACAGAGAATAATTACAAGAAAAAGAATGTGTGTAGACTACTCAAAGCAATATATCACCGCATCATTTTCAATGGCAAAATTCTGATGTAGATTTATCAAACATTGTCGTTGCTCTATCAAAAACCCATAATTCATCCGCTGGCCGTAACACAAGTACTTCTATTTACATAATATTTAAACTACAGATAAAGTATTTACAAAATACACACGGAGATTTCTCAAGATTCACATTTTAATGCATTTATAACTGTGGTTTATCTGGATGCCTTAAATTTCTGCTTGTGGAAATTAATGATGTCCATCCAGTGGTGTAATAAATGGTACGGCATTATGAAATGCACACCAAACATTAAACAAATAGCCGTACAGATTAATGTAATGCACACTGTAAACGTAATGGTAAATGATCATTTATTCATTCCCACAACGGACCGAGAAAAGTGAGGACCTTTTACGTTAATTGAAAGAAAAAGTGCCCGAGGTGTATTTAATTTAATTTCTACATGTTAATCCGCAATAAATCTAACAGGATTAACACACACGTTAGTTATTACATCCAAACAAGTAATAAAGTTCTTAGTGTCAACTGAGCCTCTACGTATGCGTGAAAACGTAAAATAAAAATAATTATAATCGTTCACGTCGACAATATATTTATAATTGCCGTTGTACAGTTACGAAATGATTATTTAAATTTTGTTAATCTCAGCAGGAATGTAAAATTAAAATCGGGTCGAGTGCGCCTGCGCCCAGCAGGATTTCGTACTCCCCAACAATTGATAATGATCGAACGTGGAAGGACAATAAACAGGCGTAATGAATCCGAGAACCGAGGAAAACATTATTCGTGGATCAAATCGGCAAAATAAGCCATAGGATAAATAGAAAGTTGTATTACCGAGTTAATACGCCGAATCAATCTTACGTTTCGATTTAATCGAACGTTATTTCGTCGATTTTCTCGTACACGAGATTTCGTTTAAATTACACGATAAATTACTAATACTTTAGGCGGTCCTTCTAATCATTGTACAGTTATTCATCTGGTAGACAATAAATTTTCATTAGCGACACATACACACATTTTTACCTACGTGTGATCTTTGAGTGGTACCCGGTAAATTAATTGCCATCATTGTCGATACACGAATTTACAATCTGCTATACTGTTACTTTCTTGCCATTGCACGTAATGAATTCGAAATTTCTTGTCTATGGTTACAAAATTTATTGCCGAGTGTGTGCCCATACAAACGCTGAATTTCAGCTAGTAAAAATGATTTTTAGTATGACCCTACGGCCATAAATAAGGCGCAACAATAAGCAATACTATTTATACAAATTAAGTGGAATTTATGGTTTTCTTGTTTTGGTGGTGCAATAAAAATGGGTACTGAGTAAGTGCAATGAATCACGATGACGAAATATGTTTGAATGCATGCATGGAAATTTGTTTATATGTTACTTGCTATTATTATGTAAATTTAATGTCAATTTTTAATATAGGTTAATGGTAATTTATTTCAAAAGGAAGAAGAAAGATTTATGCGCATGTAATGCCGTTGTTCAATGATACAATCCGAGTCGGTGGTGGGAAGTGCTCAAGAAGAAAACAGGGTCAAATAAATGTTAATATTTGTTCATTGCACATTTATGTTATAAACCACATCACAAAAAAAATTGTATTATTAGTTACAAAATGTAATATTTTATGGTATTTTTATTGAAGTATAAAATGGGAAAAAACAACTCTATTAAATATGTCCATGTTTGTATTCACAGTTACATATAAGTATAAAATCTAATAAAAAATAGGAAAAGTTAAATATGTTAATATATTATAATTTAATGCATCTATTTTCAAGAATTCCTTAGTATCTTGCTGTTATTAAAAATATATCTCTTTGTTTTTAATAGTTTACAGTTGTTTATTGGTTTTTGCAAATTTTATATACAATACATACAATAATTTATTTAAAATATTCTGAAACCTGACGAATTTAATAGAACATATATTATAATAATGTATAATTTTTTAAAAGTTATTAAATATTTGTTCTTTGGGTTATGTTATGTTATACATATAATTAAATCAAAAAAAGTCTCCAAATTATACAATATGATCCTATTTTTATAAAATTTCACTAATTTTTAGTTTTAATAGACTCTATAATTTGGTAAATACCTTCAAATCTGCCATTAATTAAAATTAAATTGATGCATTTTATCAAAAAAAAAAAAAAAATAATAATAATAAAATATTTTTATAAGTTTTTACAAATTTGCAACTCAATAATTCAAATAAGTATCTTCAAAGACTCATCAACAGACTTAATAATTTAATTAAAATATCTTTGAATCTAACTAATTATAAAATAAACACTTAAAAACATAATTAAAATATTTACCTTAGTTTAGTATTATTTATATTAATGCTAAAAATTAAAAAATAAACAGTGATTATTAATATTTTTAAAATTTTGTACAAGAAACAATTATATTTTATACGTTTATATTTAAAATGTGTGAATATTGGGATGAGAAATAAACATAAAATTAAATAAAATGGGGTCTTCCACGAACTAGTTATGATCCATTTTTCTAAAAAAAAATTATGCAAAATAATATTTTTTTATAGGTTTTTAGAATTTTATAACTTCAACATAATCAATAATTTAATTAAAATACCTTTGAAACTAACTAATTATAAAAGAAACACTCAAAAACTTTATTAAATAATTTAGCTTGTACAGTATTATTTAGACTAATGCTAAAATTTAAAATAACAATGACTACTAATATTTTTAAAATTTAAACAAAAAAAATATATATATTTTTTATGTTCATATTTAAAATTTTCGTCAAAAGGTGAACATTGGGATGAGCAATACTCTTAAAATTAAATAAAAAAGGGTCCTCCACAAACTAGTTATGATCCAATTTTCTTAAAAATTGATACAAAATAATATTTTATTGTAGGTTTTTATAAATTTGTAACTTCAACAGACTCAATAATTTAATTCAAATATGTTTGAAACTATTTAATTATAACATAAACACTCAAAAACTTTATTAAATTCTTTAGCTTGTATAATATTATTTATACTAATACTAAAAACTTAAAAAAACACTGATTATTAATATTTTTAAAATTTTATACAAGAAACAATTATTTTTTACGTTTTATTTATAATTAAAATCCATACGATCAAAATCTATACGATCATTTTCCATATGATCAAAATCCATACCATTAAAATCCATACGATCATTTTCCATACGATCAAAATCCATATGATCATTTTCCATAGGATCAAATTCCATACGATCAAAATACATACGATCTATTTCTATAAAATTAAAATCTATAGGATAAAATCCATACGATTAAATTCATCCTGATTAAATTACTTAGTTACACTTTAATAACTTTATGGATAAATAATTCTAATTCTTCCTGGATTCTCAAAAAAATACTAAAAACGTAAGAAATAACTAAAAGACTTCCTCGAACTAGTTATGATCCATTTTTTTTTATAGGTTTTTAGAAATTTGTAACTTCAACAGAATCAATAATTTAATTATCTTTGAAACTAACTAATTACAAAAAAACACTCAAAAACTTAAATTCTTTAGCTTGTATAGCATTATTTAGACTAATACTAAAAATTAAAAAAAAAAAATACAATAATTACTAATATATTTAAATTTTTAAATATTTTTTATGTTCATATTTAAAATTTGTGCCAGGATCTGAAAATTGTGATAAGCAATACACATAAAATTAAATAAAAAAGGGGTCTTCCACAAACTAGTTATGATCCATTCTTCTAATGTAACAAACAAAATAATTTTTTTTATGGTGTTTTATAAATTTGTAACTACACATCATTATTAAATATAACTTAATTTATAGACATACTTTTTTGCCTGAAGCTGAGTATTTACATGTCAATTTTGCAAATGACAGTACACATGTAATTAAACTAAAAGGGTTCCCCCACCAACGCATATTTGTCTAATAAAAATTGAACCAAAATGACCCCCAAATTCATTAAATTAATTCCCCGTGCTCGTGTCAGAGGGGTAACTCAAAAAATTAATTTAATAATAAACCCCGCACCAAATTGAACGTATTTTTTTGTTTAGTTTAGTTTAAAACCGCAGCGAAAACTTTTGACGTGGGTCGAAAAACTCACGCCGATTCCCGGTAATAATCGGGGCGCATCCTTTAGGTTACCCCGCCGGTGCATCGCGAACCACACATATCAAAGGAGCTCACTGAATAATTCCTAACGTCGAAACGCCGAATTAACATATTTCTTTCATCGATTTAACGCAGGTATTGTGAAAATTCTTGGGCCGTCTCAAGGTTCCCTTTGTTTCGGATGCTGGCCACAATCTGGCGTTTTTTGCGGAATTGTTTATGAATCCGACATCCCTCGAAATTGTCTAATGGCTCGAGATCGATTTGCATTAAAAATAATAATAAAAAAAATTTTATATGGAATAACCGAGAGAAATATTGTTTTTTACACCCGATTTCATCCAATTTGGGTTTAATCCCCGGCGGACGTACGGGGGGGAATATCGCATGTTGCCCGGTCGTAACTCCGTGTCGACGTTTCGAAAAAATATTTATTTCTTTACGGGTTTATTCAATTAGCCGATCTGATTTATCCGTTGGATCGAGAACGAATCGAGTAATTAAACTTTTGTGCGGGGCTAATAATTTAAATTGACGGTGTTTGTGACTTAAGCGGTTCTTAATCTTTCCACAACTGTTATTAACAGCCGTGTATCTACGACGTTACTTGTACATCAAAAACCGGTTAACTAACCGACAGAATTTTAGGAATTTGCTAAAAAAATTAATAATAAAATTGTCTCTTTCTCCTATTTCTGTAACATTTGGTCCATGCCTTCAATTCAATGTAATAAATACCCTTTTTTCAGTTTGTTACGGAGGCACAGATTTTGGGGAGTTTATCCACTGTTCTTACCTTATTTTCTACACCACTGAATATTTTTTAAAACTATTAAACTTTTCATATTCTTTGCACAATTTAAAGAAAAATGTGCTCTTTATGAATTTTAATTAATACAGTCGTTATTGAGATATTTTAGTTTCAAAGTTTATTTTATATTTCTTAAAAATTTAGGGGCCTTATTTTTTTTTTAGAAAAACTTTATTAAAAATTATTTCGATTTTCTTCATTATTGGTTCTAAACATTGGCCAGTTAGAAATTCCTTCTAGATTATTTTTATTGGCATATTTTGTAACAGTATAAAATTAGTCTTGTTGGATTAGGCATTATTTATTAAAAATTATTACCAAAGTTAATTAAAATAACAATTCACTTATGCTATTACATAATAATTAATCATGAACAATTTACGTCCAATAATTAAGAAAATCTAAATAACTATTTTCTGAATTTTCCTCCTGAAGAAATTACAGCCCTTCAAACTTAAATCTCAAAATTTGTTTCTTTTTTCTCATATCTCTGTAATCTTTGGTCCAATTGTGTTTAAATTTGGTATGTGTTACCTTAAAATAAGTGCCCACAATTTAATATATTCCTTTTTTCATAATGGTAAAGTAGCATAGCTTCTGAGGGGTTCTCCTCCTTTTTTCACTACATTTTCTACACCACTGAATATTTTTTAAAACTATTAAGCTTTTCATATTCTTTGAACAATTTAGGGAAAAATGTGCTCTTTATGAAGTTTAATTAATACTGTCGTTTTTGAGATATTTTAGTTTCAAGGTTTATTTTATATTTCTTAAAAATTTGGGGGCCTTATTTTTTTCAGAAAAACTATTAAATATTATTTAGGTTTTCTTCATTATTGGCTCCACATATTGACCAGCTAGAAATTCCTTCTAGATTATTTTTATTGACATATTTTGTAACAGTATAAAATTAGTCTTGTTGGATTAGGCATTATTTATTAAAAGTTATTATTAAAGTTAATTAAAATAACAATTCAATTATGTTATTACATAATAATTAATCATGAATAATTTACGTCCAATAATGAAGAAAATCTAAATAACTTTTTCTGAATTTTCCTCCTGATAAATATACAGCCCTTCAAACTTAAATCTCAAAATTTGTTTCTTTTTTCTCATATCTCTGTAATCTTTGGTCCAATTGTGTTTAAATTTGGTATGTGTTACCTTAAAATAAGTACCTACAATTCAATATATTCCTTTTTTCATAATGGTAAAGTAGCATAGCTTCTGGGGGGTTCTCCTCCTTTTTTCACTACATTTTCTACACCACTGAATATTTTTTAAAACTATTAAGCTTTTCATATTCTTTGAACAATTTAGGGAAAAATGTGCTCTTTATGAATTTTAATTAATACTGTCGTTTTTGAGATATTTTAGTTTCAAGGTTTATTTTATATTTATTAAAAATTTGGGGGCCTTATTTTTTTCAGAAAAACTATTAAATATTATTTAGGTTTTCTTCATTATTGGCTCCACATATTGACCAGCTAGAAATTCCTTCTAGATTATTTTTATTGACATATTTTGTAACAGTATAAAATTAGTCTTGTTGGATTAGGCATTATTTATTAAAAGTTATTATTAAAGTTAATTAACATAACAATTCAATTATGTTATTACATAATAATTAATCATGAATAATTTACGTCCAATAATGAAGAAAATCTAAATAACTTTTTCTGAATTTTCCTCCTGATAAATATACAGCCCTTCAAACTTAAATCTCAAAATTTGTTTTTTTTTTTCTTATATATCTGTAATCTTTGGTCCAATTGTGTTTAAATTTGGTATGTGTTACCTTTAAATAAGTACCTACAATTCAATATATTCCTTTTTTCATAATGGTACAGTAGCATAGCTTCTGGGGGGTTCACCTCCTTTTTTCATTTCATTTCCTACATCATTGGATATTTTTTAAAACTATTAAGCTTTTCATATTTTTTGTACAGTTTAGGGAAAAAATGTGCCCTTTATGGATTTTGATTAATACAGCCGTTTTTGAGATATTTTAGTTTTAAGATTTATTTTATATTTCTTAAAAATTTGGGGGTCTTATTTTTAGATATTTTAGTATTAAATTGATGGCTTAATTTTTTTCTGGAGAAAAATTAGCTTAGATGTTCTTCATTATTGTACGTGTTCTTACTACTCTCAAATTGTAACTAATTATTTTGTATATACAATTAAGAACAATTAAAGTGGACCCATTTTAATTAATGAGTATAATATTCCAAATATTTGAACATGAGTTTATATTTGTCTACAAGTTTCCAGTCTCATAAGTTTATAATTGTTAGTTTCCATTCTATGAAATCCTAGTCTATCATTTAAAGATAAAAACACATTAGTATTTTCTTTACCGAATCCAGCAGACGTATTATCTTCCAATCAACAATACTCCAGGTACTGAGAACAAAAGACCCCTTAATTGCTTCATGCCATACTCGGCGAACGAAAATGGGGTGGCGAAAACCGAATATCAAAGTTCAGATAGTGCACGTCAAACGAGTATCGATGCCCCCGAACCACGTTTCCCGGAACCGTAAATTCGTTAATTATAAACTGGCACAAGCAGCACTTGGGGTTCTTAAAACAAAACTCGAATTATTTTACCTGGCCGGCCTGTCAATTTCTTTCCCGTGTTACGGAAAACGGAGTGGTCGATACCTGTCCGCATAAGGCCCATTGCACCCACCCGCTGCGATGCAATGTTAAAATATCGAGTCAAATACGGATTTCGAGGGGGTGTGGCCGGCACATTTCGGCCACCTTGCATTGTAGGAACGTTAAATCACCCTATTCACAATGGGTACGAGTCCGGCATCCCCCTCTCGGCCCTGCACTGCCGGTGCATTGTGCATCGATATGAAATCTGCTAAATAATTGTGGGTCTTGTCTCCGTCCGGATGATAAATGTGGGTATTTCAGTTTTTCTAATAGCGTTTTTTTTACATTAACTTTATTAAATTAATGAGTTCGTAAGCTGGCATGACTTCTTACCATAAATATTTCGTACATCAGGTAGGGAGGGTATTCAGCATTGAGCTTCTTTTGTGCAACAGATTAGGGAAGATTAGAAGCTTTGATTGTGCAATTTCTCCATGGCAATTTAGTTGGTGACCCGTGAAATAATTTTAAACATATGTTCAGAAGTTAGGGTGTTCAGAGTTAAATATTTGTAAATTAAAATGTATTGTATTTGATTGTAAAAAATTATTAACGCACTAACTATAATTTTATAAATAAATTTTTCTATTTAAGTAAATAGTATATTTTTATTTTAGTAAAAAAATATTTAGATTTTCTCCGTTTAATTGTTCCAAATTTTGATCAGTTATCTTAGATTATTTTTATTAACATATTTTGCCTCAGTATCAAATTATTATTGTTGGATTATGCATTATTTGTTCAAAATTATTACTAAAATTAATTTTGATATTACATAATAATTAATCATGTACAATTTACGTCGAATAATGAAAAAAATCTGTCCAGCTTAGAAACACCTTATAGATTATTTTTATTAACATATTTTGTCTCAATATAAAATTATTATTGTTGTATTAGACATTATTTGTTAAAAATTATTACTAATTTAATTAAAATAGCAGTTCAATTTTGCCATTAGATAATAATTAATCATGAACAATTTACGTCCAATAATGAAGAAAATCTAAATAATATTTTTCTGAAGTTTTCTCCTGAAGAAAATACAGCCCCTCAAAATGAACTTTCAAAATTTGTTTTTTCTCATATCTCTGTAATCTTTGGCTCAATTTTGTTTAAATTTGGAGTATATTATCCTAAAATACATACCTACAATTCAATATATTACTTCTTCCATAGTGATACTGATTATGAGGGGGTTCTCCTCCTTTTTTCACCCAATTGCCTACACAACTGAATATTTGTTAAAACTATTAAGATTTTCATATTCTTTGAATAATTTAAGGAAACAATGTGCCCTTTATGAATTTTGAATAATAATATAGCCGTTTTTGAGATATTTCAGTTTTAAGGTTTATTTTAATTTTCTTCAAAACTTGAGGGCCCTATTTTCTTCAGAAAAATCTTTAATAAAATACTATTTCGACTTTCTATTGGTTCCAAATTTTGACCAGCTTAGAAACACCTTATAGATTATTTTTATTAACATATTTTGTCATATATAAAATTATTATTGTTGTCTTAGACATTATTTGTTAAAAATTATTACTAATTTAATTAAAATAATAGTTCAATTTTGCTATTAGATAATAATTAATTTTGAACAATTTACATTCAATAATGAAAAAAATATAAATAATTTTTTTCTGAAGTTTTTTCTTGAAGAAAATACAGCCCCTCAATATTAAATTTCAAAATTTGTTTTTTTTTTCATATCTCTGTAATCTTTGGCTCAATTTTGTTTAAATTTGGAGTATATTATCCTAAAATACTTACCTACAATTCAATTTATTACTTCTTCCATAGTGGTACAGAAGTACTGACTATGAGGGGGTTCTCCTCCTTTTTTCACCCAATTGCCTACACAATTGAATATTTGTTAAAACTATTAAGATTTTCATATTCTTTGCATAATTTAAGGAAACAATATGCCCTTTATGAATTTTGAATTTGAGCCGTTTTGAGATATTTCAGTTTTAAGGTTTATTTTAATTTTCTTCAAAACTTGAGAGCCCTATTTTCTTCAGAAAAATCTTTAATAAAATACTATTTCGACTTTCTATTGGTTCCTAATTTTGACCAGCTTAAAAACACCTTATAGATTATTTTTATTAACATATTTTGTCATATATAAAATTATTATTGTTGTCTTAGGCATTATTTGTTAAAAATTATTACTAATTTAATTAAAATAACAGTTTAATTTTGCTATTAGCTATAATTAATCATGAACAATTTACGTCCAATAATGAAGAAGATCTAAATGAATTTCTTCAGAAGTTTCCTCCTGAAGAAAATACACCCCTCAAAATTAAATTTCAAAATTTATTTTTTCTCATATACAGAGATATTTGGTCCAAGTGTGTTTAAATTTGAAGTATATTATCCAAAAATATATACTTACAATTCAATATATTACCTACATCATAATGGTACAGTAATACAGATTATGAGAGGGTTCTCCACATTTTTTTCACCCTATTTCTTACACCACTGAATATTTTTTAAAACTATTAAGGTTTTCATAGTCTGCACAATTTACGAAAAAAATGTGTTCTTTATGAATTTTGAAAAATACAGCCGTTTTTGAGATATTTCAGTTTTAAGGTTTCTTTTAATTTTCTTCAAAATTTGAGGGTTATCAGGAATAACTTATTATTTATTATTTTATAAACATAAAATTTTGTTAATTTTGATTATTTTTTTTTTTTTTTGGAAAAACAAGCAATTATAAAAAAACATTTTTAAATAAATATACAGGGTGTATACATTTTTTTCGATTTCAGAAAATATTAATCAATTGTTGGTGTGGTCCCTTAATTTCTTGGAGCAAAGTGATTATTTTATTAAGTTTTCTGAAATTTCACACAAGAAATTAAAAAAAGCTTTTGATATACATTTTTGAAGAAGAAATATAATGTGCATTTATTTAATTGATTACATACGTAAATTAACTCAAGATGAGAGGTGTCATAATGGATTGGGGGGGTCAAACAATTCGAAATAACAGGTAGATTCAACGTTCTAAATCTTATACATGTATAAATTTGATGAAAAATAAAAATTGCTGATTTATATTAAATCATATATATTTGTACCAAATAATTTAATTTTAATTAAATATATTCTTGAAGATAAAATACAAAAAATCAGTGATAGCATTATTCTTAGATACTTTAGTCATTTTTGAACATTGAGTTTACTTGTTCTAAATTCAATATAAATAAATTATCTGGCGTCGGTTTGCCTTAAATTATTTTTACATCTAGTTTCCTGTGGGTCATAATTACGCGATTAAATAACAATTATCAAAAATATTTGGGAATATGCATGTGGTAATTCAAGGTTTCAGTGATAGAGGTCCGGAAATTTATTAAATTTTTATCAGGAGTACACCAAGATATATCATATGCATTAGGTGTTTTTGTATGATAAGTACTTTTGGTGGTCTAAACATTAAGTGATTCCAAACCAATATCTTTTATTGAAGTGGCCACTGATATTCACCTTAACTTAATCTTCTTTAAATTTCTAATCGACGTTCTTCATTTTCATCTTTTTATCTGTTTGGAATTAACAATAATAATTCCTATTGTCAAATTGGCTCAAAAACCTGTGACAAAATTTCAAAACTTAGAAGCAAGTACTAGTCGTTGACTTTTTGGTAACCACTGAAAAATTAACCGCAATCAAATTGTCAAAAATTGTTTTTAATTAGACTCTTTATCAACAGTGTAAATATCATTTCCTACCAACGTCTAAGTACGATAATGTTCAAAATTAGAACGAACAATGTACAATAAGATTTACGTTAAATTCGTCTACAGAAACATTTTTCTTGAACCACAGGAACAGCTTATCAACAACAACAATGGAAACTTTATCATCGTCTTCTGATGGTTATTAATCGCAGGTCCCAATTTCTCCCGTTGCCCCCATATAAGTGCATTTACGTGGTGTTTTACATTTCGTTTCACATTATCATTAAAATGAATGCCCAACGCGTTCTGTAAAGGTGTTCCAGGCAAGACTGATTTTTATCTTTATGCTAGTTAGGCCGAATTCTTCTACCGGCAAATGTTTTTTTCAACAGATTAATAGTGAAAAGATGTTTCATTAGTCCAATCTGACAGTACGTCAGTGTTGGGTAAAGTTCAGAATGGGTGTTTGTTGTTTGTGGCAGTGAAAACTGGGCAGCCGTTACGAAACCCAATCTCGGACGGTTCAAATTAAATTTCTCATTTTTTTTCCTTCTCACTCCTATATTTTGATTTAGACGGACGGTAGCATGCGTTGTTATTAAAACGAAAAATTATGTTAATGGTGGTTGACGCAATAATTACATTTCAATAAGCGTCCATTATTTTTTCTGTGTCTTACGTTTTACGTGTGATAATTTATAATGACTCAAGGCGGAATCAAATTAAAAATGATCGTTAGCGGTGCCCCGTTCATATTGATTCATTTTAATTAACCGTCCGGACATTTCCAATTACACGTAAATTTCCAGTTATTGTAAATTAATGGGTGACAAGTTAACACCGATAGCCAACCTTTAACCTTTTCCATTTCCGTGCCATAAACCTGAATTCTTTCATTTCGACAACTGTTAATCGGGTAACTTAAGGGATGCGTATTCCAAGTTATGTCACATTTCAGAGGCGTCAAAAGCGACTTTATTACAGTATTTAATTGCAAGTTCCATTTTTTATTATTTTGACAATAAGATATTAATTTCACTTAATGTAAATCAAAAGTATTTTTATGAATCAATTACTCTATAGAAGGTCAAATTGTTTCATTTTCTGATCTATTATTGTATTATATTAATTAGTTCTTTATATTTATCAAAAGGCAGTCAAGTAGTACAGTACAGTAAAGGAGTTTTGTTAACATAACAGCTCAAATTGTTTAAATTTTTTTGTAATATTTTAATTAGTTCTTTTGTTATTTCCAAAATAACCAATTTAGAATATAATTTAAGTGAAGAAATTTTCACACAGTGAACGTTGATTCAATACTCACTTTTTCTCCAAATATTGAAGTAAAATTGTTTTGTGAAACATTAAGAAGAAGTGTTCTATAGTATATCAAATAAAAAATTTGTTCTTCCTTCAAAATTCCTTAACTAATACTGTAGAACGTCAAATTGTTTAATTTTTTGATAGATGATTGTACTATTTTAATTAGTTCTTTTATTATTTCCAAAATGACCAATTAATTAGAATGTGTTTTAATCGAAAGAATTATGTGGATTTTGAAGAAAATTTCACACAGTGGACATTGATTCAATACTCACTTTTTCTCCAAATATTGAAGTAAAATTGTTTTGTGAAACATTAAGAAGAGACAGTCGACAGCATCGTAAGTAAAAAAATTATTCTTCCTTCAAAATTCCTTAACTAATACTGTAGAAGCTCAAATTGTTTAATTTTTTTAAAGGTTATTGTTTTATTTTAATTAGTTCTTTTGTTATCACCAAAATGACCAATCAATCAGAATCTATTTTAATCGAAGGAAATATGTCGATTATGAAGAAAATTTCACACAATAGTTGTTGATTCAATACTTACTTTTTCTCCAAATATTGGAGTAAAATTGTTTTGTGAAACATTAAGAAGAGACAGTCGACAGCATCGTAAGTAAAAAAATTATACTTCCTTCAAAATTCCTTAACTAATACTGTAGAAGCTCAAATTATTTAATTTTTTTTAGAGGTTATTGTTTTATTTTAATTAGTTCTTTTGTTATCACTAAAATGACCAATCAATTAGAATCTATTTTAATCGAAGGAAATATGTGAATTATGAAGAAAATCTCACACAATACTTGTTGATTCAATACTTACTTTCTCTCCAAATATTGGAGTAAAATTGTTTTGTGAAACATTAAGAAGAGACAGTCGACAGCATCGTAAGTAAAAAAATTATTCTTCCTTCAAAATTCCTTAACTAATACTGTAGAAGCTCAAATTGTTTAATTTTTTTAAAGGTTATTGTTTTATTTTAATTAGTTCTTTTGTTATCACCAAAATGACCAATCAATCAGAATCTATTTTAATCGAAGGAAATATGTCGATTATGAAGAAAATTTCACACAATAGTTGTTGATTCAATACTTACTTTTTCTCCAAATATTGGAGTAAAATTGTTTTGTGAAACATTAAGAAGAGACAGTCGACAGCATCGTAAGTAAAAAAATTATACTTCCTTCAAAATTCCTTAACTAATACTGTAGAAGCTCAAATTGTTTAATTTTTTTAAAGGTTATTGTTTTATTTTAATTAGCTCTATTGTTATCACCAAAATGACCAATTAATCAGAATCTGTTTTAATCGAAGAAAATATGTGGATTTTGAAGAACATTTCACACAATAGTTGTTGATTCAATACTCACTTTTTCTCCAAATATTGGAGTAAAATTGTTTTGTGAAACATTAAGAAGAGACAGTCAACAGCATCGTAAGTAAAAAATTTGTTCTTCCTTCAAAATTTCTTAACTAATACTGTAGAAGCTCAAATTGTTCAATTTTTTTAAAGGTTATTGTTTTATTTTAATTAGTTCTTTTGTTATCACCAAAATGACCAATCAATCAGAATCTGTTTTAATCGGAGGAAATATGTGAATTATGAAGAAAATCTCACACAATACTTGTTGATTCAATACTTACTTTCTCTCCAAATATTGGAGTAAAATTGTTTTGTGAAAAATTAAGAAGAGACAGTCAATAGTATCTTAAGTAAAAAATTTGTTCTTCCTTCAAAATTTCTTAACTAATACTGTAGAAGTTCAAATTGTTTAATTTTTTTAAAGGTTATTGTTTTATTTTAATTAGTTCTTTTGTTATCACCAAAATGACCAAATAATCAGAATCTGTTTTAATCGAAGAAAATATGTGGAATTTGTAGAACATTTCACACAATAGTTGTTGATTCAATACTCACTTTTTCTCCAAATATTGGAATAAAATTGCTTTGTGAAATATTAAGAAGAGACAGTCAACAGCATTTTAAGTAAAAAATTTGTTCTTACTTCAAAACTCCTTAACTAATACTGTAGAAGCTCAAATTGTTTAATTTTTTTAAAGGTTATTGTTTTATTTTAATTAGTTCTTTTGTTATCACCACAATGACCAATCAATCAGAATCTATTTTAATCGAAGGAAATATGTGAATTATGAAGAAAATTTCACACAATAGTTGTTGATTCAATAAAAAATTTGTTCTTCCTTCAAAATTCCTTAACTAATACTGTGGAAGCTCAAATTGTTGAATTTTTTTAAAGGTTATTGTTTTATTTTAATTAGTTCTTTTGTTATCACCAAAATGGCCAATCAATCGAAGAAAAATGTGGATTTTGAAGAAAATTTCACACAATGGATTATGATTAACACTGCAATTATTTAATGTTCTGAACAATTAATGAATAATTTAATTAGTTCTTTCCAATTACTCATAAATTTCCATTTCTTGTAAATTAATGGACGACAAGTTAACACCGATAATCAACCTTTAACCTTTCCCACTTCCGTGCCATAAACCTGAATTCTTTCATTTCGACAACTGTTAATCCGGCAACTTAAGGGATGCATATTCCAAAACTCTTGTCACATTTCGGAGGCGTACCACCATAAAAATCGACTTTATTACAGTACTTAACTGCAAGATCCATTTTTATATGCTCGACAATAAAAAATTGATATACGCTTTACGTAAATCAAAACTTTTCTTATATATACGAGTCCATCGTAAATGCTACATATCATAAAAAAAATATTTTGTAATAAGATTTTATTGGGGCTGACATGGTCAAGAATGCGGCATTAAAGTGGATTTTCGTTTTATGAATTCGGATCAGATCTGTAACTTAATATCGAAGAGCTGCGGGACCCTCGGTTATAAATTTAAGTACAAAAACAATTTTCTGGCAGTGAGGCTACAAATAAAAACTGCAACGAGAATTTTAATATCCGGTTGTTTGTGCAAATTTTGACGGCGAATTTGGTAGGAAATGGGTTACTATTGATTAGATGTATATTTGTGCAAATACGTTGTGGTTAAATCCAAGTTTTTGGGCTTTGTTTGGCCCTGATAATCGTCGTGAAGCTTCATTTAGAATAACAACAACACAATAAAACAACTTCACCACCAATTAAAGCTAGTTCCCTACTAATAAACCTAAAACGAACACGTTTTACTTAACCATCCCCTTCAGATAAAAATTGAATGCGTATAAAAAAGCACCTGGCCTGCGCCGCTGCGTTTCACACGTCGTAACGCCGTTCGGGAATCTATAAAAACAAAATATATAAATGCCTTTTTTCTACCTCACCTACCTTCATCTAGTTATTTAGATTGCGCCGTTAAATCCGAGATATTCGACGGTAGGGGCGGCGGTGCGGGGTGCGAGCCGGGTCCAGTGCAGGTAAATACAATGACAGCTTGCACCCACGTTATGCAAGCACTGTGCTGGTGCCGCATTAAAAATAAAAAGGGGGATTTTACCTTTCTTGGCTTTTTACGCCACGTCGCTTCTTACCGGCTTGCCAAATCTCGCACGGCCAACGCCGATAATAATCTCTTTGATTTCTGGGGCTGCGGGACGATGGAATGGAAAAATTCAACCGACCTCGCCAATCGGTCAGAATGTTGTTCAATCGTAGGAAAGTACGGGGATTTTGGAGGAAATTCGACACAATGGGGGACGAATCAATACTAACTTTTCCTTCAGAAATTGGAGTGGAATTGTTTGTGAAACATTAACAAGGGAGGGCCAATAGTGTCTTAAATTGTTCGTTTTCTTTGTGACGTTCGAGGTATCATCTATCAGTGTGAGAGCTGAAATTGTTTAATTTTCCGATCTATTCTTGTAGTAATTTAATTAGTTTTTTTGTCATTTGCAAAATGGCTAATCAATCAGATTGTAATTCGATTGAAAGAAAATATGTGGATTTAGAACGAAATTTGGCACAATGAGGGTTGGGAAATTTTAACAGCAAACAGTCCTTTTTATCTACAACAGTAGAAACTTGAAATTTTCAATTTTCTAATCTATAATTATAATAATTTAATTAGTTCATTTATCATTTGTAAAATGACAAATCGATTAGAATATAATTCAACTGGAAGAAAATAAGTGGATTTCAAAGAAAATTTAGCACAATGGGGGTTGAATCAATACTTACTTTCCCTTAAAAAATTGGAACAGAATTGTTTTGTGAAATATTGACAAAAAAATTTATTCTTCCTTCAATCTTTTTTATCAACTGCTGAAGAAACTGTTTTATTTATAATTTTAATAATTTAATTAGTTCTTTTGTCACTTGTAAAATGGCCAATAAATCAGAATGTAATTTAATATTAGGAAAATATGTAGATTTTCAATGGAATTTAATATAATGAGTGTTGAATCAATACTTACTTTTCCTTCATAAATTGGAGTAGATTTGTTTTATGAAATATTAACATGAGGCGGTCAATAGTACCTTGAATCAAAAATTTGTTCTTTCTATTATCTCCTTTATCTGTTACTGTCAAATTAGTAAACTTTAAAAAATTTTATCACATTTGATAAATTAACTACGAGATTTATACTTTTGGCATAACTGATAAAATTAAATAATAAAATTTAAAAATATTAAAATTCTTCTAAAATAACTAAAAATTAAAAAATAATAAAATTATTTCAAATTAAAACAAAACATTAAAAGTTAAAATAATATTTATACATAAAAACTTCCTAAAAATATACTAAAATGCTTAATTTATGAAAAATTTAGCTTAATTGAGAAAAATATTAAATTTAGAAAAAAAAATATATTATTATATTATAATTTATTATAATATAAAACATAAAAAATAAGCTTACACAAAATTTAAAAAATTAAATTAATTAAAAAATTAAGAAATAGATTTCAAAATTCAAAGTGACCAAGAAAATTAAAAATGTATAATTTTAAATTTATTAAATTTAATAAAATTTGTTCGAATTATAATAAGCTAATAAAATTTAAATAGACTAATAAAATAAAATAAAATTTTTTAGTGTATTTTAAATTTTAAAAATTAAACATAAAAAGTAGCTAAAAAAATAACATTGTTAATTTAAAATTATAGAATTTAAAAAACCAGTATTAAAAAAATTAATCAAATAAATTAAAAAAATAATTTTATCATTAGTTTAAATTTATAAAAAATTAAATATTAAAAATAATCATTTAAATTAAAATGAAAAAAAAATAAAATTATTACTTTAAATAAAATTTAATAGAATATTAAATTTAGAAATTTTTATTATAAAACTAAAAAAATTAAATTACTAATTTAAATTAATAAAATTCAAAAATTAAACTTAAAAAATAATAAATCAATTACATTTATAAAGACTAAAAATAAACTAAAAGAATTAAAAATAAATTGAATTAAATAAAAATGTAAAATTATTATTTTAAATGTATATAACATACAAAATATTAAAAAATATTTAAAATTAAATTAAAAAATATATACACAAAATTAAAAAATAATCATATAAAATAAAAGAAAATAAAATTATTTATAGGATTTAAAAAAGTAAGGGTAAAAAATTAAACATAATAAATTATATTAAAATATATAATAAATTAAACAAAAAAATGACCAATCCATCAGAATTTAGTTTACAGGAAAATATGTGGTTTTTGAAGGAAGTCTGCACAATGAAAGATTAAATCAAAAATTGAAGAAGTATTGTTATATGATATATTAAGAGACAATTGACGTATCTTAAATAAAAAATTTGTTTTTCCTTCAATCTCTTTTATCTGATACTGCAGAAGTTTAAACTGTTTAATTTTCTGATCTATTATTGTAATATTTTAATTAGTTCTTTTGTTATTTCTAAAATAACCATTCGACCAGAATGTATTTTAAATGAAGATAAATACGTAGATTTTGAATATTCCACACAATGAGTGGTGACTCAATATTTTCCTTCAAATATTGGAGTAAAATTGTTTTATATCAATATTTATATTAAAATATCAACAAGAGACAATAAATGGTGTTTTATGTCAACATTTTGTTTTTCTTTTAAAATTCTTTATCAATTACTCTAGAAGATTAAATTATTTAATATTCTGATCTAGTATTGTAATACTTTAATTAGTTCTATTGTTAATTTCAAAATGACCAATCGATCAGAACCTATTTGAATGGAACGAACATATATGGATTTTGAAGGATATTTTACACAATGGGGGTTGAATCAATATTTACTTTTCCTTCAAAAATTAAAGGAGAATAGTTTTGTGAATTATTAACAACAGAGAGTTGTTCTTTCAAACTTCTTTATATATTACTGTTGAAGCTCAAATTCTTTAATATTTTCATCTATTATTGTATTAATTTTAATCAGTTCTTATTTGATGTATAAAATGACCAATCGATCAGTATTTAGTTCAGCCAGAAAAAAAATGTGAATTTCGATAGAAATTAACCACAATGGGGGTTTAATCAGTGTCTAGTTTTCCTTTAAAAATTGGAGTAGAATTATTTTAAAATATTCATAAATCATAAATCAAACATTTGTTCTTCCTTCAATCTTCTTCATCAATTGTTCTAGAAGTTCAAATTGTTTAACTTATTGATCTATTACTGTAATAATTTAATTAGTTCTTTCGTCATTAGCAAAATGGTTAGTCGATCATAAAGTAATTTGATTTGAAGTTGAGGATTTTTAATGGAATGTAACACAATGGGTGTTGAATTAATACTTATTTTTTCTTCGTACATTGGAATAGAATAGTTTTGTGAAATATTAACAAGAGACAGTGAATAGTATCTTAAATCAAATATTTGTTCTTCTTTCAACTTCCTTTATCTATTACTATAGTAGCACAAACTGTTCAGTTTTCTAATCCAACATTTTAATTAAATTATTTGTTACTTACATATTTTTTCTTCATAAATTGAAGTAGAATTGGTTTGTGAAATATTAACAAGAGGCAGTCAATGGTATCTTAAATCAAAAATGTTTTCTTCTTTTAATCTCCTTTATCAGTTATGTAGAAGCTCAATTGATTTAATTTTCTGATCCATCCTTTCACCAATTAATTATTTCTTCCATTGTTTTCAAAATTATTAATCAGTGTAAATTTTGGTCAATCACATATAAACACATATTTCAAAAATTAGATTAGAATTGCTGTTGAAACATTAATAGGAGAGAGCCACTGGTGTCTTAAACCAAACGTTTTCTCTTCAATGTTGGTGGTATCATCTATCACTGTAGGAGCTGAAATTGTTTAATTTTCCTATCTATCCTCGTAAAAAGTTTAATTAGTCCTTCTGTCATTTGCAAAATGCATCACGTCTTGTTGAGTTTTGCTCCCGGACCACCCACCAACCGAAATCAATATGCATGAGACACTAATTTAAAACAATTTCTGAGACGACACAGCAAAACCATATAAATCTCAACTGAAGAAGCGACTCAACAGTGTAAATCAATCAATCGGTTACTCCGAATAATGCGTGAGCCCGTTACGAGGAAGGTTACTGGGTCGTTATGGTGCGTTAAATTATTAACGATGGTTAATTATCATAAATAGGCAGTATAAAAAATTGTTACAGAATCGGTAAAAATCACCGTACGTGAATCCATCCGCGTATGACGTAACCGCCGGCCATTACAAATTGTTTTGACAATAGCCAAATTTGTAATGATCAGATATCAGGATTTCACACATTAATTTTTTAATTAATATCAGCCGTAGGCCCATCTAGATATTTTTCGCCGTAGCATACGAGTTTGAATAATTAATTTATAATGGGAACTAAATGTCCCTAATGTCTTCTCGACTCGAGATAACGTGAACAAAGACATGTTCAAGTAAAAGTCAAGAATAATTGTTCCAAGTTGGGCAAGAGAGTGATGTAATCAATTTTTTTATACGAACTAGAAATCAATTTTTCCTTCGCAATATTTAAGTAGGCATTTTTGGGAAACAATACAGTTACTTGTTGTGAAGAAAGTGAATTGTGTGTCAAAGATTTTTTAATTTAAAATTACACTTAAAGCCATTTTTTGTCTGAGAACCCGACAACTTGTTTTTTCCTTAATAAATTGATGGAGTTGTCCAATAAGTATTAAAAAAATTTGTTTGTTTTTGTTAAAATATTGTTTTAATATATCAATAAATAACGTTTATTCATATTTCATTCACCGTAAGCGCATTACTCACAAAATCTATCTATATCTTGAATTATTATGCCATAAATATAATCTTGACGTTCAAGTTCCTTTATAGCTAATCCACAACCGTTTTCGATAAATTACTGCTACACAAGCGATAGATAAAAAAAAATTTTGGCAATTACATTATACACATGATACGGTGTAACATGAGAACAATACCGACTTCTGGGTCTCCAAATTGAGGAGATGACGTAGCTCAAATTAAATAAGCCTTTGGCTATAACGAATATTTTATGCAAAACTTTCCTTATTTATGTTCTCAATTATTACGTACGTAATATCTACAAAAATGTATCATAGTCCAGAATTTTCTTTAACACGAGCTTCATCACAAATCAGATAAATATATATAGTATTGTAATTGCTCTTCATTTTTCGTAAAACACTTATTACTAGTTACAAGTGAATACAGAAAAAAATTGCCAAATTGTTGAAAAAGTCTGTTAGTGTAACGATATATACTACTTTGATTATAATGAACAATCAATTTTTTTAGTAAAATTCTATTTATTTAAATTAAATGCTTAATTTTAAGCAGTAAAATAACACTTATTTAATAAAATTTTTAGTTTTCTGCAGGTAATTTATGATCTGTAAAAAATATCAAAAACTTTTTCAGAGATAAATTAAAGAAATTTGAACTCTCTACTAAAAATGTCATATAAAATTTTCCCATAAAGTTGATGGTTGCGTCAGAAAATGAGAAAAATCTCAAAATTTTAAATCATTCCAACTTTAATGTTAAATAACTTTTGAAAAAATGAATATATCAAAAAACTGTAAGAGTCATTTTTTGTAGATCGTTAAATTTTCTATAAAAATCTGTTTTGATCATATTGAAATATTATCTCTAACGAGAGTTAAAAAATTTCAAAATTCAAGAGAACACCGTTCCCGTGTTATTTAAAGGGGTAATTAAATTTTACCATACGGCACCTCTTAACATTAATATTAAGAGCTGTAACTTTCACAATATTTTATATATATATATATATATATATATATATATATATATATATATATATATTATAGTTAAATTATTTTATATTTATTTATAATTATTTTATATATATTTAATAAAATTTATATATTTTAAATTTTGGTTTATATTTAGTTATTTTATTTCCTCTATAAATATCAAATATAAATACACAAAATGTGTTATATATTATACGATGTAAATTTATAAATAATAATTTTATAATAATATAATTATACTAATACTCAAAAATTTTTAAATTTACAGAAGTATTCTACAATTATTGCGTCGAGATGGTCACACAAAATTGTTACTTACTAAAATACAAATAAATGTAAATTTGGGGATAATTTATGCGAGCCCACTTGTTCAGGTCGCAAACGAAACTCGACCTTAGGGTGGTAATGCCATTCTGCAGCCGACTCTACATACAACAAAATTATAAAATGTGCCACATTCATATGGAATATTATGTTCATTTTACGTGCCAAAACGGCTGTAATATCAAAAGAAGGTGGAGGACCGTTCTCGGAAAGGCACTTGAATATTAAGCACATTTATCACGAAGAATTTCGGGCTTCGTTATTTACGCTCATTGTCAAAACTCAATTCACAGGTATATAAAAGTGCACTATCATCGGGACCAAAAGGCGAAAATAAACATTAAGGGTTTTTGTTCTGCACCGAGTGGGCATCAATTTGGGTAAATCGTAAAGTGCACAACCACCGTTGATGGCAAAGTGAAATAAAAACTTGAACGTTCGTCTCGTAGGTGAAGTAATCGGCCAAACTCGAAGACGCTGTTTGAAGGGTGCAATTAAAAATTATCCAACAATTTATTTAATTGTTAAATTACTGTTAATTGCGCCGTCCACTAATTGTGCATGTTTATTGAAACAATTACTCTTCCCAGGCACTTACGTTGTTGATGTGCTAAAATCTTGTGCTAGTCGAAGGTCGCCAAACCGAAAATACCATATTGTCAAATTTAGTAACGTTTATTTATACGATATTTGGTGTTTACAATTGTTCGGTCACACGAAACTCGTACGGCAAATTATCCGAGTTCTCGTTCCTCTCCGCGACGTTTTTACGATCATCGCTCCAAGAAAGAAACAATATATTTTTGGCCAATTAAACCGGGTCCTCCCAAAAATAAAGTATATTACAACACGTGTATGTGACAAACATCGTTGATAGTAAACACTCCAGTGAAATGAATAAAATCTATTTTCGTTCGGCCACCAGTTTAAAGCACCCACTTTGATATTTACTTACATTTATTTTAAAAATAGATCGAATTTTTTTTTAACGGAAATTGTCTTTATTTTTATACGCACATTTCTTAGCAATGGAACGGCGTTTTATTTTTATGAATTGTAATATAAATGATTGCGGTACATTCTGAAGTAGTAAAAATAAACTGTTTAAAATATATTTTATATAATTAATAGTTTGGAGAAATCTTCTGGCACCCACTGTTTCACATATTGATCACCGACGTTATTTTTGATTTCATTTCCACAAAAATAAAAGTAATTTATAAAATTTTTAAAATTACTCATTTTTATATATAAAATAAAAACAAGTAAATAATATGTTCTTTCCCAAAGGAAAGTAAGTTGTAATAGTGAGATGTTTTTAAAATCTTGGAAAGGGGGTTTACTTCGTACAAGATTTTATTTTTAATTCCAAAATATTATTAGTGTATTTTACATTAAAACTATAATATATAAGTAAATTTACCATAATTATTATTAAAAATAATTAATTGAATTAATGTCATCTAATATAATTACTACAATTTAATATTAATTATTTTGCTTTTTTTTAATTTTGATATATTTTTTTCTAATTTGATGACTTAATTCACCATAATTATTACTAAAATTAATTTGTTCCATTAACTTCTATTATTTAATATTTATTGATTCAATTATTGTATTAAAAATCAAAATTAATATTATTATTACATATTTTAATTTTAATTGTGTTTAATAATAATAATAAAATAATATTTTGTTTTGATTTTTTGTTCACAATAATTAAATTATTAAATATTAATTTTAGAATATCCCCCCCCCCAAATACAATTTTTTTACAATATTTTTTAATTTTAATAATATTAAGATAATTTATCATAACTACTGTTTCATTAATTTGCCCTATTATATTACTTTAATTATTATTTTTCACAATTTTACAATTTTGGATTTTTTGACCATAATAATTAAATTATTAAACTTACGTTTAATTAATTTCTTCAACTGTATTATTTTTATTATTATTATTCATTATCTAATTATTTTGAATTTTGTGTCCACAATTATTAAATTATTAAATATTAAAATACAATATTTTACCCCCAACTTCAATTATTATTATTATTATATATATCTTAATTTTAATGATATTGGAGTAATTTATTATAATTACTATTAAATAAAATAGTTTCATTTGTTTCCCTTATTATATTATTTTAAATATTATTCAGTATTTTACAATTTTCGATTTTTTGTCCACAATAATTTAATTATTAACATAAATATTCATATTATAGTATTTTTATGCCCCACGTCAGATTATTACCATTATTTTTATATATATTTAAACTTTATTATTAGTCATTTATCATAATCATACTGTATTATTTTTATTATTATTCATTATCTAATTATTTTGAATTTTGTGTCCACAATTATTAAATTATTAAATATTAAAATACAATATTTTACACCCAACTTCAATTATTATTATTATTATATATATCTTAATTTTAATGATATTGGAGTAATTTATTATAATTAATATTAAATACAAATTGTTTACTTAGTTTCCCTTATTATATTATTTTAAGTATTATTCAGTATTTTGCAATTTTCGATTTTTTGTCCACAATAATTTAATTATTAACATAAATATTCATATTATAGTATTTTTATGCCCCACGTCCGATTATTACTATTATTTTTATATATATTTAAATTTAATTATTAGTCATTTATCATAATGGCTGTTAAAAATAAATTGTTTTATTAATTTCCTCTATTGTATTATTTTTATTGTTATTATTATTTTATAATTTTTGATTTTTTGCCCACAATAATTAAATTATTAAATATTAATATTACATTATTTTAATTATTATTATTTTTCTTTCCCCATATCCGATTATTACTATATTTTTCTATATATATACATATATATATATATATATATATATATATATACATATATATATATATATATATATATATATATATATATATATATATTTATTTATTTACATGTAATTTAAATTACATATAATATTACACCCCTCCCCATCCGATTATATATATTTTAATTCTTATAAGTATTAGAATAATTTATCATAATTACTTTTAAATATAATTAGTTTCATTAATTTCCCCTTTTATATTATTTTAATTATTAGTATTCATTAAATTATAATTTTGGATTTTTGGTCGACAATTATTAAATATTAATATTACAGTATTCCCCCTCCATGTCCGATTATTACTATTATTTTATATATTTTAATTTTTATAATATTCGAGTAATTTATCACTACTGTTAATTTCATTAATTAATTATTTTAATTATTATTATTCATATTACAATTTTTGACTTTTTGTCCACAATAATTAAATTATTAAATATTATTATTAGAGTAATTTATCATAATTGCTGCTAAAATTAAATAATTTTATTAATTTTCTCTGTTGTATTATTTTTTTATTATTATTCATTATTTTATAACTTTGGATTTTTCGTCTACAATAATTAAATTATTAAATATTAATATTACAGTATTTAACTCCTCCCCCCACGTCTGATTATTACTGTTATTATATATATATTTTAATTTTTATAATATTAGAGTAATTTATCATAATTATTAATTTCCTCCATTTATATTATTTTAATTATTATTATTTTTCATTATATTATATTTTTTTGTATAAATAATTATATATTGATATTACAGTATCTTCCCCTCACGTCCGATTATTACTATTACTATTATTATTATTATATATATTTTAATTTTAATAATATAGCAATTTATCATAATTAATTATCTTGTTATTTTAATTATTATTATTCGTTATTTTACAATTTTGTTTTTTTTTGTCCACAATAATTTAATTATAAAATATTGTATAATTTATCATAATTACAGTTAAATATAATTAGTTTCTTTAATTTCCCCTATTATATTATATTTATTATTATTCATCAGAATTTTGAGTCTTTTGTCCATAATAATTAAATTACTAAATATTAATATTTTAGTATTTTACCCTCAATAGATATATATATATATATATATATATATATATATATATATATATATATATATATATATATATATATATATAATATTAATATTAATATTAATTAAAAATATATTATATTTTTTTTTCTATTTTTACTGTGTGTAAATTTACAAAAATATTAGATTTCCTCGTTTTCATGATAAAAAATGTATTCCCACATTAATCTCGATGTTGAATGATTTAAACACACTCGAACATCTCGACATTAACTAATCAATATAGACTGCGCCAATTTAAAAGCAATACACAAGCAGCAAATCAGCAATGTCAGTGGTGTTTATTTTGACGCTATCAATAGCAATATACGTCAGGATTCGGTGTAACAAGGATAATTCCTGTAGGCGAACGAATGAGGGGAATGGTTCGTGGCACGTCTGGAATATTCATGTGACATTTCACTCACCTGAGTACCAAGATAAGGGGTAATTATCCCCTGTTCGTCAGCAACACCGGAGGGTTGTCTAGATGTCATGGCCTTACTAGACCATGTTGTTCCATATTGGCCCTAAATCGACCATTTTGCAGGTTATGTTTCACGTTAGGATCACCCCGATTGTTCTTTCGAATGCAATTTTTGTTTGTTTGGACTGTTTTTACTCGGCGTTGCGGTGTTATCGGTCAACGTTTGGATGAATGTCCACGGTCACACATCAAGGGGGGCCCCGACCAATTTTTTTTCGCACGTCAAAATAGATTGACCTACATACGACCATTGGGAGATTCACCCCGTGTCATTTTAAATAAGTAACGGCAATAGGTGTGGCTTACGGGACGTCGTGCAGATTACATTTACTTGCACACGATTCATTATTTATCTAATCTAACCAAATAAAGATAACATTGAACACGATGCAGACCGCCAACCCAACATAACAACACGAAATCCGCCACGGGCCGCACCGAACCTCCGGTCACACCGTAGCACCGTCTCTCGACCCGTTACACCCACAAAACAATGCGATTTTTTTGATTATTTAGCAATAAACTTTAGCACTATGCCACATGAAGAAATGTCAATCAGAGCACCACCTGCCAGATCGGAGGACGTCGGCGTCGCTCGGACGAAACGCGTCGCTGAAACTTGCCGACGTCATAGACGCTCTCTGATATCGATTTTCGGGCTTCGGGACTGTGCCGGGAAAGCTGGCCGTATGGAAAAAGGACGAAAACAACCCCGCGCGCACGGAGTGAAATCGACACACAGAAAACGATCAGCACAATTTCCCCTTCATTAATATATATATAATTAATTAATAAAAAAATTGAAGATGGATTAAGTAACAATGTTTTGAGATGCGATTTTAACAATGTATTTGAAAAATTAACAGGCCGGAAAGATACAATATTTTAAGTAAATTTTGTCAAAGGATAAAGGTTATACTAAACAAGAAAATCAAGACCAAAAAAGGAAGATTAATGAAGGAAAAATAATCCATGATGTATCAAATTTTATCAAAGGATAAAGATTATATTGTATTGGGAAAGTCATGATTAAAAAACAAGTCTGAAGATTGATGAAAGAATAACATTTTATGATATGGCTAATTTTGTCAAAGGATAAAGATTTTACTGAGTTTAATAAATCATGACCAAAAAAAGGAGTCTGAAGATTGATGAAGAAATAATATTTGAATGTAGCTAATTTTATCAAAAGATAAAGATTTTACTGAATTGAAAAAATCATGACCAAAAAAGAAGTCTGAAGATTGACGAAGGGACAATATTTTATGATATAACTAATTTTGTCAAAGGATAAAGATTATATGAATTGAGAAATTTATGACCAAAAAAAAAAGGAGTCTGAAGATTGATGAAGAAATAATATTTGAATTTAGCTAATTTTTTCAAAGGATAAAGATTTTACCGAATTCAAAAAAATCATTACCAAAAATGAAGTCTGAAGATTGATGAAGGAACAATATTTTATGATATAACTAATTTTGTCAAAAGATAAAGATTATATGAATTGAGAAATTCATGACCAAAAAAAGAAGTTTGAAGATTGATGAAGAAATAATATTTGAATTTAGCTAATTTTTTCAAAGGATAAAGATTTTACCGAATTCAAAAAAATCATTACCAAAAATGAAGTCTGAAGATTGATGAAGGAACAATATTTTATGATATAACTAATTTTGTCAAAAGATAAAGATTATATGAGTTGAGAAATTCATGACCAAAAAAAGGAGTCTGAAGATTGATGAAGAAATAATATTTGAATTTAGCTAATTTTTTCAAAGGATAAAGATTTTACTGAATTCAAAAAAATCATGACCAAAAAAGAAGTCTGAAGATTGATGAAGGAACAATATTTTATAATATAGTTATTTTTTTCAAAGAATACAGATTTTGCTGAATTGAGAAAATCATGACCAAAAAAAGGAGTCTGAAGATTGATGAAGGAATATTATTTTGATGTAGCTAATTTTGTCAATGGATAAAGATTATATGAATTAAGAAATTCATGACCAAAAAAAAAGAGTCAGAAGATTGATGAAGGAATATTATTTTGATGTAGCTAATTTTGTCAAAGGATAAAGATTATACTGAATTGAGAAATTCATGACCATAAAAGAAGTCTGAAGATTGATGAAAGAACAATATTTTGTGATATAACTAATTTCGTCAAAGGATAAAGATTGTATGAATTGAGAAATTTATGACCAAAAAAAGTAGTCTGAAGATTGATGAAGAAAAATAATATTTGAATGTAGCTAATTTTGTCAAAGGATAAAGATTTTACTGAATTGAAAAAATCATGACCAAAAAAGGAGTCTAAAGATTAATCAAAGAATATTATTTTAATGTAGCTAATTTTGTCAAATGATAAAGATTTCACTGAATTGAAAAAAAACATGACCAAAATATAAATCTGAAGATTGATGAAAGAACAATATTTTATAATATAGTTATTTTGTTGAAAGAATACAGATTTTGCTGAATTGAGAAAATCATGACCAAAAAAAGGAGTCTGAAGATTAATGAAGAAATAATATTTGAATTTAGCTAATTTTGTCAAAGGATAAAGATTTTACTGAATTCAAAAAAATCATGACCAAAAAAGAAGTCTGAAGATTGATAAAGGAACAATATTTTATGATATAACTAATTTTATCAAAGGATAAATATTCTATGAATTGAGAAATTTATGACCAAAAAAAAGGAGTCTGAAGATTGATGAAGAAATAATATTTGAATGTAGCTAATTTTGTCAAAGGATAAATATTTTACTGAATTGAAAAAATCATAACCAAAAAAGAAGTCTAAAGATTGATGAAGGAACAATATTTTATAATATAGATATTTTTTTCAAAGAATACAGATTTTGCTGAATTGAGAAAATCATGACCAAAAAAAGGAGTCTGAAGATTGATGAAGGAATATTATTTTGATGTAGCTAATTTTGTCAATGGATAAAGATTATACTGAATTGAGAAATTGAGTCTCAAAGAAGTCTGAAGATTGATGAAAGAACAATATTTTGTGATATAACTAATTTTGTCAAAGGATAAAGATTTTACTGAATTCAAAAAAATCATGACCAAAAAAGAAGTCTGAAGATTGATAAAGGAACAATATTTTATGATATAACTAATTTTATCAAAGGATAAATATTCTATGAATTGAGAAATTTATGACCAAAAAAAAGGAGTCTGAAGATTGATGAAGAAATAATATTTGAATGTAGCTAATTTTGTGAAAGGATAAATATTTTACTGAATTGAAAAAAGCATGACCAAAAAAGAAGTCTGAAGATTGATGAAGGAACAATATTTTATAATATAGTTATTTTTTTCAAAGAATATAGTTTTTGCTGAATTGAGAAAATCATGACCAAAAAAAGGAGTCCGAAGATTGATGAAGGAATATTATTTTGATGTAGCTAATTTTGTCAAAGGATAAAGATTATATGAATTGAGAAATTCATCACCAAAAAAAGTGTCTGAAGATTGATGAAGGAATATTATTCTGATATAGCTGATTTTGTCAAAGGATAAAGATTATACTGAATTGAGAAATTCATGACCAAGTCTGAAGACCTGATGATGGATCAATATTTTATGATAAAGCTAAATTTTGAAAAAATGAAGGTTTTACTAAATTGAGAAATTCATTACCAAAAAAGAAGTCTGAACATTGTTGGAGGAACAATATTTTATGCTATAGCTAATTTTGTCAAAGGATAAAGATTACCTAAATTGAGAAATTCATGACGAAAAAAAGAAGTTGAATTGAGAAGGTTATGACCAAAATAGAAGACTGAAAATTTAAGAAGAAGCAAGTTTATGAAGATAATGCTAATTTTGACAAAGGATAACAATAAAAATGAATCGAAAAACTAAAGAATGAAGAAGATAATTCTAACATCTAACTCTTATGATGTTGCTAATGTTGAGGATTGAAAAGTTTATGACCAAGACGTCGTCAAATGGAAGTAAAAGAAAAAATTTAATTGTACGTTACAGATTAAACTAATAAATCTGAAAATATCGGTTACAAAAAAAATGGAAATGCGTGCTTGTAATAAAAGAAAATTGGAAATGGAGGGATCATCGTCGCGAATGATGTCGAAAAATGGTGGAGATTTATCAGATGACCCATTAAATCGACTGTCGCCCCGGATAAATCTGTCAAAACATTAGAAAACGGTCGATCGTTCCTCATTTAAAAAAAAAAAAAAAATCGCCGTCCTCCGGGTGGCGCCTGGACGCGGCCATATCTCATCCGCTTCGCGAAAAACACGGCCCGCAGCTATCTCGAGATATCGGCCGACAAGAAGGACGAAAAAATAACACATACCCTCGAACAAGGTCGTCCAATTGGGAACGGTCTATCGGAAGTGCTCGCCGACGCACGGAGGGAAATTTGCGAAAACTTCCTTTTAATATTAACGAACTTCGTCCCGTTTTTATTGCATTATGCCGATTTAACGTTACGGTACACCTGAATCTCGTCCAATTGGTATACAAGAGCAATTATTTTAAATCAAACGTGGCTACTACACTTCAATCTACTTCGTTGTTGGGAGATTAAAAGATTACCAGCCACAAATTTGCCACTAATTTAAAACATGATTGTTAAATAGCTTTAGCATTTAAATTTTGTATACACATTGTTAGTATGGGAATGAATCAACTGTAACGCCGATACAATGCATAGTAGCCTAACATCTTCATAAAAACTTCTATGATATCAAGATCGAAAATGTGCCAATTCATCCATTCATTATTATTTACGAAGAAGTTGGTTGTGTTAATCGGGTCCAATGTATTTTTCAATTGCCCGCTGCCATGAATAATATTAATGCGGTTGATTGACTCTCAATTAATAAGATGCGGTTTACTTTTAATTAATTAACATCGCTTTACGCAATAACGCAATTAATTAATGGTAAATTAGTTTTTATAACGTTAAATACCGTTCGAATCTTAAGAGCACCACTTGAAATTGTGAATATGAACGCTACTCAATCTTTATTGGCTTCGTTTTTCAACGTCCGTGTTTAATAAGTCACTTCCTTGTTTTATAATTTCGGTATGAATCAATTTTTTCTCATTATGAGTTGTGTATAGTTTCTATAAGTTGACGAAGGGCCAACATAAGTTCATGTGCACATGTTATGCACATTTTAAGTTCTTGACTAACTCTATATTTGTCAGGTCAGAATGAAAGCTTACCAAGGTACAACTCAAGGTCATGGGAATAATAAAATGTGCTCATGCTATGCACATTTTAAGGGTGTGCCTATTTTGGCCCATTTTTGTCTTCGACAGTGTCCATGTTTCTGATTATCATTTGAAATTAGATTAATGCTTCTCAATTTCTATTGGTTTCATTTATCATCATTCTTGTACAATAAAGACACTTCCTCGTTTCAAAATTTCAGCATGTAACAGTTTTTTCGTAATTTTACAGTAAATATAATATCTGTAATTTCACAAATGTGCAATACAAGGTCATGGAAGTAATGAAATGTGCTCACGTTATTCACATTTTAAGGCTATGTCTATTTTGGCCCATTTTTGTTTTCAACAGTGTCCATGTTTGTAATTATCATTTAAAATTAGATTAATGCTTCTCAATTTATATTGGTTTCATTTATCATCATTCTTGTATAATAAAGACACTTCCTCGTTTCAAAATTTCAGTATGTAACAGCTTTTTCGTGATTTTGCATTAAGTATAGTGTCCGTAAGTTGACACAAGTGTAACACAAGGTCATGGGAGTAATGAAATGTGCTCATGTTATTCACATTTTAGGGGTATGTCTATTTTGGCCCAATTTTGTCTGTCACAGTGTCCATGTTTGTGATTATCATTTGAAATTAGATTAATGCTTCTCAATTTCTATTGGTTTTATTTATCATCATTCTTGTATAATAAAGACACTTCCTCTTTTCAAAATTTTAGTATCTAATAGTTTTTTTGGTAATTTTGCATTAAGTATAGTGTCTGTAAGTTGACAAAGGTGCAATACAAGGTCATGGGAGTAATGAAATGTGCTCATATTATTCACATTTTAGGGGTATGTCTATTTTGGCCCAATTTTGTCTGTCACAGTGTCCATGTTTGTGATTATCATTTGAAATTAGATTAATGCTTCTCAATTTCTATTGGTTTTATTTATCATCATTCTTGTATAATAAAGACACTTCCTCGTTTCAAAATTTTAGTATCTAATAGTTTTTTGGTAATTTTGCATTAAGTATAGTGTCTGTAAGTTGACAAAGGTGCAATACAAGGTCATGGGAGTAATGAAATGTGCTCATGTTATTCACATTTTAGGGGTATGTCTATTTTGGCCCAATTTTGTCTGTCACAGTGTCCATGTTTGTGATTATCATTTGAAATTAGATTAATGCTTCTCCATTTCTATTGGTTTTATTTATCATCATTCTTGTATAATAAAGACACTTCCTCGTTTCAAAATTTTAGTATCTAATAGTTTTTTGGTAATTTTGCATTAAGTATAGTGTCTGTAAGTTGACACAGGTGCAACACAAGGTTATGGGAATAATGAAATGTCCACATGTTATGCACATTTTAAGGGTACACCTATTTTGATCTACCACTTGGTTTTGGTTATCATCACTTCCTCATTTTAAAATTACAGAATGTAACAAGTTTTGCCTGATTTTATATAAGTATAGTATTTCTAAGTTGACTAAAAGTGTAACTCAAGGTAAAGAAATGTGCTCATGTTAAGAGCACATTATAAGGGTGTCTATTTTTGGTTTTTCAAGTCTACGTTTGTGGTGATTAATTAAAATTAGATAAATTCTTTCCTTTTACATTATTCGTGTTTAATAAATATAGTTCCTATTTTAAAAATTGAAATTAACTGAGATTTTTATTGGTTTAGCTCAGTAAATACATATATAATATACATATAAATAAAACAAAAATAAATAATTTTCTGTGAGTTGATGAAAGTGCAGAATGAATTGAGGTCCCCATTTTTAACATTACCTGTCTTCTGTGTTTACAATGTGTTCGACTTGTTTACATTTGTGACATTTTGGTAAAATCAAATTTCATCTTTATAGCAGTTCAATATAACAAAGATTTACCTACATAAATTCAATAAACGGAAATACGTTCTTAATAACCTGTCGAAAATATTCCAATAATGGATTTTGAAATATTCCGGCTCATAATCTCGCGGTACAATGTGAGAATGGCTTTGGGCACGACACGACTGTGTATTTAGGTAAGAATCCTAACGTAATAACGCCACCGTCCGACGAAACATCCCGCCCGTTGCTTTTGTAGGTTTTCGGGGGGTTGCAAGGATAAGCGTCGCAGACAATTTATTTGGTCTTTGCCCCACGATAATAGGATGAGGGATTTTATTTATTAACCAATCGATTACCTATAATCCATACGGGCCCGATCATGCGTTAATTACCGAAACCACCGAAAACTATTTTGCCCCGTCAATTTTTTATACGCTCATTCGACTGAGCTTTTTCCAATTAGCCCGTTCATAATTATTTAACGCGCCAAATAAATAAACTTCTGCGTTAATGGAAACGTGAGGGTTGACATTTCTCTCTTCCGTGACTTCTCAGGTCAATTTAAAAATAATAACCGCCAAGTTACTTTGTGTGCACCAGAAAATACGATAAAGCTCCATTAATTCCGGTGCAGCGAGCAAAGGTATATTTTTTCAGGTGGCGAAGCTTTTGTTGCCGCAAAACAGGTACAAAGAGCAGAGAGTTCGCTTTGCTGCCGTACATAAAGGAGGGAATCGTAATAAATAACTTAATCAATAAGATGGAGCGACCAGAACTTACGTACACGTATATATACGCACAAATGTACGAACACATTGTATTATGCGGAACGTAAACAATTCATTGAAAGCGTTGTGGGGGAGAGGGTCGCAATCCCACTTTATACCTAAGAATACACACGAGAGACATTCCATGCGAATTCGCACATTGTTTCGGCACTTGTACGGCAACGGGATGATGGTTTTTGCTTTTGCGCACCCTTTTAAAACCCCACAGAACCGGACGATTTGATAACCAAATAATAATTAACAAATCAGAGCTTACGGGGGGGTCTGATGAGCAATTAGGGGGTGGTTGCTTTTAAGTGGAAGCTCCCGCTCGTGCAATAACGACTGTGTCTGCTCTCCAAATGGATATTTTATTATTTTCTACATAAATACGGGGGGGGGCGCCTCCTTCAGGTGATCCCGGAATTCTAATGTCAATTGTTCGGAAGTTTCCGTTGCCGTTTAACAATTTAGTGTGGCAAAAAGTTTTCAATGGAGGCTGAAGCTCGTCTTAGGATAATTACGGGAAGGAGTTCAGGTTCAGCATGTCGGTTCCGCCACGGAAATATTTATGTGTTTACAATTGAACGGATGGATGTGGAGTACTGCCGGAGTGGATTGGGGAAAAGGACTGTTTTAATCAATAAGTAATATCCACAGGAAGATGTTTTGTCATTTCGTCAGCGATTATTTCTTTTATGGGAAACTTTTGCGGGGGGTGGGGGGTTCAGAATGTGTCATGTTAAACTAAGCAGAAGTGAATAATAGTATTTTTGCCGACCAAGTATTTTCCGAAACTTACGACGTTCAGTAAAGTATGAACATTTCCTCATTGTTCACCCCAATAACTGAAGCATTAACTGAAAGAAAACTGGCTGAAAGTTTGGAAAATGGAACTTACTGCGGGTAAACAATTTCAAAATTAATTGTGTAATCATCTATTTATTTAATTGCCCTTTTACAATTTATATTCATTACAATTTTACTCTAATTATACACGGGTGTTTGGAAAAGGTTTCACAACATTTAAATGCTCGTGGCCATTAATTAAAATGCATTTAATTTAAAATTAATTGCAACTCTATTAACGGTTTTAAAACTACGTCAGCAAAGAACACATTAATTTATATAACTTTATACCCAAATACTATTTCAGAAGTATTTCTGTCACCTTCAGGAAATTAATACCCATTATCAATTCACTAATAAATCAATTTGTAATTCAATAAATTAAAAATTTGTGATCTAGTTATCGGGAATAATGCGGTGTCAGATTAAACCAATTATGTCAGAATGTCGGCAACCTTGGAATTAGTGCATTATTTATAATTAAAAAGGTAATAATAAATCTCCTCAACATTCGGAACAATCCAATTTAATCCCGATATCGCAACACAACTATACAAACGTATTTGTGTTTGCCTAAATCCTCAAGAAAGCAATAAATACCGAGTGCCAAGAAAAATACAAGCCACCCCCTTTCATCCCCCTCCTTTTATGCGATGATGAAAATTGGGTGTAAAAAATAAAATGACGATTTTCATATAGGTTGCACTTTTTGCCACTATTAACTCGACGAAACACCCTTTTTTATTGCATTTTATTACCCCGTCCCGAGAAAACGGCAGTTTCCTCAGTTTTTCCTTTATTATACTCAACAATTTCGGCGTTCGATATTTTGCGATGATTAAAGACATTTTAATTCAAATTCGGGCTGAACCCGTTCGATGTGCCCCCGTCGGCGTGACTAGGGGGGTGGTTCTAAAAAATATCGTCGCATTTTGTTAATCCGCTCCTGTCCCACTTTATATTTTTATTCGGATAACGGCGACGTTTGCTCCATGAAGCAAATATAAGTAACTATCAAAACGATCAATAGGAGTCCTTGAAGCGAGGCTTCTCCCTTTGAATTTCAAGTGAACTACATGAGTTATGGTATAGTTACTTGATTTGAATTGGTAATAAAATTGGAAAAACAAATTTTCCCCGTGATTTATGTGTGCATTATATGTGGAAAAAATAATCCCGGGGAAGTTCTGTGAAAATTTATTGTTGTACTTTATCGATAAGTAAGTTTAAACTGTTCCATCTCCGCGGTGGATTTTTAACTTGCTGTCTTTATTTTATTATTCCGTCGTGGCCGGGGAAAAAATATAATGTTCTGTTTTCGCCACGTTCTATTTGGGTAACCTGTGTTCGTTTCCCTCCTGTTCAATATTATCTTTTGTACAAACAGTTGAGAACAATAGAATTGGTAAGGAGGTATCCAAATTTTAGTCATCTAAGTAAATTTAATAAAGGGATATTGATTTGAGGGCAAATTATTGAATTTCTAATTGGATGAATTGGATTTAAAGCACTGTTTGGAATTGTTGAAGAGGTTGAAGGAAATTGAGAAGCTTCACTTTCTGTCTTGCTTCGATGTAAAATTGATTTCATTACCAGAGGACTCTGGAATTCAGTCTTCCTCCACAGAGTCTGAGGCCCTTCAGCATCAAATAGAGATAGAATGGGATGAGATACATAATTATAATAATTTCGAGGCGTGTCCAAGTTTGTTTAGTTCATTGTAAAAGACGATCTCTTCATTAGTTTAAAAAGTCGACCTATTCAATACTTTTACCCTGAACTGTACAGCAACAATTAATGAAATTTGACCAGTAGTTTTGTCTGTGAGTTCTATTTTCTATGTCACCGAATCCAGTGGTACGAAACCAGCAAAATTCCAACAATTTAACAATAAGGATTCCTTAGCTGTTTTCGTAAATAATACGACTTACAACTTGACCTCTCAAACTTAAATAACCTGACCTAAAAACGTATTAAAGCTTTTATGGCAGTATTCGGTTACATATTTGTTTTATCAACGAAAGACATCAATAAAAAACTACTTTAAGTTAAAATCAGCCTATAATTTATTGTTAATACACGTCAGAAAAAAGTAACTGTCCGACATACAACGTATCTTCCGGTTTTGATACGTAACCTTTACCAGTTCCCAATTCCCACTTGTCTATAATTAAATTATTAGTTTGTTACAATATACATCTACCAGTTTGTTATAATGGAATATAATTACGTGCCCGTAACTGATCATAAAGCGTAATAACTTCTGTTGAAAAAAGCTCATGGAACAGATTAACGTTTTGAGAATAAATGGGTTTTTAGTGCGATTAAAATTTAATTACAATTTACATACCGCATACTTAAATAATTCGTGGCGGTTTATAATTAAAAATTATTTCGTGTGGTACGGTTTTATTGTTGATTTTGTGGACCGATAAATTTTGGCTGTTATGAACTTAAACTCGGTAGAGGTCATATGAACGACGAAGATAAAGTAATATAAATATGAAAGTCAATTTCGAGATTGGATATTAGAAAAATTATTGTATGGTAATGTTTTTTAATCAAGATGTTTATTTCTGGTACACGATTTTACAGTTCGATTTCGTAGTGTGTCAAAATTAGTTTTGTGAATTGGAAAATGTATTATCAATCAACGATTTTATTGAAGTATATTCTTAGAAATAAGTGAGGATTCATTTACCTACTTAAAATCAAAATGAAAATAGAAAATCTTACTGTATGTTTTTATGATTTTATATCAATTTTATTAGTTTATGTATTTAATAATTAAATTATGAATATACTGTATAATTTTTTTGATGTGATAAATAAAACTGTAAATTAAAATGCATCTTAAATTTAATTGTATGTGTATAATATCACTTAATATTTCACAGATTTTTTCAATGATTTATAATTATTGAAAAACACTAAAGTATTTTTAATAAATCAAGTAAAGTAAAATATATATTTGAATTAAGTATACATAAAAAATAAAATAAAGAATTACAGATTTTTATTAAATAAAAAAATGTTTTTAAAATCTACTATTATTTTTTATATTATTATCCGAGTTTCAATCTTTGTTTATATTTTTTATATTGTTGCAATATTGATTGAAGATTTTCATAAAAATATATTTTATAAAAATATATTTTTAGTTTTTTATTTTTACAGTATTCAATTTTTGCTGTTGAAAATTAAAATTAATAAAGTTAAAAATTAAAAATATTGTTTCTTTTGTTAGAAATTTTCATAAAAATATTTTTTATGAGCATTTATTTTTAAATTTTAATTAAAATTAATTAATCATCTTATTTTTAAATTACGAATTTTTTTTTAATAATATTTTTCGTAATATAATAATATAGGAAATGGTAATATTTGTATAAAAAAAATATATTAAAAATATTTTTATTTTTATTTAAAAACGAAAATATTAAATTTTTATGAAAATATTTTTTAAATTATAATTTATTATTGTATTTTTTAATTTATATATTTTAATTTAACAAATAATAATAAAAATTATGACAATTATATAAAAAATATATTAAAACATATTTTTATTTCTTTACAATATTCAATTTTTGATGAAAATTAAAATTAATAAAGATAAAAATTATTTTTTTTAGCTAGAAATTTTCATAAAAATATTTCTATAAACATTTATTTTTAAATTTTGATTAAAATTAATTATCTTATTTTAAAAATTACAAATTATAAATTATTACTTAATAAAAAAAAGAAAATTATAATATTTGTATCAAAAATACATTAACAAATATTTTTATTTCTTATTTTTTATTGTTGAAAATCGCAATTAATAAGATTAAAAATTTTATAAATATGTATTTTTAAAATTTGATTAAAAATTGTTTATATTATTTTTAAAAATACGTATTTTATAGATTTTTATTTAAAAAAAATTGATATTTATAAAAATATATTAAAAAATATTTTGATTTCTTTACACTATACATTTTTTATAGTTGGAAAATTTTAAAAATTAAAAAAATAGGTTTATTTTTTACAATATTCAATTTTTGTTGTTTCAAAATTAATATTTTTAATTTTTTTTTAATTTTATTTTATAGATTTTTATTTAATAAAATAAAAAGAAAATTTTGATATTTGTATAAAAATTATGTTAAAAAAATTTTTATTTCTTTAGAATATTCTTATAATTTTTGTTGTTCAAAATTAAAATTAATAAAGTTAAAATTTAAAAATAATGTTCTTTGGTTAGAAAATTGATGGAACTATTTTTTTTAAACAAATATTTTAAAATTTTGATTAATATTAGTTATCGTGTTTTTTGAATTACATATATTATATATTATTATTAAAAATGATTATAATAAAAATTGTTCTTTTGTATAAAAAATATTTTTATATGTTTAAAATATTCAATTTTTATGGTTGGAAATCAAAACTAAGTGTTGATAATAAAAAATTATTATAAATATTGTATCTTGATCAGCTTTTTTTAAAACTATTTATCTTTTTAAAATAAATAAATAAATAAATTTTTAAAATAACGAAATTTTTAGGTTTTAATTAGGAAAAACAGAATTACCATATTTGTATAAAAATATATTATTATTCTTTCAAAATATTCAATTATTGTTGTCGAACATCAAAATAATAAAAATAAATTTATACTTTTATATTAATTTTATTATAAAATTAAATAAATATTAAATTAAATATTTCTCTTTTCCTAATATTACTTAAAAAATTTTTAATATATAATATAAATTTTTATAATATTGTATAATATTTAAATAATATGTTGGGTTATATTTTAATTTATGTTTTAATGTTTGAAATTAATATTAGCAACTGCTTTTTTGATCAGATACTATTTTAAATTTTTTTTTTTTATACAGGTTAAATTTTCATAGACATTAAAATTGATTTTTTATTAATTAATTTCTGTAGTTTTATTAAGTAAAATAATATTAGAAAAAAAAAAACAAAAAATCTTTGAGTTTACTTTTGTTACGTTAAATGATTTTTTAAATTATTACCAGTTATAACTCAAACATAAAATTCAGGGTAAATTTTTCAAGAACTTGATGCCGGTTTATGGCTTATTAAAATTTGTTTCGTTCGCACCTGGTAAGCCCATTTTCAACACACGGCGGACGATACTCCTTTATATAAAAAAAGCAAAGGAGCGGATTATCCACGTAAAGCCGTGGGTCGTTTTAAAGAAGAAGAAAAAAAAAAAAGACCTTTAACGCAAGAGGAAATAAAGTTAGCGGGCGAGGCGAACACGAGAACTAACCCTAATACACTTTTAACTCGACATTACAATAAAATGTACCCGCGTATTGATTGCCGCCAGATGAGATTTTTATACTTTATGGCCCCCATAAAAAGTCATTTCAAAATGGCGTCCGTCTTATTTTTATTACCAGTCACTTGCCTTTATATTTCACCTAAGAAATGCCCGAGGCAATGTGTAAGGACATACATCAGCAATTCCTAGGCGGCCCGTTCGATCAGCGACAAGCCCCGGTTCGGTGCCGCGTTGGCCGGCTAGTGCGGCGAGAGGGCACGTAAGTCTTCGCCGAACACCCCCCCACCCCTACGCACAACACATAGTGGAGCAAAACCCTAGCAACTACTGCAAGTATATATTAGGTACTCTCTCCCAAAATCGATATGGTTTGTTTTTGGGCGGCGGGGACGGGGGGGATGCATCCTAAGGGCGGAAGAGGAGCGGGCGCGTGAAGCGGCGGCCCCGAGTGCGTGTGGTACGCCGTGTTACGGATTGAAACGCACAAAAAACATTTTACACATGAACATTGCAACCGCGGCAGTTTTGTCAATATCGGGCAATCGGCCTGGGGGGGTGGTTAGTTCGGCCGTGCACGGCGCCATGTGTGCATTGCAACGGATTCCTCCCGGATCCACCGATTCGCAATAAGTGAGTAAAATTGCACACATTAATACACACGCATCGATCTCGCCTCAGTGGCGGAATTTGTGTTACCCGTTTCCGGCTCCGGGTCCGGATTTTTGCGTCTAATTATCGCGCGACGAGCGTGTGTGTGTACGGGGAGAATTTGCATGCCCGAGACCGTGGAAGGCACTCGGCGGCGGGCGCAGGGGGGTAGGTGTGGGCGGGGGGTACCGTTCGGGGGTTGAGATGTGCGAGTGGTAGTTCACACATTTACACGCTTACCAAATAAATTTTTCAACTCGAATAAGGGATTTCCCTTTTTTCCGGTTTCGATTTATTTGATCATTTGCAGGTTTAATAAAAATAATACCGAGACGTTTTACGCGTCTTTTCCGCTGACATTTCTATTCATTTTATTTCGCCGGCGAAACTTTATTAAACCGAACACCCTGTTTTGTTGAATAAATAAGTCGCCGTTCTTTGGCGACGCTTTTTGATCTGCTTCTCAAAACGGGGGAAAGTTATATGATTATTTGATAATGTTTTATAAAATAAACTTTAAAAAATTAAAAATTGTTTTTTATGTTATAAATTTTATTATTGAATTATTCTATCATATGAACAAAAAGATTGATTATTAATATAATTTAATTAATAAACAACTTAATTAAATTACACGTAGTATTTTTAATTATGTTGAAGCAATAAAATTTTTATAAACACATATTTTTAAATTTCATTTAAAATTAATTATCGTAATTTTTAAATAACAAATTTTATAGACTAATATAAAAAAAATAATAATTATGATATTTGTATGAAAACTATCTTAAAAAATATGTTTATTTCTTTAAAATTAAAAATATTATTTTTAGACAAAAAAAATAAGGAAATATTTTTTATAAACATATTTTTATATTTAGAATTAGTTATCGTGTTTTTTGAATTACAAATATTAAAATTGATAGCAATAAATATTGTTCTATTTGTATAAAAAATATCCTAAAATATATTTTTATATCTTTAAAATATTCAATTTTTATAGTTGGAAATCAAAATTAACAGAGGTGAAAATTAAAAATATTGTTTCTTGGCCAGCTTTTTATTTTTTAAAACTAATTATCTTTTTAAAATAAATAAATAAATAAATTTTTAAAATAACGAAATTTTTTTATTAAAAAGAGAAAGAAAAGAATTAACAGAATTAACTAATTAATATTTTAATTAAATTAAAATATATAAACAAAAAGATTAATATAATTTAATTAATAAACGACTTAATTATAAGTATTTTTAATTGTGTTCAAGCAATTTATATATTTTCACATATTAAGTGGTAATAACTAAGAAATATTAACTTATATAAGTTTCAACTATGTTTTATCAAATATATGTATTCTAAAGACATTTCAATTAATGAGGTAATAAATCTATTCAAATTAAGATAAAATATGACCAATGGAATTTATAAATTTATATAATTAAATTTAAAAATAAAAATTATAAAATTAAACTGATTTTTAATATTTAAAACCGAACTGAACAACTTATTTGAAATGATTTATTATTATTTATATTGTCGTATTATGAATTTTATATATTAATTATCTTTTTTGATACAAAATTATATCCTAAATTATAAATTAAAAAATGTCCAATAATTTCATCATTTTAAAAGCAATGGATTTAAAATTATGCTCAATTTTTAAATATTGAAAATATCCTTAAAATAATTATCATATTTTGAAAAGATAATTTTTTTAATTGACTAATTAATAAATTTTAAAATTATTTAATGTCAGTTTAAATTAAAATATATTTTTCTTCTGCTTGTTTTGTAAATAATTCTATTTTGGTCTATTTTATAATTGTTTATAAACCAGTCGTAAGAGAATTAGGGGTTCTACAGCCATTTCCGTTTTTATTTGACGAGTCCTTATTTAAATCGCTTAAATATTGAATAAACAATTCTTAAATATGTAAATTTTTGTAATAAATTTTTAATAATGATAATAATTTAGTTGTTTTTAATTAATTTCTTAATTTTTTAAACAACGTAAGAGATTTAAAGGTTCTGCATCTATTTCTATTTATTTAAAGAGTCTTTCCCTAAATGACTCAAAAATTAAATAAACAGGCCAGAAATATTTATATTTTTGTAATAAATTTTTAGCAAAACAATTCATTACAATTGTCTCTATAATCTTCTTTAATAAAAAATATAAAATTATATAAACATAATGTTTTATAATAAATAAATAATTTTAGGAGTAATTAAAAAAATGTATCGTTTCGAAAATATTTTTAAATGCTTTATCTATATTTTTCTTATTGAATTTAACTATAATAACTGATAATAATTAATAAATTCATATTAAATTTTTTGCATGTTTTATTAATAAATTAAATGAAATAATTAAAGCATTTTATTTTTATTACAATAACTAATTATAGTTTTCTAATAAATATCTGAACTAAAAAATCAATTTATTTAAATTTTCCATTTATATGTATGTTTCATCCTGTTAATAGTTTTGTTGAAATTCTATAGATCTTATGATTCTTTTAAACATATAATCATTCGATTTTAGTCTTTCTATATTTATTTACTATTTACTTTTACGATATTTAAAGCTTCGAATCAATGAAATATTAAATAAACATTGGTCTGAAACAATTAATGTTTTGTAATAAGTACGTAACATTTTTTATAATTTCTTTCTATATTTTTAGTATTAAAATTAAATCATTTTAGTTTATGAATTATTTATAAATTAATATTAAATTTTTACATATTATTTTTCATAAAAAAATTGAGTCATTACATTATAAATAATTAATATGTCTTAAAAATGTAATAATATATTCAAAAATATAAAAATCGTATTATCAATTCAATTTTGTATTTATAATCTTTTTAATATTTTAATTTTGTTAAAATTCTACTCCTGTATTTTTTTCAAACGTAATCTTTCGATTTTAGTCTTTTTGTATTTGTTTACATTTCATTTTTATTTAAGTTCAAAAGCTTTGCAGCTCTTTCAGTTGTTCATTTGCTGAGTTTCGTTTAAGTCACTTAAATATTGAATAAACAGTTCCAAAATACTGTTATTTAGTAATATTTAAATAACACGTTTTTATAGATAGATATTATCTATATCCTGTAGTACTAATATTAAATTATTTTGTTATTTTTAACTGTTTATAATTGAATATTAAAATGTTTTTTCATAAAATATTATAATTATAAATATATTTTTAATAATTAAAATATATTTTTTAAATACAATAATATTCATATTTAAAAAAATAAAAAAAAATCAGAATTATTATTATTTTTATATATAATCAGTTTAATATTTTATTTTAGTTGATTTGCATTTAAACCACCCAAATATTGAATAAACAAAGTTTGAAACATAGTATTGTAAAAATGTTTTAATTTTATTGAGTATTAAATTTTTGAAATTGTTTATTAATTAATTAATATATAAAAAATATTCACCAATTACTTTGTTGGGACTTTTAAGGATCTATTGTAATATATCGTTTATTCTTTCAATTTGAATTTATATAATTTCTTTTGTTTGTTGAATTTTACTTCCACAAATTCTATAAAAATGTATATTTATTTGATTTCAGTATATTTATATTTGTTTACTGTTCATTTTTATGAGGTTTAAAGTTTTTGCAGATGTTTAAGTTTCCTTTAAATCACTCAAATTTTGAATAAACTCAATTCTAAAATATATACTTTTTTCTAAAATGTTTTATATTCCTTGTTAAAGTTACAATTAAATTATTTTAGTTTTTCTCATTGTATTATTCACAAAATATTAATTAACTAATGAACTAATTAAATATATTTTTTAGAAAACTAAAGTTCAGCAACTGTTTCAGTTGTTTATTTATCTATACTATTATTTTTAATACTGAATTAAAATTACTACTACATTAAAATTAAATTATTTAATTTATGTAATAAATTATAAATTTATATAAAATTCCCGTGCTTGGTTATTAATTAAATATTACAAATAATTATTAATTAATTAGGACGCATATGCACAAATTTATTCTTGCGCATATTTCATGAATTCATTAATAAACGAACATGTGCAAAATGTATTTAGCTCTGTCACAGTAAATTTTTCTTTAAATTTAGCCACACGGCCGTTTTGAAATCGAAACTTTCCAACGTGCACCGGAAGTGGGCAGCATCCGTATGTGTGCACTCGCACTCGACTATTGCTTTACATTTTGCAGGGTTCTTGGAAGTAGCCCCTACAAACGTCAATTTAAAACACATGTTCGTTCATAAAGAACACAAGATAATAGTCGAATGTTTTCGGAATTGCAGCCCAAACTCAAGAGAAACATGTGGCCAAGATGTATATTCGGTACGATCATTAAGACTCCCCGTCCGTCCTTAAACCGCCGTAAATTTGTTTCGATGCGAATTTAAATGCATGTGTGCGCCGTTTCGGGTCGGGTGCATTTCGCACCCCCTCCCCCCGTGTACCCGGGGGTATTGCGGACCACTTTCGTCCACTTCGCACCTTTATTAATTCGCCTCTCGGCACCGTCGATTTTCGAGATTGCGATGGCAAAATCGATGCGGTGTCCGGACACAAAAACCGGATGTCGTTCCGTGTTTTCGGCGTGCCGGAGGGGGGTGGGGGTGAGCAAGGATAACATTATAATTAGGGATACGTGCGTGCGATTTCTCGTGATTCGTGCCGCGACTGAAAATTCGGCGAAAAGCCGAGAACGGAGTCAGAAACATTTTTTCCGCGGAAATTATCTGTCTGTCAATTTACGGCTTGTCAATTCCTTCCGACCGTTAATGTACACGTGAAATTCGCAAGAGTGACGCCGACTGCGAAAAGACGTCACACCGAATGTTGTTAATTAACAACGAACAATTAGTAGTAATTGTATTAAAATTATAAAATGCTTAATTGCATTTATGAGTCGGGAGGGGGGCCCGATTTTGGCTGCCATTTATGAGGAGAAGATAATAAATAAAGAGTTGAAAGCTCGCCATAAAGTTGGAAAGCAGAAAACAAGAGAGCCGCCTTCCAACGCCACGCGGTTAGGTGCGAATGTAAAATAGGAGGGGTGCAAAACATCGACGTTCTAAAAGGGTGTTTTTAAGTGTACGGAAAGACTCCACAAACAGTCAATTCCGATTTAGTTCCGTGAATAAACAATAATGTATTGTAATTAGAAATAGTCTAAACAAAAATTTGAGGAAATGTACAACACAAACATTTATTAGCTTTGGTTTTAAGGGAAGTACAGCTGTGATTCATGTGGTAATCTTTTAGTTGAATATAAACAGGATAATAATTTGTTTTGATATCAACATGCACCAAAGTTCTGAGTACTATAAAATCTCATAATAAAAACTAATATTATTTATTGTTGATACTGATAACACTCTAAAGCTGACTTGGATAATTAAAAGTGACTAGTACCATTTAAAACGATTTTAATATATTTAATGGTGAGTCACCATTGGTGACTATAGTTAACCACAAAACTGGTTTTATAGTAACCAACGTATTTGTTTAGATAGTGTGTCCAATGTTTTAATTACTTAAAAAGTGATTTGGTATTTAAACATACGAATTAGTAGACTTTCTTTTATATCTTTAACTAATTAACAAAATGTTTGGTTTTAAACCGAAAGAATAAATATTTAATTACTTCCGTTAAAGTTTAACAGAGGAAAATAAATGTTTAAAGCATTTTCAAATAACATCTTGGTGAAAAACAAAGGAAAAAAAATAGTGATATGTTTTGAAATTATATTAATGAAAAAAAAAATAATAATTAATTAATTATTTAAAGACGAAATGGTTGATGTAAAATACACAGAACATTTTCATAATTTTTTATAAAATAATTCTACCCAGAGTAAGTCTAGGCTACACAAAAAACGTTACTTATATCAAATTTGAACAATTTTCTAGATTAATTCAGTACCAAATTAATTATAAAATTTTCTTGAAAATTTCAATTATTCATATTGAATTTTAGATATTTTTAGGTTTGAAAGTGGCCATGACATTAAATTAAATTTACAGGCTTGAACAATTAAAATTAATTTTTCATAAATAATCATAATGATAAGAAATTAATTACGTGTAATAAACAATAAGATATAATTTAAGGTTCACCTTTCGTGACTCTCCGTCATAAAGCTTGAATAAATTAAAGAGTTTCGTCTAAAAGTTTGACCAAATTAAAATGAAGTTTTTGAATACCAAACAATTAAAGTATGAACTATTTTATTTTTTTAATTTAAATTTATTTGTAAAGCGTCATCGCAAAGCTTTTACGTCATATATTTTTTATTTATCAGTGAATTAACTATTTAATATTATAATTTTATTATCTAAAATGTAAATAATAATGTAATAAACATAAAATGTATAATGTGTGATAACGTGTCGTCATAAAGTTTAAATTAAGTTTTTGTCATAGCTAAACGTGTAATAAATAAATGTATATTTAATTATGAATCATTGAAAACAAATTTATGTCTTTAAAAATGTTTCCCTCAGGACAATATTAATTGAAAATTTCAAAATGATGTTTTTTAAGTGGGTAATAAACAAAATAATACAATAATAAATTAAAAAACTTACAAAATGTAATAAATTTTCGTATTTTCAATAACAATAATAACATCATAAAGTTTTTGTAGTATCGACAAAACGAAAAATTGAAACATTATTTAATTCAAAGAGTAAGAAAGTAATCAAATTACGTTTCCTGGAAATGTATTCAACAATTACACATTAAAATTAAATCACAGATCGTCGTGACGCATCGTAATAAAACTTGTACCGAAAATAAACTACAGTTAAAATTAGTGATTCAAAATATTGTTTTTGACCAGCACGTTCAAAAATGTTATAAATAATTGTTTTGAAACTTACAAATTATTAGAAACAAATGTTCTTAATCGTTGTGACGTTTAGTCATAAAACTTTCACTTAAAAATGTTCAAAAAATATATATTATAAAAAGTCATAAAATATTAATACATTCAATTCTGGTACAAAAATATAATATAAACATTGTTATGTATTAAAATGGAAAACGCAATATCGTCATAAAGCTTTTCCAACATCGATACTATTATATTAAAATAAATTTCAGTTCAAATTGCTAATTCGTAATTTTATTTTAGAGTGACACTTAATAAACAATTTTGTCATACAATTTTCAGTTAAATATGAGCTTTCTATGATAAAATTGTACAATTGTACGCTTTTAAAGCTCTCTTCAAAAAGCTTTTCATAAAACAAAAATACGTTCAGAATTATTCTATAAATAATAAAAGTAAACAGAAGGCATAAGAATTGTAGAAATAAATATGTTGTCGTCATAAAGCTCTCAGTAAAATATTTTACGGAATAAGCTTTTTACAATAACTTTTATATAGTATCATTATGTAATTAACAAATATGTAGCAAAATAAAATAAATATAGGATTATAAAAACGCTTATAAATTGACATAAAGCTTTCAGTTAAATTCTAAGAATGAGCTTTACATAAAAAAAAACTCGCACAATAATATTTTGTAATTAACAATTATGCAGGAAATTAAAGTGATATGAAGCCTCCTTAAAAAGCTTTTAGTAAAAAGTTTCCAATAATGAGCTTTTTATAAAACAAAAATTCGTATATAGTAAATTAAAAAAATAAAAATTGTAGAAAACCATATGTCGTCGTAACAGGTCGCCATAAAGCTTTGATTTAAGTGTTTCCAGGAATAAGCTTTTTATAAAAAAGAAATTTGTATACAGTATTATTTTGTAATTAACAACTTAAAATTATAGGATCGCAAATGCATATGCAGTCGTGATAAATCGTCATACAGCTTTTAATTAAAAAAATCTAAGAATGAGCCTTTCATCAAAAAAACTTGAATAGTATTATTTTGTAATTTACAATGATACAGTAAAATGAAATGACATGAATACTTTAAAATGCACGAACGCTCTTGAGTTGTTGTTAAAATATTCTAGTTAATAATTTTTAACAATGAGCTTTTCTTAAAATAACAATTTTGAATAAGATTATTTTATATTTAATAATGAATGAAATATGAAATAAGCAAAAAAAAAAAATGTAAAAATGGATATATAGTCGTAACGCATCGTCATAAGCTTTCACTTAAAAAATATATATTAATGAGCTTTTGATAAACAAATTTGCATTTACGGTAAAAGTGCAAAAAACACTGTTGTGTCATTTTCGAAATGGTTTTAGTTAATAATTAACAATTATTGAGTACTTAATCATATATAACATAAAGCTTTCAGTTGATTAATTTGAAAAAGCTTTTATAAAAAAAACTTATTCAGTATTTTTTTATTAACAATTATGGGGCAAATTAAAAATAAATAAGGATTATCAAAATTCATGTGTCCATCGTAACGCATCATCATAAAGATTATTATAATTATTATGCAATTGACAATTATTTAGCAAGTTAACAAAATATTATAACTGTTAAATGCATACGCACAGCCATAATGTCATAAAGTTTTCGTTAATTAATTTCAAAGAGCTTTTATAAAAAAAAATTGTACAGTATTATTTTATTAACAATTATGCGCCAAATTATAATAATATAAATTACAGTAAAAATGCCTTGAAGGTCTTTAAATATTATCACAAAGCTTTCAGTAAAGAAAGCTTTTCATAAAAAATTTATGCAAATACAAATTATATAATTTATAATTAATTGTGGGGCAAATTAAAAATAAACAAGGATTGTAAAAATGTATGTGTCGTTGTAACGCGTCGTCATAAAGCTTTCAGTTACAGCTTTTCTCAAAAAATAAATTTTTTCAAATAAATAGTTTCAGAAATATGCTTTTTTTAATTTATATAAATTATTATTATTATGCAATTGACAATTATTCAGCAAGTTAATAAAATATTATAACTGTAAAATGCATACGCACAGCCATAATGTCATAAAGTTGTCAGTTAATTAATTTTAAAGAGCTTTTATATATAAAAAAAAACTTGTACAGTATTATTTTATTAACAATTATGCGGCAAATTAAAATAATATAAATTAAAGTAAAAATGCCTTGAAGCTCTTGAAATAATGTCATAAAGCTTTCAGTAAAAAAAGCTTTTCATAAAAAATTTATGCAAATACAAATTATATAATTAATTATGGTGCAAATTAAAAATAAGCAACGATTGTAAAAATGTATGTGTTGTTGCAACGCGTCGTCATAAAGCTTTCAATTACAGATTTTCTCAAAAAATAAATTTTTTCAAATAAATATTTTCAGAAATATGCTTTTTTTAATTTATATAAATTATTATTATGCAATTGACAATTATTCAGAAAGTTAATAAAATATTATAACTGTAAAATGCATACGCACAGCCATAATGTCATAAAGTTTTCGTTAATTAATTTCAAAGAGCTTTTATAAAAAAAAAATGTACAGTATTATTTTATTAACAATTATGCGGCAAATTAAAATAATATAAATTACAGTAAAAATGCCTTGAAGCTCTTGAAATATTGTCATAAAGCTTTCAGTAAAAAATGCTTTTCATAAAAAATTTATGAAAATACAAATTATATAATTTATAATTAATTATGGTGCAAATTAAAAATAAACAAGGATTGTAAAAATGTATGTATCTTTGTAACGCGTCGTCATAAAGCTTTCAGTTACAGCTTTTCTCAAAAAATAAATTTTTTTAAATAAATATTTTCAGAAATATGCTTTTTTTAATTTATATAAATTATTATTATTATGCAATTGACAATTATTCAGCAAGTTAATAAAATATTATAACTGTAAAATGCATACGCACAGCCATAGTGTCATAAAGCTTTCAGTTAATTAATTTCAAAGAGCTTTTATAAAAAAAACTTGTACGGTATTATTTTATTAACAATTATGCGGCAAATTAAAATAATATAAATTACAGTAAAAATGCCTTGAAGCTCTTGAAATATTGTCATAAAGCTTTCAGTGAAAAAAGCTTTTCATAAAAAATTTATGCAAATACAAATTATATAATTTATAATTAATTATGGTGCAAATTAAAAATAAACAAGGATTGCAAAAATGTATGTGTCGTCGTAACGCGTCGTCATAAAGCTTTCAGTTAGAAGCTCTTCTTAAAAAATAATTTTTTCGACGAATTATTCTATAATTAATAATTACGCGGTAATTATTTTAAAGATATAAAAAAAATGCGTAAGACGTCACAACCCGTCATCATAAAGCTTTCAAATAAATATTTTCAGAAATAAGCTTTTTTTTAATTTATATGAATTATTATTATTATGCAATTGACAATTATTCAGCAAATTAATAAAATATTATAACTGTAAAATGCATACGTACGGCCATAATGACATAAAGTTCTCAGTTAATTAATTTCAAGGAGCTTTTATATAAAAAAACTTGTACGGTATTACTTTATTAACAATTATGGGGCAAATTAAAATAATATAAATTACAGTAAAAATGCTTTGAAGGTCTTAAAATATTGTCATAAAGCTTTCAGTAAAAAAAGCTTTTCATAAAAACATTGTACAAATTCAAATTATATAATTTATAATTAATTATGGAGCAAATTAAAAATAAACAAGGATTGTAAAAATGCATGTGTCGTTGTAAAGCGTCGTCATAAAGCTTTCAGTTAAAGCTTTTCTCAAAAAATAAATTTTTCGCCGAATTATTCTATGATTAATAATTACGCAGTAATTTAAAATCATTTTAAATATATAAAAAAAAGCATAAGGCGTCCCAACCCGTCATCGTAAAGCTTTCAAACAAATATTTTCAGAAATATGCTTTTTTTAATTTATATGAATTATATTATTATTATTATTATTACATTATTTTATTAACAATTATGCGGCAAATTATAATAATACAAATTACAGTAAAAATGCCTTGAAGGTCTTTAAATATTGTAATAAAGCTTTCAGTAAAAAAAGCTTTTCATAAAAAAATTATACAAATACAAATTATATAATTTTTAATTAATTGTGGGGCAAATTAAAAATAAACAAGGATTGTAAAAATGCATGTGTCGTTGTAAAGCGTCGTCATAAAGCTTTCAGTTAAAGCTTTTCTCAAAAAATAAATTTTTCGCCGAATTATTCTATGATTAATAATTACGCAGTAATTTAAAATCATTTTAAATATATAAAAAAAAGCATAAGGCGTCCCAACCCGTCATCGTAAAGCTTTCAAATAAATATTTTCAGAAATATGCTTTTTTTTAATTTATATGAATTATATTATTATTATTATTACATTATTTTATTAACAATTATACGGCAAATTATAATAATATAAATTACAGTAAAAATGCCTTGAAGGTCTTGAAATATTGTCATAAAGCTTTCAGTAAAAAAAGCTTTTCATAAAAAAATTATACAAATACAAATTATATAATTTTTAATTAATTGTGGGGCAAATTAAAAATAAACAAGGATTGTAAAAATGCATGTGTCGTTGTAAAGCGTCGTCATAAAGCTTTCAGTTAAAGCTGTTCTCAAAAAATAAATTTTCGCCCAATTATTCTATGATTAACAATTACGCCGTAATTTAAAATCATTTTAAATACATAAAAAAAATGCATAAGGCGTCGCGACGCGTCGATCAAAAAGCTCGCGACGGTCGTAACGTGCGACGTCGCACCGTCCGAACGGGCCGGCGTTAGGTGCGAACGCGAAATAAAGACGAAGAATGCACGATTATTGCACGGTGTGAGCCGGGCGGACGCACGGACACACGGCCGGTTATACATTTTTTTTTTTTTTGTTTTCTCTCCTCTCTCATCCGAATCCGAGTCCGTAGGAGCCATGATGGCAGAGAGTAAGTGGCACCGAGAGTTTACGCTCGTGGCCCTCATAGCTTGGTAGGCGGCAAACGCGGCAGGTCGGCGCGCACAATCGTTCCTTCTGCACGCACCAAACTAAAACCAGCCAGTGTCGGACTATTCGCCGATTGTTTCAACAATTGCAACAAACCCGCCTGCACTCCATTCTACCATTGGCCGCAGCCGTGCACCGTTGTTGTTCCACGTACGATTGTTTATATAGTGTTGTGTTTTCATTTTTTTATTTTTATTTATTTTATTTCGGATTGGTTTTGCGACTTTCCGACTTGGTTGTTTTTTGTCAAATTTTCGGAGTTTACGCGCCTCACACACTTTGCCGCATTTCATTTGGTTCGGTCTGGTGGATTTTATTGGGTATTTTGTGCAGTGATTACTTAATTGAGACGACGTCGAAGCTCCTCAACGTAAAAATCAACGACACGTTTTCGTAAGTACCCAAGTATTAATTAATTAGCATCGTTACGAGTCGTCCAAAGCAACAATCGTGCGGCGCAAAAACACTCCGCACTTGTTTTTTTATTGTCATCATCCTCAAAGGAAGCTCAATTAATTTCCATGTTTATACCTCAAAAGCACGTGTCCTTACGGGTTTTTTCCTCCTCCGTGGTGCGTCCGCCGTACACGGACGCGACGTAAATAAGTGTCTGTCAAAATTACGTTTCGTATGCGTGTGCCGGGTGGACGAAAAGGGGGTAAAAAGCACCCCCGGCCGACACCGTGCGGCGGCCGATCCGCCGTCACGGCAATTCGTCAATGTTTGATCAATTAAATTGCATTAAAGTGCGTATTGATTTTGCAATTATCGGTAACCAATCAGAAATGGACTTTTTTTTTTGATCTCGCCCCTTCGTTCGGTACACACAATTCACATTGCGCACAAACGTAGTTTTTCGGCGGACCGTGTTTTTTCCTATTTTTGCGCATATCCCGAATTTTTTGCCATTGCGCCATTGTCCACTTACTAATTTTTAGTGGTGTATTGATTTTATTTATTTTAACGCTTCCTCGGGAACTACGGGACCGGCTCGCTCTCGTCGCCGTTGCGTTTCATCCCCCCACTTACTTTCGTTTCGTCGATTTTTTTTATACACTCGATGCACCACTATTTCTAGTTTGATTTGTGAAACTGTGTGATAGATAAAAAATGTGCCAAATCATATTTTTCAAATAAGTCGATGGTAATTGTTGTTGGAATGCATTTTAATTGTGGTGTTGTTGGTCGTTAAAATACAAATTAATTGTAAATTGTGGTAGTTAAAATAGAAATGGCTCTTTCCCACGTTTAGCACCTTTCGACTGTTTTCTATTTTCATTATTGCTAATTGTCAATACAATTAGTGACAAATATTTTATTTCGTCGATTAACTCATTTTACTGAGATTTATTAATTATTATTTATGTGATGGCAATATTCTTGGAATAACATTAACAATTAAAAAGAATTAATTCATTTGTGTAAATAATGTTTTTTAATTAAAATAAATAATAACGTTAAAGGTAAATTTTAGATTTAGATATTGTTATCTATCGTAATTATTATAATATGATACGAGTCAATTATTATCATATGTATAATTGTATAATTAATTAATTTTAATATAATTGCTTAACTTTTACTGTATATTTAAGTTTTAAATTTATAAATTATACACTAAATTATATAAAAATCATTTTAGTTTCTATCAAAATTGTAAAATAACCTCAAATTACTTTGAGGTTTTTTTGTTACACATTTTGACCATCGCTAATTATCTTAATATAATTAGTTAACCATTTCTAAAAATACTATTACTAAATTTATATTAAAGTTATATATAGTCCTAAAATGATAAAATCACCTTAAATAACTGATTTTGTATTAAATTATTATTAAAAGTTTTGGCTATGAATAGTTGTTTGACAACAGTTATCTTAATATTATCTCTAAAAATAATTCTGTTTTGTATTACATTAATAAATTTTTAATGTTTTTGTGTTAAATTTTAATAAAATCATTGTATTTAGTCCCAAATACTTAAAATAACCGATTTTTTTTTTAAATTTTCAACTGTAAATAGTTATTTTGATATAACTAGTTAACTATTTCTAAAAATAATTCTGTATTTTCATGTTTTTATGTGTTAAATAACTTTGTTTTGTTCTAAAATTCATTAACTATGTGAATGTTTATTAAGAATTTTGACTTTAGATAGTTATTTTAAGATAATTATTTAGCTATTTCTAAAAATAATAAGTATTAAATTTGCAAATTCTATTTATATTGTTCTTATGCGTTAAAATTTAATAAAATCACTGTATTTAGCTCCTAAATACATTAAATAGTTTATTTATTATTAAAACATAGGCTATAGGTAGTTTTATTAATATAATTATTTAACTATTTCTAAAAATAATAATAATAATAATAAATTCTATATTCTGTTTTTTGTCTTACAAATTTAATAAAATCAGATTTAATTTTACGTGATTTAAGTGTATTTAATTTCCAAATAACACAAATAACTGATTTTTATTAAAAATTTTGGCTATGAGTAGTTATTTTAAAACAACTATTAAACTATTTTTAAAAATACCTTAAATAATTGATATTATATTAAAAATTTTGGCTATAACTAGTTATTTTAATATAACTATTAAACTATTTCTAAAAATGCGTAAAATAACTGATTTTTTATTAAAAATTTTGGCTATAAGTTGTTATTTTAATATAATTATTTAACTATTTCTAAAAATATTAGTATTAAATTTATAAATTCTGTATTTTAATGTATTTTTATGTATTAATTTTAATTATTTCTAAAAATAATTGTATTAAAATTTGCTCTGTGTTCTAATGTTTTTTATGTTTTAAATTTTAATAAAATTATTATATTTAGTTTCAAAATAGCTCAAGGACCTGATTTTTTATTAAAAATTTTGATTATAGATACTTATTTTAATGATTATTTAACTATTTCTTGTATTAAATTTAGAAATTCTGTATTCTAATATTTTTAAGAGTCAAATTTTAATAAAATATTTGTATTTAGTTCCAAAATACTTCAAATATCTGATTTATTATTAAAAATTTTGGCTATAGGTAGTTATTTTATCATATTTATTTAACTATTTTTAAAAATAATAGTATTAAACTTTATATTTTAATGCTATTTATACTAAAAATTTTAATATAATTATTATATTTAGTTCCCAAATCACAAATAACTCATTTTTTATTATATATTTTAATTGCAGATTATTATTTTAAAATAATTACTTAACTATTTCTAAAACTATTAAGTTTATAAATTGTGTATTCTAATTTTCCTACCAAAAAAGTAAAATGATCTTAAATAATTCTGTTTTGTATTAAAAATTTTAGCTATATATAGTTATTTTATTATAAATTTTTAACTACTTTTAATAAAATTAGTATTAAATTTATAAATTGTATATACTGATATGTCTTTTGTATTGCATATACACTTTAATTGGCCCCAAAATGGTAAAAGTTATTGATTTTTATTAAAATTTGGTTATATATTGTAATTTTAACATAACTATTTAACTATTTATTAAAATAACAACACTATTATTTAAATTTATAAAATATACAACAAATATTTGTCTATAGATAGTTATTTTAACACTATTATTGAACTAGTTTTAATTAATTAAATGTGATTTCTAATGTTTCTTATGTATTAAATTTAAAATTGGGTTTTCCCACAATAAACAACACATTAATTTCTTCGAATTATAATTTAAACAGTTAATAATTTGTTAAGTATTACTGAAAGTTGTTAATCAATTTATTATTCATACAGGAATTATTTTAAACACATTACATATCTTAGAAAACACAATTTGTGTCAAAGCAGTTCCATAAATCCTTTTGGCGCCATCTATCGATGGCCTAGGGAACTTAAAATTCGCACACCTCTCAAAAGCCCTTCTGAGCTTAAGATGTCCGGTGATTTTTATGTGACACGTTGTTTAACACATTAAATATGCACTAATGTCTAATAATAGTGATACATAATCTAATAATATAATCATAGTGTTGCTGAATAAAAAATCAGGGACCACAGTTTATTTCCCACAATCGTTCGTATGATAATGAGGCGATCATGTCCGTTAAACGGGACGACATTATAACAAAAGTACGAAAATATATTTAATTACCCGAAAATGTTTTCTATTCCGAAATCTACATTTTTATGATAATTTTGTGTTAATTTTTTCCTCGTAGGTGTAATGGCAATTGCTTAGATAATAATTTTTAGGATTTAAGCCGGGGCTTTCTATTTTTAAAGGTTATTTCATTAATAATTTATCGCATTCGAGACCGATGTGCATATTAATCGGTACGGTGTGTTTTTCTGGTGAAAAAAAAAAAAAAAAAAAACAACGGAACGGTACGTTATTCATCCCGCTTTTATTGGTAATGTAAATAATTTATTTTAATAGGAAAATATGATACATCGCGTAGGAAGCGGCGCACAATGATAATTTGTTGATACAATAGACGCGGTCATCTTACGGTCATGACGTGTACGTGTAATGTACTAATTACAATTATTTGAACGCAGTTTCGGTGCGGCCCCAAATCGTTTTCACTTCCCCGTGCGACTGTGCCGGACTGTCCGCACAACGGACACAAACGTTAAACGATGTAATTTGTTTGAGTACATGGCTATTAATAGACTCTAATTTAAAATAACACGGGACCAAAGATGACTCTCGTATTGAGATCTTAATCCAAACATAAAAACTTAAACAAACAATATCGGGAGTAATAACGTGTGTAGCTGTCAATAATTGTTCTTACACAAATATTTCCTTAACAATTTACATATCGGCTGTTGAATCATTGCTTGCAACACCACGAAGAAAAATAACCGAATTGTTTACAATGCATTGATTTTTCTATTTGTTATTCCTGTTGATTTGAACCAACGTCGAAAATGTGACGACTTTCACAATGCAAATCCACCTTTTTTTTACTTTATTATTTCACTGCCGATGCCATTTTTATGTGAAAACGAAAGTTTCACCGATTATGAGCAATTTAATTAACATTGAATAGATCCGACAGAAGAACATTAAAACCAAATTGTTTTCGTTATGATAATTATAACGCTATTTAAACACGACTCGTTAAATTACAATATTATTCCCGAAATAATTAAAAACTTAATGTGTAAAAAATTCGTCGGGCCCCGAAAAAGCAAACGATCATTACCCACATTTCTCATACGAAATTATTATTATTAAAAAATTCGAGCAATTAATTTTTAATTAAACGATTGTTATTCTCCCGAGTTTACTCGGATGTATTTCCTGAAGTTAACACAATTATTTTTCTCATAAGCTCATCTCGATTGTAAGTAACGTAATTAGTGTTGAAAAAACATTAAATTTTTTTAATTGTGTATTATAATTATGATTGTTCCATTTTTTATGAGCCCAGAACAATACCAAATAAGAACTGCATTGACTCATGCTCATTTCCATCTAATTAACAAGTTTGGCAGCCTCGGTCTGTATCTGTTTTATTGTACGTGTACCGAAATGTGTAATTGGTGTTGTCGAATTTAATTTGCCGAATTTTTTGCACAATTTTTGATGCAATTATCATTTACGTGTTAAATCTGGTCGGATTAATCACTGTTAATCCCCATGAAATTCCGTAGAAAATGAGTAGTGTAGTAATTTTTGGCTACTAATAATAAACAAGTACAATTCTGACGACAAACACAGTTATTTATAAATTTAGAATAACCGCACAAAACAACGTTTCACCAAAGCTAAATTTAAAAGAATGGTGGATGCGCCACAAAAGGAAACATTAATTAATTAATTAGGCTTGAGAATAACAGACTTATTTCAGTACTCGACTTACGACTGCTTTAAATAACTGACTGATTAGTCAACTGAAATCTATTGAAAAAAAATAACGTTTATTTAAGTTATTTTTATATAATTGACAAACACACAAGTTTGGTTGTCGTTAGTCATGAGTAGTAAAATATAACCTAACTAATCGAATTATTTCAACAACAAACTAATAGGTTACTCCACTAAATCACTACGAGAAAGTCTTAATTTCAATTATTATTTGAATAGTCGGTTTTTATACATTAGTAATATCGTCAAACGTTAGTTACTAGTCATAAATCTGGTTAGTTAAAGACACTGAATAATAGGTTTTCTTCATATACTCTAATTCTTCAGTTTATTTAAAAAATAACTAATAAATTATTTGTTAGTCGACTAATCTCATAACTACAAGAATTCTAGAAATGAGACTGACCGACTTAATTTAATAATGAGCTACTAGACCTACACCTAATTTGAATATTCGACTGATTAGTCGTCTGAAATCAATTGGATACTCTACACTAGTCAAAACGACTAATATTTATTCATGTTGCTTATCTTATGAATAATGTCAATCGTCATTCAAATAGTTGGATTTTATACATTAGTAGTATCGTCAGTCGTTAGTTACTAGTCATAAATCTGGTTAGTTAAAGTCACCGACTAATAGGTTTTTATACAATTGATAACTATCATTTGGGTGACTAGTCGTTAGTTATCAATTGTATCATATACCCTAATTATTCAGGTTATTGCAGAAACCGACTAATAGGTTATTTGTTAGTCGACTAATCCCAACACTACGAGAATTGTAGAGATGAGAACAACCGACTTAATTTAATAATCAGCTATTCGACTAACAGCTAATTTGAATAATCGACTGATTAGTCGACAGAAATCAATTGGATACTCAACTCTGGTCAAAGCGACTAATATTTATTCAAGTTACTTATTCTTACGAATGATGTCAATCGTCATTCGAATTATTGGATTTTATACATTTGTAGTACCGTCAGTCGTTAGTTAATAGTCATAAATCTGGTTAGTTAAAGTCACCGACTAATAGGTTTTTATTCAATTGATAACTATCAATTGGGTAACTAGTCGTTAGTTATCAATTGTATCATATACCCTAATTATTCAGGTTATTCCAGAAACCGACTAATAGGTTATTTGTTAGTCGACTAATCCCAACACTACGAGAATTATAGAGATGAGAACAACCGACTTAATTTAATAATCAGCTATTCGACTAACAGCAAATTTGAATAATCGACTGATTAGTCGACAGAAATCAATTGGATACTCAACACTGGTCAAAGCGACTAATATTTATTCAAGTTACTTATCTTACGAATGATGTCAATCGTCATTCGAATAATTGGATTTTATACATTAGAAGTATCGTCAGTCGTTAGTTACTAGTCATAAATCTGGTTAGTTAAAGTCACCGACTAATAGGTTTTTATACAATTGATAACTATCATTTGGGTGACTAGTCGTTAGTTATCAATTATATCATATACCCTAATTATTCAGGTTATTGCAGAAACCGACTAATAGGTTATTTGTTAGTCGACTAATCCCAACACTACGAGAATTGTAGAGATGAGAACAACCGACTTAATTTAATAATCAGCTATTCGACTAAAACCTAATTTGAATAATCGACTGGTTAGTCGTCAGAAATCTATTGGATTCTCAACACTGTTCAAAACGACTAATATTTATTCAAGTTACTTATCTTACGAATAATATCAATTGTCATTCGAATAGTTGGATTTTATACATTAGTAGTATCGTTAGTCGTTAGTTACTATTCATAAATCTGGTTAGTTAAAGTCACCGACTAATAGGTTTTTATTCAATTGATACTATCAATTGGGTGACTAGTCGTTAGTTATCAGTTGTATCATATACCCTAATTATTCAGGTTATTCCAGAAACCGACTAATAGGTTATTTGTTAGTCGACTAATCCCAACACTACAAGAATTATAGAGATGAGAACAACCGACTTAATTTAATAATCAGCTATTCGACTAACAGCTAATTTGAATAATCGACTGATTAGTCGACAGAAATCAATTGGATACTCAACACTGGTCAAAGCGACTAATATTTATTCAAGTTACTTATCTTACGAATGATGTCAATCGTCATTCGAATTATTGGATTTTATACATTTGTAGTACCGTCAGTCGTTAGTTAATAGTCATAAATCTGGTTAGTTAAAGTCACCGACTAATAGGTTTTTATTCAATTGATAACTATCAATTGGGTAACTAGTCGTTAGTTATCAATTGTATCATATACCCTAATTATTCAGGTTATTCCAGAAACCGACTAATAGGTTATTTGTTAGTCGACTAATCCCAACACTACGAGAATTATAGAGATGAGAACAACCGACTTAATTTAATAATCAGCTATTCGACTAACACCTAATTTGAATAATCGACCGATTAGTCGTCTGAAATCAATTGGATACTCAACAGTTGTCAAAACGACTAATATTTATTCAAGTTACTTATCTTACGAATAATGTCAGTCGTCATTCGAATAGTTGGATTTTATACATTAGTAGTATCGTCAGTTTGGTTAGTTAAAGTCACCGACTAATAGGTTTTTATACAATTGATAACTACCAATTGGGTGACTAGTCGTTAGTTATCAATTGTATCATATATCCTAATTATTCAGGTTATTCCAAAAACCGACTAATAGGTTATTTGTTAGTCGACTAATCCCAACACTACGAGAATTATAGAGATGAGAACAACCAACTTAATTTAATAATCAGCTATTCGACTAACATCTAATTTGAATAATCGACTGATTAGTCGTCTGAAATCAATTGGATACTCAACAGTTGTCAAAACGACTAATATTTATTCAAGTTACTTATCTTACGAATAATGTCAGTCGTCATTCGAATAGTTGGATTTTATACATTAGTAGTATCGTCAGTTTGGTTAGTTAAAGTCACCGACTAATAGGTTTTTATACAATTGATAACTACCAATTGGGTGACTAGTCGTTAGTTATCAATTGTATCATATATCCTAATTATTCAGGTTATTCCAAAAACCGACTAATAGGTTATTTGTTAGTCGACTAATCCCAACACTACGAGAATTATAGAGATGAGAACAACCAACTTAATTTAATAATCAGCTATTCGACTAACATCTAATTTGAATAATCGACTGATTAGTCGTCTGAAATCAATTGGATACTCAACAGTTGTCAAAACGACTAATATTTATTCAAGTTACTTATCTTACGAATAATGTCAGGCGTCATTCGAATAGTTGGATTTTATACATTAGTAGTATCGTCAGTTGTTAGTTACTAGTCATAAATCTGGTTAGTTAAAGTCACCGACTAATAGGTTTTTATACAATTGATAACTATCAATTGGGTGACTAGTCGTTAGTTATCAATTGTATCATATACCCTAATTATTCAGGTTATTCCAGAAACCGACTAATAGGTTATTTGTTAGTCGACTAATCCCACCACTACGGAAATTCTAGAGATGAGAACAACCTACTTAATTTAATAATCAGCTATTCGACTAACACTTGATTTGAATAATCGACTGATTAGTCGTCTGAAGTTCACTTGATACTCGACTTACGACTAACTTCAATTGTCATTCTAATAGTATTATCAGACGTTAGTTATTAGTCGGAAGTACGGTTATTTGAAAACACCGACTAATAGTTTATTTGTTAATCGATTAATCCCACGACCAAAATTAATTGTTGTTAATATTATTCCAGTTGCCCAGCCGACGATCTCCTTGAAAGCGGCGTACCCCAACGCGATCATAGATGCCGATCGGCCTGAGCTAGCGTCCCCGTAACCAAACGCCACGGCGGTGTCGACGGCACCGCGAAAAGCAGTGAGGCGACCGCGTTCACGAAACGGCTCAACCATTGGCGTAGAGATTGCACCCTCCTTGTGTCCGATGGGGGCTGACACCTCCCCGGATCAGCAGTACTCGCTGCGATGGAACGACTTCCACTCGTCGATCCTGTCGTCGTTCCGACATTTGAGGGACGAGGAGGATTTCGTCGATGTGACGTTGGCCTGCGACGGCTGCTCGTTCACGGCCCACAAGGTCGTGTTGAGCGCATGCAGCCCGTACTTCAGGCGGCTGCTCAAGGCCAATCCCTGTCAACATCCCATCGTTATATTGAGGGATGTGCAGCAGAAGGACATGGAAAGTTTATTGAGGTAAGTTTTTAACAGGATATAATTAACTTATTATTTTAATTCTATACGAATATCAAATTTTTTTGTGACTAATATGTAATAAAAAAATGAGAAGGAAGATAATACATGAATAAATTATTCATTTCAAATTTCGAATTTATTGTTATTAAAATTTTTACATATCTTCAAATTCAATAAATTATTTACTAATATAAAAATTATGTAAAATATTAGGAATGAAGAATATTATTATTCTTTTACATTTTATTATTTATTTATTTATTTATTTATTTAAAACATTTAAATTATATATAAATGATATATAATTTATTTTTTCTTAAATTACATTTCTTCTATAATTCTTTTTAATTTAAAAGTATGTCAAAAAATTAAATTATGTAATGTTATATATAATTTTCATTTTAAAACAAATTTATATATGAGTTTACCTCAAGTTCAATATTTTTTTAATAAGATAATTAAAAATGAATAAATCTAATTTATTTATTTAAAGTTTCAAAAAAAACATTTTTAATATTTTTATATTAGAACAAAATTGAGAATAAAGAATATTATTACTTTTTTAACTATTATACAATTTTTCTTATTTTAAAAGATATATGTTGATATAGTGATAATTTCTAGTATGATTTCTTAAGAATTTTACATTTATTCAAGTTCATTAAATTAGTTTTTAATATAAAAAATTAATAAAAAATTGAAAATGAAAAATAGTATTATTATTTCTTAAGAATTTTACATTTATTCAAGTTCAATAAATTAGTTTTTAATATAAAAAATTAATAAAAAATTGTAAATGAAAAATAGTATTATTTTTTTTAAGAATTTTACATTTCTTCAAGTTCAATAAATTAGTATTTAATATAAAAAATTAATAAAAAAATTGAAAATGAAAAATAGTATTATTATTTCTTAAGAATTTTACATTTATTCAATTTCAATAAATTAGTTTTTAATATAAAAAATTAATAAAAAAATTGAAAATGAAAAATAGTATTATTATTTCTTAAGAATTTTACATTCAATAAATTACTTTTAATATAAAAAATTAATAAAAATTTGTAAATGAAAAATAGTCATTATTTTTTCTTAAGAATTTTACATTTCTTCAAGTTCAATAAATTAGTATTTAATATAAAAAATTAATAAAAAAATTGAAAATGAAAAATAATATTATTTCTGAAGAATTTTACATTTCTTCAAGTTCAATAAATTAGTATTTAATATAAAAAATTAATAAAAAATTGAAAATGAAAAATAGTATTATTATTTCTTAAGAATTTTACATTTATTCAAGTTCAATGAATTAATTTTTAATATAAAAAATTAATAAAAAATTGAAAATGAAATTTATTATTATTATTTCTTAATAATTTTACATTTACTCAAGTTCAATAAATTAGTTTTTAATATAAAAAATTGAAAATGAAATTTATTATTATTATTCTTAATAATTTTACATTTATTCAAGTTCAATAAATTAATTTTTAATATAAAAAATTAATAAAAAATTGAAAATGAAAAATAGCATTATTATTTCTTAAGAATTTTACATTTCTTTAAGTTCAATAAATTAGTTTTTAATATAAAAAATTAATAAAAAATTGAAAATGAAAAATAGTATTATTATTTCTTAAGAATTTTACATTTATTCAAGTTCAATAAACTAGTGTTTAATATAAAAAATTAATAAAAAATTGAAAATGAAATTTATTATTATTATTTCTTAAGAATTTCACAATTCTTCAAGTTCAATAAATTAGTATTTAATATAAAAAATTAATAAAAAAAATGAAAATCAAAAATAGTATTATTATTTCTTAAGAATTGTACATTTATTCAAGTTCAATAAATTAGTGTTTAATATAAAAAATCAATAAAAAATTGAAAATGAAATTTATTATTATTATTTCTTAATAATTTTACATTTTTTCAAGTTCAATAAATTAGTTTTTAATATAAAAAATTAATAAAAAATTGAAAATGAAATTTATTATTATTATTTCTTAAGAATTTTACATTTCTCAATAAATTAGTATTTAATATAAAAAAATAAAAAAAAATTAAAAATGAAAAATATTATTATTTCTTAAGAATTATTAAATTCTAATTTCTTTTAATTTTTTAGTTAGATATAATATATTCAAATATTACTGTGTAATAATCATACAACAAAGTGTAATAATCATACAATTGTTAAAATATGTAAATAATGTGAAATTAATTATTTTCAATTTATTATTTACTTCTAAAATATTTAAAAAAGTATATATATATTTTTTTTGGATAGATACTAATAAAAATTAAAAAATTGAAAATCTCGAATATTGATAAAACCATACCTAATATTTAAACGCCAATTTAAAATATATATACTTTGCTTACCGAGAATTTTTAGTGTATTTGTTAAGAGTATTTTTAGACCATCTGGAATAAAACTAGAATAACAAATAATTGTTGTATAATTTGTTTAAAAATACATTTATTAAATAACACTTTATAATTGTAATAACATGTTAGTGTGTGATTTGTACTATTTTTTTTTTTTTTCACAATATTTCTAAATCCTCCATATTAAGTTAAAAATTTAATTTTAATTAGAACTTGCACAACATCCAACAATTAACATATGACTAATTTGAAAGAGCCCCACAACATACTTTTAATGTATCTCATACCCATTAATCATGTAATTTCTTTGAACCTATTTACCATGGAGTGTTATTGTCTTGTGCGATCGGTTAATTTTGATATATCGCCACACGCGAGGCAATTAAACCGCGAGAATCTTTTATAAACTTTCCTTACCGAGAATTTTTTATTCGTCATAAAGTAATTTGGCAAATTGCTGCAAATAAATTCATGCAGACTTATTTTTATTTTCCCGTTACGGCCGGCCTCGCAAACGTTTTTCCCTCAGTATATCAGTGAAAAGTTTCTCGGATAATTACGGTTCTTTTATTTTAAACGACTTACGTTACATATCCCCCCCGAAAAAAACACGTGTCGGTTTAACTTTTGGCCCGTCATTTTCGTCTTGTGACACGTGTATTGTTCCCCAACGCCGCAATCAACTTTTAATTACTGTAATAGAAGTTTTGTGTACGAAATTGTTATGTATTAGTGCCGTTGATTGATAGATTTCTGCTTGATAAAGGCATGCAACGTGGTATTATTTATACAATAAACACATTATTATGTACATACATTAATTAGCGACCGAAATTGAGACAGATCTTATTTGAATATTGCTGCCGCAATGCAATTATGCAATTTTTTTTCGAAGTTCACTTATAAATATAGTTAATTATTCTTGTTAATCTGGATTTTTAACTTTCAAATCTGATTTGCTGCGAGTCATTCAAATGTCAGTGCGATCAATAGGTTGTGAACCATATTAAGAGCTGTTTTCGGCGGCCCCATAAGTCAAAACTGTTCAATTATTTGTTGCTCAACGCATTACAAATCAATTAAGCCTACTTATCTGCGCATGTAACAATTCAATTCTACAACGTGTTTAAAAAAGTACACGTTGAAAGAAAAAAAAAAAAAGAAATCAAATTACCCGATACATGTTATTACGGTCCGGAGTCTAGACTAATGTTTTTTGGGTAATGTACTACGTTGTGGATAATATTTAAGTAATTAAAGCTTATGAAATTACCGCGCCCCGGGCAATAAATCGTTGCCCTTGTAGAATCTCCATACGTACACTTCATTCGACTTAAATCTAATTAAATTAATTGATCTAGGTGTGTACCGGTAATAACATCCAAATAAATTATCGATCATGCCCGTCGGCCGAATCGTTTGCGCCGTTTGAACTGATGTGCCTTTGCGGAAATGTATTGTGCACAGATTAGAAGAACAAAATTAAACCAGTTAGACGTGTGTAGAGACTTATATTTAGCTTTTTTATTTATTTTATAAAAGAAGTTTTTGATCAAATTATTTAATATATTTTTATTAAACAAAAATCCAGTGACGTGCACTATATTTTTAATTGGAATATATTTTAATATTAAGACATCCTTTGATAGAATTGAGATATCCAATTTTAAATGTGCAGGAAAGAACTGGCTGAAATTAATATCCTTGTTAAAAATTTGGAAAAAGCTAATAAAAACAAGTAAAATCTTTTAGTTTAAGTAAAAGTCGTTTTTATCAACAATTAGCATAAATAATTAATTTAGTGTTTCAAAGTCCGCCAGATGTCACTTTTGAGTGGAGCCGGACCTGTCCACATAAGGGAGGCTGCGAAAGATTTCTTTAAACAATAAATTTAATATCTCAAAATTTAAAAAAATTACTATTTTTTAGATTTTAACTTTTAAATATGAAAAAAGGTTTTCTGTAGCCTCCAAATGGGCATAACCTAAGAAGAAACCTGTCCAAAAATATCATAATATAAAGGAACTTCCATTAACAAAAATAGAGAGTGAGATATTAAAGGTCACCCTTTTTGTATATAACTTTAGATTACAACATAAAAAATATTAAATACAGTAAAATGTTGTTAATCTAACTAAATTTTTTAAATTTAAATAGTATTTTTGATTTTTTAAGCTTATTATATTATAAATTTAATGATTGTTTTTAATTTTTTAAACAAAATATTTCAAATATTATAAATTTAAATTAATTTAAATGATCATTTTCATTTTTTTAAATACAATAAATTTAAATTAAATATTTTATTATTTAAAATTTTAATTTTTTAGCTTAATGTTTATAAATATTATTTAATATATATATTATAAATTTAAAATAACAATTTTAATTTTTTTATTGTATTGTTAATTTTTTATATTTAATATTTCAAATAATACAATATAATTTAATTTTTTTTTTTTTAAATTTTAATTTTTTAACTTAATATTTAAAATATTTTCTTTTTTAAAGATGATATCATAAATAATCTTATAAATTTAAAATTGCTTAAATAAAATTTTATTTCATTATAATATATTTCATAATTCATTTGATTATAATTATTATAATTTTAATTTTTTAGCTTAATATTTAAAATATTATAAATTTAAAACAACAATTTTAATTTCTTTTTATTGAATTGGTAATTTTTATTATTTTTATGTTTAATATTTTGAATATTATAAATTTATTTTAATTTTAATATTATTATATATTTAAAATAACAATTTCATTTTTTAATTAAATTTTTTATTTCTAATAATTTTAAACTTTTATTATATATATTTAAGTTCATATATTATAAATAATATTATAAACTTAAAACGACAATTTTATTTTATTATATGTTTTTATTTATTTTTTAAAACGTGAATTTTTTAGCTTAATATTTAAAATATTATAAATTTAAATCAACAATTTTATTTTTTTTATTAAAGTGGTAATTTTTAATTTTTTCATGTTCCAATTTCTAATATTATAAATTTAAAACAACTATTTTAATTTTTTCTATTGAATTGCTCATTTTTGTCTGATATTTCAAATATTATAAATTTAAAACGACAATTTTATTTTTTTTTTAATTAAATTGCTTAAATACAATTTTATTTTATTATAATATATATTTTATTATATTATATATTTATATTTATTTTTTAAAATTTTAATTTTTAAGCTTAATATTAAAAATATTACAAATTTGAAACAATTTTCATTTTTTTATTGAATTATTTAATTAAATTTCTTATTTCTAATTTTTTAAGCATATTTTTTAAATAAAATTAATTGCTTAATATTTCAATTATTGAAAATTTAAATTAAGCAATTTATTTTACTTTTTAAATTTAAATAGTTATTTTTTAAGCTTAATATTTAAAATATTATAAATTTAAAATAATAATTTTGATTTTTTATTTAATTTTAATTTTGGAAATTGCGGAGTTGGATATCTAATAATATTTTTTGTTTATATTTCAAAATTTCAATATTCCTACAACAAAGAAGATAGTTTTAATCTCTTGTACTTCTGAATTATTAGCTGTGCTTATAATAATTATAAGAAGAGGTTTTTTATGACCATATTTTTAATGAAAAACCCTCTGTACTATGTCACCTTTGGATATATATTTCTCTACTTCCCTACTCCAGTTGAAAATTGGAAAAAAAGGTATCTATGTAATTAATAATAAAAATATATATTTTTTTCAGCTGGAGGTTAGTTATAACAAGTTATTTTTAACAACTATTAGTAAATATACTTGTTTCGTAATCTACCAGATGTCATTTACAAATATAAAAGATAATATTTCATTTTTTAAGTAGGTTTATATATAAAGAAAAAATTTCTTTTCATGTATTTCTAAATATCTGGTGAGAAAAGCACGCCACTGGAAAAAAAAGTAAAAATATAATATAACAAATTTTATTAAAAACTTTCTATGTGTCTTTTATAATAATACAAAATAAAGGCTTAAAAATATAATCAACAACCACTTTAAAAATGATATTGATGAGCACCAAAGATACAAGTTATTATTCTTGTTTAATATTTATGTATTTGCACATACAGGAAACCTTAATCTGAAACGGAAATATCATTGTTCAACCGAAAATATTTATTTAGCAAGTCAGCAGACTGGTTAAAAATAAATAAGCCCGTTGTGATTTTAACTAGTATCGACAGATCAAGGTGGTCCCAACCTTTAATTACCCGCATAAATTACCCAAAAATTGCGCAAGAACAATTTTATTTGTTTATAAAAGCGGCTAATTGTTTTAGAAATTCTCCGCATCAAACTAACGTCGTCGTGTCAGTGAAATGTAATAAAAAAAAAGGCAGAGAATATATATGCTCAGTAATTTTTAAATCTCGAATTACATTAACTGACAGACTAAAGGTGAGGTGAGATAAAAAACCTGATTTAAGCCTAATTAGTGTGTACAGAATTATGCCTTACTTACTTTCAAATGGAATGTCGGATTTGAATATTTATTCGCCTGGGATACATTAAATTTATCCGTAAGATATAATGTAAGGTAATATTGTGAGAAACTTTTATACGGTTTTATGTCTAAAACAAGTTTATTATTCAACTTTATGATTGTGCTTTAATAGTTGCCGCCCGGTTTTATCTGAAAGGATAATTGTCTGTATAGGTTATAAAATCTTACAGCTCACCTTTATGTTCTGCCCAATTTATTATTAAGCTCTCCTCCCGTGTCATTGTTACTTGATATGACATTTTTGTTACAGGTTTATGTATAACGGAGAAGTCCACATTGGACAAGAGCATTTAACAGATTTCTTAAAGACTGCACAAATGTTACAAGTTAGAGGATTAGCGGATGTTCCAGCCGGAGCCGCAGGCCAAAGACTGACTGTACCAGAAAAGATCTCACCGGTAAGTCGATACATTTCGGATACGTTTGTAATTGTTTTCCGTTCAGACGATAAATCAACAATCGACACTCCTCATCTCGTGTAGTACCTTGATTTACTTTTACGTTTATGTGGATGTACGCCTCTGGTTTTGATTTATTACGGGTAAATAATTTGATTTACGGAGTGGTCGCTTTGTTTTAGGTGTGGGTGTAAGCCGTATTTGGTTAAAGGTTATTTTCAATTTGAGAAGCAATTTTATTACATTTTTATTGTCGGTTACAGTGTAACACGTTTCTAAAATCGAACATGTACCTCGCCAAACTTGATTTGACGACCTTGGATTTTTGACTATTTTATGGTAATAATTGTTTTAATGATAATTATAATTGTTGCTAAGAATCTGGTCGTGTTACTCTTGTTACCAAAACAATTTAAATATGCATTTGCATGTCTACGTGTTTACAGATAAATCACTAAGTGATTATTAGTCGAACTTGTCTGTAAGTAAATTGATATTTAATAAGTAATTTGACGGAAACTTGAACAAAAAGTAACAACGAAATTAACCGTAATAAATAGGCTGTGATTAATAATGTTCTTCGCACAAATTCGTCATCGGGTTTCACGGCTATTTATTTGTTTCATTTTAATCATAAAAAGTTGTACCTGTTCAAACAATGGAGGACTTCAAAAGGATAGAGTTTAATAAATAATGTGTTTTTCATATTTTTACTCTCCTGTCAAAACTCAGAGCTTCGAAATATCTAAACCACAAAAAATATAAAACAATTTCTTCCAATTTTTAATGGAGCATTTAAAAAATATAATATATAATTTCTATTTTTTTTAATATTATATTTAGATAACAGTATTATTAGTAAACTTAATTATTAATTTTGGCTAAAATCATTTTTTACAAATAATTTTAAGGAATGAGAAAAAATATATATTATTGATTTTTTGTTTTTTTTTTCAAATATTTTAAATTAAGTTGTTTAATTATTAATTAATTAATTAATTTTGTCAATATTTTTATCATAAATAAACTAATTTTAAATTAAATTATTTCATGAAATACTTAAATACAAAAAAATAAAATACATAAAATATATCAATTATTATAATAAATATATAAAAATTATAACACAAAATAATATATTTTTATCAGAATCAAAAACATATTTAACTAAATTATTTCTTTTTCTTTAAAAGATTTTTGATTAAGAAACTATGTTGTTTATTGAATGATAATAATTTTATATTATTCAGTAATCTTGATTATGAATAATTATAAAATTAGTTTATAATTCTCAAAAAGTTTCTCAAAAATATTTATAAAAAGTAATACAAAATATATATAAAAATTACACTTTTTTTACTGAATCAAAAAACATATTTTACTAATTTTTTTGTTTTCCTTCAAATATTTTTTATTAAGAAATTATTCTATAATATATATTTTATTAAATAATTTTGACAAGAATCATCATGATCATCAATCAAATTAAATAAATCAATAAACATAATTTATTGATTTTTTGTTTTGTTTTTCAAATATTTTAGACTAAAAGTAAACAGTATTTAATTAATAATGACATTTTTATATTATTAATTAATTAATTTCGACTAAACCAATTTCTTAAAGATGAATTAATAATTATTTCCAAAAATATATACAAATTCTAATACATAAAATATATCAATTATTTTTTTTTATGAATTAAAAACTAATTTAACTTATTTTTTTTTGTTTTTCTTTCAATATTTTAGATTTAAAAAACTGTATTTAATTAATATTAAATAAAATACATAAAAATTATATATTTTTTAACGAATCAAAAAAGATATTTTACTGATTTTTTGTTTTGATTTTCGACTATTTTCCATTAAAAAACAGCGTTTGATATTTCCTATTATTAATTAAATTAATTAATTTTGAATATAATATTTTATATAATATAATTTATAATATAGATAATATATATCTAATAGAAAAAATCATCAAAATCATATTTTACTAATTTTTTTATTATCTTTCAAATATTGTATATTAAGAAATTATGTTATGTTTACTTAATGAGCTGATTACGATATTAAGAAACATATATATTGATAATTATTCTCAAAAACATATATAAATATTAATATAAAATACAAATATTCTGTATAATTAACGATTATATTAATCGGTTGATTAATTTTGACTAAGATACTATTTTTAAAATGAACTAATATTTATTCCCAAAATTAGTAATAGATATTTATATAACATTTTTTATGTTTTAATGAATAATTAAAAAAAAAATGTATTACAATTAATATATTCTGTAACACAATCTTTGTTTTACATCACCATACTCTAGAACGTACGATTTCGAAAGCATGAGAAGAATGGGTTTACTTCAAATTATGTAAATGGTTTTTACTTCCAAAAACCAGTAATTAAACGGTTTTAGAAACCTAATTAAAATTATTTATTACTAATTAGCTTTCCTGGTCCGCTTCAAGTGTGCATTCAATATAAATAAATGTGTTAAAATCAAGATCCGTTTTTGGGCAACTTGAAACGATTGACAATAATAAAAATTTCAATGACAACTAGTAACAATAATAATAATTCAGAAACATTACTAATCCTAAAGGTCAATTCAAAGCGAATCGGATGAGCAATGACGTATTTAAATAGAGAAATCGATGTTTACGACAACCATAAATTTTTAGTAGTTAGCCTCATTAAAAATTTGTCATCTGAATCAAGGTACATCGCATTTTAACTTCGATCAACATAAATTAATCCGGTTTTAGAATTATTAACCTCAATAGATGTTTTAAAAGTTAATTGGGGGGGGGCAGGCGTTAATTCGTTGTTTATTAGCCTGATATAAAATTTATGTAAAAAAAATTCGTGGCTAGATAATTACACGTAATCACAATCAGGGCCCCCTAAAATATAATTACGAGAAATCTGGGCATTAATGCCCATAAAATATGTGCATTCTGGAACATGTGCGTGTGCAGGAGCGTGAATGAAATGTTCCGTACTTGCATTCGATCACGCATCAAAGCTACGAAAAAAAAAATGGTAATGAAAGTGTTCGCGTGCTTCGCTTCGTTTTCATGTCGGTCTTGGGTATATTTTAACCAGGTCTTGTACACGTGTAATGCAAGCATTGCTGTTTTATTTACATTAAACACGGGTCTAATTACGTGTTTTAATTTATCGGGGCTTTGCCACGACATAATTAGCTTTGCCAGGAATTTGGAAATATTAATTCAAGTGATATGGCCAAAATTTACGATAAGGAATTATGCAAATTTTAATTATATGTGTACGTTTAGGTGGTCGTCACTTTTGAGCACTTTCACATTTTTGTGCTTACTATTATAAATCAGAGTTGAAGCTGCACAAATAGAAAACGGATAATTATAATCGTCGCCGTCGACGTTCACGTCGTTCCGTGATATATGTCTGGCGTTAAACTGAGCTTAGTCCAATGAGCGACACCTCGAATCCAACGAAACTCGGATTATCCATCCACCCCTAGCAATGTCGGGGTGGATCAGATAACTGCGCCCCCGTATCTGTGTCGGACACCACCCTCGTCACCCTCACCCCACAACGGCCGAAGATTAATCCGCGTTCCTTTTTCTCCTTTCCGCAGAACTCCTCGTCGCTGCCCTGGGCGACGGACCGGCCGGACGCCCTGCGAGAGGGCGGACTGTCGCCGCCGCCGGCGAAGCGGTCCCGCAGCGCCGACCGTCCCTACACGCCCGATAGGGTGCGGAGTCCCTCCAGGGGCAACGGGGACATGCAGGAGTCGCTGCTAGGACAGGCCCTCGAAGGGGGACCCACGATCCACACCAAGGAGGTAAGAACACTTTAGACTTTTAAGGGAAATCTCGAAAATTAACTCGTCTGGAGCTGAAATAAACAACGGAATGATGAAGTTGAGTAACAAAATGAGTTGGTTTCTCCGTTAAAGCTATTTTCTTCTTTATCAACTCAGAAGTCTCAAAACTTTTAAGACAAAGCTTAAAACATTAACATATCTAGAGATGATGGAATAAACATTAAAATGAAGAAGTGTATAACTAAAAGAGTTAAAAGCTATTTTCTTCTTTATCAACTTCCAATATTGACAAGCTGATCCTTTTTATGAATCTCTCAAGCTTTGTTAGAAATTAACTGTTATTTATAAATCTCATTTACTCTCCAGAAAAACCACTCAGAAGTCTCAAAAATTTTAAGACAAAGCTTAAAACATTTAACATATCTTGAGATGATGGAATAAACATAAGTGTATAACTAAAAGAGTTAAAAGCTATTTTCTTCTTTATCTTCCAATAATGAGAAAATAGCTCTGTTACCTCACAAAACTTGAAACTCTTAAGAAAAAGTTAAAATTAGCACATCTAGAGTTACTAGATAAAGAAAAAAATGATGAAGCAGATGAATCCCATTACTGTGTAACAAAAAGAGTTGATTTTAATAAGCTATTAAAGCTATTTTCTTCTTCCTCGTCCACCAATAATGAAAAAATTCATTTGTTCACTTCAGGCTTTGTTGGGAGTTGACTGTTACTTATAAACCTCCTTTATTTCCAGAAGAACAACTCAGATTCCTCGTTACAAGCCCAATCGACTGGCGAAGATAGCAATAGCAGTGATACAGCCATGAGCGACCATGGCCACGACGTTACCCCAAAGACTGAACCCTCCGATTACCCCATGCTAGACGATCACCATCCATACAACACGAACGGCGGCCTCATGGACCAGAACCGTTCGTCCTTTCCCGGAGCCCTCCTAGGACTGCCAGGTAAGTCCTAAGCAAAGAAAAAAAATTGCACAAAAAACTTGGCTTACGTAATCGATGGATTAACATAAAACAGTTGTCCGGTAATAAAAATTTTGTCGCATACTTTCAAACGGTCCAACGCTCATTAATATACGGTCCGCCGTTTGAAATCTTAACACGAGTAATCAATTTAGTTTTGGAAAACAATTTTAATTATAATTTATGTAAATGTGTCATTTAAATGTGAAACATGTTAAATGTAAAAACAGTTGGACGAAAATTTCTGCAAAAATTGCTGTTCTCATTATCTAATTATCCTTGGAATATAAATATCCGATAATTTATGAACATATCGTCACTTTGCGGTGTGAAATTTATTGGGTTTTTGCGTTTCAGGGTTGGGAGGACTGATGCCAGGGCCGTCGGGGATGCACAACAGTCCGGACAGTTTTGGTAAGTAAAGCTGAATGTACACGGGTGATGAAACATTAGAAAAAATACTTTTAATATAAAATATTATTGGTGCTTTAAATTGTTATATATTATTATCATACATTACTTGAATTCTCCGGAAAACAACGGTAGATCCTGAAAATGTTAATGGTTTTTTAAAGTTTTAAAGTTAAAGTCTAGTTTTTGAATTAAAAGCATTAATTCAAGATGCATTTTTTATTATTGGAGGGGTAATATAAATGAATATTTTGAATTATGGTGTTAATCACAGAAAATGAACAAAAAATACTTTCACAACTTGAGGATTCCATTACGAACATTTCGAGTTCATAGACTCTTGTCTTATCAACATCTAAAGCTTTCAGCTTTTTATAAAGCCAAGATTTATATGTAGAAGATTTATCATAACTCCACTTGCTTTAATAAAAGCGGGATTAGCAACATTCATGAACTTACTTCTCTTTTTTTACTCGCCAAATTGAACATTTATGATATTCTGATGTTCATCGAGATAGTGAACTCAATGACAAGGATAAAAGGAGATTTTAGTAAACCTAAACTATAAATCCAGACGTTATTACATGAAAAAGTAAAAAATAAAGACAAATTGATATGTTTCAGTTAGGGTACAAAAGAAGAGAGATGTACAAAAATCAATATTAACACTGCTTTAGTAAAATGACCCTATTTATTCCAAGTGGGGTACCAGATGCATGACTATGGCTCGAAATATTCATAAAAGAGCCCTCTGTACAATCAAGTAAAGAAAACATTGGTTTTAATATTTTAAGGGTGGTTCTGAAGTTTTGAATGTTATAAAATATGGAAGAGATGAAGAAGTAAATACTTAATATTAAATTATTCATTATTAGGGAAGTATCATACTTATGGAGTCTTCTAATGCTTTAAAATATTCGTCTATCTTTACTCTACAATTAAAAAAAATAAAGTACCAAAAAAATTTCATCCCAATGTCCCAGAATTTTAAGAAATATGGCTTTTCAAAATAAGAGATGACATTAAGAAAACCACTACCATTTTCGGTTCCTATTTTTGTAATTGAAACAATTGTTTCAATGTTTTTGACCAAGACGATGAATGATGAATAAATCTGTCAATAAAACAATTCTAAGCAGGAAATTGTGCTGCAACTTTTTAAATTTATGGCTCTAAACTCGAAAAAACCCCGACAGAATCAGACACTTGTGGAATTAACCGATTTGGCAGTCGTTTTTCATTAATCCTGATCCACCGCCCGACTCATACATCGAACACGTATTCGATTATGATCACTTAACGTCACAACTCGCTACCGTTCGCAGCCAGCCCGTGATCCATTCGTCAATCAGTTCCCCGGCAGAGATTTGTCGTCCCTTATTCGTCCATCAATTTTTTACGGTTTTGTTAAGAGCAACGGATCGGGACCCAGAAAAGAAAGGAAAAAACAAGATGACATATGCCACGGTCCGCACCGCACACAATACAAACCCGAAACTTTTACATTATTAAACATTTTATTTTTTCCGCCGACGCACAATGCCACGAACCCCCCGACCATTGTTATTTTTGCCAGCCGTCCGATTTTAACTCGCTCACACGACATCCGGATTATTTATGCAGATAAACCGATTGTTTCGAGTGTAATAAACACGGCGGACGATTGTTGGGGCGGCCGTCGCATTGTGCGCCTCCACGACGTCATCCCCGTGCCGGTCGGCGTCACGTGACCGGGTCCGGCCAACGCCGACGCCGGGATTATGAATTATAAAGGCGACAGGGGCCGCCGATTGTTGTGTACGCGAAATGTTTTCGCCCGAAACTTTTTTTCGGCGGTTTGTAAAATGTAACCCGTCAGTCGGTCTCCCTCTCTTTGCCCGCCGCCGCCCCCGTTTTGCCGTCCATATTTTTTTCGTTCGCCAGTTGATCCGGGTTCGTTCCGGGGCCCGGGCTGGGACGCGAGAAATGCGGTTCCGGGCCTGAGGGTCTCGATTTCTTGTATTTTATATTGCCGTTGCGGCCTCAAGGAGTAAATGACACAAATGACACGCTCCCTGATATTACTCCCAACACATATTTTATGTGTATTTATATATATTTTTTTAGGGGAGAACATATTTTGTTTTTAAATTTTTTGTGCAACTTTTTACAATTTACCTTTACGCTTTGTAAAATATTAAATTGTTTAACCGAAACTTTTTCATTTGTAAAAAGGAATTTCCTGTTCAAACAATTTACATTTCGGGAATTAATTTTAAGAAGAACATCGGTTTTCGTTTTATTTGTGCAGGCTTTCTTCGTAAAATCAATATTCATTGCGACTTTACTAATGCCTGAATAATAAACGAATAAATTGAAAATAAATAGAAAACTTAAAGTAGATGTAAATTAATTTATTCTTACTTTCGATTTATTAACAAAACGATTAATAAAAATGTTAAATATATACATAATTTCCATTTACTAAATTATTAAATAGATTTTACAATAAACTATATGACAAATATACTCGTTTTAATAAAAAACTAATAAAAAAGTTAATTTTAATCATTTTCAATTAATTTTCGTTTGCAAAGAACAAGAAAAATTATATTTTTCGATTTAAATACATAATTTCTAGTCATTGCAATATTTATTACATACTTTTTACAATGAAATAAATGACAAATATACTTGTTTTAAAAAAAACTGATAAGAAAGTTAATTCCAATTATGTTCTCAATTAATTTTCGTTTTCAAGAAACAAGAAAAACTAATTTTTTGTATTAGATACGTAATTTTTATTCACTGAACTATTAATTAGATATTTAACATTTTTTACAATAAAATAGTTGACAAATATACTGGTTTTAATACAAAACTGATAATGAAATTAATGCTGATTATATTCTCAATTAATTTTTGTTTTTAAGAAACAAGAAGAACTGTATTTTTAATTTAGATATATAACTTCCCTTCACTGAACTATTAATTAGATATTTAAGATTTTTTACATTAAAGTAAATTATAAATATACTCGTTTTAATGAAAAAATTGATAAGAAAGTTAATTGCAATTATGTTCTTAATTAATGTTCGTTTTCAAGATACAAGAAAAAGTAATGTTTTGAATTAGATACATAATTTCTATTCACTGAACTATTAATTAGATATTTAACATTTATTTACAATAAAATAGTTGACAAATATAATGATTTTAATACAAAACTGATAATGAAATTAATACTGATTATATTTTCAATTAATTTTCGTTTTCAAGAAACAATAAAAAATGTATTTTCTATTTAGATATATAACTTCCATTCACTGAACTATTAATTAGATATTTAACAATTTTTACTATAAAGTAAATGATAAATATACTCGTTTTAATAAAAAACTGATAAGAAAGTTAATTCCTAATTATGTTCTCAATTAATTTTCGTTTTCAAGGAACAAGAAAAACTGTACTTTTTGATTCTATTCATTGAATATTTTCCTATAATGCAATAAATGATAAATTTACTTATTTTAATAAAAAAAACTAATAAGAAAGTTAATCCTAATTAATTCTCTATTAATTTTCGTTTTCAAGGAAGAAAAAAATATAATATTTTTTAAATTAGGTCATTGAATTATTAATTAGATACTTAACATTTTTTCACATTAAAAAAAATGACAAATATACTTGTTTCAATAAAAAACTAACACGAAGTTAATTATAATAAATTTTCAATTAATTTCCACTTTCAAAGGTCAAGAAAAATAATATTTTTCGAATTAGGCACATAAATTTTATTCAATGAACTATTAACTAAAAATTTAACAATTTTTTTGCAATAAAATAAATTAAAAATATATTTGTTTTAATACAAAACTAATAAGAAAGTTAATTATCATTATATTCTCAATTAATTTTCACTTACAAAGTTTAAAAAATGATAATATTTTTCGAATTAGATACATAATTTTTATTAAACTTATAATTAAATATTGAACATTTTTTTAAACTAAAATAAATAATAATATACATGTTTTAGCAGAAAACTAATAAAAAAGTTAATTCAAAATATATTCTCAATTAAATATCACTTTGAATGGTCAAGAAACATATTATTTTTCGATATTTTTTTTATTTTAGATATTTAACGATTATTTGCAACAAAAATATACTTATTTTAATAAAAAAACTAACAAGAATGTTATTATATTATAATTATATTCACACTTATTTTTTATTTTCACTTTGAAAGGTTAATAAAAATAATATTTTTCTAATTAGGTACATAATTTTTATTCTATATACTCTTGACTAAATATTTAATATAATAAATATACTTGTTTTAATAAAAAATCATTTTATAAAGTTAATTCTAATTTCCCAGTTAATTTTTTATTTCAAAGAAGAAAAAAAAAAACAATATTTTTCGAATTAATTGCATAATATCTATTCACTGAACATTTCTTGACAACAAAATAAATGATAAATACACTTGTTTTAATAAAAATATAATAAAAAAGTTAATTCTAATATTATCAATTAATTTTCGATTTCAAGGAAGGGGAAAATTAATATTTTTCAAATGAGTTTTATTCAATATTTAACATTTTGTACAATAAATATACTTGTTTCAATAAAAAAAAATAATTAATAAGTTAATTATATTTATATTCTCAATTAATTTTTGTTTTCAAGGAAGTAGGAAAATAATATTTTTATTGAATTTTAAAAAAAAAATTATAGAATTATATTTTCAATTAATTTTTTTTTTAAGGAACAAGACAAATTATAATTTTCTAACAAGTTTCCTAATATCCATTCACTATTTTTTATAACAAATATATTTAAGTATTAAAAATAAAAGAAATATGAAATATATTTATTTAAAAAGAAGTTAATTATAATTTATATTCACAATTATTATTATTTTTTTTTTTCAGAAACAAAAAAGATCTAATTAAATTTCTATTCAGTATTTTATTATGTGGATATTTAAGACTTATTAAGTTGATTTTAATTAATATTATGTATCACTTTACAAATAATACAGGACATTTTTACAAAAAAATAAACAATAAATTTACTTTCTTTAACGATTTAAATGGTTATATAATTTTTACAAAAAAAATAGTCGTTCAAAAGTAAAAAGCTGATACTATAGTCGTTTCTACAAGATTATTATACCAAAAATGATGCTTAATAATTTTGTGAAAGCCGTATTTTCCATAATGCCAAAGCCCGCGATCAGTATTCCGATCAATTCGTTTCTTCTTAATATTCCTTGCGGATACAGAAAACATAAAAAAGCTGCTTGAGTAATGTGCATTTGTAAAATCAATAGGGCCGCATTTCGACGACAGAAAAATAAAAAAACTAAAATAAAATCGTCGTAATGAATCGGTTTTTGTTCCACAAAACGCAATAAAATTAATGTCGAAAGGAACTCGTAATCTGATGACGTACACCCCGAAATATACGGTAGTAATTTCTTAAAATATACCGAAAAATAAGGCCCTTTATCGAACGGCGAAGTAATAAATGTGCGTTATAGCGTCCAAGCACGAAATGTCGATAACGTTCACCGTTCGCTGTAATACCGACGAATTCGGTCCGGTAATGTAATTCGAAGTTGTGACGTCGCCCCGAGCCATTTCTCTCTTTCTTTCTTTCTTTCTTTCCATATTTTTTTTTTCTTTTTGCTTCATCTTTGCACAAGTTAAAGCACTCTCTTTTTCCCTCTTTTCCGGACCGTGAGGCCCGCACCCGCACGCGGGGGACAAGGAGAGCGATAGGCGGTACGCACTGATAAACAGCTTTTCAGTATTTCTTGGGCTTTCTCGGGATTTTCCAACACCTCCCCCGAAATATCCGTCGAAATGTGTTCATTTCCTTTTATATTCGCGAAATCGAAATGTTCATATAAACGATATTTACTGCGAGGTGTAACTCAATAACTTCGCCGCCGCTTTTCAGGGCGTGAAAAAAAAAAATTGCCGATCAAATTATTTCAGCCACTCGCCAAATTACGTTACGCCCACCCTCCACGTATTTTTTAACGTGGCCGCCGCAAAATTTATGCGGCAGCCTCATCACTCAATTAATTGATGGTCCCCTTAATTTTTTGTCGTCCGGGTCCTCCGTACTGAACCCGTCGCCGTTTAATGGTGTCAAACAAAGAGAGGCCGTCCGCATTTTCCTAATTCGCCGCAGTGTATGGGACCCCGTAATTTCATTCCGGGGAAAACTGTCTGCGAGCGCGTAAACAATCTTAACAACCGGCTTCTGCAATTGATCGAACATTTAAGGATGGGACTTGAAAGAGCGAGGAGGCCGAAACGGGGGGCGAGGCGGGTGGAACGAGGGGGATATTAGATGGGATAGTGAAGGAGGCCTATACAGTCAAACATCGAGATTGCTCTGTATATTTCTCCCCCCTAAAATCGGTCTATTGATTTATACCGTCGGTCCGTTCTTACTTGTCTTACTCTATCTGTATCTGGTTTTGTCCAGGAGAAAACTCCGGACGAAAATCGAAGCGTGAAATATTGCGGCCGTGATAAGGAAGCATCACGTCCGCTATTTCTTATCGGCAACAAAGAAAGTTGAAGGACGACCTCACGAGTAATTGGGGTAATTTTCCTGCAACGAATCTCCCATCTACGCCCCCGACGAAAACAAAAACCCTCGACCGACGACCGTAATTGCTGCACAAAAATCGCCATGCTCCGAAAGCAAATAAGGCATTGCGCTGACTCGCCGAGAATTAGAAGTGTTGCTTGGGAATAACGATAAACTGCAGATTAGCAGGAAACGACCTCTTCGATTTATCTGATGATTACGCCACATCCGGTGTAAACTAAAAATTGTTTGGTAAATTTTGCTTTGATTGAATCGAACAAAAAGGGGCGACACTCGCAATGAATTCCTTGTTCGTCATCAGGACTATCTTTAGCAGTGCTGTAGGCCGACCAAAATCAATAATCCTGCGAATTCAATTCCACTTGGAGCACTTATTTGATTTTCTAATGCACAACGTTCGTTACGGCGTAACTAAAAAAATTAAAGAGTTCATTAATTCGGTGCGTCCTCCCTCCGCCTTTGAGACTTCGATCGCAATAAGTAGATTTTTTTTTAATTAGGTGAATTTACACCTAAAAGACTTTCCCGATAAACGGTAAATGGTTTAGGGATTAAAAAGAAAATACGCTTCACTAAGCAGCTTAACCTCGTCGAGCTTTCCATTTTCATGGATGGCTATGTCGGGAGGGCCTTCGTTGATTCAATAAAAAACTTTTCCATGTACGTTTCCTCTTAAATCTTTCTTTCATTCTGGCTTTTACATACTATTTCCATTATTTAAATATTAAATATGTATCATTCGCACGGTTTTCAATATAAATCATCATAATTTTTCGCGGGCGCCCATAAAAATATTACGATCGCATAAATAATGCATCGGCGGAGGTATCCGCTTTTTACTCCTCATTTTCGACGCCAGCCATAACAATAAATATAATGGTACAGCGAAATTTACTTACATCAATCACCGGCCGGCCTCCCACTCGATTTATGACAAATATTTAAAAAATTCAAGCACCACAATAAGTCAGCAATGTTTTCTCGTACGTGATTAAGTTGGTTGGTCATTATAAATTTATCTCCTCGCATATCGTCATTCGATAAACGATAATTTGGTTATTCAATCCTTCGCAAAAACTATAAAAATGTAAAACAATCGTTTATTCATTTTTATAAATAGAATTAAAGAAATATTAATTTTTTATTAAAATACATTTAAATAAAAAGATGGTGACGGACGTCAGTATTAAATAATATCATACCACGAATTAAATTAATGAAATTAAACTTCTTGACATGTTCTTGAATGTTCTTGAGCGTTCTTGAATGTTGTTGAATGTTCTTGAATGTATGTCATTCTTTGGTCAGATTTATAATTCCAGATACTGATACTATAGATGTTCAATTGGATTTAAGTCCAGACTCTCTTTGGGCCAGTTCATCCGGATTTTACAGTTTCATTTGGATATATAAGGTTCTTTTTCATCTATATACCCAAATAGCATAGTTTCAGACAACCCACATCTCACTAGTCGATTTGAAACATCTGCACTGACTAGCATTAGGATATTTCCTAGTTAATTACCTTGATGATTTTGTTGGGTTGTTCACAGATATCCATATGATAGGTTTATCTACATTGGTATTTACAATTGGGCTTCTTAAACATTGACTACCATCAGATTTCATACTTGGTTTCATTACTTCATGGTACTAGTTTCCACTACATATGATTTCTGACAAACTTCATCCGGATTTTATAGTTTCATTTGGATATATAAGGTTCTTTCTCATCTATATACCCAAATAGCATAGTTTCAGACAACCCACATCTCACTAGACGATTTGAAATATCTGCACTGACTTCATTAGGATACTTCCTGGTTAATTACCTTGATGATTTTGTTAGGTTGTTCACAGATATCCATATGATGGGTTTATCTACATTTGTATTTACAATTAGGCTTCTTAAACAATGCCTGCTATCAGATTTTATACTTGGTTTCATTACTTCATTGTACTAAATTCCACTACATATGATTTCTGACAAACTTCATCCGAATTTTACAGTTTCATTTGGATATTTCTTTTTCAGCTATGTACCCAAATAGCATAGCTTCAGACAACCCACATCTCACTAGTCGATTTGAAACATCTGCACTGACTTCATTAGGATATTTCCTTGTTAATTACCTTGATGATTTTGTTGGGTTGTTCACAGATATCCATATGATAGGTTTATCTACATTGGTATTTACAATTGGGCTTCTTAAACAATGCCTGCCATCAGATTTCATACTTGGTTTCATTACTTCATGGTACTAGTTTCCACTACATATGATTTCTGACAAACTTCATCCGGATTTTACAGTTTCATTTGGATATATAAGGTTCTTTCTCATCTATATACCCAAATAGCATAGTTTCAGACAACCCACATCTCACTAGACGATTTGAAATATCTGCACTGACTTCATTAGGATACTTCCTGGTTAATTACCTTTATGATTTTGTTAGGTTGTTCACAGATATCCATATGATGGGTTTATCTACATTTGTATTTACAATTAGGCTTCTTAAACAATGTCTATCATCAGATTTTATACTTGGTTTCATTACTTCATTGTACTAAATTCCACTACATATGATTTCTGACAAACTTCATCCGAATTTTACAGTTTCATTTGGATATATAAGGTTCTTTTTCAGCTATGTACCCAAATAGCATAGTTTCAGACAACCCACATCTCACTAGTCGATTTGAAACATCTGCATTGACTTCATTAGGATATTTCCTGGTTAATTATCTTGATGATTTTGTTGGATTGTTCACAGATATCCATATGATGGGTTTATCCACATTTTTATTTACAATTGGGCTTCTTAAACAATGCCTACCATCAGATTTCATACTTGTTTCATTACTCCATAGTACTAGATTCCACTACAAATGATTTCTGACAAACTTCATCCGGATTTTACAGTTTCATTTGGATATATAAGGTTCTTTCTCATCTATATACCCAAATAGCATAGTTTCAGACAACCCACATCTCACTAGACGATTTGAAATATCTGCACTGACTTCATTAGGATACTTCCTGGTTAATTACCTTGATGATTTTGTTAGGTTGTTCACAGATATCCATATGATGGGTTTATCTACATTTGTATTTACAATTAGGCTTCTTAAACAATGCCTACTATCAGATTTTATACTTGGTTTCATTACTTCATTGTACTAAATTCCACTACATATGATTTCTGACAAACTTCATCCGAATTTTACAGTTTCATTTGGATATATAAGATTCTTTTTCAGCTATGTACCCAAATAGCATAGTTTCAGACAACCCACATCTCACTAGTCGATTTGAAACATCTGCACTGACTTCATTAGGATATTTCCTGGTTAATTTACCTTGATGATTTTGTTGGATTGTTCATAGATATCCATATGATGGGTTTATCCACATTTGTATTTATTTTTCGAGTAAATTTCATCTTTTTCTTGTTTCTACATATAAACTTTTTCCAAAAAACAGTACCTTGATTAAATATTAATTTTTTTAAATCTGGCGTTGATTCAGACTGTCATTCAGAAAATCCACGGTTCATTTTTTTAAGTTTTTATTTTTACCCATATTTACACACTGAAGGATCTATGTTTAACGACAACTGAATACCTTTCTTGTAAACTTAAAAGATATTCCATTTTTTGTCCAACGTCAAAAATGTGAAAGCAAATAATATTGAAATACACCACCTGACAAAAATATTGACCACTTTCTAAAAATCAGTTCTACTACGACATGTTAAACCGGTATAAAGAATTTTCAGTAAAATGACATTAACAAAACTAATCAAATTCTTAAAATTATTCCATACTTTTGACCACCATTGTACGTATAAATGTTTTGGCACACGTAAATGTAAATGACACACAAAAAATTTATTAAAAAAAATGCAAACTTTTTAAAGTTCATGGATAACAAGTAATAGATGTATTTACAACATTTTATGGTTGTATTAAAATTCAAAGACCATAGACCACCTCCATAAATATTCGCGATAATTTAATCGAAACGTTGTTGTTCCTGCCGGTTAATTACACCACTCGGTAATTTATCGTAACAAACCCGAAACGAAATTGGTACACGCTCGCCTCGTTTTGGGAGAAACGAGCTTCCGAATCAATAAAACCATAAATCAGAACAAAAGGGCATTATAAGTTTCGTAAGTTCGAGTGCCGATTTTTTCCTGCGACGCTACCGCGGGGCAGTAAAAACCCCCGCGATGGAGAGTGAAAAAAATTTCAGACGGGGGCGGATTTTACTGCACCCAATATGAAAATGGGCCCCGACAACTCGGCGTTGTTTTCTTTTTACAGATTACGTTATAACTTTTAATTACCGAATTGCCCATTACTCGAACGGCACAACATTTTCGCTTTTTCTATTCCTTCCCCCGTTTATTACCCATAAATCCTTTTTAATAACGACGTATCTGCTTCCTCGAATTTTTTATTGTTCCCCACACAAATGTAAAGTAGTTGGCGATTGGTTGTCGGCCGTGTAGCAAAAATGAAATTGCGCCCATTAAGTTAATGTAATTACATTTTATTTCGTTTCGTCGGTTCGTTCAGTGCGTCATGAAAATGTTTGCTCTGATATTCAGCAATGTGTAATGGCAATAAATAGAGTAATTGAATCCATTAATGATTGTAGAGGCTAATTGAAATTGTACTTCAAATAACCTACTCGCATGGCCGTTTAAATAAAAATCCACTTCAACATAATCAATGAATTGTTTAATAAACATCACTGGTGGCGGACCAATTTAACCAATTACACCTGCTTCTAAAATTAGACGACCATCAACAAATTTCCTTATTGACGTAAAAAGTGCACTAAAAGTGTTGTTGGCTCTCGAAATCGTGGCGGCCGCCACCATTTCTTGACCACTCAAAAAGTGAGCCAAAAAGTTTGGAGGAGAACTAGAGTGAACTGGCATTTCCTCTGTCAAATTTGCGTCTTCCCTTCGACACGTACATTTCGTAGATTGTGTGTTATCTGAACCGTAAATTTGTATACAACTAAAAGTGCAGAAGCAAATTTGGCATTGCAGATGCCAGTTCGTTGGTGCGCCGTGAGGAGTACTCGTCCGAGATCCTCTTCGGATTGGACCATGTCGGCATGAAGTACGAGTGTCCACTGTGCGAGGTGAACTTCACGTGCCGAAACTTGGCCGTCACACATTTGGACGAGCACTATCCGAGGGACAGTCCAGTGTGTCCGGTTATGGAGTGCAGGAAGAAATTCTCGCATCCCAACTCGGTGAGGAATCACATGAGGAGCAAACACTCGAGACAGTGGAACCTCATGAAGAAAGTGAAGTGGGGATCGGTACTGGATATTAAGTGATGTTTTTGGTTAGGGATTGTGCGCTAGATTCCTGCTTGGTTCATCCAAATTTTTTGCTTGTCAGTATTAATTTATAACTAGTGAGATTGTTCGAAAATTTTTGATTGGATAATATAGTTTTTGAGTCAAGCCGTGTATTATTTTTCCTTTTACACAACATTCATAGCACCACAACATCCACAATCAACGTCTCCACTAACTTATCTCTTGTTTTTTTTATAGTTAACAGACGTTCATTGGATATGATGAGAGTAAGAGCCACGGATCCTAGACCCTGCCCCAAATGCGGAAAGATCTACAGGTCAGCCCATACATTGAGGACACACTTGGAAGACAAACACACGATATGCCCAGGATACAGATGCGTCTTATGCGGAACAGTTGCCAAGTCCAGGAATTCCCTACACTCACACATGTCGAGACAACACAGAGGAATCAGCACGAAGGATCTACCCGTTCTACCCATGCCAGCACCTTTTGATCCAGAACTAGCCAGCAGGTAAGAACCTATTTATAACAAACTAATGTACAGTTAACAATGAATATGTTGTATTTTAGGTTGTTGGCTAAGGCAGGAGTGAAAATAAGTCCTGCAGAACTGCGTGCAAGGGCATCGCCCACGGGTCCCCGTCGCTCCGACGTGAAACTGGAAGCAAAGAGCGCGTACTCCGGCGCAGTGTCGGACGCAGGTAGTTCGATATGCGGCGATAACGATCCGGAAGATCTGACCATGTCGAATCCAAGGTACGGTGGCTTTGACTTAGCAATGTCTCCGCCCCTAAATCACCAAAATTCTTTCAAACCGAACAGGTATAACTCTACTGGTCAAGCAGTCGCTGCCAAGAGTATAGACTCCCTCCACAACCTATCGAAAGAACCCTATCCGGCTCCCCTAGCTCCTCCAGTAGCCGGCGGTAACACGACCGGCTCAGCAATCTTGGACACCTACCTCCAATTCATAACCGAAAACAGTCTCGGAATGGGTATGATGTCCCCGGATCAGGCCGCCGCCGCCATGCAGGCCGCCAAGCTGGCCCAGCTGAACGCCATGGGCTTGGACAAGGCGTCGCAGGAGCACTTCCTGCAGAAGATGCAGCAGCAGATGCAGAACGCCAGCGATTACATGATGAAGCGCAACGAGGACATCAGGCGGGGCGAGGCCGAAATGGTGAACCACGACAGAGACAAAGAGCACGAGGAGGCCGAATCGTCGGCCGGCGAGGAGGAGGAATACAGTGAGGACGAGATCGAACCAGAGACTGTCAAAGCGGGAGAATAATGTACATAGGATGGAAGTTAGGTTAAGTTCAGGCTGCCGGAGCTCTTGCCATTTCATCATCTAATACTCATTTATTCCATCCAACTACCTCAGTTTTGTATGTCATCATAGTATATTTATTACATTTCCTTTATAGGGCTGGATGAGCCAGCCCTATATGAATACTAAATATTCCATCCGTCTACCTCAAATTAGTATAGTGAACGAGTGCAAGATAATAAGGGTTTCAAGTGTATACGGTATTTTAGTAATTTTAGGAAAATTTATATTGGACTACGTTGCAGTTATTTAATAACTAAATAAATAAAAAATATTTGATGTTTCTGTAGGCTGTTGTGTAGGTTTGTACTGCATTTAGAGGTTTAAGAGTTGCAGGATGAATGTCATTTTGTTGCCAGTGATTTAGACTTAAATAATTCGAGGTTTAGCCCCACAAAAGGAATTCAAAATTCACACATTAACCAAAGGTTTTTGGAGCTACGCTCTATACTTATGTTCTTCTAAAGATACGTACTACGGTCGCATGACGTAAATATAGTTACAATCGTAACTAGAATGTAGGTTAAGTAGACAATACATGTGATGATTTTTGGAAGCTTTTTGTGACTTTGCAACGTGTCCGGTAGAATTCCAAGCAACCACCAACACTATTCCGTCCACCACCAATCAATTTTTATACACAATCTTGTTTAATTGTTCTTCAATTTATGATAGTACAAATCAGACTCACGTGGCAGGAATAGTATTAATGGTTGCGAGTCCATACGTGCACATAATTATTAAATTGTAGATGAAATATTTTTACAGATGAACAAAGTATACAATTTTATTATTAAAATACGTTTGAACAAAGTATACAAGCATTCAATTCAGGTGAAAATGGTACAAAGCGTTTTTGCCTATACAACAATATTTTTGTACGTAACTTTAATACTACTGACATGTTACAACTTTTTGAGATTTTAAAGTTTTTTTTATAGACGCTTCCATGTTCATTCAAGATGCTTCCGTTGATAAGCAATTCGTAGACATGTAACAATCAACTGATATTCTAATTCAGGAATTTCATATTAATCACTCAGGTCGAACTAATATCATTCTTTACCGAAGTACAAATTTCCGTATCACTTAATTTATAAATCTCATCCGATACACAATTGTTTATTATACAGTCTTGCCAGTTTTTTTTTTATATTTACATTTCAGTGATAATATTTCAGGTAATATAGAGCAAATATTCAGGTATCATCAAGTCATTTAGAATCATTTAAAGTCAGTCATCCTCATCAGTCATTAGTGTAAGTAAAATAGTGCTTCTTTCGTAGAATATAGACTTCCGACATAACTTCCCCCCAAGTTGCCGTCACTGCTCGAGAATAAGACGTACTTAACTGTATTATATTAGAATTTATTTAAGTTATTTAGCGTATTTTCGGCAACCCTGGTTCAACGTAGTTCTTCCAATTGTTTATGCCGTTATATAGGTCGATTTTTGAACTTTTCATTTATTGATAACAAATGTACTTAATTGCGGTCAGTGTCGTCCCTCCTCAAAGATCTACCTCCCGCGTAGATTTTTGGCGGTTTTGTGCATGGGCCAATTATTTTTATACCTCAACGTTCTTGTTCTTCGCTATAATATGGAATGAAATGACAATGGTGAAATTACGTGTTAAGCATTGTTAAATGTTAGAATGTAATCGCTTTCCCATTTTGAAAATAAAAAATAACAAAAATGATAGTTTAGGTATAGCCATAGCACTCGAATAGAGGTCATTGTTATTTATTGAATAAGTCATAGCATAGAATATATTGTTATATTCAGAAAGAAAATAATATTGGATTGATAATAGATTTGAGCACCAACTGTGTCCCGATTATGTTTTGTCATAAAAATCCAGTGGATGTTGCTTTAAGTTTACGAATAATCCATGTTCTGGTGCGATGCGGTGTTCATAAAAGTGTGGAAAAAGCATAAATTGTTTATGTTGCTTGTTTTTGGTTTTATTTTATTTCGAAGATAACAATATTGAGTTTGAGGTATGTTGTTGTATATAGTCTCAATATTTCTTGTTGAAGAGTTATACTTTTTTGAATTCATTTATTAGTGATGTACATATTATTTTTAATAACAATCAAATGCAAATAATTATACGATAAGGTCTTGATGTTGCAACTCCTGAAAGCTAATGTCACTGAAGGAATTGCAGCATCCACAAAAATCTAACCTACAACCAATGACGTTGTGGGTTAGATTGCATATTATTTTACTGCATATGTGATGTACTGTTTCAGCCAAAGCTAACGTTAATGAACAACACTGAGTTGTTGATTAAAAAGTTGGTTGTGGATTTTGATATTGTTGTTTTTCCATAATACCTACCTCATTTTAAGAATTTTATAGTAAGACTTACAGACCTCAAGTAATTTTAAAGACAGATCTCTCATCAATAATACTGGTATTTTTTGTACGAAAAACAAATAATATTAAAAAAAAATAGATTGTCTAAGCTTAGAGTGTACAGTTGTTTTTTATAGATTTGCTGAGGAATAATATTAACATGTGGAAATCCGTATGGCGAGCTTAAAAATAATAAAAATACGTGTGCAGTGCCATATTTTAAGAATAACAAGGCAAAATCGCATCCCGCGGCTCCTGCTGAGCCGCAGGCGCGATGGTTTTTGTCCGTAGGACTCTACAGCAGTCATTAAGAAATGCAAATAACCGGAAAATTGTTCCTAACTGAGTACGGTTCCTCAACAATATATTTTCGGTAAACCGACCATCGGTGTGTGTATATAAAAAAATAAGTGTATGCTTTAATGGCAGTGTAGAGTCTAAAAAATTGTAAAATTGTATTTATTGTTGAGGGGCTGGGTGCCTTCGAAAAAAAAAATATATTACAGCTGGTTTCAGTACTCCCAAAAAGTCCTGAAGACCAATGCTAATCAGAGTTCCTAACGATCCCCTTTTTAAGAGGTGAAAAATACATTTAAAAAAAATAACTTGTAACTTTTATATAGCGTAGTGAACCGTTTGACACCGAGATATAGTTTTGCTAACTGGCAAAAATCGTATATACACTATTATTATATGAACATAGGTGTACATGTATAAGAATTATTATTATATATAAACTGAATAGGTATACCTAAATACCCACCTTCTATGTTGAACATTATTTGCATTTCTTTTTTATTTATACTTGTACTTAAAACTTTTGTGAAATATTTTATTTTTGAGATTTTTATCGTTAAATGTCTAACTTTTTTATTTTGTAAAATGTTCCTAATATTTAAGTTAGGATTATGTTAAGTTTTATCGTCCTTGTTTATTTAGAGGTAGGTGCAATAAGAATATTTTGATTAGTAATGTTATTATAAATATAAATATACCTATTTGCCATATTATTATATTACTTATTAATACTTTCTGTATTGCTTGGGTATCATTTATACATAATAAATTAATAATAAAATATGTTTGTTTTATTTACTTATTTTTGAATAAGTGTTGCTTAAAAAATATACAACTCGGACAATTTTGTATGTCAGCAAAGTATACTTCTTCCCTTATAGAACTGGATGAACTAATTCTGAAAAATTTGTACTGGACTAAGTCGCAGATATAAATAACTAAATAAATAATTAAGAACTGATGTTTCTGTAGACTCTCCTGTAGGTTTGTACTGCATTTAGAGGTTTAAGAGTTGCAGGATGAATGTTATTTTGCTGCCAGTGATTTAGACTTAAATAATTATAGGTTTAGCCCCACAAAAGGAATTAAACATTGATACATTAACCAAAGTTTTTGGAATTTACACTCTATTATGTTAAGTAGTATGTGTATCAAATAGACAATACAGATACAGACTCACGTGGCAGGAATAGTACTCCTGGTTACGAGTCCTTATGTGCAGATAACTATTAAATTGTAGATGGAGTACAAATGAACAAAGTATTTAATTTTATTAATAAAATAAGGTTGAACAAATTATATCAAAGAAAATAAAATGTGATGAATTAAATTAACATTTATGCATTTAAGAGTAGAGACTTAAAATAAAATGGCAAATGAATAAATGAAAATTTATATAAGTTATAAATAAGTTTGTACAAAATTTATAAACAAATTACAATTTAATATTCAATGAAATTTAATGGTATATGTTAATTCCTATGACCTAAAATTTCTTCTTCCTTTAATTAAATAAATATTATATAACATATATGTTCTATTTTGCTTTATATATTAAAATTTTTATTTCACAAAAGAAACTATAAAAATGTAATACCTGAAAGTACACACAACTGTGTGTGTTGTGTTCAATAGTAAGTAAATGATAAATGATGTTGAAGTGATCAAAATTTGGGACCAGGTAGAATTTATTTTTTCGTAAACACAGGTTACACGTGTTTAAATGTGGTATGTATTGTCCTAAAATACATACCTGGAATTCAATGTGATTTACTCTTTTCATAGTGACACAATAGGACGAGAAAAAGAGGAGGACACCCCAGAATCTACGATACTGTTTCATTATGGAAAAACTTTATTACATACAAACTACATTGGACTAAATATTACAGAAATAGAAAAAAAAATATATTTTTTGGAATTTGACAGGCTGTAGTTAAAAAGTTACAAATTTATTATTTCTTACAGTATCGTAATTCCCCCAAAGAACAGAATAATAGACACTAAGTATATGCAACCATGATTACATTAAGAGAAATCAAGAATATTTTAATTAAAAATGTATTTTTATTATTTTTTAACTTATTACCAATTTATTAATAATTTTTATACTATATTTGCATTGTACAAATATAGTATTTCGAAGTAGTTTAGAGTAATAAACCATGACTGTTACTCGGAAGACCTATTTCATCGTACCTCCAGGAATTTACATGGAGACATAAATTTAAAAATCGCAACATGTTTATGAGCATTTTAAAATGTATCAGGAAGCAATATCCAGTGGAATAGATTTTTTTTTGTTCAATTGATTTTGTTTTTTATTATAAAATATGTAATGTTCTTTTAATCTATTATTTTTTATAAAAATTATTCTCCTTTGTAAATTTACCTAATTAATAAATAATTTCTGAATTTATTTAATAATAAAATTTAAATTAGATAGTTAAACTATCAAAGAAATATAGAGTAAATAAAAAATTAATATACTAGTTAATAAACTGTGATTAGCCGAATTTTATCTTTTTTAGAGATCAACCACATAAATGACATAAGTCATACATATAGATTTTTTTAATAACAATTTTCTCTACATATTTTGTTAAAATTAAAATCTGGCAACTATGCTGTCTAAAAACTTCTAAACAGATGATTTCAAATCAAGTTGACGCATGCGCTAAAAATATTTCTTATAGTCGCGGATTCTGCAATATTACCCAGAATCGTAATTCCCTCAAAGGACAGAATAATAGACACTAAGTATATATGCAACCATGATTACACATAATACCACAATGTTAAATTTATATCAGATCAAAACTTGTTATCTTATTGTTATAATTTAAAATAAAAATTAGTAAATCTTAATATGACTTAATATAGTGTATTCTTTATTTAATTAATTAGTTAGATTACTAATTTGTAAACGTAAATGAATATGCATAAAACTTAATAGGTCTTAACAAGTCTTAAGAAGATCACAGAAAGTCATCACGTAATTTATTATAATTAGCAGTTAAAATTTATTGCCAACAACGACCTAACGACTTGTCGGTTATTATTTACTTCTATTCGCCATAAATCTAACGTTGACACAAAAACTTTGACCCCCATTGTGCCATCCGACAATGGTCACGATTACCCTTATAGTTGACGCCATTAATTTAAAAGGGTTTTTTCCCCGTCCGTAAATAACAATCACGGTTCCGATGCGGTTTTTACCAGTGCATCTGCACCGCATACTTCGGCTTTCTAAAAGGTGCGAAGTGACACATTTTGTTTCCTGGTTATAAATATGGTCCATTATGGGACTTTATTGGTTTAAAATGGAATGCCGTACTGGCCCAGAACTCTATAACATCTACTTTATGTCGGTTTTATGTGCTCATGTGTTTCGCCAACGTTATCGAATTCGAACACACCCAGAAACTGTTATTAAAGTTATATTTTTTATTATTACGAGTCCCACCGTCGAGATTTGCAGCGTCTGGTGCCTTTTGTGCGTTAATAAAACCATTATGCACAGAAGCGTACAAATTAACGTGCGATGGAGCATAGTTTTTGATTTATGTCAGATATTAACTAATTTGCTACGAATGCCCGTTTCCCAGAACCACGTCTTGCCTTCCGAACAGGCGCAAGAACTCCCTGAATTTATGACGTCGATTATAATAATCGTAAATAGAAAACCGTGTCCAGATAAAGTATTTGATTTATTAAACAATTATCGTCAAACCGATGGCATCTGAACGTACGGGCCAGTACGGCTCTAATTAAGATGAATTACCCGTTTAATTTTGCGCCCCTGAGCTCAGACTCGAACCCAGAAAGTCGCAATCATGTCGGATGACTTAATCAGTTGCGTATGACCGATGGTGTGTTGCAGTTTTTATTGAAATAAATTGTTCGCACCGGATTTTACACAAATTAAATTAAGGAAGTAAACAAATTTGTCGTTATTAACGATGTACAGATGTTTGGTTCGGCTCAGTAACTGGGTCCGATTATATTTTCTACACATTTAATGTGTTTCAGCATTCCGGAAAGTTATGAGCTATTAAATTAAGCAAACATATTTCACTTGATTAATACACCGCAATTTATTCTGTCTGTTAATTATGAAAATCAGGTTGTCGAGATGTTGAACACATGTATCAATCGATAAATCTCTCAGGATTAAAATTTTTAAAACCACCCCTTAGTGTGTTTTTGTGTGGGAACTACTGTATGAGCATTGAGACAAGTTGAGGCGGTTTAGAATTTAAATTGGATGAAGCAACAGAACTGAACCAGGATGTGAAACATCGATCATCTAAATATGACCGTTTACACTATCAACAGAAAATCTCGCCATCGTTGCTCCATAAATCATATCGAACTGTTTAAACAGGATGATTTTTATTTCGGTGTTTACCTCACGACTGGGTTTTACAAGAGTTACACGCCAGTGTACATATCTATAAATATATATGCTCAATGTTTGAGTGGTTTATGGTTCGAATTGGTCACATATCACTTCGAATGTTTGTGGAATTTCGAGAGAGGTTACGGATTTTTATTGCGCCAGAAATATTTTGATTTAAACCAAAAAAAAACGTTTAATAAACGTGCCCACTGAGGTCGCTGATAACAACTGCTTGATAAAATTTCTTTCGGTTGCTCAACTACACGTTCTTGCGATCTTTATCGAGCGAGATATTTTCCGTGGAATACCCCGTGTTGAAAGCCGAACATTAGACCACCAAAGGGGCACCATTTATCTTAACTACGAAAACAGGCAAGACAAATTCATCAGGTGTATAAATCAATATGGGTATTTATTGTTGTTTGTATTGGTACCTGGGAAATGTTCGTACGTGAAAAAACTCGTGTGGGAAACATCTACCACTGCGGGCAAACTTTCACGGCGGCGAATTCGATTCGTTTAAGGTAAATATTGAGAATATTAACGCGGAAAATGCATAATTCATACAGCGAGACGTTTTATCTGTTGTAAATGGGCATAATTTGTAATTTGTACAAGGTGTTTACAGCTAATATGAGTCTTTGGACTTTTTGCAAAATTAATTAGTTCTTGTTACCTATAAATAATGCAATCGCTGGCTGATACATAAATTAGAAATTTCTGGTTACCGACATGTATACATTTCTCATTTGAATTGTTTGTATGACAATATTTATTTATGAGAGAAAACTATTGTGTCAACGTCCTTTAAAAATAAATTAATTAACTAATAAAAAGAACAGGTACTGAATCATGATTAACATTATCCTTGATAAGGGAAGAAGTCAAAAGTTAGTAAATATTATTGATGAAATTAAAATACTGAAGTACCTTGTTCGTCATCAGCATCAACAAAATTATCGATAAAAAAAAGAGCAATCGTAGATAATTTGAAGGAAATATGACGTTTTACCCAATACGAAGTTATAGAACTAATATCAACATTATTCTTGATAAGAGAAGATCTTCTTTGAGATACAGTCAGAAACTTGTAAATATTATTGAAAAATTTAAAAGGCAATACATGAAAATGTTGTTTCCTCTTAACATTAACTCTTACATTTGAAGTATTCTGAAGTTATATTCTTCATCATCAACGTACCGAGTGGCAGTATCTCGCCCAAAATTATCAATGAGAAGGGGAGCAAACTTTTATGACTCTTCTTCCAGGCAGTCAGTAAATTGAAGATAATTTGAAAGAAATATGACGTTTTATCTAATACGGAGTTAAAGAACTAATAACAACATTATTCTTGATAAGAGAAGATCTTCTATGAGATACATTTAGAAATTTGTAAATTTTATTGAAAAATTGAAAAGGCAATACTGGAAAATGTTGTTTCCTCTTAACATTAACTCTTACTTTTGAAGTATTCTGAAGTTACCTTCTTCATCATCAACGTACTGAGTGACAGTATGTCGCCCAAAATTATCGGTAAGAAGAAGAGCAAACCTTTATGACTCTTCTTTCAGATAGTCAATAAATTGTAGATAATTTGATGGAAATATAACGTTCTTTTTAATACGGAGTTATAGAACTAATATCAACATTATTCTTGATAAGAGAAGATCTTTATTGTGATACAGTCAGAAACTTGTAAATATTATTGAAAAATTTAAAAGGCAATACAGGAAAATGTTGTTTCCTCTTAACATTAACTCTTACTTTTGAAGTATTCTGAAGTTACATTCTTCATCATCAACGTACTGAGTGACAGTATCTCGCCCAAAATTATCGATGAGAAGAAAAGCAAACTTTTATGACTCTTCTTTCAGACAGTCAATAAATTGTAGATAATTTAAAGGAAATATGACGTTTTACCTAATACGGAGTTATAGAACTAATATCAACATTATTCTTGATAAGAGAAGATCTTATATGAGATACAGTCAGAAATTTGTAAATTTTATTGAAAAATTTACAAGGCAATACTGGAAAATATTGTTTCCTCTTAATATTAACTCTTACTTTTGAAGTATTCTGAAGTTATCTTCTTCATCATCAACGTAATGAGTGGCAGTATCTCGCCCAAAATTATCAATGAGAAGGAGAGCAAACTTTTATGACTCTTCTTTCAGATAGTCAATAAATTGAAGATAATTTGAATAAAATATGACGTTTTATCTAATACGGAGTTATAGAACTAATATCAACATTATTCTTGATAAGAGAAGATCTTCTATGAGATACAGTCAGAAATTTGTAAATTTTATTGAAAAATTTAAAAGGCAATACTGGAAAATGTTGTTTCGGAAGTTATCTTCTTCATCAACGTACTAAGTGACACTATATCGCCCAAAATTATCGATGAGAAAAAGAGCAAACTTTTATGACTCTTCTTTCATACAGTCAATAAATTGTAGATAATTTAAAGGAAATATGACGTTTTACCTAATACGGAGTTATAGAACTAACATCAACATTAATCTTGATAAGAGAAGATCTTCTTTGAGATACAGTCAGAAACTTGTAAATATTCTTGAAAAATTTAAAAGGCAATATTGGAAAATATTGTTTCCTCTTAACATTAAATCTTACTTTTGAAGTATTCTGAAGTTATCTTCTTCATCATCAACGTACTGAGTGACAGTATCTCGCCCAAAATTATCGATGAGAAGAAGAACACACTTTTATGACTCTTCTTTCAGATAGTCAATAAATTGAAGATAATTTGAAGGAAATATGACGTTTTATCTAATACGGAGTTAAAGAACTAATATCAACATTATTCTTGATAAGAGAAGATCTTCTATGAGAAACAGTCAGAAATTTGTAAATTTTATTGAAAAATTTAAAAAGCAATACTGGAAAATGTTGTTTCCTCTTAACATTAACTCTTACATTTGAAGTATTGTGAAGTCAACCTCTTCACCATCAACGTAGTGAGTGACAGTATCTTGCCCAAAATTATCGATGAGAAGAAGAACACACTCTTATGACTCTTCTTTCAGATAGTCAATAAATTGAAGATAATTTGAAGGAAATATGACGTTTTATCTAATACGGAGTTATAGAACTAATATCAACATTATTCTTGATAAGAGAAAATTTTCATTGAAATACAGTCAGAAATTTGTAAATATTATTGAAAAATTTAAAAAGCAATACAGGAAAATGTTGTTTCCTCTTAACCTTGACTCTTACTTTTGAAGTATTCGGAAGTTATCTTCTTCATCAACGTACTAAGTGACACTATCTCGCCCAAAATTATCGATGAGAAGAAGAGCAAACTTTTATGACTCTTCTTTCAGACAGTCAATAAATTGAAGATAATTTGAAGGAAATATGACGTTTTATCTAATACGGAGTTATAGAACTAATATCAACATTATTCTTGATAAGAGAAAATTTTCATTGAAATACAGTCAGAAATTTGTAAATATTATTGAAAAATTTAAAAAGCAATACAGGAAAATGTTGTTTCCTCTTAACCTTGACTCTTACTTTTGAAGTATTCGGAAGTTATCTTCTTCATCAACGTACTAAGTGACACTATCTCGCCCAAAATTATCGATGAGAAGAAGAGCAAACTTTTATGACTCTTCTTTCAGACAGTCAATAAATTGTAGATAATTTAAAGGAAATATGACGTTTTACCTAATACGGAGTTATAGAACTAACATCAACATTAATCTTGATAAGAGAAGATCTTCTTTGAGATACAGTCAGAAACTTGTAAATATTCTTGAAAAATTTAAAAGGCAATATTGGAAAATATTGTTTCCTCTTAACATTAAATCTTACTTTTGAAGTATTCTGAAGTTATCTTCTTCATCATCAACGTACTGAGTGACAGTATCTCGCCCAAAATTATCGATGAGAAGAAGAACACACTTTTATGACTCTTCTTTCAGATAGTCAATAAATTGAAGATAATTTGAAGGAAATATGACGTTTTATCTAATACGGAATTAAAGAACTAATATCAACATTATTCTTGATAAGAGAAGATCTTCTATGAGAAACAGTCAGAAATTTGTAAATTTTATTGAAAAATTTAAAAAGCAATACTGGAAAATGTTGTTTCCTCTTAACATTAACTCTTACATTTGAAGTATTGTGAAGTCAACCTCTTCACCATCAACGTAGTGAGTGACAGTATCTTGCCCAAAATTATCGATGAGAAGAAGAACACACTCTTATGACTCTTCTTTCAGATAGTCAATAAATTGAAGATAATTTGAAGGAAATATGACGTTTTATCTAATACGGAGTTATAGAACTAATATCAACATTATTCTTGATAAGAGAAAATTTTCATTGAAATACAGTCAGAAATTTGTAAATATTATTGAAAAATTTAAAAAGCAATACAGGAAAATGTTGTTTCCTCTTAACCTTGACTCTTACTTTTGAAGTATTCGGAAGTTATCTTCTTCATCAACGTACTAAGTGACACTATCTCGCCCAAAATTATCGATGAGAAGAAGAGCAAACTTTTATGACTCTTCTTTCAGACAGTCAATAAATTGTAGATAATTTAAAGGAAATATGACGTTTTACCTAATACGGAGTTATAGAACTAATATCAACATTATTCTTGATAAGAGAAGATTTTATATGAGATACAGTCAGAAATTTGTAAATTTTATTGAAAAATTTACAAGGCAATACTTTAAAAAGCAATACAGGAAAATGTTGTTTCCTCTTAACCTTGACTCTTACTTTTGAAGTATTCGGAAGTTATCTTCTTCATCAACGTACTAAGTGACACTATCTCGCCCAAAATTATCGATGAGAAGAAGAGCAAACTTTTATGACTCTTCTTTCAGACAGTCAATAAATTGAAGATAATTTGAAGGAAATATGACGTTTTATCTAATACGGAGTTATAGAACTAATATCAACATTATTCTTGATAAGAGAAAATTTTCATTGAAATACAGTCAGAAATTTGTAAATATTATTGAAAAATTTAAAAAGCAATACAGGAAAATGTTGTTTCCTCTTAACCTTGACTCTTACTTTTGAAGTATTCGGAAGTTATCTTCTTCATCAACGTACTAAGTGACACTATCTCGCCCAAAATTATCGATGAGAAGAAGAGCAAACTTTTATGACTCTTCTTTCAGACAGTCAATAAATTGTAGATAATTTAAAGGAAATATGACGTTTTACCTAATACGAAGTTATAGAACTAACATCAACATTAATCTTGATAAGAGAAGATCTTCTTTGAGATACAGTCAGAAACTTGTAAATATTCTTGAAAAATTTAAAAGGCAATATTGGAAAATATTGTTTCCTCTTAACATTAAATCTTACTTTTGAAGTATTCTGAAGTTATTTTCTTCATCATCAACGTACTGAGTGGCAGTATCTCGCCCAAAATTATCGATGAGAAGAAGAACAAACTTTTATGACTCTTCTTTCAGACAGTCAATAAATTGAAGATAATTTGAAGGAAAAATGACGTTTTATCTAATACGGAGTTAAAGAACTAATATCAACATTATTCTTGATAAGAGAAGATCTTATATGAGATACAGTCAGAAATTTGTAAATTTTATTGAAAAATTTACAAGGCAATACTGGAAAATATTTCCTCTTAACATTAACTCTTACTTTTGAAGTATTCTGAAGTTATCTTCTTCATCATCAACGTAATGAGTGGCAGTATCTCGCCCAAAATTATCAATGAGAAGGAGAGCAAACTTTTATGACTCTTCTTTCATACAGTCAATAAATTGTAGATAATTTAAAGGAAATATGACGTTTTACCTAATACGGAGTTATAGAACTAATATCAACATTATTCTTGATAAGAGAAGATCTTCTTTGAGATACAGTCAGAAACTTGTAAATTTTATTGAAAAATTTAAAAGGCAATATTGGAAAATGTTGTTTCTTTTTAACCTTGACTCTTACTTTTGAAGTATTCTGAAATTATATTCTTCATCATCAACGTACCGAGTGGCAGTATCTCGCCCAAAATTATCAATGAGAAGGGGAGCAAACTTTTATGACTCTTCTTCCAGACAGTCAGTAAATTGAAGATAATTTGAAAGAAATATGACGTTTTATCTAATACGGAGTTAAAGAACTAATATCAACATTATTCTTGATAAGAGAAGATCTTCTATGAGATACATTTAGAAATTTGTAAATTTTATTGAAAAATTGAAAAGGCAATACTGGAAAATGTTGTTTCCTCTTAACATTAACTCTTACTTTTGAAGTATTCTGAAGTTACCTTCTTCATCATCAACGTACTGAGTGACAGTATCTCGCCCAAAATTATCGATGAGGGGAAGAGCAAACTTTTATGACTCTTCTTTCAAACAGTCAATAAAAATTGTAGATAATTTGAAAGAAATATGACGTTTTACCTAATACGGAGTTATAGAACTAATGTCAACATTATTCTTGATAAGAGAAGATCTTCTTTGAGATACAGCCAGAAACTTGTAAATATAATTGAAAAATTTAAAAGGCAATACTGGAAAATGTTGTTTCCCCTTAACATTGGCTCTTACTTTTGAAGTATTCTGATGTTATCTTCTTCATCATCAACGTACTGAGTGACAGTATCTCGCCTAAAATTATCGATGAGGAGAAGAGCAACTTTTATGACTCTTCTTTCAGACAGTCAATAAATTGTAGATAATTTGAAGGAAATATGACGTTTTACGTAATATGGAGTTATAGAACTAATATCAACATTATTCTTGATAAGACAAGATCTTCTTTGAGATACAGTCAGAAATTTGTAAATATTATTGAAAAATTTAAAAGGCAATACATGAAAATGTTGTTTCCTCTTAACATTAACTCTTACTTTTGAAGTATTTTGAAGTTATCTTGTTCGTCATCAACATACTGAGGGGCAGTATCTCGCCCAAAATTATCGATGAGAAGAAGAGCAAACTTTTATGACTCTTCTTTCAGATAGTCAATAAATTGTAAATAATTTGAAGGAAATATGACGTTTTACCTAATACGGAGTTATAGAACTAATATCAACATTATTCTTGATAAGAGAAGATCTTTATTGTGATACAGTCAGAAACTTGTAAATATTATTGAAAAATTTAAAAGGCAATACTGGAAAATGTTGTTTCCTCTTAACATTAACTCTTACTTTTGAAGTATTCATCATCAACGTACTCAGTGACAGTATGTCGTCCAAAATTATCTATAAGAAGAAGAGCAAACCTTTATGACTCTTCTTTCAGACAGTCAATAAATTGTAGATAATTTGATGGAAATATGACGTTTTATCTAATACGGAGTTATAGAACTAATATCAACATTATTCTTGATAAGAGAAGATCTTTATTGTGATACAGTCAGAAACTTGTAAATATTATTGAAAAATTTAAAAGGCAATATTGAAAAATGTCGTTTCCTCTTAACATTAACTCTTACTTTTGAAGTATTCTGAAGTTATCTTCTTCATCATCAACGTAATGAGTGGCAGTATCTCGCCCAAAATTATCAATGAGAAGGGGAGCAAACTTTTATGACTCTTCTTTCAGACTGTCAATAAATTGAAGATAATTTGAATGAAATATGACGTTTTATCTAATACGGAGTTAAAGAACTAATATCAACATTATTCTTGATAAGAGAAGATCTTTGAGATGCAGTCAGAAACTTGTAAATATTATAGAAAAATTTAAAAGGCAATACTGGAAAATGTTGTTTCCTCTTAACATTAACTTTTACTTTTCAAGTATTCTGAAGTTATTTTCTTCATCATCAACGTACTGAGTGACAGTATCTCGCCAAAAATTATCGATGATAAGAAGAGCAAACTTTTATGACTCTTCTTTCAGACAGTCAATAAATATTGTAGATAATTTGAAGGAAATATGACGTTTTACCTAATACGAAGTTATAGAACTAATATCAACATTATTCTTGATAAGAGAAGATTTTCATTGTGATACAGTCAGAAATTTGTAAATATTATTGAAAAATTTAAAAAGCAATACAGGAAAATGTTGTTTCCTCTTAACATTAAATCTTACTTTTGAAGTATTCTGAAGTTATCTTATTCATCATCAACATACTGAGTGACAGTATCTCGCCCAAAATTATCGATGAGAAGAAGAACAAACTTTTATGACTCTTCTTTCAGACAGTCAATAAATTGAAGATAATTTGAAGAAAATATGACGTTTTATCTAATACGAAGTTAAAGAACTAATATCAACATTATTCTTCATAAGAGAAGATCTTCATTGAGATACAGTCACAAACTTGTAAATATTATTGAAAAATTTAAAAGGCAATACAGGACAATGTTGTTTCCTCTCAATATTAACTTTTACTTTTGAAGTATTCTGAAGTTATTTTCTTCATTATCAACGTACTGAGTGACAGTATCTCGCCCAAAATTATCGATGAGAGGAAGAGCAAACTTTTATGACTCTTCTTTCAGACAGTCAATAAATTGTAGATAATTTGAAAGAAATGTAACGTTTTAATTAATTTTAGAATCTACTGAAGCTGCTATACCACATATGATGTAATATAATCGGAGTCATTTGAATTGTTGGTAAGATATTATTAATTTATGAATAAAAACTATTGTGTCAATGTTATTGTTATTTGTTATATTTGTTATATAAATAGAGATGTTCTTTAAGAGACAGTTAGAAACTTGTAAATACTATTGAAGAATTTGAAAGGTAATACTGAAAAGTGCTGTTTCCTTTTAACATTAACCCCTATTGTGAAAGTGTACTGAAGTTATCTTCTTCGTCATCAATAAATTGAGTAACAGGATCTGGCCCAAAATTATCTATGAGACGAAGAGCATCCTACGTCACTTCTTTTCGAAAGTCAATAAATTGTAGATAATTTTAAGGAAATATGGCGTTTAAATTAATTTTAAACTCCGCTAAAGTTGTTTTATTTCATATGGAGTAATATAATTTGGACCATGAACACATTATCCATTTCAACTGTTTTTCATTATTTGCTTATATTTAATTAAAAGAAAACACATTATTAAAGCTAAAGGTGAAGAATAGTTAATAGTATTTTTTAATCATTATAATTATATTAAATGTTTTACAAAATAATCAATCTTTGATCATCAGGCGGCGTCAGCTCAGTCTATGTACAAGGTCCGCATTCCATGCGACAAAATCGAGTTGCTCCGCAGTATTTTCGTGTCGTTTGGATGTTTTCGCGGTGGCACGAGAGGTAAAAGGTGGACTAGAAATTTACTGTTCCGCATTCGCGTATTGATATCCGAACGTAGCGAGGCCGAAGGCACGCTCGTTCCAGGAAACGGCCGGAGATTGCATCTAAGAAATGCGGGCATAAATAAACCTTCGCCGGCTACTGTGGATCTCCGCAAAATATGATGCCCGGGTCCAATATCACTTGGGGCACGGTGGCACCGACAGCGGTGTCGACTCATTGTTCAGATAGCGATCTCGGTGCCGGTTTCCCTTTTACGGTTAATAAGACCGGGGAGAAATGTGCCCCGGCAGTGTGGGATGTCCACAAACACGGCTGATATGTGCGAACCGCTTCATAAATTCGACACTTGAACGGTGGAAATTTTAATAGTGCACACCGCCGCTGAATAAACACCCGGAGGTGTGGAGAGGTCGTAAACGTTCCCGCAACACTTGCAAAAATATTCACCCAATACTGTGCACGGTTTTATAAAAGGGCAACTGTGTAACGTAATTTTGACCAAATAAGTTGCCTCCAACGCAGTTGGTCGACGCCGTTCGTCGATTTTTGGCATGACCTTACCGGATTGGAAACACCAACTAACTGTACCACTCCATAATCCTCGAGTGGCACTAAATAAACAGAAATATTTTAATAGTTCGGTACTTGTAGGCCATTTGTGTAATTTATTCATATAGAAATCGCCAACAAATCATTGATCTTCTTCATCATCAATTTATGGAGTAATATAACCCAAAATTATTAATAAGAACAAGAGCAACATTATGTTTCCCTTAAGAGAATGTCCAAAAATTGTAGATTTTGTAAGAAATAAAAATGAAAATTACAAAAAACATGAGGTTCCTGTTAATAATAATTCATAATTTTTAAAATTTCTGAAGTTGATTTACAACATACTCTGATTTTCTTCATGATCAATTTATTCGACACTTGAATGGTGGAAATTTTAATAGTTCACAACGCCGATGAATAAACATCCGGAGGTGTGGAAAGGTCGTAAACGTTCCCGCAACACTTGCAAAAATATTTACCCAATATTGTGCACGGTTTTATAAAAGGGCAACTGTGTAACGTAATTTTGACCAAATAAGTTGCCTCCAACGCAGTTGGTCGATGCCGTTCGTCGATTTTTGGCATCACCTTACCGGATTGGAAGCACCAACTTACTGTACCACTCCATAATCCCTGAGTGGCACAAAATAAACAGAAATATTTTAATAGTTCGGTACTTGTCGGCCATTTGTGTAATTTATTCATATAGAAATCGCCAACAAATCATTGATCTTCTTCATCATCAATTTATGGAGTAATATAACCCGAAATTAATAATAAGAACAAGAGCAACATTTTGTTTCCCTTAAGAGAATGTCCAAAAATTGTAGATTTTGTAAGGAATAAAAATGAAAATTACAAAAAACATGAGGTTCCTGTTAATAATAATTCATAATTTTTAAAATTTCTGAAGTTGATTTACAACATACTCTGATCTTCTTCATGATCAATTTATTCGACACTTGAATGGTGGAACTTTTAATAGTGCACACCGCCGCTGAATAAACACCCGGAGGTGTGGAGAGGTCGTAAACGTTCCCCCAACACTTGCAAAAATATTCACCCAATATTCTGCAGGGTTTTATAAAAGGGCAACTGTGTAACGTAATTTTGACCAAATAAGTTGCCTCCAACGCAGTTGGTCGACGCCGTTCGTTGATTTTTGGCATCACCTTACCGGATTGGAAGCACCAACTAACTGTACCACTCCACAATCCCCGAGTGGCACTAAATAAACAAAAATATTTTAATAGTTCGGTACTTGTCGGCCATTTGTGTAATTTATTCATATAGAAATCGCCAACAAATCATTGATCTTCTTCATCATCAATTTATGGAGTAATATAACCCAAAATTAATAATAAGAACAAGAGCAACATTTTGTTTCCCTTAAGAGAATGTCCAAAAATTGTAGATTTTGTAAGGAATAAAAATGAAAATTACAAAAAACATGAGGTTCCTGTTAATAATAATTCATATTTTTTAAAATTTCTGAAGTTGATTTACAACATACTCTGATCTTCTTCATGATCAATTTATTCGACACTTGAATGGTGGAACTTTTAATAGTGCACACCGCCGCTGTATAAACACCCGGAGGTGTGGAGAGGTCGTAAACGTTCCCCCAACACTTGCAAAAATATTCACCCAATATTGTGCAGGGTTTTATAAAAGGGCAACTGTGTAACGTAATTTTGACCAAATAAGTTGCCTCCAACGTAGTTGGTCGACGCCGTTCGTTGATTTTTGGCATAACCTTACCGGATTGGAAGCACCAACTAACTGTACCACTCCATAATCCCCGAGTGGCACTAAATAAACAAAAATATTTTAATAGTTCGGTACTTGTCGGCCATTTGTGTAATTTATTCATATAGAAATCGCCAACAAATCATTGATCTTCTTCATCATCAATTTATGGAGTAATATAACCCAAAATTAATAATAAGAACAAGAGCAACATTTTGTTTCCCTTAAGAGAATGTCCAAAAATTGTAGATTTTGTAAGGAATAAAAATGAAAATTACAAAAAACATGAGGTTCCTGTTAATAATAATTCATATTTTTTAAAATTTCTGAAGTTGATTTACAACATACTCTGATCTTCTTCATGATCAATTTATTCGACACTTGAATGGTGGAACTTTTAATAGTGCACACCGCCGCTGTATAAACACCCGGAGGTGTGGAGAGGTCGTAAACGTTCCCCCAACACTTGCAAAAATATTCACCCAATATTGTGCAGGATTTTATAAAAGGGCAACTGTGTAACGTAATTTTGACCAAATAAGTTGCCTCCAACGTAGTTGGTCGACGCCGTTCGTTGATTTTTGGCATAACCTTACCGGATTGGAAGCACCAACTAACTGTACCACTCCATAATCCCCGAGTGGCACTAAATAAACAAAAATATTTTAATAGTTCGGTACTTGTCGGCCATTTGTGTAATTTATTCATATAGAAATCGCCAACAAATCATTGATCTTCTTCATCATCAATTTATGGAGTAATATAACCCAAAATTAATAATAAGAACAAGAGCAACATTTTGTTTCCCTTAAGAGAATGTCCAAAAATTGTAGATTTTGTAAGGAATAAAAATGAAAATTACAAAAAACATGAGGTTCCTGTTAATAATAATTCATATTTTTTAAAATTTCTGAAGTTGATTTACAACATACTCTGATCTTCTTCATGATCAATTTATTCGACACTTGAATGGTGGAACTTTTAATAGTGCACACCGCCGCTGTATAAACACCCGGAGGTGTGGAGAGGTCGTAAACGTTCCCCCAACACTTGCAAAAATATTCACCCAATATTGTGCAGGGTTTTATAAAAGGGCAACTGTGTAACGTAATTTTGACCAAATAAGTTGCCTCCAACGCAGTTGGTCGACGCCGTTCGTCGATTTTTGGCATCACCTTACCGGATTGGAAACACCAACTAACTGTACCACTCCATAATCCCCGAGTGGCACTAAATAAACAGAAATATTTTAATAGTTCGGTACTTGTCGGCCATTTGCGTAATTTATTTATATAGAAATCGCCAACAAATCATCTAAATAGCCAGATTCTAGCATAAATCATCTTAATACCGTGATGTGTGTCTATCTGTACACGTCGCAATGCAAGAGTTCCACAATTCGAACAATTTCTATTAGCGTCGGAACGGCCGAAGTACTCCGTACCACCAACTATAAACGCAACTCTGATTTATTTACTGACCGCAAGGCTGAAACAGGAAGTCCATATAAATAGTGGCATTATAGATTTCGAGCACAAAGTTATATTCTAATCCGATCTTCGTGTCGTTTGATATATTGATTAATTGTGTTAATTATGTTTATGAATGGGTTGCAATTAAAGTCGAACGTTTGATACTGTAACTGTAACTGTGATGCATAATTAATAGACGGAACGTGCAGTTTTTGTCGATTGATGTAAATTAATAACTGACTCCGCGTTGCATTCCGTGGCACTAGTTTATGAGCTTCGAATCAATAACTTCTGATCGGTGTGTTTCATCACAGAACAATAAAATGTTGATGTCAGTTTCGACATTGAAATAAATTGGTGTGATTGCTTTTTTGTGAAGTTGGAAAGTTGTAGATATGTAGTTTTAAGGAAGTAAAATTGAAGCTTTGCTCTTCGTTGACTTTTATTGATATAATAAAGTAGACTAATAAACCAGGAGCAGTATCATCATCAAAATTATTGACGAGGAATAGTGCAATATGTTTTGTTTGCACAATATTGAAGTTATTATTTTATGATGCTTGTATGACTTATTTACAAAATGGACCAAAATTATCAATGACAATATCAACATTTTATTTTTTCCTTAAGAAATCTAAAAAAAGGAATGTATAAGAAAGTAAATGGAAACTTCAAAAAGTCTGTATGAGTGACAGATCATGACTCAAAATTATCTATATAACAAAAGCAACATTTTATGATTTTTTTTAGAGAATGTCATAAAATGTTGTTATTAACATTAATTCATACATTTTATATATTCTAAAGGTGGTTTACAATATTCTTTGATCTTCCTCATGACAGATCATGACTCAAAATTATCAACGAGAACCATAGCAACAATTTAGAATTTTCTTAAGAGAATGTCCAAAACTGTAGATATTTGTAAGGAAGAAGAATGGCAATTACAAAAAATATGTGGTTTTTGAAATCTTCTAAAGCTGGTTACAGCAAATTCTGATCTTCTTCCTCCTTAGTTTATGTAGTGATGGACTTAAAATTATCTATAATAACAAGAGCAACATTTTATGTTTTCTTTAAGAGAATGTTCACAAATTGGGGTTATTGGTAAGGAATAAAAGTGGCAATTACAAAAAATATGTGGTTTTTGAAATTTTCTGAAGATGACTACCGCAAACTCTGATCTTCTTCTTCCTTAGTTTATGTAGTGATGGACTTAAAATTATCTATAATAACAAGAGCAACATTTCATGTTTTCTTTAAGAGAATGTCCACAAATTATGGTTATTGGTAAGGAAGAAAAATGGCAATTACAAAAAATATGTGGTTTTTGAAATCTTCTGAAGCTGGTTATAGCAAATTCTGATCTTCTTCCTCCTTAGTTTATGTAGTGATGGACTTAAAATTATCTATAATAACAAGAGCAACATTTCATGTTTTCTTTAAGAGAATGTCCACAAATTATGGTTATTGGTAAGGAAGAAAAATGGCAATTACAAAAAATATGTGGTTTTTGAAATCTTCTGAAGCTGGTTATAGCAAATTCTGATCTTCTTCCTCCTTAGTTTATGTAGTGATGGACTTAAAATTATCTATACTAACATGAGCAACATTTCATGTTTTCTTTAAGAGAATGTCCACAAATTATGGTTATTGGTAAGGAAGAAAAATGGCAATTACAAAAAATATGTGGTTTTTGAAATCTTCTGAAGCTGGTTATAGCAAATTCTGATCTTCTTCCTCCTTAGTTTATGTAGTGATGGACTTAAAATTATCTATAATAACAAGAGCAACATTTCATGTTTTCTTTAAGAGAATGTCCACAAATTATGGTTATTGGTAAGGAAGAAAAATGGCAATTACAAAAAATATGTGGTTTTTGAAATCTTCTGAAGCTGGTTATAGCAAATTCTGATCTTCTTCCTCCTTAGTTTATGTAGTGATGGACTTAAAATTATCTATAATAACAAGAGCAACATTTCATGTTTTCTTTAAGAGAATGTCCACAAATTATGGTTATTGGTAAGGAAGAAAAATGGCAATTACAAAAAATATGTGGTTTTTGAAATCTTCTGAAGCTGGTTATAGCAAATTCTGATCTTCTTCCTCCTTAGTTTATGTAGTGATGGACTTAAAATTATCTATGATAACAAGAGTAACATTGCATGTTTTCTTTAAGAGAATATCCATAAATTGTGGTTATTGGTAAGGAAGAAAAATTGCAATTACAAAAAATATGTGGTTTTTGAAATCTTCTGAAGCTGGTTACAGTAAATTCTGATCTTCTTCTTCTTCTTTAATTTATGTAGTGAGGACTTAAAATTATCTATGATAACAAGAGCATCATTTTATGTTTTTTTTTTTAAGAGAATGTTCACAAATTGTGGTTATTGGTAAAGAAGAAAAATGCCAATTACAAACAACTTGTGGTTTTTGAAATCTTCTGAAGATGGCTACAGCAAATTCTGATCTTCTTCCTCTTTAATGTATGTAGTGATTGACTTAAAATTATCTATAATGACAATAGCAACATTTTATGTTTTCTTTAAGATAATGTCCACAGATTGCGGTTATTGGTAAGGAAGAAAAATGGCAATTATAAAAAATATGTGGTTTTTGAAATCTTTTGAAGCTGGTTGCAGCAAATTCTGATCTTTTTTCTCTTTAGTTTATGTAGTGATGGACTTAAAGTTATCTATGATAACAAGAGAAACATTTCATGTTTTCTTTAAGAGAATGTCCACAAATTGTGGTTATTGGTAAGGAAGAAAAATGGCAATTACAAAAAATATGTAGTTTTTGAAATTTTCTGAAGATGGCTACAGCAAATTCTGATCTTCTTTCTCTTTAGTTTATGTAGTGATGGACTTAAAATTATCTATGATAACAAGAGTAACATTGCATGTTTTCTTTAAGAGAATATCCATAAATTGTGGTTATTGGTAAGGAAGAAAAATTGCAATTACAAAAAATATGTGGTTTTTGAAATCTTCTGAAGCTGGTTACAGTAAATTCTGATCTTCTTCTTCTTCTTTAATTTATGTAGTGAGGACTTAAAATTATCTATGATGACAAGAGCAACATTTTATGTTTTCTTTAAGAGAATGTCCACAAATTGTGGTTATTAGTAAGGAAGAAGAATGGCAATTACAAAAAATATGTGGTTTCTGAAATCTTCTGAAGTAGGTTACATCAAATTCTGATCTTCTTCCTCTTTAATTTATGTAGTGATGGACTTAAAATTATCTATGATAACAAGAGGAACTTTTTATGTTTTCTTTAAGAGAATATCCACAAATTATAGTTATTGGTAAGAAAAAGAAATGGCAATTACAAAAAAATATGTGGGTTTTGAAATCTTCTGAAGCAGGTTACAGCAAATTCTGATCTTCTTCCTCTTTAATTTATGTAGTGATGGACTTAAAATTATCTATGATAACAAGAGGAACTTTTTATGTTTTCTTTAAGAGAATATCCACAAATTGTAGTTATTGGTAAGAAATAAAAATGGCAATTACGGAAAATTTTGACCTTCTTCCACTTTAATTTATGTAGTGTGATATACTTAATTAATTATTATACTAATCATTAATTAAGCAATGTTAATTCTTAATTTTGAAATCTTCTGAAACTGGGTTACAACACATTCTAATCTTCGTCATCAATATATGAAGAGACAGAACATGATTCAAAATTATCAATGAGGATAAAAGTTTTTCTTAAGTGAACGTCTATAAATTGTCGATATTTGTGAGGAAGTAAAACATATATTTCAAAAGGATTGTGGTTGTCTCTCAAGTAAGTTTCCCCTAAATATTGACCTGCAATTTTAAAATCCACCGAAGATGTTTTATAACATAATGTGACATTTTTCGTTATCGATATGTGGAGTGGCAGTATCTGGACCATTAATCTGGTCATCTCCACACATTGTTCAGTCATGTAAACATCAAGTCGTTTCATTTAGATCGTGATAAGATGATAGTTTCGACCAGCGTTGCACATTTGACGGACGTTTCTTGTAAGCGGTTCAAAGCGATTATTACGTTCATCGATCGTTAATTTATGATCTCGGTCATCGAGATCAACGATTGGAATCCTTGAATCGTGTCGGTACGTTTTTGGCGTATCAATATTTTCATGTGCAATCTTTGACACCGCACACAATAACATTATTGTCACTTGGAGGTTGGGCCATAAATAAACTTGTGTGTCTGCCCCAATAAGTTGGTGGTGGATCGATGTTCCGCCCTCTCACGGTCCCGATTTGGAAATTGGCAACAATTCAAGTAACTGGAAAACAATTACATTGTTTTTCCAACCTAAAAATCGATAGACAATATAGGTCCAATTATGTGGGGCGGCTGTTTACTTCTCAAAGTCTAAACGGGTTGATAAATTGTCCCAATACGTCCGCAAAAGTAAACCACGTTCGGTTTTTCGTCCAAGTTTCAAGCTCTAAATCATGATCATAATCACGTAAACAACCTACGTGTAATATTTACAAGAGAAAAATTATTTGGTCTTGTGTGACACAGATCTTATTGAAATTCCTTTAACGACCGTGTTCGCTGTATGTTCTCTGAAGTTGCGTTTCACGGTAAATCAAGAAACATAATAAGTCGGTGAAAGACAGCGTTTATTCATCTTGAATTACTAAACACGTTGCACTTAAAAATACATAAACTAACGTCCGTGGTAAACAAAACGTTGGAATTTAACAAAAACCACCTTTCGACCGTTGGACTCATCAATTTTTTGATTGATGCTCGAACAAAACTAATGTAAATTTAATTGCGACGACGTCATTAATGTATCAAAGGGTATACACAATTCCATCAAAATTTTGGGTCAATTAAACGGACGTTCCAGACACGTGCGTCGTAACTTCCCAACAATTTTTCGATAAAACATAAAACACGCTTTAAAATATGTTTGTTTAGTTTTATCAAAAGAATGTGGAGGAGCTTACGTAAATCCAATAAAACGTTCCAGATATTTCACGTAAACAGTGGTCGCCTGTTGTATTGTTTCAGTTCAGTTTCAGGGCCCGGAATTTTCTAATACTCCAGCAGTTTCTTTGGTCGTTCGCATCCATAATCGCTTTATTATACGTCGGTCATGAAACTTGCGCCCCACTGGCTTACATGTAAAGGCAACCGGATAAAAAAGGAGTGCAACTATTATGTATTCTGACAAGCAATAACATTAAATATTAAATCGTTATAAGCGGCCGCGAGATCTTATCAACGTAATTATGTCCTGAAATTTATGATTTAATGGTTTTCATTAATTTATTCATTGTCTTGTTGCTGATCGGTATCGTTGTTATGCACAGATATAATTGGACTAAATCAGCGAATATGCGAATGCTAAACAAATGTTAAACATGACTTACAGCACGGTTTATTTATGCAAACCATAGACAATTGCACGACAAATAATAAATTACACTATTATTATTACAAAGGATATTATAATGAGGTTTTTATAATTGTATTATGTCGTGTTGACTATAAACTATGTACACTGTTGTTTGTAAAAAACTACATACCAAAACATTAATAACAATATAAGAAATAACATAATTTCAGAAAAACTAAATAAATTATGAAACTGCAAATAATTATTATTTAAATATTGTGTATAAAAAATATAATGGAATAATTAAAATATATTTATCAAATATACCAAATTGGAGAATAATGTGTAAATTTAAATAATTAAAATTAATCATAAATGGTTAAAAGAATTATTATTTGAAGAAAGTTTCCACAAAATATGCAAATACAAAATGAACAAAATCAATTAATATAATTTATTGATTTTATATTGATTATATTAAATTATAATTATAATTTGCAATTAAGGTAAAATCAAAAGAATGAACAATATAATAATTATGTATTAAAAAATAATTGAAATACTTAAATTAAAATTAAATTTAAAAAAATTAAAATATTTAATTTAAAATAATAAAAAAATTAATCCTGTAATTAAAATTAAAAAAAAAGAAAATAAAATATTAATATAAATTTAAAAATAAGATCATTAGTTTAAAATAAAATAACAAAAATATTTAATTTAAATTAAAGAAACTAAAATTCAAAAAATAATAAAATATTTAACTAAATTAAAAAATAATAATTAATTAATTTAAATAAATAGAAAATTAAAATATTTCATTTAAATAAAAAATAATATATTTATTATTTTATCATATAAAATTTGAATTTTTATTAAATAAATAAATTAAATATATAATATTTAATTGGCAATTAAAAAAATTAAAAAAGAAAAATCAAAAAAATGGTAAAATAATACGAATGAACAATATGTAAATTATGTATTGAAAAAAAAGGTTGAAATACTTTAATAAAATTAAAAAAAATAAATAAAATATTTAATTTATAATAATAAAAAATATTATATATGTTTAATTTAAATTAAGAAAAAATATATAATATTAATTTAAATTAAAAAATAAGATCTTTAATGTAAATAAAAAAGCAAAAATAATTTATTTTGGAATAAAATATTTAAATAATAAAATATAATAACTAAATTAAAAAAAAAATAATTAATTTAAATTAATTAAAATTTAAAATATTTAATTTAAATTAAAGAAGAAAATTAAACAATTTATTAAAAGAAGAAAATTAAAATATTTAATGTAAAATAAAAAATGTATGTATCATCAATAAAAATATAAAATATTAAATTTAGAATAAAAAATAATAAAATATTTTAATGGAATTAAAATAATAATAATAATAAAATATTTAAACGAAAATTGGAAAAAATTAATTATTTAATTTAATAAATAAATAAATAAAATACGTATATTATAATTTAAAAATATTCAAAATATTTAATTTAAAATAATAATAAAAATATTTAATATTAATTAAAAAAAAATAAAAATATATGTATATTAAAATTTAAAAATAATCAAAATATTTAATAAAAATGAATTATCTAATTTAAATTAAACAAAAAAATAATTATTTAATTCATTTATTTAATTTAAATTTAAAATATCAAAATAGTTAATTTAAAACAATAAAAATAAAAATATTTATATTAAATTTGAACTTAAATATTAATTAATAATTAATTAATTAATTTAAATAAATAAGTAAAATATATACATATTTTACTTATTTATTTAAAATTTAAAAATAATTGAAATATTTAAGTTAAATAAAATTTAAATATATAATTTCAATTAAAAAAATAAAATAAAATCTAATTAAATTATGACACTGCAAATAATTATTATTATGTAAATATTATGTATAAAAAATATAATGGAGTAATTAAAATATACTTATCAAATATATAAAACTGGAGAATAATGTATAAATTTAAATAACTAAAAAAAAAATTAAAAAATTTAATTAAAATGTAAATAATTAATTTAATTTATTTATTTAATTTAAATTTAAAAAATCAAAATAGTTAATTTAAAACAATAAAAATTAAAATATTTATATTAAAATATACGTAAAATATGTAGATTAAAATTTAAAAAGAATTGAAAAATTTAATTTAAATTAATTAAATAAAAAAATTAAATATAAATTTTAAAAATAATCAAAATTTTAAAAAAAAAAATAAATATTTTTGTTACAATTTAAAAATAATTAAAATATTTAATTTAAATTAAAAAAAATGTTTCATTTAAGTTAAAAAAATAAAATATTTATATTGTTATTAAATTAAAAAATATTTATTATATTTAATTTAAATTTATAAAATAAAAATATTTAATTTAAAATAATAATAAAAAATAAATTATTTGACTTGAATTAAAATATATATATATATATATATATATATATATATATATATATATATATATATATATATAAATATATATTTTTATATTAAAATTTCCTGATTTTGATTCCTGATTCAGTAAAAAAAATTATATATTTATATTAAAATTTAAAAATATTTAAAATTAAAAAAATAATATAAATTAAAAGAATAAAATATTTAATTTGAATTATAAAAAATGTAATATTTAATTATATTTTAAAAAATAAAATATATTAGTTGAAAAATTTAGTAAATTAAATATTTTTACTGATCGATATTTATACAGGTTAAACAATTTTCTTCGTTTATGAACATGTAATAATCCAATAAAGAGAATTCTAGCGTGAAATATATATAAGCATTTTAATGTAATATTCTAGTAATTTACTATAATAATAAATATAAATGCTTTATTTACCATTTCAAAATTACTGAACCTAACATAAAATTATAAAATATTTATTTATGTAAATTTTTATATAAATTTTATGTTATTTGTATAATAATGTATTAAATGGAACTATTAAATTATTATTTATATAATGTTGAAATAACTAAAAAATAAATGTAACTCAGAAATAATATATGAATTTAAACAATTTTTAAAAATTTATAAAAATGTTTGTTTAAAAAATAAATATATAATTAATTATGATTTGATATTTTGAACTAAACCATTATAAAAACTAATAATAATAATAATTATTATTACTTATAAAATTACATTTTTTAGTTTAAATATAAATTAATATTAAAAATACGTCTATATCACAAATCAGACAAAATAATAAGCCTGTTATTTAAATTCATTTAATATAAATCTAAACAAATAGGGTGTGTTAAATTTATTGCCATTCAATATCACGTCATACAATTTAAAAATAACATAAGCTTTTAATAAACATGAAAAGTTTAATGCCGTAACATTCCAGTATTAAAGTGGTGCAGCGAACATATATTATTTCCTATTTTTTAATTCCGACAACATTGCTGTTGTGCCTGTGAATCGAAAGTACGCTTTTACACCCTCATTAAACGCAATAAAATTTACAAAGTATGCAGTACATAAACGTACGATTAAGATATTTACGATTAGCGAGTGGACCGGCGCTGAAAATTTAGGAGTACATTTATTTCAGTTTGAGTGCAGCCAATAACTTCCGCTTGTTACAACCACGGACATGACACGGATTGCTTGTGTGTGTTTTTATTTGGTCATATCACGTCGTAAATTAAAATTCATACGTCGTAAATTACGTTAGGAATTTATTAACTGATTGTCCGTTTTATCAACACAGTAATATGTTGGAACTGATTAAATGTAATTTACGTTTTTGATAATTCATTTTATACTCGTCCACCGTAATAAGAAAATGTCTGACTGGAATTCATCATCATTATTAAAAGATAATAACAATAAACCGACACAAGACAATTCCCTATTCTAATTAAACTATAAATTATAAACAAAATTACATTTGTTAATTTCGTACATTGTAACGTTGAAGGATTTATTGGACGCCATAAAATGTAAAGTTGATCGAATCGAACGGATCTCGATCGTTAATATCTGATAATTGATGCGAAACAATCGAAATGAAACGAAACAAATTAAACAAAACGTATCGACGGCGAAAGAATGCCAACCACGCTCTCCATTGTTGTGGTACCGCAACGTTAACTGCAGTCTTGGTGACAGCATTTCTCCATTCCTCTTTTCTCTCCGTCCGTCAATATTTACCTTTGGCAAAGACAAACAATCCTTGTAGGTGTTAGATTGTGTGAGATTATTAAGGTGCATTGCCTCTTCTATTTGTCCCAGAGGCGTTTTTAATGTGTGCATCTCGGCGGATTAAGTATGGGTTTATTAAGGAAATTTAATTCAGAATAAATATTGTATTACAGAGAAAATTATTTACGTTTGTAACGTTTAATCTTAAAGTGACGTAACTCTCGTTAAAATAACTTTTGTTCAAGCAAATTTTTATTTTATCCACAATTTTTTGTCAAAGGTCTGTAAACAAATTCATCCAACGAGAAAAGATGTCACGATTCTTGTAATGGAAACAAAAATAAACCTCAATTATGACCTCAACTTTGGAATTAAACAGCTCATTAGGCAAAAAAATTGGACAGTGACAAAAGTGAATTAATGACATGAGAATATTGAGAAATATCTGGACCATATGGTTAATGAGGTGAAACTCATCAATATGCTAGGAGTGGTCAGGAGCACTGATCCTTAGGGTACTTGGTGGTCACCAAATACTTTCTTAGATTAGGACCTTTTTCAAGTACTGTTCCACTATTTTAGCAACTTCTACCCGTTGTCCAGATCGGTAAGAATTGTAAACAACCCACTTTTCAATGCATATTACAATAAGATTTATAAAAAGCTCATTTGCCTGACGTGCAAGTTGAAAATTGGCAACTGTCAGACAACTAATTTTGTGGATTTGTGTTTAATTTAGTTGGAATGTATTAATTCATCTACTTTATGATGAAATTTATTCCATATTTGATACTAATGTATAATTAATCAGAGTTTAATGACTGACTTAACCTACTCAATATCCTACGACTTCATCACTCACAATATCTTCCCCAAACCCATTGGGAATGCGACGCTCCGTTTCCTGATATTTCAAACTGGTTGAATACACCATTTTTAATTCAAAAAATGTTTCAAATACAATGTAGGAAACTAGAGCATTAGAAAAGCTTTCAAATAATAAGCAAAACTTAATACGAGATGTTGCAATGTTAAAATATACTTTCTTAGGTTAAGACTCTTTTCAAGTACTCTTTCACTATATTTAGCAACTTCTACCCATTGTCCAGATCGGTAAGAATTGTAATCAACCCACTTTTCAATGCATAATACAATAAGATTTATAAAAAGATCATTTGCCTGACGTGCAAGTTGAAAATTGGCAACTGTCAAACAACTAATTTTGTGGATTTGTGTTTAATTTAGTTGGAATGTATTTATTCTTCTACTTTATGATAATAATTTGTACCATATTAGATTCTAATGTATAATTCATTAGAGTTTAATGACTGTCTTAATCTACCCAATATCCTGCGACTTCATCACACACAACATCTTCCCCAAACCCATTGGGAATGCGACTCTCCATTTCCTGATGTTTAAAGCTGGTTGAATACACCATTTTTAATCCAAAAAATGTTTCAAATACAATGTAAGAAACAAGACCATTAGAAAAGCTTTCAAATAATAAGCAAAACTTAATATAAGATGTTGCAACGTTAAAATATACTTTCTTAGGTTAAGACCCTTTTCAAGTACTCTTCCACTATATTTAGCAACTTTTACCCAATGTCCAGATCGGTAAGAATTGTAATCAACCCACTTTCCGATGCATATTGCAATAAGATTTATAAAAAGCACATTTGCCTGAGGTGCAAGTTGAAACTTGGCAACTGTCAAACAACTAATTTTGTGGATTTGTGTTTAATTTAGTTGGAATGTATTTATTCTTCTACTTTATGATAATAATTTGTACCATATTAGATTCTAATGTATAATTCATTAGAGTTTAATGACTGTCTTAATCTACCCAATATCCTGCGACTTCATCACACACAACATCTTCCCCAAACCCATTGGGAATGCGACTCTCCATTTCCTGATGTTTAAAGCTGGTTGAATACACCATTTTTAATCCAAAAAATGTTTCAAATACAATGTAAGAAACAAGACCATTAGAAAAGCTTTCAAATAATAAGCAAAACTTAATATAAGATGTTGCAACGTTAAAATATACTTTCTTAGGTTAAGACCCTTTTCAAGTACTCTTCCACTATATTTAGCAACTTTTACCCAATGTCCAGATCGGTAAGAATTGTAATCAACCCACTTTCCGATGCATATTGCAATAAGATTTATAAAAAGCACATTTGCCTGAGGTGCAAGTTGAAACTTGGCAACTGTCAAACAACTAATTTTGTGGATTTGTGTTTAATTTAGTTGGAATGTATTTATTCTTCTACTTTATGATGATAATTTGTACCATATTAGATTCTAATGTATAATTCATTAGAGTTTAATGACTGTCTTAATCTACCCAATATCCTGCGACTTCATCACTCACAACATCTTCCCCAAACCCATTGGGAATGCGACGCACAGTTTCCTGATATTTCAAACTGGTTGAATACACCATTTTTAATTCAAAAAATGTTTCAAATACAATGTAGAAAACTAGAACATTAGAAAAGCTGTCAAATAATAAGCACAGCTTAATACAAGATGTTGCAACGTTAAACCCTTTTCAAGTACTCTTCCACTATATTTAGCAACTTTTACCCAATGTCCAGATCGGTAAGAATTGTAATCAACCCACTTTCCGATGCATATTGCAATAAGATTTATAAAAAGCACATTTGCCTGAGGTGCAAGTTAAAAATTGGCAACTGTCAAACAACTAATTTTGTGGATTTGTGTTTAATTTAGTTGGAATGTATTTATTCTTCTACTTTATGATGATAATTTGTACCATATTAGATTCTAATGTATAATTCATTAGAGTTTAATGACTGTCTTAATCTACCCAATATCCTGCGACTTCATCACACACAACATCTTCCCCAAACCCACTGGGAATGCGACTCTCCATTTCCTGATGTTTAAAGCTGGTTAAATACACCATTTTTTATTCAAAAAATGTTTCAAATACAATGTAAGAAACAAGACCATTAGAAAAGCTATCAAATAATAAGCAAAACTTAATACAAGATGTCGCAACGTTAAAATATACTTTCTTAGCTTAAGACCCTTTTCAAGTACTCTTCTACTATATTTAGCAACTTCTACCCATTGTCCAGATCGATAAGAATGGTAATCAACCCATTTTTTGATGTATATTGCAATAAGATTTATAAAAAGCTAACTTGCCTGACGTGCAAGTTGAAAATTAGTAACTGTCAAACAACTAATTTTGTGGATTTGTGTTTAATTTAGTTGGAATGTATTTATTCTTCTACTTTATGATGAAATTTATTCCATATTTGATTCTAGTGTATAATTCATCAGAGTTTAATGACTGACTTAACCTACCCAATATCCTGCGACTTCATCACTTATAACTCCTTCTCTAAACACATTGTGAAACAATAGGCTTTTATTCCAAAAAATGTTTTAAAAACAATGTAGAAGAAAAGAGTATGAGAAAAGCTTTCAAGTAATATACACAGCTTAATACAAGATGTAATTTTAAAATATATTTTCTTAAGAGGGTTTAGATTTTTTTTCACATTCTGATCTACCATGTTTAACAGATTATATCCACTATCCAGACTTGAGAGAATTGTGATCAACCTTTTTATTAATAATGTTAATAAAAAGCTGATTTGCCTGATGTGCAAATTGAAAATTGGCAATTGGAATCCATTTATTTAACTTTATGATGCACTGTTTCAAGCTGGTTGAATTTACAATGAAAAAATATATATTATTTAATACTGTAGAAAAAATAAATAACATTCTATGAAAAGCTTTTCAATAATATACACAGTTTAAAACAAAAATGTTAAAATATACAATAAAATTCACTCAAATAAATCGTGAACCAAAATCGTAAACTACTTTTTCCGGCTTCAAATAGAAATCTGTCGATTCGTTGACTAATCAAGTTTATTTTACAGCCGTGCTAAACGATTTTAAAACACTTCTGAGCGACGCTCAAGGCTCCGGCCGAAATAAAAATCACGCGTACACTAATTAAGTTTCGTTTACGCAACAAGGTGATTCAACTGGTCTTATTTTAAAAGCATTGTAGTTCGATGGACGGATCTATTTTAACAATCATTGACCGACGGTTCGTAAACATGCGGCAATTAAAGCGTGTGTGTGCCAACAAATGAAATTTAATCAAGGAAATTTGAAATTGCGAAATGCTGGTCCGCAGAAAAAACGAGAAATTTCAAATTCATGGAAAAGTCTATAAAGTAAACATGAAAATGGCTACGTAATGGCATCGAATCAGTTCGATTCGAAATTCAATTTCCAAATATAATGGAAATGCATAGTAAATGGCGCAAAAAAATTATTTGTTTCATAAATTTGATGTAACTTAATCAAAACAATTTAATGCAAACACAAAAATATTATTGTAATTATCGTTTATGTTTTGATAATTATAATGCATTTATATTCAAATTAAAAGCACTATCAAATTCGTTTCAAAAATGGCGAATGCGTAATTAAAATAATATAATTTTATACTTTTAAAATATTCTAATACAAATGGAAAGTAGAATAAAATTTTATTAATAACATTTAAGTTACTCTTTGAGCTTGATCTTAATAAGTTTGAAGGAATTTAAACTTGTTTTATGAATTTATTAAAGAAGTTTATTATGAAATGTATAAATTGCACAAAGTTCTTTAAGTACTTGAATTAATTTTAATAAGAAGGGAAATTTTATACATTACGTCAATTTTAATGAATAATTGCTGAAAACGCAGATAATAAAATACTGATACATTTATCTTCCGGTACAGTCTATTTATTAATATTTCTGTAATCAAATAATTTTAAAGTTGAATAGGATATTTTTTATGAAGAAATAAATTCCCAATTAAATTTAATATTTTTCAATTTTTATTTGCTCTTATTCATCAGTGTGAGCTGTTATTTATTAATACTGAGTTTTATACAAATTTATTTTAGATACCTTTAATAATCACATATTTTTAATATAACATCGAATATTTAAATTTTATATTTATTAATTAAAAATCTCATTATATTTTAATACTTTAAAACAGATAAAATCTAAGTTTATTAGTACCATATATGTGTTTTATGTATTCATATTTGATAATAAAAAATATTTACGCATTTTAATAATCTTGAACATATCTAAAATAAATAAAAAACTATATTGGTTGCATTTTATTTCTTAGACTCTATCGAAACAGTAAAATTGTATTTCTACAAAATATATATGTTTTTTATTTTAATGAAAAGAAATTCTAATTTTATTTAGGTTAGTTTTATTATACATTAATCCTACTTAATATGAATAAATGGCTTAGCCTGATTAAATATTATTTCTTAATCCAAACAGTTATATAGAATTTGTTGAAGAAAACTTAATTTTAATTTTTAATTTTATTTTTATTTAATTTAGTTGAATTCCAAATTTTATTTACATTATTTGTTTAATATGAATGACTATTATCGAAATTTATTAATATCACATTTTATAAAATATTTCATAAATATTAAAATAATTAATTTAATAACAAAAAAGCACTTTAAATAATCTACTCATACTTAATATGAATAAATGAACTATTATAGTATAGTTTGAAAAGTAAATTCTTAGAAAATAGATTTGTTTTTTATTATTTATTTAATTGTTTGTGAAATTATATTAATATTTCATAAATATTAAAAATTGTCTTTTCACATTTAATAATAAAAATTATTAATTTCTCATACTCATCATATTAATTATGGAATAAAAAAATCATACAAATATTGTATTCAAATATATATAAGAAGAACACGATGTAACCATTTTTTTGTAATTACATGGATAATTTAAAAATCCAATAAGTTTGTTCCCAAAGTTGATGTCACTTCCTGTAAAATAATTCTCTATATACTTCTTAATTAATAAGTTAGGTAGATCATCCTGTATAGTTAAATATTATTATATGAATATATAAAAATTACAAATTAACATTACTTTTATATTTTATTGCAAAATTTTATTATTATTTTAATTATAGTCAATGTATAAGTCGATTTTTAAATAGGTTAAAACAATTCTCTATGCTTATTAAAATTATTATTTGCATCGAATTTCAACTATTGTAGTTATTTACGATTTAATGTTAAGTAATCTTACTCATTTACAAATATAGAGGGTCTATAACAAAATTAATGTCACTTTCCGGAAAATCGGAAATTTAGTTCAAAATAGCTTAGAAAAGTAGTTCAAGTCAAGTTATAATTACTGCAAGAATTTCATATCAATATTTTTGGATTTTACAGCAACAATATATTATTTTATCAATTTTATTCAATGTATTGATTGATGAGATCAATAATGTCATTAATTTATAATACATAAATCAATAAAGAAATTATATATTCAAGGAGAAATTCAATATCTGTAATTTAATTAACAATATTTACTGTTGGTCGATTTTTAAATAGGTTAAAGCAATTTTCTATGCTTATAACCACGTAATAAAATATATTATTTGCATCGATTTTTAACTATTCATTTATGATTTAAAATAAAATCTAACAGTAAATATGCAATAAAACTCAAATAAATTGAATATTAAATTAAGGTGAATTTTTCACTATTAAAAGATTATTTATACAATATGTTTAATATTTTCTAGCAAATTTAATTAACTTATTTTAATTATATTCTAGAAATAAATTTTAAAATTATTAAAAAAGTATAAATATTTATTTTAAATAACTCAGAAATTCTTTAGATCATTAATTTAAATTCAAATTTTCAGTAATAATAAATATACATTATTTTATAAATTAACTATAGTAATTATAACCTAAAAATAGTCTGTAATCATATTTTTAATATTATGATAAAAAACGACTTATTTTTATTATTAACTTTTAACTATTCATTTATGATTTAAGACTAAATCTAACAGTAAATATACAGTAAACCTTAAGTTTAATTAAAAGTCTGAATTAATATTTTTAATTTTATGATAAAAAGACCTTATTTTAATTATATTCTAAAAATAATTTTTAAAATTATGAATTAATTATAAATATTTATTTTAATTTACTAAGAATTCTTTATATTTATAATTTAAATTCAAATTTTCAGTAATAATAAATATACAATGAGCTATGACATTAATATAAATAAATAACTAAGTATTAAGCTAGTTTTTGAACCAAAATTTTATTTATCCAATTAAAGACAGTTATTATATCCTAAAAATAGTTTGAATTCATATTTTTAATAATTTAGAAAAAATAATTTAATTTTTGAATAATTATTAAAATTATGAAAAAATATAAATATTTATTTTTTTCGAGAATTCTTTGATTTACAATTTAAATTCAAATTTTTAGTAATAACAAAAGTTACAATGAGCTGCGAGATAAATAAAAATAAGTTAAATATATATTAAGTAAATTTTTGAACTAAAAGTTTATTTATCCAAAGAGTTTTACATTCTTTGACAAATTAACGTCAGTCATTATATCCTCAAAAGATAGTGAATTCATATTTTTAATTTTATTAAAAAAACTGCTTATTTTAATTTTAATTATATTCTAAAAATAATTATTAAAATTATGAAATAATATAAATATTTATTTTAATTTCCTCGAGTATTCTTTAGATTTATAATTTAAATTCAAATTTTCAGTAATAATAAATATACAATGATGATTTAGAAAAAGACGACTTAATTTAATTTTAAATAATTATTAAAATTATGAAAAAATATAAAAATTTTTGTTTCGAGAATTCTTTGATTTACAATTTAAAATCAAACTTTTAGTTATTACTAAAGTTACAATGGGCTATGAGATGAATATAAATAAGTTAAATATGTATTACATAAATTTTTGAACTAAAAGTTTATTTATCCAAAGAGTTTTACATTCTTTGACAAATTAACGTCAGTCATTATATCCTCAAAAGATAGTGAATTCATATTTTTAATTTTATTAAAAAAACTGCTTATTTTAATTTTAATTATATTCTAAAAATAATTATTAAAATTATGAAATAATATAAATATTTATTTTAATTTCCTCGAGATTTATAATTTAAATTCAAATTTTCAGTAATAATAAATATACAATGATGATTTAGAAAAAGACGACTTAATTTAATTTTAAATAATTATTAAAATTATGAAAAAATATAAAAATTTTTGTTTCGAGAATTCTTTGATTTACAATTTAAAATCAAACTTTTAGTTATTACTAAAGTTACAATGGGCTATGAGATGAATATAAATAAGTTAAATATGTATTACATAAATTTTTGAACTAAAAGTTTATTTATCCAAAGAGTTTTACATTCTGTGACAAATTAACGTCAGTCATTATATCCTCAAAAGATAGTGAATTCATATTTTTAATTTTATTAAAAAAAACTGCTTATTTTAATTTTAATTATATTCTAAAAATAATTATTAAAATTATGAAATAATATAAATATTTATTTTAATTTCCTCGAGATTTATAATTTAAATTCAAATTTTCAGTAATAATAAATATACAATGATGATTTAGAAAAAGACGACTTAATTTAATTTTAAATAATTATTAAAATTATGAAAAAATATAAAAATTTTTGTTTCGAGAATTCTTTGATTTACAATTTAAAATCAAACTTTTAGTTATTACTAAAATTACAATGGGCTATGAGATGAATATAAATAAGTTAAATATGTATTACATAAATTTTTGAACTAAAAGTTTATTTATCCAAAGAGTTTTACACTCTTTGATAAATTAAGTCAGTAATTATATCCTAAAAAGAGTGTGAATTCATAATTTTAATTTTATGAAAAAAACTTCTTATTTTAATTTTAATTATATTCTAAAAATAATTATTAAAATTGTGAAATAATATAAATATTTATTTTAATTTCCTCGAGATTTATAATTTAAATTCAAATTTTCAGTAATAATAAATATACAATGAGTTACAAGATAAATATGAATAATTTAAAAGTAAATAAATTTAAAAGACTAAATACCCCAAAAAGTTTATACTTTTTTTATATTGTTTATAGTAATTCCATTATAAAAGTGTTTTAATCAAAATTTTTAATATAAATAATAACAAACAAATGATTAATTTTAATTTTAATAATATCTTAAAAACTAGGAGATTACGAAAAAATAACCATTTTAATTTCCTCCCCGAGACGCGTTGTCTCGCATCGCGTGCCAAAACGGAGTCCCTAAATCACGCCGAAAGCACCGACCGGCAACCAGTCCGCACTCCGGACCAGCAGTCCGTGTTCCCGTGCAAAGATCCGGGTATGCGGACATCCGTGACCCCGCGTGGCTTAGTGGGTCAACCGTCCCTTGCGCCAGACGGCACTCGAGGAGGCGTCCGAACGGCCCTCGACGTCCACGGTCCGAGGCACGGCGGTCGGGGGACCGCGGAAAAGACTTCTCTAAAAGCTCCGGACCCCGAGACCGACCGTTCGTCCGTCCGTGTTCCCAAGTCAGTTGCGTACGGACCTCGTACCGCTTAGCATCGAGAGAGCAACCTTGCACCGCGTGCCGGCCTGACATGCCGGCTTATTGACGACACGTGCCCCGCGCGATCGCCGAACATGGCACTGAAACGCTGAAAGCCCGCTGAAAAATTCGCTCCGCCACTAACCCATGCATGTTTAGCCGTCAGACCATCGGAATAGTTAGACTCGAGTGCTTTTAACTAACAAACGACGCAAGTCACGCAAATTAGTAGTGTTTAGGTTCATTCCTAGATTTTTAAGTGTAACGTAAAATATTTTTTGGCTTCATTACAATGCCGTGGATAAAATCCTGTTTGTGTCACCAAGAGAAGAAAAAGTCACCCACGATCAGTCCCCCCATTCATTTATTGCTGAAGGTGAGATTTAAATGTTTATAATATTTATTTTGTTTGTTTGAATTGTCACTTTTATTGCTGTAACTTCAAAGGTAACAGTTATAAGCACAAACAAACTGGAATTATTTATTTGCACCGTTTAAAACAACAGGATTTGATATGGGATTATTACTGGTATACATGTATAATACATGGTAAATTATGTCGTTGATTATGTAATTATAATTACACATAATTGTCCGGTTGGGAATTTATGATCATACAACAGCAACAAATTACTTGTTTTATGGGAACTGTTAAAAAAGTTATATTTTATACCTTGACTTCTATAAAATCTTTGTTAATATGGTTTGTTTTTGAATTGTTTGTTTCAATAATAAATTAGAAATGTTCATTTAAGCATTTAAATTAACTTGATACTCTAGGATGGCATTTAAATGGATAATGATAATATTTAAAAAATAAAATTTTTTCAATTAGAAATTTTAATTTAGTTTTCCATAAAAAATTAATAAGAATACTTAGTAATTAAATAGCTATAAAGTTTACAGAAGAAATTGCCATGAATAAATAATAGTGAACATAAAATATCAAATATGTACATTATTTATCAAAATTTCATTAAAATTAAATTTATTTAAAGTTAAAATTAATATAAAAATTAATCTAATCATTGTAAAATTTAGTTAATTTATTTTGAATTTCAATAAATATATAAATAAATAATGTTTGTAAATGTTTACTTGGTAATTTATTATTTTAATTAATTAATTTACATATATACAAGTTACATTAAGAAATTGAAAAAAATTCATTAATGAATAGCTTATAGTTTCTTTTTTATTGGTTTTTCTAAATTTAGTTAAAATTTTCACAAAAAATATTTTAAAAAATACATTTTATTATAATTAATAAAAAAAATAAATTTAATGTTATTAATAATTAAATAATTGTGGAATTCCAAATAAAATAGAATATTTAATAAATATATATTTAATAATAATAATAATAATGATTTTCCAGTATTTTTTTTTGAGTTGTGCAAAAATTCAAAGTAAAAATTTTAAGTAATATATTTTTAAACAACTTTTTAGTAACCTTTAGTTTTTATTATTAAATTTTTATGATTTCTGTGCTTTTATTGATTATTATAAAACCACGGAAATCATAAAAAATTGAATAAATTGAATAATAAAAACTTTGAATGTTTGCTTTTTTAACAACTCAAAAAAAAAAATGCTACAAAATTATTATTATAAATATTAATAAATATATATTTATTAAATGTTGTATTTTATTTGGAGTTCACACAATTAAATAAATAATATTTGTAAATGTAAAATATAAACATTAAAAATACGTAAAAAAGTATATTAAATGGCTGTTTAAGAATTATTAAAAAATATGTGAAGAAATTAAATATATATGATGATATTTATTGTATATTTTTGTTGATTGTTATAAAGCTAAGTAAATCAAAAAAAAAATAAAAAAATAAAACTGCAGATTATTAAAGAATTGTTAATAAAAATCTTATTTTTAAATTTTGTTTTCATAAAACCACCTAAAAACGTACTAGAAAAATATTATTATAAATATGTAGTAACAAATATATATTTATTGAATATTGTTATCTTATCTGAAATTTTCACAATTAAATAAATAATATTTATAAATAGAAAAATACATATTAAAGAGAAGTTTGCAAAAACATATTTTAAAAAATATGTAAAAAAATTTGACAAACTTTGTTGAGTATTATAAAACTAAGGATATCATAAAAATTTCTAAAAGAAAAATTAAAGATTAATTAATTTGCTTTTTCAAAGAAAAAACAATTGAAAAACACTCTAGAAAAATATTATAAATATTAACAAATATATGTTAATACAATATTTTTATTTTCAAATTAAGAAAATCATAAAATAATCGAATTATAAAATAATTGAAAAAGATACTATCCTGGATATTTTTAATTTTTGATGGCTATTATAAAATTATTACAAAAATTAAACAAATGTAAAAATCTTAGTTCACAAGTTCATCAAAAACAAAAATAAAAAACTGGAAAATACTCAAAAAACATCATTAAATAAATATTAACAAATATTTGTTAACACATATGTGTTAATTAAATCCTACTTTAATTGGAATTTTGAAAATTAAATAATTAATATATGTAAATATTTATCAATATGAGAAAAATTCACATATTAAAAATATGCTTACAAAAAATATTTTAAATTATTAAAAAATATGACCAAAATTTAAAAAAACGAAATCATAAAAATTTAAAAAATAGAAAATAAAACATTATTAAAGAATAAAAAAAATCTTATTATTAATTTTTGCTTGTTTAAAGTAAGAAAATCATAAAACATATTCGAAAATTATTATTATAAAAATACACAAATTTCATGCTAAAAATAAATTTGAAAAAAATAAAATAATTTAAATGATTAGTAAAGAATTATTAAAAAATATGTTATTTGACTATCTTGAATATTTTTAATTTTTGATTATTATAAAATTAAAATTATCACAAAAAAATATTACAAAAATTTAACACTATTTCATTAAAAACAAATTTGAAATAAAAATATTTTTATATTAAAAAACTTATTTTTAAATTTTACATTTTTTTAACTAAAAAAATCATGAAGTAAATGAAAAATATTCTAAATATTTTCTTGATTGGTTATATAATTTTGTAAATGTAAATTTATATTATTAAAAATGTATTAATATTTATGCCTGCGAAAATTAATAAATAATTATTTAGCGTATTTATAATTCATCATTTCCCTTCAAACAATTACACTGAAATTAATTTTCAGCAACTCAAATATTCAATATTAAAGAGGTATTAAAATATATAATTTTATGAATATGTAGTTAGTCAGGAAAAAGTTATACATAATAGAATTAACAACAATTGAGTAATCAGTGATTGTAAAAGTATATTCAGCATCACAAAGCTTATTATTAAACAAATTACATTTACATAAGTAAAATATAATGACATGTAATTAAATTCATTTACGTGTACTACTGAAACGTTAATACCAACATAGTTTTTACACATAATTGTAAATTGTTTCGACATCCTTCGTACAAACTGTCGGAAAATAGGAAAGAAAACCCACTTTGATTGATTATGCCTGTAAACTAAACGTAAAAAAGACTTTCCAAATGGCAAAAGCTTTCACGTTGATTGGACTTTCAAGGACCAAAGAATTTGAAATCCCGTGCACAAATTATCACAATAAACAGTCATCAAGTATATAAATAATCCCGGGTAACCATTTCGGGAGACACCGCAAGCATAAATTTGTAATTCAAAAAATGCAAAACATCGACGTCCTTGCAGGCAAAAATAGCTTTGCCTGTGGATTAAAAATGTGGTACTTCAATTAAGACCGAACTTTGTCCCTGTGATCTAAATTTAATCAGTGCATTTCTTGGTATTTCTGGCGGTTTATTATATATATTGTTGATGGTCGCCTAAACCAAAACAAAACGTTTTATCTGACCACACACACGTTCACCAGAAAAGCAATTAGAATTGTTGGAAATCGTCATGCAAAACCGCACCACGAATAATTAAATCAAACGATTGCGACCAATTCTTTTGTTCCGGCTTCGAAAACGGAATTCCTGATCGTCGGGCCATTAACGTTAACTTCTTGTCACGATTCTCCGGCCTCTATTGTTTATAAGGAAATTAAGCCGGCACAAGTTGATTGACGTGGACGTAAATAAAAGGCGTTTTCAAAGCAACCGGAGTGATCTGAAGATTAAGTAAACAGTCGTCTCCGGTTTTCTTTTTAATTTGTGACGCAGTTACAAACACAGTTTCGCTTTAGTTTCCGTCCCTTATCTTTGGCCACTGACTTCGTGTTAATAATTAGGGAAAAAAACGGTTATCGTCGTAATGAATAATGGATTTGTACGATCCCTACATTACCATTGTGTCAATGTTAATTTAACATGTGTTTATGTTTTCAATATCTTACCATAGATAATTGGTTGTCCCCAATTTATCTAATAGGTGAGCTATTCATAACGTGCTGCCTACACTGACATTTCTGTTCGAGCTTCATTCATAACGTCGATGCAAATGTTCCCCGATTTGGTTATCAAGGTCTCCTGCATTTTTATATTTTGTTGACTTCGTTCGAAAGATGATTTCATGACAACCATTCGTTTATTTTTGATGGTGCAACGCAAATGACGCCGCAATCATGCAACAACTGTCTAAAAATAAAGTTGATTATGGCATATTAACCGCAAAGTGACGGTGTTTACACAACGTGCACCATAACGACAAAACGCTGAATTGTGCTAAAACAAATTAATTGTAGCAAAAAACGGTGCTGGTCCGTTAATTTTAGAAGTGAAAGTTCTTCAACAGCAAATCAAAAGCAAACAACGGTCGTCAATATTTGTCGAATTCGATTTGGAACCGGAAAAATCTGCGGGGCGACGGCGATAACATTCCCGAATCCGATTTATCAAAACGTTTTCGGCCCGCCATACAGAATGGATCTCTTTGGGAACGAGTGCCGAAGTTAAATACGAAATTTATGGCCACGCAGCCTTTTGTGCAAACAACTATTACGTGCACAAAAGAACAACGAAAACGGGGAAACGACACGATTAAAATTTAAATTAAACAATAAATTAGGCGTAATTATGTCGCAATTTGTTAACGCCGGTTTACTTAAACCTGTCCCCAAAGGGTGGCGGTAAACAAAGGGCTGGAAACGGATCCGGATTCTTTGTGGGCGCCATTTATCAGCGACCACTGTAATTTTTCCAATCGTCCCCAAGTTTTGTCGAAGGTGGATGGGAAATTAAGGGAATTATGTCGAGCTTTGATCAGTCAAAGCTTTTTTGGTTGACCGTGCAAATTGAGTTTTTAATTGAGACTTTTGATAAAGTCGATGTGGCTTAGTTATTAATTAATTATGAGTTGACTGGCTAATTATTATTGTTAATGTTAAAAATTACAAAAAAATGATTGGATATTTCCAATTTTCAAAAACTAAATCATAAAAATTTGAAAAATAGGAATAAAAAAATGTTTGATGACAAACTCGGCTATTTCTAATTTTTGTTGAGTGTTATAAAACCAAGAAAATCATAAAAATTGTAAAAGAAAAACTAAAGATTAATTAAGAATTGTTAAGAAAATATATTAAAAAAATAATTTACTTTTTCAAAGTAAAAAAAATCATTGAAAAACTCACTAGAAAAATATTATTATAAATATTCACAAATATATGTTAATAAAATATTTTTATTTTCAAATTAAAAAAAATCATAAAATATTGAAAAACGTGTTAGAAAAACGTTATTATAAATATTAAAAAATATATGTTAATTAAATATCTTTAATTGAAATAATTATGTAAATATTTATCACAAATGGGAAAAAGTGACATATTAAAAATTATTTTAAATTAATAATAAATATGAAAAAAATTAAAAAAAAAATAAATGAAATAAAAAAAAATATTTGATGAAAAACTTGTATATTTTTAATTTTTGTTGAGTATTATAAAACTAAGAAAATCATAAATATATGTGTAAAAGAAAAACAAAAGATTATTTAAAAATTGTTAAGAAAATATGTTAAAAAAAATTAATTTGAGTTTTTGCTTTTTCAAAGTAATAAACTCATTGAAAAACACCAAAAAAATATTATTATAAATATTAACAAATATGTGTTAATAAAATATTTTTATTTTCAAATTAAGAAAATCATAAAATATTGAAAAACATGTTAGAAAAACGTTATAATAAATATTAAAAAATATATGTTAATTAAATATCTTTAATTGAAATTTTGAAAATTAAATAATTATGCAAATATTTATCACAAATGAGAAAAATTCACATATTAAAAATTATTTTAAATTAATAATAAATATGAAAAAAATTAAAAAAAATAAATGAAATAAAAAAAATATTTGATGAAAAACTTGTATATTTTTAATTTTTGTTGAGTATTAAAAACTAAGAAAATCATAAATATATGTGTAAAAGAACAACAAAAGATTCATTAAAAATTGTTAAGAAAATATGTTAAAAAAAATTAATTTGAGTTTTTGCTTTTTTAAAGTAATAAACTCATTGAAAAACACCAAAAAAATATTACTATAAATATTAACAAATATATGTTAATAAAATATTTAAATTTTCAAATTAAGAAAATCATAAAATATTGAAAAACGTGTTAGAAAAACGTTATAATAAATATTAAAAAATATATGTTAATTATATATTTTTAATTGGAATTTTGAAAATTAAATAATTATGTAAATATTTATACAAATGAGAAAAATTCATATATTAAAAATTATTTTAAATTAATAATAAATATGAAAAAAAAAAAAAATAAAAAAAATATTGAATATTTTCAATTTTCAAAAACTAAATGATAAAAATTTGAAAAAGAGAAATAAAAAAATATTTGATGAAAAACTTGGATATTTTTAATTTTTGTTGAGTATTATAAAACAAAGAAAATCATAAATATGTGTAAAAGAAAAACTAAAGATTAATTTTCAAAGTAAAAAAAATCATTGAAAAGCACACTAAAATATTATTATAAATAATAACAAATATATGTTATTATTTATCTTTACTTTAATTGAAATTAACCAATTAATATGTGTAAATATTCATCAATATTTTAAATTATTAAAAAAATATGAAAAAAATGATAAAAAAAATTGATTAGATATTTTCAATTTTCAAAAATTAAATCATAAACATTTGAAAAATAAAAGAATTGTTAAAAAAATTCTTATTATTAATTTTTGCTCTTTTAAAGTAAGAAAACCCTAAAACGTACTGTAAAAATATTAATAAAAAAATTAACAAATAATATTTGAGAAAAATTTATGCTAAAAATAAATTTGAATAAAATAATAATTTAAATGATTATTAATGAAATATTAAATATGAAAAAAATTGATTTGATATTTTCTATTTTTAAAAATTTGACAAATAGAAAATAATTATTAAATTTTGCTCTTTTAAAGTAAAACATGCTAGAAAAATATTATTATAAAAATTAACAAATATTATTTGATAGGATTATTAAAAAAATATATTAAAACATTATTGATAATGTTATTACAAAACTAAGAAAATCACAAAAATAAGATATTACAAAAATTATAAAATATAAATATATTTTATTTAAGGCTGTGAAAATTGTAATTTTATTTAAATAATTATTTAGCAAGTTTAAAATTCATCATTTCCTATCAAATAATAACACTTAAATTAACAAGATTAAAATTTAAATTAAACAATAGGGGCGGTGGTAAACAAAAGCCTGGAAACGGATCCGGAGTGTTTGTGTGGGCGTCATTTATCACTAACCACTAAAATATTTCCGATCGTTTTTCCTGGGTGAGAAATTAAGCGAATTATGCCAATCTTTGATCAGTCAAAGCTTTTTTGGTTGACAGTGCAAATTGGGTTTTTAATTGGATCTTTCAGTAGAGTTGATGTGGCTTAGTTATCTTACTGGGAATGGTGGTCAAACAATTTTATTTAAATTTAAAAGGGGGAAGCTTTTTTCCTTGAGTCTCGATTGAGAGTATGACTCGCAATATTTCCAATGGACAATCACCTCTAAGGCAAGGAAGTAATTTACCCCAACAATAACCATTGTATTCCGGGAAGGTACAGTACTTCGGAATTTAAAATTCAAACACTTTAAGATCTACATATGGTCAATTGCACATGGGCATATTTATGATGCTTTTAGATGGTTATTCAAGACAAATGGTTTCGTACAATGAATTGACCATATGGCAAATAATGGTCGGTAAATTTACTTTTGAGATAACCGTTTTAATACTTGTTAAATACAAATAGTGTCATATCTTTGTCCATTGTGTTCGTTGGTAGCTACCCGTTTAATTAATAGAGTAGCAACATCATTAAAACGTTAACCAATAGCCGAGGAAAACCCTCCTCAAGTTCGACTCATCACCCAAGGACATAATTTATAACGAACTGGCCATTACACAGATAAAAGGGCCTCGTTTAAATGAAAAGAGTCGGCGGAAGAAGTGTCGACGAATAAATGGCGCAGTGTCTGTCGAGACGCGTCATGTGGCCTCGGAATGGCGAAAGAAAACTCTTCCAAACAACGTCCGGAATTTCCCTGCTGAATATTTATGCGCGGCAAAAAAGCCTTAATGAAGTCTAATCCACGTCTCGTTTGGATAATGCAATTACACTATTTCCCTGATCTAAATCGACAACAATGACTCAACAATCAGATTGTTTGCAGCAGATGCAACCGTGGGGAATTCCGTACAATCTACCTAATTGGTTTCTAAAAAGGTACCTTCCACAGGTAAATTTTGTCGACTCAACAATTGGTACCAAACACACCTGTTTGTAAATAGTGTTGTAAAAAATTCACGGTTTAATTACGGAGACTGGATGGCTTAATCTAGTTTGAATTCTGTGAAATTAGGTTGTATTTAGTGCGGCATGAAACCATTTTTGATACAACTACATAAAGTCTAATGCTCCAAGTAACATGGTAATGTTCTGGTTCTTTGGATATTATGAGACTGCGTCGAATTTATGTGGCTGGTATAAAGATGTCGGGTATATACTCATATGCAAATACAGGATCAACAAATCGGGGTCGCGGATAATTTACTGTTGTTATTATCGAAGTTTCTCCTAGATAAAGATTTTTCTGGAAACTTTCATGCTAATTCGTGCCTTAACGTAACACCGCACCGGTTCTGACGTATCTTAATCGCAGGATTAGCTTTATTGGGTTAATTCTGGTGGTAATATGGATGAAAACAACGTTTTATCATCGGTGTTGATGTTTTTGTTCGATAACGAATGTCAGTGTCAAGGTAGCTTCAAAGTCGTACATTTCCTGCATGATAATTCCAGTGTGCATGTGAACCCGATAAACAGCGCAACTAATGCAGTTAATTGTTGTGCAATTGCATGGAAAAAACACAACCAGTGAACATGTGCATTTTTTAACAACGAATGCAAATTCTATTTGTGAATGTTCGTGTAAATCGATTAAATATCAAAGTGCAAATCATATTAGTGGAAGGCAAAAAATCGTGGTTCAATGTTAAAAAAATGTTTATAATGAGAGACATAAAAGTTCTCTAAAAATCCCTGAATCAAGAATATATAACAAAAAATTTACTTCTTATCTTCGGTTGCTCTGTTTTTCCCTTTGAAGATTAGAAGAAGATGGCAGAAGTGTATCTTCCATAGATTTCCAATTATCATTAGGATTGTCTCATGCGTTGATTGGTTCATTATTAATAATTTATAGCCATTTTTTAACTACTATTATATATTTTATGAATTTTTATATTAGCATACCCACTAATACTAAGTACTTGTAAATCTGTGAGTACTTAACGTCCACATATGGATTGTAATATTACAATAAATCAACTGGAAAAGGAGAGAATATATAAAAGAATCAATATTAGTGGAGAGTAAAAATGATGGTTTAATATTCAAAAAATAATAAGGATTGGAGCTTCAAAATGAAAGTCATCAAAGTGCTATAAGAAAATCTAGACTCACTTAGAGTATCATTTATTATGGAGAACAAAAACTGTATCTATATGTATTTGGCGTTCACATACAGAGGGCAATAATGAACCAAATGCCCAAGAAGAATATATAGTAGAATCAATTTTCTTCTTATCTTCAGTTGTTCTTTTTTTTCCTGTGAAGATTAGAAGAAGGTGACAGAAGTGTATCTTCCATAGATTTCCATTTATCATTAGGATTGTCTCATGCATTGATTGGTTCATTATTAATAATTTATAGCCATTTTTTAACTACTATTATATATTTTATGAATTTTTATATTAGCATACCCACTAATACTAAGTACTTGTAAATCTGTGAGTACTTAACGTCCACATATGGATTGTAATATTACAATAAATAAACTGAAAAAGGAGAGAATATATAAAAGAATGAATATTAGTGGAGAGTAAAAATGATGGTTTAATATTCAAAAAATAATAAGGATTGGAGCTTCAAAATGAGTCATCAAAGTGCTATAAGAAAATCTAGACTCACTTAGAGTATCATTTATTATGGAGAACAAAAACTGTATCTATATGTATTTGACGTCCACATACAAAGGGCAATAATGAACCAAATGCCCAAGAAGAATATATAGTAGAATCAATTTTCTTCTTATCTTCAGTTGTTCTGTTCTTCCCTTTGAAGATTAGAAGAAGGTGGCAGAAGTGTATCTTCCATAGATTTCCAATTATCATAAGGATTGTCTCATGCGTTCATTGGTTCATTATTAATAATTTATAGCCATTTTTAACTACTATTATATATCTTAAGAATTTTTATATTAGCATACCCACTAATACTAAGTACTTGTCAATCTGTGAGTACTTAACGTCCACATATGGATTGTAATATTACAATAAATCAACTGGATAAGGAGAGAATATATAAAAGAATCAATATTAGTGGAGAGTAAAAATGATGGTTTAATATTCAAAAAATAATAAGGATTGGAGCTTCAAAATGAGTCATCAAAGTGCTATAAGAAAATCTAGACTCACTTAGAGTATCATTTATTATGGAGAACAAAAACTGTATCTATATGTATTTGGCGTCCACATACAGAGGGCAATAATGAACCAAATGCCCAAGAAGAATATATAGTAGAATCAATTTTCTTCTTATCTCCAGTTGTTCTGTTTTTCCCTCTGAAGATTAGAAGAAGGTAGCAGAAGTGCATCTTCCATAGATTTCCAATTATCATTAGGATTGTCTCATGCATTGATTGGTTCATTATTAATAATTTATAGCCATTTTTTAACTACTATTACATATTTTATGAATTTTTATATTAGCATACCCACTAATACTAAGTATTTGTAAATCTGTGAGTACTTAACGTCCACATATGGATTGTAATATTACAATAAATCAACTGGAAAAGGAGAGAATATATAAAAGAATCAATATTAGTGGAGAGTAAAAATGATGGTTTAATATTCAAAAAATAATAAGGATTGGAGCTTCAAAATGAAAGTCATCAAAGTGCTATAAGAAAATCTAGACTCACTTAGAGTATCATTTATTATGGAGAACAAAAACTGTATCTATATGTATTTGGCGTTCACATACAGAGGGCAATAATGAACCAAATGCCCAAGAAGAATATATAGTAGAATCAATTTTCTTCTTATCTCCAGTTGTTCTGTTTTTCCCTCTGAAGATTAGAAGAAGGTAGCAGAAGTGCATCTTCCATAGATTTCCAATTATCATTAGGATTGTCTCATGCATTGATTGGTTCATTATTAATAATTTATAGCCATTTTTTAACTACTATTACATATTTTATGAATTTTTATATTAGCATACCCACTAATACTAAGTATTTGTAAATCTGTGAGTACTTAACGTCCACATATGGATTGTAATATTACAATAAATCAACTGGAAAAGGAGAGAATATATAAAAGAATCAATATTAGTGGAAAGTAAAAATGATGGTTTAATATTCAAAAAATAATAAGGATTGGAGCTTCAAAATGAAAGTCATCAAAGTGCTATAAGAAAATCTAGACTCACTTAGAGTATCATTTATTATGGAGAACAAAAACTGTATCTATATGTATTTGGCGTTCACATACAGAGGGCAATAATGAACCAAATGCCCAAGAAGAATACATAGTAGAATCAATTTTCTTCTTATCTTCAGTTGTTCTGTTTTTCCCTTTGAAGATTAGAAGAAGGTGGCAGAAGTGTATCTTCCATAGATTTCCAATTATCATTAGGATTGTCTCATGCATTGATTGATTCATTATTAATAATTTATAGCCATTTTTTAACTACTATTATATATTTTATGAATTTTACTAAGTACTTGTAAATCTGTGAGTACTTAACGTCCACATATGGATTGTAATATTACAATAAATCAACTGGAAAAGGAGAGAATATATAAAAGAATCAATATTAGTGGAGAGTAAAAATGATGGTTTAATATTCAAAAAATAATAAGGATTGGAGCTTCAAAATGAAAGTCATCAAAGTGTTATAAGGAAACCTACACTCACTGAGAGTCTCATATATTATGGAGAACAAAAACTGTGTCTAAATGTATTTGGCGTCCATATACAGATGGCAATAATGAACCAAATATCCAAGAAGAATATATAATAGAATCAATTTTCTTCTTATCTTCAGTTGTTGTGTTTTTCCCTGTGAAGATTAGAAGAAGGTGGCAGAAGTATATCTTCCATAGATTTCCAATTATCATTAGTGTTGTCTCATGCTTTGATTGGTTCATAATTAATAATTTATAACCATTTTTAACCACTATTATATGAATTTTTATATTAGGAGACCCAGTAATACTATGATTTGTAAATCTGTGTGTACCTAACGTCCACATAGGGATTGTAATAATAAATCAACTGGAAAAGGAGTAACTATATTAATGTTAGGAAAGCAAGAAATGATGGTTCAATATTCAAAAATGATTTTTTCTGTGTATACTTATCGTCCACATATGGAAGGCAATAGTGAACCAAATGCACAAGAATTATGTATAACAGAATCAATTTTCTTCTTATCTTCAGTTGTTCCGTTTTTTAGTTTAGAAGACTGTGGCAGAAGTGTATCTTCCATTAGAATTTTCTTATTAGTTCATTGATAGATTAATAATAATTTTTAACAATTTTTTATCTATTATTACATATTATAAAATATATCCATATGGAACCACTAGTATAATGTTTTTGTAAATCTATGTGTACTTAACATCCAAATATGGACTGTAATAATAAATCAACTGGAAAAGGAATAAATGTATAAGAGAATCAATTTTAGTAGAAAGCAAAAAATGATGGTTCAACGTTAAAAAAAAATTGAAAGGGATGTAGCTTCATAATGAAAGTCATAAAAAATGCTCTAAAAACCTACAGTTCAGTTCGAGTCTCATATATTACAGGGAACAAAAACCTCTGTGACTGACGGGTTTATATTTACATATTGGCATCGGAGCTATATCAGAAATAAACTATCCGATATTTAGAACGTCGGTAATCAAAACCGCATGCGGTTTTTGACGCCAGTATATTTTAAGATCAATCTTCGTACTACCTTCAATAAGCTACATCAATATTCATAATGTAAAGTATGTGTGGAATTTATTCGCCTGTTTTTGTGCTTTTACAGTAAAAGAAGAAAGTCCACACGTACGTATCTGAATAAAAGTCGAGGAGCAAGATTAATACCTGTCAATTTTTCTCCATGACACACATAGTTATCACACGATCTCCACAATAAAATTAGGTGGACATAACATAAATACACCATAGAAAATAAATGTCGCTATCTGATTAGGAAATCAAACGCTTCGACCATATAAATGAACAGTTAGGGCCTATTGAAATTCTTCTTATATGTAATGTCCGTGCATCGCTCCTTCTTTTAATAATAATTATTCAATGGAAGAATAGTATCACGTGATATCGCAATTTGAATACAAATTGACGAAGTTTGCGCGTGTCCAATTCACCTGCTAATTGTTGTTTAGGAAGTTTCGCACACGGGCAATTAAAATCAACGGCGATTTGAATGGTTAATTGCTGTTGTAACAAACTGCAAATATTTATTTGGAATTATCGCGAAAAACGGTTAAATCCGAACGTCGTGATCCGCCTTCCGTTAACCTGGGGTTTTTTAATAATGGCTTGGCCACATTTCAAGGTTTGCTAGTCGAACGTACTCGTAACATAAAAGTGCACATCGAAAAGCCAGTCATGTATGCAAAATAACAGTCACATTACCGTCGACGTAATTGATTCGGTATCTAACTTCCTGGGTCACCAAATTGACATGTTAATTCGAGTGAAAATTTACCAATACCCGTGAATCGAACACGCCAATGTCAGAGACGGTAGTTTCAACTTCTCCCCGTTCATCTCCGACAATGAAATCGTGTTGAGCAGTGGCAACGATTTGCTGAAGAGGATCCAAGATGGCGGATCCACTTTTGTGGATTTGACCGGTGCGAACCTCGCGGGACGCACAAACGGACGCCTCGGCCATCCGGTTATAAAAATGAACGTAATTTTTTCACCTGTACGTGACCGGACACTGGGAGAGCGAATTTCGGTTACCTGTGACGCCGTTTCTTCGACTCGGCCGAGGATTAAGTACCCTTCTGGTGCTAATAAAACGGTCGGAGGTGTTTTTAGTCGTACCGTGCGGCGTTCAGTTTGGTCGACCGAGGCCAGACACGGTTTATTAAACAAAACCGAATCAAGATCATATTCCGTCACGTTCGGAAAGTCACATATTACATGATGGTTGACAGTTTAATCCCGGATTAATTTAGTGTAACTGCTGTTTACCAGTGCGCCAACCAAATTAAAATTTATACAGCCCTGATAATGGAAATGTCGCCTGGTTATTTACGAGTTCGTTGGATCCCATGTGGGCATACGAAACGCACACTTAATTCCAAAGACTAATTGTTTTTAGATTCGTTTCTTTTCTGGCCGGCCACATCGGAATGGTTTATGTGGAGTTTTATGAATATGATAAAGTAAATGGTTTAGATTGTCGACATAAAATCGGAACTACTACATTTCCCTCCCAAAGGTTTTACGACCGAAAATATATAAACATATCCAGTTTATGGCCCGACACATTCAAATGTTCGGGTTTTTTCTTGATGCGTGGGATGCCGCAGTACCATTCATTTATCTATACGTGCCCCATTTCGGTAGAAATTCAGATAAGGACTTGGAAATTAAGAAATTCCTACGTTATCCTTATGTACCAATTAACACTTTATCTGGGTGTTTCTTATAACTGTGTGTGCACCTTGTAATTATTCCGCCGAAGCGGAAAGATAAATTGGGGGTTCGATGTTAACTATCCGGGAATGGATATAATCCCTGTCTGGAAACGGAGAGGTATTATTTATAATTAATGCTTTCACGTAACGTTTAAACGGGTAAAAAATGCGATTAAATTAATTCTGATATAATGTTGGCTTAATTAAATCAGGTGACAAGTTGCGAGTATGAACGTAAACACACGTATGTAATTATGATTGTATGTTGGATTGTTAATAATTTATAAGTGTTTTTATCTACGTTTACGCAGTTTATTCATATTTATATTACTGGAAATAGTAACACAAAGTTTTCCTATATTTATATCCACATATGGTACAAATTCAAATGATGTAAAAATGTAACAGATTCCAGTTTCTTCTTATCTTTGGCTATTTTTTTTTCTGCTGTGAAGTTCAGAAAAAGATAGAAGGATGAACATCCAATTATCACTACGATTATATAACTAATAAATTGATTGATTTTTAATAACTTTTAATTACTGTTTTTTAATTCCTACTATTCTGTTTATGGATATTTATATATATATATATATATATATATATATATATATAATATATGTTCTTGATGTGTATTTATGAAGGTCAACAATGAACCAAATGCAAAGGAAGTGGCCAACAGAGCCAATTCTTTGTCTTCTTTTTGAAATTTTGAAGATGTGGGAGAAGCTTTTCTTCCATGACTTTCCAATTATCTACTGCTCCCAGTTTATGAATATTCAAAAAAATTGGAAAGACAATTACTGCATTTTTCTATATCTATGTGCAATTGATGCCCATATATGAAGGTCAATAATGAACCAAATACAAAGGAAGTTAATATCTAACAGAACCAATTTTCTTCTTATCTTTGGCAATTCTTTTCTTCCTTTTGAAAATTTGAAGATGTGGGAGAAGTTTTCCTCCCATGCCTTTCCAATGATCATTAATATTGTCTGATGAGTTGAATGATTGATTATAAGTAATGTACAACCATTTTTATCTGCTGTTCCCAATTCGAGAATATCCATATAACTGGAGAGACTAATACAGCATTTTTCTACATTTATGTTCACTTGATGTCCACATATGAAGGTCAATAATGAACCAAATACAAAGAAAGTTAATATCTAACAGAACCAATTTTCTTCTTATCTTTGGCTATCCATCGTCTTCCTTTTGAAATTTTGAAGATGTGAGAGAAGTTTTTTTTCCATGACTTTCCAGTGACCATTAGTATTGTCTGACGAGTTGATTGATTATTTATTATTAGTAATTTATAACCATTTTTATCTGCTGTTCCCAGTTCGAGAATATCCATATAACTGGAAAGACCAATACAGCATTTTTCTACATCTATGTTCACTTGATGCCCACATATGAAGGTCAATAATGAACCAAATACAAAGAAAGTTAATATCTAACAGAACCAATTTTCTTCTTATCTTTGGCTATCCATCGTCTTCCTTTTGAAATTTTGAAGATGTGAGAGAAGTTTTTTTTCTATGACTTTCCAGTGACCATTAGTATTGTTTGACGAGTTGATTGATTATTTATTATTAGTAATTTATAACCATTTTTATCTGCTGTTTCCAGTTCGAGAATATCCATATAACTGGAAAGACCAATACAGCATTTTTCTACATCTGTGTTCACTTGATGCCCACATATGAAGGTCAATAATGAACCATATACAAAGAAAGTTAATATCTAACAGAACCAATTTTTTCTTATCTTTGGCTATCCATCGTCTTCCTTTTGAAATTTTGAAGATGTTGGAGTAGTTTTTCTTTCATGACTTTCCAGTAACCATTAGTATTGTCTGACGAGTTGAATGATTGATTATTAGTAATTTATAACCATTTTTATCTGCTGTTCTCAGTTCGAGAATATCCATATAACTGGAAAGACCAGTACAGCATTCTTCTACATTTATGTTCACTTGATGCCCACATATGAAGGTCAATAATGAACCAAATACAAAGAAAGTTAATATCTAATAGAACCAATTTTTTCTTATCTTTGGGTATCCATCGTCTTCCTTTTGAAGTTTTGAAGATGTGACAGAAGTTTTTTTTTTCCATGACTTTCCAGTGATCATTAGTATTGTCTGATGAGTTGAATGATTGATTATTAGTAATTTATAACCATTTTTATCTGCTATTCTCAGTTCGAGAATATCCATATAACTGGAAAGACCAATACAGCATTCTTCTACATTTATGTTCACTTGATGCCCACATATGAAGGTCAATAATGAACCAAATACAAAGAAAGTTAATATCTAACAGAACCAATTTTCTTCTTATCTTTGGCTATCCATCGTCTTCCTTTTGAAATTTTGAAGATGTGAGAGAAGTTTTTTTTCTATGACTTTCCAGTGACCATTAGTATTGTCTGACGAGTTGATTGATTATTTATTATTAGTAATTTATAACCATTTTTATCTGCTGTTTCCAGTTCGAGAATATCCATATAACTGGAAAGACCAATACAGCATTTTTCTACATCTATGTTCACTTGATGCCCACATATGAAGGTCAATAATGAACCACAGACAAAGAAAGTTAATATCTAACAGAACCAATTTTTTCTTATCTTTGGCTATCCATCGTCTTCCTTTTGAAATTTTGAAGATGTTGGAGTAGTTTTTCTTTCATGACTTTCCAGTAACCATTAGTATTGTCTGACGAGTTGAATGATTGATTATTAGTAATTTATAACCATTTTTATCTGCTGTTCTCAGTTCGAGAATATCCATATAACTGGAAAGACCAGTACAGCATTCTTCTACATTTATGTTCACTTGATGCCCACATATGAAGGTCAATAATGAACCAAATACAAAGAAAGTTAATATCTAACAGAACTTATTTTTTCTTATCATTGGGTATCCATCGTCTTCCTTTTGAAGTTTTGAAGATGTGACAGAAGTTTTTTTTCCATGACTTTCCAGTGATCATTAGTATTGTCTGACGAGTTGAATGATTGATTATTAGTAATGTATAACCATTTTTATCTGCTATTCTCAGTTCGAGAATATCCATATAACTGGAAAGACCAATACAGCATTCTTCTACATTTATGTTCACTTGATGCCCACATATGAAGGTCAATAATGAACCAAATACAAAGAAAGTTAATATCTAAGAGAACCAATTTTCTTTTTATCTTTGGCTATCCATCGTCTTCCTTTTGAAATTTTGAAGATGTTGGAGTAGTTTTTCTTTCATGACTTTCCAGTAACCATTAGTATTGTCTGACGAGTTGATTGATTATTTATTATTAGTAATTTATAACCATTTTTATCTGCTGTTTCCAGTTCGAGAATATCCATATAACTGGAAAGACCAATACAGCATTCTTCTACATCTATGTTCACTTGATGCCCACATATGAAGGTCAATAATGAACCAAATACAAAGAAAGTTAATATCTAACAGAACCAATTTTTTCTTATCTTTGGGTATCCATCGTCTTCCTTTTGAAGTTTTGAAGATGTGACAGAAGTTTTTTTTTCCATGACTTTCCAGTGATCATTAGTATTGTCTGACGAGTTGAATGATTGATTATTGGTAATTTATAACCATTTTTATCTGCTGTTCTCAGTTCGAGAATATCCATATAACTGGAAAGACCAATACAGCATTCTTCTACATCTATGTTCACTTGATGCCCACATATGAAGGTCAATAATGAACCAAATACAAAGAAAGTTAATATCTAACAGAACCAATTTTTTCTTATCTTTGGCTATCCATCGTCTTCCTTTTGAAATTTTGAAGATGTTGGAGTAGTTTTTCTTTCATGACTTTCCAGTAACCATTAGTATTGTTTGACGAGTTGAATGATTGATTATTAGTAATTTATAACAATTTTTATCTGCTGTTCTCAGTTCGAGAATATCCATATAACTGGAAAGACCAATACAGCATTTTTCTACATCTATGTTCACTTGATGCCCACATATGAAGGTCAATAATGAACCAAATACAAAGGAAGTTAATATCTAACAGAACCAATTTTCTTCTTATCTTTGGCAATTCTTTTCTTCCTTTTGAAAATTTGAAGATGTGGGAGAAGTTTTCCTCCCATGCCTTTCCAATGATCATTAATATTGTCTGATGAGTTGAATGATTGATTATAAGTAATGTACAACCATTTTTATCTGCTGTTCCCAATTCGAGAATATCCATATAACTGGAGAGACTAATACAGCATTTTTCTACATTTATGTTCACTTGATGTCCACATATGAAGGTCAATAATGAACCAAATACAAAGGAAGTTAATATCTAACAGAACCAATTTTCTTCTTATCTTTGGCTATCCATCGTCTTCCTTTTGAAATTTTGAAGATGTGAGAGAAGTTTTTTTCCCATGACTTTCCAGTGACCATTAGTATTGTCTGACGAGTTGAATGATTGATTATTAGTAATTTATAACCATTTTTATCTGCTGTTCTCAGTTCGAGAATATCCATATAACTGGAAAGACCAGTACAGCATTCTTCTACATTTATGTTCACTTGATGCCCACATATGAAGGTCAATAATGAACCAAATACAAAGAAAGTTAATATCTAACAGAACTTATTTTTTCTTATCATTGGGTATCCATCGTCTTCCTTTTGAAGTTTTGAAGATGTGACAGAAGTTTTTTTTCCATGACTTTCCAGTGATCATTAGTATTGTCTGACGAGTTGAATGATTGATTATTAGTAATGTATAACCATTTTTATCTGCTATTCTCAGTTCGAGAATATCCATATAACTGGAAAGACCAATACAGCATTCTTCTACATTTATGTTCACTTGATGCCCACATATGAAGGTCAATAATGAACCAAATACAAAGAAAGTTAATATCTAAGAGAACCAATTTTCTTTTTATCTTTGGCTATCCATCGTCTTCCTTTTGAAATTTTGAAGATGTTGGAGTAGTTTTTCTTTCATGACTTTCCAGTAACCATTAGTATTGTCTGACGAGTTGATTGATTATTTATTATTAGTAATTTATAACCATTTTTATCTGCTGTTTCCAGTTCGAGAATATCCATATAACTGGAAAGACCAATACAGCATTTTTCTACATCTATGTTCACTTGATGCCCACATATGAAGGTCAATAATGAACCAAATACAAAGAAAGTTAATATCTAACAGAACCAATTTTTTCTTATCTTTGGCTATCCATCGTCTTCCTTTTGAAATTTTGAAGATGTTGGAGTAGTTTTTCTTTCATGACTTTCCAGTAACCATTAGTATTGTCTGACGAGTTGAATGATTGATTATTAGTAATTTATAACCATTTTTATCTGCTGTTCCCAGTTCGAGAATATCCATATAACTGGAAAGACCAATACAGCATTCTTCTACATTTATGTTCACTTGATGCCCACATATGAAGGTCAATAATGAACCAAATACAAAGAAAGTTAATATCTAACAGAACCAATTTTTTCTTATCTTTGGGTATCCATCGTCTTCCTTTTGAAGTTTTGAAGATGTGACAGAAGTTTTTTTTTCCATGACTTTCCAGTGATCATTAGTATTGTCTGACGAGTTGAATGATTGATTATTGGTAATTTATAACCATTTTTATCTGCTGTTCTCAGTTCGAGAATATCCATATAACTGGAAAGACCAATACAGCATTCTTCTACATCTATGTTCACTTGATGCCCACATATGAAGGTCAATAATGAACCAAATACAAAGAAAGTTAATATCTAACAGAACCAATTTTTTCTTATCTTTGGCTATCCATCGTCTTCCTTTTGAAATTTTGAAGATGTTGGAGTAGTTTTTCTTTCATGACTTTCCAGTAACCATTAGTATTGTTTGACGAGTTGAATGATTGATTATTAGTAATTTATAACAATTTTTATCTGCTGTTCTCAGTTCGAGAATATCCATATAACTGGAAAGACCAATACAGCATTTTTCTACATCTATGTTCACTTGATGCCCACATATGAAGGTCAATAATGAACCAAATACAAAGGAAGTTAATATCTAACAGAACCAATTTTCTTCTTATCTTTGGCAATTCTTTTCTTCCTTTTGAAAATTTGAAGATGTGGGAGAAGTTTTCCTCCCATGCCTTTCCAATGATCATTAATATTGTCTGATGAGTTGAATGATTGATTATAAGTAATGTACAACCATTTTTATCTGCTGTTCCCAATTCGAGAATATCCATATAACTGGAGAGACTAATACAGCATTTTTCTACATTTATGTTCACTTGATGTCCACATATGAAGGTCAATAATGAACCAAATACAAAGGAAGTTAATATCTAACAGAACCAATTTTCTTCTTATCTTTGGCTATCCATCGTCTTCCTTTTGAAATTTTGAAGATGTGAGAGAAGTTTTTTTCCCATGACTTTCCAGTGACCATTAGTATTGTCTGACGAGTTGAATGATTGATTATTAGTAATTTATAACCATTTTTATCTGCTGTTCTCAGTTCGAGAATATCCATATAACTGGAAAGACCAATACAGCATTCTTCTACATTTATGTTCACTTGATGCCCACATATGAAGGTCAATAATGAACCAAATACAAAGAAAGTTAATATCTAATAGAACCAATTTTTTTCTTATCTTTGGCTATCCATCGTCTTCCTTTTGAAATTTTGAAGATGTTGGAGTAGTTTTTCTTTCATGACTTTCCAGTAACCATTAGTATTGTCTGACGAGTTGAATGATTGATTATTAGTAATTTATAACCATTTTTATCTGCTGTTCTCAGTTCGAGAATATCCATATAACTGGAAAGACCAGTACAGCATTCTTCTACATTTATGTTCACTTGATGCCCACATATGAAGGTCAATAATGAACCAAATACAAAGAAAGTTAATATCTAATAGAACCAATTTTTTTCTTATCTTTGGCTATCCATCGTCTTCCTTTTGAAATTTTGAAGATGTTGGAGTAGTTTTTCTTTCATGACTTTCCAGTAACCATTAGTATTGTCTGACGAGTTGAATGATTGATTATTAGTAATTTATAACCATTTTTATCTGCTGTTCTCAGTTCGAGAATATCCATATAACTGGAAAGACCAGTACAGCATTCTTCTACATTTATGTTCACTTGATGCCCACATATGAAGGTCAATAATGAACCAAATACAAAGAAAGTTAATATCTAACAGAACCAATTTTTTCTTATCTTTGGGTATCCATCGTCTTCCTTTTGAAGTTTTGAAGATGTGAGAGAAGTTTTTCCATGACTTTCCAGTGACCATTAGTACTGTCTGTCGAGTTGAATGATTGATTATTAGTAATTTATAATAATTTTTATCTGCTGTTCCTACTTCGAGAATATCCATATAACTGGAAAGACCAATACAGCATTTTTCTACATCAATGTGTACTTGATGCCCACATATCAAAGCCAATAATGAATAAAATAGAAAGGAAGTTAATATCTGATAGACCTGATTTTCTTCTTATCTTTGTCTATCCCTTTTTTCCCTTTGAAATTTTGAAGATGTGGAAGAGGTTTTTCTTCCATGACTTTCTAATTATCATTAGAATTGACTAAGGAGTTGATTCATTGATTAACACTGATTTATAACCATTTTTAAACAGCATTTTTCTACATCTATGTGCACTTGATGTCCACATATGAAGATCAATAATGAACCAAATGCAAAGGAAGTGAATACATATCAGAATCCTTATTCCTCCATATATTTGGCAATCCTTTTTCTACTCTTAAATAAATAAATTTTGAAGAAGGTCGAAGATCTTACTTCCATGAATATTCAATTACCATTTTATTTGTGTAACGAGCCGATGGTGCCGTACGCGTTAATTATTCCAGCAATTCCAACCCGCGGCGTATTTCCACGTCCGTTAGACGCGGTATCGTGCGAAAATTGCGTTAAATCCCGAGCGGTCCGCAGTAAAAACCGTCGATGGAGAGGTTCGCGTGGGCGCCCGCAAGCGGAGCACTCAGAAATTAGCGTAGCAGGGGTACAATGTCGGACGAACAAAACAACTGCAAGTCGAGGCAAGATTGTAGCGCACGCTGCCGCCTCGGTCGCGGGTGGTAGCGCCGTTACGTTGCGAGAAATTGCCCGACGGGACGAGATATGCGGACGTCTCAATAAGGCCTGGGCCGACGGGGGGAAGCCGGAAAAGTGCCGGATCCGATTTATGGGATTACCTACGGACGGGTTTCGTGATAATTGGCAGCGGACCCGCGAAAGGGCGCGGGATCTTTGGATTTACATTATCTGGCGTCCCAGACACAAATTCCTGAAGGACTCGTTGTGGGGTTTGAGTAAATCCATAACTTTCGACGCCTTCTAGTGGATGACCAAAATGAGTGAGTGGTCATGAGTAATGTATACGAATTTGGGTCCGTACAACATTTTGACAGCAAGCAGACGCCACACATAACTGTAGTCGGTAATCCATAATTACTTCCTGACACATTATTTAAAACAGTTATTATGAACATGGAGTTGGACAATTTGCATTTTTAGGCGGTTTCACAATGTTGAATGAAGCATTGCATTTGATAAATATCTAGATCAAATGGTTCAGCTGAAAGCAGGCAATATGGTTTTTGTATGGGTCTGCTTTGGTAATTTAAGTACTATGTGGGCTTAGCTGACCCAATTTGATTAACAAATACGTGGTAATCAATACGGCATTCCTAAATTGTTATTGGTACGCAATATGATGAATGGTGCAAGTCTGATCTTCTTACCAGACCAACAATTAGGTCAGATGCATTAGTCGGAAAATAAACAAATATGTCGACACATTCACCCACAATCAAATATGTCGACATGGACTCCAGTTTTAATGCAAATTATGTCCGAGAAATAGCGGAAGTTAGGTCGTTAAAATATTATTGTGCCACCAATTATTGCTTATGTTACATGCACCAACGAAATTATACATTCGAGTGCTTGGACAAATTACGAGTGGAACAACTAAATTGCTGCCTTCTTGCCCAGTCCCGATTTCAATCAATACATTTTCTATATTTATTAGATTGTGTAAAACGGATTAAATCATTTAAAAATTACGAGTGGAACAACTAAATTGCTGCCTTCTTGCCCAGTCCCGATTTCAATCAATACATTTTCTATATTTATTAGATTGTGTAAAACGGATTAAATCATTTAAAGACCAATTTTATTATGGCTGCCCAAATGTTTTGTAATTCCCCAAAACACAGAAGGTTGATTAAGACATTGTTGGGGCTGGTAAGTCGTTAAATCCGCGAATATCTTGCCGTATCCCATTTCCCAGTCCGTAACTGGATTACACGTAACCCATTTTAGATATTAAATGGCAACATCCATCCGGTGTGCCTTATATTTGCTTATGGCGTAAATGCTTTGGAACATTTAGTGGGTATGTCGTAACTGATAGTTCCTCATCACCAAAGGGATTAATATTAAGATGTATTTGTGTATGAGATTAGACTAGTTGCAGTTTGTAAACTATGTACCAGATTTGAAGGCAAGTTTGTAACGTTTAATCTTTGTATAATAAACAGAATGTTGCCTTTGTCTCAACGACGTACGTTTAAGATAAGGTTCTAAAACGAGGTCCGTATTGGTGGTCTTAAATTATATGGCCCGACAAAAGAACCATTAAGGTAGTAAATTTTAATATTAACCTCCAGGCTGATACCGTAATTACACCAACTATTAAACAAGGATTTTGTAAAATTTATAGTTCGTGCAAATTCCCTTACATAAAAATCACTGTTAATAATCAATTTGCCTCAATTTTTAGGTGATTTATTCATCAATTAGTGGAACCCAATCAACGGAATGCTGAGTTATTAATTGGGTGCCAGATTTAATCTACCTCAATTGTGGAATTATCTATCTAATGCTATTTATGTCTTCATTACACGTAACCCAAATCCGGACAGTAAATCCGGCAATTACGTTTGATCATAACATATTTGACATCCAAATTGCAATCGATGAAGCACTGCAGCGTCTGTGTCAGATCGTGTGACGCCATAATTTCAACTGAAGCTCGTCAAAATTAATCTATTTTTAAAAACTTGCCCCGCGGTATCCGTTACCGTCACCCAAGCCGAGGTGAGGGTGCAACCGGGGCCGATTAAAACATGCTTAATTCCATCCACGGTAGCCACTCGAAAAGTATTCACACATGCCGATGCGTTTGCGCCTCTTTTTATATTCAATGCGCCGACAATTTTCAACACATGTACCGAGAATACTTTTCGTACCCGCATTTACATTTATATTCCGCCGTCACTTACTTTGTTTCCTTTGTTTCGGTCCAGTGAGAGAATGCACAAGAGCTCTCCCCGTTGGTGAACTGCATTCCGTCTGAAAGATGGGCTTTTTCGATCATCCCTGAATATTCAGAATATTTCTCTTGTGTCTCGTGTCGTACGCCAAACAATGAATAAATAAGGATGACCTCAAAGCGTTCGTTGTCTTTTTGGCATGTGAACATAGACGTTAGAGACAATAAGTAGTCATGTGGAATACTATCAGATTGTCTTCGGGGATGCTCAAGAAAATTGGACGGAAATTTCAATACGAATTTTACGTTTATTGTTCCCGGAAAGTTTTATTATTGCTTTGTTCGTAATAAATAGTTGAAGATAATAAGGAAAATTGAGACCATGTACAATAAAATGATGAATTATTGAATAAAAAACGATAAAACATGGCCAACATGTCAGTTTATGTTAGAAAGTTCTGCAAGTTTAATTTAACGGCCATTTATTCATGTATTTGATTAAAGATTTTATTGTTGATTTATCTACTAAAACTGTTATAGCATTATTAAAAAAAAACTTTACTGTTAATCTAAAATTCTAAAGTTCAGGGTCAAGTATTTATTAAACATTAAATTCAGCATTTTTATCCACATTATATTTGAAACTTAACTCCTCTTTTTTATTAATAAAATTCTAATATTGTTTTGAAGATTCAAAAAAAGATATTAAGAGACAAAGTAACAGTTAACAGTTTAATACTTTTAGTTGGTTTTTCTTACAACTTCAGCTGTTGAATATTAATAATGGTTTCTATAAAATGATTGTTCTAGTTTTTTAATAATAAATTTTTGTTAACAACAAAATTCGTTATTTTCAGTTAATTTTTCATAAATTTCAGCTGTTAATATTATTATTTTTTTACATTTTGAAAATTTCTACAAAATTAGTGCTTTTAGTTTGTTAATAATAAATTTTAAAAGTTCAAAAATTTCAGCTGCTGAATACTATTATTATTTAAGATTTTGAATGTTTTCATAGTATTAAAGTATCTAGTTTTTTAAAAAAAAATTAACAGTTCTTTACTGTTTCAGTTAGTTTTTTATAAACTTCAGCTACTGAATATTAAAATTATTTTTTTTAATATTGTGAATATTTTAAAAATTAATTATATACATAATTTTCAGTTGCTGAATATTATTATTATTCTTTAACATTTTACAAGTTTCTACAAAATTAATGCTTCCAGTTTTTTGGCAATAAAATTTAAGTTTATTACTTTCAGTTAGTTATTCATAAACTGTAGTTACTGAATATTTATATATTTTTTAAAGATTTCTACAAAATTTGTGTCTCCAGTTTTTTAGTAACAAATTTCAATATATTAAATTATTTTATTATAAAATCCTTCTACTGAATATTATTATTTTTTAACATTTTCAGTGTTTCTATAAAATTAATGCCATAAAATTTAACAGTTCATTACTTTCAGTTAGTTTTTTTTTTCATTTTGAAGGTTTCTAATTTTTTAAGAATTTAGTAAAATCAAACATTTCAGTTACTGAAAATTATTATTATATTTTAACATTTTGAAAGTTTCTACAAAATTAAAGCTTCAAGTTTTTTAGCAATAAAATTTAACAGTTCATTATTTTCAGTTAGTTTTTTATAAACTTCAGCTAATATTATTTTTTTACATTTTGAAGATTTTTACACAATTAGTGCTTCTAATTTTTTAAGAATTTGGTAAACTCATAAATTTCAGCTACTGAATATTATTATTTTCTAACATTTTGAAAGTTTTCATAAAAATAAAGCTTTAAGTTTTTTTAGTAATAAAATTTCACAGTTTATTACTTTCATTTAGTTTTTCATAAACTTCAGCTACTGAATATTAATACTATTTTTTAACATTTTGAAGATTTTTACACAATTAGTGCTTCTAATTTTTTAAGAATTTGGTAAAATCATAAATTTCAGCTACTGAATATTATTATTTTCTAACATTTTGAAAGTTTCTATAAAAATAAAGCTTTAAGATTTTTTAATAATAAAATTTCACAATTTATTATTTTCATTTAGTTTTTCATAAACTTCAGCTGCTGAATATTAATACTATTTTTTAACATTTTAAAGATTTTTACACAATTAGTGCTTCTAATTTTTTAAGAATTTGGTAAACTCATAAATTTCAGCTACTGAATATTATTATTTTCTAACATTTTGAAAGTTTTCATAAAAATAAAGCTTTAAGTTTTTTTAGTAATAAAATTTCACAGTTTATTACTTTCATTTAGTTTTTCATAAACTTCAGCTACTGAATATTAATACTATTTTTTAACATTTTGAAGATTTTTACACAATTGGTGTTTCTATTTTTTTAAGAATTTGGTAAAATCATAAATTTCAGCTACTGAATATTATTATTTTCTAACATTTTGAAAGTTTCTATAAAAATAAAGCTTTAAGATTTTTTAATAATAAAATTTCACAATTTATTATTTTCATTTAGTTTTTCATAAACTTCAGCTGCTGAATATTAATACTATTTTTTAACATTTTAAAGATTTTTACACAATTAGTGCTTCTAATTTTTTAAGAATTTGGTAAACTCATAAATTTCAGCTACTGAATATTATTATTTTCTAACATTTTGAAAGTTTTCATAAAAATAAAGCTTTAAGTTTTTTTAGTAATAAAATTTCACAGTTTATTACTTTCATTTAGTTTTTCATAAACTTCAGCTACTGAATATTAATACTATTTTTTAACATTTTGAAGATTTTTACACAATTGGTGTTTCTATTTTTTTAAGAATTTGGTAAAATCATAAATTTCAGCTACTGAATATTATTATTTTCTAACATTTTGAAAGTTTCTATAAAAATAAAGCTTTAAGATTTTTTAATAATAAAATTTCACAATTTATTATTTTCATTTAGTTTTTCATAAACTTCAGCTGCTGAATATTAATACTATTTTTTAACATTTTAAAGATTTTTACACAATTAGTGCTTCTAATTTTTTAAGAATTTGGTAAACTCATAAATTTCAGCTACTGAATATTATTATTTTCTAACATTTTGAAAGTTTTCATAAAAATAAAGCTTTAAGTTTTTTTAGTAATAAAATTTCACAGTTTATTACTTTCATTTAGTTTTTCATAAACTTCATCTACTGAATATTAATACTATTTTTTAACATTTTGAAGATTTTTACACAATTAGTGTTTCTATTTTTTTAAGAATTTGGTAAAATCATAAATTTCAGTTACTGAATATTATTATTTTCTAACATTTTGAAAGTTTCTATAAAAATAAAGCTTTAAGATTTTTTAATAATAAAATTTCACAATTTATTATTTTCATTTAGTTTTTCATAAACTTCAGCTGCTGAATATTAATACTATTTTTTAACATTTTAAAGATTTTTACACAATTAGTGCTTCTAATTTTTTAAGAATTTGGTAAACTCATAAATTTCAGCTACTGAATATTATTATTTTCTAACATTTTGAAAGTTTTCATAAAAATAAAGCTTTAAGTTTTTTTAGTAATAAAATTTCACAGTTTATTACTTTTATTTAGATTTTCATAAACTTCATCTATTGAATGTTAATACTATTTATTAACATTTTGAAGATTTTTACACAATTAGTGTTTCTATTTTTTTAAGAATTTGGTAAAATCATAAATTTCAGTTACTGAATATTATTATTTTCTAACATTTTGAAAGTTTCTATAAAAATAAAGCTTTAAGATTTTTTAATAATAAAATTTCACAATTTATTATTTTCATTTAGTTTTTCATAAACTTCAGCTGCTGAATATTAATACTATTTTTTAACATTTTAAAGATTTTTACACAATTAGTGCTTCTAATTTTTTAAGAATTTGGTAAACTCATAAATTTCAGCTACTGAATATTATTATTTTCTAATATTTTGAAAGTTTTCATAAAAATAAAGCTTTAAGTTTTTTTAGTAATAAAATTTCACAGTTTATTACTTTCATTTAGTTTTTCATAAACTTCAGCTACTGAATATTAATACTATTTTTTAACATTTTGAAGATTTTTACACAATTAGTGCTTCCAATTTTTTAAGAATTTGGTAAAATCATAAATTTCAGCTACTTATTTTTTAATATTTTGAAAGTTTCTATAAAATTAAAGCTTCAAGTTTTTAGTAAAAAAATTTCATTACTTTCAGTTAGTTTTTCATAAACTTCAACTACTTAATATTAATATTGTGATTTCTATAAATTAATGCTTCTAATTTTTGAGCCATGAAATTTAACTGCTCATTAATTTCAGTTAGTTTTTTAATAATAAATTATAAGTGTTCAATTATAGTCTATTAATTTTCAAAAACTTCAGCTGCTGAATATATATTTTTTTAACTTTATTGTTTATTTATCTAATGAAACTGTTACAACATTTGTATAAAAACATGTATTGTTAACTTTAATATAATTATGTTTAAATTAAATAAATATATATTAAACGTTAAAATCAATATTTTCGACTCCATTTTATCTATAATTTAACTTCGTTTTTTGTTGTTAACCAAATTCTAATATTGTTTTTGAGATTCACAACCAGATACTCGAGCAAAACTTAATCTCAACAAAAAACTTCTGTCTAACATGAACAACACTTTACTGAAAGTAAATTCGTCCGTGTTGTTCAGACGTTAAATCTTCAAAACTTCCCAACGAAAGGCAACTCTGAAACTGAATAAGCCCTCGAACCAGACGAACACCTCTCGAAAGACACCATCCACGTAGAACCGACAAATAAAATTAATTGCTGCACACAGTTCGCCCTTCAGGTTACTTAAAGGTGCAACAATACGTTGAGCACCACGCCGGAACTTTGTAGCCGCATTCGGGAAACTTTTTAACAGGTACACTTGTTACGAACGCGGCTATTTTTCTCTCTCGACGACGACGCCGGCTGAATGCTGAACACCGGCGGCGGCTCGTGACGTCCGAGAGGGAGATGCATTACGCCCCCGAAACACGGCCGCACCGCCCTTTGCGGTCCGACCGTAGGACGGCGTAAATCCGGAAGTTTCGGCTGACCTGGAAACGAAATTGTTCGTATGTTTTCTGGCCGTTTTATGTGTATTGATCCGAATTACACATTTTTATGGCAGGTGAAATCTTCTCGTTTCATCCAGTTTTTAATTATGGGGAATTGTGAAATGACGGAATTTACGCCGGTGATATTCGGAAATTACACATAAAATGGGGGGTAATAAAATATCAGCAGTAAAAGCTGCATTTAACCATCATTTAGTTTTACTGCTTTATTGAGAGCGTTTTTATGTAGCTCATTTTTCATCTATTATAAACCAATTGCAATGAAATGTGAAACAAGAAGAACGAGAGGAACTGAACTAATGGATTCAATTTATGCCTCAATTATTGCACAAAGCAAATAATGTAATGGAATCAGTGATGGGAACTGGTTTTATTAAATTTTAATTGGACTCTGCCAAATTTGTTGATTAATTGTTTGGTACATTTTTTTTTAAAAACATACCAATAATTGTCAATAAAGAGATAAAAAATCGTTTTTAAATTTTGTAGGTTTCAACTAAAATTGTTGCTTCTAATATTTCAGTAATGAAATTTTATATACTAATTTAATTATTTTGAAGATTTCTACAAATTTAATGATTCTATTTAAATGGCAGTAAAAATTGGCAATTCATTATTTTCAGCTTCTAAAAAATTAACTCTAGTTTGTTAAGAATAAATTTTAGTAGTTCAATATATCTAATTTTTGTTGCTGAATATTATTATCATTTTTTAACATTTTGATAGTTTCTATAAAATTATTTTGTTAGCATTATTTTCAGTTAGTTTTTCATAAATTTCAGTTGCAAAATATTAATATTATCATTTTTAAACATTTTGAAAGTTTCTACAAAATTAGTTTTTTGACAATAAAATTTAACAGTTCATTATGTTCAGTTAGCTTTTCATAAATTTCAGCTGTTTAATAATAATATTATTTTTTAAGATTTTTAAAATTTCTACAAAATTAGTGTTTCTAGTGGTAAATAATAAATTTTAAGAGTTGAGTATATTCAATAATTTTTTCATAAATTTCAGCAGCTGAATTTATGAAAAAAATATTTTTTTCACAAATTCAGCAGCTGAAATTATTTTTATTATTTTTTAATATTTTGAAAGTTTCTACAAAATTAGTTTTTTGACAATAAAATTTAACAGTTTATTATGTTCAGTTAGTTTTTCTTAAATTTCAGCTGTTTAATATCAATATTATTTTTTATGATTTTTAAAATTTCTACAAAATTAGTGTTTCTAGTTGAGTATATTCAATAATTTTTAATTTTAAGAGTTGAGTATATTCAATAATTTTTTCATAAATTTCAGCAGCTGAATTTATGAAAAAAAAAAATATTTTTTTTCACAAATTCAGCAACTGAAATTATTTTTATTTTTTAATATTTTGAAAGTTTCTACAAAATTAGTTTTTTGACAATAAAATTTAATAGTTCATTATGTTCGGTTAGTTTTTCATAAATTTCAGCTGTTTAATATTAATATTATTTTTTAAGATTTTTAAAATTTCTACAAAATTAGTGTTTCTAGTTTGTAAATAATAAATTTCATCAGCTGAATTTATGAAAAAATATTTTTTTCACAAATTCAACAACTGAAATTATTTTTATTATTTTTTAATATTATGAAAGTTTCTACAAAATTAGTTTTTTAACAATAAAATTTAACAGTTCATTATGTTCAGTTAGTTTTTCTTAAATTTCAGCTGTTTAATATCAATATTATTTTTTAAGATTTTTAAAATTTCTACAAAATTAGTGTTTTTAGGTTTGTAAATAATAAATTTTAAGAGTTGAGTATATTCAATAATTTTTTCATAAATTTCAGCTGATGAAATTATTTTTTATTATTTTTTAACATTTTGAATTTTTCTACAAAATTAGTCTTTTTAGATTTTTACCAATAAAATTTGACATTTTATATTTTCAGTTAATTTTTCATAAATTTCAATTGCTGAATTTTAATATTAACATTTTTTTTTAACATTTTGAAAATTTCTTCAAAGTTAAGTCTTTTGGCTTTTTATAATAATTTATAAGAGTTCATTTTATTCAATAATCTTCTTATAAATTTTAGCTGCTGAATATTATTATTGTTTTCTAACATTTATAATTTTCTATAAAATTAATGCTTCGAGTTTTTTTGACAATACAATTTAGCAGTCCATTTTCTATTCAATTATTTTCCCATAAAAATCAGCTGCCGAAGTTTAGAGTGTTGTTTTTTACAAATCACCCCTTCGCCCATAAATATGTGACCCATTTCCATCAGTTCAACTAAAACAGATGTTCGTCCAAAAATATTATCATAGACTGTTTTGACTGTATTTCAAACGCATGGAAGTCCTGACAAATCCGTATTAGACCCCGAAACCATCAATTATCGTGAACCTCTCACACTCTCACAGATATTTACGACGCTACGCTTAAAAAATGACTCACATAAAAAAAAAATTAGGGATTTATTCCGGTAGTTCGGGTCAGCTTAACGAAAAACATCCTCGTTTCCGAAACCATTCGTCAAACATTAGATCATACGCCTAAATTCGATGCTAATTTCAAATCCTGGACACGCTGGGTGGGCGCCCACGCCAAATTTTTCAGACCGCGATATTGGATGCTACAATGCCCGCTTAAATTACAGTCGTTAAATAAATATTACGCAGATACGCAGAGAACTTCTGGATGAAGCACGTGTTTATTTACATATTCAATTAATTCGATTTTCAGCGGTTGTACGGTAAACTGAACACGTACCGGTTTAATATCTTATTAATTAGATGATAATTACAGGTTTACCTATGTTCCCAACAATTGTTGAGCAGTCACGGCCTTAAACAAAACTTTTATGTGTTTATTCAACGTTGGCTCTTCCTGTTTTTTAACGGAGGATGGAAAAACTAAAATATTGCAACAACGTTTAAAGCCCATACGTTATTATAGGCACGGCGCAATAAAATGGGCCGTATATTTCTGTGTTGCACATTTATATGGCGACTGTATGGATGAAAGTACCCGCAAAATTTATGTTGTTATGGATATATTCACGACCAACCCCAACTCAATCGATATTCACCATTTCATAGCGGCAGTCGTTTCGAAATTATTATACAAGACAAAGTATCAAAATTTGATTAGCCCCCTGCGCCGGAAGTGGGCCAATAAAAACGGAACGCAACCCCCATAAATTCCACCCCTTCCACCGTAAAATCCACGTGCCGAATTGTTTTCGATGGGGGTGATTCAGACATCTGAATATTTTCGGTTTTAGTGCCGCTCCCGGTCTTAAAACGTGTACGACGCCGGCGAAGTCCCGAGTCGTCGGGGACGCACGTAAAAAAGGAACAGTCACGCGAAAATTCGCTGGGAAATATATTCGGGAGTGGATTTAGGCGGTATGGAAAATGCGATTGGTGTTGTAATTAAATCGTCCCGTAATCGACGACAGCGAGAGATTAACCGTTTTGCAGGCGGAAATCGAACTGCACTAATTAATGCATTTTCTGATTTTGTTTATGTTTCGCCGCGAAACTTCGATGGGAAATTGGAAATAGATGACTGCACAATTTTACCTCAATCGAATCGACTTTTGATATTGAATTTATCTTATTTATTTATTAAAACAGAAAGGAAATGATTAATCAAAATAATAAAGAAATTTAAAAATTTTTCTATTTGTGTAATTAAAAGAATTATATATCATCTTTCCAAATAAATATGAATTGTAACATTTAAAAAAATGAGTTCCTTATATTTACAAAATATTCCCTAAATTAAAAAAAAATTAAATTCAATTTTTTAGATACCATATTCCATAACCAATTTTCTAAGAAATAAGTTGAATCGAAGAAATATAAATATTGATTAGATTTTTTTTAATATTTATAATATATAAGTAAATAAAATATAAATAAATAATAAATATTTTAATTTTTTTTTTTTAATTAAAATGCTATTTTTAATTTTTAAGTTTAATATTTCAAATATTATAAATTTATTTATTTTTTAATTTAAATTAAAAATTTGAATTTTTAAAATTTACAAACCTAAATTATTTCTTTTTAATTTTTTTAATATTTATTAATAATTTTTTTATTCAGATTTTATATTTTTTAATTAAAATTAAAATATATATATTTTTTATTCATGTTGTCAATTCTATTTTTTTCAATATTTCTGATATTATAAATTTTAATTTAAATTAAAAATTCGAATTTATTTAAATAAAAATTAAACAATAGAATTTTTTAAAATTAAAATTAAAAATTTTATTTTAATATAAATTAAATATTTTATTTTTGTATGTCAATTTGTATTTCTAATTTTTTTTAAATTAATACTTTTAATGAAAATTTATATTAAATATTTCAATTTTTTACATTTTCAACTAATATTTTTCATTTTTTAATTTCTTAATATTTTAGATATTATAAATTAAATTAAATATTTAGTTTATTAGTATTATTATTTTAATTTAAATAAATTAATTTTGTAAATATATGTAAATTTTTATTTCTAATTTTTTGAAAATATTTTATTTTTTCTAAATTAGATTAAAATATTTTTTTAATTCATATTTTTATTTTTTTTATTTCTAATTTTTTCAATATTTCTAATATTATAAATATAATTTTTCTTTTTTAATTTAAATTTAAAATTTCAATTTATTTAAATGAAAATTAAATGTAAGAATTTTATAAAATTATAAATTTCAATTTTTTTTATTCATGTTGCCATTTATAATTTTTTGAATATTTATAAAATCATAAATTTATTTTTTTTTTAAATTTAAATTAATATAATTTATAATATAATAATAATAATAATTTGTTTTTTTATTTTTAATTTTTTGAGGATAATATTTATCATAAATTTAAATTAAATATTTTAATTTTTAAATTTAAATTGTTATTTTTAATTTAAATTAATATTTTTGACTTTAAATTATAATTATGAATTTAAATTAAATATAGTAAATTTTTTTAAACTTTAAATTGGTATTTTTAATTTTTAAGATTAAATTTTTAAAATTATAAATTTTAATTAAATATTTTATTTTTTATGAAAGATTTTTATTTCTAATTTCAAATATTTCGAATTTAAATTAAATATTTTATTTTTTTATGTAAATTTTTAGAAATTTATATTTTTAATTAAAATTTATATTAAATATTTCAATTTTTCATATTTTTTTTTTTTAACTATTAAGATATTATAAATTTAATTAAATTTTTAAGTTTAAATATTTCATAATATTATAGATTAAATATTTTATTTTTTTTTTTAGAAAAATTTTTATTTCTCATTTTTTTTACCTTAATACTTCAAATTTAAAGTTATCATTATTATTTTTTATAATTTAAATTAAATATATTAATTTTGTATGTAAATTTTTATTTCTAATTTTTTGAACTTTGACTATTTTTAATAAAAATTAATATTAAATATATAATTTTTTTAAATTTTCAATTAATATTTTTTAAGCTTAATACTTTGGGTATTATAAATTAAATTAAATAATTTATTATTATTTTTTAATTTAAATTAGATAATTTTAAATCTATATTAAGTGATGAAGAATTCTTTTTACGATTAAATGATATAAGAGAAAGAGAAGAACATGGTAAATAGTTTTAAAAATAATTTCGATTATAAAAATAATAAAATTGTTTAAATTCTACAATTTTATAGTGTAAAAATTGTTAAACATTAATTAGCACAAAGAAATTTATAGAAAAATTAAATTTACAATTGTAAAAAAAGTAAATACATAAAAAAACCACTGAAAGTATTAAAAATAGCTTTCTCCAATTTTTGTATGATTGTTGTAGCAAAATATTGGTTCATTTCATGATTTTGTTAATTAAACTGACAAAATCGATAAAATAATTTAAGTTTTCATTTATAAATTAATACGGCCCTTTAAAATATCGCAATTACATGCATATATTAATTATTATTAATCTCCAATTTATTACTGATGAATGAACCCAATAAAATATTAAAGTAAATTATCAAAAATAATTATTATATTAAACGGAATGATTAAAATCTGACAAAAATAACACGAGTATTACATTCGTCAGTAAATTATGATATATTATAAATTAGTGATAATTTTCAGTGATTGAAATATTCGGTAAATTTGTCAATAAATTTAAAATTACAACAAACCAAATTTGTCCTACATTATATCGAACAAACAATGCGGTGAACAAACCGAATATCACGAATCAGATTTATCGTGTTCTACAGTCAAAATAAAACGACATATTTAATTATTCAATTTATGGGATTTTAATTACGTACGGCTTAGTAATGATTTATTTTCCGATGGGCTATTTGTACCCATTAAAAAATTATAATACATATCGACGATTTATTATCAGCCGCATTAATTACGAAACGCGGAATAATCCGAAAACGCTTTTGTACGTTACAAATTTGGTTTCGGACGACCTACAATGCGGCCGGTCAAACTCAATGCCGCCATTGAATATTGAATATAAAAGAAAATGAATCGTATTATAATTATATTGTTATAAATTTTTTAATTGCTCATAATACGATGAAATATCATGAATTAATGACCTATTGTTTTCAATAACAGATTTAATGGTCCGTTGTAAACAATTGATTCCGTCTCTCCAAATGATTCACGATAATGTGTGGTGAATAGCAAATTTTGCTCGGCATATTCTTTTCAAAGTGCATCCATTGTTGTCCCCGGAACACCGCTACACCTGCACAACTCGTGCAATTTTTACGGAATATCAAAATCAAACGAAAAAAAATAATAAAATAATAATTCGATCCAGACCGAAATGGGAAGTGGGTCACTGCAGTGCTGCACATTGGGTGGATCTTGGCCGAAATGTTTTGAGGAATAATCTTGTCCCAAATTTATCTACTAAAATATACTTAAACAATAATAGTTTAAAATTTAAAGATTGAAAAACAGATAGTTCCAGAAGTTGTACATAATTTTGGCTACTTTAAAGTGTGATAACACCTTATCTAAGTAATTTATAGAAGAGTTTAAGATACATGTTTTGTTTATGCCTTCATAACTCATGTGGGAACGTAAAATTAATTAAAATTCAGGCTATAAATAGAAATAAATTTTACAGATTTATCTCATTCAAGTTCAAGTTTTAAATTATGATAATAATATAAACAATTCCATATATGGTTGTTGATGCATACAAAATGAATTACAATTAAAAGTAAATACGTGTACATATGTCCCACATTTACACCTTTTTATTTCACGTACATAATATATACGCAAATTACATTATAATATAATAATAGAAATAAACATTTTCTTAATATCTTACCATAATATGTAAAAATTTCACGTTTTTCGTCCCAAATCCAAAATCGACGGGGCAATTTTAAGGCATCAAAATTGAAGAAATTATATAAACAAATTTGTTTTAGAAAGCCTAATTACACCACTAGTTTAAGTACTCCCTAAAATGAGTATATAATTTAATGAAAAATATGCATATTCATAATTAAATATTATAAATTTAAATTAAAAAATTAACTTTTTTAAAATTAAAATTACAATTTCATTTTTTTTTTTAATTTATGTTGTTATTGCCATTTTTTTATTTTATTTTTAATTTATATTATATATTTTAATTTTTGTTAATTATATTTTTATTTTTAATTTAAATAATGTAATTTCTTTAAATTTAATTTTTATTTTTTTAATTTAACTTGATATCGATATTTGTTTAAGCATAATATTTCAATTATTATATTTAATATTACTTTAATTAAATTTTTAATTTTATTATTATTTTTTTTTAACTTAATAATAATTTAATTAAATGAAATATTTATTTATTTTTCTAAGTTTAAATTAAATATTTTATTTTTTTTAGCTTAATATTCCTAATATATATTTAAATTAATATTTTTAATTTTTTGAGCTTAATATTTCTAATATTATAAATATATATTTATAATTTTAAAATTTAAATTGATATTTTTTTAAGCTTAATATTTCAATTATTTTTTCAATTAGGTTTAACTCAAATAATTTATTTTTTTTTTTAAATAATATTCTAATATTATAAATTTAAATTAAATATAATATTTTTTAAGTATGAATTAAATATTTTAATTTTATTTTTTAATTAAATTGTTATTTATTTTTTCATCATAAATTTAAATTAAATATTTTTTTATCTAAATTTTTATTTATAATTTTTTGAGTTAATATTTTCCAATATTATAAATTTAAATTAATTCATTTAAATTGATAATTTTAATATTTTGAGATTAATATTTCTTATAATATATATTTCTAATTTTAAAATTTAAATTGATATTTTATTTTTTTTTTTTTAATTTAAATTGATATTCTTAGTTTTTTAAGCTTAATGTTTCACTTATTTTTTAAATTAGGTTTAATTCAAATAATTTAATTTTTTGAAATAATAATCTAATATTAAATTAAATATATTATTTTTTTTAACTTTAAATTAAATATTTGATTTTTTATATACATATTTATTTCTAATTTTTTAACCTTAATATATCTAATATATATTTAAATTAAATATTTATTTATTTATTTATTTTAATTTAAATTAATATTTTTTCAATTAGGTTTAACTCAAATAATTTATTTTTTTTTTTAAATAATAATCTAATATTATTAAATTTAAATGAAATATATTATTTTTTAAGTTTGAATTATATATTTTAATTTTATTTTTTAAATAAATTGTTATATATATTTTTTCAGCATAAATTTAAATTAAATATTTTTTTATCTAAATTTTTATTTATAATTTTTTGAGTTAATATTTCCAATATTATTAATTTAAATTAATTTTTTGAGATTTACCTTTCTTATAATATATATTTGTTATTTTAAAATTTAAATTGATAATTTATTTAATTATTAATTTTTTCAATTTAAATGTTATTTTTTTCGAGTTAAAATTTAAATTAAATGTTTTATTTTTTTATCTAAATTTTTATTTCTAATTTTTTAGCTTAATATTTCTAATATTATATTATATATAATATATTTAAATTAAATATTTATTTATTTTTTAATTTAAATTAATATTTTTAAATTTTTGAGTTAATATTTCCAAAATTATAAATTTAAATTAGTTAATTTAAATTGATATTAATTTTTTAAGCTTAATATTTCAATTATTTTGTCTCAAATAATTAAATTTTTTGAAATTTAAATTGATAAATTTAATTTTTTGAGCTTAATATTTCTAATATTATAAATTTAAATTCAATATTTATTCTTATTTAATTTATTTATATATAAGTTGATATTTCTAATATTATAATTTTAAATTAAATATTTAATTTTAAAAAATAAATTTATACTTACTTTTTTGATTTAATATTTTTAATATTATAAATTTAAATTAAATATATTATTTTTTTAATTTAAATTCTAACGTTCTTGAAAAATAAGATTATACACACACACACAATAGATACAATTTTAATATAACTTGTAATTGTTATTTAAGAGAGTTTTAGTTATTTTTATCATTATTTAAATGAAGTTATGGCTAATTATTAATTTATGTCAATGTCTTTCAATTATGGAAGAAAGTCGTAAGTGATTTAATAGTGAATGTATTTTATTTACAATTAAATATCAAAACTACGAGTGCCATAAACATACATTGTCGTTTTTGACCCGCTTTTAAATTATATATAGCAAGTGCTCCAAATCCCGAAGGCAGACCCGCATTAAAACAGCTCGCGCAATCCGAACAAATATTTGTTTGACAAACGCCGTGCCAAAACAACACAACACGTTTGCCCGACGAAAATTTGATTAGATAAATCTCGCGATAGCGGATAATCCGGAATTTGTATTCTGTGTCGGGCTGCGGTGCGGTAATTATAAACAACTTACAACCGATGTTACACATCAATTACGAACAAACGACGATCTACCGTCGATCTTATCGATACGTAATTAACATAATAAACCAGTACCGGTGACGTTTTATCGGAAAATACGGCCCGAATTACGTCCAACCCCAACTTGTAAGCCGACGATATAAATGGGGCCCCCATCATTTTCCGCCGGCAAAATGAAACTTAAACGGGCCGGGCGGGAATCATGGAAACTGGGATTGCCACATGCAGTCGAGCCCGGAGTTAAATATGTGACGTTCGAACCAGTACATTGTGGGACGGGACGCTCTGTTTGTGGCCAAAATTAATTGGAGTCCTTATTAGATGACAGAGGGTCATGATTTTTTTTTTAATTTGCATTAAAATAATTGTTCTTTCCCAATTAAGAAGTATTAAGTATTTTTAACAGTTTATGTTGTAATTCAAAATTTCCAGAAGATTTAATTTATTCGAAAATAGTTATTTTCTCTGACTGAAAATATGTTTGGAATAAAGTAATTGTCCTTTTCTCAATTAAGTAATTTTATGTTGTGATTAAATATTTCCAGAAAATTTAATTATTTGAAAATAATTTTTATTTTCTTCTGACTGAAAAATCTTTAGATTAAAGTAATTGTCTTTCTTTTAATTGAGTAAAAATTAATAATTTTTATGTTTTTATATATTTTTAACAGTTTATGTTATAATTAAATATTTCCAGAAGATTTAATTTATTAGACAATAAATTTTATGTCCTTTTATCAATTAAGTAAAATATAATAATTTTATGTTTTTATATATTTATAACATTTTATGTTTTGATTAAATATTTCCAGATGATCTAATTTATTAAAATATAATTTTTATTTTCTTCTGACTGTTAAGATCTTTGAATTAAAGTAATTAACCATTTCTTAATTAAGTAATATATAATTATTTTTATGTTTTTATATATTCTTAACAGTTTATATTATAATTAAATATTTCCAGAAGATATGATTTATTAGAAACAAATTTTTATTTTCTTCTGAGTGAAAAAAATCTTTGGATTAAAGTAATTGTCCTTTTCTCAACTAAGTAATAATTAATAATTTTTATGTTTTTATATATTTTTAACAGTTTATGTTATAATTAAATATTTCCAGAAGATTTAATTTATTAGAAAATAATTTTTGTTTTCTTCTGATTGAAAAAATCTTTGGTTTAAACTAATTATCCTTTTCTCAACTAAGCAAAATATAATAATTTTTATGTGTTTTATATATTTTTAATATTTTATGTTATGATTAAGTATTTCCAGATGATTTAATTTATTAGAATATAATTTTTATTTTCTTCTGACTGAAAAGATCTTTGCATTAAAGAAATTGTCTTTTACTTAATTAAGTAAAATATAATTATTTTTATGTTTTTATATATTTTTAACAGTTTATGTTATAATTAAATATTTCCAGAAGATTTGATTTATTAGAAAATAATTTTTATTTTCTTCTGATTGAAATAATCTTTGGTTTAAACTATATCCTTTTTTCAACTAAGCAAAATATAATAATTTTTATGTTTTTTATATATTTTTAATATCTTATGTTATGATTAAGTATTTCCAGATGATTTAATTTATTAGAATATAATTTTTATTTTCTTCTGACTGAAAAGATCTTTGCATTAAAGAAATTGTCCTTTACTTAATTAAGTAAAATATAATTATTTTTATGTTTTTATATATTTTTAACAGTTTATGTTATAATTAAATATTTCCAGAAGATTTAATTTATTAGAAATTAATTTTTATTTTCTTCTGATTGAAAAAATCTTTGGTTTAAACTATATCCTTTTCTCAACTAAGCAAAATATAATAATTTGTATGTGTTTTATATATTTTTAATATCTTATGTTATGATTAAGTATTTCCAGATGATTTAATTTATTAGAATATAATTTTTATTTTCTTCTGACTGAAAAGATCTTTGCATTAAAGAAATTGTCCTTTACTTAATTAAGTAAAATATAATTAATTTTATGCTTTTATATATTTTTAACAGTTTTATGTTATAATTAAATATTTCCAGAAGATTTGATTATTAGAAAATAATTTTTATTTTCTTCTGATTGAAAAAATCTTTGGTTTAAACTAATTATCCTTTTCTCAACTAAGCAAAATATAATAATTTTTATGTGTTTTATATATTTTTAATATTCTATGTTATGATTAAGTATTTCCAGATGATTTAATTTATTAGAATATAATTTTTATTTTCTTCTGACTGAAAAGATCTTTGCATTAAAGAAATTGTCCTTTACTTAATTAAGTAAAATATAATTAATTTTATGCTTTTATATATTTTTAACAGTTTTATGTTATAATTAATTATTTCCAGAAGATTTAATTTATTAGAAAATAATTTTTAATTTCTTCTGATTGAAAAAATCTTTGGTTTAAACTATATCCTTTTCTCAACTAAGCAACATATAATAATTTTTATGTGTTTTATATATTTTTAATATCTTATGTTATGATTAAGTATTTTCAGATGATTTAATTTATTAGAATATAATTTTTATTTTCTTCTGACTGAAAAGATCTTTGCATTAAAGTTATTGTCCTTTACTTAATTAAGTAAAATATAATTATTTTTATGTTTTTATATATTTTTAACAGTTTATGTTATAATTAAATATTTCCAGAAGATTTAATTTATTAGAAAATAATTTTTAATTTCTTCTGATTGAAAAAATCTTTGGTTTAAACTATATCCTTTTCTCAACTAAGCAAAATATAATAATTTTTATGTGTTTTATATATTTTTAATATCTTATGTTATGATTAAGTATTTTCAGATGATTTAATTTATTAGAATATAATTTTTATTTTCTTCTGACTGAAAAGATCTTTGCATTAAAGAAATTGTCCTTTACTTAATTAAGTAAAATATAATTAATTTTATGCTTTTATATATTTTTAACAGTTTTATGTTATAATTAAATATTTCCAGAAGATTTAATTTATTAGAAAATAATTTTTAATTTCTTCTGATTGAAAAAATCTTTGGTTTAAACTATATCCTTTTCTCAACTAAGCAACATATAATAATTTTTATGTGTTTTATATATTTTTAATATCTTATGTTATGATTAAGTATTTCCAGATGATTTAATTTATTAGAATATAATTTTTATTTTCTTCTGACTGAAAAGATCTTTGCATTAAAGAAATTGTCCTTTACTTAATTAAGTAAAATATAATTAATTTTATACTTTTATATATTTTTAACAGTTTATGTTATAATTAAATATTTCCAGAAGATTTAATTTATTAGAAAATAATTTTTATTTTCTTCTGATTGAAAAAATCTTTGGTTTAAACTATGTCCTTTTCTCAACTAAGCAAAATATAATAATTTTTATGTGTTTTATATATTTTTAATATTCTATGTTATGATTAAGTATTTCCAGATGATTTAATTTATTAGAATATAATTTTTATTTTCTTCTGACTGAAAAGATCTTTGCATTAAAGAAATTGTCCTTTACTTAATTAAGAAAAATATAATTAATTTTATGCTTTTATATATTTTTAACAGTTTATGTTATAATTAAATATTTCCAGAAGATTTAATTTATTAGAAAATAATTTTTATTTTCTTCGGATTGAAAAAATCTTTGGTTTAAACTATGTCCTTTTCTCAACTAAGCAAAATATAATAATTTTTATGTGTTTTATATATTTTTAATCTTATGTTATGATTAAGAATTTCCAGATGATTTAATTTATTAGAATATAATTTAATTTTCTTCTGATTGAAAAGATCTTTGCATTAAAGTTATTGTCCTTTACTTAATTAAGTAAAATATAATTATTTTTATGTTTTTGTATATTTTTAACAGTTTATGTTATAATTAAATATTTCCAGAAGATTTGATTATTAGAAAATAATTTTTATTTTCTTCTGATTGAAATAATCTTTGGTTTAAACTATATCCTTTTTTCAACTAAGCAAAATATAATAATTTTTATGTGTTTTATATATTTTTAATATTTTATGTTATGATTAAGTATTTTCAGATGATTTAATTTATTAGAATATAATTTTTATTTTCTTCTGACTGAAAATATCTTTGCATTAAAGAAATTGTCCTTTACTTAATTAAGTAAAATATAATTAATTTTATGCTTTTATATATTTTTAACAGTTTTATGTTATAATTAAATATTTCCAGAAGATTTAATTTATTAGAAAATAATTTTTATTTTCTTCTGATTGAAAAAATCTTTGATTTAAACTATATCCTTTTCTCAACTAAGCAAAATATAATAATTTTTATGTGTTTTATATATTTTTAATATTCTATGTTATGATTAAGTATTTCCAGATGATTTAATTTATTAGAATATAATTTTTATTTTCTTCTGACTGAAAAGATCTTTGCATTAAAGTTATTGTCCTTTACTTAATTAAGTAAAATATAATTATTTTTATGTTTTTATATATTTTTAACAGTTTATGTTATAATTAAATATTTCCAGAAGATTTGATTATTAGAAAATAATTTTTATTTTCTTCTGATTGAAATAATCTTTGGTTTAAACTATATCCTTTTTTCAACTAAGCAAAATATAATAATTTTTATGTGTTTTATATATTTTTAATATCTTATGTTATGATTAAGTATTTCCAGATGATTTAATTTATTAGAATATAATTTTTATTTTCTTCTGACTGAAAAGATCTTTGCATTAAAGTTATTGTCCTTTACTTAATTAAGTAAAATATAATTATTTTTATGTTTTTGTATATTTTTAACAGTTTTATGTTATAATTAAATATTTCCAGAAGATTTGATTATTAGAAAATAATTTTTATTTTCTTCTGATTGAAAAAATCTTTGACTTAAACTAATTATCCTTTTCTCAACTAAGCAAAATATAATAATTTTTATGTGTTTTATATATTTTTAATATTCTATGTTATGATTAAGTATTTTCAGATGATTTAATTTATTAGAATATAATTTTTATTTTCTTCTGACTGAAAATATCTTTGCATTAAAGAAATTGTCCTTTACTGAATTAAGTAAAATATAATTAATTTTATGCTTTTATATATTTTTAACAGTTTTATGTTATAATTAAATATTTCCAGAAGATTTGATTATTAGAAAATAATTTTTATTTTCTTCTGATTGAAAAAATCTTTGGTTTAAACTAATTATCCTTTTCTCAATTAAGCAAAATATAATAATTTTTATGTGTTTTATATATTTTTAATATCTTATGTTATGATTAAGAATTTCCAGATGATTTAATTTATTAGAATATAATGTAATTTTCTTCTGATTGAAAAGATCTTTGCATTAAAGTTATTGTCCTTTACTTAATTAAGTAAAATACAATTATTTTTATGTTTTTATATATTTTTAACAGTTTATGTTATAATTAAATATTTCCAGAAGATTTGATTATTAGAAAATAATTTTTATTTTCTTCTGATTGAAAAAATCTTTGGTTTAAACTAATTATCCTTTTCTCAACTAAGCAAAATATAATAATTTTTATGTGTTTTATATATTTTTAATATTTTATGCTTTGATTAAGTATTTTCAGATGATTTAATTTATTAGAATATAATTTTTATTTTCTTCTGACTGAAAAAATCTTTGGATTAAACTAATTGTCCTTTTCTCAACTAAGCAAAATATAATAATTTTTATGTTTTTATACATTTTTAATATTTTATGTTGTAATTAAATATTTCCAGAAGATTTAATTTAAATTGTTTTTAAAGTTTTATTGATTAATAAAAATATTTATTATCTACGATTGAAGAATAAAATATTTTTGTTTAATTTTATAAAATAGGAAAGAAAGATACAAATATTTAAATTTTGTTTCTTTTATAAAAAAAAATAAACTAAATAAATCCAATGTGTTTTTCTAATTAAATCATTGAATAAAAAATACTTATATTTTTCTCACACTATTTTTTATCGTTTTAATATTATGTTTTATGGTAGTAATTTTGAAGAGAACAAAAGAAAGGTTAAAATGTATTACACCTTCCTAATTTACTAAAAATAACTGAATAAACTAGTACATTACATGTACATTTTACATTTCAAAACTATTCGGTAAGTCCAACACAATTTGTGTCCAACGCAATGTAACCGATGCTCAAAACTCAAGAGAACAAATTGTTACGATTCGCCAGCATCTTTCAGGTGTACCGGCATCCGTTGCCCGTAATGGAATCTCCGTTAAGAAAGAGCCTTTTCGAGAAACTGATGCCGACACCTCGTATGAATGCACTACAATGCCCGCAATAACAGTGCCACTCTGTTATTACCCGACAGAAATGCGACAAGCCTCTTTGGCCTGCTTGGGGACAATTCCACGAACGGAACAGATTCCACTTTATCTAACTGCAGTTCCTTGTCTCACACGCATATGATGCCGCATTTATTAATACACAATGTGTTGTCGTGTCGTTAATCGGATTTTAAACCGTAACAACACCACTGCATAAATAGGCAACGACGCGAATATTCGCACCATGAATTGGCGACAAAACATCGATAATTTAACAATTGTGTTAATGCCAAATAAACCATGGCCGACTGATTCTCTTCGTGGCGCAGCACAATAAATTATCCAGATACCCGTTCGAACGGAAACTGGTAATCGAGGTTTTCCTAAATCGACACGCGGATCGAAACCGTGCCATTTTTTTCCATTCAATTTCCCCCATATTCCTTATCTGTCGCGAAAATTCCCTAACGCCGCCATTTCCATAATCATCAACGGACTGGCGGAGGGCGATGATAAATTATCCGACAATACAGAATTATTGTCGCACAGAAATCGGATCAATTATCCGCCCGATCACCTCTAATTGCCATCCACGTTCCCGCCATTACGATAAAACACCCCGGGGCAACGTCGCCTCGATTGCGTGTTCCGCCTGGATCCTTGGCACGTTTCCGGGTGCTCCGGGTTACGGAGGTTATGGTTGCGTTTCCCCGTTTTTGTTTCGGGTCGCAATAATTTCGGGCTTATCTTGGCCCTGTTCTTCCTCAAAGCCGAATTTTAAATTTATTAAAGTCGGGGGTGCGCCCGATGTAAACTATGTTTTTGATTTGTCCAATGAACAGATCGGAGGGTTTTGATAAACCGAATTGTATTCCGCCGTTGTGTCAAGCACTTTTACGTTGTCTTTGATCTCCTGGCGAAGTTATACTAATTAGATAAATCGGATTACGAAAAGAGCTGGGCTTGTGCCTGAATCGCGTTTAATTAATTAAAGGTAAGTTCATTATGTAAAGTTTTATGTAATCAAAGAGCGAGAGGAAGCGCCCAATTATTTTCCATAACTTGAAAGAACTTCAGTTTACGTCGCCCTCATATTATTTTAATCACAGACATTCCAGACTTCCTGAAAATATTAAATTGTCAAAACTGTTATTGACTTAATGTAAATGTTGAAGCTTTCGTGGCCATTGTTTCCATATCCATAGTTGTTCGAGTTTCTTGGAATTATTTCCAATTAGTCAAATCAGAAACACTTTCAAAATATGTAAGGACAATGTATCACTCCGACCCATCGTTAGTACTCCTGGGTCACCAACATATAACTAAGATTGCTACAACCTCATGTTGGAACCTTTATCAAAGATTCCACTCATTTCGTTGAGATATTGAAATTATTACATCTTGATGTAAAAGATAGACTGGTCAGTTTCGTCGTAGTGTCACTTTACACTAAAGTTCCTGTTAATGAATCCTTAAACATGATATCAGAAATATTCCCTCCTGATATAGTGGATCTTTTCTGTACGTGCCTTACTGAAAGCTATTTGGTTTGGAACAACAAATTCTACGAACAGACTGAAGGATTAGCAATGGGCAGTCCTCTTAGTCCAATAATCGCCAATTTCTTTATAGAAAAGTTTTAACAAAAAGCGATTGAGACTTCACAAACAAACCTTTTGTTTGGTGTCGTTATGTGGATGAAACTTTCGTGATATGGAAACATGGACAAGAAAAACTAGATCAGTTTCTAAAACACTTAAATTCTCAACCTAACAAATCAAATTCACAATGGAATCGAAGAAGGAGAACCAAATACCTTTCTTGGATGTCCTTGTAAAAAGAGTGGGTGAACATTTAGACCATACAATGTACCAAAAATCTACACACTCCGATTGGTATCTACATGAACTGTCTAACCATCATCCTGCTCAAAAATAAAGGGTCATCCTTTAGATTCTTAGATTCTTTAGATTCTTTAGATTCTTTAAATTCTTTAGATTCTTTAGTTTCTTTAGATTTTTTAGATTCATTAGATTCTTTAGATTTTTTAGATTCTTTAGATTCTTTAGATTCTTTAGATTCTTTAGATTCTTTAGATTCTTTAGTTTCTTTAGATTCTTTAGATTCTTTAGATTCTTTAGATTCTTTAGATTCTTTAGATTCTTTAGATTCTTTAGATTCTTTAGATTCTTTAGATTCTTTAGATTCTTTAGATTCTTTAGATTCTTTAGATTCTTTAGATTCTTTAGATTCTTTAGATTCTTTAGATTCTTTAGATTCTTTAGATTCTTTAGATTCTTTCTTTAGATTCTTTAGATTCTTTAGATTCTTTAGATTCTTTAAATTCTTTAGATTCTTTAGATTCTTTCTTTAGATTCTTTAGATTCTTTAGATTCTTTAGATTCTTTAGATTCTTTAGATTCTTTAGATTCTTTAGATTCTTTAGATTCTTTAGATTCTTTAGATTCTTTAGATTCTTTAGATTCTTTAGATTCTTTAGATTCTTTAGATTCTTTAGATTCTTTAGATTCTTTAGATTCTTTAGATTCTTTAGATTCTTTAGATTCTTTAGATTCTTTAGATTCTTTAGATTCTTTAGATTCTTTAGATTCTTTAGATTCTTTAGATTCTTTAGATTCTTTAGATTCTTTAGATTCTTTAGATTCTTTAGATTCTTTAGATTCTTTAGATTTTTTAGATTCTTTAGATTCTTTAGATTCTTTAGATTCTTTAGATTCTTTAGATTCTTTAGATTCTTTAGATTCTCATACACTAACCGGACAAGCCAAAAGGATATGAGCCACACACCACCTTGCTGAAGAACAAGAACTCTTAGAAAAAACAATACAGGCCAACGGATACAAACGCTCAGAAATAAGACGTACAATGAGACCTCATATTAATAATAAAGATCCACCTAGTGAACCCACTACTGGTAAAGCTTTTCTCCCATATATGTATATAAAGTTATTTATAGAATTGGAAAAATCTTATTAAAACATAACATCTATACTGTTTTTATACCAACAAGGAAGATTCGACACGGTCTCAGATCTGCTAAAGATAGGAGAGACCATCAAACAGCTTCTGGGATGTACCGTATACCATGCTCTTGGGGGAAAGTAAACATTGGTAGTACAAAACGTTTAATAAGAACCAGGATTAAGAAACACAAACGAAACTGTAAAGTAGGATAATCAGACAAGTCTGTTGAAGCTGAACATGCCCTATTAGATGGAAAACTTAAGATAAAATTCTAAGATACACGGAATGATTAGAGAAGCAATTGAAATCCAGAAACAAAGAAATAACTTCTATAAAAAAGAAGAAGCATGAAGCTTGATAAAATATGAAAAATCAGTTGTTTAAGTCGTCATTTAGTTGTCAGTCAGATGTTAATCAGACCTCTGAAGATGCTAACCTCTCGTGCTAGCAAAACATCCGGAAATAATTCCAACAAACTTAGACGAATAACAAAACTGGCACTGTAGAAGTTGTACGAACTGGGGTATGAATTACTGCCTCATCTGCCATACTCACCAAACCTTTCGCCAATTGATTATCACTATGTTTATCACTATTTCGATAACTTCCTACACGAGAAATTCTTTAAAAACCAAAATGATACAGAAATCACCTTTAGCGACTTCGTCGCTTCCAGAACCCCGGAGTTCTTTCCCACCGGTATAAATAAGCTTGTTCCTCATTGGCAAAAATATATTGACTTAATTGGTTCCTAAAGTTTTGTTTAAACTGAGATTTGTGCACTTTATTTCTAAGGTCGAAAAGCGTAGTAACGTGACAACCTAATACATTCAGAAAAGGAAAAGTTTATGAAAGAGACTTCCAGAACCCCGAAGTTCTTTTCCACCGGTATAAATAAGCTTGTTCCTCGTTGGCAAAAATGTATTGACTTAAATGGTTCCTAAAAAGTTTTGTTTAAGCTGACATTTGTGCACTTTATTTTTAAGGTCGAAAAGCGTAGTAACGTGACAACCTAATACATTCGGAAAAGGAAAAGTTTATGAAAGAGGTTCCTACACGAGAAATTCTTTAAAAACCAAAATGACACACAAACCCCTTTAGCGACTTCGTCGCTTCCAGAACCCCGGAGATCTTTCCCACCGGTATAAATAAGCTTGTTCCTCGTTGGCAAAAATGTATTGACTTAAATGGTTCCTAAAAAGTTTTGTTTAAGCTGAGATTTGTGCACTTTATTTCTAAGGTCGAAAAGCGTAGTAACGTGACAACCTAATACATTCAGAAAAGGAAAAGTTTATGAAAGAGGTTCCTACACGAGAAATTCTTTAAAAACCAAAATGACACACAAAACCCCTTTAGCGACTTCGTCGCTTCCAGAACCCCGGAGATCTTTCCCACCGGTATAAATAAGCTTGTTCCTCGTTGGCAAAAATGTATTGACTTAAATGGTTCCTAAAGTTTTGTTTAAGCTGACATTTGTGCACTTTATTTTTAAGGTCGAAAAGCGTGGTAACGTGACAACCTAATACATTCGGAAAAGGAAAAGTTTATGAAAGAGGTTCCTACACGAGAAATTCTTTAAAAACCAAAATGACACACAAACCCCTTTAGCGACTTCGTCGCTTCCAGAACCCCGGAGTTCTTTCCCACCGGTATAAATAAGCTTGTTCCTCATTGGCAAAAATATATTGACTTAATTGGTTCCTAAAGTTTTGTTTAAACTGAGATTTGTGCACTTTATTTCTAAGGTCGAAAAGCGTAGTAACGTGACAACCTAATACATTCAGAAAAGAAAAAGTTTATGAAAGAGGTTCCTACACGAGAAATTCTTTAAAAACCAAAATGACACACAAACCCCTTTAGCGACTTCGTCGCTTCCAGAACCCCGGAGATCTTTCCCACCGGTATAAATAAGCTTGTTCCTCGTTGGCAAAAATGTATTGACTTAAATGGTTCCTAAAGTTTTGTTTAAGCTGACATTTGTGCACTTTATTTTTAAGGTCGAAAAGCGTGGTAACGTGACAACCTAATACATTCGGAAAAGGAAAAGTTTATGAAAGAGGTTCCTACACGAGAATCTCTTTAAAAACCAAAATGACACACAAACCCCTTTAGCGACTTCGTCGCTTCCAGAACCCCGGAGATCTTTCCCACCGGTATAAATAAGCTTGTTTCACATTGGCAAAAATATATTGACTTAAAGGGTTCCTTAAGTTTTGTTTAAGCTGCGATTTGTACACTTTATTTCTAAGGTCGAAAAGCGTAGTAACGTGACAACCTAATACATTCGGAAAAGGAAAAGTTTATGAAAGAGGTTCCTACACGAGAATCTCTTTAAAAACCAAAATGACACACAAACCCCTTTAGCGACTTCGTCGCTTCCAGAACCCCGGAGATCTTTCCCACCGGTATAAATAAGCTTGTTTCACATTGGCAAAAATATATTGACTTAAAGGGTTCCTTAAGTTTTGTTTAAGCTGCGATTTGTGCACTTTATTTCTAAGGTCGAAAAACGTAGTAACGTGACAACCTAATACATTCAAAAAAGGAAAAGTATATAAAAGAAGCTATGTCTCCCGGAACAAAACACCGGTGTGGCCCAATTACCGTTCAATAAATCACACCATTACAATGAAACCGTTTCCAGAACTGACCCAAGATATGAAAACTACCTGTGACGTAAATCACCGAAGGTCCGACTCGGACCGTCCGAGCGTTAGATTAGCGTCAACTGCGAAGGTGTACCCGTATCAGATCCGAGGAGTAAACAGTCAGCTGTCGGAGACAGGGACCCGCGTAAATCTGACAATGAATGGGGGAGTCGCCTTATTCGGACGAAAGTCGGAACGTGGCCGACACACAAAAATTTCCAAATAAAAATACCGAACCGTCCGGTTGTCGGCATTAATGGCCCATGAATGGTGTACCCTAAAAGGTCGATGCGTAAGGATATAAATTGATGAAGACGTTCGGAATTGAATGGGGAAATCGTGTAATATTGACACGAGATCGGTCGCTGCAAATATTGGATGAAAACATTTTTCAGGATTATAAATGATGGAGAGAGACTCACTTCGGGGCGTCTAAATTGTAATCTACGAGTTTCTTCGCTTCAAATTCGAGTGAATGAAATGAAAAGTTTAATATTCATTAGTGTTTTCTCGTACAATGAAATTTGAGGAAACGTCACGTTTATTGCTTTTTAGTTATGTTGTTTTCGTTTGACAGTTAATGGAGTACATATTACTTTTTATATTAAACTTAAATTTTTGTAATAAAAGACGTTCTGAAAGGAACTGAGCTACCTTTGTGAGTGACTTGCTGAAATATTGGTTTTAGAATTTATTTTATTACATTTTTTTGTTCACAATATGATATTAAAGTTTTCAGTGTTATTCTTTACTTTATCATCCATCTTTCATAAGATTTTGGACGATCAAGTTTCTAGAAATTATTTGAACTTGTAACGAGAAGTTAAATATAAAATTAAATACGTTTTCGGTAGTTCAATTAAACAATTCTCACTAATATTTATTAATCCATACTGATTTTTTTTAGAAAAAATTTTAAAGAGTATTTTTTAATAATTTGACAGGGAATTTATAATAAAACTATTATTCTTTTTCAACAATCTAATTAAATAACAATTCTCACTAGTGATGCCGATTTTTAGATCCGTACCATTTGTCCATACTGAACTAATTTTAGAAAAAATACTTAAATATTGGTTTTAGAATTTATTTTATTATATTTTTTTGTTCATAATGTGATATGAAAGTTTTCAAAGTTATTCTTCACTTTATCATCCATCTTTCATAAGATTTTGGACAATCAAGTTTCTAGAAATTATTAGAACTTGTAACGAGAAGTTAATTATAAAATTAAATACGTTTTCAGTAGTTCAAATAAACAATTCTCACTAATATTTATTGATCCATACTGATTTTTTTTAGAAAAAATTTTAAACAGTATGTTTTAATAATTTATCAGGGAATTTATAATAAAACTATTATACTTTTTCAGCAGTCTAATTAAATAACAATTCTCACTAGTGATGCCGATTTTTAGATCCGTACTATTTGTCCATATGGAACTATTTTTAGAAAAATTATTTAAATATTGGTTTTAGAATTTATTTTATTATATTTTTTGTACATAATGTGATATTAAAGTTTTCAATGTCATTCTTTACTTTATCATCCATCTTTCACAAGATTTTGGACAATCAAGTTTCTAGAAATTATTTGAACTTGTAACAAGAAGTTAAATATAAAATTAAATACGTTTTTTGTAGTTCAAATAAACACTTCTCACTAATATTTATTGATCCACTATTTTTATTAGAAAAAATTTTAAACAGTATTTTTTAATAATTTGACAAGAAATTTATAATAAAAATATTATTCTTTTTTCAGCAGTCTAATTAAATAACAATTCTCACTAGTGATGCCGATTTTTAGTTCTGTACCATTTGTCCATACTGAACTATTTTTAGAAAAAATATTTAAATATTGGTTTTAGAATTTATTTTATCAGGTTTTTTTGTTCATAATGTGATATTAAAGTTTTCAAAGTTATTCTTTACTTTATCATCCATCTTTCATAAGATTTTGTACAATCAAGTTTCTAGAAATTATTTGAACTTGTAACAAGAAGTTAAATATAAAATTAAATACGTTATTTATAGTTCAAATAAACACTTCTCACTAATATTTATTGATACACTATTTTTTTTTAGAAAAAATTTTAAACAGTATTTTTTAATAATTTGACAAGAAATTTATAATAAAAATATTATTCTTTTTCAGTAGTCTAATTAAATAACAATTCTCTCTAGTGATGTCGATTTTTAGATCCGTACCATTTGTCCATATTGAACTATTTTTAGAAAATTATTTAAATATCGGTTTTAGTATTTATTTTATTATATTTTTTTGTTCATAATGTGATATTAATGTTTTCAATGTTATTCATTACTTTATCATCCATCTTTCATAAAATTTTGGACAATCAAGTTTCTAGAAAGTATTTAAACTTGTAACAAGAAGTTAAATATAAAATTAAATATGTTTTCAGTGGTTCAAATAAACAATTCTTACATACACAACAATAAACAAATTTTAAACAGTATTTTTTAATAATTTGATATGGAATTTATAATAAAACTATTATTCTTTTTGAACAGTCTAATTAAATAACAATTCTCACTAGTGATGCCGATTTTTAGATCCGTACCATTTGTCCATACTGAATTATTTTTAAAAAATTATTTAAATATTGATTTTAGAATTTATTTTATTATATTTTTTTGTTCATAATGTGATATTAAAATTTTCAAAGTTATTCTTTACTTTATCACCCATCTTTCAAAACATTTTGAACATTTAAGTTTCTAGAAATTATTTGAACTTGTTACAAGAAGATAAATATAAAATTAAATACGTTTTCAGTAGTTTAAATAAACAATTCTCACTAATATTTATTGATTCATACTGATTTTTTTAAGACAAAAATTTAAACAGTATTTTTTAAATAATTTGACAGGGAATTTATAATAAAACTATTATTCTTTTTCAGCAGACTAATTAAATAACAATCCTCACTAGTGTTGAAAATTTTTAGATCCGTACCATCTGTCCGTACTGAACTATTTTTAGAAAATTATTTAAATATTATTTTAACAATTTGATACGTAGAAGAGAGTTCAATATATTAAACTAAACTATTCATTGACAGTACTGAAAACAAATAATAATCCTCACCGATCCAATTGTATTTGATTTTTGGTTCCATACCATTCGTCGATTTATGTTTTATCCTCCCCACAAAGAGTTGACGTTGATTGAATGTGGTCGGCAGAATTCCGTACCTATTAACAAACAATTCGGTTTATTTTGTCCCGATTCAATCGAAACAAACCGAATTACGTTACCGAAAATTTATGATATTCCATCGCATTAAATTAACTCCATCAAGTCGGTAGCCGAAACACCGATAAATTAACCAGGTGCATACTGAACTACGAACAATCAGTTTAATGCTTCGCTCACCTTACAATTACGTGCATTTCATGTTTTTTTTTTTATTTCAGTGTATTAGCGGAACTAATTGTGCCTCGTATTGATTGTGTAAATTAGCTGCAATTATTTTAATTTGATATAATGTCTGTTAATCGGCGAGAAAATTACAACGACCAGTGACTGAAAACCACTCGTTTCCTACGTCCACAATGCGGATTTGCACCATAAAGCGGTGCCTGATTCCGGTACGAATTAGTTTCTTTGTAAATAAGCGATCGGTATTAATTAAAAGCGTCTCGACAAGGCTGTGTCAATGTCGACGTTCAATCTGTTGCATCGCTTTATTTGTGCAACAGGATTCAAGATTAATTTAAGGAGATTTACCACCGTCTTTGCTTTTTGTTTTGTTCAAGTTGTCAAGGGTATTTTAACCTTAAGAATAATGTGCAAATCTCAGCTTAAACAAAACTTAATTAATCAAAGTGAGTCAATACATTTTTATTAACGTGGAATGCTTTAGAAATCAAAATGATGCACAAAACGGTGACCAACCGGGAAGCCCAAAGTTCTATTTCTAGTGTAAGACGTTGTCGAAAAGTGATAATCAGTTGACGAAAGGTTTGGTGAGTATGACGGACGAGGGAGACTTTCCTACCCCAGTTTTATTAACTTCTTCAGTGTCACATACTCTGCGATTTCTGAGGCATTTCATCAATTTGTTGACGGTACTTATAACCATAAGTATTTGGGGACCCATTAAGGAACAAAATTACAATAAACGTAATAACTTTCTTGACAATTTAGAATAATTTAGTTATTCACCTATTCTGTTTTAATGATAATTAGAGCTCCCATTTGGGGTTTTATCGCCAACATGTGCAGGATAAAAATCCTACTTTTTCCAGTTCAATTTGTAATTACGAACGAGTGAACAGGGGCAAATAAAATAAACAAATTTATCGCCAGATATATAAAATGTATAACATTCTGTGGGCCATAAATGTTCCTACGTCATATATCACATGGTGTAATGGCCATGTAGTGAATTTATTATATTGTTTTGGCCCATTTTTTTTCGTGTTAAATTCGATACAACAGTGATTTATGCAAGTTTTACTGGAACAATGTCCTTTTAGGGTAATTTAATTTAAACCGTTTTGCGCTGTGTATTGTAATTTCGTTAAATCCTCAATTTTCTTGGCGTACAGTTTCTGCCTCGATTATTCCACCATACATATTTAGCTGAAACCGCTTTTAGACATAACAGGTCCCAGTAGATCTCATAAACAGATAAACCACATGGAGCCGCCACCAAAAGCACAAAACCCTATTAGAACAAAACGATATCACAATTAATTTAAGTGCCCATAAGTGCATAATTGTCGAATTAGTTATAAAAGTCCGGGGTCCATAAAATGCATGAAAATTGTTGTAATCACAATGTTAATGCTCGTTATCGGAGTCGTGGGAATGGCAAATTGGTAACGATCTACACGTCAATTTACGAAATTATCTCGTAATTTATAAACTACAAGTGTTATTGTCATCCTACGTGAACGCTAGAAAGTGCACACACACCAAGGTCCTTGGATGATCCATTAAATGGAGGATTTTAATGTCAAAATACGACATAAAGGTTGACAAAGCAACGAAGTACATTGGTGTGGGTACCTCGTAGCGAAGCACTCCGAGCTTTTTCAAGTGTTTCTGGCCTTCGACCTCTCGGAGCGGTCTTCGAAAAATTAATTTGAATACAAAAGCAAATTGTTTTTGATGGCACGCAGATTACACATAATGGATAGCCGTTCAACCGTTTAACTTTTGTACTAATTAACCTTTGACTTTTTTACGACGTCGAACAAATTGTGAGGTGATAAAATGATTCGCCCAAGAAAAGCCAAACGAGTTTATTAGGCACGTAGAAAGCTGCATAACCACGAACTCGATATTAATAAGGATTATTAGGATTTATGTTTATTGTAATTGCTTTGGCTTTGGTGCGGTGTTTAAACACTTTTCTGGTTAAGTTTGGTCACGACCCATCGGTAAATTAAAGACTCGCCTCAAATTATTTAACAACATTGTGGTGATGATCTAACTTCATCATTAAAATTCCTGCTCCTCAGTAAAAAACTCTATTGTGTCAACAGCAAATTTTCCATGATGATAAATTAACTGGAAATATATATAGCAAAGATAACAAACAAAATCATATATCACGTGTTGTGTGGAAAAATGTACGTATCCGCTTCTGAATAAAACCAGATGACAATGAATCATCCTCTAATGTTATTATTTTTGTGCCTGAATCCTTGACTATCCCTCAAAGCTAACAGCTACGCAATACATCATATATTTTTTAATTCCATTTCATCCTTATTAGTCCAAGGGTCCTTGTATCAAGTATCAGCTTACCGCACGCATAAAAAAGCCCCAGGTAGTAGAAAAAAACAAGGGGGAATCGAAATTTATCAAACAATTTAAATATGCAAAGTGCCCCGGCTTTGTCACACCTATTTCACGTTCCTTGAAACTTTTTTTGGTACTTTTCCTTTGTAAAAGGATTTAAGTATCCCGCGGGAGTTGTGAGCACATCTGATAAGTATTTACGGGCGAGTGGAAGAAAAGAACGAAACGAAATTAGACGATTTAAGTTTACGGGTTTTTGAGACAGAAACAGAAGGAGAATTGATGTCAATGTGATGTTTAATTTACAAATGTTTCCTTCCATATGCAATTAAGTAAACTTTGTTTCAAATTTAAGATGGAATATCCTTACAACGACATTTTTGGATGCCCAATTTGGAATGTGAAGTGAATCGTGGTGTGGTCAGTCAAAGACACAAATAAACATAAATTGGAATCACTCTGTAAAAATATAATTCCACTTGTCAGGCCCAAAACACATTAACTGTTTAAATAATAGTAAAAATTTATGGATAGGCAAGAACAATTTGAAGACAATGTCTTATTTATTAATTATGAGTTTCTAATACCCAAAAGGTTTAAGGATGAAAGCTTCTTTTCCTTCTTCAAAAGCATCGAATCAACTTTCGAATAAGACAAATTACCTTTAAATTCTTATCATTTTTTGATAGATTATTATGCTTATCAACAAAAAATAACTGATGTGTTTTGTGTTTGACTGATGTAAAATTTTACGGTTGTTTTAACAAGAGTTTCTTGTACGGGTCGACTCACCTATATTATTTATTAGAAGTTTATGAAGGACGAAAAGAAGTATTGACTTAAAATTTCAATTCAATTATAACTTGAACTGCTTTTATAATTTATTTTGAACAAAATTTCATTTCCGGTTTTGCCGGAAGTGACAACAACTTTCTTAATTTCAATGGATCATAATTGTAAATAAAATGGCTATATCATGTCCTATTCTTAACTTAATAATTTTTGAGTTATTAATTTTTTTTCCAGAAATTGAGATTGATGATCTGACTAAAATATTTATAAAATCGCCAAGTTTGATGGTGCAAAGTTCATTTTTCACCAAGGACCATCCTCTAAGGAGCTATTATTGTATTCTCAACACAGTGTGTTGACAACATATTATATTTTTAGTAAATTCTCCCTTAATATTAATTTTATGTATAGGGAATACTAAAATCAATCGAAAGGTTTTTTAATATTCGTTTTAATTATGCTAAAACATGATTGGTGACCCAATGAAATAACCAAGTTCTTGACATTTTGAATGAACTAAATTAAACGTAAATAACGAACAATTATTATACAATTTGAGAGTACTCATAATATGACTCTTATTAGGATGGTCTTTAGTTAACGTGAGTACTAAAAATACCTTCCAGTATCAAAATTGGTGGCTCTGCAGACATTTTAGTTAAATCACCAATCTATTAAATTTTAAAAAAAAATACCCCAAAAATATATGTTCAAAATAAATTAGAACAGCACTTTAAGTCAAGTTATAATTGATATACAAATTCTTCATAAATTTCTAATGAATAAGTAAATAAAAATAAATTACCCTTTATTTGTAATCTGTCTTAACATATTTTAATATAGATTACTTAAAAAGTAGTCCAATGACAGAAGTAAATAATACATAAAGAATTATCTAAACTATATGGTGGACGAGGTAGAAATTTCTGTTTAACAACTTGAAACTTAATTTGATTGCCTAATAAAAGATGTGCTCTTGAAGAAACAGGATGTCGTTCCTATTGATTAAATAAATTTTTCATGAATTTGAACTGTTTGGAAACTCCAGACAGTTTCACTGATTACTTGGCTTCTTAATAGGAAGAATTTCAATTATGCTAAAACATACATGGTGACCCAAGGAAATAACAAAGTTCTTGACATTTTGAATGAACTAAGTTAAACGTAAATAACGAACACTCTGTATACAATTTGGGAGTACACATAATATGACTCTTACTAGGATGGTCCTTAGTTAACGTGTATACTAAAAAAAACCTTCCAGTTACAAAATTGGTGGCTTTGCAGACATTTTAGTTAGATCACCAATCTATTAAGTCAAGTTATAATTGGTATACAAATTCTTCATAAATTTCTAATGAATAAGTTTGTTAAATTATCCTTTATTTGTAATCTGTCTTAAAATATTTTAAAATAGATTACTTAAAAAGTAGTCCAATGACGGAAGTAAATAATACATAAAGAATTATCTAAACTATATGGTGGACGAGGTAGAAATTTCTGTTTAACAACTTGAAACTTAATTTGATTGCCTAATAAAAGATGTGGTCTTGAAGAAACAGGATTTCGTTTCTATTGATTAAATAAATTTTTCATGAACTTGAACAATTTGGAAACTCCAGACAGTTTCATTGATTACTTGGCTCCTTAATAGGAAGAATTTCAATTATGCTAAAACATTCATGGTGACCCAAGGAAATAACCAAGTTCTTGACATTTTGAATGAACTAAGTTAAACGTAAATAACGAACACTCTGTATACAATTTGGGAGTACACATAATATGACTCTTACTAGGATGGTCCTTAGTTAACGTGTATACTAAAAAAAACCTTCCAGTTACAAAATTGGTGGCTTTGCAGACATTTTAGTTAGATCACCAATCTATTAAGTCAAGTTATAATTGGTATACAAATTCTTCATAAATTTCTAATGAATAAGTTTGGTAAATTACTCTTTATTTGTAATCTGTCTTAAAATATTTTAAAATAGATTACTTAAAAAGTAGTCCAATGACAGAAGTAAATAATACATAAAGAATTATCTAAACTATATGGTGGATGAGGTAGAAATTTCTGTTTAACAACTTGAAACTTAATTTGATTGCCTAATAAAAGATGTGGTCTTGAAGAAACAGGATGTCGTTTCTATTGATTAAATAAATTTTTCATGAACTTGAACAATTTGGAAACTCCAGACAGTTTCATTGATTACTTGGCTTCTTAACAGGAAGAATTCCAATTATGCTAAAACATACATGGTGATCCAATGAAATAACAAAGTTCTTGACTTTTTGAATGAACTAAATTAAACGTAAATAAGGAACTATAATTATACAATTTGGGAGTACTCATAATATGACTCTTATTAGGATGGTCTTTAGTTAATGTATATACTAAAACTATCTTCCAGTATCAAAATTGGTGTCTTTGCAGACATTTTAGTTAGATCATTAATCTATTAAATTTTAAAAAAAGTACCCCAAAAATATATGTTCAAAATAAATTAGAACAGCACTTTAAGTCAAGTTATAATTGATATACAAATTCTTCATAAATTTTTAATGAATAAGTTTGGTAAATTATCCTTTATTTGTAATCTGTCTTAAAATATTTTAAAATAGATTACTTAAAAAGTAGTCCAATGACGGAAGTAAATAATACATAAAGAATTATCTAAACTATATGGTGGACGAGGTAGAAATTTCTGTTTAACAACTTGAAACTTAATTTGAGTGCCTAATAAAAGATGTGGTCTTGAAGAAACAGGATTTCGTTTCTATTGATTAAATAAATTTTTCATGAACTTGAACAATTTGGAAACTCCAGACAGTTTCATTGATTACTTGGCTCCTTAATAGGAAGAATTTCAATTATGCTAAAACATTCATGGTGACCCAAGGAAATAACCAAGTTCTTGACATTTTGAATGAACTAAGTTAAACGTTAATAACGAACACTCTGTATACAATTTGGGAGTACACATAATATGACTCTTACTAGGATGGTCCTTAGTTAACGTGTATACTAAAAAAAACCTTCCAGTTACAAAATTGGTGGCTTTGCAGACATTTTAGTTAGATCACCAATCTATTAAATTTAAAAAAAAAGTACCCCAAAAATATATGTTCAAAATAAATTAGAACAGTACTTAAAGTCAAGTTATAATTGATATACAAATTCTTCATAAATTTCTAATGAATAAGTTTGGTAAATTACTCTTTATTTGTAATCTGTCTTAAAATATTTTAAAATAGATTACTTAAAAAGTAGTCCAATGACAGAAGTAAATAATACATAAAGAATTATCTAAACTATATGGTGGATGAGGTAGAAATTTCTGTTTAACAACTTGAAACTTAATTTGATTGCCTAATAAAAGATGTGGTCTTGAAGAAACAGGATGTCGTTTCTATTGATTAAATAAATTTTTCATGAACTTGAACAATTTGGAAACTCCAGACAGTTTCATTGATTACTTGGCTTCTTAACAGGAAGAATTCCAATTATGCTAAAACATACATGGTGATCCAATGAAATAACAAAGTTCTTGACTTTTTGAATGAACTAAATTAAACGTAAATAAGGAACTATAATTATACAATTTGGGAGTACTCATAATATGACTCTTATTAGGATGGTCTTTAGTTAATGTATATACTAAAACTATCTTCCAGTATCAAAATTGGTGTCTTTGCAGACATTTTAGTTAGATCATTAATCTATTAAATTTTAAAAAAAGTACCCCAAAAATATATGTTCAAAATAAATTAGAACAGCACTTTAAGTCAAGTTATAATTGATATACAAATTCTTCATAAATTTTTAATGAATAAGCTTGGTAAATTACCCTGTATTTGTAATCTGTCTTAAAATATTTTAAAATAGATTACTTAAAAAGTAGTCCAATGACAGAAGTAAATGATACATAAAGAATTATCTAAACTATATAGTGGACGAGGTAGAATTTTCTGTTTAACAATTTGAAGCTTAATTTGATTGCCTAATAAAAGATGTGGTTTTGAAGAAACAGGATGTCGTTTCTATTGATTAAATAAATTTTTCATGAACTTGAACAATTTGGAAACTCCAGACAGTTTCATTGATTACTTGGCTTCTTAATAGGAGGAATTCCAAGTCATGAAAATATTCCTCGGCCTCAAACTTCTTAAATATTGTTCCATCAAGGATATAATTGTTCAATACCAATTTTTGTTAATTCATTCAATTCATTGTCTGAATCCTCTTTCTAATGGTTCTAAGATATTACTCGAGGATTTTACAGGAGACATTGCTAAATTTTTTATTACAGGTTTCAGGACTACTGTGACGTTGTTCATCTTCAGGGAATTGAAACCAACATTGCGGAAGTTTATCATTTCCAGCATCTTTCACAAACGCATTAGACAAAAGTAAAAGGCATTGTTACAAAGGACATAAAAAAGCTTTCAAATTTAATTCAAAGAAGTTTTTAAGCAATTTACTGCACAAACCACTTCGGTGTTTATACGATTTCTATATTTACTCCGTTTGTCTGTGCATAAGTTCAAAGAGATCATAGCATTAAGATTAATTTTATTGCAGAATACCATCGCCATCAATTAGCTGTTAACCCACTACATTTAATCGAACTATCAGATATCGTTTGTTTATGCGTTTCCAGATCGATTCAGCAGACACTGTCGCAGTGTATTGAAAATTTACTGTACGCAATTTGGGTCCGCGTTTATCCCATCTCGCGGGCAATTAACGGAGAACAAGAAACCCTTTAACCGAAATCATTTTTCTCCCGCGGATCCGCAATGACCGGCAATTCCACTATCAACATCTCCGCAGCCGTTTGTCATGTTGCACTAAAAACTTTACTTTTTAAAGCCCCCGATCTGATTCCGCGGAGTGAATAATAACGACCACTCGGGGGTCCGGATTCCACGGCCGCGGATGCTGCGACTCAAGGTCCGGGCTGTAATTACACGCACACCTACAATGCACCGTGTGTTTACCATTGTCGAATAAATGGGCCCATCGGCGCGTACACCTACGGCAAACACACTCGAAAGGAACAATGCGTCGGGCAATTATTGTGTGAAATTATATCGGCCTATTGAGCCGCGGTGATATATACGTCGGGGCCTCTTTATAAACTGGGACCATTAAGGCTGATTCGACGATTCAATTTCTTCCGCGGTCCATACGTTATGTCTTCATGTTACAGTTTCTGATCTGAATGAGTACGATACGTCGATTTATTGACTGAGAATGCATGAGAATAGGAACGAGTTTTAGTATGTACTGGAATTATGGTAATTGTGCGGTTTTATGAATTTAAATGAATTTAATCGGGAGAATGTGAGTGTAAAATATTATGTTACAAAAATAATTATATTAAATAAATTCGAAATTGAATTATGATAATTGTACAACCGTTTTAAATAAATTAGCATTAATTAAGTTTTATAATGCAAGAATGTTCCTCAATTATACTAAATTGTTTATGATTCTAATTAGAAACGTTTATAAATTGTGGAAGTATTATTGTGACAAAGTTTTAATTATCACAATTAAAAATTTACATATATGTTTATATAATAATGCTTTTTTTATTTCATTACAATTATTTATATAGATATATTAACAAGTAAATTTTAAATATTTTATATACAAGGTGTTTCTAAATTAGGAGGTCAAAGTTTGGGAGCAGTTTATTTTTTTTTATCGAGACAAAGTGTCTCTGTTTTGAATATTTAATTTTTACTTTTTTTTCGATGAAAATTATACATTTAAAAATGGTTAAATCACTTTTTGTCTTAGTCCCTAATTCAATAACAATATTATACAATAAATTTTAATTCATTTTTCATATTAATTAAAATAACTAGTTTTCCATAATGTATTAGTTTTTTATTAGAAAGACATATATGTAGTTAAATAAAACTTACTTTTAATCACCATGTTACTGTAAAAAATTAATTAAATTCCTTAAATATGACTTTGACGAAGTCAAAGAATATTTATTTAGAAGAAGATTAATCATTCAAATTTACACAAAAATATCTGTAGAGTAAATTTATACATGTAGGTAGACTAAACATGGTTTTAACCACTGTGTTAACTTAAAAAAATTAATTTTATTGAGTGAGCTTTCCTGGAACATTAATTTTCACAGTATTGATTATATTTTAAATATAAATAAGGTTTCTTTGTTCTAATTTGGCTTTTTAATAAAAATATTCAATTATAAGGAAATTGGACATACAAATTTATACACAATAATAATTTGATTACACAACTATATAAAGATATTATTAAATATAAAATATCAATAAATTTTTTTCAAGAAAGACGAACTTAAATGTATTTAAATAAAATTTGCTTTTAATCACTATGTTAGTGTAAAAAATATAATTTTTATTGAATAATTGGGTAATTAAATGAAGGACTTGACCACAAAACTCTGTAATCATTAAGTATACTTTCACAAAGTTTACATCAAGCTTATCTGAGATATTATTCTTCACAGAACCGTCTATATTTTAAATATTAATAAAATTAATAAATATGTCTCTGAATTCGACGAAGAATATATATTTAAAAGAAGATTAACCATTCAAAATCACACAAAAAATATCTGTAGAGTAAACGTATACATGTAGGTAGACTAAACTTGGTTTTAACCACTGTGTTAACTTCAAAAAATTAATTTTATTGAGTGAGCTTTCCTGGAACATTAACTTTCACAGTATTGATTATATTTTAAATATTAATAAGATTTTTTTGTTCTAGTTTTGCTTTGTAATAAAAATATTCAATTATAAGAAAACTGAACACACAAATTTGTACACAATAATAATTTAATTACACAACTATATAAAGATATTATTAAATATAAAATATCAATAAATTTTTTTCAAGAAAAAACGAACTTATATGTATTTCAATAAAATTTGCTTTTAATCACTATGTTAGTGTAAAAAATATAATTTTTATTGAATAATTGGGTAATTAAATGAAGGACTTGACCACAAAACTCTGTAATCATTAAGTATACTTTCACAAAGTTTACATCAAGCTTATCTGAGATATTATTCTTCACAGAACAGTCTATATTTTAAATATTAATTAAATTCCTTAAATATGTCTTTGAATTCGTCAAAGAATATTTATTTAAAAGAAGATTAACCATTCAAAATCACACAAAAAATGTCTGTAGAGTAAACGTATACATGTAGGTAGACTAAACTTGGTTTTAACCACTGTGTTAACTTCAAAAAATTAATTTTATTGAGTGAGCTTTCCTGGAACATTAACTTTCACAGTATTGATTATATTTTAAATATTAATAAGATTTTTTTGTTCTAGTTTTGCTTTGTAATAAAAATATTCAATTATAAGAAAACTGAACACACAAATTTGTACACAATAATAATTTAATTACACAACTATATAAAGATATTATTAAATATAAAATATCAATAAATTTTTTTCAAGAAAAAACGAACTTATATGTATTTCAATAAAATTTGCTTTTAATCACTATGTTAGTGTAAAAAATATAATTTTTATTGAATAATTGGGTAATTAAATGAAGGACTTGACCACAAAACTCTGTAATCATTAAGTATACTTTCACAAAGTTTACATCAAGCTTATCTGAGATATTATTCTTCACAGAACAGTCTATATTTTAAATATTAATTAAATTCCTTAAATATGTCTTTGAATTCGTCAAAGAATATTTATTTAAAAGAAGATTAACCATTCAAAATCACACAAAAAATATCTGTAGAGTAAACGTATACATGTAGGTAGACTAAACTTGATTTTAACCACTGTGTTAACTTCAAAAAATTAATTTTATTGAGTGGGCTTTCCTGGAACATTAACTTTCACAGTATTGATTATATTTTAAATATTAATAAGATTTTTTTGTTCTAGTTTTGCTTTGTAATAAAAATATTCAATTATAAGGAAACTGAACACACAAATTTGTACACAATAATAATTTAATTACATAACTATATAAAGATATTATTAAATATAAAATATCAATAAATTTTTTTCAAGAAAAAACGAACTTATATGTATTTCAATAAAATTTGCTTTTAATCACTATGTTAGTGTAAAAAATATAATTTTTATTGAATAATTGGGTAATTAAATGAAGGACTTGACCACAAAACTCTGTAATCATTAAGTATACTTTCACAAAGTTTACATCAAGCTTATCTGAGATATTATTCTTCACAGAACCGTCTATATTTTAAATATTAATAAAATTAATAAATATGTCTCTGAATTCGACGAAGAATATATATTTAAAAGAAGATTAACCATTCAAAATCACACAAAAAATATCTGTAGAGTAAACGTATACATGTAGGTAGACTAAACTTGGTTTTAACCACTGTGTTAACTTCAAAAAATTAATTTTATTGAGTGAGCTTTCCTGGAACATTAACTTTCACAGTATTGATTATATTTTAAATATTAATAAGATTTTTTTGTTCTAGTTTTGCTTTGTAATAAAAATATTCAATTATAAGAAAACTGAACACACAAATTTGTACACAATAATAATTTAATTACACAACTATATAAAGATATTATTAAATATAAAATATCAATAAATTTTTTTCAAGAAAAAACGAACTTATATGTATTTCAATAAAATTTGCTTTTAATCACTATGTTAGTGTAAAAAATATAATTTTTATTGAATAATTGGGTAATTAAATGAAGGACTTGACCACAAAACTCTGTAATCATTAAGTATACTTTCACAAAGTTTACATCAAGCTTATCTGAGATATTATTCTTCACAGAACAGTCTATATTTTAAATATTAATTAAATTCCTTAAATATGTCTTTGAATTCGTCAAAGAATATTTATTTAAAAGAAGATTAACCATTCAAAATCACACAAAAAATGTCTGTAGAGTAAACGTATACATGTAGGTAGACTAAACTTGGTTTTAACCACTGTGTTAACTTCAAAAAATTAATTTTATTGAGTGAGCTTTCCTGGAACATTAACTTTCACAGTATTGATTATATTTTAAATATTAATAAGATTTTTTTGTTCTAGTTTTGCTTTGTAATAAAAATATTCAATTATAAGAAAACTGAACACACAAATTTGTACACAATAATAATTTAATTACACAACTATATAAAGATATTATTAAATATAAAATATCAATAAATTTTTTTCAAGAAAAAACGAACTTATATGTATTTCAATAAAATTTGCTTTTAATCACTATGTTAGTGTAAAAAATATAATTTTTATTGAATAATTGGGTAATTAAATGAAGGACTTGACCACAAAACTCTGTAATCATTAAGTATACTTTCACAAAGTTTACATCAAGCTTATCTGAGATATTATTCTTCACAGAACAGTCTATATTTTAAATATTAATTAAATTCCTTAAATATGTCTTTGAATTCGTCAAAGAATATTTATTTAAAAGAAGATTAACCATTCAAAATCACACAAAAAATATCTGTAGAGTAAACGTATACATGTAGGTAGACTAAACTTGATTTTAACCACTGTGTTAACTTCAAAAAATTAATTTTATTGAGTGGGCTTTCCTGGAACATTAACTTTCACAGTATTGATTATATTTTAAATATTAATAAGATTTTTTTGTTCTAGTTTTGCTTTGTAATAAAAATATTCAATTATAAGGAAACTGAACACACAAATTTGTACACAATAATAATTTAATTACATAACTATATAAAGATATTATTAAATATAAAATATCAATAAATTTTTTTCAAGAAAAAACGAACTTATATGTATTTCAATAAAATTTGCTTTTAATCACTATGTTAGTGTAAAAAATATAATTTTTATTGAATAATTGGGTAATTAAATGAAGGACTTGACCACAAAACTCTGTAATCATTAAGTATACTTTCACAAAGTTTACATCAAGCTTATCTGAGATATTATTCTTCACAGAACAGTCTATATTTTAAATATTAATTAAATTCCTTAAATATGTCTTTGAATTCGTCAAAGAATATTTATTTAAAAGAAGATTAACCATTCAAAATCACACAAAAAATGTCTGTAGAGTAAACGTATACATGTAGGTAGACTAAACTTGGTTTTAACCACTGTGTTAACTTCAAAAAATTAATTTTATTGAGTGAGCTTTCCTGGAACATTAACTTTCACAGTATTGATTATATTTTAAATATTAATAAGATTTCTTTGTTCTAGTTTTGCTTTGTAAGACAAATATTCAATTATACGGAAATTGGACACACAAATTCCGAAATTTTATTTTTTCTTTTTATACATTTATTATTTTTAACTTTTGAATATTTAATCAAACTCCTTAATTTTGAATTTAATTTCGATGAAAATTAAACATTTAAAATAAAATTAATCATAAAGCCCTTCGTGATTATTGGAAATTCGTTGTGCAATCTTCGAAAACTGGGACAGGAAGTTGCGACATTCGCACCCCATTGAACACCGGGGATGACAAAGTTTATTTCAACCAAAACGAAACTGCATTAACAAATGTACATTTCATATCGATAAAAGAGACAAAACGTTCCATGAAGCTTTAATCAAAGTTGAAGTGTTGATAACTTCCATTAACCCAAATGGGCATGTGCCTGTTGCTGTTATTTATAATATACCAGCGCAATCCTTCATGTCTTGTTAAAATTCCATCTATCCATGCATTTATTGCCAGTTTATCTCAATACACCGGCCACAAACAATGGTACTATTTTATGTAAAATACGACAAATCAAACGCATAAATCTCGCGCCGGTGTCCGTACGGCCGAGAACAATTATGGGCCTGTTGATCTTCGACGTGCCGACGAAATGGAAAAAAAGTCACCCGGGGTCGTGTAAGGTGAATGTGGAGGCCGGATCAACGAGCCTTTCTACTTGGCTTCAGGTGGCATATAATTCACACCGGGACGTTTTTTCCTCTTATTTTCTTTCTGAAACGGGCTTATCTGACGGCGAGATTTCCCGCTAAGCTCAATACCGTACGGAATTTTCAACGCGCGAAAGTAGGAGTGAATTGTTGACATGGTTTGAATTTATTTAGTCAATTTCCGCGGAACGTGATTTTAGAAATTTATCGACGCGGAGCTTAACGTGGAATCTTGGCGAGCGGGCTGGGAGAGTGACGCGGAGGTTCGCCGCCTCCGAAGCTTCCTGAAACGTGTGTGATGAAATTAATTTTAAGTTGCCAACTCGATGATATTCGTACGGAGGATCGATGGTTGGTAATTACGGTGTTTCCGAGGAAATAAAATTATGTAACGTTCTTGACGTTCGTCCCGGTTCGATATCAGTCGGATGCAATATTTCAGAGCCTTATGGCGACTAATAAAGGCCGACCCAGATGAACATGCAGAGCCTCCTACAGTAGAAAAATGACTTATGCCGCGCTATATTGCCTATATAAATCCCATTAGATATCGACACGGCGCTACTTCACCCACACACACCACCGGTCCTGCCTTCGTCGATAAATAATCATCGGTTCTCTCGACTTGTAAATTTCACTGTTCCCGCAGTTACCGGAATCCACGATAATTATGAAACAATAGGTTCGGCCGTCGTTTTATACGCTGCGGAAATTCATTTGTGCTCCGGTCAAACGGATGAAGAAAATTATGGCTGAGCTCAATTATTCCTATTAAAGTCGTACTTTGTCCTTTGTGTTGTTTTGATCGAGTTAACAGGTTATATTAATACAATGCGAAATAAAGACGTTTGTGAATTAATTAATTGTATAATTAAATTGGTAATTTCATCACAACTATTATGTAAATTTTCATAATATTTTTAATATTTAATAAAACTTTATGTTTCATACAAAACAAACAGAAAATTCTTTGTAAAATAATCTAATACACTTTGGTAAATAGTACTTTTAGGTTTTAATTCCTATTTTATTGAATAATTGTATAATTACATGAGGGAGTTGATCACAAAACTATCTAATTAATTAATTAGTTAAACATACTTTCACAAACTTTACATCAAAGTTCACTGAGGTATTATTTTCCACAGAACAGTCAATTCTTTAAATATTAATAAATTTCCTTAATTATGTCTTTGAATTCGTCAAAGTATATTTTATTTAAAGACCATTCAAAATCACACAAAAAATGTCTGTAGAGTAAACTTATACTCGTAGGTAAAATAAACAATAAATTTTATTGAATGACATTTCCTGGAACATTAACTTCCACAGTATTGATTATATTTTAAGTATTTAATAAGGTTTCTTCGTTACAATTTTGCATTCTAATAATAATATACAAGTATAAAAAAATGATCATACAAATTTACATAAGATAACAATTTTATTAAATATAAAATATAGGTAAATATGTGGAGTAAAAGTCTCACAAAACATGAATTGTAAAAATGCACTTTGTGGCCAAGTTTCCAATTTAATAACAATGTTATACAATAAATTTTAATTCATTTTTCATATTAATAAAAATATCTTCCATAATATATTGGTTATTTCAAGAAAGCTTATATAGGTAGTTAAATAAAACTTGGGTTTAACTACTCATCCTGTAAAAAAAATATAAATTTTATTGAATACTTGTGTAATTAAATAAGGGACTTGATCACAAAATTCTCTAATTAATTAATTAGTTAAACATACTTTCACAAACTTTACATCAAAGTTCACTGAGGTATTATTTTCCACAGAACACTCAATTCTTTAAATATTAATAAATTTCCTTAAATATGTTTTTGAATTCGTCAAAGAATATTTATTTAAAGAAGATTAACCATTCAAAATCACACAAAAAATGTCTGTAGAGTAAACTAAACAATAAATTTTATTGAATGACATTTCCTGGAACATTAACTTCCACAGTATTGATTATATTTTAAGTATTTAATAAGGTTTCTTCGTTATAATTTTGCATTCTAATAATAATATACAAATATAAAAAAATGATCATACAAATTTACATAAGATAACAATTTTATTAAATATAAAATATAGGTAAATATGTGGAGTAAAAGTCTCACAAAACATGAATTGTAAAAATGCACTTTGTGGCCAAGTTTCCAATTTAATAACAATGTTATACAATAAATTTTAATTCATTTTTCATATTAATAAAAATATCTTCCATAATATATTGGTTATTTCAAGAAAGCTTATATAGGTAGTTAAATAAAACTTGGGTTTAACCACTGATCCTGTAAAAAAATATAAATTTTATTGAATACTTGTGTAATTAAATAAGGGACTTGATCACAAAATTCTCTAATTAATTAATTAGTTAAACATACTTTTACAAACTTTATATCAAAGTTCACTGAGGTATTATTTTCCACAGAACAGTCAATTCTTTAAATATTAATAAATTTCCTTAATTATGTCTTTGAATTCGTCAAAGAATATTTTATTTAAAGAAGATTAACCATTCAAAATCACACAAAAAATGTCTGTAGAGTAAACTTATACTCGTAGGTAAACTAAACAATAAATTTTATTGAATGACATTTCCTGGAACATTAACTTCCACAGTATTGATTATATTTTAAGTATTTAATAAGGTTTCTTCGTTATAATTTTGCATTCTAATAATAATATACAAGTATAAAAAAATGATCATACAAATTTACATAAGATAACAATTTTATTAAATATAAAATATAGGTAAATATGTGGAGTAAAAGTCTCACAAAACATGAATTGTAAAAATGCACTTTGTGGCCAAGTTTCCAATTTAATAACAATGTTATACAATAAATTTTAATCCATTTTTCATATTAATAAAAATATCTTCCATAATATATTACTTATTTCAAGAAAGCTTACTTAAAACTCTTTAATCATTACTTACTTTATCTTAAAACTCCGTAATCATTAAGAATACTTTTACAAAGTTTACAACAAGCTTTTCTGAGATATTATTTTTCACAAAACAGTTCATATTTTAAATATTAATAAAATTAATAAATATGTCTCTGAATTCGACGAAGAATATATATTTAAAAGAATAACTATTCAAATTCACACAAAAAATGTTTGTAGAGTAAACTTATACACATAGATGAACTAATCTTGGTTTAATCCCTGTATTAATATAAAAAAATAAATTTTATGGAATGAGCTTTCCTGGAACAATAACTTTCATAGTATTGATTATATTTTAAGTATTAATAAGATTTCTTAGTTGCAATTTTACTTTCTAATAAAAATATTTCGTTATAAAAAAATGGCCACACAAATTTATACACAATAATAATAATTTTACTATTATTAAAATTATATAATTTTTTTAATTTTTTTTATATTAACATATAAATTCAAGACAAATTTAGTTTACTTTTGCATATAAAGATTTTGTTAAATATAAAATATGGATAAATTTGTGGAGTAAATGTCTCACAAAAGTTGAAATATGAAAATGTACTTGGTTGGTAACTTGATGATTAAAGTGCTTTGTGTCCAAAATCCCAATTTAATAACAATATTATACAATAAATGTTAAATCACATTTTATATTAATAAAAATAATTATTTTTTAAAATTAAAAGCCACAAATTTATTAAACATTGAAATCCCAGACGATTTTGTGCACGTTAATGCACCAGAAAAACACAAAGTAAACTTCGATTAAGGCCGCATCGAACCGCCACCCCTTATCGCTTTAACGCAGTTACGAGTCGAACGAAACAAACTGACGTCAACCCCTTCGTTCAACGTAGTACGAATGTCGAAACGTCGACGACATCGCGTCCCACATTTGCGAAAAGATTGCACCACAAACTTCCAATAACCGAGAAGGACTCTTAAGAAACTGGGAACTGATTTGAAATTCAAATTTTGCGCAGAAAACACGTCGCGTCACGTTAAACCGAATTGCGACAATAAATCATCGGTTACGCGGGCAAAACGAAATTGCGGACGGCGTAGGAAAGTACAATAATTATTAATCAGGCGTGGATAATGGGCCTTCCATACGCAATTAATTCAAGACGGCTTATCTGCAGTTTGGTGTTTGTTTAACGTGAATTTGCATTCCTCGTCTTGTGCCTGCGATTTGCAGGACAATGGAATTTCTGTTCTGACATACCTTTATAAATAATTCCGGTAATAGTGAATTATGGGCACTTTTCAGGACAATAAATAAACAGGCTTAATGCGAGAGGTTTATTATTATAACTGATATTTGCATATATTTAAATATAAAATTGTATATAAATTTTGTAATTAGTTCTGCTCAATTACACGTTGTAGTAACTAAGTTGTTAATGAAATGGGATAATAAACCGTTACTGAAGGAACAATAAATATTACGACGAGTTTTTTATTATATGTATATCTATGGTAAATACTTTTAGCGTGTACTTTATTAATTTCCTTTTTTGTTGCAGGTATGAATAAGTACTGTTCTATTTAATAGGTTTGTATAAACATAAAATGAACAATAAAGCAGTCGTTAAAATAAGTAGATAAAGAGAATGAAGGCTCCATAAAATTGTCACTGTATCTGACTTCCAATTAATCATGTTCGTGCCCCGCCACCGTTAATGGTACCAGAAATCACACGGGGTCATATCCGGAAAACGTGGCGGCTTACACGCATAATATATTACCTGTACGGCCAAGATTAATTACGTATCTGTTACAGTTAATGATCCATTCAATAAACACATCTGCTCGAAACAACATAATCGTCGCAATCGTCGCTGATTGATCCCACGTCTGCGGAGCGGCCGTTGCAATCATTGTCTCCGCCGTTAAATCTTGGTCTCGATTCGAATCACGCAGTCGACATAATTTTTTTCTTTCTTAGCCGGCGACTTTCACGAATTTCCAGCATAGAATTGTGCGTTCCAAATACTCGGCGAATATTTAAAATTGCACGGCGCATTTTTATTCGTGCCGTTCATTGTTCCCTTAGATCTCGTTACGGCCTTTCATTTCCACGTCTTTTTATTTTTATTTATTTTTTTTTTTTTTTTTTTGGTATTTTCCTCGGGGACGTTAGCCCGGCACGCTGCTTACTGAAAATTAAATTACACGCTCCGATTTTTGCGTAATTTTCTGTGTGTCATACGTTCCGTCCTCAGCGTCGGCGGCGTTGGTGTTCGCTTCGGCGTCGGAGATTGGAGTTGTTCTGGTAGAAAATGAGGAGTTGCCGCCGAGTGGTGTGTGTCTGGGGCCGTATTTAATTGGCCGGTGCAATAAAACTGTTTTCAATTTTGCTCCCGACGAAACGGAGCATTAAAATCTTTGATTAGGTTCAGTCCGGTGGTCTGTTTCCCTGCGTAAGCTGGTACCAAACTATTATGGGATAGAATTGAAGCATTTGGCTTAGGCTGTATCAGGAATGAATAAAATTAATGATGATGCCTTCTTGACACTACTTCTGAATCAAGGCATACAGAGTCAAAAGAGGAAAAGACATTTAAATTAATGAAAACATGTGTATATATAACTTCTTTCAATTCAAGCAAAGACATACCTACCTAGTTCCTAGACTGACATTGATACACGTCATTCTTTAGCTTTTCCTGCTCCTCAGTATGACCTGAATGATTTTCAACTTAACAAGAAGAATGGTGGAAATATTTATATTAATTATTATAAAATTTTGAGAAACATCTGTCTGAGTTCGGCAAACTTGAAGAAGAAAATCAATAACTGCACTTCAAAATATTTGAAAAGTTACTTAATAATGGCCACCACTGTATATAAAATTTAATACTTTGTATATTTTAAATGGGCATTGATGAGTGCTCTCGATATCTCCTTTGCTCCTCAAATTTAATATATCATTCACAATCATTTATTAATTTTAAATTAAATAAATCAATTACTCTTAATTTAATACAATTTAAATTTAATATTTAATTGTTTTATTGATTTTAAATTAAATATTAATTTTTAATAATTTAAATCAATTCAAATTTAATATTTAATAGTTTTATTAATTATAAATTGAATTAAATAATTATTGTTAGTTTAAATCAATTTAAGTTTAATATTTAATTGTTTTATTAATTTTAAATTAAATTAAACAATTTTTTATTAATTTTAAAATAATTAAAACAATTATTTTTAATTTTAATCAATTTAAATTTAATATTTAATTGTTTTATTAATTTTAAATTAAATAAAACAATTATTTTTAATTTAAATCATTTTAAATTTAATATCTAATTGTTTTATTAATTTCAAATTAATTAAAACAATTATTTTTAATTTAAATCAATTTAATATTTAACTGTTTTATTTAATTTTAAATTCAATTAAATATTTTATTAATTTTAAATTACATAAAACAATTATTTTAAATTTAAATCAATATATATTTAACATTAAATAAAATAATTATTTTTAGTTTAAATCAGTTCAAATTAAATAAGACTTTTATTTTTAATTTATATCAATTTAAATTTAATCGTTTTATTAATTTTAAATTAAGTAATAAAATTATTTGTTTTATGTAATTTAAAATTAATAAAAAAATATTTAAATCAATTTAATATTAAACTGTTTTATTAATTTTAAATTAAATTAAATATATTTTTTTTAATTTTAAATTACATAAAACAATTATTTTAAATTTAAATCAATATATATTTAACATTAAATAAAATAATTATTTTTAGTTCAAATTAAATAAGACTTTTATTTTTAATTTATATCAATTTAAATTTAATCGTTTTATTAATTTTAAATTAAGTAATACAATTATTTTGAATTTTAATAAATTTAAATTTAATATTTAATGGTTCTGTAAATTTTAAATTAAATAAATAAATTATTTTACGTTAAAATCAATTCAAATTTAATATTTAATTGTTTTATTAATTATAAATTAAACTAAACATTTTTTTTTAATTTTAAATTAAATAAAACAGTTATATTTAATTTAAATTTATATTAATTAAACAATTATTTAAGTATTTAATTTTATTATTTAATTGTTTTATTAATTTTAAATAAAATACAACAATTATATTTAATTTAAATTCTTTTAAATTTAATATTTAATTGGTTTATTAATTATAAATTAAACTAAACAATTTTTTTAATTTTAAATTAAATAAAACAATTTTTTTAATTTTAAATTAAATAAAACAGTTATATTTTATTTAAATTTATAGTAATTAAACAATTATTTAAGTATTTAATTTTATTATTTAATTGTTTTATTAATTTTAAATAAATTACAACAATTATATTTAATTTAAATTTATATTAATTAAACAATTATTTAAGTATTAAAATTTATTATTTAATTGTTTTATTAATTTTAAATAAAATACAACAATAATATTTAATTTAAATTCTTTTAAATTTAATATTTAATTGTTTTATTAATTATAAATTAAACTAAACAATTTTTTTAATTTTAAATTAAATAAAACAGTTATATTTAATTTAAATTTATATTAATTAAATAATTATTAGTATTTAAATTTATTATTTTAAATAAAATACAACAATTATATTTAATTTAAATCCTTTTAAATTTAATATTTAATTGCTTCGTTAATTTTAAATTAAATAAAAAAATATTTTTTATTTAAATCAATTTAATATAATATTTATTTGTTTTATTATTTAAATTTATATTGATTTCTTCTTTCAACTGAAGTTAATTGATATCTAAGCATAATTATTCGATCAAATTTCAATAAATGTACATTGTAGCGACTTCTTTAAATCAAATACAATTAAAGTTTACCGACCCATTTTAATTTGTAAAAGTTTAATATACTTAACTTTCGAACACCATAATCATCATCATAAAGGGTATTTATTAATTAAAAATTTTTGTGATGATAAAAATATTGTTTCAATTTAATTTAATTAAATAAATTTTAGTAAATTTTTTCAAAGAAATACGAGAATATTTCATTGAAATGTCGACTTTTTAACTAAAGAACTGTCAATTTCATCATAGTGGGTATTTATTAATTAAAAAAATTATGGTAATAAAAATATTAGTACATTTTAATTTAATTAAATAATTTTTAGTAGATTTTATCAAATCGAAATTATTCGAATATATTTAATTGAAATGACGATATTATAACTGAAAAACTGTCAATTTCATCATTATAGGTATTTATTAATAAAATGATTTTGTTAATTTTAAATTAAATAAAAAAATATTTTTTATTTAAATCAATTTAATTTAATATTTATTTGTTTTATTATTTAAATTTATATTGATTTCTTCTTTCAACTGAAGTTAATTGATATCTAAGCATAATTATTCGATCAAATTTCGATAAATGTACATTGTAGTGACTTCTTTAAATCAAATACAATTAAAGTTTACCGACCCATTTTAATTTGTAAAAGTTTAATATACTTAACTTTCGAACACCATAATCATCATCATAAAGGGTATTTATTAATTAAAAATTTTTATGATGATAAAAATATTGTTTCAATTTAATTTAATTAAATAAATTTTAGTAAATTTTTTCAAAGAAATACGAGAATATTTCATTGAAATGTCGACTTTTTAACTAAAGAACTGTCAATTTCATCATAGTGGGTATTTATTAATTAAAAAAATTATGGTAATAAAAATATTAGTACATTTTAATTTAATTAAATAATTTTTAGTAGATTTTATCAAATCGAAATTATTCGAATATATTTAATTGAAATGACGATATTATAACTGAAAAACTGTCAATTTCATCATTATAGGTATTTATTAATAAAATGATTTTGTTAATTTTAAATTAAATAAAAAAATATTTTTTATTTAAATCAATTTAATATAATATTTATTTGTTTTATTATTTAAATTTATATTGATTTCTTCTTTCAACTGAAGTTAATTGATATCTAAGCATAATTATTCGATCAAATTTCAATAAATGTACATTGTAGTGACTTCTTTAAATCAAATACAATTAAAGTTTACCGACCCATTTTAATTTGTAAAAGTTTAATATACTTAACTTTCGAACACCATAATCATCATCATAAAGGGTATTTATTAATTAAAAATTTTTATGATGATAAAAATATTGTTTCAATTTAATTTAATTAAATAAATTTTAGTAAATTTTTTCAAAGAAATACGAGAATATTTCATTGAAATGTCGACTTTTTAACTAAAGAACTGTCAATTTCATCATAGTGAGTATTTATTAATTAAAAAAATTATAGTAATAAAAATATCAGTACATTTTAATTTAATTAAATAATTTTTAGTAGATTTTATCAAAGAAATTCGAATATATTTAATTGAAATGACGATATTATAACTGAAAAACTGTCAATTTCATCATTATAGGTATTTATTAATAAAATAATTTTGTTAATTTTAAATTAAATAAAAACATATTTTTTATTTAAATCAATTTAATTTAATATTTATTTGTTTTATTATTTAAATTTATATTGATTTCTTCTTTCAACTGAAGTTAATTGATATCTAAGCATAATTATTCGATCAAATTTCAATAAATGTACATTGTAGTGACTTCTTTAAATCAAATACAATTAAAGTTTACCGACCCATTTTAATTTGTAAAAGTTTAATATACTTAACTTTCGAACACCATAATCATCATCATAAAGGGTATTTATTAATTAAAAATTTTTATGATGATAAAAATATTGTTTCAATTTAATTTAATTAAATAAATTTTAGTAAATTTTTTCAAAGAAATACGAGAATATTTCATTGAAATGTCGTCTTTTTAACTAAAGAACTGTCAATTTCATCATAGTGAGTATTTATTAATTAAAAAAATTATGGTAATAAAAATATTAGTACATTTTAATTTAATTAAATAATTTTTAGTAGATTTTATCAAAGAAATTCGAATACATTTAATTGAAATGACGATATTATAACTGAAAAACTGTCAATTTCATCATTATTGGTATTTATTAATAAAATAATTTTGTTAATTTTAAATTAAATAAAAAAAATATTTTTTATTTAAATCAATTTAATATAATATTTATTTGTTTTATTATTTAAATTTATATTGATTTCTTCTTTCAACTGAAGTTAATTGATATCTAAGCATAATTATTCGATCAAATTTCAATAAATGTACATTGTAGTGACTTCTTTAAATCAAATACAATTAAAGTTTACCGACCCATTTTAATTTGTAAAAGTTTAATATACTTAACTTTCGAACACCATAATCATCATCATAAAGGGTATTTATTAATTAAAAATTTATGTGATGATAAAAATATTGTTTCAATTTAATTTAATTAAATAAATTTCAGTAAATTTTTTCAAAGAAATACGAGAATATTTCATTGAAATGTCGACTTTTTAACTAAAGAACTGTCAATTTCATCATAGTGGGTATTTATTAATTAAAAAAATTATGGTAATAAAAATATTAGTACATTTTAATTTAATTAAATAATTTTTAGTAGATTTTATCAAAGAAATTCGAATATATTTAATTGAAATGACGATATTATAACTGAAAAACTGTCAATTTCATCATTATTGGTATTTATTAATAAAATAATTTTGTTAATTTTAAATTAAATAAAAAAATATTTTTTATTTAAATCAATTTAATTTAATATTTATTTGTATTATTATTTAAATTTATATTGATTTCTTCTTTCAACTGAAGTTAATTGATATCTAAGCATAATTATTCGATCAAATTTCGATAAATGTACATTGTAGTGACTTCTTTAAATCAAATACAATTAAAGTTTACCGACCCATTTTAATTTGTAAAAGTTTAATATACTTAACTTTCGAAGACGAGTTTATTTTTACTCCGCACCAAAACGTCGGTGCATTAAAATAATTTGATTATCCCGAGTCTGGCGTTCTGCACTCGCCAAGCAACAACCCGAACACATGCCTTATTGATAATAATAGTAAAAAAGCGGTGCTCATAAATCGACGTGAAATTTCTATTAAGGAAGTGCGGAAAACTAGATTATAAACAAGATTTCAGTGACTCCAGTCCGACGTTAAAGGTTCGAAAATGCAATGGTATCGCACAATCTAGTCCCCGGTTATGAAACTTAACGAGGAAACAGCTTGAAAACGGTCCCAGTTTGCGATTGTGTGCACAATATGACCGTAGTTTTATGTCCGTGTGTACGAACGTTATGAATGTTGCAGGAGGCCCGTTTCGTTACAGAAGCGTTTTATTTACACGTGCCTTGAAATGTCATCGGCGTTGTTCGTTTGCGTATTGTGCAATTTCCTTGACGGTTTAATAAGACGTCGCATCCCCCGAATTTGTGCCGGGACATGTAATTTACAATTGCCTGAATTTATCGGTTGAAATGAATTAATTAATTGTTGTTTTGCGGCTTATTTGACGCGTGTAGTGAAAATATAATTAAATTTTCGATGGAAAATATTCGTCCGATAAATGGAAATATATTCAACTATATATGCTGGTTATTTATTTGCAATGGATACATAAATTACGGCGGTTAATGAATAAATTCGAACATGTCGATTTTATAACTGAACAACTGCCAATTTTGTCGCTGGGGGTATTTATTAATAAAAAATGTTTATCATGAAAAAGTATTGTTGCATTTTAATTTAATTAAAAGGTTTTTCTGTGATTTCTTTTAAAAAAATACACACATGTGTGTTTGAAATATTATTTTTATGACTGTAAAACTGATATTTTCAACAATGGGGTATTTATTGACATAAAATATTTATCGGGAAAAATTTAATTTAATTAAAAAGGATCGAATAAATTTTTACAAATAAATACACCGTGTTTGCTTAAAATGTCTGTTTTATAACTGTAAAACTGCCAATTTCATTATTGGGAATATTTATTAATTAAAAATATTTGTTGTGAAAAAATATTGATGTATTTTAATTTAATTAAAGAGAATTTAGTGAATTTTCACAAATAAATGCAAATATGTTTGCTTAAACTGTCTGTCTATTTTTTATCGACGCAACTGTCGCTGATTTTTGTTATTCAAAAATGTATATTATGAGAAAAATGTTGTTTATTTTTATTTTAATTAATATTTCAAATTTTTTTAAAAAAATACGAATATATTTGACTGAATTATTGATTTTGTAATTGAAAAACTCAATTTCATAATTGAGGGAATTTATAAATAAATGTTTATGATGATAAAAATATTGTTCCATTTTAATTTATTGAAATAACTTTTAGTAAATGTTTTGAAAAAAATTGAGGGTATTTGATTGAAATGTCTAATTTTTAACTTAAGAACTGTGAATTTCATCATAGATGGTATTTATTAATTAAAAATTTTTGTGGTGATAAAAATATTGTTTCACTTTAATTTAATTAAATAATTTTTAGTAAATTTTTTTAAAGAAATGCGAGAATTTTTGATTAAAATGTCGATTTTTTAACTAAAAAACTGTCAATTTCATCATAAAGGGTATATCTTAATTAAAAATTTTTGTGACGATAAAAATATTGTTTCATTTTAATTTAATGAAATAATTTTTAGCAAATTTTACAAAGAAATACGAGAATGTTTGATTGAAATATCGATTTTTTAATTAAAGAATTGTCAATTTCATCATAAAGGGTATTTATTAATTAAAAATTTTTGTGATGATAAAAATATTGTTTCAATTTAATTTAATAAAATAAATTTTAGTAAATGTTTTCAAAGAAATACGAGAATATTTCATTGAAATGTCGACTTTTTAACTAAAGAACTGTCAATTTCATCATAGTGGGTATTTATTAATTAAAAAAAATATGGTAATAAAAATATTAGAATTAGAAAATATCGATTTTATACCTGAACATCTGTCAGTTTCGTCATTCAGGATATTTATTAATATAAAATATTGTTATTTTAAAATTATAATATAACTTTTAGTATATTTTTGCAAAAAAATATGGAGATATTTGATTGAAATTTTTTAATCAATTTCATCATTGAAGGTATTTAATAATAAAAACATTAATGATAATAAAAATATTGCTGTATTTTAACTTAATTAAAAATGTTTACTAAATCCGAAGAAATATATTTGAAATATCGTTTTTTTATAATTAAGCTGTCAAAGGTATTTATTAATAAAAAATATTTAATATTGTTACATTTTAAATATATTTATTTAGCCTTTTTTAAGAAATACAAATATGTTTGTTGGAAATGTTTTTATAAAAGAACAACCGTCAATTTCGTCTTTGAGGACATTCCTTAAAACAAAAAATAAAAACTGCTTATTGTAAAAAAATATTGTCACCATGTTATTGATTACAAAGTATTTTGTGAGTTTTTTAAAGAGAATCGAATATGTAGGTTTGAAATGTTGGTTTAATAAAAAATGTTTTTTGATTTTAGCTTATACGAAACAATTAATTAACATGTAATGGTGTTAAAAATGATTCTTTATGTAATTGTTTGTTGAAAACATTCGTTTGATGTTGTATAACTGTATATAATCGTAAATAATACAATATATTTGAATATAACAAGATTTTATGTAACAAACATAAATTAAATCATGAAGTAAAATATAAAATATTAATTAAAAAACGTTTTTATTGCTTTTTTAATATTTCACAAAAATAGCAAATTATGGAAATTAAATTTAGTTAATCTAGTGTGTCCTCCTAAATTTTTATAGGTGTTTGCATTGTGTGTGGCGTACAAAATGCAAAAGCATGAAAAATTCATATCGTTAATAGTATTCAAAAATAATTAACTCGAGATCAAAAGTGGCCACGTTCGTGGATTGTTTGTCGTAAAGCATGTGAAGGTTTTGTACTATGCAAAGTTTATTTTGTAATAAAACAATGGTATGTAATTTTAACGTGCTTGAACATTCTGATATTTTTCAGCCATAAAACAGGCTATTGTTCTCCTCTGTAGTAAGATGTCTGGCGAGATTTTAATGCCTCAGTTCCACCACGGGACTTTCAAAGATCCCCGGCTTTACGCAAACACACGTAATTAATGTATCGCACAGACAACTCCATTATAAAGCTAATAACATCGAACGAACTTGGAAAATTAGCAAATTATGTGCCGCAAGAGCTCATATTTCATGGCGAAGTTGTATTAACGATCAACTTCCTTCCTGCACTAGAAAAGCTATCCATCAACGTGAAGGTCGACGGGAACACTTTACAAATATCCGATCCGATATTGTGATAGATCAGTGATCTGGGGTCGACCGAAATTGGTTTTTTTTTGGTCACAGGAAGCTTGTTCCCGTTCCCGTCGTTTAAATAACATCGATAATACACTTCGGCACACTCCGGGAACGGTATTGTTATAAAAATGTTGGAATAATGAATTATTCAGCCCGGTGTTCCCTCGTGAGTGAAACGGTAACGCGATCCGAAGGGAAACCGGGAGAATGGATGGGCCGAAATAAGATGCGAAATGGCTCCGCTCCGGTATTTGCATAGATGATGTCTTTTATCATTTGTACCTCGAGAAAACTGAATATGCCATGATTCGGGACGTTAGCGTCAGACGTGTAGTAAATTTTAGCCCAACCAACAGACAACAATCAACAATCAAACATTTTATGTCGATTAAAATTCTAATAGACGTCTGCTGGAACAAAACATCCATTCACACTTTTGAAGAACAGGAACGTTAATCAAGCAACAACGTTCAGTGCCACTTCCCGATACATATTTCAAACAATGAGACATTGTGCACGAGTTGTGACGCCGAAATAAATTAGCGTGGCAGCGACATGCGGTTGTGCAGTGGCAGGAGACAGACAAAACTGCAGCAGCAAAATCCTGAAGCCCACAACACAGGTGACCCCAATTGTACCCTGCCTTAATGTCGTGATTTATTGTCTACTCAAAATCAATCCCAGAACCACCCAAATGCGAAATCGTTGTACGCTTCGCCTTTTATTTTACTTTGAAATCTTTAAGGTTGATGTATGGAGTGCGAGGTCTCGGGTTCTTAAAATGAGTGATAGCCGGCTTTTCCAGCGAATTGAATTCGCACAACCTTGGGCGGAATTATGAATGGATGTAATGAAAGGAAAGTATGATAAATGACAATTAGCAGGATACGGTCGGAATGATAAAACGTTACATGTGCATTATCGGTTCATTCATTGATAATGCACTATCGTAATAGTCGCATGGTTAAACAGTACTAATTAGAAGGTCGTTGAATTTTTAATGCGTCAAGAATATGCCAGTCAATTCTCAACATCCTCACTTGAATAAATCTTAGAACAGTTAACTTGGCGAATTTTATATTAGGAAAGGAAGATTTATCAGTTTATAATTACATCATGTACATGTCCATGGGTGTGATCTTAAATATTTGATTTAAAAAAAAATTGAAAACCTGGTAGACTAGAAAAAATATAAATGTACCTACCTATTTAATAGAATTATACAAACTACGTAACACGTCCACCCTAATGTTCAACTGGCACCAATGTAATTTCTAGCTCTCCTCAAAATTTGTAGCTGCCTTAAAATATGATAAATCTGGAGTCTCTTAAAAGATGACATTTAGGCTCTTGCGTTAAAAAAGAAGACTTGGACGATATAATTTTGTTTGGAAAATACTTAAATGCACCAATTGGCAAAGAAAATGTAGCTTGGTGTTATTTTTTTGGTTTAAAACTGAATAACAGGAAGTTTAAAGATATGTTGAACCTTTAAGTCAATGTATAATTGTCATCATTTTCTCTAATCCTCCTCGATGCTTGTAGTTCTCTCTATTTATAATATTAAAAGTTTAATCCAAGTCATTAGATTCAAAGTCTATGGGAGAGGTGATCTTAATTAAATATTTAAATTTTTCAGCAAAAAAAAAACTGAAAACCTGATGGATTAGAAAAAATATAAATGTATCTATCTATTTAATAGAATTATAAAAACTACGTAACACGTCCACCCTAATGTACAACTGGCACCAATGTAATTTCTAGCTCTCCTCAAAATTTGTAGCTGCCTTAACATATGATAAATCTGGATTCTCTTAAACGATGACTATTTAGTATCCTGCAAAGAAATGAAGACTTGGACAATATAATTTTGTTTGGGAAATACTTAAATGCACAAATTGGCAAAGAAAATGTGGTTTGGTGTTATTTTTTTGGTTTGAAACTGAATAACAGGAAGTTTAAAGATATGTTGAACCTTTAAATTAATGTATAATTGTCAACATTTTCTCTAATCCTCCTCGATGCTTGTAGTTCTCTCTATTTATAATATTAAATGTTTAATCCAAATCTTCAGATTCAAAGTCGATGGGAGTGGTGATCTTAATTAAATATTTAAATATTTCAGTAAAAAAAACTGAAAACCTGATGGGCTAGAAAAAATATAAATGTACCTACCTATTTAATAGAATTATACAAACTACGTAACACCTTCACCCTAATGTACAACTGGCACCAATGTAATTTCTAGCTCTCCTCAAAATTTGTAGCTGCCTTAACATATGATAAATCTGGATTCTCTTAAACGATGACTATTTAGTATCCTGCAAAAAAAAATGAAGACTTGGACAATATAATTTTGTTTGGGAAATACTTAAATGCACAAATTGGCAAAGAAAATGTGGTTTGGTGTTATTTTTTGGTTTGAAACTGAATAACAGGAAGTTTAAAGATATGTTGAACCTTTAAATTAATGTATAATTGTCAACATTTTTTCTAATCCTCCTCGATGCTTGTAGTTCTTTCTATTTATAATATTAAAAGTTTAATCCAACTCTTCAGATTCAAAGTCGATGGGAGAGGTGATCTTAATTAAATATTTAAATTTTTCAGCAAAAAAAAACTGAAAACCTGATGGGCTAGAAAAAATATAAATGTACCTACCTATTTAATAGAATTATACAAACTACGTAACACGTTCACCCTAATGTACAACTGGCACCAATGTAATTTCTAGCTCTCCTCAAAATTTGTAGCTGCCTTAACATATGATAAATCTGGATTCTCTTAAACGATGACTATTTAGTATCCTGCAAAGAAATGAAGACTTGGACAATATAATTTTGTTTGGGAAATACTTAAATGCACAAATTGGCAAAGAAAATGTGGTTTGGTGTTATTGTTTTGGTTTGAAACTGAATAACAGGAAGTTTAAAAATATGTTGAACCTTTAAATTAATGTATAATTGTTATTATTAAATAATATTAAAATCCAAGTCATCAGATTCAAAATCGATGGGAGAGGTGATCTTAATTAAATATTTAAATTTTTCAGCAAAAAAAAACTGAAAACCTGATGGGCTAGAAAAAATATAAATGTACCTACCTATTTAATAGAATTATACAAACTACGTAACACGTTCACCCTAATGTACAACTGGCACCAATGTAATTTCTAGCTCTCCTCAAAATTTGTAGCTGCCTTAACATATGATAAATCTGGATTCTCTTAAACGATGACTATTTAGTATCCTGCAAAGAAATGAAGACTTGGACAATATAATTTTGTTTGGGAAATACTTAAATGCACAAATTGGCAAAGAAAATGTGGTTTGGTGTTATTGTTTTGGTTTGAAACTGAATAACAGGAAGTTTAAAGATATGTTGAACCTTTAAATTAATGTATAATTGTCAACATTTTCTCTGATCCTCCTCGATGCTTGTAGATCTCTCTATTTATAATATTAAGAGTTTAATCCAAGTCTTCAGATTCAAAGTCGATGGGAGTGGTGATCTTAATTAAATATTTAAATTTTTCAGCAACAAAAAACTGAAAACCTGATGGGCTAGAAAAAATATAAATGTACCTACCTATTTAATAGAATTATACAAACTACATAACACGTCCACCCTAATGTACAATTGGCACCAATGTAATTTCTAGCTCTCCTCAAAATTTGTAGCTGCCTTAACATATGATAAATCTCGATTATCTTAAAAGATGACTATTTAGTATCCTGCAAAAAAAAATGAAGACTTGGACGATATAATTTTGTTTGGGAAATACTTAAATGCACCAATTGGCAAAGAAAATGTAGCTTGGTGTTATTTTTTGGTTTGAAACTGAATAACAGGAAGTTTAAAGATATATTGAACCTTCAAATCAACGTATAATTGTCAACATTTTCTCTAATCCTCCTCGATGCTTGTAGTTCTCTCTATTTATAATATTAAAAGTTTAATCCAAGTCTTCAGATTCAAAGTCGATGGGAGTGGTGATCTTAATTAAATATTTAAATTTTTCAGCATCAAAAAACTGAAAACCTGATGGGCTAGAAAAAATATAAATGTACCTACCTATTTAATAGAATTATACAAACTACGTAACACGTTCACCCTAATGTACAACTGGCACCAATGTAATTTCTAGCTCTCCTCAAAATTTGTAGCTGCCTTAACATATGATAAATCTGGATTCTCTTAAACGATGACTATTTAGTATCCTGCAAAAAAGAAGACTTGGACAATATAATTTTGATTGGGAAATACTTAAATGCAAAAATTGGCAAAGAAAATGTGGTTTGGTGTTATTATTTTGGTTTGAAACTGAATAACAGGAAGTTTAAAGATATGTTGAACCTTTAAATCAATGTATAATTGTCATCATTTTCTCTAATCCTCCTCAATGCTTGTAGTTCTCCTTATTTATAATATTAAAAGTTTAATCAAAGTCATCAGATTCAAAGTCAATGGGAGAGGTGATCTTAATTAAATATTTAAATTTTTCAGCAACAAAAAACTGAAAACCTGATGGGCTAGAAAAAATATAAATGTACCTACCTATTTAATAGAATTATACAAACTACGTAACACGTCCACCCTAATGTAGAACTGGTACCAATGTAATTTCTAGCTCTCCACAAAAATTTGTAGCTGCCTTAACATATGATAAATTTGGATTCTCTTAAAAGATGACTATTTAGTATCCTGCAAAAAAGAAGACTTGGACAATATAATTTTGATTAGGAAATACTTAAATGCACAAATTGGCAAAGAAAATGTGGTTTGGTGTTATTTTTTTGGTTTGAAACTGAATAACAGGAAGTTTAAAGATATGTTGAACCTTTAAATTAATGTATAATTGTCAACATTTTCTCTAATCCTCCTCGATGCTTGTAGATCTCTCTATTTATAATATTAAGAGTTTAATCCAAGTCTTCAGATTCAAAGTCGATGGGAGTGGTGATCTTAATTAAATATTTAAATTTTTCAGCAACAAAAAACTGAAAACCTGATGGGCTAGAAAAAATATAAATGTACCTACCTATTTAATAGAATTATGCAAACTACGTAACACGTTCACCCTAATGTACAACTGGCACCAATGTAATTTCTAGCTCTCCTCAAAATTTGTAGCTGCCTTAACATATGATAAATCTCGATTCTCTTAAAAGATGACTATTTAGTATCCTGCAAAAAAAAATGAAGACTTGGACGATATAATTTTGTTTGGGAAATACTTAAATGCACAAATTGGCAAAGAAAATGTGGTTTGGTGTTATTTTTTTGGTTTGAAACTGAATAAGAGGAAGTTTAAAGATATGTTGAACCTTTAAATCAATGTATAATTGTCAACATTTTTTCTAATCCTCCTCGATGCTTGTAGTTCTCTCTATTTATAATATTAAAAGTTTAATCAAAGTCATCAGATTCAAAGTCAATGGGAGAGGTGATCTTAATTAAATATTTAAATTTTTCAGTAAAAAAAACTGAAAACCTGATGGGCTAGAAAAAATATAAATGTACCTACCTATTTAATAGAATTATACAAACTACGTAACACGTCCACCCTAATGTAGAACTGGTACCAATGTAATTTCTAGCTCTCCTCAAAATTTGTAGCTGCCTTAACATATGATAAATTTGGATTCTCTTAAAAGATGACTATTTAGTATCCTGCAAAAAAGAAGACTTGGACAATATAATTTTGATTGGGAAATACTTAAATGCAAAAATTGGCAAAGAAAATGTGGTTTGGTGTTATTATTTTGGTTTGAAACTGAATAACAGGAAGTTTAAAGATATGTTGAACCTTTAAATCAATGTATAATTGTCATCATTTTCTCCAATCCTCCTCAATGCTTGTAGTTCTCCTTATTTATAATATTAAAAGTTTAATCAAAGTCATCAGATTCAAAGTCAATGGGAGAGGTGATCTTAATTAAATATTTAAATTTTTCAGCAACAAAAAACTGAAAACCTGATGGGCTAGAAAAAATATAAATGTACCTACCTATTTAATAGAATTATACAAACTACGTAACACGTCCACCCTAATGTAGAACTGGTACCAATGTAATTTCTAGCTCTCCACAAAAATTTGTAGCTGCCTTAACATATGATAAATTTGGATTCTCTTAAAAGATGACTATTTAGTATCCTGCAAAAAAGAAGACTTGGACAATATAATTTTGATTGGGAAATACTTAAATGCAAAAATTGGCAAAGAAAATGTGGTTTGGTGTTATTATTTTGGTTTGAAACTGAATAACAGGAAGTTTAAAGATATGTTGAACCTTTAAATCAATGTATAATTGTCATCATTTTCTCCAATCCTCCTCAATGCTTGTAGTTCTCCTTATTTATAATATTAAAAGTTTAATCAAAGTCATCAGATTCAAAGTCAATGGGAGAGGTGATCTTAATTAAATATTTAAATTTTTCAGCAACAAAAAACTGAAAACCTGGTAGGCTAGAAAAAATATAAATGTATCTACCTAATTAAGAGAAAGATAAAAATTATGTTACACGTCTACCTTAATGTGCAGGTGGCATCTTTTTATTTCTCTTCAACGTTCATGGCTGTCTTCAAATATGATAAATCAAGATGATTTTAAGAGATGACTTTGTATTGTATCTGGCAACAAAAGTAAGACTTGGACAACATAATAATTAACTGGCCAGCAAATTATAATTAGTCTGTAAGTGATACTATTTTTCTAATCCTCTTCGACAATTGTAGTTTTTTCAAAACTTATAAATGTTTTTATTTCCAACATCCTTTACACATTTTTTAATTATTAAAAATGATAATATGACTTTATGATTCCAATAATGGAGGTGTACCTTCTCCCATGATGTTAAGTTTATGACCGGAGATAAGGAGTTGTTTTTCTTCATACATAACCGTGTATTTAATTATAAGCATTTTGAGATCGTCCAGATACACAAACAGATCCAATCTCATTAAATAATCGCTTCGAGTCATATATGAAATGATGGTGTGCACTGATACGATATTCATTTGAAAAGAATAAAGCTCCGTTTTCAATTTGCATTTCCTATTGCCATCGCAAACAAATTCTGTACAGGCACCGGCAAAATAGTATCTAAATATTTGATCCACTAAATGAATTGCACTGGGTAACATCCAGCTTAACAGAATGGAAATTGAATTTCAAATCGTGGTACGACGCAATGTATAATTGATATCTTGGTGCCTACTATGTAAATCGATATGTAAATTTACCCAAACTTAAGTTTTAATTAAGTCGACAGCGCAAAACATAAACTGTAAACTGAACTATCGCGAATATTGCAAGGGCGTCTGAACCGTAATTTTACGTCGGTCCAAGGCAGGAAAGTGACGATTTGACGCCGACAACGGGGGTTAAATTTACGAGTCACCCCGACTGCAATCAGGAAATTAAAGTGCTCGACGGAAAATATTCGCAAGCTTCCAAGATATGCAAAATCTTTAAGTGTTAACTAATGTCCTTTTGTTTGGACATTTTTAATATGTGTACACCTCAAACACAATTAATGCAGCCGTTTGAAGAGTGCGAAGACCAGAACCATTAAAAACCCCGCCGATAAAACTCACAATATCCCGGTTTCTTGATTAATTTACTGTTGAAAAGGCGATTAAAATATTCCCCGTTCCGGTCGGCGTGGCAATTAATTGAAGAGAAAAGGAGATCCAAGTTTTCTCGTCCGACCTAACGAGTCTATTAATTATTAGTATGGAAGAATGCCCCGTTTCAATTTCAAGAGTTTGCCGCGTATTAATTATCCAATACGGAAGTGAATTATTTCTGCGTTTCTGTGTCGGCCGTAATTAACGTTGTGTTTTCGTGGCCGCCTGAAAAATTGACGTGCCCTGCGCAAAAATGAATGAACAGGCCCCGCAAAAAGTCCACACGCTCGTACATCATCTTGCACCATTACTTTTGGCACACGCATGAATTATTCATGGGTGTTTATGATTAATATTTCAATAAATATCGTCCGATACCATCAATAAAAGTAACACCGATTCGGATTTAACACCGATATGTATCGGGGCTTTCAGGCGAATCGTATTACAGTCATTTATAACCCGGTGATAATTTTTCAAACGTCTTTCGCACGACATGTGCATTTGTATTGCGAAACTGAATCGCTAACGGCACACATTGTTGGTTTAAATTGAATAATCAGTTATTTATTGGCGGCAAGTGTTTGAAATAAAAATTGACGGAATTTAATTATGTAGTTCAGCTCAGAAAACCACCTGAGCTTCATCTGGATCGAGTACAGTACAATATTCCGTAATAACAGGATAGAGTTTATGATTTTGATGATGCTGACCTTATTACACGGTAATGACGAAAATTATTTTAATTCCGTTCGATGTATAATGAAATAAGTGATTGTTTGTTGATAAAATCAAATTGCTTGGTCTAGCAACAATTTCTTTAATACATTTTCAGATTGGTTTCTAAGTTTAATTGAATTGCATTGGTAAATCTAATAACAGAGTCCAAACGGTTATCTAAGAGATAAATAAAAAAAACAAATAATTGTATGTGTGGTATACAAAGACAATTATGTTGTGTCTTGAAACCTCCGAACCTCTTTATATTGAAATATACATGTTGAAGTCTATCTTGATGTATATCTGTCACCGTTTTATTTTCAACCCTTCCAGATGTCTTCAAAAATGATCAATCTAGATTCTTCTAAGAGATAACTTTGATTGGTATCCATGATCAAAAAAGAAGAGTTGGACGATATATTTTTGTTTAAGAAACATCTTAATTCAATGATTTGCAGTCAAAAATATATTTTGATACTGTTATTTTTTACTCAATCTTGAAATAAATAAGAGAATAATATAATTAACTTTTTCTAACTCTCCTCAACTTTAGTTTTTAAAAATGATAAATATTATATACCTGATATCAAAAATTTAATGTAGATCAACTGTTCAATATCTATACACGTAAATTCTTGAATTTTAAATATTCTAGAGACAGGAGTGGCAGATTAAGAAATACATAGATGCTCCTATTTAATTAGAAGAGATAAAAATTATGTTAAAGTCTACTTTGATGTATATCTGTCACCGTTTTATTTCCAACCTTTTCCAGATGTCTTCAAAAATGATCAATCTAGATTCTTCTTAGAGATGACTTTGAATAGTGTCCAAGAACAAAAAAGAAGATTTGGACGATATATTTTTGTTTAAGAAACATCTTAATTCAATGATTTGCAATCAAAAATATATTTTAATACTGTTATTTTTTACTCAATCTTGAAATAAATAAGAGAATAATATAATTAACTTTTTCTAACTCTACTCAACTTTAGTTTTTAAAAATGATAAATATTATTTACCTGATATCAAAAATTTAATGTAGACTCAACTGTTCAATATCTATACACGTGAATTCTTGAATTTTAAATATTCTAGAGATAAGACTGACAGATGAAGAAATACATAGATGCACCTATTTAATTAGAAGAAAGATAAAAATTATGTTAAAGTCTACCTTGATGTATAGCTGTCACCGTTTTATTTCCAACCCTTTCCAGATGTCTTCAAAAATGATCAATCTAGATTCTTCTAAGAGGTGACTTTGAATGGTATCAAATAACATAAAAGAAGATTTGGACGACATATTTTTGTTTAATAAATATCTTAATTCAATGATTTGCAGTCAAAAACATATTTTGATACTGTTATTTTTATCTCAATCTTGAAATAAATAAGAGAAAAATATAATTAACTTTCTCTAACTCTCCTCAACTTTAGTGTTTAAAAATGATAAATATTATATACCTGATATCAAAAATTTAATATAGATCAACTGTTCAATATCTATACACGTAAATTCTTGAATTTTAAATATTCTAGAGACAGGAGTGGCAGATTAAGAAATACATAGATGCACCTATTTAATTAGAAGAGATAAAAATTATGTTAAAGTCTACTTTGATGTATATCTGTCACCGTTTTATTTCCAACCCTTTCCAGATGTCTTCAAAAATGATCAATCTAGATTCTTCTAAGAGATGACTTTGAATAGTGTCCAAGAACAAAAAAGAAGATTTGGACGATATATTTTTGTTTAAGAAACATCTTAATTCAATGATTTGCAGTCAAAAATATATTTTGATCCTGTTATTTTTTACTCAATCTTGAAATAAATAAGAGAATAATATAATTAACTTTTTCTAACTCTCCTCAACTTTAGTTTTTAAAAATGATAAATATTATTTACCTGATATCAAAAATTTAATGTAGACTCAACTGTTCAATATCTATACACGTGAATTCTTGAATTTTAAATATTCTAGAGATAAGACTGACAGATTAAGAAATACATAGATGCACCTATTTAATTAGAAGAAAGATAAAAATTATGTTAAAGTCTACCTTGATGTATAGCTGTCACCGTTTTATTTCCAACCCTTTCCAGATGTCTTCAAAAATGATCAATCTAGATTCTTCTAAGAGATGACTTTGAATAGTATCCAAAAACAAAAAAGAAGATTTGGACGACATATTTTTGTTTAAGAAATACCTTAATTCAATGATTTGCAGTTAAAAACATATTTTTATACTGTTATTTTTTACTCAATCTTGAAATAAATAAGAGAATAATATAATTAACTTTTTCTAACTCTCCACAACTTTAGTGTTCAAAAATGATAAATATTATTTACCTGATATCAAAAATTTTATGTAGACTGATCACTTTGAATAGTATTCAATAATTAATAATTAATAATAATTCAAAAGAATAATTTCTTAGTCTTTATTTCAATCCCGGACCGATAATTCAAAAGAATAATTTCTTAGTCTTTATTTCAATCCCGGACCTATAAAAATTAATTGAATTTTAAATAAAATATCTCAAGACGACATTTTGGATATCATCTAAATTTTCAAATTTTTTGCCAACAAGAAAATGTTGTAAAAACCGGAATAAATGGAAACCCGACGGTGCAATATCGGGTGAGTATGGTGGGTTGGGTAGTACCTCCCTTAGTAACTTTTTTAGAGCCACAAAATCATCATTTTTAATAATTACCAATAAATGTGAAGGAGCATTTGCTAATCACCCGATCGCACCCTTATTTAAAAACCGATTAACGGTACATTAAAAAAAACAGACCCCCAATACAAATCAGCCGGTATTCGGGTTTTTTATAGAAACTAATTGATGTCGGCTATTGTATCAAAAAAAGCAGATGTTCCCATTATTATCTGCCGAAAAAACGGGGGTGAAAGTTGATTATTTTTTATGGCGTATACACATGTCTTCGCTTATCTGTAAATTCGTGCCAAAAATAACAATGATCGAGTTATTGCAATGTCACGTGCAAATTTACGATAACGATAAAAAATAATGTTTTTCTTTGTAGCAGTCACATCTTGTAAAAATTCGACATTGTTAAAAAGTTGATTTGCAGTTTTCGTGGATTATTGAGGGAATCATAAATAAAAGAACCATTGAGTTGATGAACTTTTCGAATAATTTATGAAAGTCCTGCTGTTTGGAAACTTCCATTCGGAACGTTTAATCGTCTCTGGGAATTCGGGACTGCCGAATTAGTAAAGAAGTTTAATATAAATTGTTGGAAATTTCAGTCTCTCTGCAAAGATTACTTCCAATACCGAAAGGTACCATAAATCTATCATAATTTTAACCTCCGAGGTGCAATTTATTGTGTTGTATTTAACCATTCTTTAAAAGGTAGATAAATATTTGAGGTTTAACGTAAACGTTACCAGAAATTGTGTTTATCAATTTTAATTAATCATCTTTGCTCCCTATCTGTTTAATTAACAAATCAAGGAGTTAATGAACAAAATTTAAGCCTCGCCATCGAGTCCCTCGCAATTAAGGGCAAATTCAATCAATTACCCGGAGTTGTTGTCTTCCATTTTAATTTAAGCTACCCAAACTTTCAATGACGTGGAAAAATCTATTTTTATAGCCGGAATATGTTACTCGGAACTTTTCCCATTATTTGTTGGGACAATTAACTTGTTGGTCGAAGACCATAAACACTTTTCGAACGGAATAATTTGGGAAATAAATGCACATCCAAAAACTAGTTTAGCAAACTTTGTCGAATTTTCAATATTGTACTTAGTTCGTGGCTGAATAATGAAAAGGAACAAATTGAAATTCCAGAACAAAATTGAAACTACGGCTCCATCCGAGATAAATTTCTGTCGCTGGAAGTGCCTTAACTAAATATTTAATAGGGAGAAGATTTGTTTTCCTGTTTGTTGTAACAAAGCAAGTTGATGTTTCCTGCTATTTGTGCCAAGTTCACATTTGTTCCAATTACGTTAATTCACTACGTTGATGAAGTCCAAGTGTAAATTAATAAGTTTTATGTGTTTTTCATGTTGAATCAATATTTTAAGTACATTGTTGCTAACACTCTCGCTGTTATTATCGTGTAAACGGTTCAATTAAAATGTTACTGCGAAGCAATTAATTATAATTAGTGCAAACTTATCACTTGTCACAACATCACAATGGTGCCGTACTTTAATAAATTATTACATACACTGAGTTACAACACACACAGCTCACTGTGTTTCTTGGAGTCCAAAAAGCCATCTTGAAGCCGACATTGCGGTCCGCCTAATAAAATTATCACCAAAATTAAAATCCAAATAACCATTTTGATTGTGAATTAACACAGGAACACGGCCGAAATGTCCCAATAACAGTTCGCACGAGTAATTTCCCGTGCCACGGAAAATAGAATTAAATCCCATAATGGCGGGAAATGGGCAGATGAGCTCTCACCGTAACCCCCTAATGATCCACCCCCATAACAATAGATTTTCATCTCTGGCTACATATACGGCCCGAATCCGGGGTGGTTTTACACGGTTTTCTTGACTCCAGATCGTATCTACTTCGAGAACACATATTTCTTTTTGTAATGAAGGTTTACGGTGCCGGGCGGGGGCCGTATGCACAAAAAGAACGAGAAACCCCACAGCCACAGGTCCCGAGATTAGACGAGGAAGAACAAAGGATCCGGAATCGGCATCGCTTTTTATTACGGTGTTATTTTATAAGTTCATTATTGGACGACGTGGAATGGGGCCGTAACGGATTTTTAGTTTATTGGGAAAGTGGTTGGGGGAGCTTAATTTCGGTTTATTAGTACAAAATTTACATTCGAATGCTTTAGCAAACATTTAAGTCGCATTTACAGAACAGTTGCAGCAGTTCCATATCCGGATAACAATCAGAAATCTCTCTATTTCCTTCGTAGTTTCTCAGTTTACCAAACTTTAAAGTCGGATTAAATTCGTGGGGATTATCAAGTATTATGGCCATTCACAACGTGTAATACGAGAAATGTTTGAGGGTCTGTTTCAAGTAGTCTCATCCATAAATTGTATGGGACGAATTACAAATTATTAAATTACCTTTATATATATAATTTGTATGAATAAGCCCTGTTTTATTGGTTTCCAAATAAAGATTAAGTCTTTCAGTTTCGTTACCAGACGTTTTAATAAGGTGTCGTCCTCAAACGCAAAATATTTCATTACTTATTCTGAAATACAATTCTGAAAGGGAAAACACACACAATAACATGATTTAATTTTGAAATGAATACTCCGTTTAATAATATAAAATTCATAATGTATCCTTCGTTTCCTTTCAGTAAATAATGACAAAATTACCATGCGATGTTTTTCTTTAAAATTGAATGGAAATTCATTGTACACAGCTTTGTTAATACGAACACAAAGAAAAATAAAATCACACATGATAATTAATTGTAAAGTTCACAATGTATATTTTTGATTTTTATAAATACTTATGAATTATGCACGATTTATTTAGAAAATACATAAAATTTTTAGTTTTTACAGTAATTATCCCAATTTTATTAATTTTTAACAATTTTTAACAATTTTTATAAATTTAAGATGAAAATTTTTAAATTAAATTAAATTTTACATTTGTGATTATTTTATTTTTTTCATTAAATTGACATTCTTTATAATTCTTATAAATTTATTAAAATTTTACTATTATTTTTACTAATTTTTATAATTTTTTTTGAATTTCAGCACTTTTTAAAAATAATTATTGGAAATTTTTCAATTTTTACATTTTGACTATACGTTTTTTTATAATTTGTATAATTTTTTATAATTTTCATAAATTAAAAAAATAAGTTTTTTTTTAATTTTTAATAATTATAATTGTTTTTTTAATATTTAACAAATTTACCTATTTTCAATTTTTACATTTTGAAAATAATACTATTTAATCATTTTTTTTATAATTTTACTATTTTTATAATTTTCATAAATTCACAAAAAAAATTTATTTTAATTTTTAATAATTATTTTTTTTTTTAATATTTAACAAATTTACTTATTTTCAATTTTTACATTTTGAAAATAATATTATTTAATCATTTTTTTTTATAATTTTACTATTTTTATAATTTTCATAAATTCACAAAAAAAACATTATTTTAATTTTTATTAATTATTTTTTTAAAATTTAACAAATTTAATGATTTTGCTTTTTTATTAAAATTATTTTTATTATTATTTCTCATCATCTCAATTTTAAAAATAATTATTGAAAATTTTTCAATTTTTACATTGTGAAAATATTATTATTTAATCTATTTTTTTTCATAATTTTATTATTTTTATAATAAATATTTTATAAATAATAAAATAAGTTTTTTATTTTAATATTTAATAATTATTATTATTATTTTTTTTTAATAATTAACAAATTTTACCTATTTTCAATTTTTACATTTCGAAAATATTACTATTTAAACTATTTTTTTTTATAATTTTTATAATTGTTTTTTCTTTATTTTAATTTTTAATAATTATTTTTTTTTTATATTTCACAAATTTCACCTTTATTCATATGATTGTGAAATTTCTAATAATTTTTATAACGTTCCAATTTTTTTAATTAATTTATTATTAAATTAGGAAAATTAAAATTATTTATAAAAGTTATTTTTTTAAATTTTGTTGAATTAATATTATTAATATTCAATTTATTTACTTATTTTTTAATTTTCCTAATTTTACTATTTTATATAAAAATAATTAATAATAATTACGTAAAATAATTTTCAAATCTTTTGTATTTTAATTTAAGCATTTTTTGATATTTAACAAATTGATATAAATTGTAAAATATTAAAATATTTTTTTTTTATTTTTCTCATCTTTTTTTGGATTACAGTACTTCCCAATTTTTATAATTTTAGTTTTTAACAATTTCTAAAAATAATTCATCCATTTTTAGAGTTGCTTCAATTCTTTTTCACATAAAATATTTTTAATATTTAATTTATTATTTTCCTAATTTTACTACTTTTTATAACTTTGTTATCAATTTTACCAGTTATTAGTTTTTAATATTTTATATATTGGAGTGTAACCATTTTTACTAGTTTTATAATTTAATTTTTTTTTTCTTAATTTTTCTCTAGATATTTAATTTTTTTCTTCTTTAATTTTCCTAATTCTCATAATTTTCATAAATTAGTACAATAATTTTCAAAATCTTTTAATTTAATTTTAACAACTATTTTTTGTTATATTTAACAAATTTACACAAATTTCAATCCTTTTCATATTTTAAGATAAATATGGCTATATGAAATATCTGTTCTAATTTTCTTAATTAAATTAACTTTCTTAACTATTTGTTATAAATTTAAGAAATTGATTGTAATTTTTTTTTAAATTCGCGACGTGTTCAAGAAATTTTCGAGAATCCTTAATTGTCAAATGAAGATTGAATTTTCAATTTCATTGCCAGGAAAGCATAAAAGACATTTTGAAGTCGTCTTCAAACACAAAATATTTCAATACTTGATGACTAATTCTGAAAGCCAGTGCTGAAAGGAACGAAACAGATAATAACATGACTAAATTTTGAAATGAATACTTCGCTTAATAATGTATCCTTTGTTTCCTTTCAGTAAATAACGACAAGATAACCATGCAATGTTTTTCTTTAAAATTGAATCAAAATTTATTGTGCCCGGCTTTGTTAATCCGGGCACAAAGAAAATGAAATTGCATTTCACAAATAAATCACTCATACATCGCACTAAATTGTTTCGTCTTTAAGCCTTGTCAACAGCTACAATTTATACATTTTACTTACGGCCCTCCGATTAGAATTATAACCCACTTCATGCTCCCGCCTTTGATATAAACTACTTTGGATTATTCTCACAGAATTCTTTTTGATTACCCTCGGCGAAGACAAATTAATGCGATACCACTTGAGGCTTTTAACATTTTCTGTGGGGGATCTCAAAAGCAAGTAGCTACGGGTTTACAAACACAAGAGATAAGCCGAGTTTACGGGTAAAAAGATTCGTCTGGGAATTATATACGTGGTAATGCACGGGAAAAATCAAATCTCAATTCAAGTGGTCTTCAAATAAACCCCTGGCGAATTGGGAAATTGGGCCAGAGTTCATCAACAAATATTAAGCGAGAATTACAATGCGGAGCTGCCCAATAAATTCCAGGGTCCTAGTTTACAGCCCCGGGTTTATCTGGGTCGCCTCAATTTTTAATAATTTCAAGACACAACAATTGGATGGCGCACAAGACGTTCCTCATTCAGGTCACACCGTTTCGGACCGACAAATTTATCTCTTCCTTGCGCCCAGACCAAATCTGACCCTCCGAATTAAAGGGCTGGACAAACAACTTTCGGTTTCCTAGAAGTGCGGCCACCGGGTCTTCTCTTGTCATCCACTTCACACATTTTTTATGTGTCCCATTCTCACTTTATTGCCGGGCCTAACACAATAGAATGGCCGCACTTTGTAGTTAACGTCCGGGCGGTGGAAGAATTGTAGTCATTTTTGGAACAATGGCGTATTAACTTTGCGTTATTACGCGCCGTTTTTCATTCTTTCCAAATGAAATTCCGGCCGGATCAACGATTAAATCATCCGTTGAAGTTGTGGTGTTTATCTTAACGAAAAGTTAAAGCTTTTTGGCCTCCGAGATTTTGTTTTAAGACCATAACGTGGCGTGGAGATAAACTTGAGTGAAAAGAAAGGAAAAAGTTGGTCGGTAAAAAGTAAAATATGGTGGAAGTTGGTAGACAAGTCCGGGCGAAATGCGCTTTTGTCTCAATTTTCGTCATAAAGTTAACGAATAAAAAATGGAGGAACATTAGAAGCACTACCTGGTCCGAAAATTAAATTTTATCTCGTCGATCCAATCGATGTCGTCTGCAGCTCGGATTGATACGTTTCGTGCCATCGGCCGCATAAAAACTTCAGCACTTCGAGTTTGCTTTGCTGAAAATCCTCCGACGACAGCGGCCCACTAAAACTTAATTTGGGAATTATTAATGGAGTTGTTATGTGATGAAAAGTTATTAAAGTTAAAGACGTGAAAGCTGAAAATGGCTTCAAACATCAGGACACCAAATTAAAAATGTTTTACGGGTAATTACAAAAGGCTACTTCCAGAAATTGGGCTGTTTCTCAAGAACCTCACGGTTCTTGCTAATTATCAACTAATTTTGAGCCGCCAATGAAAGAACACAAATCATTTGGAGGGAGATGAATTGTTAAAACATCCGTTAAGTCCGGTTCGGGTGGTTTTGAAGACTTACGACCGCCAAGCCTTGGGTTATGACACTATTGATTTATCGCCAAAAGAATACGAGATACTGTCATAAATTTCGTGGCGGTTTTATTGATTAATACTTCCAAATGGGCTTTTCGATAGTGCGAGATAATTTAATAAATTACCGTCCGCCCAAAGATTTATTTCGACGACCAACAAATTAAATAAGCAAACCTTTGAGACAAAGTTGTTCATTACGAACGTGGAAACGGCGAAAGGCAAAAGGGGAAAATGGAAGTCAATACTGTTCCTACGCAATCCTTGTTTAGTTCATTACAAGGACATGACGAAATTACACAGAACTAGCAAAATGGAAACATGTCTACTATCCAAACAAGAAACTTATTTCGCCTGTTATTATATTTATCTTGGGAGTTCTGAACCAGTGGCGTCATACAATTAAATTTGGACTCGCAACGGACCGAGCTTGAAGATAAAGGCACATTTGACGGCGTAATGGTTTCGCAAGTCGATGTTAATAGTTGGAGGACATCCGTGACAAAAACAAGATAGTGTTTTAATTAACAGAAGAACCATTCTCCGATTCCTCTACTTGTTTGGAGCATTAATCACTTTATAAAAACTTTATGGCTTGACCATGATGAGGTATTAATAATTTTAATGTAGGTGGAATGCGATTATTATTATTTTCCATTTTTAATATTTAAAATCTTATGACAATAAATACAGAAAATATATTTTTACAACTTCTATAGGGTTACAATTTTGTCTATTTTGATAATTTGAATTTTTTTTTTTCATTTATGAAATTTTTTTTCGTTCTCAAAATTTTGCCAATTTTTTTTACAATTTTCATAATTTAAAAATTTTTTAAAAAATTTAAATTCTTTTATTTCCTTAAAATTAACATAAAATTAGAAGTTTTTGTATAATATTAATTATTTATTAAACTTTTACAATTTTATACATTTCTTTTTAATTTTATGTATTTTTGTAAATTTTTATTTACTCTTCTCCATTTTTATTATTCAAAATTTTATTATAATAATAAATATAGAAAATATATTTTTAGAACTTTTATAAGGATTACAATTTTTTCGATTTTAATAATTTAGAATTTTTTTTTTATTCAGAAAATTTTGAACATTTTTTTTACAATTTTCATAATTTTTAAATTTTTTTCATAGTTTTTGTTTTTAATTATTTTATTATTTCTTTAAAATTGTCATAAAAATAGAAATTTATTTTAATAATAATTTATTAAACATCCACAATTTTAATAATTTTTTGTTTATGATTTTTTTTTATTTTATGAATTTTTGTAATTATTTATTTACACATCTCCAATTCCAATAATATCCTAAATTTTATTATAATAATAAATGTAAATAATAAACTTTATTCACTTATGAAAATTTTTTTTTAATTTTGAAAATTTTGATCATTTTCTTTAAAATTCCCATAAATTTAAAAGTTTTTTACATTAATATATTTTATTATTTCTTTAAAATAGTCATAAAATTAGAAGTTTTGTATATTAACAATAAATTTTGATAATTTGAAAATTTTTTTGTGTATGATTTTTTTTTGTAATTTTATGATTTTTTGGAAATATTTATTTACACTTCATCAGTATTCAGAATTATATTATAACAATAAATGTAAATAATATGTTTTTACAACTTTTATACGAATTACAATTTTTACAATTTTGATAATTTGAAAAAAATTTTTTGTTTATGAATTTTTTCTTTAATTCTGAAAATTTTGGCCATTTAATTCTTTTTAATTCTCATAAATTTAAGAGTTTTTAAATTAAAATTATTTTATTATTTTTTTAAAATTGTCATACAAATAGAAGTTTAATAATAATTTATTAAATATTTACAATTTTGATAATTTGAAAAACTTTTGTAAATATTTATTTATACTTCTCCATTTTTAAATTAAATTATTTTACTATTTCTTTAAAATTGTCATAAAATTATAATATATATTATTTTATTATTATTACAATTATCACATGTTTTTTATTTTATGAATTTTCATAAATTTTTATTTAAACTACACTTATTTATTTAAACCTTTCCATTTTTAATATTCAAAATTTTATTATAACAATAAATGTAAATAACATATTTTTACAAATTTTATACGGATTACAAATTTTGATAATTTGAAAAAAGTTTTTTGTTTATGAATATTTTTTTTAATTCTGTAAATTTTGACCATTCTCTTTACAATTTTCATAAATTTAAGACTTTTTTAATTAAATTTTATTATTTCTTTTACATTGTCATAAAGTTTTTGTATAGAATAATATATATAATAATTTATTAAACTTTTATTTACAATTTTTATTCTTTTTTTTATTATACGAATTTTTAATTACTATATGTTTTAAAATTTTATTATAATAATACAATACATTTTTAAAACATTTTTTTTTTTTCACTTTTGATAATAATATTTTGACCACTTTTTTTACAATTTTCATAAATTAAGGTTTTCTTTTAAATTAAATTATTTTATTATTTATTTAAAATGATCATAAAATTAGATGTTTTATTATTATTATAAAAATATATGCATTTTGTATGTATTTTTTTTTTTTTTCATTTTATTTATAATTCTCACAATTTTTTTAATTAAATTATTACTTTAAATTTAGAAGTTTTTTTCTAAAATAATAATGATAATAATAATAAGAAAAACAATAATCTATTAAACATTATATTTTTACATTTTTTTTTTTTTTAATTTTAACAATTTTTTATTTACGCTTCTCCATTCTCCATATTTAAAATTTTATTAAATATATAAATATAGAAAATATATATTTACAACAACAACAAAAGTATGTATCTAGAAAAATAATAATGGTAATTTATTAAACAATTATTTACAATTTTTGCACTTTTTTACCTTTCTATTTTTATAATAATATTAAAATTTTATTATTACAATAAATATTGAAACTTTTATAGACGTTACAATTCAGTTTGAAATATTTTTTTTATCTCACTCAATTTTCACTAGTTTGAAGTACTAATCACTTTCTAAAAACTTTCATGACTCAACCACGTTGAAGTATAAATAATTTTAATGCAGATGGAATACGATATTCAGCTTCAGCTTTTAAAGTTATCGCCGGACCAAGATTAATTGGTAACTCAGTAGGATTTTTAATGGTCAGCTTTAATAAAGTTTTAAAAACCCTCTTAGGACATATTAGATGCAGTATCTCATATCTCATAATGGATTTTCGTATAATCTTACCACAAGTTACGGCCGGAAATTTATCAAGGGATTGGTTTAAAGTGTCCCGTGACATATAAAACTTTTATTGTCACATAATGTAAATAAACTGGGATGTATGCTTTTTTGATTATTGAAATATTATATGCACTTATACGACCTCTCGGGTCCAAACGAGATTCATAAACGTGAGAAAACTTTATGGACGACGTCCCGCAAAAATTCCGCAGCGACCGGAAGTGAAACAATACTTTCTCAGATTATTAAAATCAATCGAGCTTTCGGCGAGATAAAACATCAAAGTTCTGGATTCTTTAATAAGTAACGTCGGGGATGAAATGACGTTTTCGAGAGGTACTTTCACCAGTTCACATTAATTAAATATATCATCCGGAAATCGTACTGCAACTCCCACGTAATCAGTCATAATTAAAACTTCTTTGTTTCCCGTCCGCCATATTTCACGGCCCGAGAACTTCGGGATTGTTAGACGAACATCAATCTTGAAGCGTTTTTCAATTTATCAACCAACACACACTCGGTGAGTAACATTGTTTAAAATTTCGTTTCGTTCATTAATTAACCTTAATTAACATCATGTCCTATCAACACGGATCCGGCAAACCGGGGGACTTGTTTAACGTGTAAACAACATTTCCCCTGGCTTTATCATAATTTATTTCGTTTCGGGATTCCACGAATTACATTTAAACGCGCCCCTACATTAACATAAATAATATGAAATTCAACAAATTCGCAACATTAATTTCGCGTAAACCCGCCGTAAATTCAAGTGAAATTGAGACACCGGTTGGTAAATCACATTGGACGTCGAACATGCATCGTTACCATTCGCAGATGCCATACAGCATCCTAATTGCGAATGTCGGGGGAATTGTTTCGCTACATCTGGACCGCAGACGTGGTTTTAATACATCAAATCGAAAAGCGACAAAGACCGTTTCTTGGTAGGAGCCGATGCAGATTCCAGAAATTGAGACGCGATCGTTTCGTTGTTCAGTGAACGTTGCCCCGATGTTATTCACCTATGCAAATGACAATGATATTAAGAATCTGTTTGGAAAAATTTAAAGCGCATCGATGGGTGTGATCGGGATGCACTCGGGGCTTACGGTGTTTATTCTTCTGATAGTTTACACAGTGGGAACGGATTTTATTACTATTTTAAGGCTTAGACATTGTTTTAGGATAATGGATTGTTGAATTGTTATAAAATTTTATAGTTTTATTGTGAACAAAGTAACAATATTCAAAATATTATTAATTTCATAAAACATTTTTATGATTTTACAAATTTTTATTTATTTATTTATTTATTTTTCAAATCTTAACAAAAATTATTGAAAATATATTTTCGTTTTTACATTTTATTTAATTATTATATTATAATTTTTTTACATAATTCATTTATTTATATTTTTAATTTAATGAAATTTTAATGTGTTCCTTATATTTTCCATAAGTTTGGAATTTTTTTATATAATAAAAATGAATAATAATTTTCACTACTTATGATATATAACAGTTGTAATTTTTGAAATATTTGTAAATATTCAAAGTTTTCACTTTACTTCTTCGTTTTTAATATTTAAAAATTTATTACAAGAATAAATATTGAAAATATATTTTTACAACTTTTATATGTAGGTGTCACAATTTTTAATTTTTGATAGTTTGAAGTTTATTTTTTTTTATTCTCATAATTTTGACTATTTTTTGTGTGTTTATAATTTTTAAAACCTTTTCTGATTTATTTTGGCAACTTTGTAACTTAATAATTTTATTATAATACTTATTTACAATTTTCATAAATTTAGAAAAATGATGACAAATAATTAATTCGTTAAAATGTTTTTTCTTTAACTTTTAATTTTATATATTTTTGTACAATTTTGTAACTTTGAGAAGTAAAATTCTCAATTTTCAAAATTTTCAGTTTTTATTACTTAAATTTATGTTTTTTTTTTTTAATTTTCTAGTCGTCCAGTTTTCACAGCTTATTAAAATTTTTTTAATTCTCCCAATTTTACTATTTTTATTTTAAAATGTTTATATATTTATATATTTATAGTAAATTTGAAAATTTACAAAATTCATGAATTTAGGAAAATAATAATTTTATTTTACCTTTTTTTATTTTGATAATGTCTATTTTTAAAATGTTTAATTCCTACTTACTACTAACTTTTAGCAACGTTCTGAGAATAATTTAAATATTTAATTTATTTTTTTAATTTTTCCAATTTTATTATTTTCAAAATTTTTAGTTTTTACAACAATACATATATTCTCTAATTTATGATTTCAATTTTTAAATTTTCAAAATAATATTTTTTAATTTATTTTATTTTAATTTTCCCAATTTTACTATTTTTTATGATTTTCATAAATTTAGAATTTTTTATTTTAATTTTAACCATTATTTTTTTATATTTAAGTAATACAACACAAATTTCACCTTTTTTATTTTTTAAAATTTTTAAAACCTTTTCCAATTTTTCTAATTAAATTGACATTTTTTATATTTTTTATAAATTTAAGAAAATAATGATTTTTTTTTAATTTTTTTCAGTTTTACTTCTTAATTTATTTTTTAATTTTTCCAAATTTTCTATTTTATTGTAATTTTTATAAATTTAGGAAATTTTGTATAATAAAAATAATAAAAATCTCAATTTTAATTTTGATTATAATTTCGTTTAATATTTAACAAATTTACATAAATGTCACTTTTTTAATTTTTTAAAATTTCTACTAGTTTCATAATTTTTATTTTTTCTAATTAATTTGACATATTTTAAAATTAATAAGGGTTTCTACAACAATACACATATATTTTTTTTAATTATAGTTTTCAGTTTTTAAATTTTAAAAATAATATTTAATTTATTTTATTTTAATTTCTTACTATTTTTTGATAATTCTCATAAATTTAGAATTTTTGATATGATAAAAATAAAATATTTCAAAAAATTTTTTTTTATTTTAATTTTAACCATTATTTTTTTATATTTAACAAATTTACACCTTTTTTATTTTTTAAAATTTTTACTAGTTTCATAATTTTTAAAATCTTTTCCAATTTTTTTAATTAAATTTACAATTAAAATTTTCTTCAATTTGACTAATCTTTATCATTTTATAAAATTATGACACTCCTCAATTTCAAAATTATATTAATTAATTTATTTTTTAATTTTTCCAAATTTTCTATTTAATTATAATTTTTGTAAATTTAGTATAATTTGTATAATAAAAATAATAAAAAATCCAACGAACTTTTATTTTAATTTTGATAATAATTTCGTTTAATATTTAAAAAATTTACATAAAATTTTTAATTTTTTTAAATTTCTACTAGTTTCATAATTTTTATTTTTTCTAATTAATTTGACATATTTTAAAATTAATGAGGCATAATTTTAACATTTAGTTAAAAATTTCCAAATTTTTAGTTTTTACAACAATACACATTTTTTTTTTTAATTTATAGTTTTCAGTTTTTAAATTTTAAAAATATATTTAATTTCTTACTATTTTTTGATAATTTTCATAAATTTATAATTTTTTATATGATAAAAATAAAACATTTCAAAAAATTTTTATTTTTATTTTAATTTTAACCATTATTTATTTATATTTAGCAAATTTACACAAATTTTACCTTTTTTATTTTTTAAAATTTTTACCAGTTTCATAATTTTTAAAATCTTTTCCAATTTTTTTAATTAAATTTACAATTAAAATTTTTTCAATTTAACTAATCTTTATCATTTCATAAAATTATGACACTCAATTTCTAAAATTATATTAATTAATTTATTTTTTAATTTTTCCAAATTTTCTATTTAATTATAATTTTTGCAAATTTAGGATAATTTGTATAATAAAAATAATAAAAAATCCAACGAACTTTTATTTTAATTTTGATAATAATTTTGTTTAATATTTAATAAATTTACACAATTTAATAAATAATTTAACTTTTAACATTTAATATAATTTTGACATTTAGTTAATAATGAATTAATTAAATTAAGAATATATAATAACAATGATGATGATAATAATAATGTATATATTTTTTCCAGACAATTATTATAAATTTTGAATTTTTAATTCTTTTTCCAATTTTCGTTATTTAATTTTAACCATTTTTTTAAATTAATGATAAAAATATGAAATTTTTATCAATTTTCATTCATATTTGGGGCATATTTACTATTACAAATGTACGCTTTTTATTTTTTTACTATAGCCACTAAATTTACTTACTTATTTTTAACATATTTATATTTATTTGTATACTTCACAATTTTGAAGTCGTTCCTCCACTGTGACTTTCATATTGTGTTCTACGCAGAAATTAAACGTTGAATTATTCATAACGCAAGTTTTATGTGTGTTTATATTAAACAATTTAATCCTAAGTTTAATTTAAGTTTTAACACAAGCATAGCTGACACTTTTGAATTATGTCCTTTAATCTCCCGCGTAATGAAAACCAAATACGAACGAATATAAATTCAACACTTACATTGCCAATAAAACAACCTGAAAAAGATTTAACATCGCTTATTTTTTTTCTTGTTTCAGGTATTGACAGCACACCAACCCACAACAGTTCCACGTTTTCGTCGTGGCAACACGTCAAAAAATCTCACTCAGACAGTAATCTCATATACGTGTCACATTCATTTCAGTCCCATTTCACTTCGAATTTTCTCACATGCATTAAAATTTTTTATTACGTGCCGTATGGTCTTTGACTAGCGGGAGGTGTACGTTACACAAGCGCGACATAAAGTCAGAAAAGGGCCGTAACAAACAAGTGTTTGAATAGCATTTGCGATCCCGCTTTTGATGTTTATCTGTGAGTTCGATGGATTTTACGCCTTGTGTAGGCTAAAATTTCGTGTACCACGAAGGAATATCAAATTCAAAACTAAAACAAAACCGATAACCCGACGTTCTTTGACGAATCGACCCGTTAAATACACTGTTCGAAGAAATTAACGCACCAATTATAATGTTGTAAATAATTTTTCTATTTAAGTAAATGGTACATTGTTTGTATTAACTTTGAACTTTTGACTCTGGTATATGACGTTTCATATGCTCCTTTTATAAGTCTAAATTTTTTACTAATACAGGATAATGCACGACCATTACAACCCATGTTATTCGAAATTATCTCGCTGACGTTGGGATTAATTCTATAGCCTGGACAGCTCGCAGACCTTAACCCAATAGAACATATCTGGGACACAATATTTTTAAATAAATATACAGAGAGTGCATAATACATTTATTTTTTTATAGTTTTCAATTTTTAAATTTTCAAAATAATATTTAATTTATTTTATTTCAATTTTCTCAGTTTTACTATTTTTTTTTTTAATTTTCATTAATTTAAGATATTTTTATTTTTATTTCAATTTTAACAATTATTTTTTATATATTTAAGAAATTTAAAGAAACTTCAACTGTTTTATTTTTTAAAATTTTACACCTCTTTATTTTTAATACTTAAAAATTTATCACAAAAATAAATATTGAAAATATATTTTTAGAACTTTTATATGTAGGTGTCACAATTTTTAATTTTTGATAGTTCGAAGTTTTTTTTTTTAATTCTTACAATTTTGTATATTTCCTTTACAATTTTCATAAATTTATATATTAAAAAGGTTAAAAAATTGTTTTATAATTTTTTTGAGATATTAACATCATTTTAACAACTTTTATAATTTTACTATAACATTTATTTACAATTTTAATAAGTTTAAAAAAATGATTGTAATTCTCAATTTTTAAAATTTTGAGTTACTGTTACTTCATGTTTTTTTAAATTTTTTAGGTATTCAGTTTTTACAGTCTATTAAATTTTTTTTAATTATCTCAATTTTCCTATTTATATTTTACAATATTTATAAATTTAGAAGATTTTTTAAAGTAAAATTGATGATTTACAATTTAGAAAAATGGTAATAGATTTATTAAAATGTTTTTTTTTTAACTTCATTAAATTTTACATATTTATGTATATAACTTTGTACTCCTCATTTTTCAAAATGTTGAGTTTTTGTTTCTTAAATTTATGTTTTTTTTATAATTTTTTAGTTGCTTCAGTTTTTGTTTTATTGCAGAGAACTTTTTATTTTAAGTTTCTTTTAAAAGTTATAAATTATTACAAATTGTAGAAAAATATTTGGATGATTTAAAATCTTTGTTTCATTAGAATAAAATTTTCAGTTTCCTTTAAAAAATATCATCGTATATATTGAAAGATTACAAGATTTCTTCAATAATCACATCTGTTTATTATGATTTTTATTTAAAGTATTTTTAATATTTTATTATTAAAAGTTGAGTTCTTAAATACTTCCAAGACAATTTATTTAAAAATATATTTAGAAGAAATTTGTGTTTCTTTAAAGTATATATTATTATAAATTATGAAAATTATTTGCTTTATTTAAAGTATTTTTATAAATAAATAAATATAAATATTAAGAAGTGGGCGTTAAAAACTTACATAGGACTTTTTATTTAATCATATTTTGTTATAAGCAATTTATTTATTTCCCTTATAAAATATTATAAATTTTGAAAAATAAATTGATATAATTTCTCTATGGAAATTACAAAATTTCTTCAATTATTAAACAGGGTGGAATGTTTATGATGATTTCTATTTGAAGTACTTTTAATATTTGACTTTATTAAAATTTGAGTACTTAAACACTTACATGAAACTTTTTATTTACAATTTTTTTAAAGAGATATATTTCTTTTAAAAGTTATATAACATTATGAATTGTAAAAAAATATTTGGAATACTTAAAATTATAAAATTTCTCCAATAATCTCCAACCTGTTTATTATGATTTGTAAGTATTTTGATTCTTAAGTATTTTTAATATTTCACTGTTAAAATTTGAATACTTTTATTTAATCTTACATTTTGTTATAAGAAAATTATCTATTTACTTTAGAAAATATTATCATAAATGAAAAATAATTTGAAGTTACAATATTTTAATATTTGACTATCAAATTTGAGTACTTAACATTTACATGGAACATTTTACTTACAAATTTCTTAAAAGAAATTTATGTAGTTATTTTAAAAAATTATATAACATTATAAATTGTAAAAGATTATTTGAATTATTTAAAGTAATTTTATTAAGAACTAAGTGTTTAAACACTTGCATAGAACTTTTTATTGAATCTTACCATTCTGCTCTGTATTTTCTGTAGAAAATATTATCCATTAATTAATTCAAGCTATAATTTTTTATGTGAATTACATTTACTGTTATTTCCAACTTGTTTAATATGATTTCTATTTGAAGTTCTTTTAATATTTGACTATTAAAATTTGAGTACTTAAATACTTGCATGACACATTTTATTTAGTTTTTTTTTTAAAGAAGTTTATATAGTTCTTTTAAATGTTATATATAATTATAAATTATAAAAAAATACATTTGGTTTCATTAAAATTTGAGCAGAAATTTATTTAGTATTTATAAGAATATGGATTTAAATACTTGAATGTAACGTTTAACTTTAAATATTTTTTAGAAAATATTATGGTAAATTACCAAATTAAATCCATTATTCTGATTTATATTTACTATTTGAATTAAATAAAAATTGTGGGTGTGGGTATTTTTTATGTTAAATGATTTATTAGAACAAATTTACCTATTTCTTTCAGAAACCACCATAATAAATTGTAAAATATTATTTGAAGCTATAATTTTTCGTCATAAATAACAAAATTTCGCCAATTATCCACGACAAGTTTATTAAATCAAAAAGCGTGATATGTTGTCAAATAAATCGACCGACGTGCTACCATTATATAAATTATTAAGGCACTTAATTTCACTTTCGAGTCGGCAAGATCATAATCTGAGAACACTTCGTTTATAACTGATCGTGTACAAGGACTAATCAAACCGAGTTATGACTTAATAAAATAATATTTACTGTTTAAATAAGAACGCTCCGGGGCCTGAAACGCTAAAAGTGATATCTGGAATATATTACCGTAAGTAAGTGGCCGTGTCACTTTGCCCAGATACTGAGCTAAGCTATGATTATTCCTTTTTATGGTGTCAATAAAATGTCACCTGTCTCGAATTTCATTCGAATGGTAAACCACTCGGCGTAGACAAAAACTAGGAAAATTTATTCAGCACAGCTCACAGTAAATCTAATCCGGGCAATTTCAATTTGTAACGCCGCTCCCGAATTCGGTACATTTTCAAATTTATTGTGCAAACCGATAATGTTCTGCGAATTTATTTTCCCCGGGTATAATGTACATTTGTCCACGTATAACGTGGCGATATAGGTCAGACGTGAGCTTAATGAAAAATGCCGCATCCCCAGTAGCTGTGGAGCCATTCGCAGCGTCACGTTCGAAGATGCAGATTACGAATATTTACATTATAATTTTTGTACGAAGATACGGATAAAGTTAATTTACGTTCCGTCACAATAATATACTGTTCCAAGAAATTAACGCTCCACATCGATAATAATTGATTATTATTAACTTATACACACATTGTATTTATTTAAAATATGCTATTAATTATAATTGTTACAAAAAAAAAAAACTTAAAAAAATTAACAATTAATAAAATTTCAAGTTTATAAAAAATAAAAATGTGAACTTAATGTGGGGTATTCTCACTTTAACATTAGTTAAATTGAAAAAAATCGAAAAAAAAATTAATGTTCATTATTTTCTTAAATTTATAAAAATTTTACAGAATGTCAGTTTAGTTAGAAAAATTGGAAAAGGTTTTAAAAATTATGAAAGTAGTAAAAATTTTAAAAAATAATTTTTTAAACAAAATAGATAAATTTAATAAAATAAAAGGTTCAGACAACACATAATTTTTAATAAAATCAAATAATAAATAGAAACTTTCTTTAGTTATTTTTGTACTTTATTTTATAAACTCCAAAGATTTAATAAAACTAATTTAAATTTAATTAACTCCAATCAAGAGTTCTAATTAGTTGATGTTTCTTTTTTGTTCTTCTTTATATACATATATATATATATATATATATATATATATATATATATATATATATATATATATATATAAATATATATATATATATATATATATATATATATATTTATTTATATATATATGTTAGCTTACGTCATCACCTTCACCGATGGACCGATGCGACGTGCTCACATCTATTTAGACTAGTTTTGTTTCATAAGCAAATCTGAAGTATTTGTTTACATTTAATAATCGGGGCAGTTCTTAAGAAAGAACCGAGCAGTCAAGCTTTAGATGTCGAGGGTTAAACCACGTTTGTTGTAATAAAGCGTATTATTGTGAATTTAGTGTTTTAATCAAACTAAAAAGACAGATTAACAGTCGCTAATCTATCATCAGAAGTGGGATATCTTCTCGTGAATTATTTCCGGAAGAAAGGACCTAAAAAAAAAAAATATAAATTTTTTTTTTGTGTTTCTTTGTGAACGAACAATGGCAGACAATAGTGAAAAACGCGACCGCGCAGTGAGTCCGAACGTTGTGAACATTACCGAAAGTGTATCGGAGACGGACAATAATATGGCGTTGTTATTTAAAATGCAGCAAGAAAATAACAACAGTTTCCAAAAACAAATCATGGAAATTTTGTCGACAATGGCCAACGCCCAAACTACTCAAGCAACATTGAGGGTGACTGCGCAGACGCAACCTGTTTCCGCTTCAGTATCAGAAGGTGTAAGTGCCGCGGCGGCGCAGTTTCGACTTGCAAGTTTTGACCCAGATGATACACCGTTTACTATGGTTGAGTGGATGGATGATGTTACTAGGATCCAACAGGAGCTGGAAATATCCGATACTCTTATTGTTTTAAAAGCTGGTCATGCTTTACGAGGACGTGCAGCACGCTTTTATCAACATTGGAAACCTATTATTAGAGATTGGGCTTCTTTTCGACGAGATTTTGAAATTGCGTTTCCTGAGTTAGGTACTCCTGCTACTCGTATCAGAAATTGTTTAGCAATTAAGAGTTCAAGTTTTGATTCACTAGTAGAATACGGTAACGCCAAATTAACAGCAATTAGAAGATTTTATTCAGACTTTCCATGGAATGTTGTGTTAAGTCTTGTTGAATACGATATTCAAAACACAGAAGTGAAAAATCGAATCTCCTTGCTAGCTCCTACATGTGATTCTGAACTATTAAAACTGTTGGCTACCTGTGATGCGAATAAATTGAACGCTGGTGTGCGAGAGCGTGAATTGTCACGAAAACGACCGTATAGCTTTCGTGATCAGCGTTCGTTTCAAGGAAACTGCAGAAGATGTCAACGCTATGGACATAAAGCAGTGGATTGCAAAAATGCGGAAAAAATACAGAATATGTCGGAAAAGGTACAGCCGGGTCCTTCTGGAGTACATCAAAGAAATTTTTCGTCTGGCAACAACACCTCAGCAAATAAGAAGTTTTGTAACATCTGTGGAGTGAATGGACATTCAGAAGATACATGCTATAGTAAAAAACAATGACATGAGGCATCAAAACGAGTGCTCCTGGCAAAAAACACTCGTTTTATCCGTTCATTTCCATCAGCTACGGTTACTAACAATTCCATGATCAGTTCAATAGCATACTTAGTAGACACAGGTGCAGATGTCTCAATACTTCACGAAAAAATAGCGAAAGCCTTAGACTTGCAAATTCAACCGGATTGCCAAATACTGTCTGGTGTAGGAAATTGTGTTATGAAGCCTCTGGGTCGCAGTAGTGTTGTGATGTGTACACCAACCATGACATTAGAAATTGATTTTCTAATTGTGCCAGATGGATCAATTCCGGGATGTGATGTTGACGCTTTAATTGGACTTGATGTTTTAAAACGACCAGGTATTAAAATTGAATTTAATGCAAACAGTGTAGACATTGTATATGATCATAGTGATAGGCAACGAATTTGTGCTATATACGCGTTTGAAGAAAATGACTTAAATTTGTCAGGACTGGACGAGTGGGTTATTAAGGAAATAAAAACAATAATCCAAAATGGAATAAGTCAAACACCGGCCGCAGTAACAACAAACAAGTTAAGAATAACATTACGTGATCTACAGCCAGTGGCCTATAAACCCCGTCATTTGTCATATGGCGAAAGATTACAAGTGAAACAAATAATAAAAGAACAAATTGAGAGTGGAATAATACGACAAAGTGAATCTCCTTATGCAAGCCCAATAGTCCTTGTCAAAAAGAAAAACGGAGACACAAGATTATGTGTAGATTATCGTGACGTAAATAAAAAAGTATTACGTAATAATTATCCTCTACCACGGATACAAGATCAGATTGACGCCCTTGCCAAAGCTGTATATTTTTGTACTCTTGATATGAAATCGGGATTTCACCAAGTTGAAATAGAAGAGAATTCAAAACATATAACTGCTTTTGTGACACCAGATGGACTTTACGAGTACAATCGAATGCCGTTTGGTTTTATAAACTCCCCATCGTGTTATCAAAGTGCCATCGATAAAGCCCTTGGACCACTTAAAGACGATATTGCGTTTGTTTACGTTGATGATGTGTTGTGCCCCTCTCGAACCATTCAAGAAGGTCTTAAGAACTTAAGAAAGGTCATTGACGCCCTTTCGAAGGCCGGATTTGTTTTAAACATAAAAAAATGTAACTTTTTCCAAACATCTGTGGAATATTTGGGTGTTGTGATCGAAAACGGTACGGTAAAACCTAGTTCGCGAAAAGTTGACGCGCTCGCTCAAACATCAGCTCCTAAAGATGTAAAAGGTGTTCGTCAATTATTAGGACTGGCTGGATACTTTAGACGTTTCGTGAAAAACTTTGCAACTTTGACAGCACCGATATCTGCACTGTTACGTAAGGGAAAAACTTTTGAGTGGACAAGTGAATGTGAAAATGTGCGATTGGATTTAGTGAAACGATTGACTTCTTATCCGATTTTGAACATTTTTGATCCGGAACTGACTACCGAACTACATACAGACGCGAGTTCGCTTGGATTGGGTGCCATACTTATGCAAAAAGACTTAAATAATGTGCTTCATCCAGTGGCGTATTACTCTAGGCGTACAACTGATTGTGAATCGCGATATCATTCTTATGATTTGGAAACTCTAGCGATAGTGGAAGCCACTCAGTATTTTCGCACATATCTGTATGGTATAAAGTTTACAATCTATACAGACTGTAATTCAGTAAGGGCTACAGCACTCAAAAAGGAACTACACCCCCGCGTTGCAAGATGGTGGATAAAATTGCAGGACTTTAATTTTGATATAGAATATAGACCAGGACATAAAATGGCACATGTCGACTATTTAAGTCGAAATACAGCATCTCCGACAAAACGAATTTTAGCAGCACGAATTATTGCTAACAAACCAAAGACAATTTGTGAATACCAATCAGAGGATGTGTTTTGTCAGACAATAATAAACAAAACGCATCATGAGACGGGATATATAGTGAAAGACAATTTAGTGTTTTTACAATGTTCAAATGATGGTCGCGAACGTTGTTTTGTACCTGTAGCAGCTCGACTAGAGATAATGAAACTGTATCATGATAACTCGTCTCATATTGGTGCTGATAAAATGTTAATGAAATTACGTGAGGACTTAATATGGCCACGCATGGGTAAAACAGTACGCAAATATGTTGCAAATTGTAGATCGTGTGTGTTGGGTAAATCTTTTACTGGAAAACGGAGTGGATTGTGTCAACAGAAAACGAAACCTTCAAGTAAAATGGATACGTGGCATATTGACCATGCCGGACCTTTGGTCAAATCTAATAAATGCACTCAAATTTTAGTGGTTATAGACGCTTTTACTAAATTTGTGCGATTTTGTCCTATTAGACAAAAAAATGCCGAATGTACTATAAAGGCATTAGATGCATTATTTATGGAATTGGGTCGACCAAAACGAATAATAGCTGATCGGGGAACAGCATTTGTAGCGAGTAAATTTCGAGAATTTCTCAATGATAACTCTGTTGAGCTACACCTAATTGCAACAGGAGTTCCTAGAGGTAATGGACAAGTGGAACGCGTTATGAGAAGTTTGTTTAATGCGATGCGTGCTGTGTTGAATGAAAAAGACGAAAATAAATGGACAAAAGTGCTACCTGATATTGAGGACGATTTTAATGTAACTGTGAACAAATCGACAGGATTCGCGCCGTGGATATTAATGTTTGGTGAAAATCGACGTCTGAGAGCAACTAACGAACTGTTAAATGGTGTGCCAATACAGACAAGTGATGTGGACGCTGAAATACTTAGACAACAAGCTCACAGTCGCGTGTGCGAAGTAACCAGTAGAACAATTACAAACTTTAATAAGAAAAGAGTGCCGGCAATACCATACGCTGTTGGTGATAAAGTTGTTGTTGAAAATAGTCAGCTGTCGAATGGAGGAAAATTGAAACCAAAGTATCACGGACCCTTTGAGGTAACGCATTGTTTACCTAATGAGAGGTACGCACTCCGAAGGATTGGCAGCCGAGGTAGAACTACAATAGCAGCGCATGAACAGTTACGAACCTGGCCAGATACAGAAATTCTATAAGGTATGATGGATATAGATTTATTTAATAAGATTGATGTGTGAATGTGTGTAAAGGTCCCTGCTTAGTAGGCTGTTTAAGGTCCCTGTGTATCAGGCTATATGTGAAGGTCCCTGCTTAGTAGGCTATGATTAAGGTCCCTGCTCGGCAGGCTATTTTTAAGGTCCCTGCGTCGCAGGCTATGTTTGAGGTCCCTACTTTGCAGGCTATGTTTAAGGTCCCTACTTTGCAGGCTATGTTTAAAGGTCCCTGCTCGGCAGGCTATTTTTAAGGTCCCTGCTCTGCAGGCTTAGATTGTTGTGTTCTGTGTCTGTGAGACAAGCGGGTAATAGACCTGGTAGTGGTTGAACCGCCTCTGAGCTCCTGGCTAGAATATGGTATCTTTTGATAGCACTTGAGAGTCATGGGTGTAACAGACCTGTTGATGGTTGAGCCGCCTCTGAGCTTCTGGTGGTTGTTAACTGTGCCACATAACAGTCTATTTTGTTAAATGAAATAAGGTTTAGACTTAGTTCTTCGAATATATTTTGAGCTTGTACTGCTGTTATAATGTTTACAGATTACCGGTGTCAGGTGAATCTTTGCAAAACTGTGGAAGGTGCGAGGACGCCCCACATGTCAGGAAGGCCGTGTTAGCTTACGTCATCACCTTCACCGATGGACCGATGCGACGTGCTCACATCTATTTAGACTAGTTTTGTTTCATAAGCAAATCTGAAGTATTTGTTTACATTTAATAATCGGGGCAGTTCTTAAGAAAGAACCGAGCAGTCAAGCTTTAGATGTCGAGGGTTAAACCACGTTTGTTGTAATAAAGCGTATTATTGTGAATTTAGTGTTTTAATCAAACTAAAAAGACAGATTAACAGTCGCTAATCTATCATATATATATATATATATATATATATATATATATATATATATTTTTACTTTAATTTTAACAATTATTTTTTATATATTTAAGAAATTTACACAAACTTCAACTTTCTTATTTTTTAAAATTTTACACTTCTTTATTTTTAATACTTAAAAAATCATCACAAAAATAAATATTGAGAATATATTTTTAGAACTTTTATATGTAGGTGGCCCAATTTTTAATTTTTGATAGCTCGAAGTTTTTTTTTTTAATTCTCACAATTTCCTTTACAATTTTCATAAATTTATATATTAAAAAGGTTAACATAAAAAATTTTAAATGTTTATAATTTTTTTGAGATATTAACATCATTTTAACAACTTTTATAATTTTACTATTTTATTTACAATTTTAATAAGTTTAAAAAAATGATTGTACTTCTCAATTTTTTAAAATTTTGAGTTTTTGTTACTTCATGTTTTTTTAAATTTTTTAGGTGTTCAGTTTTTACTGTTTATTAAATTTTTTTTAATTATCCCAATTTTCCTATTTATATTTTACAATATTTATAAATTTAGAACATTTTTTAAAGTAAAATTGATGATTTACAATTTAGAAAAATGGTAATAGATAATTCATTAAAATGTTTTTTTTTAACTTCATTAAATTTTACATATTTATGTATATAACTTTGTACTCCTCATTTTTCAAAATGTTGAGTTTTTGTTTCTTAAAATTATGTTTTTTATAATTTTTTAGTTGCTTCATTTTTTATGTTATTACAGAGAACTTTTTATTTTAAGTTTCTTTTAAAAGTTATAAATTTTTATTCTTTTAAAAATTATAAATTGTAGAAAAATATTTGGATTATTTAAAACCTTTGTTTTGTTAGAAGAAAATTTTCAGTTTCCTTTAAAAAATATCATCGTATATATTGAACGATTACAAAATTTCTCCAATAATCACATCTGTTTATTATGATTTTTATTTAAAGTATTTTTAATATTTTATTATTAAAAGTTGAGTTCTTAAATACTTCTAAGACAATTTATTTAAAAATATATTTAGAAGAAATTTGTGTTTCTTTAAAGTTATATATTATTATAAATTATTTAAAGTATTTTTATAAATAAATAAATATAAATATTAAGAAGTGGGTGTTAAAAACTTACATAGGACTTTTTATTTAATCATATTTTGTTATAAGCAATATGTCTATTTCCCTTATAAAATATTATAAATTTTGAAAATATTTTCTAAACAAAATAGATAAATTTAATAAACTAAAAGGTTCAGACAACACATAATTTTTAATAAAATCAAATAATAAATAGAAACTTTCTTTAGTTAAAATAAAGATTTTAGAAACTCCAAAGATTTAATAAAACTAATTTAAATTTAATTAACTCCAATCACGATTCTGGTTTAGAAATTTTTAAAACTTCGTACAATATTGTTTACATTTGCGAAATTTATTTTGGAATGCCATTTATAAAATTAAACTAATTTTCACCAGATGAGATAAAAACCCAATTTCCTTTCGTCTCGGGCGTGCTATAAACTCCACGTTTCCACTTTTCAAGATTACATGGTGAGAGTTCTAATTAGTTGATGTTTCTTTTTTGTTCTTCTTAATTGAAACCGTCGATAAAATTACCATACACTCGATCTAACATTCCAACCACCATTATTTTAATTAAACTTAATTGTAACGAAGCAAATGACAGCTGATAAAGCAACAATTAAGGAATTGCTCAACACATTAAATCACCAGGAACTATTAGTGAAATACATCAGCGTTGTCCCCCCAATGGAGTAACAGTTGTTGACGGTGTTAATCTCTTAATTCGTTTGCACCCCGAAAATTGACCCCAAAAGCCGTTAGCCGGGCGTTTATCACTGCACCACGCGAATCCGTCGACACCCAACCCCGGCCATAAAAAGCGCAAAACCGTCCCGGATCCACATACGGCGGAACCGATGTTTTTGTAAAACAAACGGCCGTTTTCGGGGCCCGTTCTAATCTCCCCAAAAACACGGACGTAAAAAGCGCCTGTTTGTACAGGACGTTGCCGTAACCTATATCGGGGATATGCAAATGTAATTGCATTAACATTTGTAGTGGCTGCGGGAAATCGACGTGCCCGCAGAATTCTGATGAACCGCATGTTTAAACTTGTGTACATACACGTGCAATTTATACGTGCAAACATCGAAAGAACGGTGGCCCATCCGTCATCTTGTTTGCGTGCGATAAGACCGGGTCGATTGACTTTTCAACAGGTCCGAAACGTTCCCCCGGTGGTGCGCCCACTCGACTTGTCCGATCACAAAAACAAAAGGTACCCAGTGTATCCGGTAATCAGTTCGATGGATGGCTTTTGTATCGAGAGGCGAATTCCATTCTCACCGTTTAGTTTTTATTTATTATTTTCATTGTGGTGGACGAGTGAAAAGAGTCCAACAATGGACCAATTGTGGAGCTGAAACAGCTTTTGTTTGTCCAATGTAAAAATCGCTACGGTACGGTACTAAAACTGTGATCGAAAAGTCAAACAAAGCAGGCGGTTTTTATTGTTGGTTCAATATCAGATCGTTTCGAATTTGATTAACGTTTTAGATTGAGCTCCGCGTGGTGTGATTCCGTTCAGGCGGTTCTGGAACACATAATCCTATTAGGAAATATCTGGATTAAATTAATTGATCTCAAAGGTTAACTGATGTGTGCAATAAAACAAAGCACCAATCGATGAATATCAAAGGCGACTGAAACGTTAAGTCTCTATTTGTTAACCCCTCATCTTTCGAGTCATCCCAGTCCCGGCGGTTCGTTGTGGTTAATTCAATAAAGAAAGTATAATTCAATAAGAAATATGTGCGCCTGTCAAAATTGTCAATCGAACACAATTACTGTTAATCAGAACTGACAGGACGGTTAAATAAATACAACGAATTGTGATATATGGAATAAAAACGCATTAGTCATTTTAAAAAGTGTGCTTTTGAATCGACTCTGTGGAGTATTAAACGGGATGATTTGTAAAAAAAATCAAGTGAAAGTGACGAACGTGTTCAGGTAGCGATTTTACTAATTAGCCGTGGTTGGTGATTATTTTTTGTGTGTCGAAGGTAAACAATAAATATTTGTTCAACTGTTTCAAGTGGCACAATGGTTGCTCAACTGTTGAAGAAAATGTGGTGCCCTTAAAATTATTTCCCACCAAAATTGAAAGCGAATCAAGATTTTCGTTCTTTGGCACAACAAAATGCACAAAGATTTACATTTTACTTTTTTTAATCTTAATTTTATTTTTTTATTTTTTTTTTTAATTTATAAAGGTTTCAATCATTGTTGTAATTTTTTTAAAATTCTGTTCGTTTTCTCAATAATTTTCATTAATTTAGGAGATTTTATATATAAAAATTTCCAAAATTTATGATTTAACTTTAATAAATACATATAAAAAATATATTTTTTTAAATAACATTCCTTAATAATATTTATTAATGTTAATTATTTTAAATTTAATATTTAATTGTTTTATTAATTTTAAATTAATTAAAATCATCATTTGAACAATTGAAAATATTTTCAATTTTTACGGATTGATTAAATTTTGTGAATTTTTCTTAATATATATTTTGACACTTAATTTTTAAAATTTAGTCTAGTCAAAGTTAATCGAAGTAAAATTTCGAAAAATGATAATAATTTATTTATTTATTTATTTTTTTCATAATTTTTTTTAAATTCTGAAATGATTTTATATTTATTGCTTTTTAAATTGTTTCAATCATTTACGAATTTGTGAATAGAAAAATTTTAAAAATATTTTATTGTTTTTTCAATTTTATCATTATTTTTTATATTTTGTGAATTTTTATAAATTTTTTGCTGTGTAGGTTTTCTTTAATTTCTATTCTTACAAATTTTTATATTATATAATTATATCATATTTTTACAACCTTTATACTTCTATTTTTTTTTAATTAATATAATTTCACTATTTACAATTTTCATAAACTAAGGAGTTTTAATATTTTAACATTTTCATAATTTATAAAACTTTTCTTATTTGATAAAATAAAATTTTGATGTATAGAAAAATTATAATAAATTTTTAATATTTTTTAACTCTAATAATATCTTATAAACTCAAAAGTTTTTTATATTTATAACACAATTTCAATTTTTGAAATTTTTAAGTTTTTTCAATTTTTAAGAATAATTATTGAAAAAACATATCAACTTACATCAATTTTTCAATTTTCATAAATTTGGGTGTGTTTATACTAATGATAAATAAAGTTAATAACAATTATCTAAGTTAAATTTACTTAATTTGGCAAAACAAAATTTTATATTTCACTTATTTTATGATTTTATTACAATTTTTATAAATTTGGGATAATAATAATTTATTAATTTTTTTTATATTTAGTGATATTTTAAATTGTTTAAAATTTTTAATTTTTATGTTTTTGTATAGAAAAATTACAAATTTTTACATTTTGTGAATTTTACTAATTTTTTTCATGTAGTTAGTTTTTTTATATTTATATATATATTTTTTGTTGTAGTTTTGCTTAAAATTCTAAATTTTAGGAATTTTTGTAATTATTAATCAAAATATATTTTTACAAGTTTTTATATTTATTGATATTTAAATTCATTTAAAAAAATTAATTTTTATGTTTTTTATAGAAAAATTATAAATTTTTATTTTTTTTATATATTTTGTGAATTTTTGTATTTTTTTTGTGTAGTTTTGCTTAAAATTCTAAATTTTAGGAATTTTTGTAATTATTAATTAAAATATATTTTCACAAGTTTTTATATATATTGATATTTTAAATTGTTTAAAAAAATTTAAATTTTATGTTTTTCAATTATATATTTTTACATTTTTTTTTATATTTTGTGAATTTTTGTAATTTTTTTGGTGTAGTTTTGCTTAAAATTCTAAATTTTAGGAATTTTTGTAATTATTAATCAAAATATATTTTTACAAGTTTTTATATTTATTGATATTTAAATTCATTTAAAAAAATTAATTTTTATGTTTTTTATAGAAAAATTATAAATTTTTATTTTTTTTATATATTTTGTGAATTTTTGTATTTTTTTTGTGTAGTTTTGCTTAAAATTCTAAATTTTAGGAATTCTTATAATTATTAATTAAAATATATTTTTTCAAGCTTTGTACATTTATTGAGTTTTCACTTGTACTATTTTCAAAAATTTTGGAGTGATAAATAAATAATAATAAAAATTTTTAATTTTCTGTTTTTATAATTTAATCAAGGTCAATTTAGTTGGTTTACATAGTTTAATTAATGATTTTTCTATTTTTTACAATTATCATAAATTATCCGAATATCCATTTATTAAGATTTTAATAAATATTAATTTTTTATTTTTTACACAAATTTTTCAACCTTTATGATTTAATATTTAGTTGTTTGACCTTCATTCTAATTCACAGTTCATCATTTTTGAGTTTTTAAATTTTTTACCAACTTATTAGAACATAGTACGTTTTCAGCTATTATTATAATTTATTTATACCAATTCTATAATAGTAATAATAAGTATAATTTAAACAGTTTTTTAAGTAGTTTTAAGCTTCATTATTTAAATTAGAATTCAAAACAAATTTAATGTTTTCATTCGTTGGCACAGCAAAATATAAATAGAGGACGATAAACAAGAAATGTCCTTGTGACAACTTTATGAAAAGACAAAATTCCATGTTCCACTTCATAAAGACATCTCAGGACGTAACACCATGATTTACTAAACGCAACAACATGTAGTGAGCCAATGTAAAATTAAATGGCGATATTAAATTATTGCAAGTAGCCATAAATCATGTTGGGCTTGTCTACGGGCATGGTCATATTACATCGGCATTGCTACCAACTCAGATGTGTTATTAGACCGCATTGCTATTTTATGGATTACGTAAAGATTCGCGGGGGATAATCATAAATTTACCACTGGCATAATACAGATTTAAAACCTGCGATTATCCTCAATGTCGGGGACTTGTTCCACATTAAACGTTTTTTGCCAAATTACCGTTGTCGATTGATTTATTGGTCTCTGGACAAATCAATTTTTCGCCGCTCATTTTTTGGTCCGGCACTCTAGGCCACAGTGCCCCTTTCCCATGGTGCTTTATCTTATCCGACCGGCAATAAAAATCACTTAACTAGCACGAATGTGCAAGATACACTGACACATGCTCGCAGGAAGCGTACATACGTGGTAATTTGAAATCGCCTGCAGGAATTCGCGTTTCGCAGGAACAGGCACTAAGTAGGGTAGTCAGCGCGCTAGATTCTTTACGATAACGGTCGCTGGAACTTCCTACGTCGGCCACACACACTCGCAAAAAACTGGCGGCCTTTTTTTCTATGTGGCGCAGTGGAAACGACTTCGAAATCGGCTGTGGGAAATTGACCACGGCAAATGGGATATTTCACATAGTCGTTGCCTTCAAATCGAGACATTAAAACTGTTTTTTTGCCCGTTTTGCTCTCGTCTTCTTCGGTTTTAGTGGAAACGTTTTACGTGCAAGTGTCGGTGGTCATTCTGAAGCTGGGAACTGTCAGGATTTACTATTGGAAATTGTGGGGCGGCCCCTTTGAAATTTAAATTTTATGATGGACAAGCGGTAAGGCGAACCGTGGTGTTGGGTTACCACGTTTTTACAACGCGGTTTTAGAAATCATCTGTCCATTAGGATAATTTTTTGCCGAGGATGATGTAAATCAGCCGAAACAGTTCCTCCCTTGTGGTTTCAGTTCTCCATCGATGTCGGTTATTATGACGAATTATACGAAATGGAACTTGCTGAAGTGTTGAATAATTGATTCGTCCAGAAATAAATTTAATTTACAGAGTGTACAATACATTATTTACATTTTTTCTGAAGTCAGATTTTTAAATTTAGGTCCACATAATTTACAAGTAGATCCTTTGGGAATCACGGGAGATAATAATTATATGACACTAATCTTCATGTATTACATTTTTACAAATTTTTGTATGGTAATTTGATCAAATATAATTTTGTCAATTTTTTTTTATTTAATGATTTTACTATTTTTTACATTTTTCATAAATTTAAGAGTATTTACATTATAAAATTTATTTTTCAAATTTTGATTTTTTTTAATTTTAAACTCTTCTAATTTGATAAAGTAAAATATTGACAAGTTTAATGATTTACATATTTCAATAAATTTTAGGAGTGCAGAAAAATTATAATAAAACATTATTTTTCCAATTTTAATAATATTTTTTAAACTTGAGGCAAATTTTTATATATTTTTTTATAATTATGACAATTTTAACTTTTGAAATTTTTTACTTTTTTCAAATTTTAACAATAATTAGTGAACATATTGTATACATTTTTTCAACCTGCTCAAATTTTAGTTTTCACTATTTGAAAAATTATTTTCATTTAATTCTTGAAATTTTACTCTAATTTACAATTTTCATAAATTTAGGTGATGATATGATAAATAAAATTAATAATAATTATCACAGTTAATTTTACTTAATTGGACAATGTAAAATTTTGAAAAATTTTGTAATTCACTTATTTTATGATTTTATTACAATTTTTATAAATTTGTATAAAATAAATTATTGACTTTCTAAATTGTTAAAAAAATATGAGTTTTTATATAGAAAAATTATAAAAATATTTTAAAAAATGTTTCAATTTTTACATAATTTTTTATTTTTAATTATGTAAATTTTTGTATTAATTTCGAAGTAAATATAAATAATCGAATCAATTTAAGTATACAATTATAATTAATAATATAATCACCCTGTTTTTAAAAATCAAATTTCTATAATTTTTTTTTAATTATGACACAATTTCATTTTTTAAAATTTTTTTGTTTTTTTTTCTAAATTTTAACAATAATTAATGAAAAAACATATTTTTTCGTTTTCACTGTTTGAAAAGCTTCCCATTTATTATTTTCCTTTAATTTTTGAAATTTTACTATATTTTACAATTTTCATAAAATTAGGTGTATTTATACCAATAAATAATTAGTATAATACATATTATATAATAAAGTTACTTTTGCTTAATTTGACTGTAAAATTTTGAAACATTTTGTAATTCACTTATTTTATAATTTCATTACAATTTTTATAAATTTACTGATGATAATAATTTATATTTATTGATTTTTTAAATTGTTTAAAAAATTATAAATTTTATTTTTTTATATATTTATAAAAATATATTATTGATGTTTATTGAAAGATTTTCTATTTATTATTTTCCCTTAATTTTTGAAATTTTACTTACTTTTATAAAATTGGGATAATGGTAACAATAATTTATTAAAATGTTTTTTTTTTTCAATTATTTTAAAATTTGAAATGTTTTTATATTTATTAATTTTTCAAATTGTTTAAAAAAATATAGGAATTTTTATATAAAAATCAATATTTTATTGATGTTTATTAAAATATTTTCTATTTATTATTTTATTTTTAAAATTTTCATAAATTTTCAATATATTTAGGTTTAAAAATGTTTTTATATTTAATGATTTTTTAAATTGTTTAAAAATTATAGTTTTTATATAAAAAATTATAAAAATATTTTATTAATGTTTATTGAAAAATTTTCTATTTTTCCTATATTTTTGAAATTTTAGGTGTATTTATACAAATGATAAATAAATTTTATAATAATTAATTAATTTAAGTTAATTTTACTTAAGTGACAAAGTAAAATTAGAATAATTTTGTAATTCATTTATTTTACGATTTGATTACAATTTTCATAAAATTAATGTATATAGAAGAATTATAAAAGTATTTTATTGACTTTTATTGAACAATTTTCTATTCATTATTTTCATTTAATACTAATTTTATTTAATTGACAAAGTAAAATTTAGAATAATTTTGTAATTATAATGGTAATAATAATTTATTAAAATAATAATTGAAATGTTGAAATAATGAATATAATATTTTATGGAAAGTTTTGAAATATTTTTATATTTATCGATTTTTTAAATTGTTTGAAAAATTTTAGAGTTTTTGTATAGAAAATTTATTTATTGATGCGTTAAATAATCGATCCGTCCTACAACAAATTTAATTTAACAGAGTGCTTCGACAGAAAAAACAGATCCTTTGACAAAAACGTCACCCCTTAAGCAAATTTGATTGATTACATTTTTGCTGAACTCAGGTTTTTCAATTTCAGCCCGCATAATTTACAAGTGTATCCCTCGAGGGCCACAGGATATAATATTTTTTATGTGACACTGATCTTTTACAAAATGTAAAATGTAAAACACGTTAATTAAATCAGTTTTTTAAAAAATCACATATTTCGTTGAATATTCAAATTTTCTCGTTAACCCAGGCTACGTAATTATCGGACGTCCACATCGCCAGCAACAAAAGAGCTGTCCAAACAACATCTGGAAGAAAGAGCCACTCGAGCGTCCGTTTCAATTGTAACACGCGGTGGTCCGTCCACTCTCTCGGTACTTGAAAGGCGAGTGGTACCGTACGGCAGGAAACTCACCGAATCGCATTCTTATGCTGCGGTCTTCCGGCAATGATTTGTGTCCTGCACACACAATCAGATGCGTGTAAATAGGTATTAATCAATCGGAATTTTGATGGTCGGGATGCCGACGATAAAAACGGAATGTGTTTCGGTCATGTTACATTTCACTTATCGGAATTATAGCGCCATTAGTCAATGCACTCGGTTTATCGATGAAGACATTCGGTCGTGTTTATCACGGATCGAATTAATACACTCGTGGTGTTTTACGAGGTTTAAATTGTTCGTTGTTTTGAGACCAAATTTTACTTATTAAACTCGATGGGTGTGTCTTATGGTGGTTCGTGACCAAAATTTCCAGTTCCCAGATTATTATCTGCTTTAACAATTTACTCAAACGTTATTCCCATAAGAATCCGTACGAAGTATTTTTCTGGGAAGTTAAATCGTCGGTAATTATTTTTAAAATACACATTTTTCAGCTCAGTTTTTTTTTCAGCCGAATCCAATTATGTGAAAAAGTTCGACAATTTGGACTTGTTTTTTTATATCAAATTGTTTAAGAATTTTGGAATTTTTATATAGAAAAATTATAAAAATATTTTATTGATGTTTATTTGTTATTTCTATTTATTATTTTCCCTTAATTCTCAAAAATTTTACTCTAGTTTAATTTACAATAAATTTTATAATAATTATTATAGTTAATTTTAATTAATTGACAAAATAAAATTTAGAATTTGTTTTGTAATTTACTTATTTTATGATATGAAATTTTGAAATATTGTTTAAAAATTATAGGACATTTTATATAGAAAAATTGGTAAAATATTTTATTAATGTTTATGGAAAAATTTTCTATTTATTATTTTACTCTATTTTACACTGTTCATAAATTTAGATGTGTTTATACTAATGATAAATGAATTTTATAATAATTATTAACAATTTATTTTTTTAGGAAGCTAAATCGTCGGTAATTATTTTTAAAATACACATTTTTCAGCTCAGTTTTTCTTTCAGTCGAATCCAATTATGTGAAAAAGTTCAGCTTGTTTTTTATTTCAAGTTGTTTAAAAATTTAGGAGTTTTTATATAGAAAAATTATAAAAATATTTTATGGATGTTTATTGAGGGAGTTTCTATTTATTATTTTCCCTTAATTCTCGAAATTTTACTCTATTTTACAATTTTCATAAATTTAGGTGATAGATAAATTTTATAATAATTATTAAAATAAATTTTACTTAATTGACAAAGTAAAATTTAAGATAATTTTGTAATTCACTTATTTCTTATGATTGACAATGAATGCTTTTATATTTATTGATCTTTTAAATTTTTTAAAAAAATTTAGAAATTTTTATATAAAAAAAAATTATCAAAATATTTTATTGATGTTTATTAAAAGAGATTCTATTTATTATTTATTCTTAATTCTTGAAATTCACTAATTCACTATTTTAAAATTTTCATAAATTTTCAATTTTGTTAAGTTTCAAAATGTTTTAATATTTATTGATTTTTTAAATTGTTTAAAAATTATACGAGTTTTTATATAGAAAATTTATAAAAATATTTTATTAATATTTATTGAAAAATTTTACATTTATTATTTTTCTTTAAATTCTTGAAATTTTATTCTATTTACAATTTAAAATAATTTTGTAATTCATTATTTTTTTTTTTATTAGTTTACCATTTTTATAAAATTGGGATAATGGTAACAATAATTTATTAAAATGTTTTTTTTTTAATTATTTTATGTTTTGAAATGTTTTTATATTTATTGATCTTTTAAACTGTTTAAAAAAATTTAGAAATTTTTATATAAAAAAAATATAAAAATATTTTATGATGTTCATTAAAAGATTTTCTATTTATTATTTACTCTTAATTCATGAAATTTTACACTATTTTAAAATTTTCATAAATTTTCAATTTTTTTATGTTTCAAAATGTTTTAATATTTATTGATTTTTTAAATTGTTTAAAAATTTTAGGAGTTTTTATACAGAAAAATTATAAAAATATTTTATTAATATTTATTAAAAAATTTTCTATTTATTATTTTTCCTTAAATCTTAAAATTTTTCTCTATTTTACAATTTTCATAAATTTAGGTGTGTTAAATAAATGAATTTTATAATAATTATTAATTGAATTTGATTTGAATTGACTGAATTTGATGAATTTTATAATAATTATTAAAGTTAATTTTACTTAATTGACAAAGTAAAATTTAAAATAATTTTGTAATTCATTTATTTTTTTATGATTTGATTACCATTTTTATAAAATTGGGATAATGGTAACAATAATTTATTAAAATGTTTTTTTTTTTAATTATTTTATGTTTTGAAATATTTCTATATTTATAGATCTTTTAAATTGTTTAAAAAAATTTAGAAATTTTTATATAAAAAAATTATAAAAATATTTTATTGATGTTTATTAAAAGATTTTCTATTTATTATTTACTCTTAATTCTTGAAATTTTACAATATTTTAAAATTTTCATAAATTTTCAATTTTTCAAGTTCCAAAATGTTATCTATAACATATATTTATTGATTTTTTAAATTGTTTAAAAATTATATGAGTTTTTATATAGAAAAATTATAAAAATATTTTATTAATATTTATTGAAAAATTTTCCGTTTATTATTTTTCCTTAATTCTTGAAATTTTACTCTATTTTACAATTTAAAATAATTTTGTAATTCATTATTTTTTTTTTTTTTTGATTAGATTACCATTTTTATAAAATTGGGATAATGGTAACAATAATTTATTAAAATGTTTTTTTGAATTGATTGAATTTTATAATTATTATAAAATTCACCAAAGTTAATTTTACTTAATTGACAAAGTAAAATTTAGAATACTTTTGTAATTCACTTATTTTATGATTTGGTTACAATTTTTATAAAATTATGATACATTTTTTTTTTAATTATTTTAAGTTTTGAATTTTTTTAAAATATTTAAAAATTATAGAAATTTTTATATAAAAAAATTATAAAAATATTTTATTGACGTTTATTGAAAAATTTATTTATTATTTTCCCTTAATTTTTGAAATTTTATTCTATTTTACATTTTTCATAAATTTAGGTATATTTATACTAATGACAAATGAATTTTTTAATAGTTATTAACGAAGTATTTTTCTGGGAAGTCAAATTGTGTGTAATTATTTTAAAAATACACATTTTCAGCTCAGTTTTCCTTTCAGCGGAATCCAATTATGTGAAAAAGTTCGGCAATCTGGCCTTGTTTTTTTCTTTTGTTTCAAATTATTTCCATCTTAGTAACTATATTACGGTAATTTGTAAAACTTGGGTCTAACTCGATTCGCTACAGGAGCACTGAAAGTTACGGTTGATTTAGGTTTACATATTAGTATTCTGTTTCAAAGTTAAATCTTCGTGTCGTGTTACAGTAAAAGGGCACTTTCTAGAAAGCGTGATAAAGAAATCGTAATGTTTTCCTGTTCCAGCACACATAAATCCCAAACAAATATGTTGATGGACTTTAATTGCGGCGTACGTAAATCAAGATTATAATGGAAAAACTGCTAATACAGGCGACGGCAAAACGTTAATAAATATCAATAAAATATGATCAAACGACACACGAGTAAAGAACATGACTCCCGTGTCGTTTGATTTAAATTTATCGAGTAAATAAACAACCAATCCCTTAACTTTCCTGTTAGTAATGAAATTAGACGGGCGAATATATCAGATCATTTTTAGAATTGTGTCATTGTTGAATACGTCGTTACACTCCTCGAGAACTGGCATTTCAAAGAGCTGTTTCATAATTTACATACCTTGATTCGAATTACACGGACTCCGGCTAAATATCAATTAGTCATCTTATGTTAAATGGTGAATGTTTGATGCCTTGTATCGCCTCAACTTTGCCCTCGCCAAAATCTGAAAATTTAAGTAAACAATTTAGATAAATAAATAAATTTTTCCTGTACACACAAAATCAAATCTTGTCGATCTTAATTTAACAACCGCCAATTACAGTTAATTAGTAACATTTTATGAACGTACGTCTAAAGTACTCTTAATAATTGTGTTTACAAATAAAGTAAATGTTAAAATTTTAATTAACAGTTAATTTCTCAGAGTCGTGTTTCAAAAACAACGCGAACATTGTACTGTTTTTGTAGCAATTTTAATAAGTGTTGAAAAAAGCGTTTTTACATTTTCCGTTTCTACTCACTTTGAATTCATTTGAATACATTTATTTTAATTGTTATTTAAATAACGACAAACGCAATGCAAATATTCGTTTTGATGCGGTATTCCGTTTTTATTCCATTTTCTAGTCGATCTTAATATTTTTTACGTGTCGGAAATGCCTTTCATTATTTCTGTGGTTCTGGATTTTCATGATCCGCTTAGTAAATTAATGGATTTATAATTATATTGTGAATTGTTTACGCTTTTTATCGTAATCAACCCATTTTTCGTCACATTTAACAATATCGTCAATATAAGACTCATGTGTGTTGTGTACCAGAAGAGAATTGGTGATTGTCAATGACCTAACTTTGTTATCCTTATTTAATTCATGTGGAATCTATTTGTTCAACTTTTTGTTAAAATTCATTACATTAAGTCTATTTCTAATGCTTAATACTTAATGAACATGTCATATGAGGATTTTGAATGAGATATTGCTTAATTTCTTTCATATTCTTTCTCATTAAACCGCCGAAATCAAAGTAGTGCTGCATCTTCAATTACAGCATCTTCTTCAAAAGATTTACGTACAAGATGTTCCTCTTATATTGTTTCAAATTGAAAAGAAAAAGAAAGAATAGACAGAGTTAGAAAGAGCATAAAATGTTTTCAAATAATATATGGTGTGCTAATTTTTGGAATAATATTTTCTCTTTGCTTTTTGCACCAGAAACAGTTTTAATTAAATTAAATTACACTTTTTTTATAGATTTATTCTTATTACACATTTTGAACAAATTGTTTGAATTCATTCGTCATTTTCACTTTATAATTAAAACTTATTTCTTTAATAGTTTATATAGTTTTATTATTCAGTAAAGAAAAGAATGTTTCATTAATTACTTTATTAATTAATTCACTGCCTGGAGAAGAAAAATATTTAAATTCTTTCCTCTATCACTCATTTTTTTAGCAAAATTTATTTGAATTAATTTTTTATAGCAAATAACAACTTTATTCTTATCTACAGCGTATACAAATTACTTTAATTTTAGTTTATAAAAAAATATTTTATATTTATACAATACATACTATTAGGAATAGACAAATCTTTAATTTCTTTTCTTTCAATTTTGTTATTAACTACAGCTTCAACAAATTACTTTAATTTCATTTTTGTATAATTTTATAACTACAATAAAAATTAAAAATATCTATTTATTCAATTTAGAAATGGATATTTTATAAAATACTATACTATTTATAGTAGAAAAATATTTAAATTATTTTCTTTATCACTCATTTTTTGAGAATTTAAATAGAGTAAAGAAAAATATTTTTTATAACAAATAACAACTGTATTCTTAACAACAGCTTCTATAAATTACTTAAATTTTAATTTATAAAAGAATAATTTATAATTACTCTTTGGAGTAGAAACATCACTAATTTTTTGAGCAGAACTTAATTTGATTAAAGAATAATATTTTTTATAACAAATAACAACTTTATTCTTAACTACATTTTATTTTAATTTTCTTTCTGTATAATTTTATAACTAAAAATTTGAAATATCTTTTTAACAGGATAAGTTATTTTATTATTCAATTTAGAAATGAATATTTTATAATTTACTATACTATTTAGAATAGAAAAATATTTAAATTCTTTGCTTTATTACTCATTTTTTGGGCAGAATTTAATTAGATTAAATAATAATAACGAGTAATAGTTTTATTCTTAATTACAGTTTATACAAATTGCTTAAATTTTCTTTTTATATTATTTTTTAACAAAAAAATTGTTACTTATTTAATAGTGTAAGTTGTAATTAAATTTTTGTTTTGCATTAAGTAAACTAAGATGTTTAGTTATTAAAGAATATTTTATAAATTTACTATTTGGAGTAGAAAAATATTTCAATTTTTTTCCCTATCACTCATTTTTGAGCAGAATTTAATTACATTAAAGAATAACTTTATTCTCAACAATAGCTTCTATAAGTTACTTAAATTTTCTTTTTGTATTATTTTATAACTAAAAATTTAAGTTGTCTATTTAATAGAAGAAATTATTTTATTATTCAATTTGGAAACGATTATTTTATAAATTACTTTGCAATTTGATTAGAAAAATATATAAATCCTTTCCTGTATTAAACATTTTTTGAGGATAATATAATTAGATTAGAGAATTATATATTTATAACAAATAACAACTTTATTCTCAATTACAGCTTCTACAATATACTTAATTTTTTTAGTATAATTAATAGTTTTATTATTTAAACTAGAAAATAATATTTTTTTAATTATTTTACTAATTGAAGTATTCCATTTTACTGGATTACAGAATATTTTTTAGCACAAATAAGAAATGTATCTTTAATTGTAGTTTCTATCAGTTTTTACTTTATAACTACAAATTTGAGTTATTATTAAATTTAGAAATGAATATTTTATAAATTACTATTTGGATAGAATATTTTTGAGCAAAATTTAATTGAATTGAATAAAGAATAATATTTTTTATAACAAGTAACAACTTTAATTTTAACTACACCTTATTTTATAACTAAAAATGTTATTTTATCCTTCCGTTTATTAAAAAATATTTTATAAATTATTTTACTATTTAAGTAGGTTTTTTGAATTTAATTATTTTTATTTTATACCTAAAATTTAAGTTATTTATTAAATATTATAAGTGGTTTTATTATTTAAACTAGAAAATTATATATTTTTTTGAAGTATTTAATTTAATTGAATTAGAGAACTGTATAACTAAAAGTTTTGATAATACAAGTTGTTGATTCAAAAACGTTAATTACTTTTTCCGGTACCTAACGTTATAATGAGAATATTACTTTGATGGCATAATTAAATTTATTTTTCATGGTGCGTTAATTTTTGAAACAGTATATTCTCTTTGCTTTTTGCACCAGAAGCAGCTTTAATTAAATCACACTCGTAATTTATTTGTAACAACAGGAACGAGGTCAAAACATTATTTTTACAATTCCTGTTTTGCAAACAGAATGCTAAAAGTTCTTTATTATTTCGTTTCATTTTTTACGAATTAAGAATAAGATTAATTTCAGCTACGTTTGCCAATTAAGCAAACAAAATTATCATCAGTGATTCCATAAGGTCAAACAAGAGAAAACATTCACGGAGCACGCAAACAGATTCGTTGTAGTTGACATAACAAAAGTTTTGAATTACAAACAATCTGGATGTGTGGGTGTTTGTGGGAATGCTGGCATTAGAGGTGTATCAGATGGCTCTTCCGGTTTATCGAAATAAATATCGAGAGTTTATTTCGGTTTAATAGATACATTTTTCCCTTGACGGGGCATAAACTGTGGCGTCGCGTTATGGGGTCTCGGTTACACGCCGAGATCTGGTTTGTTCTTCGTCACCGAATCCAGCCGCGACATTTTAATGCACCGTTGTCAAAATAATGGATAAATTACGGTCTTAAGGCCATTGTTCCTCCTTCACGCAAGCACCACTTGGATTAAGTTCACCGAAAGGGTTGTTTAATGACTTGTTGAGCTACAGTTAACTACTTAATTGTACCGTCTAGCTTACTCATAGACGGGCGGGTCAAGTGCCAATTATTTCCAAAACTAATTCGATAAATTAGTGCCCCCGGTTTATTAAATTCGGTACGGGCGTTATTCGCACCAGATAATCGCTTAAGACAGGCTCCAAACCAAAGCCCCAAACACACAATATAATTTCTCCAAAGCTAATATTTAATCAGACTTAACCCCTTCCAAGTTTTTACCGGCCAGCACGCCGGAAACTGGCACGCATTTAAATGATGTTTTATGTATTTGTTGTGGACACATTTGAAATATTAGTGTACACGTCAACTGTACCCTTTCACGTTCTCAAACACGAGAAGTATTCGAGTGGAATGTTTGTGAAACAAAATATCGTTTGTCAGTCGAAGAAATTCGTTTATGGGACAATTTAGTTTTACAATCTTATAATTATGTGTAGCAAACATTCCTGCGAGCTTGTAAGGAATGTTGCAGTCGCGGGAATTCCACTTTTCCTTCATATCCAACGAATTTATCATTCGAATATGTACCTGTGAACATTCCTCGGGAGTGAACATTTTAATTAACTCGCCGAAATTAAGTTTTCCTTGTTGTGTACACGAACGTTTTTATTAATTGTGTTTATAAACGTGCGGTAATTTTTATTTGGGGAACTTGGCACGTTGTACCCCGGAAGTGGGGTTGGAAATTTGCATAATTCGCCGAGAGGAGTAAATAAAATTTGCATTTGATATTAAAAAAGTTACGTACTTGAAATTCACATGCAAATACGCTGCTCCAATGAATTAACGCACCATCGCCGCGGCGATAGAACGTCTTGGGAGAAGTTTCAGGGACCATCCTAACCGTACCAATAATTTAGAGGATATAGAACTTCTTCTACTTGAAAAAAGAGAATTTGGGACACAATGAAATTCGTGTGTCATTTGTAGCAGAAGTGGAAATACCGTATATTAAGTTCATATTTTTATTTTTTATATAATATCAAAATTTGTTAATTTTTTCAGAAAAAAAAATTTAAGAGTTATCAGCAAGAACAATTCTGACGGTGGAAAAGTCAACCAGGACAAGTGAGTCCTGGTCCTGATTTCAATTAAAAATATCCCGTCTTATTAAGATTTTTTATAACAATTATAAATAAAAACCAAATTTTTAAATAAATATACAAAGAGTGTATACACTTATTTTTCTTGTTTTCTGAAAATATCAATAATATTCAGTTATTATTGGTGTGTACGTCAATTTTTTGGTGCAGCGTACATTTTTTTTTTTCAAAGTTGAGGGCCTGATTTGGTGGTGAATAAAGTGGCTTCTATAAATAAACCTGAGTTATCGGCACAGACAATTCTGACGGCGGAAAAGTCAACCAGGACAGTTGAGTCCTGGTCCTGATTTAAATTAATAGTATCCCGTCTTATTAAGATTTTTTATAACAATTATAAATAAAAACCAAATTTTTAAATAAATATACAAAGAGTGTATACACTTATTTTTCTTGTTTTTTGAAAATATTAATAATAATTAGTTATTATTGCTGTGGTACGTCAATTTTTTGGAGCAGCGTACATTTTTTTTTCAACGTTGAGGACCTGATTTGGTGGTGAATAAAGTGGCTTCTATAAATAAACCTGAGTTATCAGCCAGAACAATTCTGACGGTGGGAAAGTCAACCAGGACAAGTGAGTCCTGGTCCTGATTTACATTAAAAATATCCCGCCTCATTAAGATTTTTTTATAACAATTATAAATAAAAATCAAATTTTTAAATAAATATACAAATAGTGTATACACTTATTTTTTTGTTTTCTGAAAATATAAATAATAATCAGTTATTATTGGTGTGGTACGTCAATTTTTTGGGGCAGCGTACATTTTGTTTCAAAGTTGAGGACCTGATTTGGTTGTGAATGAAGTGGCTTCTATAAATAAACCTGAGTTATCGGCAAGAACAATTCTGACGACGGATAAGTCAACCAGGACAAGTGAGTCCTGGTCCCGATTTAAATTAAAAATATCCCGACTTATTAAGATTTTTTATAACAATTATAAATAAAAATCAAATTTTTAAATAAATATACAAATAGTGTATACACTTATTTTTTTGTTTTCTGAAAATATTAATAATAATCAGTTATTATTGGTGTGGTACGTCAATTTTTTGGAGCAGCGTACATTTTTTTTCAAAGTTGAGGGCCTGATTTGGTGGTGAATAAAGTAGCTTCTATAAATAAAACTGAGTAATCGGCAAGGACAATTCTGACGACGGATAAGTCAACCAGAACAAGTGAGTCCTGGTCCTGATTTAAATTAAAAATATCCCGTCTTATTAAGATTTTTTATAATAATTATAAATAAAAACCAAATTTTTATATAAATATACAAATAGTGTATACATTTATTTTTCCTGCTGTCTGAAAATATTAATAATAATCAGTTATTACTGGTGTGGTACGTTAATTTTGTGGAGTAGCGTACTTTTTTTTCAAAGTTGAGGACCTGATTTGGTGGTGAATAAACTGGCTTCTATAAATAAACCTGAGTTATCGGCAAGGACGATTCTGACGGCGGATAAGTCAACAAGGACAAGTGAGTCCTGCTCCTGATTTATATTAAAAAAATCCCGCCTCATTCCCCGAACCCTGAACCCAAGTAAATGCATCGGATGATTTAATGCGGCATCTTGCGGAGTCGGGTCCGTCGTCACACATAATTTCATTTGCTCTTCCGCGGTACCAAAGCAAATAAATCACCGGGAAAGAAGTATCCGACATCGAGTATGAAATTACACATTTATCCCCGGACTCCTTGAATTTAAAACTGGACGTTCTACAACGGTTATTAATACGATATCATTTACAAAATACCAACCGTGTAACCGCAAGTGATTTAGCATGCCTGTTTACCGCACTGGCCGGTAAAAATTTCTGCCCGGTTGCAGACTTGGTTTGCTTGTTTTCTCTACCGTGGAATTCTTCAGTATTGACATATTTAATTTATTATCGTCGATGGTTTTGCTTTTCCGTATCGATGTAAATCAGGAGCCACTTAACCATTTGCAACCAGCGGAGTCACTACGAATTGTTCAAGCAAGAATCAAACTTAACAGTTGTAGTTACTACAAAGCGAACGTACGTATGTAAATTTTGAGTTATCTTGATTTATTATGCGGTCTCTAATAGGATATTTTATAAATTACTTTTTTATGGTTTATTTATAGGAGCAAATATTAAATTCCTTTCCGTATCACTAATTTTTTTAAATGGTTAATAGAATCTTTTTTACTTAAATTTACCTCTATCACTAATTTTTTGAACAGGACTTAACCGAATTAGAAAATAATCTTTTTAGATCAAATATGAGGTTAAAAAGTTATTTATTTAATAGTTTAAGTTAAAGTGATAGAGTTAAGTTAAATATTCAATCTAGAATAGAATCTTTTGTGAGTTAATTTACTATTTTAAGTAGAAAATATTTAAATTTTTTCCAATATCATTTATTTTTAGACAGAATTTAAGTGGTTTAGAGAATATTCTTTTTTAGAGCAAACAAGAGCTTTAACCATAACTACAGCTTCAACAAATTACTGAAATTTTCTATTTGTTAAAATCAATTTTATTAAAGTATTACTTTTATAACATATTTTGAAGAAATGTTTTGAATCTAATTATCTTTTCTTTTATACCTAAAAAGTCAATTAATTTATTCAATAGTAAAAGCTTAATATTCAATATTCAAAAATATTTCGTGGGTTAGTTTATTATTTTGAGTAGAAAATAATTAAAATATTTTCTCTATTGTTCATTTTTAGATAAAATTTGGCAAGTTTAGAGAATAATCTTTTTTTAGAGCAAAAAGAGCTTTAATCTTAACTCTAACTTCAACAAATTACTGAAATTTTCTATTTGTTACAATCAATTTTAAAAACCAATTTTATTAAAATATTATTTTTATAACACATTTTGAAGAAATTTTTTGAATCTAATTATCTTTTCTTTTATACCTAAAATGTCAATTAATTTATTCAATAGTAAAAGCTTAATATTCAATATTCAAAAATATTTCGTGGGTTAGTTTATTATTTTGAGTAGAAAATAATTAAAATATTTTCTCTACTGTTCATTTTTAGATAAAATTTGGCAAGTTTAGAGAATAATCTTTTTTTAGAGCAAATAAGAGCTTTAATCTTAACTCTAACTTCAACAAATTACTGAAATTTTCTATTTGTTACAATCAATTTTAAAAACCAATTTTATTAAAATATTATTTTTATAACACATTTTGAAGAAATTTTTTGAATCTAATTATCTTTTCTTTTATACCTAAAATGTCAATTAATTTATTCAATAGTAAAAGCTTAATATTCAATATTCAAAAATATTTCGTGGGTTAGTTTATTATTTTGAGTAGAAAATAATTAAAATATTTTCTCTATTGTTCATTTTTAGATAAAATTTGGCAAGTTTAGAGAATAATCTTTTTTTAGAGCAAATAAGAGCTTTAATCTTAACTCTAACTTCAACAAATTACTGAAATTTTCTATTTGTTACAATCAATTTTAAAAACCAATTTTATTAAAATATTATTTTTATAACACATTTTGAAGAAATTTTTTGAATCTAATTATCTTTTCTTTTATACCTAAAATGTCAATTAATTTATTCAATAGTAAAAGCTTAATATTCAATATTCAAAAATATTTCGTGGGTTAGTTTATTATTTTGAGTAGAAAATAATTAAAATATTTTCTCTACTGTTCATTTTTAGATAAAATTTGGCAAGTTTAGAGAATAATCTTTTTTTAGAGCAAATAAGAGCTTTAATCTTAACTCTAACTTCAACAAATTACTGAAATTTTCTATTTGTTACAATCAATTTTAAAAACCAATTTTATTAAAATATTATTTTTATAACACATTTTGAAGAAATTTTTTGAATCTAATTATCTTTTCTTTTATACCTAAAATGTCAATTAATTTATTCAATAGTAAAAGCTTAATATTCAATATTCAAAAATATTTCGTGGGTTAGTTTATTATTTTGAGTAGAAAATAATTAAAATATTTTCTCTATTGTTCATTTTTAGATAAAATTTGGCAAGTTTAGAGAATAATCTTTTTTTAGAGCAAATAAGAGCTTTAATCTTAACTCTAACTTCAACAAATTACTGAAATTTTCTATTTGTTACAATCAATTTTAAAAACCAATTTTATTAAAATATTATTTTTATAACACATTTTGAAGAAATTTTTTGAATCTAATTATCTTTTCTTTTATAACTAAAAAGTTAAGTTATTTATTCAACGGTAAAAGCTTTAATATTCAATATTCAAGAATATTTCGTGTGTTATTTTATTATTTTGAGTAGAAAATAATTAAATTTTTTTCTCTATAATTCATTTTTAAATAGAATTTGGCTATTTAGAGAGTAATCTTTTTTATGGCAAATAAGAGCTTTAATCTTAACTCTAACTTCAACTAATTACTGAAATTTTCTATTTGTTACAATCAATTTTAAAAACCAATTTTTTTAAAGTATTATTTTTATAACACTTTTTAAAGAAATTTTTTGAATCTAACTATCTTTTCTTTTATACCTAAAAAGTTAAGTTATTTATTCAATATTCAGTATTATAAATTTTAATATTTAATCTAGAAAAGTATATTTTGTGAATTATTTTACTATTTTGAGTAGAAAATAATTATAATTTTTAGATTAGTTAGTTTAGGTTTAGAGAATAATCTGTTTTTAGAGAAAATAAGAGCTCTAAACTTAACTACAGCTTCAACAAATGACTGAAATTTTCATTGTGTTTCGTTCAAGTATTTTATTAAAGTATTATTTTTACATTTTGAAAAAAAATATATTTAATAGCATGAATTAGTTTTTTGACTGAATTCTTCGTATTTTGTTAATTTGATAATTGATACAAATTTATGTAATTACTTTTCTACATTATTAATAAAGTAAAATCATCTTAAAACTTACTTAGTTCTTTACGTCACAAATTTATTAAATTAAAATATTCTTTCAAAATAAATAATTTATATTGTTACTTTCAATATTTAAACAGTTTATTCCTACAATATATTTTATGGTTCACCTCGAAGAAAATAAAACATACAAATCAAAAAATTAACATATTTTAAAACTTTTCACTCCACTTTTCACGGTAACTTTAATACTGTTCATATTGGTTTCCACGACTCCATTGCAACTTTTGAATTTCTAAAAGATCATCAACTCAAGATTGCAAATACATACGTATATTCTTTTCAATATGCAAATTGGTTCGTAACAAAATGTCGAGTATGTTTTTTATTCGTCCCGTGTTCAATTCGCAGAAATAACCGGCAAACTTTCGGGTCAACGGTCCAGAAAATTTTATTTTACAGCTTCCAACTTCACGGTGCTCTCGACGTAATAAGCCGGCCTTTTCACGGAGATTTACCTAAACACACAAAATTCTCATCGTGCCCCCTTTACACCATTAATTCCAGAAATAGACCGTCATATATCACCGAAAAATCAAAACAAACCTAAAATGTAATATTAAAAAAAACGCATATGAGTGAGTACTCATAAATTCTATATTTACTCACTCATCCGGGCGTCATAAAAACGTTGGTACCAATTTGGGTTGCAGTAAACCGCGGTCGGAAACCAAAACATGCAATCAACATCTTAATAATGCTAAATGGCATTAACTTCAGCCAGATTTATGCCTGTCAGTGGGGATAATTTTTGCCGTTTGTTTGGAACACGCAACGCGACCGTGGAATGCAATTAAAATTTATTTATGTGCATTTATCATGATTTTTCCCCCGACAAAAATAAGGGGTTACAGTCGACGATAAACTTGTCTACATCTTAACAGTTTAATAAAACGGTATGGCTGTTAAAATATTTTAATCTGATAGTTTTGAAAGTGCACGGCCATTATTCGGTTTTATAGTTCTTAATTTTACTTCTTAACGAACAAGCGAATGAATAAAGGCAAACTGCAAACTCATTAGGTTCCAAACAAAGGAGCAAACAATGTTTTATTTAGTTTAGCACCGACCGTAATTAAAAAATTGATTTGTAACTTTGTATGTACATTTAAATAGTTCAAATTGTTGTAAAATTGGCTGCAAAATTTAACGTTGTTGAACCGGAACGAGAAAATTACGATTATGGCTGAAAGAATTTCGCGTTGAGTATGTAACTGCGAGAGAACAAAGACCGTTTAAGGCCGCCTTAAAATAAATATCCATCGCAAAGATAAGGTTTTATTCTTTTGACTGGAGTGTTGAAAGTTGTATTGATTTGTTTGAGTTTGTAGTTTGTCGGGAGTTTTGGTCGTAAATCGTTTTCAATAACAGAGACATTTTCCCATGACATTTGATCGGCCCAAACCAACAGAAATTTGTACAGACAATTTATCTTTGTTGAATATGAAGTGTGTCCTCCCTCTTTTAACAAATAGTACTGGGTCAAAATAAATGTTTATTTTTCTATTAATTGACACTCTTGAACAGAAATGTACGTGTGCATGTTGAGTGTCCTCGTGTGGAGGGTTGATACGACGTACGACACGTGCGGAGAATTGATTAAGCAAGGGATGCCCCGAAGGTCGTAAATTATTAGATTGTCAAGACAGTTATTGCGTTTTTTGTTGTTTAGTTTCTTATTAACGGATATTCGGTCAAATTTTTAATGTGTAGCTCATTTTTATATGAAATTATTTGAGCTTTGAATAAAGTATGGATAAGAAGCAAATTCGTACAACTTTTTGTTCTACTTCAAATAAGGCCAGAAAGTGACAGAATCTGCTCACAACAACAACGATGACTTTAGCCCAGAAACCACTAATAAACGTACATGCATTATGATGATACGTCTGATTTATTCGACGCTGTGAATAAATCAGGAATGTTGTAATATTCGGCACGAATCACTCACTGTTAAAATGCCTAAATACTGAGAAAAACACGTCTTGTTTCCTCAACCGTTTTTGATGTTGTACTACTAGATTGTCAAGGAAGTTATTACTTTTTTTGTTCCATCAAATTTTTAATGTGTTAAGGAACGTGTTTAGTTCTATCTAATCGTGTAATTAACCCCATTTTTATTTGAAATTATTTGGCCATTTATTCAGGGCTTTGAGTAAAGTATGGATGAGAAGCAGGATCGTACAACTTTTTGTTCCACTTCAAGCAAGGCCTAATTTGCTGGCAACATCAACGATGACTTTGGCCCAGGAACTATTAACAAACGTACAGCACTATGGTTGTTCAAAAAATTTCAGGACTGGGACGAGAAGCTTAAATATGATGAGCACAGCTGTCGTTCATCTCATGTTGACAACGACCAATTGAGGGCCTTAGTTGAAACCAATTCGTGCTCCACTGTTCGAGAGTTTGCTGCTAAGTTAGACGTAAAGTATACTATCATTTCCAACCACCTAAAACAAATTGTGAAGACCAAAAGGCTTGACAAATAGGAACAACATGAATTGAACGAAAATCACAAAAAACGTCGTTATAAAGAGTCGTCTGGTCTTCTTTTACGCACCATAAACGAGCTGTTTCTTGACTGGATTATGACTGGTGTTGAAAAGTGGATATTATAGGACAATGGGCGTTGTGGAGCACAATGGTTGGACTGCAACCAGGCTCCCAAACACTTTCCAAAAATGAAATTGCACAAAAAGAAGTTGACGGTTACTGTTTGATGGTCTGCTGCCGGTGTAATCCATTACAGCTTCCTGAATCCTGATGAAACAATTACGACGGTGAAGTACTGTCAACAAATCGAGTAAATGCAGCAGAAATCGCTGCAAATGTGCCCGGCATTGGTCAATAGAAAGGGGCAAATTCTTTTTCATGACAACTCTGGCCTAAAGTCGCACAACAGACACAGCAAAAGTTGAACGAACTGGAGTATGAGGGTATGTCTCATCTTCCATACTCACCAAACCTTTCGCCAACTAATTATCATTTTATTAATCATTTGGACAAATTTTTGATGTGTTGAGGAACGTGTTTAGTTCTATCTAATCGTGTAACTAACCCCATTTTTTTTTTTTAAATTATTTGGACATTTATTCAGGGCTTTGAGTAAAGTATGGATGAGAAACAGAATCGTACAACTTTTTGTTCCACTTCAAGCAAGGCATAATTTGCTGGCAACATCAACGATGACTTTGGCCCAGAAACTACTAACAAATGTACAGCACTATGGTTGTTCCAAAAATTCCGAGACTGGGACGAGAGGCTTAAATATGATGAGCACAGCGGTCGGCCATCTGATGTTGACAACGATCAATTGAGGGCTTTAGTTGAAACCAATTCGTGCTCCACTGTTCGAGAGTTTGCTGCTAAGTTAGACGTAATGTATACTATATCATTTCCAACCACCTAAAACAAATTGTAAAGACCAAAAGACTTGACAAATAGGAACAACATGAATTGAACGAAAATCACAAAAACCGTCGTTATAAAGAGTCGTTTAGTCTTCTTTTACGCACCGTGAACGAGCTGTTTTTCCACTGGATTATGACTGGTGATGAAAAGTGGATACTATAGGACAATTGGCGTTGTGCAGCACAATGGTTGGACTGCAACCAGGCTCCCAAACACTTTCCAAAAATGAAATTGCACAAAAAGAAGTTAACGGTTACTGTTTGATGGTCTGCTGCCGGTGTAATCCATTACAGCTTCCTGAATCCTGATGAAACAATTACGACGGTGAAGTACTGTCAACAAATCGTGTAAATGCAGCAGAAATCGCTGCAAATGTGCCCGGCATTGGTCAATAGAATGGAGCAAATTATTTGGCCATTTATTCAGAGCTTTAAATAAAGTATGGATGAGAAACAGGATCGTACAACTTTTTGTTCCACTTCAAGCAAGCTAATTTGCTGGCAACATCAACGATGACTTTGGCTCAGGAACTACTAACAAATGTAAAGCACTATGGTTGTTCCAAAAATTCCGAGACTGGGACGAGAGGCTTAAATATAATGAGCACAGCGGTCGGCCATCTGATGTTGACAACGATCAATTGAGGGCTTTAGTTGAAACCAATTCGTGCTCCACTGTTCGAGAGTTTGCTGCTAAGTTAGACGTAACGTATACTATCATTTCCAACCACCTAAAACAAATTGTAAAGACCAAAAGGCTTGACAAATAGGAACAACATGAATTGAATGAAAATCACAAAAACCGACGTTATAAAGAGTCGTCCAGTCTTCTTTTATGCACCGTGAACGAGCTGTTTCTCGACTGGATTGTGACTGGTGATGAAAAGTGAATACTATAGGACAATCGGCAATGTGCAGCACAATGGTTGGACTGCAACCAGGCTCCCAAACACTTTTCAAAAATGAAATTGCACAAAAAGAAGTTAATGGTTACTGTTTGGTGGTCTGCTGCCGGTGTAATCCATTACAGCTTCCTGAATCCTGGTGAAACAAATACGACGGAGAGGTACTGCCAACAAATCGAGTAAATGCAACAGAAATTGCTGCGAATGTGCCCAGCATTGGTCAATAGAAAGAGGCAAATCATTTGGCCATTTATTCAGAGCTTTAAATAAAGTATGGATGAGAAGCAGGATCGTACAATTTTTTGTTCTACTTCAGGAAAGGCCTAATTTTCTGGCAACATCAACGATGAATTTGGCCCAGGAACTACTAACAAACATACAGTACTATGGTTGTTCAAAAATTCCGGGACTGGGACGAGAGGCTTAAATATGATGAGCACAGCGGTCGGCCATCTGATGTTGACAACGACCAATTGAGGGCCTTAGTTGAAACCAATTCGTGCTCCACTGTTCGAGAGTTTGCTGCTAAGTTAGACGTAACATATACTATCATTTCCAACCACCTAAAACAAATTGTAAAGACCAAAAAGCGTGACAAATAGGAACAACATGAATTGAACGAAAATTACAAAAACCGTCGTTATAAAGAGTCGTCTAGTCTTCTTTTACGCGCCGTGAATGAGCTGTTTCTCGACTGGATTGTGACTGGTGATGAAAAGTGGGTACTATAGGACAATTGGCGTTGTGCAGCACAATGGTTGGACTGCAACCAGGCTCCCAAACACTTTCCAAAAATGAAATTGCACAAAAAGAAGTTAATGGTTACTGTTTGGTGGTCTGCTGCCGGTGTAATCCATTACAGCTTCCTGAATCCTGGTGAAACAATTACGACGGTGAAGTACTGTCAATAAATCGAGTAAATGCAGCAGAAATTGCTGCGAATGTACCCGGCATTGATCAATAGAAAGGGGCAAATTCTTCTTCATGACAATGGTGGCCCAAAGTAGCACAACAGACACTGCAGAAGTTGAACGAACTGGAGTACGAGGGTATGCCTCATCTGCCATACTCATCAAACCTTTCGCCAACTAATTATCAATTTTTTAAACATTTGGACGACTCCCTACACGAAGAATGCTAAAAAAATTAAAATGATGTACAAAACGCCTTCAACGACTTGGCCACTTCCGGATCTCCGGAGTTATATTCCACCGGATATAAATAAGCTTGTTTTTCCTTGAGAAAAATGTATTGACTCAAATGGTTCTTATTTCGATTAATTAAGCTGAGATTTGAACATTTTATATTTATGGTTGAAAAACCCAATAACTCTCCTGACAATCTAATAATTCCAACGTGAAATGTCATACGAATTACATTAATTTCGAGTCAGTTTTGGGCGTCTAAATTACACAAAAGTAAAATTTCATCCTCGACCGCCATCTTGGAGAATATTAAGCGTTTCGGAGCGGCGCATAAATTTTTATTTACAGTCATTAACTTGCCTTTTCAGCGTCCATTCACTGCTGGCAAAGCCCTAGAAAGACACCCATAAAAACGCTTGTTTCATTCAACAAGCCGACAAAAATATCTTTTGTAAGGAAACTTAACCTTTTGTTGTGCGCTCTTCAAAGGCCCCACGGCCTCTTTCATACACGGAAACTTACGTAATATTCTAATTAATGGCTTGGACGACGTATTAAAACGCCATTAGTAATAAAAACTGGACGTTAAAAATAAATTTAACCAAATTGGATTTTGTCGGGACAAAACGCCATCATAATTGGTGGGTTCGTGTTTTGGGTATGTTAATAAGGCGTATTCACACGTTTAGCTTATTAAAGAGTAATAAATCATGTAATTTTAACTGGTTTTCCTCCTTGAAACTTTCCCAATTAGCGTTCATCCAATTTATTAAGATGACGTGTAGTGGATCAATAGAGGAGAGGACAATTTCGTTGGGGACAAATTGCACAAAGCACGTCCCAAACAGCTCAATTTTGACAACGCACACAGAGAACACTGACCATATGCACCGCAAACACAATGTCCATTAGGTAAGGTCGTAAACCAGATGACTGTTGCGTGCAACTGAGGCGAAGGCAGCTGGGATTCCGTGCCACGAGCTTTCAAAAGTCCGAAACAGATGCAGCTCGTTGCGCCTTCTGCGGTGTTAATAGGACGGTGTTTCGACGAAAGGGGATCAATCACGTTCGATTCATTGTATGACTGAAAGGTAGATGAGACGTACCGATGTGTCACGTCAGTGATGCATCGCACATTACTCTATGGTGCGTCAAAAATTCAAAACAAACTGGCCGTGTAAATTGATTGATTGAAAGGAGACATTAGTCACCCCATCAGCCGTGGATTTATCCGCTTTTCGTTGTGCCAAAGCTCCGATTCTGAGCTCCTTCGAATTTGCAGAACACCATCCACCAAAGCGTTTAATGATGCACACGTGGCTGTTGTACCTGCTTCCGAACGTCGTTTGATTGGTTCCGGCGGTCATTAACTTAACGATTGCAGTTGCCTCGTTGTTTTCCATATAAAAAAAATCGGTTTTTAATACACCAATATGGAACGTTGAGATTGATTGTTCCGTTGGTGGCAAAAAGTTGTTCGTGCGTCTTCCGAACGTGGATTATCGTGGATCAATCGGTTTGCGGGCTTGTTAAAAGGTTATAATTAAATTTAATTTGTTTGTTAACTAGTATGGTAATTAGGGATTCAGCTTTTTATGGATGTCGGCTTAGATTTATTGAGTCTCGTGAATCGGTGAGTTTTTTAATGCGGTTGGTTTCATTTATCAACTTTCAATCATTTTAGATTTCTGATTGAAAGGAGTCATGTTTAATTGAAAAATTATGATAATTACCTTCACTGTGTTTTTTTTTCTTTGATTAATTAATAATGATTAATAGAGGTGAACTCCAACTGTTTACAATCTTGTACAAATTTACACATTTCTTTGTATATGTATTTCAAATAGTTATGTATGGTTACCAGAATCTTCCATTACGTCTCAATGGACAAAATTTTATTACAATATATTTATGATGTTCATTTACACTTTAGTTCTCCCTTTTGTCACAAAAAGTTGTTAAAAATGTAAAAAATTACTAAAAACGTAAAAAGTTACTAAAAACGTAAAGAAACCCTAAAATCGTAAAAAGTTATTAAAATCTTAATAAATCACTAAAAATGTAAAAAGTCACCAAATTCCCAAAAAGATACTAAAATTGTAAAAAATTACTAAAAATGTAAAAAATTACTAAAATCACAAAAAATTACTGAAAAAGTACAATATTATTAGAAATCCAAAAAATCACTAAAAAACGTAAAAAGTTACTAAAATATTACTGAAAACCGTAAAAAATCCCTAAAAAAGTAAAATGTTACTAAAACCGTAAAAAATCCCTAAAAATGTAACAAGTTATTAAAATCTTAAAAAGTCACTAAAAATGTAAAAAAAAGACACCAAAGTCCCCAAAAGATACTAACATTGTAAAAAATAACTAAAAACGTAAAAAATTATTAAAATCTCAAACATTTACAAAAATCACAAAAAATTACTGGAAAAGTACAATATTATTAGAAATCCAAAAAATCACTAAAAAACATAAAAAGTTACTAAAACATTAAAATGTTACTAAAACCGTAAAAAATTCCTAAAATAGTAAAATGTTACTAAAACCGTAAAAAATCCCTAAAAACGTAACAAGTTATTAAAATCTTAAAAAGTCACTAAAAATGTAAAAAAAAGACACCAAAGTCCCAAAAAGATACTAACATTGTAAAAAATAACTAAAAACGTAAAAAATTATTAAAATCTCAAACATTTACAAAAATCACAAAAAATTACTGGAAAAGTACAATATTATTAGAAATCCAAAAAATCACTAAAAAACATAAAAAGTTACTAAAACATTAAAATGTTACTAAAACCGTAAAAAATTCCTAAAATAGTAAAATGTTACTAAAACCGTAAAAAATCCCTAAAAACGTAACAAGTTACTAAAATCTTAAAAAATCACTAAAAATGTAAAGTCACCAAAGTCCCAAAAAAAATACTAAAATTGTAAAAAATTACTAAAAATGTAAAAAATTACTAGAATTTCAAAAATTTACTAAATTCACAAAAAATTACTGAAAAAGTACAATATTATTAGAAATCCAAAAAAAACACTAAAAAAACGTAAAAAGTTACTAAAATATTAAAATGTTACTAAAACCGTAAAAAATCTCTAAAAACGTAAAATGTTACTAAAACCGTAAAAAATCCCTAAAAATGTAACAAGTTACTAAAATCTTAAAAAATCACTAAAAATGTAAAAAGTCACCAAAGTCCCAAAAAAAATACTAAAATTGTAAAAAATTACTAAAAATGTAAAAAATTACTAAAATTTCAAAAATTTACTAAAATCACAAAAAATTACTGAAAAAGTACAATATTATTAGAAATCCAAAAAAACACTAAAAAAACGTAAAAAGTTACTAAAATATTAAAATGTTACTAAAACCGTAAAAAATTCCCTAAAAAGGTACTGAAAATGTAAAAAATCACTAAAAATGTAAATAATTACTAAAATCTCAAACATCTTCTAAAACCCCAAAAAATCAGTAAAATCATAAAAAGTTACTAAAAACGTAAAAGCTGACTAAAAACAGAAAATTATTAAAATCGTAGAAAGTTGCCACAATTCTAAAAATCACTAAGAACATAAAAAGTTATCAAAATCCAAAAATTAAATAAAAATGTAAAAAGTTACTAAAATTCGATAAAGTAAAAACGTAAAAAAATTACTAAAAATCTAGAAATCAATAAAAACTTAAAAAGTTACTAAAACTTAAAAAATCACTAAAAAGGCAAAAAATTATTAAAAAAGTAAAAGTTACTAGAATTCTAAAATTCACTAAAATTTTAAAGTTACCAAAATTTCATAAATTAAAAAAAAATAATACTACAATACTAAAATATTACTAAAAAACCAGAAAATCAATAAAAACGTAAAAAGTTATCAAAACCTTAAAAACTAAACTAAGTCACTAAAAACATAAAAAATGTATTACAATTCTAAAGAGCTACTAAAAATACGGAAAATCAATAAAAACGTAAAAAGTTATTATATACCTAAAAATATGTTAAAAATCTAAAAAAGTTTACTAAGAACAAAAATTTACTAAAATCTTAAAAATCAAGAAATCAATAAAAAAGTACTCATTAAAAAGTACTAAAATTCTAAAAAATTACTAAAAACTCATGTTCTAGAATCTCAATAAAATCATTAAAATCCCAAAAAATTACTAGAAAGTAAAAAAATTATTAAAAACCCAAAAATTGACTAAAATCATAAAAAGTTACTAAACCTTAAAAAGTAACTAAAACCCAAAATATCACCATTAAAATTTCAAAAGTTACAAAATTCGTAAAAAACTACTAAAAACATAAAAAAATTAGAATCCCAAAAATCACGAAAAACTTAAAAAATTACTGAAAACTTAAAAGACACTAAAAGCGTAAAAAGTTGTTAAAATCTTGTCTTATATTAATAAATGAGTACCAAAGATTTCGTTTATCTACTTCATTATTTCTCATCATCACCGGAATATTATTTCATTTGTGATTATCACCTTTGTCAACACTTCTGTTTTCTCTTTTTGCCATGTCTAGTAATGGAAGAATGTGAACCAAACCTATCTATCCTATTTTATTTGTTATTAAATTAACAATTAATTAAGGTGATTTCCAACAGTTTACAATCTCGTCACAATTTATACATTTACTTGTAGCTTCAAGTAGAAAAATTCCACAACAAGAAAACGGAACGAAGTGAAACGTGTTTGCGATTTTTCCCCATTCTGTTTTATATGCACAAAACAAAAACTACCATACATTTCGCATTCGCGTGAAAATTCCACCGGAAAACGCCGCAATACGAAATCCTCGTGTTTCCTTCGTCCTATCCCGTTTAAATATTAACAACATTGTGGCTACGGGTACGCCATCAGAAATATTAATTTCGAAGCCATAAAGCAGTGAAGGCATCAATTTTGTACTACTTTAAAGCTCCAAGCTAAAATAAGTACAAAGGAGCCTTTTGTAAGCATAGACAACGAAATAAATACCTTTGTATCGGACGTTGCACAACAATTAATACATTAGAATTAATTTTTCATTAACATTGTCAGGCGCACGTCAAGTGGAGTGTAAATATAACCTGTCAGAAATCCATTCATCGACGTCTTAATGGAGGCCCCGGAGAATGTGAGGCACGCTCGAGATATGGTTTAATTAAATAAAAGTTGATCAAAATACATTTATTCGAAACGCATTAGCAGAGGTGACTTAAAATGATTAATGGCACGTCAGTCCGGGGTGTGGCTGCGGCCGACAACAAATCATTTTGTCTGATGATCTACTTTCGAAAGCAATAATTTCAAACGCACACGGACTTGGGTGCACAGTTATCCGCGTTTAGATGTTGTGGATGGAAATCGTTTCATTCCCAATGGAACGTTGGTCGTGCTTTCATTTTTAATAAGCTTATTACCGGGGATTATCTCCACTTTCGGCATCTGCAAAAGGAGTGGCGGCCCTTTTTGGTTTGGCTCTCATGAATACGTCCGATTAGCATTTCGAGGATTCACGTCGGGATGCGTTAAAACAAGTTTCGTTTGTGTATCCGACGACGTAATCCCGACACGTAAACAATACCGAATTGTTTTATTTCGTGCTAACACGTGATTTGATAAAATCGTGTTTTTTACGCAATTTTATATCGGATAAATTAGAGTTTATGTTCAACCCGTTTCAAAACTAAACAAGCTAACAAACTATTTTGGCGAATGTCTGGCACTGAAAGCTTTCAGTGATCAGTTATCATCGACAGGCTCGGTAATATTCACCGCAGAGTTGAAATGATTTCGTGTGTCTGACAGTTAAAATAAACAGATCGATGTTCAATATTTATAGAGATCCGAAAATTGCTTGACGTTTTAATACTTTTTACACCGCCATTTGGGTACAATGTTGCTTAATTGGACCAATAAGCTCCGCTTGATGTTTATGTTGGTGCAATCAATTCAGATTTTATAATATAAACGACAAGTTGTGGTGGCTTTTTGCATTAATTCCATTTTCCAGGTGTGAAGAACACGTTGGCGTCACACACTGTATAATATGACGGCATGACTTTAATTACAATTTATTCCATCCAATAAATATTTATATAAGTTTATCGGCTTAATCAATTTTTAATGGCGCATTTGATCTCCGTCGCTTTAAGAATGTTTATCCAGTCATAATACACATTTATTTTTTCAAACGCATGTAATATGCTATCCGTAAACATTACGCACGTTTCAGTCGCGTAAATTAAATTTATGCCGGAATAAACATCAATCATTCCGTGCATATATTTGAAACAGTGTTATCAAAGTGAAAAATGCCGCATTTGTACAGCCCGTCTGATTTATTCGACGCTGTGAATAAATCAGGAATGTTGTAATATTCGGCACGAATCACTTACTGTTAAAATGCCTAAATAATGAGAAAAACACGTCTTGTTTCCTCAACTGTTTTTGATGTTGTACTACTAGATTGTCAAGGAAGTTATTACTTTTATTGTTCTGTCAAATTTTTGATGTGTTAAGGAACGTGTTTAGTTCTATCTAATCGTTTAATTAACCCCATTTTTATTTGAAATCATTTGGCCATTTATTCAGAGGTTTGAGTAAAGTATGGATGAGAAGCAGGATCGTACAACTTTTTGTTCCACTTCAAGCAAGGCCTAATTTGCTGGCAACATCAACGATGACTTTGGCCCAGGAACTACTAACAAAAGTACAGCACTATGATTGTTTCAAAAATTCCGAGACTGGGACGAAAGGCTTAAATATGATGAGCACAGCGGTCGGCCATCTGATGTTGACAACGACCAATTGAGGGCCTTAGTTGAAATCAATTCGTGCTCCACTGTTCGAGAGTTTGCTGCTAAGTTAGACGTAACGTATACTATCACTTCCAACCACCTAAAACAAATTGTAAAGACCAAAAGGCGTGACAAATAGGAACAACATGAGTTGAACGAAAATCACAAAAACCGTCGTTATAAAGAGTCGTCTAGTCTTCTTTTACGCACCGTGAATGAGCTGTTTCTCGACTGGATTGTGACTGGTGATGAAAAGTGGGTACTATAGGACAATTGGCGATGTGCAGCACAATTGTTTGGACTGCAACCAGGCTCCCAAACACTTTCCAAAAATGAAATTGCACAAAAAGAAGTTAATGGTTACTGTTTGGTGGTCTGCTGCCGGTGTAATCCATTACAGCTTCCTGAATCCTGGTGAAACAATTACGACGGTGAAGTACTATCAACAAATCGAGTAAATGAAGCAGAAATTGCTGCGAATATGCCCGGCATTGGTTAATAGAAAGGAGCAAATCATTTGGCCATTTATTCAGATCTTTAAATAAAGTATGGATGAGAAGCAGGATCGTACAACTTTTTGTTCTACTTCAGGCAAGGTCTAATTTGCTGGCAACGTCAACGATGACTTTGGCCCAGAAACTATTAACAAACGTACAGTACTATGGTCGTTCAAAAATTCCGGGACTGGGACGAGAGGCTTAAATATGATGAGCACAGCGGTCGGCCATCTGATGTTGACAACGACCAATTGAGGGCCTTAGTTGAAACCAATTCGTGCTCCACTGTTCGAGAGTTTGCTGCTAAGTTAGACGTAACATATACTATCATTTCCAACCACCTAAAACAAATTGTAAAGACCAAAAAGCGTGACAAATAGGAACAACATGAGTTGAACGAAAATCACAAAAACCGTCGTTATAAAGAGTCGTCTAGTCTTCTTTTACGCACCGTGAATGAGCTGTTTCTCGACTGGATTGTGACTGGTGATGAAAAGTGGGTACTATAGGACAATTGGCGATGTGTAGCACAATGGTTGGACTGCAACCAGGCTCCCAAACACTTTCCAAAAATGAAATTGCACAAAAAGAAGTTAATGGTTACTGTTTGGTGGTCTGCTGCCGGTGTAATCCATTACAGCTTCCTGAATCCTGGTGAAACAATTACGACGGTGAAGTACTGTCAACAAATCGAGTAAATGAAGCAGAAATTGCTGCGAATATGCCCGGCATTGGTTAATAGAAAGGAGCAAATCATTTGGCCATTTATTCAGATCTTTAAATAAAGTATGGATGAGAAGCAGGATCGTACAACTTTTTGTTCTACTTCAGGCAAGGCCTAATTTTCTGGCAACATCAACGATGAATTTGGCCCAGGAACTACTAACAAACGTACAGTACTATGGTCGTTCAAAAATTCCGGGACTGGGACGAGAGGCTTAAATATGATGAGCACAGCGGTCGGCCATCTGATGTTGACAACGACCAATTGAGGGCCTTAGTTGAAACCAATTCGTGCTCCACTGTTCGAGAGTTTGCTGCTAAGTTAGACGTAACATATACTATCATTTCCAACCACCTAAAACAAATTGTAAAGACCAAAAAGCGTGACAAATAGGAACAACATGAGTTGAACGAAAATCACAAAAACCGTCGTTATAAAGAGTCGTCTAGTCTTCTTTTACGCACCGTGAATGAGCTGTTTCTCGACTGGATTGTGACTGGTGATGAAAAGTGGGTACTATAGGACAATTGGCGATGTGCAGCACAATGGTTGGACTGCAGCCAGGCTCCCAAACACTTTCCAAAAATGAAATTGCACAAAAAGAAGTTAATGGTTACTGTTTGGTGGTCTGCTGCCGGTGTAATCCATTACAGCTTCCTGAATCCTGGTGAAACAATTACGACGGTGAAGTACTGTCAACAAATCGAGTAAATGCAGCAGAAATTGCTGCGAATGTGCCCGGCATTGGTTAATAGAAAGGAGCAAATCATTTGGCCATTTATTCAGATCTTTAAATAAAGTATGGATGAGAAGCAGGATCGTACAACTTTTTGTTCTACTTCAGGCAAGGCCTAATTTTCTGGCAACATCAACGATGAATTTGGCCCAGGAACTACTAACAAACGTACAGTACTATGGTCGTTCAAAATTTCCGGGACTGGGACGAGAGGCTTAAATATGATGAGCACAGCGGTCGGCCATCTGATGTTGACAACGACCAATTGAGGGCCTTAGTTGAAACCAATTCGTGCTCCACTGTTCGAGAGTTTGCTGCTAAGTTAGACGTAACATATACTATCATTTCCAACCACCTAAAACAAATTGTAAAGACCAAAAAGCGTGACAAATAGGAACAACATGAGTTGAACGAAAATCACAAAAACCGTCGTTATAAAGAGTCGTCTAGTCCTCTTTTACGCACCGTGAATGAGCTGTTTCTCGACTGGATTGTGACTGGTGATGAAAAGTGGGTACTATAGGACAATTGGCGATGTGCAGCACAATGGTTGGACTGCAACCAGGCTCCCAAACACTTTCCAAAAATGAAATTGCACAAAAAGAAGTTAATGGTTACTGTTTGGTGGTCTGCTGCCGGTGTAATCCATTACAGCTTCCTGAATCCTGGTGAAACAATTACGACGGTGAAGTACTGTCAACAAATCGAGTAAATGCAGCAGAAATTGCTGCGAATGTGCCCGGCATTGGTCAATAGAAAGAGGCAAATTCTTCTTCATGACAATGCTGGCTCAAAGTCACACAACAAACTCAGCAAAAGTTGAACGAATTGGAGTATGAGAGTATGCTCATCTGCCACGCTCACCAAACCTTTCGCCAACCAATTATCACTTTTTTAAACATTTGGACCACTCTCTACACGAGAAATGCTTAAAAAATTAAAATAATGTACAAAACGCCTTCAACGACTTCGTCGCTTCCAGAACCCCAGAGTCCTATTTCACCGGTATAAATAAGCTTGTTTCTCGTTGGCAAAAATGTGTTGACACAAGTGGTTCTTTTTTCGATTAATAAAGTTTTGCTTAAGCTGAGATTTGTGCATTTTATGTTTAAAGTTGAAAAACGCAATAACTTTCTTGACAACCTATTAGTACATTGAAATTACTTTAGTATTCTAGTCGCTAACGCCCTCGAAATGTCTCACCAACGTTCCACTCCCCACATTTCAAACTTGCTAATTAATATTGTGTGTTTCAGGGTGAAAATAACGCACCGCAAGGTCCGAGTCACGCGTTCCGCTGCAAGACCTTCAAGAAACCGAGGCCGTGTCACCTCTGCCACCAGCCGATCCTGAACGAGGGCTCCTGCTGTCGAGGTGAGGTCCCCATCCCGCAAAATAAACCGTTCCGGACTGTTGGGCGTGCAACCTGAAAAATATGAACTCAATTACCATTAAGCATCGGGTCATGTTCGGCGATATGTTTCTTGCACATTTCAGATCGTGTCGGGACTGCATGCTGGTTTTAAATCTGCTTAGCGTTTCAGTCGGTTCTGCATGAAATTAAGTTGTTCGTATGACGGATTTTGATGTGCGACTAATGCAAATCCTTTTGGGGCGAGTCCGTGGGATTTGTAAGCGGATTCCGACGTACACCGCAGCCATTGGTACGTTGAACGCGTTCGGCCGATTGTAACGCGTGGTTTTCGTTAAATGGGCAGGTCGGAGCGTTTTTGGAGTCTAATTAAAGTTTTTAGATAAAGCCGGACGCCTGAAATGTAATTACACGATGTTAAATTGCACCACGGTTTGTCCCAAGGGGCACTTTGTGCGATCATTGACAGTGCGGCGTTAAACGAAAAGTTTCATTTATGGCCGGCACAGATTCACTGTTCTTAATGAATATTGCCGGCTGAAACTTTCCTACAACTGTATGTTCTAGTTAAAGGTAAAGTTTAAATTGTGTTGTTTACGAAATAAAATTACTGGAAAAGTTGGAACTGTATGTTTTTACCTGTAATGCAATAAATAAATTATGAACTTTTTACATTTGTAAGTGCAGAACATGAAATTAAACAAACCAGAATTAATGTTTGGTTTTCCAACACAAATAAATAAAATATAATCTAAGTCAATCTTTTTAAGCAGGTTAGGAAATTCTTTCAGAAATTCCTCAGATATTTATGACATTCTTCATCTTTGTTTGCATTTTCGTTCTCTCTATTTTATTTTTGTTTTCTTTTTTCTTTGAAGATTCCTGTTATATTAATAGTAATCTTTGTCAACTTTATATACACTTATGTTCCCTTATTTTGCCGCTTCTGACATTGGAAGAATGTGAACCAAACCTATATTAATCTAACCTATTTTATATTCCTTTTTCTTTGAACATTCGAATTACTTACGTTACCAGAACACTTCAACATATTATTTAAGATTATGGTCATCTTTTTCTACACTCATGGTCGCTTATTTTGCCACTTTTGATATTGGAAGAATGTGAACCAAACCTATATTAATCTAACTTATTTTATTTTCTTTTTTCTTTGGACATTCGAATTACTTACGTTACCAGAACACTTCAGCATATTATTTAAGATGACAGCCAACTTTGGCTACACTTCTGTTCTCTCTATTTACCATTTCTAACATTGGAAGAGTGTGAACCAAACCAATCCTAATTTAACCTACTTATTGTCCTTTTTCTTTGGAAATTCGAGTTACATACGTTACCAGAACACTTCAGCATATTATTTAATATTATGGTCATCTTTTTCTACACTCATGTTCCCTTATTTTGCCACTTCAGACATTGGAAGAATGTGAACCAAAACTATATTAATCTAATCTATTTTATTTTCTTTTTTCTTTAGAAATTCGAGTTACTTACGTTACCAGAACACTTCAGCATATTATTTAAGATGATGATCAACTTTGTCTACACTTCTGTTCTCTCTATTTATCATTTCTAACACTGAAAGAATGTGAACCAAACCAATCCTAATTTAACCTACTTAATGTCCTTTTTCTTTGGAAATTCGAGTTACATACGTTACCAGAACACTTCAACATATTATTTAAGATTATGGTTATTTTTTTCTACACTCATGTTCCCTTATTTTGCCACTTCACGCATTGGAAGAATGTGAACCAAACCTATATTAATCTAACCTATTTTATTTTCTTTTTTCTTTAGACATTCGAATTACTTACGTTACCAGAACACTTCAGCATATTATTTAAGATGATGGTCAACATTGCCTACACTTCTGTTCTCTCTATTTAACATTTCTAACATTGGAAGAGTGTGAACCAAACCAATCCTAATTTAACCTACTTATTGTCATTTTTCTTTAAAAATTCGAGTTACATACGTTACCAGAACACTGCAGCATATTATTTAAGATTATGGTCATCTTCTTCAAACCAATCCTAATTTAACCTACTTAATGTCCTTTTTCTTTGGAAATTCGAGTTACATACGTTACCAGAACACTTCAACATATTATTTAAGATTATGGTTATCTTTTTCTACACTCATGTTCCCTTATTTTGCCACTTCACGCATTGGAAGAATGTAAACCAAACCTATATTAATCTAACCTATTTTATTTTCTTTTTTCTTTAGACATTCGAATTACTTACGTTACCAGAACACTTCAGCATATTATTTAAGATGATGGTCAACTTTGCCTACACTTCTGTTCTCTCTATTTATCATTTCTAGCATTGGAAGAGTGTCAACCAAATCAATCCTAATTTAACCTACTTATTGTCCTTTTTCTTTGGAAATTCGAGTTACATACGTTACCAGAACACTTCAGCATATTATTTAAGATGATGGTTAACTTTGCCTACACTTCTGTTCTCTCTATTTAACATTTCTAACATTGGAAGAGTGTGAACCAAACCAATCCTAATTTAACTTACTTATTGTCCTGTTTCTTTCTAAATTCGAGTTACATACGTTACCAGAACACTTCGGCATATTATTTAAGATTACGGTCATCTTTTTCTACACTTATGTTCCCTTATTTTGCAACTCCTGACATTGGAAGTATGTACCAAACCTATTTTAATCTAACCTATTTTATTTTCTTTTTTCTTTGGACATTCGAATTACTTACGTTACCAGAACACTTTAGCATATTATTTAAGATTATGGTCATCTTTTTCTACACTCATGTTGCTTTATTTTGCCACTTCAGACATTGGAAGTATGTACCAAACCTATTTTAATCTAACCTATTTTATTTTCTTTTTTCTTTGGACATTCGAATTACTTACGTTACCAGAACACTTCAGCATATTATTTAAGATGATGGTCAACTTTGCCTACACTTCTGTTCTCTCTATTTATCATTTCTAGCATTGGAAGAGTGTCAACCAAATCAATCCTAATTTAACCTACTTATTGTCCTTTTTCTTTGGAAATTCGAGTTACATACGTTACCAGAACACTTCAGCATATTATTTAAGATGATGGTTAACTTTGCCTACACTTCTGTTCTCTCTATTTAACATTTCTAACATTGGAAGAGTGTGAACCAAACCAATCCTAATTTAACTTACTTAATGTCCTTAATGTACTAGAACACTTCAGCATATTATTTAAGATTATGGTCATCTTTTTCAACACTTATGTTTCCTTATTTTGCCACTTCAGACATTAGAAGAATGTGAACCAAACCTATATTAATCTGACCTATTTTATTTTCTCCTTTCTCTTTATTATTTCTGTCATTAGGAACTTAATTTAACTAATCGTAATCTATCCTATACACTTCATCTAACCTAATTGAACATCTCATAACTTGAACTCTTTATGAAGGAATATTCTCACTCAGAGCAGATTGCTGTGACAATGAAACACCCCAACGCGAACATTTTGTCGATCAAACTGAACCCAAAATTAACCGTTTCCACAACAATAAAATGGCGTATAATTAGAATCGCGTGCTTCTTTCTCCGTACAATTCCCCCGCGATTAAATCGAAATTGAAAGCAATTTTAATTACCTAAATATGGTTCGGCGCACATCAAAGTCCCACTGACCGCCCATCGTTATTATACATTTGTGCGCGCGAAAAATGCTTATTACTCAGTTCGGTTCGCATGTTGCAATTCATTATTTCGCGAAATATGCATGGGAAAAGCGTCTCTCCCGCGAGTCGTGTACATGATTCTTTAAAATTCTTAACTGACAGGACAAACACCCACGTCAGCGGTACATGATGTTATTTAAACATCGGGGAGGGAAAAGTTTCGAGTACCGCTTCACAGCTTTTTGCGATCGTGCATTCGTGTACAATTCTTTTTTTTTGTGTTTGTTCTTGCGGCCGTTATGGCTGCCGTTCCATTTTCGAGTTGTCGGGTTGCATTCAAATTCCGCCCTACGTCACGCTTTTATCTTGACGATATTGACAACTGCCGGAGCGGTTTCCCATTCAACGGCGAGACGCGCTGACAGTACTTCTTTCGGTCGTACCGTCGGAGCCAATAATAGGACGGGGGATTCAGTTTCCGCATTCCGCGATACGAATGTTTTTTGACGGGGTTAATTAATATGCATGGCACACATGCAGTTTTATTATTTGATTAAATCTTAATGCGACGAAGCTGCAACCGTCTTAATTAAGCCACGCCACTTTTATCAGAAGGAGTAATTTAATAAACAACCTCCTCGATATCTTTTTTAATTATCGTCGAGGCCCGGCGGTCGTAAATTATGGCCAAATTTAATTGTTAATAAATTTATTAGGCTCGGCGTTTCGAAAGTTATCATCGGGATTTATATGTACGATTTTCGACCGTAACCCACCCACGCCGGTCATTTCCCATCAATGTGTGTTAAAGAGGCTATAATTTTCAGTTGGTAAAAATTAATGGGATTAATTCGCAGCAAATGACAATTAGTAAATTCTGAGGATAATTTACTGCTAATTGTACGGAGCTTTGAGGTGCATGCATGTGTGCAACACATATATGGAGTGCCCAATTTGCCAGACAATGCAAGGGGATAAGATGCAGAGGCGGGTTTAATTATCGATATCCTTAGTTGGTAATTGATTAATAAATTCGTAAGTATGTTGCAATTAGGAAATTGAGTTATTGATGGTTTTATTAGATCTTCCCTATCAAGGTCTGCTTCTTGTTTAATTTACAGTTGATATAATGCAATAACTTTTCCAGTTTGATTTATTGAGGAGGAAAAGTCTACTTTTATTAGTTCTTTTATCAATTTCAGACTTTTCATCAAGATAACAACTCATATTTAGTTCACTCCCTTGTGTTAATTTATCTTACAATATATGTATTCTTAATTTGTTCATTTTCCACTCTTTCTGAATTATTGAAGAAGTGTTTTGTATTGATCTTACAATATGACAGATTTTTGAATCTCATATTTCAAGATATGCTTCTTCATTAATTTAATTCTACCACTATTAAAGAAGTCCACAGTTTTATTAATTCTTTTTTCTTCGATAATTTTCTTATCATAATCTGCTTCTTCTTTAGTTTACTATTTTGTGTTGGCCATCTAACAATAAATTGTACTTTTTTGAATTTCACCTTCCATCATCTCTTCTATTTGAATTATTGAAAAAGTTTATGATTTTTTAGATTTTCCTCCTCTGGACTCCTCATCAAGATGTGCTTCCTCATTAGTTTGTGTTTGTGGTTATTGATTTGTAACTTTTTTAAATATTTTCATCTTCCATCATTTGACCAATATGAATTATTTAAGAAGTCCATAATTTTTTTAATTCTTTCTTCTCCGACTGTCTTCTTATCAAAATCTGCTTCTTCTTTAGTTTGCTATTTTGTGTTGGCCATCTAACAATAAATTGGATTTTTTGAATTTCACCTTTCATCATCTCTTCTATTTGAATTATTGAAGAAGTCTATGATTTTTTAGATTTTCCTCCTCTGGACTCCTCATCAAGATGTGCTTCCTCATTAGTTTGATGTTTGTGGTTATTGATTTGTAACTTTTTTAAATATTTTCATCTTCCATCATTTGACCAATATGAATTATTTAAGAAGTCCATAATTTTTTTAATACTTTCTTCTCCGACTGTCTTCTTATCAAAATCTGCTTCTTCTTTAGTTTGCTATTTTGTGTTGGCCATCTAACAATAAATTGGATTTTTTGAATTTCACCTTTCATCATCTCTTCTATTTGAATTATTGAAGAAGTCTATGATTTTTTAGATTTTCCTTCTCTGGACTCCTCATCAAGATATGCTTCGTCATTAGTTTGATGTTTGTGGTTATTGATTTGTAACTTTTTTAAATATTTTCATCTTCCATCATTTAACCAATATGAATTATTAAAGAAGTCCATAATTTTTTTAATTCTTTCTTCTCCGACAGTCTTCTTATCAAAATCTGCTTATTCTTTAGTTTGCTATTTTGTGTTGGCTATCTAACAATAAATTGTACTTTTTTGAATTTCACCTTCCATCATCTCTTCTATTTGAATTATTGAAAAAGTTTATGATTTTTTAGATTTTCCTCCTCTGGACTCCTCATCAAGATATGCTTCCTCATTAGTTTGATGTTTGTGGTTATTGATTTGTAACTTTTTTGAATATTTTCATCTTCCACCATTTGACCAATATGAATTATTAAAGAAGTCCATAATTTTTTTAATTCTTTCTTCTCTGACAGTCTTCTTATCAAAATCTGCTTCTTCTTTAGTTTGCAATTTTGTGTTGGCCATCTAACAATAAATTGGATTTTTTGAATTTCACTTTCCATCATCCCTCCTATTCGAATTATTGAAGAAGTCTATGATTTTTTAAATTTTCCTCCTCTGGACACCTCATCAAGATGTGCTTCCTCATTAGTTTGATGTTTGTGGTTATTGATTTGTAACTTTTTTGAATATTTTCATCTTCCATCATTTGACCAATATGAATTATTAAAGAAGTCCATAATTTTTTTAATTCTTTCTTCTCCGACAGTCTTCTTATCAAAATCTGCTTCTTCTTTAGTTTGCTATTTTACGTTGGCCATCTAACAATAAAATGGATTATTTTGAATTTCACTTCCCATCATTTCTTCTACTTGAATTATTGAAGAAGTCTATGATTTTTTAGATTTTATTGATTGCAATTTTTTAGAATATTTTCATCTTCCACAATCTGACCAATCTGAATAGTTAAGTCCATAGTTTTTTAATTCTTTTTTTTTCCGACAATCTTCTTATCAAAATCTGGTTCTTCTTTTTCTTAGTGATAATTCATCTTAAAATAATTTTCTTTTTCATTTCATTTTTTTTTCCAACATCTTCCACTTCTGAATTATTAATTAATTCTTTTCCTTCAATCCTCTCATCAATGTCTGACACCTTTACGTTTCTATTTTGTCTTAATTAGTAAGATTTTTTGTATTCTTTCGAAGCACCTGCTTCGTCTGTCACCATATTTACATGTGAAATATTCTTGAACACCCACTTGACCCAATTAGGGCATTTCCTTTGATCTGGAGTAGGTGCAAAAGGGTCCAGCTCAAAACCAAAATCCATTGGTCATTCGAGTCGCGTGTAAACCGAAAACCGCCATTAATCATGTAAATCAGTCTTATTCGGTTCCGCCACTGGACACGTTTGATATCCGAACCGCACCGGGACAATCAACAATCGGAGGTGTGTTTGGCATTGAAAAGGCGCGAGTCGTTCGGGGTTAAATATCGCGTTAAAGCTCAAAAGGGAAACCGATGATTTATGGTCGGAGGCGCAACTAAGGCACTGCCAATTTTTATAAATCACAATTGGTACACCGATGACCTCCAGCGGTGACAATTGATGTATGGCCGTTGAATCGTCGATGGTAATTTCCTTGGGCCGCGTCTGGTATCTCTTTAAACGTATCAATGGTACGTTGTTCGGGATGAAATGCATGTGAATATAAAGTTCTTCTTATCGAACGTTTTTTCATTCTTTTTATAGTTGTGTGGAACGCACGCTGAAATCCAATTGTGTGGGAAAGGAATGAAGTGTCGTTATCTGAGGCGATTATTGAATCTTCCCAGTCTTGAATTTTGAAATTATTCAAATTGATTCAACACATTTGTTACGCTTTTCAAAGTTAAGATCTGTGCGCACTTTTTGTCGCTGGATAATCTTTACAAGTCAATTGGAAGGAAGGTTTTGGTTGCTTTAATCGCCTTAGCTGCTCCCTGGAAGTCAGTTTTAGCATGTTTCCTTTAGAAAGCAGTAATGCATGGTTATTATTCAAGCTTGCAAAAAAATGCCAACTAATAAGTGTTTCCTTAATGCATTTATAATTGTAACCATTAGTATGATATTTAACTAAAAACGTTAATTTATATGTTTACCAACGTTGGCATTAAATAATGGCATTTTGAGACCACACAAGCTTAAATATCCATAACGTGCCACAATTATTACAATCACTGGATGTTTATAAAACTATACTCAGCACCATTCCACTTTATGATCGTCGATAACGCAACCTTTGTATAAAATCCTTGGTTTAAACAGACAACAGATTTAACATGTCAGTCCCATTATTCAATGGCACGTCAATTTCGCATCGGAAACGGGAGAAGAAGAAACTGCGTAGCAGATAAACAACGTTTTTATTGGACGCACAATCAATAAAGGCCTTAATTTACAATCCCATGAAAGCCATGATTAAATCAGCATGACATTTTACGAGGCTCGCTTCCGGAAACTCCTCGCCGACTGAAAAATGCCACACACACAAACCCGTCCGGTCGCTCGAACAAACCAAGAACACCGGACCGTTTAATCATTCCCATTGAAAAACGATCCCGCCTTCTGCGGATCCACGAAGATTTAATTACACTTAATAAACATATAAACGATGGCGAATCATAAAAATCGTGCGGCATCGACCGTTACCGCATTAATTAAGTTCCACGTCTAATAATTTGTGGACACACTTGCATAACGGACGGAGAGATCTTTAAAGAGCTCATAATTGACTCTAATTGTGATGTATGGGTTGTGTAAACTGTGTTTTTACAACGCACTAATGGTTCCAGTTCGAGACGAAGCTTTTCAACTCGTCCCAGCATCGGCAACTCAATGCCCGTGCATTGTTGTGACTAATAAGCAAACTCAATTTGGTACCAACACAAACGACTCCTTATTTCCATAAAACTCCGGTCGTGTATGGCTACATGCACATCTTCTTTTAATATTCATCATCGGTCCACGTTCGTACATGTAATCTGAATAATGAAGTGGCATTTGATGTGGAATATTTAAATATCCGCGGTCTACAAGAATTCACCGAGTACGAGGTATTTTTTCGTTTACACAGACCGAAGGGCATTTACATAACAAATTAGGTTTGTATTCAGCCAAACCAACTTCCAAGGACTCCTTCTGTAATATGTTAACTTAATTATATTTTAATGCAGCTGCTAAATGCTGTATTTTCATGTCAACGGGGAATTTTAAGCAAGAGAAATTAATTTGTATGCACTTCATCAACAAAAATAAACGGGGGTTGGATATTGGCCATAAAAACGGTTATTATAGTAAATTATTTGGTGATTATCAGGAAATGATTCACGATAAATCATACGTGTAACAACGCAGTCAATTAAATTTAAAAAGTACAAATTAATTTTAATAATTCAGAGGTACGAGAAACTGTTTTCCCAGTATCATTAATCTGATTTCTGGTAGATTTATATACGCTACACTGTTGGGTAAGATCCCATCTAAGATAGCAGGTGTACGAAGATTTATGGCGTTAATTAACGTCCTTGATAAAATTAACTAGTCAAATATTGTTTGTTATTGTTAAACATACATGTATTAATTTATTTGTTTTTTGTTCCAGTGTGCAAATATGTCTGCCACAAAGTTTGTGAAAGCAAGGTAAGAATTTATCCCATTATAATGTTCTACAATAAATATTATATAAACAGATAGATTAGGTCATTTTTTAAATGTAATAATGAGTTAGATATATGATCCATTATATAGACATTAAAGTTTGTAAGAGTGTTGAATTTCTGCCTATAATATCCCATGTGTTCAATCGGTGATAAGATGGAGATGTTGCTGATCATGGAAAAGACTTCCTATGGTATAAACCCTTCCTTCTTTTGCCTACCACTGCTGGAGTGGTCGTCCAAAATCCAATCATTTGTTGTCTCCATATGGATGAGCCTAAACATCAAATGTTGTTAAAATTGAATCTCTGGATGTGTGCGTTCTATTTTCTATGTCTCTGAAACTATAATACTATGTAACAACAAACAATTTGTAATTGTTACTCGTCGACGATAAGGACCGGGAAAAAAAGCTTCGATTCGCCTACAAAACTCTGTAATGAATGAATTTCCGTAAAACCCATTAACTTGCGCACACTTCATAACAGAACAATGGACTGCATAATGTGATATCTATCATTCAAGTCCAAGTTACATACAATTAGATTACAATGATGGTGTTCCGTCATGTGATACGGGGTCCAGATAACATAGATTTGAATAAACATGCCTCTTCATTGCGCAACAATAACAAATACGAAAATTACCATTAGAAACAGTTGCGCAATTTTATTGGCTGCAGTGGAAAAACTTCTTCAACTCGTGGCCCAAACTTGGTCGTCTTTTAATGTGGGCCAAGATTTATTGCCCCCCCGTAAACAGTCTGATATGAATACTGTTATCCTGACACGGTAATGATATATACGTTCACGTGTTCCCTTCCACGCTTTGACATGAAAGCACTTCGAGTCTAATTTGCGACTAAAATAGGCATACTTTAAGCCACTTCCTTGTAATTAACATAATACACATTCATATATTCCGACCTGCATTTTCTTATTATGCATCTCCATAATTGAATTTGCATGTGTATGCGTGTCAGTAATCGACCGTAATATTCTCCGCAATTTTTGTTTTAATAAAAGGATTTGTAAAATAATCCGAAGATTTGCGGTAGGTCCGGAGAATGTCGCAGGACGCGCTCCGACTGTAGGCAACCCCGGTTGCGCGCTTGCGATACGGTTGCATGAGCTCGCGGCCAGGAGAAAGGTTTAATCGAATTTCGTGACGCAGTGTAACAATTCAGAAATGTTGTTTGGAACATTAAGTGGCATTTAAACACACAATTTCCTATTAAAAGTTTATTATTATTAAACAAAGTCATTTTATACATATGAATCTCTAAAGTTTTATTTAATTCTTTGAGTTTTTAAAATATCTATGCTTAATTTACTTTAACGATATTAAAACGAATAATTCTCCTTTAAAAGATTAACATTATTGAAGATAATTTTAGAAGAATTTATTACTTAAACATATTTAACATTCCATTTTAAGCATGGAACATTTAAGAAGTGTCTACTTTCTTTTAAATTTTAATAATTCTTATTCAGTTTTGAAGGCAGAAATGACAAAATTTCTTTGCAATAATTTACTTAAAGTATTGAATGATATATAATTTAGAGCATTTCAAAAGTGTTTATAATTCTACTTTCTTTGAAATTTGAGTAATTATTATTCAGTTTTACAAGCTGAAATAAAAAATGTTAAAGCTTTCATTCATTTGCAATAACTTACTTTAATATTATTTACTGTTTTTGATATTAATGTTGCTTATAAACTTAATTGGTACTAAAATATACAACTTTCCTTTAAGAAATAATAATTATCATTAAAAAATTAAGTTTAAAAAAATGTATAATTTTTTCTTAAATTATTTTAATTGTATGAATACTTAGTATAATTATAACATTGTATAATTTATAATATTTTTAATATATATTTTTTTTATATTATTTTATAATTTATAATAATTTTGGAATTTAGTTGTTATTTAGTTTACAGAGTAAAGTTATAAGTTTTCGTTTTTTTGTAATAATTTACTTTTATGATATTATTTAACGGTTTTGGTATTAATGATGTTTAGAAACTTCAATGGCATTTAAATATATATTTTTCTTATAAAAAATAAAATAAATACTTAAATATGTATATAATTTCGAATATTTAAGAAGTATTTATAAATCTACTTAAATTTTTAGTTTTGTATACTGAAATAATAAATATTTTATAAATTACTTCATAGTTCTTAAATTATTAAAGGGTTTTGATATTATTATTGTTTAGAAATTTCAATAGCATTAAAGCATATATTATTTTTTATTTAAGAGATTATTATTATTATTGAAGAAAGTAAATTTTTAAAGAAATTATGTTGTTTTAATTTTGTTAATTCTTTAAATGCACATTTGCGAATATTTAAATGTTATAATCTTACTTTCTTTTAAATTTTAATAGTTATTAGTTTAATTTTGCAGGCTAAAATATTTTTTGATGAATTTAGGATGTTTATTCAATAGGTTATTTTAATTTTTGAAACACCTGAAGATGTTCATAATTAAGTAATTAAAGTTTACCTTCCTTCGCAATAATATACTTTAATGATATTATTTTACACACGTACAATAGGCTTAAATTTTGTACCGTTTTGAACCGTACCAAATAACATCGAATCGTCTAAATTTTAAACGAAATTGGTCATAATTGTTTAAACAATTTGAACGAGAAATCCGGTTACATATTTGAGAGACATCCCGTTGTCTTTCCGAGATGATTAGTTTCCCACGGCGACTTGTCAATATTTACCTACATCTGAGCACGGTTGTTTGGGTAATTGAAAGCAGTAGCTAATTGTGTGACACAAAGGAGGACCCAGCTTTGTGCCATCAAAGGCTTTCGAACTATCTGAAATTTACCCAAATTAAACGGGATTTACCGTCAACAATTAGCTGGAAGTTTGGACGTTTTCATGTACCAGAAAAACACAAAATAAAATTGGTGGAGAACAACAACAGCACCTAGTTGTATAGCACAATATCCAGTTTGTTTGTCGCAACGACCTTCTCAACGGGGCGAGGTAGACTGCATGGCATTGCCACTGTGGCGCAAAAACTGGAAGCCACTTATTGCCTAATAAGTCCTTTAGGTAAACTCAGGATATTGACATTTGTATGAGACGCCGTGCACCCGACAATTTTTCATCATGTACAGCTAACCGGAGCCGCTTCGTCCAAACCAGACGTGTTCCTAACTGAATCCTAACTGCGTAAAAATTTCAGTACTGTTTTACCATGCACTATTACAGACACCCAAGTGTGCGCTTCTCCAAATTCATTTGCCGGAGAACGCTTGATTAACAGTTCCCCGCGTTCACATCCAGAGATGAGACTTTTATGCTCTCGCACGTTAAATTAAAGAAAAAAACAAACACATCAGTCAGCCAGTCGGTGTGACTGACTAAAATATTATCTAATTATGCGGATTTACAAAGCTAGAAAACATGGGAAACCTTCGGTTCCGTTACACAATGCCGGAGTGATTTACAGATTATCTGCGTTCGCCAAGTTTAATTGACGTCTTGTCCTATTCAGCCATTCTGCAATTATTAAATAATAGTTTTATGTCGGTTCGATTAGTTCTCGGAGATACATTTACGAGATAAGCGGGTCACAGATTGAAGCGACAATAAATTCCAGGCGCCTCTACTTAAGACTTGACTGCCATCCGATGGAATCTGGATTGTTAGATTCAAATTGAGACTACTTATGTTCGTCTCTCTGATTTTGATATATTTTAAGTATACTGATGCTTAAAGTAAACCTAGAGATAACTAACATAATATTTTATTCGTCAATATTTTACTAATAAACATGTCTATTTTAATAAAAATTTACTTATCATATAATAAATTTGATTTTGCTATTATGTAACTTTTTATTTAAAGAAAACTATGGAATGATATTGGTAAATCGTAAAACTAAATGAATGATTATTATAATAAATATAACTTACATTAAATTGTTTAATACAATGACAGCTTTCTAACGTTTGGGTACGAAACTTCAATTTGATCTACTCATAGTTCATTGCAACTATTCACTTATATTCAATTTATTTGCATGTAGTTCGAATTATACTATTAAATTAAAAAATAAAATATAATTTTACATTGGTTCTTATTAGTATAAAATTCCTTTTGAAATTTTATTAATTTAAACTGGAATTAACACTCCTACCAATGAATCATGTTTATAAAATCTCGTTTAGTTAAAATTAAACATGAAATAAAACTTTTTAACATGTACTTTCGACAGTCGTCAAGGGGTTGTTGTTAAATGGTTGATTTTAACGTAAATTTCACAACTTTGTAACCGAACCTAATACGAAATCTTTTATTTTATTCTATTCAACACAAAATTCGTATTTTGCGTTTGACCGTGTAAGAGAGAGAGAGAAAGAGAGAAAGAATTACATGTTTATGAGTGTTGGAGAAAGACGAAAGTAAGGAACATTGGATGCTCTGTCAAAGTGTGCTGTGCAAATTTGTCTGGCGATCGTGTTCAATTGTTATTTCTCAGAATTGCTGTTTTAGAGAGGAGAAGGGGTAAAAGTTGGATTTTTGATGTTTGAGAAATATTTCAACGAAATTGTAGCGACGGATATTTTAATTTTTTAGTTTAAAATTAATTCAATTATTTCGTATATTTGTATTAATTATTTATTGTAATTATTTTTTGTACTTATAGACTTCTCTGGTTTTCAGTAAAATTACTGAAATTTTTATGTATTTTTAGGATAATTAGAATTTGTTGAACTCGAAATTTATGTTCCGGAATTCGGGAGTGGTCAACACGCAAATCATATCATATATCATTAGAAGCTTCGTATGCCAACCTAGTAAAGAGTCTTTACAAAATATACAAGGATTTTCTTCAAATACTGTTTTAAAATCACCAAGTCAGTCATATGAAATTTAAAACACATTTTAAAAAACTAAAAAATTCTTAAAAATTGTAGAAAAATCAATGTAAAATATATTAATTGAATTAAATTTTAAGTATTTTATTATGCCGCTAATAAAAATATATAGCAACTATAGCAATAAGTTTAAATTTGCAATTTAAAAAGCATAAATAAATAAGTTTAGTTTAATATAATAATAATAATGCCATGTAAATTAACTCAATGAATTGAGTTAAAATCTGATTGAGATACAAGAACTAAATGTTAAACAGAACTTTATATTGTTGCACATTAAATAAATGAAAAGTCAGTAATTTTTCATACATAATTTTTAACATTTCAATATATTTATAAACACTCTACTTAACTATTATAAAATAGTTTTTTATATAAAAAAGACAAAATCCTCTATTCGATTCTTATCTACACAAAATTCATATTTTACATTTGACCACATAAGAAGGAAAAAGAAAGAAATACGTATTTATGTGTGTTCGAGAAGGACAAATATAGCAAACGGCGGATGCGCCTGACAAGTAAGCTGTGCAAGTTTGTGTGCTTTCAATTGTTATTTGCCGTTTTAGAGAGGAGAAGGGGAAAAATCGCATTTTTGTTGTTCGACAAATATTTCAACGAAGTTTTACGGACCATCATTATTTTTATTTTTCAATTAAACGTTACTTTCGACTATTTCGTGTATTGGTATTATTTATTTATTGTACTTATAGATTATATTAGTTTATAGTAAAATTATTAATTTTTTTACAGTTATAAATGTAGAAAGTTGAATTAAAGCAATTTTTTATCACATTCAGCAACATTAAATTACAATATTTTTAGATTCCTATTTTTAATCGTTGTTTATTCAATTATACTCATTTAAAATGATTGATAAAAATAAATATAGCAGTAAATTTAAATGTCCGTTAATTTTTCTTTCCGTTTCCACACATTTACTCACATAAGAAGGAAAAAGAAAGAAATACATGTTCATGAGGGTTCGAGAAGGACAAAAATAGCAATCGGCGGATGCGCCTGTCAAGTGAGCTGTGTAAATTTGTGTGGCCAACGCCTCCAATTGTTTTTCTCAGAATTGCTGTTTTAGACAGGAGAAGGGGAAAAATCGCATTTTTGTTGTTCGAGAAATATTTGAACGAAGTTTTACAGACCATCATTATTTTTATTTTTCAATTAAATGTTTAATTTTTTTATTAATTTCTAAAAACAAAATATATAAATATATTATTAAATTAAATATATTTGTTTTTTAGTTGCCATCATAACAAATTCATGGTTATGATGGTTTCAAATTTGTAATTTAAAAAAGCATTAATAAATGTTTTTTTTTTTTAATACAAATGTCACAATAAAATTAATTCCCAAAAATACCTAACAAAGAGACTCAATGTAACTATACCTGATATATTTTCATCCATCCAAGAGACAGACCACCACAGGACACATTTACAAAGTTGAAACCATAAAATGCTCGTTAAAATTGTCGAAAATTGTTTTCATCGAAATTCCTTTACACCAATAGAACAACAGAACACCCGTTGTTTTGTTTCCTGAAAACGATACACACACGGGTCACTTATTTAATTTATTTATATTTGATAGATTAGCGACTGTTAATCTGTCTTTTTAGTTGGATTAAAACACTAAATTCACAATAATACGCTTTATTACAACAAACGTACTTTAACCCTCGACATCTAAAGCTTGACTGCCTGGTTCTTTCTTAAGAACTGCCCCGAATATTAAATGTAAACAAATACTTCAGATTTGCTTATAAAACAAAACTAGTCTAAATAGATGTGAGCACGTCGCATCGGTCCATCGGTGAAGGTGATGACGTAAGCTAACACGGCCTTCCTGACATGTGGGGCGTCCTCGACCCTTCCACAGTTTTGCAAAGATTCACCTGACACCGGTAATCTGTAAACATTATAACAGCAGTACAAGCTCAAAATATATTCGAAGAACTAAGTCTAAACCTTATTTCATTTAACAAAATAGACTGTTATGTGGCACAGTTAACAACCACTAGAAGCTCAGAGGCGGCTCAACCATCAACAGGTCTGTTACACCCATGACTCTCAAGTGCTATCAAAAGATACCATATTCTAGCCAGGAGCTCAGAGGCGGTTCAACCACTACCAGGTCTATTACCCGCTTGTCTCACAGACACAGAACACAACAATCTAAGCCTGCAGAGCAGGGACCTTAAACATAGCCTGCCGAGCAGGGACCTTTAAACATAGCCTGCAAAGTAGGGACCTTAAACATAGCCTGCAAAGTAGGGACCTCAAACATAGCCTGCGACGCAGGGACCTTAAAAATAGCCTGCCGAGCAGGGACCTTAATCATAGCCTACTAAGCAGGGACCTTCACATATAGCCTGATACACAGGGACCTTAAACAGCCTACTAAGCAGGGATCTTTACACACATTCACACATCAATCTTATTAAATAAATCTATATCCATCATACCTTATAGAATTTCTGTATCTGGCCAGGTTCGTAACTGTTCATGTGCCGCTATTGTAGTTCTACCTCGGCTGCCAATCCTTCGGAGTGCGTACCTCTCATTAGGTAAACAATGCGTTACCTCAAAGGGTCCGTGATACTTTGGTTTCAACTTTCCTCTATTCGACAGCTAACAGCGACATCTAATCCTAACGAACTTGCTTCTGTATGTAGTTCGGTTGACAATTCCAGATCAAAAATGTTGAAAATCGGATAAGAAGTCAATCGCACATTTTCACATTTACATGTCCATTCAAAAGATTTTCCCTCACGTAACAGTGTAAATATCGGTGCTGTTAAAGTTCCAAAGTTTTTCACAAGATGTCTAAAATATCCAGTCAGTCCTTTTTCGATCACACCTAAATATTTCACAGATGTTTGGAAAAAGTTACATTTTTGTATATTTAAGGGCGTCAATGTCCTTTCTTAAGTTCTTAAGACATTCTTGAATGGGTCGAGAGGGCACAACACATCATCAACATAAACAAACGCAATATCGTCTTTAAGTGGTCCAAGGGCTTTAACGATGGCGCTCTGATAATCTGATGGAGAGTTTATGAGATCAAACGGCATTCGGTTGTTCTTTTATTTCTTTCGTAACCCACTCGTCCATTCCTGACAAATTCAAGTCATATTCCTCAAATGCAATTTCTAAATCTTACAAGTCGAAACTGCGCTGCAGCCACACTTAAACCTTCTGCGCAGCCATCTTCAATGTTGCTTGAGTAGTTTGGGCGTTGGCCATTGTCGATAAAATTTCCATGTTTTGTTTTTGGAATCTGTTGTTACTTTCTTGCTGCTAGTCTCTCTCCGATGCACTTTCGGTAATGTTCACAACGTTCGGACTCACTGCGCGTTTGTGTTTTTCACTATTGTTTGTTCGTTCACAAAGAAACACAAAAAAAAAAAAATATTTTTTTAGGTCCTTTCTTCCGGAAATTCACGAGAAGATATCCCACTTCTGATGATAGATTAGCGACTGTTAATCTGTCTTTTTAGTTGGATTAAAACACTAAATTCACAATAATACGCTTTATTACAACAAACGTACTTTAACCCTCGACATCTAAAGCTTGACTGCCTGGTTCTTTCTTAAGAACTGCCCCGAATATTAAATGTAAACAAATACTTCAGATTTGCTTATAAAACAAAACTAGTCTAAATAGATGTGAGCACGTCGCATCGGTCCATCGGTGAAGGTGATGACGTAAGCTAACATATTTAATTTGAACTATATAAATATTCATTTTAGTATATTAATTTATGCAAATTAGTTTCAATTACCTTATTATTGATATTTCCACAAATGAATTAAGATCATAAAATCTGGTTAAGATACAAAAATTAAACACTAAATAAAATTTAATAATATATGTTAATCAATAATATTTCAAGCATCATATCATTTATTACTAAATTTCAATACATTTACCTAAAACTGCTTAATTTACTCTACTGTAAAATAGTGAAACAAATATTTTTTGATTTTAACACACATTCTCAATTTAGTAACTGAACTTATAAAAAAACGAAATCCTCTGTTCGAATCTATTCTGCACAAAATTCATTTTTTGCATTTGACCGTTTAAGAAAGATAGAGAGAGACATACATGTTCATGAGTGTTAGAGAAGGAAGGATGTAGCGATCCGCGAATGCGCCTGTCAAGTGAGCTGTGCAAATTTGTGTGGGCAACGCCTTCAATTGTTATTTGTCAGAATTGCCGTTTTAGTGAGGAGAAGGGGTAAAAATCGCATTTTTGTTGTTTGAGAAATATTTCGACGAAATTGTGCGGACGATTATTATTTTTATTTTTGAATTAAACGTTATTTTCAACTATTTCGTGAATTTGTACTATTTATTATACCATGTTTTAATTTCTAGAAGCAAAATACATAAATATATTATTAAATTAAACATAATTTTTTTTTTAATTGTTACCATAAATAATTTATAAGAACTATAAAAATATGTGGTGTTAAATTTGCAACTTAAAAAGTATTAATATATGTTTTGTTTAATACAAATGTCATAATAAAATTAATTCCCAAAGTCACTTAATATACAGACTCAATGCAACGTACCCGATATACTTTCATATTCATAATCCATCCAGTGTTAATATGCCACAATTCAGTTGAAGGAAGCACAGACCACCTCAGGACACATTTACAAAGTTAAAACTATAAAATTCGTTAAAATTGACAAAAATCGACTAAGTACGCCATTATTGAACATTAAATAGATATAAAGAATCACTCATACGCATGCGCTTGAGTACAAATTAGTCTACAATAAAATTAATTCCCAAAATCACCCAATAAACAGACTCAATGCAACATACCTGATATATTTTCATATTCATAATCCATCCAGTGTTAATATGCCACAATTCAGTTGAAGGAAGCACAGACCACCTCAGGACACATTTACAAAGTTAAAACTATAAAACGCTCGTTAAAATTGACAAAAATCGACTAAGTACGCCATTATTGCACATTAAATAGATGTAAGAAATCCCTCATACGCATGCGCCTGTGTTCAAATTAATCCACAATAAAATTAACTCCCAAAATCACCCAATAAACAGACTCAATGCAACATACCCGATATATTTTCATGTTCATAATCCATCCAGTGTTAATATGCCACAATTCAGTTGAAGGAAGCACAGACCACCTCAGGACACATTTACAAAGTTAAAACTATAAAACGCTCGTTAAAATTGACAAAAATCGACTAAGTACGCCATTATTGCACATTAAATAGATGTAAGGAATCCCTCATACGCATGCGCCTGTGTTCAAATTAGTCCACAATAAAATTATCTCCCAAAATCACCCAATAAACAGACTCAATGCAACATACCCGATATATTTTCATGTTCATAATCCATCCAGTGTTAATATGCCACAATTCAGTTGAAGGAAGCACAGACCACCTCAGGACACATTTACAAAGTTAAAACTACAAAACGCTCGTTAAAATTGACAAAAATCGACTAAGTACGCCATTATTGCACATTAAATAGATGTAAGGAATCCCTCATACGCATGCGCCTGTGTTCAAATTAATCCACAATAAAATTAACTCCCAAAATCACCCAATAAGCAGACTCAAAGCAACATACCCGATATATTTTCATATTCATAATCCATCCAGTGTTAATATGCCACAATTCAGTTGAAGGAAGCACAGACCACCTCAGGACACATTTACAAAGTTAAAACTATAAAACGCTCGTTAAAATTGACAAAAATCGACTAAGTACGCCATTATTGCACATTAAATAGATGTAAGGAATCCCTCATACGCATGCGCCTGTGTTCAAATTAATCCACAATAAAATTAACTCCCAAAATCACCCAATAAGCAGACTCAAAGCAACATACCCGATATATTTTCATATTCATAATCCATCCAGTGTTAGTATGCCACAATTCAGTTGAAGGAAGCACAGACCACCTCAGGACACATTTACAAAGTTAAAACTATAAAACGCTCGTTAAAATTGACAAAAATCGACTAAGTACGCCATTATTGCACATTAAATAGATGTAAGGAATCCCTCATACGCATGCGCCTGTGTTCAAATTAATCCACAATAAAATTAACTCCCAAAATCACCCAATAAGCAGACTCAATGCAACATACCCGATATATTTTCATGTTCATAATCCATCCAGTGTTAATATGCCACAATTCAGTTGAAGGAAGCACAGACCACCTCAGGACACATTTACAAAGTTAAAACTATAAAACGCTCGTTAAAATTGACAAAAATCGACTAAGTACGCCATTATTGCACATTAAATAGATGTAAGGAATCCCTCATACGCATGCGCCTGTGTTCAAATTAGTCCACAATAAAATTATCTCCCAAAATCACCCAATAAACAGACTCAATGCAACATACCCGATATATTTTCATGTTCATAATCCATCCAGTGTTAATATGCCACAATTCAGTTGAAGGAAGCACAGACCACCTCAGGACACATTTACAAAGTTAAAACTACAAAACGCTCGTTAAAATTGACAAAAATCGACTAAGTACGCCATTATTGCACATTAAATAGATGTAAGGAATCCCTCATACGCATGCGCCTGTGTTCAAATTAATCCACAATAAAATTAACTCCCAAAATCACCCAATAAGCAGACTCAAAGCAACATACCCGATATATTTTCATATTCATAATCCATCCAGTGTTAATATGCCACAATTCAGTTGAAGGAAGCACAGACCACCTCAGGACACATTTACAAAGTTAAAACTATAAAACGCTCGTTAAAATTGACAAAAATCGACTAAGTACGCCATTATTGCACATTAAATAGATGTAAGGAATCCCTCATACGCATGCGCCTGTGTTCAAATTAATCCACAATAAAATTAACTCCCAAAATCACCCAATAAGCAGACTCAAAGCAACATACCCGATATATTTTCATATTCATAATCCATCCAGTGTTAGTATGCCACAATTCAGTTGAAGGAAGCACAGACCACCTCAGGACACATTTACAAAGTTAAAACTATAAAACGCTCGTTAAAATTGACAAAAATCGACTAAGTACGCCATTATTGCACATTAAATAGATGTAAGGAATCCCTCATACGCATGCGCCTGTGTTCAAATTAATCCACAATAAAATTAACTCCCAAAATCACCCAATAAGCAGACTCAAAGCAACATACCCGATATATTTTCATATTCATAATCCATCCAGTGTTAATATGCCACAATTCAGTTGAAGGAAGCACAGACCATCACAGACCACATTTACGTTAAGTTAAAACTATAAAATGTCGTTAAAAATGACAAAAATCGAGTAAGTACGCCTCCTGTTTCTGTCGAAATATACTTGGTAACCGGTCGACCAAACGAAACACACAACATATACTTGAGACAATTGTCAAAGATTTAAATAATAATAATTTTACAATTTTGTAACTGAACCTAAAATATACGAAGACTGATTTGTCTATCCGATTGAAAATACGCATTTTGCATTTGACGGAGAGAAAGAAATACAAATTTATGGGAGTTGGAGAAGGATGAAAGATGCGGGAGGCGGAGCCTCGCCGGTCAAAATAACGACGCTGTTTCGTGTGGCTGCATTTAATAGTATTTCTTAGAATTGTATTTTTTTATAGAAGAAGGGATAAAATTTGAATATTCGGCGTTTTGGAAGCGTTTCGGTACGATTTGAATTGGCAGTTATTATTTTTCTATTTTAGTGTGATAATGTGTCAATTATTTATGGTATGTACATGTATTTGTTTATACTTATGAATTACACTAATTTACCGTAAAAATTGTGTCCAGATTCTTATAAAAACCAGTATTAAAATCACTCAAATCGGTCAAAGTATACGTAAAACACCACAGAACACGTTTATAAAGTTAAAACAATAAAATGTTTATTAAAATTATCGAAATATCGAGTAAAAATAGCGGACTCTTGTTTCCATCGTAATCCCTTAGAAATACACTTGGTAACCAGTCCACCAAAACAAAACTGTTTAACATACACTTGTAACAATTGTCAAAGGTTTAAATAATAATAATTTTACAATTTTGTAACTGAACCTAAAATAACGAAGACTGGATTCTCTGTTCGATTGAAAACATGTATTTTGCATTTGATCGTGTGAGAGTGAAAGAGAAAGAAATACAAATTTATGGGAGTTGGAGAAGGATGAAAGATGCGGGGGGCGGAGCCTCGCCGGTCAAAATAACGACGCTGTTTTTTGTGGCTGCGTTTAATAGTATTTCTTAGAATTGCAATTTTTGAGAGAAGAAAGAGTAAAACTAGAATATTCGGTGTTTAGGAATCATTTCGGTGGGATTTGCAGTGGCAATCAGTTGTTTTCTAATATAGTGTCATGTTGTGTTCAAATATCTCGTATAATGTGTCAATTATTTATGGTATGTACATGTATTTGTTTATACTTATGAATTACACTAATTTACCGTTAAAATTCTGTCCAAATTCTCATAAAATCCAGTGTTAAAATCACTCAAAGTATACGTAAAACACCTCAGAACATGTTTATAAAAATTGTCGTTTATTAAAATTGTCGAAATATCGAGTAAAAATTGCGGACTCTTGTTTCCATCGAAATCCCTTAGAAATGCACTTGGTAACCGGTCGACCAATGGAACTGCAGAACACCTGTTGTTTTGATTCCTGGAAACGATACACACACGAGTGACCTATTTAATTTATTTACATTTAATTTGAACTATATTGATATAAAATATATGTTATCACATAAATATTCATTAATTGTTGCAAATTAGTTTCAAATAGCTGTTTTAATATTATTTAAACTAAATTATTATTAATACTTCCACAAATGAATCACTAAATAAAATTTAATAATGTTATACATTAGGTGAGTATAAAGAATCCCTAATACGCATGCGTAAGAATTCAAATTAATCCATAATTTTTAATGTAGAATTCATTATATATTATTAAACTTATAAAGTTTTAATGCTTAATTTAGTAACTGAGCTTAAATGTACAAAATCCTCCATTTAAATCTATTGGACACAAAATTTGTATTTTGACAGTGTAAGAAAGAATGAGAAAGACATACATGTTCCTCAGTGTTTGAGAAGGACGAAAGTAGCGATCCGCGGATGCGCCATCTAAGTGAGCTGTGCATATTTGTGTGGCCGCCATTTTTAATTGTTATTTCTTAGAATTGCTGTTTTAGAGTGGAAAGGGGAAAAAATTGGTTTTTGATGTTTGAGAAATATATTAACGACGTTTTAGCCACAATTATTAATTTTATTAGGTTCACATCATATTCAGGTATTTCCTATATTATTTATATTATTTATACAATATTATTAGATTAGTTTACAGTAAATAAACGATTCCTTACATTTCGTTAGAAACGTGAGTAAATTATACATCAAATGGCACCAAATTCGTTACGATAGGAACAAAATTAAATGAGTTACAATTGTAGAAAGTTAAAATTTCACTTCCGCCACTAGTAATTGGTGTTTTATATTTTAGTTAGTGTATTAGGTCTATATACCCTAATATTTAAAGAAATATAAACAATTTACTTAATACACCGTTAAGACTATAACATAAAGAATTCTAATATAAAACTTATAAAATACAATAATTGTAATTGTAATTTTAATGTTTTATTGTATATTTATGACAGTTGTCAAGTGTTCCTGAAGTTGGAATCGTCTTTTTTACATTTAATTAATTTAAAAATCAAATTTTGCATTTGACCTAAGAGAGAAAGAGAAAGAAACACATGTTGATGAGAGTTAGACAAGGATGAAAGAAGTGAGGGTGGAGTCATTCCGGTTAACTTAGTGAGGGAGGTTGATTTTTTCTCTAAAGTGTTTCATATGCGGGAAATATTTCAAGGAATTTGTAGTGACAATTATTATTTTTCTTTTCATGTTTTATTCAATGGGTCACATTAAAATTATGTAAACTATTTTTAATTTTTTTTTTTTTTTGCTAATACAGTTGTGCCTAAATTATAGTAATTTTTTCTCTTTTGGGCAATTCATTTAGACAATGATAAATTTATTCATTTTTGTTAATATATAAATAAATTCGTGTATTTTTCTTTCCTTCATTTTGAACCTAATTTGAAACTTGTGCATAATTATAAATACACTATCTATCAATGAATAGAAATAATTATTTTGTATAATGTATTTTGTATAATAAGTACAGAATTGTTAAAAAATATATTTACATATTCACATTTTTAATCAGCCAATGAATTTTTGTAAAAAATTAGTCTGAAAAACTGATGAATTTAATTTAAATTATTTTTTTTTAATCAAAAAATTTTTATACACGTATAATTGCATTATTTTACATAAATTATTTATGAAAACATATCAGCTACAGAATTGTCTCAAAATTAATATAATTTTTAAATTAACCTGACAAACAGCCTTAATAAAATATACTCGAAATTCTTTCAAATTCCTATTATCAATGTAAACGTATTTTAATATTCAATTTAATTATTCTAAATCATACATGGTGTTCCACTGAAAATAGAAAGGTTATTAATAATTTAAGAAGCACACAATCAAACATAAATAATGAACACCCTGTATAAAATTTAAGGGGTACAAATAATGGCTCCTTATACGATATTTCATGGTTAACATATCTGCCAAAAATAAAGTTTATAGCATCAAAATTGGTGACCTTACAGACGTTTTTGTTGGACCATCTCTATCAAAATTTTTGAAAAAAATTAATAACTCAAAAACTATTAGATTTAAGATAGGATATGGTAAAGCCATATTATTTAAAATATATGTCAAAATTAAAAATGTAAAGATATACAGGGTGAAAGTAACAAAATTTATGTCATTTCAAAATTTCAAATCAATTCCTTTTTCTGTTCTAACATTTAGAAAATGGCAAATTTAGTTTTCAACTATTTTTTTATATATAAAAATACATCAGTGATCTTTACTAATTCGTTTCTATAAAAAAAGTAAAATAAATAGTTAGATTTTTTTTAATATCAATAAATTCTAAATTAAAAAATGTATTACGTTACCATACTCACAATTTAATTTTTTAATATAATAAAGATTTCATAATTTTATAACTGAACCTAAAATGTATACTCGAATCATTCGTTTTTCAATTAAACGTTATTTTCAACTATTTCGTTATTATTATTATTTATTGTATTTTTTTTATTGTATTTTTTTATGTACTTATGGATTACATTAGTTTACAGTAAGATTATTAATTTTTTTTACAGTTATAAATGTAGAAAGTTGAATTAAAATAATTTTTAATCATACATATGGGAATTAAAAATCTAAAAATAAACGTGGTGTTCCATTGAAAGTAACAAAATATATGTCACATTTTTTTCTACTTTTTCTGTTCATTCAACATTTAATAATGGCAAATTTAGTTTTTAATTATTTTTTTTTATATATAAAAATACATCAGTGACATTTACTATTAACAAAAAATTAGATTTATTAGAAAGATTTTTCAATATTTCTATAAATTCTAAATTAAAAAATGTATTAACCAATATATACCGTACGAAAAATGCTCTTCGTGTCTGGATGTTGTAAGAGATGGATGCACGACAAAGAGAGAAAAGTTTTGCCCGGTAGTAAGAATCCCTACTCTCAGAGACAATGCGCCGTGCTGGTGCGCGCCGGCGCACAATGTAAATTAATCTTTGCGAATGCATTTAGTAACTCTCCGTATGCGTAGGGATGTAGTTCGAGTTCTTCGGATGCTCCATTTAAATTCCGTAACTTTGTATAATTTTCAATCTGTAAAATGAAATATTTTTTGAGGGTATATCAAAAACAAAAATAAGTATTCTAAAAATAAACTACTTTTTTCAAAATAAAAATGTATCCCAAAAATTAAATAAAATATACTAAAAACAACGTCTGCGGAGACGAACCGCATGCTAAACGCAGCAAAACCAAATGATCCCCTCCAGTCAGTTCGGCCCGCCCACATAATTGCATGTATATCTTTCCTTTTTGTTTACAAAGGGGTATTGATGTTCCGTCTCAATATGCGAGTAGACACGCTCATCATTTTTGATACGGTATATATATGGTAATGTTGTGTTTGCGGTTGATAAGTATGGGTATATCCCCAACGTACGTCACCGACAACCGGCGTGAGCTTCATACGCTGTGTTGCCATTCACATTTCATTTCATTATTTTCTTATTAGTCTTTGCGCTTTTGTGTCTTGTGCCTCGTTTTGTGTATTTGTATTTTTACATAGTTTTATTTGTTAATGGTATTTTCATATGTCTATTCTATTAAAATGTACTTATTATTATTTGTTTATTTTCAGCATTGTTATTTCGTTCTTAAATTTTAAACAAGTTATTTTTTGAGGTAATTGGAGTCTCAAATGAAGTACCAAATTTTATATAAAATTCCTAACTAGTTTTTATTTAATCACAGCATCTTTTAATAATACCTAAATAATTAAATACTTATTGTATATTTAATTATTATTTAGGTTAGTATACTTTTCTTTCAAATTGTAGATTATATTTAATGTTTAGCTTTACTTTTATGTTTCATATAAAACTTTTGTTAATTGTTTAGACTCGCAGCTCCTAATTTTGGCTGTAAAAAATAGAAAGAAAGACATTCTTCCTATTATTTTTTTCAAAATATTGTACTCGCGCCGAAGAGTATCTTTTCAACAAGTAAAAAATTAAGATTTAGTTGAAAAATATTGACTAATGAGATTTTTCATTGAAATTTTTATGAACAATTTTTTTTATATTGTGTTCCTATTTTTCTCAATAAGTTCAACAGAAATAGAATATATTCAAAAAAAAAAAAAAAAAATAAAAACCTAATATAACCTAACCTGACCTACATTTTTTCAGAAAGTTCATCAAAAAAAATTGTCAATATTAAATTTAATAAAAATTACAAAATTTTCAAAAATTCATCAAAAATTGACAAATTACATTATTGACAATTTTTTTATATTCTATTTTTGATGAACTGAAACTGATGAAAAATAGGTCAGGTTAGGTTACATTAGGTTTCCATTTTTTTTTTTTTTTTTTGAAAATATTTACAGCAAAATTTCGTTCATCTTGAAAATAATATGGTTCACACTCAAAATGTTGAGAACATGTGGATGCGATGCAAAAGGAAACTTCGTCACCAATTTGGAACTACAGAAGATTTATTTCTCTCATATATGCATGAATTTATTTGGAGAAATAAATTCCGAAACGGGGACCATTTCAATGCCATACTTAAGTGCATTAGACAACAATATCCTCTCTTACAATAAATTTTAATTCCGTATTTATTGTTTCGTTTCATTTCTTTCGTATTATTTGCCACAACAAAGGCATGATATAATGTCAAATAAAAATAAATTATAATTTCTCCAAATACGACTTATAACACAAATTGGCAACACCGCCCGCAAATTAGAAGTAAAGCGGTCAGATAGCGACGTACGTTCTGCATAGGTTCATACTTATCAACCGCAAACACAACATTACCATATATATATATATATATATATATATATATATATATATATATATATATATATATATATATAAAATTAAACTATTTTATAAAATTAATTAATATAAAATTTTATAGTACTGTAAATTATTAATGAAATTTTATCAGTTAGAAGATTTGCAAATCATAAAAAGGAGACGTATCTAATAAAATATGTCAACGGTACATCTGGTGATAAAAATAATCAATGTATATGAACCCCAATTTTTCCATTTTTTCTTTATCACATTTACCATTTAACGCCGTGTAACAATGAAGGTCATGATCATTATCGCCAAATTCAATATGTACAAGTTATATTTTACGTGAGATAACCGGATATTACTGCCAATCAGCTTTTCAAAGCCGCATACGCCAATCCACTTATTTGCGGGACACATCCACGAAATACGAGCGCGTCGCATTTTTATATTTATCGCGAAGTGAAACACCGGACCGGACTGATAATGATATAGATCAGTCGATATCGCGGACCCGGTGAGTTGGTGAGTTTCAGTAAACCACCCGCGGTTAGTGCAGACCCGTTTTCGCCGCGTGTTGCAGCGAATCGGCCGCCGCCAAAGCCGGATGAGCCACCGGCACTGGATTAAGCTCACCTTCGTGGTTTATGTGGACTAAACTCGCGGTCGGGACCGATCTATTGCAGTTTGCGTTTACGTTGTGCGGTATTGGTTTCCAGTAAATATCTTTGTGGTGATTTTTTACGGTATAAACTTAACTTTTCGTTTTGGCAGTGTGGTGACTTGTGAACTGTTGGGACTTATCTATTTCGTACCGTGTTCAAAGAGTATAATTAATGGTACGTCGCAGAAAAAAATCCAATTAGTTATTTGTTTGTCTGTCTTTTTAGTTGTTAGTTATCAAAATTTTATGCAAACCAATGAACAAAATATAATAATAATAACTTATTATTGTAGAAAACATAAAACTAATGTTAAATTATTAAAATAGTTCAGGAAACAAAAAAATTTACAATGTACATTTAAAAGTTTTTATAGTTTATGTAACTAATAGTGACAATAATAATAAATTTTATTAATAAATTATACATTAATTTATAATAGATTTATTTTCTCTCAGATTTTTGTTAATATTATATTATTATATTTATATCCTAATATAAATGTTCTAATTGTAAAAAAAATTATATATATATATTTGTTTAGTTATTTACATCTTGAGATTTAAAATTTTAACAATACTTATCTAATATTTATAGAAAAAAATACTTAATATTTATTTATTTATTTATTTATTTATTTATTAAAACAGTTTTGAAAATTGAAATATTGTTAATAATATACATATATATCAACGTTTTTATTACTGTCAATAATTATTACTACTTCATATATTAATTTATAATAACTTTGATACTAATAAAAGAAATCTTATAAATAATCATATATTTTAAAAAATTAATTATTATAAAATTGATACAATTTAAAATTAATTAGTATTAATTAATAAGTATTCTAACTGCAAAAAATTCTTGTTTTCTGATATATTTATGGAGTTATTTAAAATTTCTGAATGTAAAAAAATATTTACTTCACATATAACCTTAAAAAATTATTTTTTTATTAATTACTTCATTTTATATATATTTTTTGATATATTCATAGATAAATAAAATCCCTAATTTGTATAGAAAAAATAGACTCAATATTTATTTATTAAAACATTCTTGAAAACTGTTGTTAAGAACATAAACGTTTTTATTAATTCCTATTATTACTAATAAGAAAAAAATAATATTATTAATAATATATTATTAATATAATATATTAATAACAAATTTTTCTATTTATTTTAATTTTATTTATTGTATTTTAACAACTTTATGTATTAATTTATAATGATATAATTTGATACTTTGAAAATCCTGAATTAAATGAATAAAAAAATTTTATATAATAATATAAAAAATATACATTCATAAAACTATATCTTATTAGTTTATATATTTGTATTTATTTGTGTTATTTGAAATTTCTCAATAATAATATTATATATAATATTACTATTTATTATTTAATTAATTTACGAGTAATTTAATTTTTTTTCTATTAATTAATATATTTCAAATAATTTCTTGAGTTATTCATACACATATAAACTAACTATAAAAATCTATGAAATTTTATTTTTATAGTAATGGAATTATTTAAATTTCTTAATAATATTATAACTATGTTGAAAATTTATGTTTTACCTTAAAATATATTTTTTTTTAATAATTACTACATTTTAAATAATTTCTAGATATTCATAAATAAATGTAATATTGGTGGAGACTCAGTATTTATTTATTTTTAAAAAATAGAATATTCTATTTGTTAAAATTTCAAAAAAAATCTATTTCCTTTTTTTTTTGTTATGCTGAAAAAATAAGTAATTCAAATATTATCTTGAAATATTATTTTTTATGAATATATTTTAAATATTTAACTCATTTTATATCAAAAATATTATCAATATGTGCTAAAATAGTTCTGGAAAATGAAAAATTGGTAACATTTTTATTATTTGTTTCTGATTATTATTTTTTTATTAAATATGTTAAAAATTTTATATCTTTATTTATAGTTTTCAAAATTTAATATTAAAATTATATCCTAATATAAAATGATATTCTAGATATAAATATTAAATTAAAAATTGTGAATTGTATAAAATTATTAATTATATTCTGCTGTGCAAAAATTTTAAAAAATATTTGATTTTTTCTATAATTATAAATAGTAATAATAATAATTTATTTTGGTATTTTTATATAAATTTAAATGTATGTATGTATTAAATAATATTAAAAATAAAAAATATTGAATTGAATTATTAATTATGAAACTCAAATATTTGAAAGAATATTAAAAATAAAAATAAAATTTGAAGAAAATATTAGAAAATTATAAATTTTTATCGAAATTATTAGTTAATAAAATAATAAAATTATATAGTTATTAAAATTATAGTTTTAAGATTTGAAATAACTTTCAATTTTGTTTAATTTATTTTATTAGAGAACTAATTTTTTAATCAATAGTAAATTAATAAGACTATTATAAAATCTTATATTTTTATTTATAATAATTAATTTGGTACTTTTATATAAAATTCTATTCTAATAAAATATTAAATAATATAATACTAAATAATATAATTTTAAAAATTAAGAAAAATATTTTTTTACAAATTTTTATATATTAAATCATTTTTCTAAATGAAACTCGAAAATTTGTAAAAATAATAATAATATAATTAAAAATTAGAAGAAAAATTAAAATTAGAAAAAATATTAAAAATTAAGAAAAATATTTTTTTACAAATTTTTATATATTAAATCATTTTTCTAAATGAAACTCAAATATTTGTGAAAGTAATAATAAAATTACATAAAAAATTAGAAGAAGAATTAAAATTAGAAATAATATTAAAAATTAAGAAAAATATTTTTTAACAATTTTTTGTATTTATTAAATCATTTTTGTAAATGAAATGTTTGTAAGAATAATAATAAAATTACATAGAAAAATTAGAAAATTATATATTTTTATTAGAATCATTACTGTTATTACTTAATAATTTAACATAATTATATAAATAATTATTGTATAAAATTGCAATTTAATGTTTGAAATGACTTTGAATTTTCTTTAATTTATTTTATTATGGAATTAATTTTATAAACAATTTCTCTTCTAGTAATATTGTTTTATAAATAAATATATAAATTTAGTAATGTGTCTATAAAAATTAATTAATATTTATTTAACGAAAATTGTAATTTGAAGTGTTTAGCTAATTTGAAACCACTCAAATTGCCTGATGTCCATAAAATTACTCACCACAAACCAAACAAACAAAATTTCCTCATTAAAACTTTATTTATGTAAACATCAAATACTCTATCAATATTTTTCAATAAAGATTAAGATTAAAACGCTTTAAAAAACAACGTGTTTATTTATAAACATTTATAAATACACTTGGATAACCCGTGTGAAAATCTTCTATAAAAATATATTAAGACAGACTTAATTTTAAAACTGTCCCAAACAAAAAAAGTGACTCACCAATTGTTTATTTGCGAAAACGTTTTCACCCGCGACAAATCAATATTTATCGGCAGATAAGTGCATAGGTCTGACCTACATTAACAGTGCATATCATTGATTAGCCACTAGAAATGCAATAATCTAAACCAAATGAAGTTTTAAAGCTTCCCCCCGCATCGTAAATGGTAGTACATGCGACATATCGATGTTTACTCCAAACACACACAATCGAACACCAAAACCAACAGCAGCGTCAACGGAACCAATTTCCGGCATCGATTTCACGAGACGTCCTTTTTATTTTCGATTCCCTCGTTTCGCGGCGTTAAGAGAGACATTCATCCGGCGACGCAGAACCGCTTAATTGCTTATCCGTGGAATTATCGCTGGCATAAACATCGCGGGGCACTCGTTCCCTGGACTCGCGGCTGGACGATCTCCCGATTAACCGAAATTAATAGTCAGGTTAGCCTTGGGAGAACTACGTGACCCCAACGCAGCACGATTGTCTTTCTTTGGTCTCTTAGAAATCGCATTTGCTGGATTTTGTGCACGGTCGTACCGTGCTGGAACGTTTCGAGTACGCCACGTCGTTTCTGGTACCACACTTTCAGAGGTTTTAAAATGAAATGTGAATCATGGATCATAAACGTTTGATTTGTTTTTCAGGTACGTGTTCCCGAACCGTTCGAAGGTCGTAAGTACTGCATTTTTTTTTAACGTTGCTGTGTGATTTGCAGCTGCACACGACCATAACGTATCCGTTGTGCACATAAATATCATACTTGCGAAGTCTAATTGGTCCTTATTGACTTTAACGCAATAAAAATAAATAAATATTTGCTGGTGGATGGTACACACTGATCTTGAACATGTGTCGCATAAAAGAACTCGTTGTTTAGTCTGTTATGCGCAATTTCACTTGAAGGTGCGAATAATATTTTTTCAACATCCTCCATAACGTTTATAAAGCCAACAGATTCTAGACTCTTCGTCTATATCTCATCTTGTTTTTTTTTGTTCTGTTTACTCTGTTCTTAACAATTTATTGTTAGGTATTAACATTACAGGCCAAAACTCATATTGGTGCCAACAATTTTTTGAATTCATATAGCAATAATTTCAAATCTAGTTAATGAGTTAATTTATTTAAATATCTTTATACTTATAATATGGGACTTATTTGGTTCAGATTTCTTATAAGATCGTTCAGTTCTTTCTGATTAAAATATCGAGGAACCATTAAATCCCCTCCTTTTACGTTATAAACACTCAAATAGCCAACAGAGTTAAATATTCATATTTATAGTTTGGCGGGCTTCTTTGAGTGCTTCAGATTTCTTATGAGATTGTCCAGTTCCTTCTAATTAAAACATTGAGGAACAATTAAATCTTCTTCTATTACGTTTTAAAGGCGTCTTCATCTCATCATGTTTTTTGGGTACTGTTTCTGAGTAAATAATTGGATGAACAATTCAAATAGCCATAAGATTTCATATTTCAGATCTAGTTAATGGGATTTATCATTTTATTTTCACGTTATTTCCATTTCTGTTGGCTTAAACAGTCATTTAAAAAAATAAAATGTAGAATTAATTATTCATTTTTATAATTTAAATGCCATTTTTCAGAGATTCAGGTTTCTTAGATCTTTCAGTTCATTCTGACTAAAATATTGAGGAACTTTTAAATATCCTTCCATTACATTGTAAATACTGCCACAGATTCTAAATCCTATTCTTCATTTCATCATATTTTTTGTTTACTTTTTTTGCCAATTTATTGATGGGTACTTATTAGTAATATCAGAGGTCACTAACAATTTTGGTGCCAACAACTTTCTATTCCTGAGTAAATAATTGAGTGAAAAATTCAAATAGCCATAAGATTTCATCTTTCAGATCTAGTTAATGAGTTTTATTATTTTATTTTCACGTTATTTCTATTTCTGTTGGCTTAAACAGCCATTTAAAAAAATAAAATGTAGAATTAAGTATTCATATTTATAATTTAATTTTTTTTTTGAGAGGTTCAGGTTTCTTACAAGATCTTTCAGTTCTTTCTGATTAAAGCATTGAGGAACTGTTAAACATCCTTCCATTACATTGTAAACACTGCCAATAGATTCTAAATTCCATTCTTCATTTCATCATATTTTTTGTTTACTTTTTTCTTGCCAATTTATTGATGGGTACTTATTAGTAATTTCAGAGGTCAATAACAATTTTGGTGCCAACAACTTACTGTTCCTGAGTAAATAATTGGGTGAAAAATTCAAATAGTCATAAGATTTCATCTTTCAGATCTAGTTAATGAGATTTATTATTTTATTTTCACGTTATTTCTATTTCTGTTGGCTTAAACAGCCATATAAAAAAATAAAATGTAGAATTAAGTATTCATATTTATAATTTAATTTTTTTTTTGAGAGGTTCAGGTTTCTTATAAGATCTTTCAGTTCTTTCTGATTAAAGCATTGAGGAACTGTTAAATATCCTTCCATTACATTGTAAACATTGCCAATAGATTCTAAATTCCATTCTTCATTTCATCATATTTTTTGTTTACTTTTTTCTTGGCAATTTATTGATGGGTACTTATTAGTAGTATCAGAGGTCAATAACAATTTTGGTGCCAACAACTTTCTGTTCCTGAATAAATAATTGAGTGAAAAATTCAAATAGCCATAAGATTTCATCTTTCAGATCTGGTTAATGAGATTTATCATTTTATTTTCACGTCATTACTATTTCTGTTGGCTTAAACAGTCATTTAAAAAAATAAAATATAGAATTAATTATTCATTTTTATAATTTAAATGACATTTTTCAGAGATTCAGGTTTCTTAGATCTTTCAGTTCATTCTGATTAAAATATTGAGGAACTTTTAAATATCCTTCCATTACATTGTAAACACTGCCACAGATTCTAAATTCTATTCTTCATTTCATCATATTTTTTGTTTACTTTTTTTTGCCAATTTATTGATGGGTACTTATTAGTAATATCAGAGGTCACTAACAATTTTGGTGCCAACAACTTTCTGTTCCTGAGTAAATAATTGAGTGAAAAATTCAAATAGCCATAAGATTTCATCTTTCAGATCAAGTTAATGAGATTTATTATTTTATTTTCACGTTATTTCTATTTCTGTTGGCTTAAACAGCCATATAAAAAAATAAAATGTAGAATTAAGTATTCATATTTATAATTTAAATTTTTTTTTTGAGTGGTTCAGGTTTCTCATAAGATCTCTCAGTTCTTTCTGATTAAAGCATTGAGGAACTGTTAAATATCCTTCCATTACATTGTAAATACTGCCAATAGATTCTAAATTCTATTCTTCATTTCACCATATTTTTTGTTTACTTTTTTTTGCCAATTTATTGATGGGTACTTATTAGTAATATGAGAGGTCACTAACAATTTTGGTGCCAACAACTTTCTGTTCCTGAGTAAATAATTGGGTGAAAAATTCAAATAGCCATAAGATTCATCTTTCAGATCTAGTTAATGAGATTTATTATTTTATTTTCACGTTATTTCTATTTCTGTTGGCTTAAACAGCCATTTAAAAAAATAAAATGTAGAATTAAGTATTCATATTTATAATTTAATTTTTTTTGAGAGGTTCAGGTTTCTTATAAGATCTTTCAGTTCTTTCTGATTAAAGCATTGAGGAACTGTTAAATATCCTTCCATTACATTGTAAACATTGCCAATAGATTCTAAATTCTTGCCAATTTATTGATGGGTACTTATTAGTAATTTCAGAGGTCAATAACAATTTTGGTGCCAACAACTTACTGTTCCTGAGTAAATAATTGGGTGAAAAATTCAAATAGCCATAAGATTTCATATTTCAGATCTAGTTAATGGGATTTATCATTTTATTTCCACGTTATTTCCATTTCTGTTGGCTTAAATAGTCATTTAAAAAAATAAAATGTAGAATTAATTATTCATTTTTATAATTTAAATTTTTTTTTTTTTTTTGAGAGGTTCAGGTTTCTTATAAGATCTCTCAGTTCTTTCTGATTAAAGCATTGAGGAACTGTTAAATATCCTTCCATTACATTGTAAATACTGCCAATAGATTCTAAATTCTATTCTTCATTTCACCATATTTTTTGTTTACTTTTTTGTTGACAATTTATTGATGGGTACTTATTAGTAATATCAAAAGTCAATAACAATTTTGGTGCAGCTTTCTGTTCCTGAATAAATAATTTAGTGAAAATTCAAATAGCCATAAAATTTCATCTTTCAGATCTAGTTAATGAGCTTTATCATTATATTTTCAAGTTATTTCTATTTCTGTTGGCTTAAACAGCCATTTAAAAAAATAAAATGTAGAATTAAGTATTCCTATTTATAATTTAAATTTTTTTTGAGAGGTTCAGGTTTCTTATAAGATCTTTCAGTTCTTTCTGATTAAAACATTGAGGAAGATAGGTTTTCTACTTCTTTTCAAAGTTTTCACAGCTTCGTCTTCTTCTGGAATTCATAGTTTTAGTTAGTACTGATTTAAACAAAGTTAAAAAGCTAAACAAAATAATTGTCAACTTAAGTGAGTCTAGAAGATAGTTAAGAAGATTTAAGAAGGTCGATCATATATATATATATATCAGAACCAAATGTAATTATCCTATATATATCTGGAAAACTAAACCTAGTAAGTGAAATCTGATGGCATTTTTGATTGAGCACATTGATGAAATCCTAAATAAATTGTTAGTTTTCCTCTATCAAAACACTTTATTGGAGTATATATTCTTTAGTCCGTTCTCCACAACATTGATATCACATCTGGTCCAAACCACACCAGATCCAGCGTGTCATTCATATTCCATTAAAACACAAGCGTGTATTCAATTAATCCAGATCTATTCCACATTCGAGATACGAAATTGTCGCTGCCAATTTTTTAAAACTTTAATCGCCCATTGTAAATCGGCTTCGTCGAACAATGGGATGTAAATTACGAAATCATAACAAATTATTTATACGCCGGACGGTTTATTGTTTCCGTGTTACTTTACCGGCACTAGCAAGACTTTCTCCAGCTCGCATGTCACTCCACCCGGACTTCGGCTGCGCCGAATCGCAAAAACCGGAATGAATTTTTAAATTGGACCCCGAAATTACGTTCCGGTGCCTTCGAGCAATTTAATAACCTATGAATATTAATAAATTTAAAACTGCGTAATTGCCTTTAAACGTTTTTCATTTTTTTTTTGTTTCCATTTGTCTTCGGCTACCAACGGCCCCATAAATCTACCTGACACAATATTAACGCAGTGAAGTATGGTCTCGGAATGTAAAATTCCCAACGAAACAAGAACAATGCGTTGATTGGTCTGCCTCTCGTATAAGGATTTATGTGCTTTTAATTACCGGCAATGCACAATAATTTAATCTGGATCACGGGCATAATTCAACGTCTGAACAGTTTCAGATATTACAGTTTATTTGGGCCCGAGTCTCGTTTGTCGAGCACGTGCTGGTGTTAATGTTCACATATCCTGCATTCAGTTAAACACACACACAAGCCCGACTTTAATTTATTTAAACCGCACGAGGAAAAAGTCTCTTAATGCTGTTTACCCCGTTTTTACCTTAAAAACAAACACACACGTCTATTTATTGGGGTTCGTCTGTGTTTGTTAAACGTTATCTAAATTAAAGTGCGTTGCTGCTTAATTTAATCTGGATTTAAAACAAGGAACGTTATTTTATTGCAGCCACGTTATTTATTGGTGTTTGCCTTTCGAAGTAAAATTCAAGTGCCAACTAGCCTTTTTGCCAATTTCTTGCCCAATTGTTTGTAAACTCCGATATTTCGGTACCACAACGGGGCATTGCCCAATGTTTGGTCTCCGGTCCACGTTTTAAAACAAACAAGAACGTAACCAGCAACAATTACGCTAAAAGGGTCGAATGCCCATCGGATAATGGGCCGGACCATCGTCCTGCGTACCCCGCAATTAACAGAACAAACAGGTGAATAAATTTCCAAAGATTTATTTGCTTAATTATTCCTAATAACAAAAGGCCTATTATTATGTGCAGTATTTTCTCCGAGTCTGCCCACCGGATTCTTTTCGTCGGGACAATCAATCAGGCCTTTCGGAAATTCGAAGTCTTTGCGTGAAACTCGTTTCGAGTTTGTTCACTATCGACACGTTGATCGGCCCACACGAAAATTATGAAAAATTATACCTGGTACAGTCGGGACAAAAATGAACGAACAATGAGAGTGTAATTAAATAGAAGTTTTATTGATGAAATCTGCTCTTAGTATTTCTTATTTCCTTAGTACAAGTTTCTTCAATGTTTGTTATTTAAATTAAAATTTAATTAACAATAAATTACTTTTACCTCTCTGTACAATCCATACAGAAATATGAACAACGTAAAAGTAATATGTTAGAGTAACTCTTTATTGATCAAATCTCTCCCCAATATTGCATATTTTCATTCTAAAAGTTAGTAAACATATACATGTAACATAATGTAAAATAGTACTTCTGTGTCTCATAATTTAAACTTACTCCTTTAGGGAACACAAACTTTATGAAATCTATAGTATATCAGTAAATTAGTTTCACCAATGTGTATAGTCAAATAATGTGAAAACAATGTGTTAGAATAACTCATCTCAATATGATTTATTTTTCTTCTTAATGTATCTCCATTATTTGGAATCATAATTTTTGTTTTTCATTATTTTTCTTCCTTACTAGCCTATATCATAATTTCCATTATGTACTATTTTTTATTCTCTATCTAAAAGTTATATATAAATAAACATGAAATTATTTTTCTTGTTTTAAGGTTACCCTTTCAAAAAACACAAACTGTAAAATCTATAGTATATCAACAAATATTTTTTTCTGTTCTCTAATATTTTTTATTATTTCAGAAATCTATAATATATCTAAAAATTACTTTTTTCATTCTGAACTACTATATTTATTATTCTCTTTCTAAAAGTTCCTCCAAAGTTTATACATAAATATGAATGTTTGCTTCTCATTATGATTTTTCTTACCTTAAGCTTACCCTTTCAAACACAAACCCAATAAAATCTATAATACATTAACAAATATTTTTTCTATTCTCTAATATTTCTTATTCTCTTTCTAAAAGCTCCTCCAATGTATGTAAATCTTATTGTTATTTCTTTTCTTTCAGCTTACCTTTTCAGGTAACACAAAGTCTATGAAATCTAGAGTACATCAACAAATTAATTTTTTCATTCTGAACTACTGTATTTATTATTCTCTTCCTAAAAGATCTTTTCCAAAATTTATAATTAAATATGAATTTTTGTTCCTCATTATTATTTTTCTTATCTTAAGCTTACCTTTTCAGGAAGCACAAACTCTATAAAATCTATGATGCATTAACAAATATTTTTTCTATTCTCTAATATTTCTTATTCTCTTTCTAAATGTTCCTGCAATGTTTATAAATACAAACAATTTTTTTCTCATTATTATTTCTTTTTCTTTCAGTTTACCTTTCAGGTAACACAAACTCTATGAAATCTGTAGTATATCAACAAATTACTTTTTTCATTCTGTACTACTATATTTATTATTCTTTTCCTAAAAATTCCTCCAAAGTTTATAAATAAATATGAATTTTTGTTCCACATTATTATTTTTCTTATCTTAAGCTTACCTTTTCAGGAAGCACAAACTCTATAAAATCTATGATGCATTAACAAATATTTTTTCTATTCTGTAATATTTCTTATTCTCTTTCTAAAAGTTCCTGCAATGTTTATAAATAAAAACAATTTTTTTCTCATTATTATTTATTTTTCTTTCAGTTTACCTTTTCAGGTAACACAAACTCTATGAAATCTGTAATATATCAACAAATTACTTTTTTCATTCTGTACTACTATATTTAATATTCTTTTCCTAAAAATTCCTCCAAAGTTTATAATAAATAAATATGAATTTTTGTTCCTTATTATTATTTTTCTTATCTTAAGCTTACCTTTTCAGGAAACACAAACTCTATAAAATCTATGATATATTAACAAATATTTTTTCTATTCTCTAATATTTCTTATTCTCTTTCTAAAAGTTCTTGCAATGTTTATAAATACAAACAATTTTTTTCTCATTATTATTTCTTTTTCTTTCAGTTTACCTTTCAGGTAACACAAACTCTATGAAATCTATAGTATATCAACAAATTACTTTTTTCATTCTGTACTACTATATTTAATATTATTTTCCTAAAAATTCCTCCAAAGTTTATAAATAAATATGAATTTTTGTTCCTCATTATTATTTTTTTTTTTATCTTAAGCTTACCTTTTCAGGAAACACAAACTCTATAAAATCTATGATACATTAACAAATATTTTTTCTATTCTCTAATATTTCTTATTTTCTTTCTAAAAGTTCTTGCAATGTTTATAAATACAAACAATTTTTTTTTCTTTATTATTTTTTTTCTTTCAGTTTACCTTTTCAGGGGAACACAAACTCTATGAAATCTGTAATATGTCAACAAATTACTTTTTTCATTCTGTACTACTATATTTAATATTCTTTTCCTAAAAAATCCTCCAAAGTTTATAAATAAATATGAGTTTTTGTTCCTCATTATTATTTTTTTTTATCTTAAGCTTACCTTTTCAGGAAACACAAACTCTATAAAATCTATGATACATTAACAAATATTTTTTCTATTCTCTAATATTTCTTATTCTCTTTCTAAAAGTTCTTGCAATGTTTATAAATACAAACAATTTTTTTCTCATTATTATTTCTTTTTCTTTCAGTTTACCTTTCAGGTAACATAAACTCTATGAAATCTGTAGTATATCAACAAATTACTTTTTTCATTCTGTAATACTATATTTAATATTGTTTTCCTAAAAATTCCTCCAAAGTTTATAAATAAATATGAATTTTTGTTCCTCATTATTATTTTTCTTATCTTAAGCTTACCTATTCAGGAAACACAAACTCTATAAAATCTATGATATATTAACAAATATTTTTTCTATTCTCTAATATTTCTTATTCTCTTTCTAAAAGTTCTTGCAATGTTTATAAATACAAACAATTTTTTTCTCATTATTATTTCTTTTTCTTTCAGTTTACCTTTCAGGTAACACAAACTCTATGAAATCTATAGTATATCAACAAATTACTTTTTTCATTCTGTACTACTATATTTAATATTCTTGTCCTAAAAATTTCTCCAAAGTTTATAAATAAATATTAATTTTTGTTTCTCATTTAATTTGCTTATTTTATGCTTACCCTTTCAGGAAACCCAACAACTCTATCTATAATATTTTTTTTATTCTCTAATATTTTTTTTCTAAAATTTCTTCCAATATTTATTGGATTTGAAAACGATTTTTGTTTCTCATTATTATTTCTCCTACTTTCAGCTTTCCCTTTCAGGAAATACAAATGCTGTATAAAATACAAAGAATAGGAAAGTAATGAGTAAGAATAACTTTTTATTAGTGATTTTTTTTTCTCATTATTACCAAGTTCTTCCAATGTTCACAAGCACGAAATTTTGTTTCCCATTACGATCTCCCGTAATTCAAGCTTACCCATTCAGGAAACGCAAACCGTACAAGATCTATAATATATCAACAAATTACTTTTTCCATTCTGGGTCACATACAACTATAAAAAACCAATTACACCAAAAATAGTAATCCGCGGAATGCCATTGTGCTATTCTCTTTCGTTTCTCGTGTCAAAATCGACGTGAGGATTGTTATATTTTAAGTGGAACGGTTTGTTTGACGTACACGCATATGGCGTCGTCTGTATAACACCGCCGTGCGTGTTCCTTCTATTTGGACTAACATGTTAAAATATTTTATGACGCCAAGACCGGGAACACATGGTTTCGCGACCGTCTTGTGCTCCCTCACTATTTGTGGAACGTGGAATTGTTGTAATTAGTGGTCAAACGAAAAATAACAACAAACTTAACGTCCGGCGGTCGTAATTATTGTTGTTAAGTAAAAGTGCTATAATGATAGGCACCATTAAAAATCGGTGACGTCAACAATTCGGACTGAATATACAATAATAAATTGCTTTAATATTAATATTTCAAAAAAGTTGTGCGCCAAATTGCCGGACCATTTTGCATGACCGAACGAACACATGTTTCAATTAACTGTTGGATTAATTAAGCGCAAATAATGCGCATCAACGAATTGCGGACTGAAAACTGTACTTTTTATGTGGTGTGTGTTATTCGAAATTAATTTGCGATGGCGCACAACTTGTGCAACAATTTAATGGACAATAAAAACGGACTCTGGGCTTTTACTAACTAACACTCACTGGGATGTGTGTGTGCCGTTTGGAAATAAAGGCTATTTCGAAATCGGGAAATAATTACGTTTTATAACGCACTCCGGAATTACGGCCGCATCATAAACGGATTAGCTTTCCGAATTGTCTTCGGATAAACGTTTTTAAAGTCGGGCTCTTATCCGGAAATTTTTAAGGGCCCTGTCGTTAACCCACTTGGAGAAGTTGTAAATCTTTTATGCGATTTGTTGTTGTGCAAACGTCTGTTGACCTAAATGTTTGGTTTATTGGCTATTGATTTTCGACAGGAAATTGGAAACTACGTTTTGGGTGTCAATCAAAATAACATTTTAATCATGAAATTGGTTTTCAATTGATTCAGTCTGTTTTGATTGAAACTTGTTATATTTATATATTTAACAAAAAATAAAGAAAAATATATATATTTATAAAAATTAATTATATGGATAATTAAACGATATGGAAACTGTTTTATTTTTAATTATTAATTTAGAGAAGAACAAATTGATACACTAAATAAATAAAAAAAATTCAAAAATAGAAAAAGAACATAGTCAATAAATTAAACAAAAAAATATTTTTAAATTAAATATATCATTTCTTATAATACTTCAAACAAATTTTTTTGGATATTTTCAAAATTTATGGTTTTCAAAAAAAAAAAAAAAACATACGAAATGATAATTATGAGTATATTTTAATTTTAAAAATATTTGAAAAATAATAATTAAATTAAATTGGTTATTCATGATTTTTATACACTTATTTTATATATATATATATATATATATATATATATATATATATATAAATGTCTCAAATAAATTATCACAATTTAATTTGGATATTTTCATAAAATATGAAAAAATTTCAAAAAAATGAAAATACTCTTAATGTTTTAAATATTTTTTAAATTAATATTTCCATTTCTTAAAATGTCTCAAATAAATTAAAATTCATAATTTTTTTGGATATTTCCATAAAATATGACAAATGTTCAAAAAAAAAAGAAATGAAAATACTTTTAATTTAAATAAATAATAATAATAAATTTAAATTCATAAAAAAGTCAAATAAATATAAAATTTTTTTTTTTTGATATTTTTATAAAATATGAAAAATTAAAACTATTCGTAGTAAATATTTGATAAACCCATTTTAATAATATTTTTGTTTTTATTAATTATTATTATATAAAATTTTTCAAAAAAAAATAAATAATTCATGTTAAATGATAAAAAATTATATTAAAAAATTTTAATAAATATACTTTTTATTGTATTATTAACATTTATTAAAATATACCAAACAAAATTAGAAATTATCATTAAATTTTAACAAATTGTTAAAAAATTTTAAATTAATTTTAATTATTAATTATTAATTATTATCATTATAATTATTATTTAATTATTATAATAACAAATTTTTTGGATATTTTCATAAAATGTGAAAATTAAATTTTAAAATTAAAATTAAAATTTTTAAATTTAAAATATTTCTTAAATTTTAATGTTAAATTATTTTCAAAATATAATATGAATATTCTTAAAGATAAAATAAAATAAAATTATTAAGGTATTTTATTAAATTTCAAAATTTTAAAATTCACTAAAAGTTTTATTTAATCATTAATTTGAACGAAAATATTAACAACGTATTTAAAATTGAAAAAAAAAAACGTGTATTTTTATTTGAAATTAATTTTTGACTTAACATGTCATAAACAATTAAATTTCTCATTAAATCTCTATATTTAAATATTACAAAATTATAGACAATTAATAATTAATATAATAAATATTTTATAATCATTTTTAGAGAAATAATTATAAATTTCTAATTATTTTTTAAAATTTTTCAAAAGAATTATTAATAATGTTTTTTTGTTATTATTATTTTGAAATATATTAATAATATTATTTTGAAAAAATATGAAAATTTTTCAAACAAATTAGTGGTATATGTATTATTTTAAATGTTGATAGATTTTCAGAAAAAGGTTAAACTATAAAGAAGTATAGTAAATAAAATTTAATAAATATTTTCCTAAATAATTATATATTTATTATTATCAATTGACAACTATAGTTCAAAAATTAGTAATTTTTAGTTCATTTATGAATTAATTAATTTTGTGTTAATTTTTAATTTAAATATTCATAATTATTAAAATATTCACAAAAAAAATTCTCCTTAAATTTATATTAATAATTTTTCAGAAAATATAAAACACTAAAAAAAGTATAACAAATGATAATTTTGAGTGTTTTATTAAATAATTATCAATTAATTTTTTAACTATTAATTTGAAGTAAAAATTAAAAATAAATAAAAAACTCTTTATAAATTCATTTTTAATAATTCTTAGTTGATTTATCATTTTTATGATATATTTTATTTAAATATTAATAGTTATATATTCCAAACAAAAATTATCAATAAATTCTATGTTAATAAGTTCCCAAGAAATGTGAAACGATAAAACAATATAATAAATGATAATTTAATAAGTATTTTAATAAATAATTATAAATATATTTTTAATTATTATTTTGAAAAAATTGACAATATATTTTAAACATCAGATTTAAAAATCACTTAATTTAACACTTTATTATTTATTATTATTTTATATAAAAGCCAATTTATTTTAAATTGAACACTAAAAAATAGAGATAATACTTTTATTTTTATGGTACGTATATTTTAGATAGTAAAAGGTAAATTCATAAAGTTACCCAAATAAAGTCGTTTTAACTGCACCTTCAAGAAAGTTTCGCCTTCAGTTAGACCAAGTTTTAAGTACTTTTGTTTCATTAGAAATCCACAAATCCATTGAACAACACCTCCGCGGCCCCAATAAACTTTAAACCACCCGAAATTTCGCCTCAATATTTCATTACGAAACTATTTTATGCCCCCATTAAAAAAAAAAAAAAAAGAAAAATACCAAAGGTGCCACCGACGAGCAAACATCCCGTCCCCATTTATTACCGGCGTCCCATCGCGCGCCAGAAAACCAACAGAAACGAAACGCATCGAATTTATTTCCGACTTTTACACGCTACTGTACCCAACAAACGCGTCTAAAACGTAAACATCGGACGTGCAGTCGGACGCTCGTGGGCCCCATACGACTTGCACACATTCAGTAGTCACCAACGGTCCCTCCGCCGACCGTGCCCGCAGCCCAGGCCGCATTTCAATCCGATTGACCGAAACGAAAACGAACCGCGAAATACGAAACGGCGATGCGTCCGCAAACTTGTCGCACCGCCCGTGATCCGGAAGTTCAGTGCCGCCGATTTGTGCTAGTGTAGGCAAGTGCACCGGTTTCCGGTTACACGGAATTTGGCTACGAAACGTGTGTGTTGTGTTCCACCTAGGTTATCCAATGGGTTGGAGCTCAGTCAATTAATTTTGCTCATTTGAGTGTTCAACCAACAATAACTGATTAAGGTTTATTAATAATTTTGTGGTCGTACGACGTTAATGTCTAAAAATATCAGTTGCCCACTTATAAATTTTATAACCAGACGTAATTGTTCAATTAAAACCGGCAGGTCTTATCAAATGTTTAAAATTCCGTCAGTGTTTTATCAGTTAAACGTAAAACCCAATTAAAAAACACCTGAAGTTACTAAACGAAACGGTGCCGGAGTAGTTTGTGGGGGCCAAACGCATTTTATGTGTAAATTAGAAGATCAAATCGAAAGTGCCCACGAGAGAAGTGCCTTGTGGCCTTCAAACCGAATGCATTATGTCAACAATCCGTCCAAGAGCAAAGGCGTTGGAAGACTTTGAACAGTTATTCAATTAGTGGACGCAGCTTATTGTCGACAACAGGTGGTTTTTCTAATCATTTGCTTAATAACTTTTGACTTCATCGGTTATTTTATGGACGGCACCGACTATTTAATAACAATTTTATGCTAAAAACTCGTGTTTAGACGTAAAACGAAGCGTTTGAATCGTTGGTAAACACCGGGTCCGGTGCCAGTAACCCCGAAACACAACAATAACTCCTCCACAGTCTCGGCCGGGCTTAAAATAACGCATTTTATGCACACCTTGTGACTATTTATACGTTTATTCCTCTATTTTAATTAATGTTCTGTGGCACTTCGATTATTAACGCGTTCTAAATTTACGTTTTGGTTTATCGATGAAGTCGGCCTCAGAATGCGGCCTGGTAAATAAATTAGATTCTAATAATAATGCCTCTAGTTGCGCCGTAAAAATCGTAACGAGAAAATTAATTTCAAAACGGATTTTATACGTACACCGGGTATTTTTAGACGGTCACACGAACAGTACGTGGTTACAGGCGAGTCTATGTCGTGTTTGACCTTAATTTTCGCTAATTGAAAAGTGCAGGTGTGTGAAAAATTATTGTTGCATAAGCGTGGGAGACGTTCAAATGAAGGACGGTTTTGAAAGACTGCCGGATGCGCCTTTCTTCCGAAATTTTTCCACCCAAGCCGCAGCCTCAGAACAAATATTGGTTAAATTAATGAAGATAAGAATATTAGCACGATGTTATCAGTTGTTGTAGAATTAAATAATGTGTTACATTGAAATTAAAAAGATTTTTAGTAAAGAATTACGTCCTATATTATCAGGTTAAAGTAAATAAACCAACAAATAAATTGTTTTCACATGATCTTTCATAACCTTAATTAAATTAAAGCAACGTGATGTAACAAAAAGTAAAAATTTCTTTATTACAACATTTAAAATTCACACAGCATTGTTTTATTAGATTGTCAAGAAAGTTATTGTGTTCTTCAAATGCACAAATCTCAGCTTAAACAAAATTTTATTAATCAAAATGAGAACCAATTGAGTCAATTTGACCAAATATTCATAACTAAGGAGTCAAACAACAAAAAACTCAAATATTTTCTTGACATTCTAATACCAAATATAAATAATTGCCAAAAAAAAAAAAAGAAAAATAAATGATAAATAAAGATATATTTTATTAAATAATTATAAATTTTAACTTTTCAAAATTCTCCAAAAATTTATTAGTGAACAGATTTATTTTAAATTATTTGAGGAAAAAAATATCAATACAATTTCATTTTAACTACATTACATAAATGTATTTTTATAAAATTAATAGTTCTTAAAATATTTCAAACAAATTTTAGAATTACCATTAAATTTTAATGTTAGAAAAATTAAAAAAAATATGAATAATTTTCAAAAAAAGAATAAAATATGACAAATAAAGATGTATTTATTAAATAATTATACATTTCTTTTCAAAATTCTGTGAAAAATTATTACTGAACAGATTTTTTTTAAATTATTGATTTGAGGAAAAAAATATCAGTACAATTTAACAACACTACATAAATGTATTTTTATAAAATTAATAGTTCTTAAAATTTTTCAAACAAATTTTAAAATTATCATTGAATTTTAATGTTAGAAAAATTAAAAAAATATGAATAATTTCCAAAAAAAGAATAAAAATTGACAAATAAAGATGTATTTATGAAATAATTATAAATTTCTTTTCAAAATTCTGTAAAAAATTATTACTAAACAGATTTTTTGTTAAATTATTGATTTGAGGAAAAAAATATTAGTACAATTTAATTTTAACAACATTACATAAATATATCTTTATAAAATTAATAGTTCTTAATTTATTTCGAACAAATTTTAAAATTATCATTAAATTTTAATGTTAGAAAAATTAAAAAATATGAATAATTTCCAAAAAAATAATAAAAAATGACAAATAAAGATGTATTTATGAAATAATTATAAATTTCTTTTCAAAATTCTGAAAAAAATTATTACTGAACAGATTTTTTTAAAATTATTGATTTGAGGAAAAAATATCAATACAATTTAATTTTAACAACATTACATAAATGTATTTTTATAAAGTTAATAGTTCTTAAAATGTTTCAAACAAATGTTAAAATTATCATTAAATAATGTTAGAAAAATTAAAAATTATGAATAATTTCCAAAAAAATAATAAAAAATGACAAATAAAGATGTGTTTATGAAATAATTATACATTTCTTTTCAAAATTCTGAAAAAAATTATTACTGAACAGATTTTTTTTTTTAAATTATTGGTTTGAGGAAAAAAATATCAATACAATTTAATTTTAACAACATTACATAAATGTATTTTTATAAAGTTAATAGTTCTTAAAATGTTTCAAACAAATTTTAAAATTATCATTAAATTTTAATGTTAGAAAAATTAAAAAATATGAATAATTTCCAAAAAAAGAATAAAAAGATACAAATAAAGATGTATTTATTAAATAATTATAAATTTCTTTTCAAAATTCTGTAAAAAATTATTAATGAACAGATTTTTTTTTAATTATTTATTTGAGGAAAAAATTTCAATACAATTTAATTTTAACAACATTACGTAAATGTATTTTTTTAAAAATTAATAGTTCTTAAAATGTTTCAAACAAATTTTAAAATTATCATTAAATTTTAATGTTAGAAAAATTAAAAAATATGAATAATTTCCAAAAAAAGAATAAAAAATGACAAATAAAGACGTATTTATTAAATAATTATACATTTCTTTTCAAAATTCTGTAAAAAATTATTAATGAACAGATTTTTTTTAAATTATTTATTTGAGGAAAAAATTTCAATACAATTTATATCTGATAACATTACATAAATGCATTTTTATAAAATTAATTGTTCTTAAAATGTTTCAAACAAATTTTAAAATTATCATTAAATTTTAATGTTAGAAAAATTAAAAAAAATATGAATAATTTCCAAAAAAATAATAAAAAATGATAAAGATGTATTTTATAAAATAATTATAAATTTTTTTTCTAATTTCTGTAAAAAATTATTTCTGAACAGATTTTTTTTAAATTATTGATTTGAGGAAAAAATATAAATACAATTTAATTTTAACAACATTATATAATTATATAATTATATATATATATATATATATATATATATATATATATATATATATATATATATAGAATATATATTATTATATATTATTATATATTTTTATAAAATTAATAGTTCTTAAAATGTTTCAAACAAATTTTAAAATTATCATTAAATTTTAGAAAAATTAAAAAAATATGGATAATTTCCAAAAAAAGAATATAAAAAATGACAAATAAAGATGTATTCATGAAATAATTATAAATTTGTTTTCAAAATTGTGTAAAAAATTATTACTGAACAGATTTTTTTAAATAATTGTTGTACTTGACACCAAACAGGTGCACCTCACTCAATATATTAAAAATTTGACCAAATATTCATAACTAAGGAGCCAAACAACAAAAAACTGAAATAATTTCTTGACAATCTAATACCAAAACGTATAAATTTCTAAATTACAAAACCAATTTAAAATTCACACAGCATTGTTTTACATGAACGGCCCATTATCACATATTCAACAGCAACTACTCCAGCAACAATTCCCATGATGTTGTAACAAACAATAGAAAAACACAAATACTACAGATAAATAATTCATATTTACTGGCAAATAATGGATTACTCAAATTTGCATCAACTCTGTTGGAAACTGTAAATAACGTGGTCGTGATACAGTCGATACGTTTGATAACCTTTATCGGGCACACACACACACACGGCATATCGTCATTTTAATAAAATTTATAATTCTTCGAAATTTGTTACACCGTTTAATCGCATTATCTGAGATGATAAGGAACCTAGGCGTAGGTTTACACACCGTTCCGTAGCTAAATCACAACTTGGTACTTGGCAAATAATGAACGATTTTGTTTGCAGTAAGTTTTTTGGGTAAATTGCACGCCAATAAAATAATGGAGACATCAAAATAACCTCGATACTAGCTGGAGATTTTGTAATGGTTAAAAATAAGTGTTTAGTGTTGTTTTGCTAGTGGATAAGAGCAAATCATTTAAGCAAAATCATGGTTAAGAAGAGGAAGCCCTCGATCACCAAGGAAGAAGTGAAGAAGATTAAGGAGGTAATTAACCTTGCTGGCGTGAATTAGGTTTAAAAATCAATATCCTCGGTGATCTGTTAATGGTGAATTTTTTCGGACGTTAAAAATAGCCTCGTGGTACTAAGGTCAATGATAATAGACGACCTAAAGGTCACCGTTGTTTACATATTATGCCTTTAATTATTTATTATATCATTTCGTACCGAGAAACATTTAATAAAACGCATTGTTAGGGCCGCATCATTAAAAATAGACGTGATGGTTTTGAAATTACAGAAGATGAATTTAATTTTACATAAATTACCGATGTTTGTCTTGGCAATTTACCGCGTACTTGTGGGTTATTTAAGCGAATTACGACGGATGAATGTTTAATGAATTGATTGTGGGACCAAACAAGGCAAAAAAATGGTTTAACTGATTAGATTACATATCATTTTTTTCAATTTTAACGGTTTAGATTTGGATATTTTTGTCCTATTTAATATTTACAAAAAAAAATGGTGATGTTTTATTAATTTGAAATAATTCTTTAACCTTGTCAAGTGGTAATCAATTACAATTTAAAATGCCAAATTAACTTTCTATTCAGCACATTAATTTATTGCTTTTTATCTGTGTTTCATATACTAATTATTATTAATGAACACAAGTGTTGGGTGTGTTAAGGATTTAATGTTTTTAAATTAATTTATTCATTCAAGCCTATTAAAACTGATGGCAATAAATTGTCTATGTTTTTGGTACGTACAACATTTCATGCAGTTTTATGCAAATAATGGTTCTTGAAATGTTCCATAACAATTTTTAAACTCATTCAGTTAAAAAATCCAAAAATATTTAGAATATAATTCTCCACAAATTTACTAGAGAACAAATGAACACTTTATAAATGCATCTTTATAAAATTAATAAGGTCTTAAAATATTCCAAAAGAATTATTCATTAAGTTTTTATGTTAAAAATCCAAAAATATGGATAATTTTCATAAAAAAAATAAATAGATAAGCCTTACGTAACCTTTAAATAAATAATAAAATTCCAAAAATATACATAATTGCCAAAAAGAAAAAAAAGAAAAATAAATGATAAATACAGATATAGATATTTTATTAAATAATTATAAAATTCAACTTTTCAAAATTCTCCTAAAATTTATTAATGTTTTGGAGAAATAAAATATCAGTACAATATAAATTTAATAAAAATATATAAATGTATTTTTATAAAATTAATAGTTCTTAAAATATTTCAAACAAATTTTAAAATCATCATTAAATTTTAATGTTAGAAAAATTAAAAAAATATGAATAATTTTCAAAAAAAGAATAAAAAATGATAAATAAAGATGTATTTTATTAAATAATTCTTTTCAAAATTCTGTAAAAAATTATTACTGAACAGATTTTTTTTAAATTATTGATTTGGGAGAAAAAATATCAATACAATTTAATTCTAACAACACTACATAAATATATTTTTATAAAATTAATAGTTTCAAACAAATTTTAAAATTATTATTAAATTTTAATGTTAGAAAAATTAAAAAAATATGAATAATTTACAAAAAAAGAATAAAAAATGATAAATAAAGATGTATTTTATTAAATAATTCTTTTCAAAATTCTGTAAAAAATTATTACTGAACAGATTTTTTTTAAATTATTGATTTGAGGAAAAAAATATCAGTACAATTTAATTTTAACAACATTACATAAATGTATTTTTATAAAATTAATAGTTCTCAAAATGTTTCAAACAAATTTTAAAATTATCATTAAATTTTAATGTTACAAAAATTAAAAAAATATGAATAATTTCCAAAAAAAAGAATAAAAAATGACAAATAAAGATGTATTTTATTAAATAATTATAAATTTCTTTTCAAAATTCTGTAAATATTATTAGTGAACAGATTTTTTTATATTATTGATTTGAGAAAAAAAAGTTTAATACAATTTAATTTTAACAACACACAAGAAAAAATAAAAAATACGAATAATTTACAAAAAAAGAATAAAAAATGATAAATAAAGATATATTTTATTAAATAATTATAAATATCTTTTTAAAATTCTTAAAAAAAAATATTTGTGAATAAACAGATTTTTTTTAATTATTGATTTGAGGAAAAAAGTATCAATATATTCTAAATTTAACAACATTACATTTTCAAAAAAATATTAAAATTATCATTAAATATGAATAATTTACAAAAAAATATATAAAATGATAAATAAAGATATATTTTATTAAATAATTATATTTATTTTCAAAATTATAAAATTAATAGTTCTTAAAATATTTTAAACAACTTTTATAAAATTATCATTAAATTTTAATGTTTGAAGTATTAAAAAAATATGAATAATTAAAAAAAACTTTTTAAAATGTTCCAAAAAATTATTACTGAGCAGGATTTTTTAAATTTATTTAATAATAATAATAATAATAATAATAATAATAATAATAATAATAATAATAATAATAATAATAAATTCTTCAAAAAAAAAAAAAATTATTTGTGGAATTTTTAAAATTATTAATTTGGAGAAAAAAATTTCAGTTTTATAAAATTAACAGTTTTTAAAATGTTTCAAACAAAATTTAAAATTAATAATTCTTAAAATGAAAGAATTAAAAAATTTTATAATTATCATTAAATATTAATGATAAATTAATAATAATAATAGAAATTAAATAAATGACATTAATTAAAATTATTTATGAACAGATTTTTTTAATTTTTAAATTAATTATTTGTATATTTTAAAAATACATGAACAATTTTAAATAAAATAAAAAATGTAATAATGTGTATACAATTCTTTAATCTTTAAAAACAATTTAAGAAACACACAATATCAATTATAAATTTCAAAATTATTTAGCACACTAATTTAGATATATTCAGTCGATAGCAACAAATTGTTCACATATATGGTACTTATAAGAACTATTTCGTTGCATTTAACGATTTTGTTTACCTGTTGTAGCTGGGTCAAGTAAATATTTGCCTTGTGATCTAATCTCCAACTAGTTAAAATTGTCCCATGGGCAAACAGTTCAAATCGCGAATAAACATTTCCTGGAGACTTTCATTAAAAAAAAAAAATAATAAAAAATCTTAAAAAGTAACTTCCCCTTATCTCCTCCTAATGGAATTTTTAATTCGCCTTGATTAAATTTGTCAGCAAACAGGGGCCAAGTAAATTGATTTATCCCCCCATAAATTTCCATCATCACGCATTAACCAATTCATTTTCTTTCTATTTTTAGTATCTAGTCCATTAATGCGGCAATATCTAAAAAGCAGTGACCGGTGCTTATTACGTTTTATCGTTGGCCACACGTAATTTCGCGGCCTTGGCAATAAAATGCAATTGTCAAGGTACAGAGAGCCGCTGGTAAATAAGTTTAACACGGCGTGGACACTGCTCGTGGGTAATTTGCCTTTTTATTGGGGCCGCTATCAAAAAGGACGACCGAAAACTCATATTAATAAAGTCGACACTTTAATTGAATAAGTACGCTATTTTTAGTGGTGATGCAAAACTGGATTGCTGCCCCGGTTTGTTGAAGAGCAAGGTGCGACGTCAAAGCGTTTCGCAACGTCCAACAAACGCTCCAAACGCCATTTCAAAAACAATTTGCTCCTCCAAACAATGACGCAGCCTCGCCGCTTCTCATTCAGATCAGGCCCGTTGTTCTCGTCCAATAATGGACCATCAGTTATTGTAACTTAACCCACATTTGTTTCTTAACAATCATCGGGAAACCATCATCCGTCATCGGTCCGAATCGTTTTCCTTTCAATTTGCGGTTTCCCCTCGCTCTGTTTCTTGTATCGAATCCATTCCCGAAGATTACAGTGCGGCCAAGAACGGGACGGAAATAATTAAACCGTCCGCAGCAATTTTCATGAACGTTTCATCACCACTTGACCGCCGCTCTTCGATACAATGTTTCGTCGCACACCTGCCGCCTTAAGTTGGCGATTAATTTGATTTACGCACAAAAGATACGTAATTCATTTTAATAATTCGATTGTGATGCAGATGCGAATCGACGATTGATAACAACGGACTGTTTGTTATGCCTGTCAGTGCGTTCGGAATGGGCCCGTGCATAAACAGTCCGTTTTGTTCACACATCGTTTGCCTTTCAACTTAACAGGCGTCTTCCCAACAGGTCAGATGTTGTGATGGTGATTGTTTTGAAGTGGTGCCGTTGTTTTGTCCGGATGGTTCGGGTCAGATTCTTTTGGTTAATTTGATGTACTTGTTGTGAATCGAGTGTCTTAAGCAAATTGAGTTCAATTTGTTTTATTGGACTAATTTTTATTTGTTATGGTGCAGACTAATTTAGATGTACTCAGTTGGCCATCATAAAAGACGATTTTCACAATAAAAGAATGACAAAATTCGTAGTAATAAATTAAACATAGAAACACACTTTTAGAATTTTTTAGTTTATCCTGAAGATTTTTTTATTAAAATTAAATAATGAAGCAGTTATTAGTTATTATTTTTAAGAATGTTCAATTAAGAAATTATAAAATTATCACATATTTATTTAAAATATTAATTAAAAAAATTATAAATTTCAAATTTTTAAAATTCTGTAAAATAATATTAAGGTACACATTTTTAAAATCTTAATTTGAAGAAAAAAATGATCAGTACATGTTATTCATAATTACATTTAATAAATGTATTATTAAAAAATTAATACCTCTAAAAATATTCAAACAAATTTTAAAACAATTATTAAATTATTGTTAAAAAAATCAAAAATATGAATAATTTTCTGATAATAATAATATGAACAGTAATAAATGATCATTATCAGCAAACTTAACAACACAAGTATATTTTTTACAAAAAATATATAAAACTATTTTTAAGCATGATGTATTAAATAATTATAAATTTCAAAATTTTTAAAATTTTTCAAAAATCTTTTTTTATAATTAATTTGATTTAATTTTTTTTTTGTTTGTTTTACGTTTTAAACTTAAAAAATTAAATTTTCATATATTTTAATTATAAAAAATTCAAAATTTTAAAACTCGAAAATACTTATAAAATTTTAAAAACATGAAAAATTTTCACAAAAAAATATTAAATATTTTTTATAAAATCATAAAATTATTTTTTTTTTTATAAAATCATCAAGAAATATATTAAATTTATAAAAATATATAAAAATATTAAAAAAAAAAATAAATTTAAATAAAATTCCAAAAATATGAACAATTTAAAAAATATATTAAATTTGAAAAAAATAATAAAATAAATAAATAATAAAATTAGAACTTCTTTAAATGTTTCAAACAAATTTTAAAATTTTCATTACATTTCAATTATAAAACATTCCAAAATGTTCAGAATTTTTAATATTAATAAATAGTAAATAAAAAATAATTTATAGTTATAGTTATAACTTATTAAATAATTGTAAATTTTAAATTTTAAAAATTCTTCATAAAATTAAAAAATTATTAATATTTTTTAAACTTAGTAGCTCTTCATAAATGTATATTTATAAAATTAATTGTTCCCAAAATGTCTAAAACAAATTTTAAAATTTAATGTTAAAAGATTTCAAAAAAATATGATAATTTCCAAAAAATTTGAAATTTTTAAAATTCTCCAAAAAATTAATAGTTAAAATTAATATTTTTTTAAATTTATTAAAAAAATATTAATTTTATAAAATTATTAAATTATGAAAAATTTTCCAAAAAAAAAAAAATTTTGAGTATTAAATAATAATGATTATTAAAATAATTTTTTTTTTTTTAAATAATTCATTAATTATTATTTTTGACACTATTTTTTATAATTAATTTCATTTATTTTTTTATTATAAATTTGAAAAAATATCAGTATATTTAAGACAAAAAACACTTTATTTAAATTAAATATTAATTTAAAACAAAATTTAAAATATTATCAATAAATTTTAATGTTAAAAAATTCCAGAATATAATCATTTTTAAAATAATAATAAAAATATTAAATAATTTTAAAGTTAAAAAATTAAAAAATATGAATAATTAAAAAAAAGAAATAAATAAAAATGCATTTTTTTAAATAATTATGAATTTAAAAAAGTATAAATTTCAAATTTTTCAAATTTCTCCAAAAAATTAATTATATGAATAGTGAACATTAATAAATATAAAATTTTAAAATTTGAATAATTAAAAAAAATATGTATATAATTTATTTATATATATGTCGAAAATATTGTATGGTTTATGGGAACAGATATTTTTTAAATTATTACCTGAGTGAAAAAAAATTTCAGATATAACTTATGAAATTTTGAAAATATATGAAAAATTTTCAAATAAAGTATTTGATTTAAAATTTTTTATTAAATCACAAAAAAATATATTAATTAATATATATTAAAATATATAAAATTTTTTAAAAAGAAAAAAAAATATATTGTGACTTAATTTTAATAATATAAGAAACAAATTATTTAAAAAAATTAAAAATACACAAGAATTTTATATAATTTTAAATTAGGAAAAATTTTCCAAAAAAAAAAATTGAGTATTATATAATAATGATTATTAAAGTAAATTTTAATTTTTTTTTAAATAATTAGTGACTGACATTTTTATAATTAATATCATTAATTTTTTTATTATAAATTTGAAAAAAATATCAGTATATTTAAAACATAAAAACACTTAAATTAAATATTAATTTAAAACAAAATTTAAAATATTATCAGTAAATTTTAATGTTAAAAAATTCCAGAATATCATTTTTTGAATAATAATAAAAATATAAATATTAAATAATTTTAATGTTAAAAAAATTAAAAAATATGAATAATTAAAAAAAAAAGAAATAAATAAAGGTGCATTAAATTATTAAATAATTATGAATTTCAAAAAGTAATTAAAAATTTCAAATTTTTCAAATTTCTCCAAAAAATAATTAATATAAATAGTGAATGTTCCAAAAAAAACCAAAATTGTAATAATAATAAAGACCTAATTTTTTAAATAAGTATAAATTTCAAATTTTAAAACTCGAAAATATTGTATGGTTTTCTTATAAAGAAACAAAATATTTAAAAAAATTAAAAATGCACAATAATTTAGATGTAATCAATCGATTTCGTACTTTCGGCCATCATAAAAAATGATTGTTATCACCGAATTAATCCGTTAAGGTTTCAGTGCCGTGCTTCCATCCAATTAGGCTTAACAGACCTCTTCGGATTATCCGATCGGTGTAATAAAGGGGGGCATAAAAATCACATCGTGGGCCATCCAAATATATCACCCCACCTTTATGTGCCACTTTTTTCGACAGTCCACCTCGTTATTGTTGATCTGCAATAGATTTAAAAGTAACTATAACTGTTTTTGGACGATTAAAAGTCCCAACTCGTCCGAACTTTATCGGGTCATCATCGGATCTGCGATATCGTTCTTTCATATGGTCGGACTGCGTTGTTACACAAGTTATATTTATGTCACGTTCTCGAGGACTTACATGTGTTCAATTGACATGTTTTGCGTACACAATGCAACTATGTTTTTGCCGACAAAACCATTTTCTACTTGATTAGAATGCAGAATTCATTATTTTTTAAAGCGCTTATAAAAACGTGAAATTGCTAATTCGCAACATTCCCGCAAACTCGTGAGCTTATGGCCGTTTTTAGATGTTGAGCTCTTTGCCAAAGGACCAGTGATTAATGTCGTCTTACTTTTTGATCTGGTTCGGTTGTTTTTTTGCGGGATCGATACATAAATAAAGAGGCCATTACGGGGCACAATCGTCGAAGTAATTCATCAAGTTCAAAGCTGAAATAGTAACATTATATCCTAGTGTGCATCAATCATTCCGAGAATGATATCTCATATGCCGGTACTAGGACAGTACAACAATAAATAATGTAACGAGAAATGTAACAGTATATTTACCTGGATTCTTTTGTGTTGGAGATGATAAGAAACGAAAAAGTGCTGAAGATTTATGCGACTGGGAGTTACAATATTGGATTTTTGCATGTTAACTGTTGGATTAATGTCAAAAACTGGGTATCTTGTTTAGATCACTTGACAATGTAAACTAGACAGCTTTTATGGCTTTATGAAAACTTGCCGGATTTATTCCACGCCATAAATATATACTGCAGAAAACTGCAGGGACACATTTTTAATTATAAACAAAAATACATATTTTTTGTCCTCTTCTCTAATTTTCTATATTAAGTAAACGTCTTTCTATTTATTATATTATATTATATAATATGTATTATAATTTATTTAAAGTTAAATTTTCATATGTATATATATATATAAATATATATATATATATATATATAAATATATATATATATATATATATATATATATATATATATATATATATATATATATATATAATTAAAAAATAATAAATAATAATAAAAAATAAAATAAATAAAATTAATAATTTTATAATGAAGATCCAAGATCTAAATAAATTTATTTTAAATAAAATATTTTCAAAATTTAATATAGATACAAATAAATAAATAAATAAATAAATAAAATTTTCCTATTTACATTAAATATTTTGTTAAATAAATCATTTATTTTAATACTTTTTCCATCATTGCAACAAGAACTTGGTACTAATAATAACAAAAAATAAATTAAATGAATAAAATCAAATTAAATTAAAAAAATAATTTAAATTTTAGAATGAATTTCTAAATAAATTTATTTTAACTAAAATATTTCTAATATTAAAAACATAATTATAAATAATAAAATATATTTTTAAATAAATCATTTATTTTATTACTTGATCTTTTATTTGACTACCAAGTTTCAAATAAATTTATTTGAATTAAAATATTTCTAATATTAAGGATATAATTAATAATATATAATAAACAATATAAAAAAATATATATATTTCAATTAAATAAATAAAGAAAAAAATAATTTAAATTTTAGAATATAGTTAAATTTTCTTATTTACATTAAATATACTTTTAAATAAATCATTTATTTTATTACTTCTTCCTTTATTTTACTACCAAGTTCCAAATAAATTTAATCGAATTAAACTATTTCTAACATTAACGACATATTTAAATATAAAAAAATAAATAATAAAAAATATATATAATTCAATCAATTAAATAAATAAATAAAAAAATAATTTAAATTTTAGAATATAGTTAAATTTTCTTATTTGCATTAAATATATTGTTAAATAAATCATTTATTTCATTACTTCTTCCTTTATTTTACTACCAAGTTCCAAATAAATTTATTTGAATTAAATATTAACGACATAATTAAAAATAAAAAAATGAATAATAAAAAAATATATAATTCGACCAATTAAATAAATAAATAAAAAAATAATTTAAATTTTTGAATGTCTTCTAAATTTTCTTATTTACATTAAATAAATCATTTATTTTATTACTTATTCCTTTATTTTACTTCCAAGTACCAAATAAATTTATTTGAATTAAAATATTTCTTATATTAACGACATAATTAAAAATAAAAAATAAGCAGTAAAAATATATAATTCAATTAATTAAATAAATAAATAAAAAAATAATTTAAATTTTAGAATGTGGTTAATTTTCTTATTTACCTTAAATATATTGTTAAATAAATCATTTATTTTATTACTTCTTTCTTTATTTTACTACCAAGTTCCAAATAAATTTATTTGAATTAAAATATTTCTAATATTAACGACATAATTAAAAATAAAAAAAAATAAACAATAAAAAAATATATAGTTCAATTAATTAAATAAATAAATAAAATATTAATTTTTATTAATAATAAATAACAATAATAAATAAAATTCAATAAATTAATTGAAAAAAATGTTAAAATGTTAAATAAATCATTTATTTTATTTTCATTATTACACTTTTTTTCATTTTACTACATTACTATTAAATAAATTTATTTGAACTAAAATATTAATATAATATAAATAAAATAATAATAATAAATAAAATTCAAATTTTTATTTTCCTTATTTACAATGAATATTTTGTTAAAAAAAACATTTTTTATTACTTTTTCCATTATTTTATTACCATATTTGTATAAATAAATTTATTTCGACCCAAATATTTCCAAATAATAATCTAATCTAGAATAAAATAAACAAATAAAATCAATCAATCAAATAAAAATAATGATATAAATTTTAAAATGTAGTTAAACTTTCTTATTTATATTAAATATTTTATTACTTTTCCCATCATTTTATCACGAAGTGCCAAATGAATTTTTTTAATCTAAAATATTTGGAATATAAAGTTAAAAATAAAAATAAATAAAAAAGAATAGAAAACTGCAGAGACTTGCGAAAGAACCATTAAAGAAAATTTAAAAACTCGTTATATTTTATCAAAACTTTTAAAGCTTCAGGCTAACAGTGTCTACTGATACGTAAACACCAAGTTTAACAATTACCTCATTGTTAAAACTTAAACAGTACGTATTAACAAAGGAAATTTATTGCCATAATATTAATCATGGTTGTTGTTTTTTTCCATTTTAAATAAAAGTGCACATGAATAAATGATTTATGCATATATTCCTGTCCAAAGCAGACATCAAGTAATTTTTTAACTGCACACCTGTTGGATTTGTTTATATTATTCACAATGCGTTTCACAACAAACATTCTGCACATATTGAGATAATGGCAAGATTTATTTGTCACATGGGATTGCCAACAGGGCCTTAAATGGACACAATTACTCGAGATTATATGCATAATGAGCTTTCTACCCAACAGTGAAATAAATTACTTAACAAATATCCCCAGTCGTCGTCTCGTAAATCTTTTTTAGCACGAGCTAATTTCAACTTCATTCGGGTGGCGACCGTATAAATTTTCAGCCAAACATAGATTTCCAATTAGACCGTTACAAACGAAAAACGTCCAAGAATCAACCGAGATAAACGGGAAAAGTTGGGAACGATAGGAGGCACGAACTCAGCCTAGCAATAATTTAATTGATCGTCCCAATTTGATAATTGTCGAGTCTAATGAGGGTCAATTAACTAATGGGTACAACGCGTTTTTTAGGTGTTCCTAACCTCCATCATCATCATCATCATTATTTGATGATCTCCATTAGGTTCAAGGTTTCTGTTTAACACGCAAACCATCAACCCCCCAACCAAAACTAACAACCTAGGTGTAAGGTGTAAACGAAAAGTCAGGAAGTAACCCCGTAAATTTTTCTAGGAAGCCGCACAAAGATACACGGACACGAGCTGGCAAATATTTCACACGGGCCAGCGCAAAACCCCATCGCCGTCCGTAAAGGACAACCAAATCCAGACCGACGATTCCGGCATATATTCCCAGATCGAGCCGGCCAACGGGGCGCCGCGGGGTCCCGTGCCCAGCCCCCGGCCCTCGAAGCAGCAGGCCGACAATCGGCACATAGTGCACGTCGAAAAAGTCGAAGTCACATACGAACCGACCGTAAACAACAACAAAGTTGAAGTAGTTCTGGTAAGCGATTTGTGACAGCCGAGCACGTGGTTCGGATGAACAACTAACACGAGAAATAATTAGATTAGGAGCGACTAACAAATAGTGCATTTATTGACTAACAAATTAATGGCTGGTGCATGGAGGAATACAAGCTGATGGATTGGATGCGTCCGTAATTGGATCCAGCTTTATTAGAAACGTTCTAACGTCGTGGTGTGGTTTTAATTTATTCATTAATTTTTATTTTTTAACGCTGTATCTATAAATATTGTGAGAATCGTTTGTAACTTGTTATTTTTAGTTATTATTAGTATGATGTAAAAATATCAATCGTCATATTTATCGTCAATATTTAAAATAAAAATAGCTAATCCACTTCTAAATTTTCATATTCCACGAAACAAATTTATTTATTGAAAACAAATAAACATATTTATTTATTTTTTCACCATTTTTCTTAATTAAAATAAAATGGTTATTCAATAAATAAGTTGTTTTGTTATTTTTGTTTCTTTTTTTTTTAATTTTTATTTATAAAATACAGATTAAGATGTTTTTTTAATGTTAATCATAATCTCTTCTCCAATTTTTTATATTTTATTTATATAAATAATAATGAAAAATAAAATATATTAATTAATTTCAATCAATTTAATAAAAAAATAATTTAAACTTTATAAGAAAGTTAAATTTTGTTAAATACCATTAATTTTAATAGTTTTTGCTTTATTTTACTACCAAGTTCAAAATAAATTTATTTGAAGTAGAATATTTCCAAATTAATGACAGTTAAAAATAAAATAAATACAAAAAATAATTTAAATTTTAGAATAAAGTTCCTTATTAAATATTTAGTTAAATAAATCATTTATTTTAGTACTTCTTCCTTTATTTTACTACCAAGCACTAAATAAATTTATATGAAGTTAAATATTTCCAGTATTAGATACGTAATTATTAATAAAAAGGTAATAATAAAAAATATAATAAATAAATTCAACCAATTAATAAAAAAAATAATTTAAATTTTAGAATGAAGCTAAATTTTCTTACAATTTCTTTTAAATAAACCATTTATTTTATTACATTTTTAATTATTTAACTACCAAGATCCAAAAAAATTTATTTTAACTAAAATGTTCCCAATATAAAAGACATAGTTAAAAATAAATAAAAATAGAGAGTAAAATAAAAAAATAAAATTCAATCAGTTAAATAAAAAATTAATTTAAAATTTAGAACTTTACATAAATAAAATTCAATCAATCTAATAAAAAAAATAATTTAAACTTTAAGAAAGTTAAATTTTGTTAAATATCATTCATTTTACTATTTTTCCTTTATTTTAGTACAAAGTTCCAAATAAATTTATTTGTAGTAAAATATTTCCAATATTAATGACAGTTAAAAATAAAAAAAAATGAATAATAATAAAAAATAAAATAAATAAATAAAATTTAATCATTTAAATAAAAAAACATTATTTAAATTTTAGAATAACGTTAAATTTTCTTATATACATTAAAAATTTAGTTAAATATACCATTTATTTTATTACTTCTTCCTTTATTTTACTACGACGTTCCAAATAAATTTATTTTAACTAAAATGTTTCCATTATTAACAACATAATTAAAAGTAATAAATAAAAAATAAAATAAATAAATTCAACCAATTAAATAAAAAAAATAATTTTCTTACAATTTCTTTTAAATAAAATAAATAAATAAATATTTTCAATATTATAGATATAATTAAAAATAAAAAATACAACACAAAACAATAAAAATTAATAAACATAATAACAACGTTTCTTATTTTTTATAAATATTTTATTACTTTTTACATTATTTTACTATTAATTTATTTGATCAAAAATATTTCCAATATTAACAACATAATTGAAAATAAAAATAAAATAAATAAAATTCAATCAAATAAAAAAATAAATTTTAGAGTAAAGTTAAATTTACCAAATAAATTTATTTGAGCTAAAATATTTTCAATATTAAAGTTAAAAATGAAACAAAATAATAAATAACAATAAAATAAACAAATAAAATAAATAAATAAATTTAAATTTTTAGAATAAAGTTAAATTATTGTATTTAAATATTTTGAAAAATGTACCATTAATTTTATTACATTTTAAGAAGAAAATAATTATTTTTAAAAGCTTAATTTTAAGAAGTATGTATTGCGGCATATCTATTTCTATTATTTTATTACCAGATTTCAATTAAATTTATTTGAACAAACAGGTTACAAATATTAAACATCTTTATTATTAGATATCTGACTTTAAGGATATACATAAACATTTATATTTACGATTTTTATTCCGAATCAATAAATATCTATGTGTAAACATATAAATATTTAATATTTTTTAATATTTATTTTTAGTAAGGATAATCAAATATTTTATGGCGTCTCATAATTTTGCCAATGTTTTTTAAATACAATCATCCAAGTGATATTGTCTTCAGTTATCAATATTTATTTACCTCTATTTACGCATTTCACTCCTAATATTTTGTGTTGAGTAAATCCTTTCTGTACAATGAAACATTTACTTATGTAAATAATTATAAATGTTCATACATACATACAATAAACTTGTGCATTATAAAAAAATTAAATAATTACATAAAGTCCGTTCTATTCAGTCAAATTTTTATGAAGAAAATTAATCTTTTTGTTAAAAATATTTTATTAATGTTTGTTTTTTAGTTTAAACTATACGTAAATAATAATTTTTATATATTTAAGATTCCTTGCGTTAATAAATAAATATTAAACTAATTAATTAAATAAGAAAATATATTTTGAAGGAAATTAAATATCTTGTGACGTTTTGTCATTAGGACAATTTTTTCTAAAATCATCCATCGTCTTTATATCTTTCAAGAGAAAAATATTCTACATTAGCAACATAAAAAATAGTTGTTCTACTTGTACAAATATGCTATAAATGCATTTGAAGCCGTAAAACACATTCACGTGTTAATAAAACCAATAAACCATCGATCCGATTATTTCATAGAGCCACAGCCTACACGAAACTCCAATAAATCCGTAGTAGACCAATCATTCCTATATTGTCCATTAGCCCGGTCGAGCGGCAGCCATTAGACATTGCATTTCGCTAATGCACCGTGTGATTCCCGAACGTCGGCCGAAATGGAACAGATCAAACGTACGTAATCCGGTCGCACTAACTAACTTAATTAATTCGTACGCGATACCATGTCAATATTCCGGAGGCGCTCCCCGAGTTTTATAGGTCAGTTCGAGGGAAAACGGGGGTCACGAACCAATCTGGTAATAAAGGTCGCGGGCTGGTCGCCGACTGACCGGGATAATGTGTTTGTGTGCCGAATAAAAGCCCCCTAATCCAACACCATTAGCATCGATTTTCCCCTTTTTTCGTAGGTAAAGGTCAATTGCTCAATAATTGACGGTTTGGGGTTATGATGTGTGGTCGTTTTTGCGGGGGTGGGCGAAAGGCAGACTCATTTGGGAATTGGGAATTGAAGTTACGCCCTATAATTTCGCATGATTATAATTTTCCGACGTATTATTTACATTAAATGCCACGAGTGCCTCCGCGAGTAAATCCGTAGATATTTCAAGCGAATTCATGAATATATTTTGCATCTATCTGAAATTTAATGCGGGCTTAACTTATGAATTTATTCATAATGCCGGACTATTAATTTGTAATTAATTATTCCCATTAATAATCTTGGTGGTTGCTTGTCCGGTGAGGCGAAGGTACTGGGAGGAATTAATGCCGAAGTATGCACCGTGTTTAGACGTATTATCAGCGATAAACGACAAACGGCAGTACCCCTCAATTAAACACCGTTCGAATTTGTCACAGCCGTAAAACCATAATGGAAAACTGTAAAACCAATCTTATTTTGTCCTCGTATCAATTTATTCACCTCTGCGACCGCATTATCACCAAACGGCGATAAAATTCACCTGTTCAGCGGCCGAAAAAATTCGTTTAACTAAAAAACTTCATCCCGGCAAAACTCCCACATGCCCCGTAAATTGTTCGGGAAATGGGCACATACCAAATATTCGGCAAAGACGTCACAGGAAGTGTATATACACAATTTAAAATTATACTTATAGATATAAATATATGAGAAATGTAATACAAAGTAAAAGTGACAAAGACGTCACAGAAAGTGAAAAATGTATGTATGGATATTAGTTAAAATAATAGTTAATTTTTCAATAGAATTCAGTTGCTAGAAAATTTTGAAGAAATGAATTTGATGAAAATTATTGGAAAAATTAAAAATAAAATTGATATATTAATATAAGAAAATTTTAAAGAAAATTATTTTAGATGGTTAATTAAATAAAATTATTATTATTAAAATTTATATAAATATAAGAAAACTTTGAAGTTAATTATGTTGAAAATAAAATAATTGACTGAAAAAAACAAAGTAATTAAATATTCATACAAGTTCAGATATAAAATATTAGAAAATTACTAAAACATCATTTAAAAATTTAAATTTACAGAAAATAATTTGAGAAAATCATTAATTAATTAATTAAATTAAAATTTATATTTAATTACTTTTTTAATTATAATTCGATTCTTTTCAAAATTCAAATATTCCATTAATATTAGTTAAAATTATACTTATGAATTGTTAAAATTATTCAATTTTTAGAACGAACCTGAAGTATTATATTACCGTGATGATGTCAAAACCTTAATTTATTTAAATAGTGAAACATAAAATATGTAACTAGACTCTATAATAAGTAAGTAAACACTTTACCCTGAAGATATCTTACCTAGTTCGTTGTTTAATGTAATGTTTTTAGTTATATAAATTAATTTCTATATATTTAAAAATTTAGTATTACTGTTCAAAAGTAATTATTCAAAGTGGAAATAATGAATATTTTAATAATTTATCTTATTTCTTTGTCATTCAAATTAATTAAAGGTGTTTTATTGAGATTGATTATTATAAGTAGTCAGTTAAATCTAGTGAACAGTATTACAGTTTATCAATTAGATAATATTAAAAAAATTATTTATTATTAAAATATTTAGATTATTAATATTTTTTAGATTCTTTAGATTTTTTAGATTCTTTAGATATTTTGAATTCTTTAGTTTCTTTAGATTCTTTAAATTCTTTAGATTCATTAGATTCTTTAGATTCTTTTGTTTCTTAAGATTCTGTAGATTTTTTAGACACTTTAGGTCTTTTAGATTTTAAGATTCGTTAGATTATTTAAATTTTTTTGATTCTTTAGACTCCTTAGATTCTTTAGTTTCTTTAGATTATTTAGATTCTATAGATTCTTTAGATCATTTTGATTCCTTAAATTGTTTAGATTCTGTAGATCCTTTTAATTTTTTAGATTCTTTGGATTCTTTATATTCTTTAGATTTTTTTTTATATCCTTTAAATTCTTTAGATTCTTTAGATATATAGAATATTAAAGAAAAAACACAAAAATATCACTTGCTCTTAGAAAATATTTAATACTAGGTTCAAACAAATGATATGCAAGATAGAAGAAGGCATAAATATATTTCCAGAAATACTTTTGTTTTTAATGTTTTTTAGAAAAGTATGTATTATTTATTAAAATAGCTTTCAATCTATTAATGTAATTAATTCTAAATCCTCAGATTACAATATTTGGTTGTCGATGACAATTAGTATTCAATGAAAAACCTTTAATTTTGCTTCCACTTTTTACTGGCATCAAAACAACCTCACTAACTAAAAATTGGGCCTCAATCTTCATGTAAATGTAAATCTTCCTTAGTAATCGATAACTGTTGTTTATTGTAGTAAACCACTCTGAATCTGATTAATAATAACACCTATCTATTGTTTATATCCATCTATTGTATATCTTTAAATGTTGTTTCTTAAGATTGACTGCAGATAAATGCTAAAATATGTTCAGTGCACTACAGTGGACAAAAAAGTGATATTTCATTAGTTGTTTTCAATATTTAAAACCAAAATCATTTTCCTGTAATGAATATTATTTAATAAATTACACATATATATAAAACTTACTATTTATTATAATCAATTATAGATTTTAAACAGATATTTATCAGAATTGCTTGTTTTGAATGTAGAATATTTTTAGGTTAAGCGATAATCGTCGACCCAATGACACCGCGTAGATCAAACGTGCGAATTAAAATCGCAGAGTAGGCCATAGAACACCCCGAGTAGATATCAGTGATTTCTTTTAAACGCAACGTCCCATCGAAATGCGATCCCACGGGCGAAGCTTTCGCGGAACACCGACCGGACAGTAAAACGCCGATTTTACGGTGAATAGGCGGAATTACTGTCTTATTAATTCGAGGAAATATGCATGCGAGGCATTCGCACGCGTAATTACGAGGACTTTATCAATGCAATTTATGCCCGCTTTTAACCGACTGACCGGCGAACATTTCGTCTGCACATTCCCTAACACGTATCAACGTTTCAGCACATATTTTTTGTTTCGCAGCGCCGTTCAATTAAACTCTTCGGCGACAGGATCTCGTCTTGGGTGAGCAAACTTCGAACGAGCAAACAGAATTTGCATGTAAACGCCCACCGTTTTCGGGAAGGCCGCCGAGGTCGGAAAGTTGCCGCGGGATTTGTATCTTTATCGAGATCGAGAGTTTTTGAAGTTCACCAAATTGGCGATTTATATCGCACGGCGGGATTATCTTTATAATGGAATGGCTCCATCGGACGATGATGACTGTTATAAATTTACGAAATTCCACGCCGTACTCCCGTGTAATTGTTCATTTTGTTGTAATAATCCACGTGCGTTGTTACGGTGGAAATTGCGTGAAATTTTATACGTCGGTTGTAATATAATATTTCATACAAGTTTTGTACGGTTGAATTTATTGTTTTTTCGAGTTTTTAGTAGTCATATTCTCGTGTGGTGGATTTATGTGTTTTAGGTAAATTTACACGTCAGGTACTTCATTATTTGCTTATACACAGATAAAAACGTGGTTAACAATGAAATTTTCGTGTAACATATAAATTACATAAATATTTTATTTATTTATAAAAACGTTATGTTTATTCAGATGTTAAATCTAAAAATATAAATTTATTTATGTACTGTGGAAAAATGATCCAGTTTAGTAAAACATATTTATTATTTATTCATGTAAATGTGTATATTCATTTAAGATATATTATTTTTAGAATGAATTATTTTTTTATCATTTAAACTATAATTTTTCTTAAAAGATATTTATTATATTATTTTTTTTTTCTTTTCAATTTTTAAAATTATTCTATTAATCAGTAAGTTATCTAATAATTATTTTAAAATCTTTATTTTGAAAAAAATTATAAATTCTTTTTAATTTAATTAAAATTCATTCTCTTAGTCAAACATTTTTGAATGAAAATTATTATATATTATGAAAGATATTTATTTATATTAATAATTTTTAAAAAATCCTTCTATATATTAAAAAAAAATCTTCATTTAACAAAACCTTCACGTTCAAATTGAAGAACTAAAATTTTCTTAATTTAAATAAAATTTTTATTTATTATTTATTACTATGTTTTATGTTTAGAATAAAAAAGTTAAATTAAAAATTTCTTCGAAATTTAACGAAATTTTAACTAAATTTTTAATTTGTATGTATGTATGTATAACATTCAATTTAATCAAATAATCTTTATTTAAAATAGTAATAATTTTTAAAATGATGAAGTCAATTTTTCTTAAAAAAATAAATGAAATTTTTGTTGATATTTTTTTTAATAACATTTTTAATTACTCGTTTTTAATAAATATTTCAGTTAAAAAAAATCAACTAATAAACAAAAAAAAAAAAAAATATTTACACTTTAACTGGAAAAAAATTTCGAAAGAATGATATTTTATGTTTTCAATAAAGATCACGTTCTAGAAAATTTAAAGAAAATTATTTGGCATGAAAATTATTAGAAAAATTTATTATGTCAGAAAAGAAACAATAAAATTAATATATAAATTTTCAATAAAATTCAAGTATAAGGAAAATATAAAAAAATTAAAATATAAGAAAATTTTGAAGAAGATTAAAAAGAATTTATACATATTTATTGAAAAAAAAAATATCCCTGAAAAAAATAATATTAATAAAATAATTAAATTTTCAGTAAATTTCAGATATAACAAAAAATTGAAGAGATTTATTAAAAAATGTAATTATCACTAAAGAATCATAATCATAAGAAAAAAATTAAAAGTTCAGGTGATAGACAATTTTGAAGAAAATTGTTTGGCATAAAAAAAATGATTATGATTGAAGTGGAACGAAAATACATACTAAAAACATAATTTTCAGTTATTACAAAAGTTAAAAAAAAATAAAAAAGGCAATAATGACTAGAGTCATAGTCATAACGTAAAAATTTAATTTTTCAATAAAATTCAGTTGCTAGAAAATTTTGAAGAAATGAATTTGATGAAAATTATTGAAAAAATTTATTATAACTGAAAAGAATTAAAAATAAAATTGATATATAAATATAAGGAAATTTTAAAGAATATTTTTTAGATGGGTAATTAAATAAAATAAATTTCTAATAAAATTAAAATTTGTATAAATATAAGAAAATAAAATAATAAAATAATTGACTGATAAAAAAAATAATTAAATAAACATACAAATATTCGTACGTTCATAAGTTCAGATATAAAATATTAGAAAATTACTAAAAAAAACTGCGACATCATGTTTATAACATACAAATTTCTAGAAAATTCAATTCTAAAAAAATTGGAAAAAATTATTTTTGTTGAAAATTCTGATTATCACTGAAAATAAATAGTAATAAACTAAATATACAAATTTTTAGAAAACTTCAGATATAAGAAATTTTTGAAGAACATTATTTAAAAAATAATTATAACTAAAAGAATATAAAAAAAATAAATATCCAGATAGTTCAGGTCTAAAAAAAACCTAAAAAAAAATTATTTTTTGTTGGAAATTGTTGAAAATTCTGATTATGACTGAAAATAAGCAATAGTAATAAAATAAACACACAAATTTTCAGAAAACTTCAGATATAAGAATATTTTTAAGCAAATTATTAAAAAAACAACTAATTATTAAAAAACTGATTATGATTGGAAAGTAGTATTTATAAAATAAAAATTTAAATTTCTAGAAAGTTTAAGTAAAGAAATGTTGAACAAAGTTATTTGTATTAAAAATTTTTGAAAAATCTTACTATGAATGGAATTAAACAATAGTAATAATTTAAAGATATAAATTTTTAATAAACTTCGCATATAAGAAAATTTTTGAGTATTTGTTGGAAAAATCTCTTTATGACAAAAAAAATACAGTCATAACATAAAAATTCAAATTTCTAGAAAGTTTAGTTTGTGAAGAAATTTTGAAAAAAAAAATATTTGTTGAAAATTTTGAAAATATTTATTGAAAAAATCTAATTCTACCTGAAAATGTGCTAAAAATTAGTAAAAAAATTATTTGAAAATTATTCAAAAAAATTATTATGGACGACGAGGAAGAAAAATAATAATATAATTAACATACATTTTTCGGTAAATCTCAGATACAAGAAGATTTTGAAGAAAACACATCATTCATTGTTACTGACAAACATATTTTCGTTTCATCACTCGGAGGAATTTCTAGATAACAAACAGACAGTTGGATAATCGTAAATATTGTTTCATTAGGCGTGAATCTCGCAATCGAATAATAAGCAAACACTAAAAATATATAATTCTGGGTGGCAGACAAACACGTTCCCGTATTTTTTTATTCGAAACGTGGTGGTGCGTGATCGTGCGATGTGCGAAGCTGTTCCTTTCGGCGATCCCGGCGACCAAACAATGTGCTCAATTATTTTAAAAGCCCCGCTTCTTGAGATAATCGGTGGCATTTCGTTGCGACTGTATTTCTTTTTTTCGCCAGGCGGCCTGAAATATCGCACTGAAACGTCGAATAACGTCTCACTCGGCACACACGGACCTAATGTGTTGCAACACGCTAGCCACGACTTTCACCCGGGCTTAATTGGATTAATTTTCGGGGCATCGTGTTGTCTGCGGTGGATAAAGCGTCGGGACGATGAAGACGCATTGGGTGACAACAAATGGCACGTCAGTTCTTTGTCTAAATGATTTGATTTACATTACATTACGTTTTTTTATATATATTAATAAAAAAATTAAATAAAACGTATACTTGGATGTATAAGTAATTATAAACAAAAATAAAAGTTTTGTGTTAAATTAATTAATTAAATTAATTTCTTCATTTTAAAAAATTTTTAAATATTCTGTTGTCAAAACAGTGATTTTTATTAAATTAATGGAATATTTGGATTTTGAGTTAAAGAATTGACTTATAATTAAAAAAGTAATAAAGTACAAATTTTAATTAATTAAAGTATTTTAAACAATTTTAAATTAATTCATTAAATAAAGAATTATTAATGAAATAATAATAAAATAAATAATTGAAAATTTACATGTTTATTTTATTTCTATAGTTTTTTCTGTCATAATCAGTTTTTCCAATAATTTTTAACATATAATTTTCTTCAACATTCTTTTTGCATGTAATGTTTCTGGAAATTAAATTTTTTATTCTATTTTTCAGTTACATTCAGTTTCTTCAATGATTTTAAATTGTCTAATATGTAAACCTTCTGAAAATATTTCAATTATTTTTATCCCAAAATAATATTAAATGTTCTAAACTGTACTCTGGTATATAATTTCTACGACATAAAAAAAGAAGACGTCTTCTCATTTATGGCAACGTAGGTGTTTTTTGCGGATGATAAATTCAATCGTCCCCCCATAATCTGTCAGATTTGCGCTGACCAAGCCACCACCGATGCGAAACCGTAACCCGGGGCACACAGCCTTATCAACCAGTTTTTAAAAAATTTTTAAATATTCTGTTGTCAAAACAGTGATTTTTATTAAATTAATGGAATATTTGGATTTTGAGTTAAAGAATTGACTTATAATTAAAAAAGTAATAAAGTACAAATTTTAATTAATTAAAGTATTTTAAACAATTTTAAATTAATTCATTTAATAAAGAATTATTAATGAATATGATTTTTTCAAATTATTTTAAATTTAAATTTTTTATGTTACGACTATATTTTTTCAGTCATAATTAGTTTTTTTAAAAATTTTCTTCAAAATTATCTTTTATCTGAAGTATTCTGAAAATTTGTATATTTATTTTATTATTATTATTATTGTTTATTTTCAGTCACAATCAAAATTTTCAACAATTTTCAACAAAAATAATTTTTCTAGACCTGAACTTTCTGGATATTTAAATTTATATATATATATATATATATATATATATATTCTTTAAGTCATAATTATTTTTTAATAATTTATATCTGAAGTTTTCTGAAAATTTGAATGTTTACTTTATTACTATTGTTTATTTTCAGTTATAATAATTTTCGAAAAAATTAAATTTTTTCAGTTTTTTTTTTAATGTACTTTCTGTATATTTAAATTTTTATTTTTTAACTATATTCCTGATATACTATATTAATAATATTGTTCAAAATTTTCTTATGTCTGAAATTGGGTAAAATTGTATATTTTTTAGTGTTTGTTTATTATTAGATTGCGAGATAAATTCAGGTGTAATGAAACAATATTTACGATTATCGAAGTGTCTGTTCATTATCTGGAAATTACTGTGTGAGTGTCGAGACGAAAATATTTTCGTCAATAACAATTAATCAAGTGTACCGTATCACACTGGGAGTTTTTTATGCCCAGCGAAAACCTTGACAAAGGGAAACCCCGATATATAAGAAACGAAATTCACTTCTTCCATCCACCTTGAACGGGGCGACCCTTTTCGGCCGCCGTTCTGGGTGTTCCTGTGTGGAACATGTGTATTACATGCGTGAGCTGTCCCGACTTCCTTTTCGCCACCTTGAACGGAGCGCCAGCACGTGTTGTTCCTCTAATTCGTGCACGTGAACGATAAAAGTCATCGGGGTTGGATTCAGGGAAGTCGTACGGATCTGTGTAAATAAAACGTCGGCGTCCACTTATGTGTCTTTGTTTATACGAGGGTTTTATGAGTTTTGAACTGTGGACGATTTTAATATGGGGCAGTAATAAAAACGGCTCATAAAACGCCGAATGTTCCCGGAATTATCGATGTACGAAGACGTTTGAAGTCGGCTCAGTTGATTTTCGGCGACGATAAAATATTATTGTGATATTGGGTTTGTGTGTGCGTGAGTCTGGAAAGTTTAAAACTAACCCCAATAAAGCCATTTATTGCGCAAAAAACAAGACGAAGCTGAACATTCTGTTGGAAGCAAATCCGCTTTGCTATTACTTTGTCTTTAATCATCCTCATTTTTTTCCTTCATAATTATGAAATGAATTACTGGCATTAATATTTTACTGCCTTTCTCGGAAAGTTATAATTTAAGCTTACTCTTTTTTATCATTTTTTTCCTTAAGATCCGAAATTATTTTGTATTCTGTATTAAATTAATGAAAGGAGACCTGGCTCCGGAGGATGAAATGAAGCTTATTTGGAAATTTTAAAGCTCTCTAAGTATTTTGTATTTTACATTATTTAATTTGTAATTTAATGAAAATAATGATTATAATTATTATAAGAGTTATATACTTAATTTAGCTTACTTGTTTATTAATTTCGAATAAAAGAAAGTCGAACATTTTTTAATAATAATGAAAATATTTTATTATTCTTATCATTATTATTTTTCTTCCTTTTCATCCATAATAAGTTTTTTCAATTATTTTTATCCTAAATAATTTTCTTACTAATTTTTAACATTTATAAAACTTAACTAAAAACTTTAAAATTTTAAATTTTTATGTCATGACTATAATTTTCAGTCTTAATCAGATTTTTCAAAAAATTCTTGAAAAATTTTCTTATATCTAAAGTTTTCTGAAAATTTATATATCTACTTTTCAATCAAAATTAGAATTTTCAATGATTTTAGAAAAAAAATTCTTCAGTTTTTTTTATATCTGAACGTTCTGGTTATTTAAATTTTTATATTGTGACTACATTCTTTCAGTCATAATAATTTTTTTTAATAATTGTCATCCTAATTTTCTTATATTTCTTAAAATTTAAATGTTTATTGCATTAGTATTGTTTATTTTCACTAATTTTTAACAAAAATGATTTTCTTCAAATTTTTTCACATCTGAACTTGGTGAACATTTAATTTTTTTAATAATTATTTTATTACTAATTTTCATCCTAATTTTCTTATATCTGAAATTTTTTAAAAATTTATGTTTTTATTTTATTACTATTGTTTATTTTTCACTAATTTTCAACAAAGATCATTTTTTTCAGATTTTTTTACACTTGAACTTTGTGGACATTTAAATTTTTTAAATTATGACTGTATTGTTTCAGTTTCAGTATTTATCTTCACTCGTAATAATATTTTTAACTGATTTTCGACAAAAATAATTTTCTTTAGTTTTTTTTTACATCAAAACTTTCTGGTTATTTATGACTATTCTTCCAATCATAATCAGTTTTTTTAATAATTTTTATCCTAATTTTCTTATATCTGAAATTTTCTTAAAATTTATATGTTTAATTTATTAATATTGCTTATTTTTCGCTAATGTTCAACAAATATCATTTTTTTTTCAGATTTTTTTACACGTGAACATTTAAATTTTTTAAATTATGACTATCGTTTCAGTTTTAGTATTTATCTTCACTCGTTATAAAATTTTTAAATGATTTTCGACAAAAATAATTTTCTTCGTTTTTTTTTGCATCAAAACTTTCTGGTTATTTAGATTATTATATTATGACTATTCTTCCAGTCATAATCAGTTTTTTTAATAATTTTTACCTCAATTTTCTTATATCTGAAATTTTCTTAAAATATATATGTTTATTTTATTACTATTGCTTATTTTTCGCTAATTTTCAACAAAAATCATTTTTTTTCAGATTTTTTTACACCTGAACATTTAAATTTTTTAAATTATGACTGTATCGTTTCAGTTTCAGTATTTTTTTTTTTAATTTATGTGTTTATTTTATTACTATTATTATTATTCACTAATTTTCAACAAAGATCATTTAAATTTTTTAAATTATGACTATATTGTTTCAGTCATTATCAGTTTATTTAATAATTATCTTTAATATTTTCTTATATCTGAAGTTTTTTGAAAATTTATATGTTTATTTTATTACTATTGTTTATTTTCAGTTCAGAATTTCCAATGATTTTTGACAAAAATTATTTTCTTCAGACTTTTTTTTTAAACAAAACTTTGTGGTTATTCAAATTATTATGTTATTTCAGTCATAATCAGTTTTTTTTTAATAACTTTCTTCAAAATTTTCTTATATCTGAAATTAATTTTCAACAAAAATGTTTTTTTTTCAAAAGTTTTTTACATCTAAAATTTATGAAAATGATAAATGTTTATTTTATAAATATGATTTTTCAGTCATAGTCAATTTCTTTAATAATTTAATGAAAATAATGATTATAATTATTATAAGAGTTATAAACTTAATTTAGCTTACTTGTTTATTAATTTCGAATAAAAGGAAGTCGAACATTTTTTAATAATAATGAAAATATTTTATTATTCTTACCATTATTATTTTTCTTCCATTTCATCCATAATAAGTTTTTTCAATTATTTCTATCCTAAATAATTTTCTTACTAATTTTTAACATTTATAAAACTTTACTAAAAACTTCAAAAATTTTAAATTTTTATGTTGTGACTATAATTTTCAGTCATAATCAGATTTTTCAAAAAATTCTTGAAAAATTTTTTTATATCTAAAGTTTTCTGAAAATTTATATGTTTACTTTTTTATTATTGTCATCCTAATTTTCTTATATTGGAAATTTTCTTACATTTCTTAAAATTTAAATGTTTATTGCATTACTATTGTTTATTTTCACTAATTTTTAACAAAAATGATTTTCTTCAAATTTTTTCACATCTGAACTTGGTGAACATTTAATTTTTTTAATAATTACTTTATTATTAATTTTCATCCTAATTTTCTTATATATGAAATTTTTTAAAAATTTATGTGTTTATTTTATTACTATTATTATTTTTCACTAATTTTCAACAAAGATCATTTAAATTTTTTAAATTATGACTATATTGTTTCAGTCATTATCAGTTTATTTAATAATTATCTTTAATATTTTCTTATATCTGAAGTTTTTTGAAAATTTATATGTTTATTTTATTACTATTGTTTATTTTCAGTTCAGAATTTCCAATGATTTTTGACAAAAATTATTTTCTTCAGATTTTTTTTTTTAAACAAAACTTTCTGGTTATTTAAATTATTATGTTATTTCAGTCATAATCAGTTTTTTTTTTTTAATAATTTTTTTCAAAATTTTCTTATATCTGAAATTTACTGAAAATTTATATGTTTATTTTAATACTATTATTTCTTTTCAGGCATAATCAGATTATTTCTTAATTTTCAACAAAAAATTTTTTTTTTCAAAAGATTTTTACATCTAAAATTTATGAAAATGTTAAATGTTTATTTTATAAATAAGATTTTTCAGTCATAGTCAATTTCTTTAATAATTTTCTTCAAGATTTTCTCATTTCTGAAATTTATTGTTGTTCAGTTTTATTTTATTAATCATAATTTTCAATAATTTTCAACAAAAATAAATTTCTTATATTGATAATTTATTGAAAATTTACATGTTTATTTTATTTCTATTGTTTTTTCTGTCATAATCAGTTTTTCCAATAATTTTTAACATATAATTTTCTTCAACATTCTTTTTACATGTAATGTTTCTGGAAATTAAATTTTTTATTCTATTTTTCAGTTACATTCAGTTTCTTCAATGATTTTAAATTGTCTAATATGTGAACCTTCTGAAAATATTTCAATTATTTTTATCCCAAAATAATATTAAATGTTCTAAACTGTACTCAGGTATATAATTTCTACGACATAAAAAAAGAAGACGTCTTCTCATTTATGGCAACGTAGGTGTTTTTTGCGGATGATAAATTCAATCGTCCCCCCATAATCTGTCAGATTTGCGCTGACCAAGCCACCACCGATGCGAAACCGTAACCCGGGGCACACAGCCTTATCAACCAGTCCGTCAATTAGCGCGAATGTGTCGGAGTTGTGCCGCGTGCTCCGCCAGCCTGGCCAAGAGTGCTGGGAAGCCTTTGCCGGTATATCGCGACCGGCCAACGCCAAGAACACAACGCGGGCCCGAACCGGGGAGTCAGTGACTCTCCGACGTTCTGCAGAAAACATCCGCGACGGACCGACCTCCGCGGTCCAACTCCAAGACGCCGCCGACAACAACCCTCGCTTTTCGTTCGATCCTCCGCGTTTTTCCGCCGTGCCTTGGTGCGTTCTGGTGCTGTGCTTTGTGACGTGATTCTGGTGCTGCAGCGGTCCCGGTAATCAAATTTCTTGTACACTTTTACCATGCGGAGACCAATGAAATTGGTCTTTTTACTTTCCACAAACGGCCCATCAAAGGCCGAGATAAAACCTGGTAATGCATCGACTCGACCGACAGTCGAATAAACTACAACGGCGTTATAAAAAATAACTGGTAAATTCCTCTTAAGCACCACTAAAAGTCTAAACACGACGATAAGAGTCTGTTTAAATTCCCCACAGGCCAGTCTTTTGTCGTAATGTTTATATATCACACTCACCTTTACATGTACGAGTTTGGTTTAGACGCGGGAAAATCTGGTCTTAAAATAACCGCAAACCGAAAATAGAACTTGGTCCCATTCATTGTTGATAAAATCTAGTCGTGCGATTTCTTTCACTCCCCTTTAATGGAAAAATCTGAGTGTTTATGTACCGCCATTAAAATATGACCTTTTAAATTACCGCCTCAGATCACAATCGGTGATATTTATGATTTAATTGTTAATATGTTTGCCGCGTTATCGGATAAAGATCTAAGACAGTTGAAAATGTCTTCTTAAAATAGTTGGTCACAGACACCTAGACTTTGTACGAGACATTCATTAGTGGCCCATGTTTAAATTTAGTTCATTCATTAAAATACTTCATATCGGATTGTTCTTGTTGTCTTCAATAATTTACGAATAATAGGGTCTTCGTTTTGTTAGTCTCGTTTGTTTGGAACGAACTTGAGGCTATATCCTCAGGGATTTAAAGGAAATAAATTAGTATGAACTCCTTTTATTTGTCTTTTCAATATAATATTTTCAACGTACATATCTCAAGATATTTTTATAAAATTGATGAAAGTATCTGTTTTTTGTTATAAAAAACTCATTAAAAACTGAAAAAATACAAATATTAATTATTGTGTCATAATTTTCACTCTTTTTAGTTCAACAATTCTTGTACCTTTTTCAAAATATCGGTTGTAAGGATTCCAGTTTGTAATTAAAGATTGTTTAAAATTGAGTTGTTGCCATAAAAAATTCATTCAAAATTCAAAAATAACTTAATTATGTCTTAATTTTCAGTATTTTTAGTTCAACAATCCTTTTACATTTCTCAAAATATGTGTTGAAAGGATTCAATGAAAATATTTTATAATTTGCAATTAATGGTGGTCAAAAATTGAGTTGTTTAAGATCACAAATCATAAACTCACTCAAAATTCAAAAATAACTTGTAACATTAATTATTTTATGTCTTAATTTTAACCATTTTTAGTTCATCAATGTTTATACATTCCTCAAAATATTTGTTGTAAGGATTAAATGAAAATATCTCTTAATTTACAATTAAATATAGTTAAAAATTGAGTTGTTTCAGGAAATCATAAAAAACTCATTCAAAACTCAAAAACAACTTGTAATATTAATTATTTTGTGTCTTAATTTTCACAAGTTTTAGTTCAACAATCCTTTTACATTTTTCAAAATATTTACTGAAAGGATTCATTGAAAATATCTCTCAATTTGTAATTAATTATGATTAAAAATTGAGTTGTTTAAAGTAGTTATAATATTATCTTTGTTTTTGTATATTTTGTTAAAAAATTCTTATACATATCTTCTATTTCTTATAAGGATTCAATAAAAATACTTCTTAATTTTAATTAAAGATGATTAAAAATTGAGTTATTTAAGGTTGTCACAAAAACTCATTCAAAATTGAAATATTAATTATTTAGTATAGTATTTAGTATTAATTATATTGTGTTTTAATTTTCACAAGTTTTAGTTCAACAATCCTTTTACATTTTTCAAAATATTTATTTAAAGGTTTCAATGAAAATATATTTCAATTTACAATTAAAGATGGTTAAAAAATGAGTTGTTTAAGGTTGCCATAATAAACTCATTCAAAATTTAAAAATAACTTGTAATATTAATTATTGTAAGTCTTAATTTTAACTATTTTTAGTTGAACAATACTTATAAATTTCTCAAAATATTTGTTGTAAGGATTCAATGAAAATATCTCTTAATTCATAATTAAAGATAGTTAAAATTGAATTGTTTAAGATTGTTATAAAAAACTCATTCAAAACTGTCAAAAATGGTCAAAAATTGAGTTGAATAAGGTCACAAATCATAAACTCACTCAAAATTCAAAAATAACTTGTAATATTAATTATTTTGTATCTTAATTTTCACTATTTTTAGTTCAACAATCCTTTTACATTTCTCAAAATATTTGTTTCAATGAATTTATTTCTCAATTTATAAATAAAGATGGTTAAATTGAGTTGTTTAAGGTTGCCATAAAAAACTCATTCAATACTCAAGAACAACTTATAATATTAATTATTTTGTGCCTTAATTTTCACCATTTTTTGCTCAACAAACCTTATACATTTCTCAAATTATTTGTTGTAAGGATTCAGTGAAAATATTTCTCAATTTTTAAATAAAGATGGCTTAAAATTGAGTCTGTTTTAGATTTTGCATAAAAAACTCACTCAAAACTCAAAAACAACTTAACTTAAGTCTTAATTTTCATTATGTTTAGTTCAAAAATTATTATACATATCTTAAAATATTTCTTATAAGGTTTCAATGAGAATATCTTCCTATTTATAATTAAATTGTTTAAGGTTGTCATTCAAAACTCAAAAACAACTTGACATTTTAATTATTTAATGTCTTAATTTTTATTATATTTTGTTCTTATACTTTTCTTATAAGAATCAATGAAAATATCTGTGAATTTTAATTAAAATTGATTAAAAATTGAGTTATTTAAGGTTGTCAAAAAAACACATTAAAAACTCAAGCTCAACTTGAAATGTTAATTATTTGGTATCTTAATTTTCATTATTTTCGGTTCAAAAATTCTTATACACATCTTCAGATATTTCTGCTAAGGATTCAATAAAAATGTCTCTCAATTTTAATTAAAGATGGTTAAAAATTAATATTCATAAAGATCTAATTTGTAATATTAATTATTTTCCCTATTTTTATTTTAACAATTCTTATTCGAGATATTTTATAAAAAAATGTCTAATAATAATAATTCGAAGCAAATATCTGAAAATTTTATTATAAATTGCTTAAAAATATAGTTGTTTAAACATGTTATAAAACACTCACGCAAAACCGAAAAACAACTTGTAAAAATAACAACGACAAATCATCATATAAATCGTACAAATAACAAATTCCCGCAACAGAATACGAAATCAGTCCGATTGGAATCCGTACGAATGTCACAAAAACAGGTATCACGCTTTACAACTAAATCAAAACCTGTAACATTATTTTAGCATTATCGTCGAATCGAAAGATAAATTAATTTTATATGATAATCCGGCATTGCGGCGATAATTTACTTCACCATATTTGGGCTTAACTCCTGTTTTTATTTTCAGTTCATTCTGAATAACTAAAGAGCTGTTAATTTGCTTACTTATTAAATGCCAGCAATAAACAAATTCATAATTTACGCAGGCATGGCCACGGAACGTAAATTTACATGCGGCTCGTCCCGTTCCATTATCATTTTATATCGTTATAATTAAATTTGAGGCATCTTATTATAAGATTGCTCGGTAGTATTTACGACTAGTAAAACAGGATAATAAACTTAAATAAATATTTGCTGTGGCGTGACATAACTGGTCATCACATACAAGCCAGGTCATTTCTATTAGTTGGCCGGGGCCTTTTCCTCCTCCAGTTACTGCCGATGATCGTGTTTCATATTTTTTTTATGAAAAAAAAAAACGGCAACGTCTTAATTTCAGCCCCACGACGTCTTTCATTACGAAAAGATAAATAGCCTGGATGTGCGAAGGATTAAAGAGGAGAAAAACGACAGCGTCACTAAATATGCGGCAAATGCATTAACCGTGTTCTCCGAACGTAAAAATACGTCGGGGATTTTTACAAGGTGCGTCGAGATTTCGAATAAATGCATCTCAATTACCCCGACGCATCGAAAAACTGTTTCGTTTCACCTTCGCAACGGCAAACATTCAATTAATTAACCACGTCGCTGTCTCGTCTGCGTCAAATCATCTCGATTCACACCCGAATCATTTATTTTGTTCGTCGCCATTATTTACCGGTTACGTTCGCCGTAAACCGAAATACCCGCCCTATAAATAGCTGGCGGGGTTGATTTTAAACAGAAGTCGCCACTCGAACCGGAAGAATGTAAACACTTAAGCGGGCTCGGCGAGGTGAGCTTGAGAACTTCAAACGTCTCCGTTCCTGTTTACACGGCGCATCGATTTCGTTTGGGTTTCTTTTGTTGGTCGATTATTTGTTAATTCAATGTGGGACATAATGTTCCGTGTAACTTTACGCTTGCCGCTTTCGTAAGACGCCTAAGTGTCCGTGGATTTATGGATGTTCGGTGCACTCTCGATAAATTACAACGGGGGAATGGAATTATGACATTGATAGAAAGTGTTTATTACTCAACGGAAGCGCACTTTTATTGATATTAAAAGGAAATAGAAATTTAATTGCCAGTTTTATGACGACAATTAATTTTAACCAATTTTTTCTCGACAAATTCATGTTTTTCTAACGAAGTGAATTAATGATTAGCCAGCCAGTTTTTTGGGCCATTAATATTAGCTTGTCAAGAAAGTTGTTTCTTTTTTTCACCTTAAAAGTAAGAGGCACAAATCTCAGCTTAAATAAAACTTTATTAATACATTTTTGCCAATGAGAAACAAGCTTAACACATTCATATCCGGTGAGTAAGACTCCGGGGTTCTGGAAGCAACGAAGTCGTTGGAAGCGTTTTGTAAATCATTTTGATTTTTAAACTATTTCTCGTGTAGAAAGTTGTCGAAATGTTGGAAAAAGTGGCGAAAGGTTTGATGAATATAGTTAATGAGGCTCCAGTACTCCAGTTTAACTTCTGCACTGTCCTTTGTGCCAGCATTGTCATGAAGAAGATTTTGGTTTCAACTAAAGTCCTCAATTGGAAGAAGAAAATTGTAAAAATGTGCTTCTTAACCATTCTTTATTCAAATCCCTGAATAATTGACCAAATTATTTCAAATAAAAATGGGTTTAGATGTCTAGATAGAGCTTTAAAGCACATCATCACATTGAAAAGCGATGAGACGATAAATATACCGAATCGGCCCCAGAAAGAGATCGGGCTCATAATTTCAGGGAATCTTAGTACTAATAAGATACTTCGATAGTGCGAGTTTCAGGTCTTTATCTATAACCGTTTCTGAGTAAATCGAAAAATACTGAAAATTAGGAAAAATTAATTTTCTCAGTGCTGTGTGAATCGACTGATCTAGATGCCGGATATGTTTTGGGGGACGATGGTAGCTTTTCGGAAAAAAAATAAGAGCTATATCGGTTCATAAGGACCTTAAAAAAATGAGTTTATTTTCTTAATTTCAATTTTTAACCATCTTACGATTACGACACAATTATGAAACTATTTTTTTTTGAATTCCTCGTCCAATTTCCGATGAATATATGAGCTTTTGGTATTTTTAAAAACGGTACGCCATATGGAAAAAAAATAAAATCCACTTTTTTTGCTCAAAAATCGGGTTTTTTAATAATTTTATTCTTGAACTGATATGATACGGAACTTATTTGATTACTGAGCTGTGAACACAACAGAAAAAATATTTTTTTTTTATTTAATTTACTTAATTACTATTATAAACTTATTAATCACAGTAATAATAAAATCAGTATACATTACTATTGTATCGATATTTAATTAATTTAACAATCGTAAGATGGAACTGTAATTCAAAACAGGTAACACTGTTTTTTTTTCTTTATGAAAACTCACTATTTGTAGATGACTTTAAAATTATTGACTGTTGATATTCCAAAGAAGTGTTGGCTGTATTTTTAACAACCGTAAGATGGAACTGTAATTCAAAACAGGTAACACTGTTTTTTTTTCTTTATGAAAACTCACTATTTGTAGATGACTTTAAAATTATTGACTGTTGATATTCCAAAGAAGTATTGGCTGTATTTTTATCTATATTTAATAATTATTTTTATTTGACTATATTATTATTTAAGTGAAAATATGTCGACACACCTTTCTGTTGTGTTCACAGGTCAGTAATCAAATAAGTTCTGTATCATATCAGTTCAAGAGTAAAATTATTAAAAAACCCGATTTTTGAGCAAAAAAAATGGATTTTATTTTTTTCCATATGGCGTACCGTTTTTAAAAATTCCAAAAGCTCATATATTCATCGGAAATTGGACGAGGAATTCAAAAAAAAATAGTCTCATAATTGTGTCGTAATCGTAAGATGGTTAAAAATTGAAATTAAAAAAATAAACTCATTTTTTTTAACGTTCTTGTGAATCGATACAGCTCTTATTTTTTTTTTTTGGAAAGCCATCATCGTCCCCCAAAACATATCCAGCATCTAGATCAATCGATTCACTCAGCGCTGAGAAAATTATTTTTTCTAATTTTCAGTATTTTTCGATTTACTCAGAAACGGTTACAGATAAAGACCTGAAACTCGCACTATCGAAGTATCTTATTAGTACTAAGATTCCCTGAAATTATGAACCCGATTTCTTTCTGGGGCCGATTCGGTATACTTATCGTCTCATCGCCTTTGAATGAAACATTCATCACTAAGAAAGAATAAAACAGAATGGTGCTGCGTCAATTTTCTAATTAAAAAACTCATCTAATTATAAGTACATTTACACCTAGCCAGTGTACCAAGAACAAGTAAACTGACCTTTTGCTACAAGGTTGTGTGGTAATTTTAAGAATATTTTGTTATGAAATTGTAACATGTGTGCACTACACAGTAAAAACAGTAAAAAAAGACGACCACGATGATTTTTAATAACTTAATCGGACGGCCTTAATTGAAGCAATTAAATTCACGAGGATGAAGGATCAATACACTGACTTCCTGTTCTATTTTGCATAGACTAAACGACTATGCAAATGGCCGGGACAATTAAATTTATATGGTCCCACTTCATAAACATCGGCCACCTATTTCATAGTTAACGTAATCTAGGTCTCGGTACCACCTAATTTGCTTATATATTGCCGTACAACTTGAACCTGGAATAAATATGACACACCTTTACCTGGAATAGTAAAAATGCTATTAACAGTCATTAGTTATGCATACAGGATACCACTGTTTGCAAAATATATGCCGAAATAGGTATGACGTAACCATCTTCACTTTGATTTTGTATGCAAAAATGACCATAGTAACCAACTGGTTGGCCGCCAAACGAGTCACTTCTAAGGTAGGTATTTTAGAGTCAAAACAATGCCACAAACTAGAATCGCTTTCTTTATTACATTTCTGTCCAAGGACGTAGAAATGTGTTTTTTCCTGCTACAACATAACTCTTCTTATAATATTTGTGTTATCTTAATTAAATGCCAAGATATCAACAAATGTGCTGCACAGTAGAATTCTTTTTGTCGATCTAACAGTACTTTTTACTTGAACTGTGTCACAAAACAACAAAAATAATACGCCTCTTGAATGTACCGAAATTCCAGATGGATGTCCCGATTAGGAACCGTGTTCTTCAGTGCGTTTGAACAAACCAAAGAGAAAAATAAATGGCTACCAAAATAAACGCATGTAAAATGCATGGGGTTCGTATATCTTTGGCCTTAATGGCGGTTTAAGAAGGTTTGCCGGACCAACACGGCAACCTGTTTAAAGATGCATCACAATAAATTGCGGGAAACTTGTTGATGGGTTTTTTATTAATTATGCAAAGCCCAGACGAAAACAAAACAACGTGGACTTAAGTGAATAATTCAGGTCGGCGAAGAATTGGTGTGTCGACGAAGGGGGATTCGAGGATCGTGAGGAAGATTGGCCTTAAGATTGTTTTGGAGAAGGAAATTTTGAATTTTATTGAGTAAACCAGGTTGTTTATTGGTATATTTAGTACTACTTACAATTTTATATATAATCATCTCAAAATTTTGAGGAAAAAAATTTTAAAATTAATTGGACAATTTTGTGTATTTATAATAATTTATTGAATAATACTTTTTATTAAATAAAACCATAGATTCACATAAATACGAAAATTTTGGGTTAATCTTATTAAAAAAAAGACATTTCAACTATTTGTAAAATCCTAAATCATGAATTATAATTTCCTCAAATTTATTAGATACGTCATTTTGTTTATTAGTAAGTAATACAATTCTTTCTAGAATACTAATTATTCTTCAACGTAATTAATAAATAATTTAGTTTACTAAATAAAATTCTAAAATTTATTATACATAATTAATTAAGGTTAATTTTATTCAAAATTAAGCAGTTTTAACTGTATGTGAACCTTGATAAATGTATCATAAATTATAATTTCCTCAAATTTTAGAATTTATTAGATACGTCAGCTTGTTTATTGATTTATCCACAGTTCTTTCTAGAATGTTGTTTGTTTTTAAAATAACTTAAACGAAATTAATTTATGATTTGAAATTTTAAATTTTATGTGACTTGTTACTTTTTTATATTAAATATATAAATTAATACATTACATAAAATTTTTAAAAAAATATTAAAAAAATAGATTAATGTGATACAAAATTAAACATTTTTATGTGTAAGTAAATCTTAAACTATTTTTTTTAATTAAAATAAACTTGAAAAATTAATTTACAATAAATGTTCTCTGAATAACAACATTTTAGAGACGTCAGTTTGATTATCAGATTATCTACAACATTTTTTTTTACCACACAGTTTATTAATAAAACGATTAAATAATTTATTTTATTAAATAAAGCTGTAAATTAATAAAGATAAAAAAAATTATGTCAAAATTTTATGTTTATCAAATAAAAAATTAAATATTTTTAACTGTAAGTATATCTTAAAACTTAAATTTTTTCAAATTAAAATAAACTTACAAAATTAATTTTTGATTAACTTGTTTTAAATAACAAAATATTGAATTTAGATTCTTCAGTTTGAATAACAGTTTATCTACACCATTTTTTTGTAAAATATTGCTTATTTTTAAAAAAGGAAAACGATTAAATAATTTATTTTATTAAACTTTAAATTAATAAAGATAAAAAATTGTGTCAATGAAATAAAAAATTAAATATTTTCAACTGTAAGTTAATCTTAAAACTTATTTTTTTTCAAATTAAAATAAACTTACAAAATTAATTTATGATAAACTTGTTTTGTATAACAAAATATTGAATTTAGATTCTTCAGTTTGATTATCAGTTTATCTATAACATTTTTTTCTTCAATATTGTTAATTTTTAAAAAGCTAAAACGATTAAATAATTTATTTTTTTAAATAAAACTGTAAATCAATAAAGATAAAAAATTGTGTCAAAATGTTTAGGTTCATGAAATAAAAAATTAAATACTGTAAATAAACTGAAAGTAAATCTTGAAACTTAATTTTTTTCAAATTAAAATAAATTTACAAATTTAATTTATGATAAAATTGTTTTAAATAACAAAATATTGAATTTAGATTCTTCACTTTGATTATCAATATATATATAAATTTTTCTACAATATTGTTTATTTTTAAAAAAGCCAAAAGGTTAAATAATTTATGTTATTAAATAAAACTGTAAATTAATAAAGATTAAAAATTGTGTCAAATTTTAGGTTCGTGAAATAAAAAATTGAATATTTTCAACTGTAAGTAAATCTTAAAACTTAAATTTTTTCAAATTAAAATAAACTTACAAAATTAATTTGTGATAAACTTGTTTTAAATAACAAAGTATAGAATTTAGATTCTTCAGTTTCATTATCAATTTTTATCTATATATATTATTATCTACAACATTTTTTCAACAATAATGTTTATGTATTTTTGAAAAGTAAAACGATTAAATAATTTAGTTTAAGATAAAATTTGTATGAAAGTTTTAGGTTCATATAATACAAAATTGTAAGTAAATCTTAAAACATAAACTAAAAATTTTCAAATTAAAATAAACTTGCAAAATTAATTTATGATACACTTATTTTGAATAACAAAATTCGTCAGTCTGATTATTAGTTTATCTACGACAATTTATTTCATAATACTATTTATTTTTGAAAAATATAAGTTTTTTAAATAAAACTGTAAATTAATAAAGTTAAAAATTTTGTGTTAAGTAAATCTTAAAATTTAAACTATTTTTTTGAACTTAAAATAAACTTGCAAAATTAATTTATTAAAAACAAAATTTTATATTCAATTAGAATACCAGTTTTTAGATAAAAATTTTAAGCTAACTAAATCCAGAATTAGACATTTTCAACTGCACATAAATTCCCAAATCTAAAATTAAAATTTCCCTAAACAAAAATATGTTTAGCTTACAAATTTATACATGTGGTTGGTTGATAGGGTAATTTGTTTATCTGAGATAACACCGTCTTTTAATATAATCAAAACTTTTGCAACGCAAATCCTGCATACGTAATAGAATTTTGGCCAAACCAATTCATCTCGTGATAAACATATATAATCTGAATAATTTTCTGTGAGTCATTGATAATCAGGAGAGTCACCGGAAAATGATAAATGCGCCCATCTAAAAATAAAGCGTCACCTACCCATACAAAATCAGCCGCACAAGAACCCCCTTTCTCTTACTTAATAAAATAATAGCCAAAATTAATGGTCCACATTTCAAATAAATTTGGCGTGCAACCTAAAGGACCGTTCCCATTCATGTGCCAAAACAGTGGCAATTTATCGTGACATTTCAATATAAACATTTGGCCTCGTTCCTCACTTAAAAAACGCACAAAAATCCCGTCGACGCGACACTATTTTAAAAAAGTAAACAAAGTTATGAATTACACGAATTTGCCGGCCGGAGCGACTTCATCTACACGGCTATTTTTAGATAAGTTACAACAACTATCCGGCCAATCCACGTGTACGATATCACCATTGAAATGCCTAGGCTCACGGTCATAATTAGTTTATCTGTGGATTTGTCGATTTCCTGGTCGATATCTCGATGAAAACCGTTTACACCGGCGTGCGATTTGGGAAAAATGTGTACCGGTGCCTTTCGATGGGAGCTGGAAGGTAGGCGCCAACGTCGTGCCACCCAGCATCGAGTTCCCCATTTAAAAATTCGCAATTAGTGCTATAGTCAGCGTCGCGGTCTACACTTCGCGTGTTAGTTGGTTCAGCGCATTCGATTTAGAAGCGGTACTGTTAAAAAATGTATTCTTACGTTGCCTCCAACTGATTTGGCACGTAGTGCCACATGTGACTGTCATTATTTTATGGTTGTTGTAAAATAGTGTTTAGTACGTTCTTTTTTGGTTTTTGGGTAGTTTGAAGTTAACAAGATGGTTTATTACAATGATTTATTTTACACCCACTGGACTGGGGTAAGTACCAAGGATTTTTAGTCGTTAAAAACATGGACAACATCACAACATGGAGTGAAAAAAAAATGTAGCTTACTTAACCATTTCTTTCATTAAAAATGTCTATTTAATATTTTTTCTTGAAATACCTTGTTGGTGGTGAGAAATTAGACATCAATCAAATAAAATTTTGTGATACTTAGCATTTCTTCATCAAATCTTTTTAAATATTATGCGAATAAAGATAAATGTTTAAAAGATTAGACTGTAATGTTAGATCAAATCATATTTTATATTTAGAGTGAACAAAAATATTGTAGGCTAATATTTCTTCATCAAAAACTTCTTCAATTATATTCCATTAAATAATATTGCTTGAAACATCTTGTTGATGATAAAAAATTTCAAGAAATCTTCATTAAATTTCTTTAGTTAAAATCAATGAATGTTTAGATTGCAATGAAAGATAAATGTCTAGATTTATAAAAATATATTGTAGATACAAAATTAGACATAAATCAAATCATATTTTATATTTAAGGTGTAAAAAATATATTGTAGCTTAATATTTCTTCATCATAAACTTTTTCAATTATATTTCATTAAATATTATTGCTTGAAACATCTTGTTGGTGATAAAAAATTTCAAGAAATCTTCATTAAATGTCTTTCTTTAGTCAAAGTAAATGAATGATTAGATTACAATGAAAGATAAATGTTTAGATTTATAGAAATATATTATAGATATAAAATTAGACATAAATCAAATCATATTTTATATTTAGGGTGTAAAAAATATATTGTAGCTTAATATTTCTTCATCAAAAACTTTTTCAATTATATTGCATTAAATAATATTGCTTGAAACATCTTGTTGATGATAAAAAATCTCAAGAAATCTTCATTAAATGTCTTTCTATAGTTAAAATCAATGAATGTTTAGATTGCAATGAAAGATAAATGTCTAGATTTATAAAAATATATTGTAGATACAAAATTAGACATAAATCAAATCATATTTTATATTTAAGGTGTAAAAAATATATTGTAGCTTAATATTTCTTCATCATAAACTTTTTCAATTATATTTCATTAAATATTATTGCTTGAAACATCTTGTTGGTGATAAAAAATTTCAAGAAATCTTCATTAAATGTCTTTCTTTAGTCAAAGTAAATGAATGATTAGATTACAATGAAAGATAAATGTTTAGATTTATAGAAATATATTATAGATATAAAATTAGACATAAATCAAATCATATTTTATATTTAGGGTGTAAAAAATATATTGTAGCTTAATATTTCTTCATCAAAAACTTTTTCAATTATATTGCATTAAATAATATTGCTTGAAACATCTTGTTGATGATAAAAAGTCTCAAGAAATCTTCATTAAATGTCTTTCTTTAGTTAAAATTAATGAATGTTTAGATTGCAATGAAAGATAAATGTTTAGATTTATAGAAATATATTGTAGATACAAAATTAGACATAAATCAAATCACATTTTATATTTAGGGTGAAAAAAATATATTGTACCTTAATATTTCTTCATCAAAAACTTCTGCAATTAAATTCCAATAAATAATATTGCTTGAAACATCTTGTTGGTAATAAAAAATCTCAAAAACCTTCATTAAATGTCTTTCTTTAGTTAAAATCAATGAATGTTTAGATTGCAATGAAAGATAAATGTCTAGATTTATAGAAATATATTGTAGATACAAAATTAGACATAAATAAATAAATATAACATATGTTTAGGATGTAAAAAATATATTGTAGCTTAATATTTCTTCATCAAAAACTTCTTCAATTATATTCCATTAAATAATATTGCTTGAAACATCTTGTTGGTAATAAAAAATCTCAAAAACCTTCATTAAATGTGTTTCTTTAGTTAAAATCAATGAATGTTTAGATTGCAATGAAAGATAAATGTCTAGATTTATAGAAATATATTGTAGATACAAAATTAGACATAAATCAAATCATATTTTATATTTAGGGTGTAAAAAATATTGTAGCTTAATATTTCTTCATCGAAAACTTATTCAATTATATTACATTAAATAATATTGCTTGAAACATCTGGTTGGTGATAAAAAATCTCAAGAAATCTTCATTAAATGTCTTTCTGTAGTTAAAATCAATGAATGTTTAGTTTCCAAAGAAAGATTAATGTCTAGATTTATAGAAATACATTGTAGACAAAAAATTACAGATAAATGAAATCATATTTTATATTTAGGGTGTAAAAAATATATTGTAGCTTAATATTTCTTTTTCAAAAACTTCATCAATTATATTCCATTAAATAATATTGCTTTAAACATTTTGTTGGTGATAAAAAATCCAAAGAAATCTTCATTAAATGTCTTTCTTTAGTTAAAATCAATGAATGTTTAGTTTCCAAAGAAAGATAAATGTCTAGATTTATAGAAATACATTATAGACAAAAAATTACAGATAAATGAAATCATATTTTATATTTAGGATGTAAAAAATATATTGTAGCTTAATATTTCTTCATCAAAAACTTGTTCAATTATATTACATTAAATAATGTTGCTTGAAACATTTTGTTGGTGATAAAAAATCCAAAGGAATCTTCATTAAATGTCTTTCTTTAGTTAAAATCAATGAATGTTTAGTTTCCAAAGAAAGATAAATGTCTAGACTTATAAAAATATATTATAGACAAAAAAATTAGACATAAATGAAATCATATTTTATATTTAGGGTGAAAAAAATTATTGTAGCTTAATATTTCTTCATCAAAAACTTCTTCAATTATATTCCATTAAATAGTGTTGCTTGAAACATCTTGTTGGTGATAAAAAATCCAAAGAAAACTTCATTAAATGTCTTTCTTTAGTTAAAATCAATGAATGTTTAGATTGCAATGAAAGATAAATGTCTAGATTTATAAACATATATTGTAGACAACAAAATTAGATATAAATGAAATCATATTTTATATTTATGTTGAAAGAAAATATTGTAGCTTAATATTTCTTCATCAAAAACTTCTTCAATTATATTTCATTAAATAGTGTTACTTGAAACATCCTGTTGGTGATATAAAATCCCAAGGAATCTTAATTAAATGTCTTCCTTTAGTTAAAATCAATGAATGTTTAGGTTACAATGAAAGATAAATGACTAGATTTATAAAAATATATTGTAGACAACAAAATTAGACATAAATGAAATTATATTTTACATTTAGGGTGAAAAAAATTATTGTAGCTTAATATTTCTTCATCAAAAACTTCTCCAATTATATACCATTAAACAATCTTGCCCGAAACATCTTGTTGGTAATAAAAAATTTTCATCAAATGTGTTTCTTTAGTTAAAATCTATGAGTGATCAGGTTCTTAAGAAAGGTGAATGTCTAACTTTATAAAGATATAATGTAAATAAAAAATTAGACATAAATCAAATCAACTAATATATTTAGGATGATGTATATTAGCATTTCAATACAAACACGTTGTTGCTAATAAAAAATTCCAAATAATCTCTTTGTACATTAACTGTATTCTTATTGAACCAGCTTTCTTCTTTGAAAATTACAATTTGATATGAAAAACCTTGAAGGCTCTTGTATCAACTGAAATAAATATAGTAAATTATAATAAACACAATACAACCTCCATGTAAATTGATAAATTGCCACTAACAGTACTATCGAACCACTAATTCCACTACCAAGATCACAAATTGTTCCTCCATTGTCAACCAACTATTGCCCGTCAAATTCATAGGAAAAAAACATGATGAATATGTTACAGAACAATCGCAATATTTGACGTGATTTCGACCACAATCTATTGTTACCCCGGATTCACTATCAGTGCCGGTTAACAATTATACACCGCACCTTTTCTTATATATTCCGGACGAAATTTCATTAGGAGGAGGCGTGAAATCTTATTCATATTCAAATATAGTGTTATTGCGGTGTGATGTCGGTAATTGTATTTTAATGAGGCGGGAATGCTGCAAATTTAATGAGACCGTTTATGTGTGTGTGTGCATGAGTGTGTGAGTACGTGCTTATTTCAGTGTTTGAACCGTTATCACTTTTAGATCGCTATCGTTAATTTAATTAATTAACGCGAGTGCAATGCAATTTTGGATGGTCTTTTTTTAATTGACGATTTAACAATGTGCTCTTTAAGTCTGTTCATTTCTATGGGCCATTGTTGGTCGGGTTACGTCTCTGTTACTTCATGGTCATTGTAATATTCGTATCTTGAACTTGGAGATGAAGTGATTTATGGTCGCTTTGTTGCTTCGCGATTCTGGAAATATGAAATATAATATAAGTTTCGGCTCCAATTAAACGGTCTTGCGTAAGTAGAACGTCCGGACACGCAATTATAAATGGATTTATTTGTATGCATTTTTTTATTGCCATAAATTACTGTAATTAAATAATTTTATAAAACTGACATTGGCGCACGACATTCTCTTTCGCCTTTGAAACTTCGAATTGGGTAAAATTACGTCTCAAAAAAAAGGACACTAACGCAACTACAGTCATTTTGCATGAATGATCGTATCACACATTCAATGCCACACTTAATAACTAACTGTTCTGCGTAATCTCCTAATGAAAAGTTTTACGATTTCTACAGAACCGACAATTTAAATTTCAAGCCGATGATGGTATTGTGTATAAATAATGCAAGTAGTTAGTTTAAAAGCGCCTACACATTGATTTAATTAAAGCTGAGCTCGTAAGAAAAGTGTCGACGAAATAAATTGCTATCACGGCGCAGCACAATTCTTAAATTGTTTGTCATGTGCGATATGTTTGTTCCGTGTTTATTAATTTGCTGAGAAATTACGATAATCGTAAATTAATGTGAAAATATTTGCTTGGAATTTTTGTGGACTTTATAAAAGGAAAATGTTAGTCGAGGCACGTATTTGTGAGATATCGCGAAACAAGGTTAAAATATATGAGAAATCAGATAAAATCCATATTTCCTTCTAGGGGGCAAAATTCCCCAGTGTACTAAAAAAAGGTCGTGGTCAGCAACGAAATAAGTTTGTTGAGTTATATAAAAGATCATGTTTCGATGAAGGTTCTCGTAATAAATAATTAAGCCTTGATTTGATGCTTCAAATTATATTGTTAGAATCGTAATTATTTGCTGTTTTCAATCCTGCTATTAAGCTTAATAAAAATAAAAATTTTGATTGAAACCCTTTGTTGGTGATAAAAAAATATATATTCATTAATATTTTGTCTTTAGTTTTACTCGATGTATATTCAGGTTCGAAAGAAAGAAATTTCTGGAACTGTAAATGTAAGTTGTATACAACATTGTGAATAAAAAATTTTAATCATCACATCTTATTATTGGAAAAAAAGTTAAGTAATCTTCACCAAGTCTTGTCTTTCTGGAATGTTCAGGTTCCCCAGAAAGAAATTTCTGGAACTGTAATGATAATTTGTTAACAAAAAATTTGATATAAGAAATCACTTAAACCTTATTCCTGAAAAAAATATTTAATTATCACACTTTATTCCTGAAAAAAGTTCAAGTAATCTTCTTCAAAAGTCTTGTCTTTCTGGAATGTTCAGGTTCCACAGAAACAATTTTGATTTAAATCCTTTCTTCGAGATAAAAAATATATATTAAATTAATTCAAGTAATCTCCATCAAAAGTCTTGTCTTTCTGGAATGTTCAGGTTCCACAGAAACAGTTTTGATTGAAATCCTTCTTCGAGATAAAAAATATATATTAAGTAATATTCATCAACATTTCGTCTTTAGTTTAACTCGATGAATGTTCAGGTTCTAAAAAGGGAAATTTCTAGAATTGTAAGGGTAAATTGTAAACAAAAAATTTGAAATAAAAAAATATTTAATCATGACACTTTATTCCTGAAAAAAGTTCAAGTTATCTTCATCAAAAGTTTTGTCTTTCTGGAATGTTAAGGTTTCACAGAAACAATTTTGATTTAAATCCTTTCTTCGAGATAAAAAATATGTATTAAGTAAATCGAAGTAATCTCCATCAAAAAAGTCTTGTTTTTCTGGAATGATCAGGTTCCACAGAAACAATTTTGATTGAAATCCTTTCTTCGAGATAAAAAATATATATTAACTAATATTCATCAATATTTTTTCTTTAGTTAACACAATGAATGTTCAGGTTCTAAAGAGGGAAATTTCTAGAATTGTAAGGGTAAATTGTAAACAAAAAATTTGAAATAAAAAAATATTTAATCATGACACATTATTCCTGAAAAAAGTTTAAGTTATCTTCATCAAAAGTTTTGTCTTTCTGGAATGTTAAGGTTTCACAGAAACAATTTTGATTTAAATCCTTTCTTTGAGATAAAAAATATGTATTAAGTAAATCGAAGTAATCTCCATTAAAAAAGTCTTGTTTTTCTGGAATGATCAGGTTCCACAGAAACAATTTTGATTGAAATCCTTTCTTCGAGATAAAAAATATATATTAACTAATATTCATCAATATTTTGTCTTTAGTTAACACAATGAATGTTCAGGTTCTAAAGAGGGAAATTTCTTGAATTGTAAGGGTAAATTGTAAACAAAAAATTTGAAATAAAAAAATATTTAATCATGACACTTTATTCCTGAAAAAAGTTCAAGTTATCTTCATCAAAAGTTTTGTCTTTCTGAAATGTTAAGGTTTCACAGAAACAATTTTGATTTAAATCCTTTCTTCGAGATAAAAAATATGTATTAAGTAAATCGAAGTAATCTCCATCAAAAAAGTCTTGTTTTTCTGGAATGATCAGGTTCCACAGAAACAATTTTGATTGAAATCCTTTCTTCGAGATAAAAAATATATATTAACTAATATTCATCAATATTTTGTCTTTAGTTAACACAATGGATGTTCAGGTTCTAAAGAGGAAAATTTCTAGAATTGTAAGGGTAAATTGTAAACAAAAAATTTGAAATAAAAAAATATTTAATCATAACACTTTATTCCTGAAAAAAGTTCAAGTAATCTTCATCAAAAGTCTTGTCTTTCTGGAATGTTAAGGTTTCACAGAAACAATTTTGATTTAAATCCTTTCTTCGAGATAAAAAATATATATTAAATAAATCCAAGTAATCTCCATAAAAAAAAGTCTTGTCTTTCTGGAATGTTCAGGTTCCACAGAAACAATTTTGATTGAAATCCTTTCTTCGAGATAAAAAATATATATTAGGTAATATTCATCAATATTTTGTCTTTAGTTTAACACGATGAATGTTCAGGTTCTAAAGAGGGAAATTTCTAGAATTGTAGGGTAAATTGTAAACAACAAATTGAAAATAAAAAAATATTTAATCATCACACTTTATTTCTGAAAAAAATCTAAGTAATCTTTATCAAAAACCTTGTCTTTCTGGAATGTTCAAGTTCCACAGAAACAATTTTGCTTTAAATTATTTCTTGGTGATAAGAAAATATATTAAGTAATACTCATCAATATGTTGTCTTTAGTTTAACTCAATAAATATTCAGGTTTCAAAGAAAGAAATTTTTAAAATTGTAGGATAAAATGTAAACAACAAATTGGAAATAAAAAAATATTTATTTAATCGTCACACTTTATTCCTGAAAAAAATTCTAGTAATTTTCATCAAAAGTCTTGTCTTTAGTTAAAATCAATAAAGATTCATGTTCCAAACGAAAAACAGTTTCTAGATATTTAAAGAGAAGTTGTAAAGGAAAAATTAAACAAACATGTCATTCTATTAAACAACCTGAAACCCCTTTATAGGTAATTAATATGATATTATATTCCTCCAATGTCTGTAAATTAACTCCATTTTTATTGAAACCCATAATTTGATATGAAAACCTTGAAGGCTCTTATATCAAATGAAATATAGTAAATTAAAATAAATACTATGTAACCTCCCTGTAAGCTGATAAATTGGTACTAACAGTACCTCCAAACCAATAATTATAGTACTAAGACCAGAAATTGTTCCAAGTTAATCAACTATTGGATATTTTAGAAAAAAACATACTCCACAAGTATATTCTTGTTTTATACTAAAACCATCGTGGTCAGCAACAAAATAAGTTTATAGCTTCGATATACAATTAGAAATCGTTTTGTCGAAACCATAATTAATTTCTTTAAAATGCTATTATTAAGACTATCCAAATATTTGATTTAATTAATGTTTGTGGATTCCTCTCGTAAAATTGATGAAAAGTCAATAATATATGTAAGCTGTAACCTACTACAAAGATGCGTGTAAATTATTTTCATATTGCGTCAAGTGCTGAAATAAAATTTTGTGTAAATATTTATAGATCTTGGAATTCGACGATCTTCTTTTGATACCAGTAAAAATAATGTTTGAAATTTGTGACGTTGAAATACTACGATGTAGGCAGTACGTGGAACTCATTTCAATAAATAAGAGGAAAAGTGGTCCAAATCTGATAATTTACCTTCATTTATTTTTTTATTTGCTGATACTCATCCGGTGTACAATGATTGAAGACATAATCTAAATATGGAACAGAAGCTAGTAATTGAAAAGGCACAAATAATTGAAACAACCCTTAAACAATTCCTATTCTTATATTTCTTTATTATCGTTTGATGATACTCATCTTTGCCCCAACAATTGAAGACACAATCACTCTGTCGAACAGTAACCAGAGTCAAGTTAATTGAAGAGGCAGAAATCGAGTCTGAATGATTGAAACAACCCTCCAATTAAAAGCCGTCCCATAAACAAGATTAGATCCGGGTACGCCGTCTAATTGCCGTCCCAATTCAGACCGAATAATCCCCTGACCTCGAACTGCGACATTTATGAAATGTTAAAAGCCAATTCCACTCCGCTCGCAATTTCCTATCCACGGCTACTACCAAATTCATAGGTTTTTTTTTCGAATGGGATGCTGTGTACACCGGTCGCCCTGGCAACCCCCAAACAACGCCAAGATCGGACGTTCGTGCGTCCACGAAGCCGAACACCGGCCCCGGTCAGGGCACGGCGACGGCGGCCGAACGCGTGCCGGATTTTCCGGACGCAGGATAACGTCGGGAGGGTGGGGGATGTACTGAACTCCGGGATGCAGAAGCGGGCGTGTCTGCTGCAACGCCGGCAAACACAAACACCTCACAGACGGGTTGTAAATATGTTGTGATATAACCGGACGTCGTTCCCCAATTTGTTTTTGCGTTTTAATTGGCGTGTTTATCCATGTTTTTGCGGTTGTTATTTGTAGAGGACGTATTTTTTATACATGTTTTTGTCGAAAGCCAGATTGTTACTAATTGTGTGAGACACCGAATCAAAATAAACTGTGATAATATTAACGATAAGTGGGTCTATTAATAAAAATTGGCTAACATGTCAGTGGATAAGTTGACGGTGACCAAGAAGACGAAGCGGGACAGGTTCGAAGGGTTTTACAACGTGGTTACGCCGAGGTTGTTCTACAACATTGCGTTCACGTTGTGGCACGTGGCTTTCCATATTGAAAACAAACAACAGGTATGAGATTTTTTCTGCCGGTCCATTCTTTCCCCAATTTATCCCGGGGATCACCAAAGTCTTCGATGGTCCATCGGAATATGTTTGCTTGGCAAATTAATGTTAAAGTTCATCCAACATCTCTGGATCAGTTCCATCCCGGAGGGAATAAACGACCTCCTACACGTGTAACAGACCTAACTACATAATAACAAAGTACAAATCAAAATGCCCATTTACATTCGCCGCTTCCTGAAACCGCCTTTCAACTTTTTTCACCGATTTCCACTGGGAGCAAATTACGTTAACAATAGTACTAAGTACCACTGCCATGTATCAGCACCATTAATCATTCGGACTTTTGTAATGCTTCTGAAATATACATAAACAACTGTCCCATAAATTACAACAAATACCGTACAACAGTTTTAGTGTAATGCACGTAGAATTTAGCTTTTTTTAGTTCGGTACGTTCGACGGTAATTTATGTTCCACGATCGATGTATTAAATTACCACCATACATCCTAACATCGATACGGTTGGTGAAGTAAATTTTCAATCATAAATCCAATAACTAATAGCTAATTCAGTGTATGTGCCTCGTAATTAGTAGCTGCGATACCTAATTACCTTTACTTTGTGTAATTTACGACGGGGTTGCCCGTCTTCCTACAAGCAAAATCGGTATCAAGATGCAAATTACATATTGTTGCAGATATTGAATAAAAACCGATAAAGTGGATGAATAATTGCTCTGCAGCTTCCAAACAAACAAAAAACCATCCACCATGTTAATCAGCACTTCCAACTTTATGGCCGTGATGAATCGTTGCCTTGGCAAATTTTTACGAAACCCAAAACAAACGAATGTTTCAGACTCTCGAAATAGAAATTCATGAAATTGCATTCGACAGGCTTTCAGTATTCGCATGTAATTGACATGTAAAACCCGGGTGTGTATGAAAAATTTATTCATTCATGCATTTTCCGAAGGATTCCGTCTAAAAATAAGCCAAAGAAAGAAATCTAAATGTGGATTTAGGCCGAGTAAAATAAATTGTGCATTCTGGAGATGTGTGGTTTATTTTTCTTGCACGCTCGAAATATGGGTTGCTTAAATTTAGCACGGTTATGGTTATCAGAACGTCGCTTTCGTTTCGTCAACAATGTTTCTGTAGCAAGTTTCTATTACCTACAACAACGATTTGTTGCCTTTATTAAGGTTATGGAACAACAACGCTAATGAATACAAATCAAACGGTTTATTGAAACAATCAATATAAAATAATGGACGATAATTAAGCCAAACACGAATAATTTGACAAACAAATCCTAATTGGTGGTTGCGTCACTTGTGCAAATTGGCCATGTTTATTTTCTGGTTGTACCATTTTTTCTCAATATTTGGATAAAACTTAGTCAATAAAATAACTTCTTAGATAAGCATTCATCAAAGTTGGCGCCGTCAATTAAAGGTGTGCTTGAGTGTACTTTTATGAATGTCTGTCTAAGTTTGAAAATGGTTGGTGTTGATTTTAGATAATTATAATCAAATAAGTCTTTTTTAACATGGTGTTTATTTTTGTTTCAGCACTCCCATGATGAAGGAACTCTCAGACATGGACACTTGAATAAGGTAATTTCAATTCAAGGTTAAAAATTATTTATATATTCCAACTATTTCTTTTATCTGCCCAATTATATCGAAGATTAAAATTGATAAGATATCATACCCACTTTAATATAAAAATTTCATTTGATAAACCAGTACAACAGTACACAGTACACTTCCTAAATGTCCTCAGAAATAATTTAACTTTTTGGTTCATTAAAATGCAGGTCCTAGTTTTAAGTACAAGAAGAACCAGTGATGGGCTGAAAGTCTCCTCTTAGGTATCCCGCCAAAAATAACCCTAAAGAGAGCTTGGACAGTTCAAAAATACTGAATATTTTTTGGTTTTCCAGATGATAACATCGAATTCCTACAATGGTTTCGGCGAGGCGTTGACCACCCAACCCAGACTGTCCAAGAACAACACAAACTCATCAGGAGGCATGGACTTGAGCTATGTCACCGAAAGAATCATATCGTTGTGGTTCTCCCCGTCGACCACGACGCGTGGCTACAAACAGGGCCAGCAACACGTCTCGCAAATGCTCAGAAACAAACACGGAGACAATTACAAGGTGAGAACCTCATTGTCCGATCAATCTTTCAACCCAATTACTCCGTTGTTCCGACCCTTCATTGCGTTCACAAAACGCCAAGACAATGCCTCCACGCTTTCCATTAGTATAAACGATTTGATTACAAGACACCGCTACGTCGATTGACACAACGGCCATTTACATTCATCGAAATCGTGCTGTTAACAAGCAAATTTATTCGGTTAATAAAGCGGGTCTTAAAGTGTTATTAAATTGATACTTTTCAAAGATTGTATCGCGTTTCTCCGGCCACATTTGCTCGAGCCGGTGTTAAATAAACTTTTTTAATGTGCTGGCTTTTCGTAATATTTATTTGTGGTCTGTATATGGTGTTCGTACGGCTTTTCACGTGTTTATTAACGAGCGTGCACAAACTAATGGACATCAAATGTCTCCGTTTAAATTGAATGCGTCTTATAAATTAGTATTTACAGTTATTTTATGCAAATATATGAGAAATTTACGCAGCCTTATCATTTGCGAAATCTTAATGATAATGTCCAGATAAATATATTTTTGTTCCAACTTATCTGTTTAAGATGGATTTGATTTTTTATTAACAATGGAAGTAATTAAAGCTATTCAATTAATAAACTATTCGGCAACTCAAAAGTTGCCCACGTAACCACGTTGGGCATGTCAATATTTTAATGCACATGACATGTTGATTTAAAATCCGATCTGACGTTAATCCCCCGGAGAAGTTATTGACCGGATCGTGTCGTTTTTGCAGATATTCAATTTGTCTGAGCCGAAACGCGCCTTGAGGAATGCCCATAAACACGTGAAGGAGGTCGGATGGGCCCTCAACCTGGCTCCGCCTTTGGAAAGACTTTGTAGCGTGTGTAAGGACATCGAGAACTGGCTGAACGAAGACGAACATCGGATTGCCGTCCTGCATGCGAGGTAAATATAATCGTTTTTAATCAATTAAAATGTGGCACAAAGCCCCGAGTCGGGAAGTTTTGCCAGCAAAGTTTTAACTACATAAATCCCCCGGCACTTCTGGCGCCTAAAAGCCCGATACATAATTTACGTCCCTATTTATTTTTCTTTTCAGAGGCAGCAAAGAAAAGTTGGGAGTCATAGTGGCTGCATACATGCATTATTCAAGTATATGCGGAAGCCAGGAGCAGGCGCTCGATAGGTTCTCCATGCGACGGTTCCTGGACGATAACGTCGGGCCTCTGGTCCTGCCGTCGAACAAAAGGTAAAAACCAGGCGAATTAGTCCGTGCATTCCGCAGGAGAAACTATGCATGGTGCAGCACACAACAAAACTGTTTCGTTGTTGCAGATACGTCGAATACTTCGCCGGGTTGTTGTCCCATCACATAAAAATCAACTCCGCACCTCTGTATCTGACTCATGTGACTGTGGTGGGCACTCCGGCCTTCCAACAAGGTGGCTGCAGAGCGTTCCTGAAACTCTACGAGGGACACACGCCCGTCTACACTTCAGGTACCCTTCTTAAAACCCCTTTTATATAAGTGCCCGAGGCTCTGTCAGGCGGTAGGTTTACTTCTCGCATCCACGTTCCGCCGCTTTATCGCCAATTCCCGCCTTTTAAAGTACACAACCACAGACGTACAGATATCCTAATCTTATCGCGCCGCTAATTCTCGTTTCCCGCAACAGTAATCAACCGCTAATAGATCTTCGGCGGTGGAACGCGTGTTCGAGGTGTCAGCGTCACGGTTAGTTGGAAAACATCCAGTGAAATATCGGTACGTGAGAGAAAAACCGTACCATGTCGGCTTATTAGTTTGCCACTTCATGTCATAGGCACTTAATCGCAAGACTGGCCGCTCAATTAATTTCAGAGGCGTGATTGGAACAATGAACGGCTGCAATTTTAAAGTTGAATGGTCGCTGCAGTTTCAGTTTGTTGGTGGTTTTATTGATTATTTATCTCGTTTGCCCAAAGCAAACATTGGTTTTAATTTCATCAAAAATTGGACGTTTGACAATTTACTCCTTTTATTGAAGGTATGTTACATGTGACTAAAAATGGATGATTTTCGACAATTTTTGTTGGTCTGAACAATGAGTTGCAGCTAGTAAATCTGCTGGAACGGAACCCTTAACACGAAAAATATTTTTGAAACAGGAATTTTATATACCAAGGGGCCAAATAATCTAAGCAATTGTCTACTTCTCTCAAATTGATCAAATTAATGAAAAACTAACAAAATTACAAGAATCTTTAGTCAGTAGAAGATGTATTTTGCTTCTTCATGACAAAGCAAGACAACATGTCACATTAGAGACTCAAAGCAAGCTTCGAAAGGTTAAATTAGAAGTTTTACTTCAACCAATATTTAGTCCAAATGTTTCTCTATGTGTCAACTAAGAGTGGTAAAGAATACATCGAAGATGGACATCGTCCAAGGAAGAAATTAAGCAAAATCCTTCTGCAACATGTTTGGAAATAGGACGGTTAATAAACTGCGATGAATAAAGCTTTAGAAAGAGATTTCTTGCAAATGAATTTCATCAAAAAGTTGAACAAATTGATTTCACATAATTTAAGTAAGGATAAGAAAATTAGGAAATTGATAATTGCCTTGTACCTAATGCAAATGTAATTTTTATTGATCATATTGCTTTATGTTACTAAAAATAGGTGATTTTCGACAATTATTGTTGGTCTGAACAATGAGTTGCAGCTAATAAATCTGCTGGAACGGAACTCTTAACCCAAAAAATATTTTTGAAACAGGAATTTTATATACCAAGAGGCCAAATAATCAAAGCAATTGTCTACTTCTCTCAAATTGATCAAATTTATAAAAAACTAACAAAATTACAAGAATCTTTAGTCAATAGAAGCTGTATTTTGCTTCTTCATGACAAAGCAAGACAACATGTCACATTAGAGACTCAAAGCAAGCTTCGAAAGGTTAAATTAGAAGTTCTACTTCAACCAATATTTAGTCCAAATGTTTCTCTATGTGTCAACTAAGAGTGGTAAAGAATACATCGAAGATGGACATCGTCCAAGGAAGAAATTAAGCAAAATCCTTCTGCAACATGTTTGGAAATAGGACGGTTAATAAACTGCGATGAATAAAGCTTTAGAAAGAGATTTCTTGCAATGAGCTTCATCAAAAAGTTGAACAAATTGATTTCACATAATTTAAGTAAGGATAAGGAAATTAGGAAATTGATATTGCCTTGTACCTAATGCAAATGTATTTTTTGTTGATCATATTGCTTTATGCTACTAAAAATGGCTGATTTTCGACAATTATTGTTGGTCTGAACAATGAGTTGCAGCTAATAAATCTGCTGGAACGGAACTCTTAACCTAAAAAATATTTTTGAAACAGGAATTTTATATACCAAGAGGCCAAATAATCAAAGCAATTGTCTACTTCTCTCAAATTGATCAAATTAATAAAAAACTAACAAAATTACAAGAATCTTTAGTCAATAGAAGCTGTATTTTGCTTCTTCATGACAACGCAAGACAACATGTCACATTAGAGACTCGAAGCAAGTTTCGAAAGGTTAAATGGGATGTTCTACTTCAACCAATATTTAGTCCAAATGTTTCTCTATGTGTCAACTAAGAGTGGTAAAGATTACATTGATCGTCCAAGGAAGAAATTAAGCAAAATCCTTCTGCAACATGTTTGGAAATAGGACGGTTAATAAACTACGATGAATAAAGCTTTAGAAAGAGATATCTTGCAATGAGCTTCATCAAAAAGTTGAACAAATTTATTTCACATAATTTAAGTAAGGATAAGAAAATTAGGAGATTGATATTGCCTTGTATCTAATGCAAATGTAATTTTTATTGATATTATTGCTTTATGCTACTAAAAATGGGTGATTTTCGACAATTTTTGTTGGTCTGAACAATGAGTTGCAGCTAGTAAATCTGCTGGAACGGAACTCTTAACCCAAAAAATATTTCTGAAACAGGAATTTTATATACCAAGAGGCCAAATAATCAAAGCAATTGTCTACTTCTCTCAAATTGATCAAATTAATAAAAAACTAACAAAATTACAAGAATCTTTAGTCAATAGAAGCTGTATTTTGCTTTTTCATGACAACGGAAGACAACATGTCACATTAGAGACTCAAAGCAAGCTTCGAAGGGTTAAATGGAAAGTTTTACTTCAACCAATATTTAGTCCAAATGTTTCTCTATGTGTCAACTAAGAGTGGTAAAGAATACATTGATCGTCCAAGGAAGAAATTAAGCAAAATCCTTCTGCAACATGTTTGGAAATAGGCCGCTTAATAAACTGAGATGAATAAAGCTTTAGAAAGAGATTTCTTGCAATGAACTTCATCAAAAAGTTAAACAATTTTACATAATAATCGGTTTAATTCTAAAGAGGAGGTCAAAATTGAGGTTGATAATTTCTTCACTTATTTCAGCAACTTCCTCTATAGAAATGTGTAATACCATTTATCAGGGTAACATATTCCAATCTTTAATTTTAAAAGTATTGAATAAATTGGAGATGAATTGCTTCGTCCTGGAACCTTTAACAAGGAAGAAATTAAGCAAAATTCTTGCACAGGTTTGAAAATAATTAAATTGGGATGAATCAAACTTTATAAAGAGGTTTCTTGCAAATAAACTCTTCAAAAAGTTGAGTAAATTGATTTCACTTAAGTTAAGAGGATAACAAAATTAGGGGTCTTGCTGATTATTTATGTTGTCCGTCCAAATCAAACATCGTTTTAATTTGTTGTTGTTGCAGGAATTTACATGGTTTCGAATAACGTGAGCCAGTTCACGGTGAACGTGGCCGGCGAAAGGCGAGGCGGGCTGCAACTAAGAGGAGACATCCTGATCAAGTGCTACCATCGAACGGACAGGGGCAGGGAGACGATTTTCGCCTGCCAATTTCACACGTGCGCCATTTCCGATCACACGCTCAGCTTCACCCGCCAAGAGCTCGACACCGCCTGCAACGGTACGTCAACAAAATAATGGAACTGTGTCATCACACTTAACTATTGTCGTATCGAGGTTTCGATAAGATTACATTATAATTTAATCGTTACAGATCCACGTTTCCCCGTCGACGGTGCAGTGGAATTGCACTTCTCCGGCCCGGAAGGACGGCAAACACTCCCGGCCCCGACGCCGGCGGTACCGTTCACGATATCCGATGATCACATTACCAGAGCCGACAGTCCACTCCTGATCGAGGAGTGCGAAGATGAGGACTCGGATTCCGGTGAGTGATCATTTTTGTTTACAGTTAACTGCGTGCGGTGGTACCGCGATCTTGCACCAGATGCCAATACTCACGACATTATCACAACCGGCGATTTTAACAAATCAATTTACTACATGTTAGTCAAACCAGCAACATTGTGGCCACAATTTATATTAGTGCAGGATGTGCGGTTCATTATTGGCCGGCACAAATTAGGCATTAAGTAAAAGCCGTGTAACGCGTAACGAATTTAATTGCGCCGCTCATTAATACGAGCCATTTCTTCCTTTGAAAACGCGCTAACGTCCGCGTTCAAATGCCTGCCCCGAAAACGATTGAATAAGTATCAATTAGACGTGTCTTTGAGCCGAACGTGGAGGTGGTACTTCGCGTTCTCAGAGAAATCCGTGTCGGTTTTCTTATTTCTTTTTGGTCTTAGTTATCTTTGATGGTTGTTTTTAGCTTCGGTCTTTCGTTACGCATGCGGTTAATCCTTTGAAATGAATACGGCCCAAACAACAGGAAATCTGAACGTGTATATCAAATTAACGCGCTTTTATATGCGAGGGAAAACCGACGTGCGGGATCCACGGACGTGTATTTGTATGTCCGGGTCACCTGAAGAGCCACTGCCAAGTCTTAATTTACCTAGACAACCCAGAAATACCTGGGTTTGTTGTGAAAATAAAGGCACTACGTATGTAACATTATGTAATAAAGATTAGTTTTAATGTGGCCGTTTTAAAGTTATACGACTGCTGCGAGTACTTGCGTAATTACCAGAGATTAATGTGTGAAATTGTTTAACACTGTACTACATCATTTATGATTTAATGGTTCTTATACTCATAATTGTTTCAAGAGTTTTAATCCAATTTGGACACATTTAAAATGTTAAAGACTGGAGGAAGTTCCAGTTTTTAGTTCTTGATTTATTTTAATAGTGTTGAATTAAACTGTATATATTACTTGAAAGTGTTTTTCATCTTCTTAACTATAATATTTATTTCTTTTTCTACATTGTTTTTAAAACATTTTTGGATTAAAAATACATCCAATAATACATGCAATGAATTAAAAAGTCATCTTAAAGTAGAAGAAGTGGAACAATTTTACTTATTCTAATCTAATGTATATCTGAGAAAAAATTATACAATATCTAGTTCAAAAATCCTTGATTATATTTGCATATTTGGAAATAAGCCAGTCATTAAACTGAGATGAATCAACCATTAGAAAGAGATTTCATACTATGAATTTCATCAAAAAGTTGTATAAATCTATAAAATAATTCTTGGTTTGAATAATGGGTTGAAACCAGTAAATCTGCTGGAACAAAACTCTTTAAGTCAAGGAAGACTTGAGTGGGGAATTTTATGTAACAAGAGACCAAACAATCGAAGCATCTCCCTGCTCTTTTCAAATTGATTGAAGAAATTGAAATGAATGAAAAACCTACATAAAGGCTGGCTTCTTTTGTGAATAGAAGATTCACTCTGCTTTTTGTTAGTCTGAACAATGAGTTGCAGCTAGTAAATCTGCTGGAACGGAACTCTTAACCCAAAAAATATTTTTGAAACAGGGATTTTATATACCAAGAGGCCAAATAATCAAAGCAGTTGTCCACTTCTCTCAAATTGATCAAATTAATGAGAAACTAACAAAATTATAAGAATCATTAGTCAATGGAAGATGTATTTTGCTTCTTCATGACAACGCAAGACAACATGTCATATTAGAGACTCAAAGCAAGCTTCGAAAGGTTAAATGGGAAGTTCTACTTCAACCAATATTTAATCCAAATGTTTCTCTATGTGTCAACTAAGGGTGGTAAAGAATACATTGAAGATAGACATCGTCCAAGGAAAAAATTAAGCAAAATCCTTCTGTAACATGTTTGGAAATAGGCCGGTTAATAAACTGCAATGAATAAAGCTTTAGAAAGAGATTTTTTGCAATGAACTTCATCAAAAATTTGAACAAATTGATTTCACGTAATTTAAATAAGGATAAGAAAATTAGGAGATTGATAATTGCCTTGAACCCACAGCATATATATTCTTTATTGATCATATTGCTATATGCTACCAAAAATGGGTGATTTTCCAACTTTTGTTGGTCTGAACAACTAGTTAAAACTAGTAACTGGAACAAAACTCTTTAAGTCAAGGAAGACTTGATACTGGGGAATTTTATGTATCAAGAGACCAAACAATCGAAGCATCTCTTCACACTTTTCAAATTGATTGAAGGAATTGAAATTAATGGGAAACTTACAAAAAGGCAGCTCCTTTTGTAAACAGAAGATGCACTCTGCTTTTTCGTGACAACATAAGACCAGATGTCATATTAGAGACTCAAAACAAGCTTCAAAATGTTAAATAAGAAGTTTTTCTTCATCCAATATTTAGTTCAGATATTTCTCTTTCTTCATTATTTATTTTTGTCATTGAATGATTTTATACGGAACAATCGGTTTAGTTCTGAAGACAAGGTCATCACTAAGATTGATAATTTCTTCAGTTTCTTCATCGACTTATTATATAGAACCAACCATGCGTGGTACTATAAGAGACACCATTTATCAGGTAAATATATTTCAATCTTATTATTTTCTGTTAATTTTGTTAACTTCGATTTTTAAGACGAGTGCAAAGAAGGAAAAACGAACAGCAAATTAAGAAGAAATGTTTCAAATTTAATTTTCTCCTAAAATTATATTTAAAAAAGCTTAAAGTAGCGGAAATGATGAATATTTTGGTTCTACGATTTAAAGATGAAAAGAATACATAGAAGATGAACTTTGTCAAGGTCCTGAATCCTCTACCAACAAAAAAACTAAGCAAAATCTTTGTGCAACATGTTTGGAAACAGGCCAGTCTTTAAACTTCATGAAATCAAGCTTTGGACAACGGATTCTTTCCTCAATAACTTGGACACATTGATTTCACATCAATTAAGTAAGGATAACAAAATTAGGCCTTTGACAATTTGCATCCAACACAAATTAGCCTTTTATTGATTGTATTGTTTCATTTGAGTAAAAATAGAGGGTTTTCAACAATTCTTCCTGGTTTGTCTAGTAAATCTGATGGATTAAAATTCTTTAACCCAAGAAAAATTTTTGATAGTGTAGTCTACTACCAAATTAATGAATAACTTACAAAAAGACAAGTTTCTATAGTCAACAGAAGATGCATTCTGCTTCTTCACAATGCATGACCAGATGTTACATTAGAGTCTCAAAGTAAGCTTCAAAAAGTTATATCATCCAACATTCAGTCAAGATTTTATCTGTGTGACTATTACTTATTTCTTCAACTTTTTACGTTTAATTCTGAAGAAAATTTCAAACCTAAGATTGACAATTTCTTCAGATTCACCAGCCCAGATTTGTTTCTACGATTATTTAGTTGAATGAAAGTAAATAAATAAATAAACGTAAAAACTGGTTGATTTATTGTTTGGTGTCCAGTGATGAGCATAAATTCGGAGTACACTCCTGTTAGTTTCAGTAGTAACCTGCGCCGGCCTCGTGTTATTTTTGTCTATAGTTCGTACCAATTTTAGCGTCGAAAATAAAGTTACAAGTCCGAGATCAGTTCAAGTCGACAAATGCGCGCCTTTACTCGTTTGAATTTTCGGTCACTTGTTCCAACCCACTGTGCACCAGCAGTACTTTCATCTAGAATGGATCAATAAAAGGTATTTCCATAATTTACATTTTAATTGAAATAAATACTTAAAGACTTTGCCCGGACAGCAATAAAATCTATAAAGCAATAAATGTCCGACTTGTTATACATATTTTATAGTAATTTTAATAACGCCTTTACATATTTCTCTAAAATAACCCGTTTATTGAGCTACTAGACTAAATAAACAAGTCCTAAATAAATAACATAATTTGTATGTGGATCGGCCATTAAAATAATTATGTGCTTGTATCACTGGAAAATATTATAAGCGTTGAATTTAACCTGAATAATTTAAATAACATATAAGTGCATTTAATATATGAATATTTCATAATAAATTAAGAATGATTGGAGCGCTAATTGATTAAGATTTATCTTAGGAATACATTATACTTATTAGTGAACTTTAAATAATAAACCTACTAATAATTATAATTAGTCATATTACGTTGTTTGTGCAAATATGGGTTTGCTGCAACACTAATAAATGCCAAACTCAGTTTGTTAAAATCACTATTTTTCATCCCGTTAAACTTAACGTGCATGAAGACAATCTAATGTTACTGGTACTATTTGAAATGGCCGGGCATTTTGTCAAGATTTAACCGATGATATCAAAAAGGTTACATTTCCAATAAAGCAGCCATTCATCAAATCCAACACCTTACCTTTATCTGCGAACTTATTAACATTCAAAGAAAATGTACGTGTGTAATGTATTATTTCAGTATTGCAAACGATAAACCAAGTAAGCAATAAATTAAAATGACCTATGTATTCATGACCTAAATTGGTTTCAGGGGGAAAACTGAACGGTATAAGAGGCGTTGTTTGTGTTATTAATCTCGCCATAATTTACGATGTGTTTACAAAACTATTCGTATAACCTGCGTCTATTTTCCACACGTTTGACTCCCTTTCCAGGCCTGTCCACCAATTATTAATAATTATTAATTAATTTAAAAGTGTTGTCTTGGTTGCCTAAGATTCGTAAGGGGTAAGTGCTGCCCTCTTGTATCGAGTAGATTAATTATTGTTACTCTTTGATTGGCATAAGATAGAAATGTTATTCTGGGCCTATTTTAACTGCGTTATCCATAATTTTTACAAAAATTGTCCCGTTTCAGGAAATAAATTAATTAAGGAATGCTTACGCCATTAAATAAATTAAGTCGTTTGAAGTGCATTACATAAATTTATTTTCTCGTAGCACGTAAATTTACGATATTAACCCAATTCGTAGACGCCGATCTATTTTAGGTGTACGGGTATTATTCCCAAACGGAATTAGAGCCTCTTGACAGTGATTGCCCCATTTAAATATAGCACTCAAACGCATCAAAATGAAAAATAAAATACACTTCCCGTGAAATAGGAGCAAGGAAGCTAGTTAAATTACAAAAAGAATCCCCGTCATCTATATATAGGAAGTGACGACCAAATATTTTAGCAAAGTTTGTTTATTACCAACAATAAGATAAGATTATGTGCTTAAATCACAAAAAATACACAATGTTTTCGGTACAAGTGTACAAATTTGATAAAAACATCTTTAAACAACTGTTTACACGCAACGTAAAACGAGATAAACTTATTTCAAAGGTTGCGGCCCGATTTCAAAGCGAATATTCCGCCTAGCATAAATTAATTGAAATATTGAATTTCACACAGAAGTAACGAACCGGCCAATCTACTATTGAATTCGCGTTTTTCACGCACAAATACTTGTAATAAGCCGCTTTACTGCCGATAACACCATAATTGGCGAATATACATAATTATTGACGTGAGCGTGATTTATTATTTAAATTAATCTGGCTAAATTGGCAGTGTTAGACAAGCTTTCGCCATAAATTTAATTCCGATTATTAATTATTATTTCAGTAAGTCCTTTTTTGCCGCACAGATGCGGCAACTAATTAAAAGGATAAGTCGCCATTTCTAATTGCCGAGTTTCGCTGCGCCGCTCGTAACATTGTTCGCGTAACCGAAACCGTTAGGAACTAATACCGGTACGGTGCGAATTTAAATATGAACGAGTTTTTCGAAAACCAGATTGTCAAGGTTGCCCTGGCCGGTACGAGTTTTGGTCACAAAAACGCTGCAGTTTATTGATGTCTCCGTTTCCTTATTGAAATTTGTCCAGTGTTACTCCAAAAGTGCTATCTTGATTGCATAATATTTGGGCGAGGTATGTGCTGCCCTCTTTTATCGGGTAGATTACTTTTTGATAGTCTATGTTTGGAATGTTAGCCTCTTTGATAAAATTGATGTATTTTGATAAACAAGTAATATTTGGGTTGATACAAAACTCAACTTAATTTTAAAATTTATATTAAACAAATCCTTGTTGTACTATTCAAAATTTTTCTTAATTTTAACATAATTTCAATCTTTGGTTTCTTTTTTAAATAGTTCAGTTTTACATATTTGATGAATTCCAATAATTATACAAAATTTAACTAATGCTTTAAAATATATAATAAACAACCTATTTGACTGATAATTTTTGCATAATTTCATGTTACTTCAAAAGTGTTGTCACAATTGCCTAATATTTGGGGCATTTGCTGCCATCTTTTATCGAGTAGAATAATTTTTGATTGCCTATTGTTTGCGTAAGTTTGAAATGTTACCCTATTTAACATATTTGATGAATTTCGATAATTATACAAAATTTTAACTAATGCTTTAAAATATATAATAAACAACCTATTTGACTGAAAAATTTACATAATTTCATATTACTTCAGAAGTGTTGTCTTAATTATCTAATATTTGGGGTAGTTGCTGCCATCTTTTATCGAGTAGAATAGTTTTTGATTGCCTATTGTTTGCGTAAGTTTGAAATGTTACCCTATTTAACATATTTGATGAATTTCGATAATTATACAAAATTTTAACTAACGCTTTAAAATATATAATAAACAACGTATTTGACTGAAAATTTTTACATAATTTCATGTTACTTCAGAAGTGTTGTCTTAATTGTCTAATATTTGGGGTAGTTGCTGCCATCTTTTGTCGAGTAGAATAGTTTTTGATTGCCTATTGTTTGCGTAAGTTTGAAATGTTACCCTATTTAACATATTTGATGAATTTCGATAACTATACAAAATTTTAACTAATGCTATAAAATATATAATAAACAACCAATTTGACTGACAATTTTTACATAATTTCATGTTACTTCAGAAGTGTTGTCTTAATTGTCTAATATTTGGAGTAGTTGCTGCCATCTTTTATCGAGTAGATTAGTTTTTGATAGTCTGTTGTTTGCATAAGTTTAAAATGTTACTCTATTTGATGATTTTTGATAATTATACAAGATTCCAACGAAATACAAGACTCACGTTTCTTTTAAAACAGATAACAAAAAAACATATTTACTCTTTAAAATTTTTCTACATTAAAAAAAAAACAAACACTAAAGTATATTATGTCTTTTACTGAACATGTTACTATTCCTAATAGATTCAATGAATTTCGATAATATTGGGATTCTAAGAAATACGAAACACATTCTTTAAAATACATAATAAAAACCTATTTGGCGGACAATTAATTACTTAAAAGGTGTTATCTTTATTGCCTACTATTTGTAAGGGATGAGTGCTGCCCCCTTTTATCGAGTAGATTAAATTCTGTCACTTTAGGGTTTGTTGATAAGTTTTGATAATTGTGAAGATTCCAACGGAACAAACAAACTTTCTTCTAAAACATACAATAAACAACTTGTTCGCCATTCAAAATTTCTCCGTAACATCGACAAACAGATTTCTAATATAACATGAGGTTCGACAAGTAGAAAAATGCACCGGCACAAAAATGCGGGAGATCAAACCGAAGTCATACAAAGCCGATGTCTTCAGATATGGAGTGAAATCCGAAACGGAATCCTTATACCCGTTTCAGAGAGCGGAGTCAAGTTTTAGTGGGGACAATCTGCGGACTCCCACTTAGTGAATCGTTGATTATCCGTGGTCTCGGTGTGTTTTTAGTGCGCACGTTAATGTGTTACGAAAAACATGTAGGTGTCATGAATATATGGTGATGTGTGCGTCGTACTCGATTTGGGATGCAAGTACCGGTGCAGACGAAGGTGATCCCCGTATTTTCAAGGTTCCTATGTAAAGCGTACGTCGGTGAGGTTTTTACGTAAACAAAAGCGTTTTTCCTCGGCAAAGGAAAATATTAAAATTATATTTTTTATTTGCCCCATCATCATTAAGTACAAATTTGGAATAATTATTTAAAAACGAATTATTGCACGTTTTCTAAAATGACTTGCTTTCATTAAACATGTTCATAAAAAATAATAGCTGCATTTATGTGGACTGTTGGCAGATAAATATGGAAAAACATGCAATAAAAATGCACTAAAACTAATCACAGTGTTAGTTGGAAAGTTATTTAAAATACCATAACGTACCATTGTACTTTTGTGAGGAGTTTCAGTCATGTCTGGTGAGCTCGTCTTTCATTTTTAATATCTCCGACGTTTTGTACTTGATTTTTTTTGTATTAAAATTGAAATTGAACTGAAAATTTATTGCCACAGTTTAGGTACTTTGTCCCATTGGCTACGCCATTAAAAATTACCAGTAATAATACGAACTTCATGATAAACACGGAACAATCATGTAATAAAAGGCCCATAAAACAAATTCTTGTGAAATTAGTTGTTTTTATGGGCAACTTCTATCAATTTTATTTATTATTATAAGCCATAAACACTATTATGTAACGATCTGCTATTTTAATTACATTAATAACTTAAGTTAAAATTAGAGCAATGATGTAATGATGGATAACAGCTCCTGAAACAGTCAATTATGTGGTAAAAATCACTGCAAATCCCATTGAGTGGCGCCCAACCTAAAACAAAATATAAATAGACTTAATTTGCATGATTAATTACTCCATTATCAATTTCTGCATCTGTATTTAACAACATTTTCTACAATGAATGTGTGTGTGGGTGAACGAGGTTGTATTTTTTTAGCACGTGTATTGAATCAGCCCACACGTTTTAGTTCATACAGTCCTGTCTTGTTCTGATTAATCGAATGGTATCGAGTCCTGCTGCAACCATTTATCAAAGCGTATGACCGGAGTATGCAAAAACGTTCCTCCTGCTGTACAACGGTGCTCGGTGCTGCTGACGTGTGTTACCCGGCAACAATTAAAAATCACAGAACAGTACGAATAGTTCTTGGATGTCATTCGTGATGGAAACAATAACGTTGGCCTTAAAGCCATGCAAAACACATACTGTGGCTCTCCATAAACACAGAAACCACCTGTTGTTGTTTTGTATTTGCCCGGAACATTAACATATTTCCCACATATTATGCCGTGATGCGAGATTCCTTTTCCAGCTGATCTGGCGACCGTTTTAGTGCCGGCATTCTTTCGTTGTGTGCGTAATTATCATTCGTATTGGCGTTAATCTAGAATCCGGCGAAGGTTGCGAGAAATTATCCGAAACGGACCCGACTCTAGTCTCTTTCGGATTGTGGCCATATTTGGCGGCGGGTTTGGCTCCGGGGCGCACGCTTTTTATGCGAGAGAAAAGTGACTTTTCAATTTTGTTTATTGCGTTTCGATGGTACGGTTAAAAACCGCCACAATTACCATACAAAGCGTTGCACGTGGAACACCTACAACGAACGAAACTAATATATTACGAAATATTTTTCAACCTCCTACAAAGCGCGATATCTTCCCTCGGTCTGATAAATACCGGCACTATTTCACCGTCGATACGAACAACAATGAGGCCTCTGTTTCGGTTCTTTTCTGGGCAAGACGGTGCATTTATCAGTCTAGAGCTATTTCCAGGTGACGTGGAGTTATGAACTATAAAGTCTGAATAATGTACGTTCTGTGGATGTCCTAGAATAAATTTTTTGGTCGAATTTCATGGTCGAATCGGACTTTTTAATTGTTGGGAAGGTTAATTAATGATGTCATGCAGAAATGTTATTTTAAAAATCGTGTTTACAGCCAATTTACTTTATAACTTTAAAATTAGAGTGGAGCTTTTTTGTTCATAAATCATTTTCCATGAATTCAATTCAATTTGATTAATCTGCGGAATAAAACATAACATGTATTTTCTAAAACTAGAGTAATTGATACATTATATTTATTAAAATTGCATTAAATCATTTTGTAGCCCATTTTCCATGGTCAAATAACATATTAAATTCAGGGAAAGTCAATTAAACATTTAGATTAACTTACAAATTATAAAAACACAAATGTTTATAAGCAATTAAGTTTATATTTCTTAAGATAGAGCAGTTGTTAGATTTCTTTCTGTAAAAACGACATTCATTATTTTTAAATGTATTTCCCATGGTCAAATAATAAATTAAATTCATAAAATGTTAATTGGACATTTAGACATTCCTATAAAATAAAAAACCATAATGTTTACAATTATTTTTGTTTAAATTGCTTAAGATACAGTAGTCTGGAATCAGATAATTTTTAAGCCCATTTTCCATGGTCAAATAATAAATTAAATGCCAGAAAAGTTAGTTGATTATTTAGATTACTTATTAGGATAAAAAACATAATATTTATAACAAATTTATCATATATTTTTACAATTGGGGTAATTGATGGAGTTTTCCATTTAAAATGGCATTAAATCATTTGTAACTCCATATTCCATGGTAAAATAATAAATTAAATACCAGGAAAATCAATTGAATAAAGAAACATAATATTTATAACAAATTTAGCAAATATTTTTAAAATTGGAGTAATTTACTTACTGGAATTAAATTAATTTAAACCCATTTTCCATGGTCAAACAATAAATTAAATGCAAGAAAAGTCTGTTAAACATTTAGATTAATTATTAGGATATAAAACATAATATTTATAACAAATTTAGCATATATTTTTTCAATTAGGGTAATTAATAGAGCATTTCTTATTAAAATGGCATTAAATCATTTTTAACTATATATTCCATGGTGAAATAATAAATTAAATACCAGGAAAGTCAATTGGACATACAGATTAATATGGGATAAAAAAAACATATTATTTATAACAAATTTATCAAATATTTTTAAAACTGGAGTAATTTACTTCCTATTAAACTGGAATTAAATCATTTTAAGTCCATTTTCCATGGTCAAATAATAAATTAAATGCAAGAAAATTTAATTGAACATTTAGATTAATTATTAGGATAAAAAACATAATATTTATAACAAATTTATCATATATTTTTACAATTGGGGTAATTGATAGAGTATTTCCATTTAAAATGGCATTAAATCATTTGTAACTCCATATTACATGGTAAAATAATAAATTAAATACCAGAAAAACCAATTGAACATACATATTAATATGTCGGATAAAGAAACATAATATTTATAACAAATTTAGCAAATATTTTTAAAATTGGAGTAATTTACTTACTGGAATTAAATTAATTTAAACCCATTTTCCATGGTCAAACAATAAATTAAATGCAAGAAAAGTCTGTTAAACATTTAGATTAATTATTAGGATATAAAACATAATATTTATAACAAATTTAGCATATATTTTTACAATTAGGGTAATTAATAGAGCATTCCTTATTAAAATGGCATTAAATCATTTTTAACTATATATTCCATGGTGAAATAATAAATTAAATACCAGGAAAGTCAATTGGACATACAGATTAATATGGGATAAAAAAACATAATATTTATAACAAATTTATCAAATATTTTTAAAACTGGAGTAATTTACTTCCTATTAAACTGGAATTAAATCATTTTAAGTCTATTTTCCATGGTCAAATAATAAATTAAATGCAAGAAAATTTAATTGAACATTTAGATTAATTATTAGGATAAAAAACATAATATTTATAACAAATTTAGCGTATATTTTTACAATTGGGGTAATTTATTAAGTACTTCTTATTAAAATGGCAATAAATCATTTTTAACTCCATGTTCCATGGTGAAATAATAAATTAAATACCAGGAAAGTCAATTGAACATACAGATTAATATGTGGGATAAAAAACATATTATTTATAAACAATTTATCAAATATTTTTAAAATTGGAGTAATTTACTTCCTATTAAACTAGAATTAAATTATTTTAAGTCCATTTTCCATGGTCAAATTATAATTAAATGCAAGAAAATTCAATTGAACATTTAGATTAATTATTAGGATAAAAAACATAATATTTATAACAAATTTAGTATATATTTTTACAATTGGGGAAATTTATCAAGTACTTCTTGTTAAAATGGCATTAAATCATTTTTAACTCCATGTTCCATGGTGAAATAATAAATTAAATACCAGGAAAGTCAATTAGACATACAGGGGGGATAAAAAAACATAATATTTATAACAAATTTAGCAAATAGTTTTAAAATTGGAGTAATTTACTTTGTATAAAACAGGAATTAAATCATTTTTAAACCCATTTTCCATGGTCAAAGAATAAATTAAATGCAAGGAAAGTCAATAGATTAATTTTTAGGTTTATTTACTACAAATTTAATATATAATTTTAAAATTATAGTAATTCATAGATTATTTTCTGTTAAAGTGACATTAAATTATTTTTAAGTCCATTTTTCATGGTCAAATAATAAATTAAATGCGAAGGAAGTTAATTAAGCAAATAGATTAATTTACAAAATAACAAAAACGTAATATTTACAAAAATTTAATAGTATATTTTTAAACTTAACCTAATTGATAAATTATTTTCTGTTAAAATAATTTTAAATCATTTTGAAGCCCATTTTCTCTCCTCAAATAATAAATTAAAATCAAGGAAAAATCTGTTGTTTAATTAGATAATATTTATAACCATTTATAGAAGTTTTTTGCCTGTTAAAATAATATTAAATCATTTTTAAGTGCATTTACCATGAATAATGGATTAAATACATGGAAAGTCAATTTAACATTTAGATTGACCTGTACACATAATCGTTCTATATTGATATTATCGGAAAATTAATTGTAGTTTATTTGGCCTCAGTTGCAACATGAGATTATACCTTGAATATCCACGCAAACTTTTCAAAGTCAAGTATACATGTGTCGTGCATTAACCACATTATGCAAACAATGTATCGATTTTCTCTTTATTGTTAATTGCAAAACCTAATATTTTTTCATAATATTACATGTCAACCGCAGGTGAATTGATTAGCATGAAATTGAACGATAAATCAATGATCAAACCACGTTTCAATTAAATTTCTTTATAAAGTCATTAAGTCGGTACTTATTAAAATTCATATTTTCCCATTAGATCTGGATTAACAAAGACATTTATCACATTAAATTGTAGATAAATCTGTAAGTTTTCTAACATATAGAGGTATCATGTTTTACGTTATTAATCATTTTAATGACATGTTGAACTAGATATTACAAAGTGACCGCCACAATAAATTATTACACACATAAAAGAATAAATTATCGTATCAATAATTATCTTGCTTATAACATTTTAATGGTTTTATTAAAGCACGAAAAAAATCACGTCGGTGTAATAAAACATGTTTTGCCCTGCACGCAGTGACACGTTTTCCATTTCACAAGCATACCTATCCAATGTAAATTCACACAACAATCACAACCATCTGGTTAATATTATTTAAATAAGTATAATTGTAAAATTGATCCGTACCTCACACAATCTATCATTAAGCACTTGTAAAACCGCCGACTTTTGAATAAATAGCCCGAAGCCACGTTTTATGTTAATCTTCAATAAAACGTACCATAATTATGAATTGAAGACTTCAGGTTAAGAGATTGTATATTTATTCGAAAAAGATTTGCATAATTCATTGTGCGAACAACACGAACGTTGTTCCTAAATTGGCTCAATAGAAATCCATCAACCGGATTGACATGTGATACCGGAGTTTCTAAACTGTTCTTTAATGGATCCGAAAGCGTATTAATTCAATTTTTTTTTTTGCTGTTACAGACGACGTGAACCATACGTTTGGACCACTGGACGGTAGCATATACGCCACCATAGCGAAGAAACCGGAGCTGTCTCCCGGTGCCGTCTCTAGTCCCTTGACTGTGTCCATGGACTCTGGCATTTCATCAGCAGGTACACTTGAATTGATAGATCATGTCGTAACACTGTTACAATGTTCTGGTTCATCTCCGCATGCCAAATGCATTAAATCAAGTGGATGCGTAATAAATCATTCGTATGTGGTTAATCTCGTTTGATTTGTACCATTAATTATTTTTTCTGCTCAGTTCGTTCGAGCGGTGCCCATCAAATGTAGCTTTTCTCATGGTTTTTGTGGCACAAATAATAAATGGTCGTTGTAAACATGAGTTAAATTTAATCGTTGCCAAATAAAATTGAAATTTGTAGTGGCTCTGAATCAGACTTGGTGCTTTGCCAGATGATTTTCCCAGCCGTTATTTACATACAACACGAAAATAATCGATGCTCGTGAAAAATTGAGAAATGTAACCGTTATTTACTGAACGTAACCGAATTACCATATTACAATGCAGTGGAACAATTCGGACCGTGAGATTTCCAATGTGATTGTTTGTCAATAAATTCACATGTGCGTACAAGACATAAGGAAACATCTTATATGGTTTTATTGTTCAGAATAAGGTGTTGTACAGCCATAAACGTACATGTTAAAATACCATAATTCAAGTCGTAATTGATGAAAGGCTGCATAAGGCTACTATGTTATAGTTATTTGTTCAATGGAGAAATTACCTGAGGTGACGAATAAGATTCTATTGCACAAAGATTTTAAATTTATTTACATTACACTTACATTGTATCCACCAACTTAAACGAATCGTTAGATGTAGTACCCATTACTGAGTCACTGACGGTTGTTATGGTGAATTCGCAGGACACCAGCAGAACGCCAACACCACCGCCTCCGCGAGTCCCCCGCCAACCGCCCAGCCGTCCCCCCTCAGTCCGGAGGAACAGCACCGCGAGCTCGACGAACTCCTATCCGACATGATGCTAACGGTCCAGAGCATTCCCGACCTGAAACCCCACCAGGACCAGTCCAACGGCGGCCCGGCGTCCGACAACAACTTCGGCCTGGACAATGTCCAGTACATAGACGAGGAGGAGGACAAGAACATACCGTACCACGCGCGACAGGACAGCAGACCCTTCAGTTACGGCGTCAACTCCAACATGATCAACGAGTCGAAGGGCCTGAGCAGCCCCAGCCTGGTGCGCAAGGCCAGCATCAACAAATCCTCCGGCGACACGCTGAGGAAGGTGCAGACGCAAGTCTATCCGGACTTCAACGCCAAACCGGTGCCGGACTTCTCCGCCTCGAACCAGTACTCGCCGTCCAATTACAGCACCCTGTCGTCGAAGTACTCCAGCTACACGCCGGTGCACGGCACCCTGAGGAAGAAGGACCCGATCGACGACATATTCACGTCGAGTGCTTTAAGTGCGCAGCCGATTAAACGCGAGTTCCGTGAGGAGTACTACAAGGACGAGACCAGGAGGTACGATCCTTTGAAGAGGAGCCTGACCGACAGCACGCTGAGGAGGAGCCCGGAGAAGATCACCTACAAGAGCTCCAACTCGGCGGTCACCAGTCCGTATTCGGATTCGGAGAGCCTGTCGCCGCCCGGAGCTTTCCGGAACAGCACCAAGTCACCGGAGTTCCACGAATCGTAAGTTTTCCTTATTAAACTTAACTTATTTATTTACATTAACCGTTTAAGGAGCTGCATTCGAAGAAATAAACTAATATGGTTGTTTACAAGTCGCGGCTGTTTGTTATTTATTGCTCACTATCAAATGACGTTTAATTTTATTATATATATATTTAATCGATTTGTGAAAACCATAAATTCATACAAATATGTTAATTTAATGATATTTCAACAGTGATTTGAATATTTCATAAACGAACTATAAATAAATTAATAATGAATACAAAATTCACAAAAATTGGGTGGTTAAATAAAATTTACTGACTATTTTGAAACCAGTCGACTGTCAACACTCCCGGTGATATAGATTTCATTGTTTAATATAATTGGTAATACGTTGCCAACTGTTGTTCCATTATTATATTTATGATCTCATTTAAGTCAATTTAAAACATGAGAAGATAAAAGGTAATAAAAGGTAATTACAGAATTTTATTGTCAATCTATTGTTTTACTTGAGCCAGCAACAATTTATTGCTTTATTAGTACTATCTAATTATCTCTACAATTTTCTTGTAAAATACCATTATATAAAAGACATTTCTCTTTACATTTACTTTAATTTGTTGTATTTATGGGGAAATTTTGTATGTAGATAAACAATTTATGATACAAACAAATTAACCTTCTAGAATGTCACACCAAGATAAAGAAAGACAAGTTTTTTGAACATCTCCTATTCGGTAAGAAGAGAATATTCATCAGATAACAGGCAACTTTCCAACGATTTAATTAAGCCGCCATTCTATAATTGCTTCAAAACATTTTTTAAGTAAAAACGTAAATAATAATCAATGAATCTAAGTGATTCACCATAATGGAACCTCACACCATATTTAGACTCAGTTTCCGAGAATCTCACTTGCTTCATCTGCTGGTATTTCCTCTGGACTTTGTGAACTTGCCAACCAACACATCCAGTAAACCAAATCCAAATATTTACGTGTAAGTTGCAACATGGCATCATCCTACCGCATCTTATTCAAGCTCCAAGGCTATAAAAAATGATAATCATAGGCTTTCTTTTGTGTCCCCGGGCTGATTTCATTAGCCAGTAAATTAAAATGGCAGCAAATGTTGATTCATTTGAGGCGAAACTGACAGTCTAATAACACCAATTTACTGTATCAGTGTCGATTAATATTAATAGAACATTGGAGTAAAATAACACAATTTTGTCTTTAAATGGCAACTGATCGCATACCGGGCGTTCCGACTTGTTAGAACGAATGCCAACATTTCCAGGCCATCTGCAATCTAAAGGCGAGACTTCAAGAAGTGGTTAAGTGTTTTTCAGGAGTCACTGCACTGTTTTTGTTGTTTTTAATGAGGCTGACACCGCACTTAAAACAGCCTGGGTAATAAGTGAAACCTTTTAGCCAAAGACAAAGCAATCCCACGATAATTCCCTCTTCAAAAACTAGTCGGGACATTGGTGCAAACATTCATGAGTATCAATCACTAATGATATATTGGTCTGTCAATGGACATTTAATGTTGTATGTATCACCGCTTGATCGGATCAATTAATTATATAATTAAATTATCCTGCGACCATAACACATTAGTTCAGGTTATTACAAGCAACTTAACTGTGGATGATATACATAAAGATTTGGATGAAACGGGTATTAAGTAGGAATGCGCTCTCTAGGAATATTAATAATCAATTTAAAATTCAAATACCCACCGTACAAGACAGATTAGAATTTCTTCCTGCAACGAACCGCCTCGATTACCTTAAATATGATCGAATTTCTCTCATTAAATTACAACGTCATTGTTTACCCCGAAAGAAAAAATAAAAACGAACTGCAGATCACGCGAAACCGTTTGGGTGGGCTCCGAAGTCGATTTTAATTTGCAACGATGAAAACACGAATCTTACAAGAAAGCTGCAATTTGTAATTCCATTTGATTGCACAACGGGCGGAATGGTGTAAAACGGTAGGAACTAATGAACATGTAATTGAAAAGCTGCCGAGACGTCGTGTTCATACAATAAAGATAACTTACTTAGAATTGAAGGCCTGGTCAGATTTCCCCTTGCGGTTCCACGACGGGCAATTTGTTGGTCGTCTTTCTTTTGCCTTTGTGGCATTTCGGAATTAATTTTTAATGGATGCGTGTCGTTGAATCGACGAGATGGATGGTCACCAAAAAAATGCCAAGGCTAAGGGAACTGCAGAGGCTATTTTTAGATTGCCATTGGAGTCTCCTCTTATTTAATAAATAAATATTTGGCGCCGGAAGAAGTAATTTACATTTTGACGTTTAAAACATCTTTCATAACTTTTTTGTAAGATAAAAAAAAAACAATCAAGGTCTACCTCAGTTTTGACTTCATCATCAGAAATATAGTTTTACATAAACAAATAATCTTTGAGTCTTTGGGTAAGTTTCTCATTTATTCTACTTCTTTTTAATGAAATTCACTGCCTTTAAGAATTATGTGCTCAATTTATGAAGAATTAACCTATTCAATAATTTTGATAAAATACACCGTCTCTTTCTGTGTTCTGTCAGGTTTATCAGTTTAATACATGAGGAATCCATTCATTCAACTTTTTGATGAAAGTCACTGGCTCTTTCTGAGAATATTAATAAATGTTCCATCAGGTTTATCAGTTTAATTTATGAGAAATCCATTTATTCAACTTTTTGTTCAAATTCACTGTCTCTTTCTGAGAATATTAATAACTGTTCCATAAAGTTTATCATCTTAATTTAGGAGGAATACATTTATTCAACTTTTTGATGAAAGTCAGTGTCCCTTTCTGAGAATATTAATAAATGTTCCATCAGGTTTATCAATTTAATTTATGAGGAATCCATTTATTCAACTTTTTGACCCTATTCATTGTCTCTTTCTGAGAATATTAATAACTGTTCCATAAAGTTTATCATCTTAATTTAGGAGGAATCCATTTATTCAACTTTTTGATGAAAGTCACTGTTTCTTTCTGAGAATATTAATAGATACTCCATCAGGTTTATCAGTTTAATTTATGAGAAATCCATTTATTCAACTTTTTATTCAAATTCACTGTTTTTTTTTCTGAGAATATTAATAACTGTTCCATAAAGTTCATCATCTTAATTTAGGAGGAATACATTTATTCAACTTTTTGATGAAAGTCACTGTCCCTTTCTGAGAATATTAATAAATGTTCCATCAGGTTTATCAATTTAATTTATGAGGAATCCATTTATTCAACTTTTTGACCCTATTCATTGTCTCTTTCTGAGAATATTAATAACTGTTCCATAAAGTTTATCATCTTAATTTAGGAGGAATCCATTTATTCAACTTTTTGATCAAATTCACTGTCTCTTTCTGAGAATATTAACAAATGTTCCATCAGATTTATCAGTTTAATTTATAAGGAATCCATTTATTTAACTTTTTGAACCAATTCTTTCTGAGAATATTAATAACTGTTCCATAAGGTTTATCATCTTAATTTATGAGGAATCCATTTATTCAACTTTTTGATCAAATTCACTGTCTCTTTCTGAGAATATTAATAAATGTTCCATAAAGTTTATCATCTTAATTTACGAGGAATCCATTTATTTAACTTTCTGACGAAATTCACTGCCTCTTTCTAAGAGTATTGATGTTACACCAGGTTTGCCAGCTTAATATAACATATGAGGAATTCTTTCATTCGATTTTTTTATGAAATTTGTTTGGTGAAGATTAGATTAATTTTTTCTTTGGTCCAGGTTTCAAAATGACCTTGAAGCTGTTCTTCACCAATTATAGCACTACTAAAACATTAATTTTAGCAAACGAGCTTAAATACAATGAAGAAAAAAAATAGTATAGTATAGTTAGAAAACAATTCAAATAAATCATGCACCAAAAGCAGTTCCAGTACATAATAAATAACTTCTACATAAAAAGGAAACTCCACAGTCTGATGAGACATTCAAGAAAGAGTTCCAAGTAATAAAGTCTAGACAATTTCACTTCTTTCTTCCCCTATTTCCGATAAGGCAACGTTTAAGACCAATCCTAAAAGACTAATAAAACAGAGATAAAGATCGACTGGTAGACAAATAGGACAGTTAACCTCTTTTAGATCTACACTTTGTGTTTCAAAAGTGACGTTAGAGAAACCAGACAATGACCAACCAATTCACCGTTAGTTACGAATACAATTTCGGAAATGTCCGCGTCAGTTTTGATGGTCAATTGGTTTTGTGTTTAGTAAACAACTCGGTCCTCGAGAATGTGGGTTAAACGACAAATGTTTGCGAATCGTCCAAAATCACGGCGATATCGGCCCGCAATCCGGACGAGTCGGCGGAGATGTTTCGTGCCTTGTGTAAAAAACACGATGAGCCATCCCACTTGAGTTTGTGTCTCGGGGAGTCGGGTTTATTGGGTAATTTTCGAAAAATTCGCTAGCATATGGTGTGAAACAAAGGCGAAGTTCAAGGTTTCGCTGGTTAATTGTATAATCGTCTGTAGATTGTGTACAATGGCGAGAAATGAATATTAATTGATGTTAAATGTGTGTCTGGTTGTTAGCCGATTTTTTACGCATCTAATTGTATAATTTCATCTTAATTCAATGATTAGATACCGGACAATTTTTAATATACGTTGACGTCCACATTATTACTTATCAGTTTTAGACGTGCATTAATTAATTATTCCCAATCCCCGTATTGTATTGTTTTGAGATCCTTGATCCTGGCCATAAATAGGTCGAGGTACTTGTGAAGGAACCTAATCGAAACACTAATTGATATTCCGCTGCGGATTATGTTTATGGTAATGTCTTATTTCATCTACAGGTTTCAATGTCAGCTTTATTTATTTTATTGGCTTATTAATAAACGTTGATTTTACTTTATGTGATAGCGGACGATAAAACCCGTGTCCCATTCAATATTCCGAAAGTATTAAGTTTCGATGTGTTACACATAAACCTTCATGTGGGTTGTGATGTATGGGTCTCGGGTTCTTGGGTTTTGCATCTGTGTCTCCACTTTTATCATATTGGTAACGGTAGTGCTTGTTTTAATTGACACAGGAGACGCAGCATATATCTTAGTCTATAATTTATAGGACGACCTTCCTTAATGCAAACTCTATGAGATCTAAATAATTACAACGTGGATTTAAGGAAACATTGACAGAAATACTCTTTTTATCTCCTTCTACCAGCTTAATTCATGAGAAATCCCTTTGTTCAAGCTTCAGGTGAAATTCACTGTATATTCCTGAGAATATTAATAATTGTTGCATCAGGTTTATCAGATTAATTTATGAGGACTCCATTTATTCAACTTTTTGATGAAAGTCACTGCTTCTTTTTGAGAATATTAATAACTGTTCCTCCACGTTAACGAACTTAATTCATGAGGAATCCATTTATTCAACTTTTTAATGAAATTCATTGCCTCTTTTTGATAATATTAATAATTGTTCCACCAAGTTTACCAGATTAATTTATGAGGAATCCATTTATTTAACTTTTTGATGAAATTCACTGTATCATTGTGAGAATATTAATAACTCTTCCATCAGGTTTACCAGCTTAATTTATGAGTAATCCCTTTATTCAAGCTTCAGGTGAAATTCACTGTATATTTCTGAGAATATTAATAATTGTTGCATTAGGTTTACCAGTTTAATTTATGAGAACTCCATTTATTCAACTTTTTGATGAAAGTCACTGCTTCTTTTTGAGAATATTAATAACTGTTCCACCATGTTAACGAACTTAATTTATGAGAAATCCATTTATTCAACTTTTTAATGAAATTCATTGCCTCTTTTTGTTAATATTAATAATTGTTCCACCAAGTTTACCAGATTAATTTATAAGGAATCCATTTATTTAACTTTTTGATGAAATTCACTGTATCATTCTGAGAATATTAATAACTCTTCCATCAGGTTTACCAGCTTAATTTATGAGGAATCCATTTATTCAACCTTTAGATGAAATTCACTGTATCTTTCTGAGAATATTAATAATTGTTCCATCAGGTTCATCTGCTTAATTTATGAGGTCTCCATGTTAACGAACTTAATTTATGAAGAATCCATTTATTCAACTGTTTAATGAAATTCATTGTCTCTTTCTGATAATATTAATAATTGTTCCACCAAGTTTATCAGATTAATTTATGAGGAATCCATTTATTTAACTTTTTTATGGACTTCACTGTATCATTCTGAGAATATTAATAACTCTTCCATCAGGTTTACCAGATTAATTTATGAGGAATCCCTTTATTCAAGCTTCAGGTGAAATTCACTGTATATTTCTGAGAATATTAATAATTGTTACATCAGATTTACTAGTGTAATTTATGAGGATTCCATTTATTCAACTTTTTGATGAAATTCATTGCTTCTTTTTAAGAATATTAATGACTGTTCCACCAAGTTAAAGAACTTAATTTATGAGGAATCCATTTATTCAACTTTTTAATGAAATTCATCGCCTCTTTTTGATAATATTTATAATTGTTCCACCAAGTTTACCAGATTAATTTATGAGGAATCAATTTATTTAACTTTTTGATGAAATTCATTGCCTCTTTCTGATAATATTAATAATTGTTCCACCTAGTTTACCAGATTAATTTATGAGGAATCCATTTAATCAACTTTTTGATGAAATTCATTTCTTTCTGATAATATCAATAACCGTTCCACCAGATTTACCAGATTAATTAATAAGAATTCCATTTATTAAGAAGAGAGACAGCATACAAATTGGCCTATAATTTATAGGACGACCTTCATTAATGTAAACTCTATGAGATCTAAATAGACACAACGTGGGTTCAAGTAAACATTGGCAAAAATATTTTTAATTCCAAGGCAAGTTTTCTTTTTGTTTTCATTGTTTTAGCATTTAAAATTGATCATAAAAAGTATGTATTGCTGACGTATATTAGTATTCATAATTTTGATTACTCAAAATATCAAACAAAATTATTGAAAAAACATGTTGACGTGTTAGACGTCTATCATAATAAAACTAATGTATTCAATAGTCAATAAATATTCTTCGACCTATTTATGGCCAGAATCACGGCCAAATTAAAAAACTCGATGACGTAGAAAAAAATTCTTCGCTCGACTAGTAAATATAAATGTAAAATTGCACGTCGTGGGACATTTCGTGGGTGAGGTCAGTAATTTTCTTGTTTGACGTAGGCCGTAATCGAAAATTGCCACGGTAATTGACTGGATATTACATTCGATCAAAAGGCAATTTCATTGTTCAAAAACCAACTGTAATGTGCCCGACCTGTGGTGGGATTTTAATTAAATAAATTCGTTTCGGTGAACGTAATCAGTTAAAAATGCAGTTTGGTAAACGGTCACGAACTCTCGTCGTCGAATTTCACCTCCTGTACATCAAATAGAAAATCTGTGAGTCGTTACTTCCTGCACGGCAGGAAACATATGTTTGTTCGCACCAAATATTTTTGCCGCTTAGCGTGTTACAAACAAGCGTAAGCCGTTTATGAAACGTAATCCCTTTAAATGTATTACATCGGGATCGAAGTAAATTTAATAATAACTCAAGAAGATTTTATCGTTACGACGATTATGATGATAAATCGCTACTTTCGTTTATTCTATAAAATGCGCACACCCACACGACGATTCGAAATCACGGATACAATTTATGAGTGTTTAATGTACATCTTGTCGACTGTAATAATCTGTTAGTCGTTATTATAATGATCCAACAATTTAATTCACTTTTGTACAAGTTTGTTACAGTATTATTATGTCCATAAATCCTTTTTAACTATTGTAACTACGTCGTTAGCTCCAAACATAATTAATTCGCCTACACCACATTAAAATGGACTTGTTCCATCTTCGTGTCACATCCTTCATTGTTAATGATGGACGCTTAAACTATTTTTCAAATGTTGTGGGACAAATAAGACAAACAAAAAAATAAAAACTTTGATTCACGGTGTGTTTGCCCCAAGCACGGTACGGACGGAAGAAATCACCGCCCGCACAATCGAGCAATTTTCCAGTGGATTAAGTCCCGCAATCCCGTCCGTTCCTGCAGGTATCCGCGTCGTGCGTGCCTTTTGCGGACGTGTGTGTGTCTGTTGGTTCTTGAAATTGCAGAAATAAACGAATGCGCGAACGTCGTTGAGGTTGCCGACCCCTCCGGGCCCCATTCTCGGAGATGCCTTATCTTAAATGGGAAGACGGGTAACTGGCGGACGCCGCGAAAAAATTAAACCGTTGTCGGGCATGTTCGAGGGAAAAATTCCAAGCCCCGAGGAACACACGATATGTTTATATTCGCCTTACCGGCTACGTGCGTGCACTGTTAATTTGGCTAACGTCCGACCCGATTTTGCAGATTCACGACCAACGGCAACCTGACATGGCTCCAGAAGCAGCAGCAAAAACTGAAGGAGCGCCGCGAGGTGAAGCTGCGCGAGGAACGTCAGCCGCACGAGACGCAGCTGATGAGGGAGCTGCGCAACGTCCAGACCCGGCACATGCGCCCGTCGGCGTCGCACCGCGCAGACGGCTACACCAGCGACACCACGGCCTTCGCCGACGATGACGACGACTACACCGTGCCGCTGCACATCAACACGATGCAGAAGAACGGCGGAAGCTCCAACTACAGCACTTTGAAGTCCACGTATTCGTCGACAGTTAAAGAACGGCCCTTCATGAAGATCAAGAGGGAACACGAGCACTATGCGCAGGTATAAATCACTATTTTTAACTCAATTAGTTCATCAGTAATATTGTACAGCCAACCCGCAGGTTAATCCTAACCAAATTAACCAATTTCAGAGCACAGAATCCCCTCGCACGATCTTAGCTCAGAATCCTATGGGACAGATCGTGAGGGCGCCTTCAAGGGGCGCCGACACAGTGGACAGCGGTCTGCTGTCGCTGGTGGAACAGGAACAGTACAGCAAACAGAGTAGCCCCCGTTACACGCCGGGCCTGGTGGGTATTGCTAACGATGCTAACGAAGCTAACACAGCTACATCACCGGATTTGAGGAATGATAGCACCCCTTCTGATGCACTAAGCGATCTGATTGCTAACTTATCAAGCGGCTCAGATAAGTCTAGCAACAGTCCTAATAACACATCTGCATGGCAGGTACTAACACCATCATTGATTTTATAATATTCATTTTTGACTTAATTGTGTCAGATTATTGTTCATTTCAATAAGATTTAAGTAAAGATTTAAAGTTTATGTCTCCAACGTGTTATTTTGAAGGGAAGTTATAGTAAGTTTTTATATGTTTTCATTTGTTGCTTAACCACAGCTTCTTTAATCAGTCGAATACTCATTCACACGAAGATGATTGACAATGAAACATTCTTACAATTGCTTTCTGTTGCATGTTTTGTTGCCAAATCATTTCTTGTTTTGTGTTTTGTTTTCTTAATGCTTAAACCGTTCTTCCAAACAAGTTTTATCCTTCGTCAAATTCATAGAAACAACAATCTAAGATTGAGCCTGCTATTTTAGTACCGAGAAGAGTCGATCCAATCATGGAGGTCGCAATCCGTAAACGACGAAACGAGCCCATCTCACAGCTCGTCGCCAAGACCGCAGACACCAGCTTTTCCAGTACACGCCCGGACCCCGTACTTGAACGCATCCACGCCAACAGTCCAATTCGATCTACCATCCGAACGACTGCCACCTAAAAGTCCTACAACCCAGCGGTAAGTTCCCATTTTGTGACTGTCCCATCACGTGTTGCCGGATGGGGTGGCCCTAGGGTGCCAAGTTTGTTTTTGAGTCAAGGGTTTTATTTTTAACTTCATCGCTTCGCTTCGTAGTACTAAAAATGGATTTTAATTTGTAGCCGACTCAGTTGTCCAACTCCTAATAAACTTACTAAGAAGTGGTCACTCTCACCGGAGAGGTAACGTAAATCGATGTTGCCTGACACGCATGTTGTAATTGTATTTTATATTGAACACTACCATAAACGTAAAACAAGATCCGATTTAATGTTTATTTAGTAATTGTCTTGGAGTATCTTTGGAAATACATTTCATCCTGTTGGCCAGATTTGTATTCCTTCGATTTTGGTTAAATTGATTTTAGTCACTACTTTACATCGTATTCACTTAAAAGCAGTTCAGTCATGTGCATGGTCATACGTATGTATTCGTTGTTGGAATGCCTCAACGTACCGTTTCCACTTCTTACAACATCTTCACATATCACATTATAGCATGCACCACACTCATCATCACCACCACCATCACTGCCTCGACCATCACCTACATCACGGGCCATATCATCTCGCACCACCACACGTGCTTCAACCTTCTTCTCGCTTTTCTCTTCCACCTTCCCCCAGACATGATCTACATCAAATTTATTACAGAAAGGACCGTCCTACGTCACCCAGCGATCTAACGAACGGGTCCGCGTCAGAATACACCCACACTGCGACCCATCGCAGTGTCTCGTCATCGGGTTTCTCTGATGGCAGCTACCAACAGAGCCCCAAGACCCCGAACTACAACGGATCGGCGTCTCCGACCATCTATTACGGCAACTCGAGACGGAACTCGGTTGGCTCGAACAACGAGGCACCGCACGAAGTGGCTGCGGCGCACGTTGAATTCGTCAGAGACACCTCTAAATTTTGGTATAAGGCTTCCATATCTAGGGAAGAAGGTAAGTACGTCGGGGAAGATAAAAATTTCGAAGACAACACAGTAGATAGTAATTGAGTTTGATTATTAACGTTAACAAAATTTACAAATTTACTCACAATTGGCTACAATTAGTTTAGAAATCAACCTCAACAGATCTCAACCACCTTGAATATTCTACAAACTTATGATTAATTTAAAAATTTTTGTGCAGCAATCAACATGTTAAGAAACCAAGCGCCAGGCACCTTCGTCGTAAGAGATTCAAACTCTTTTCCGGGCGCATTCGGGCTGGCCCTAAGGGTGGCCCAAGTGCCCTCGAATGTGCAAAATAAGTCGTACTCCAGCGACGAGCTGATCAGACACTTCCTGATCGAGCCCACATCCAGGGGAGTGCGTCTGAAAGGTTGTCCCAACGAGCCGGTCTTCAGCTCATTGTCCGCATTGGTTTACCAACATTCGATAACACAAATGGCACTGCCGTGCCGCCTCGTCCTTCCGGAGAGTGATCTGAAATACACGAAAAATGTGAACAATCCTAACCAGGTGTTGTTCACGCAGGGGGCAGCTTGTAACGTCTTATATTTGTTCTCGATGGATATGGAATCGTTGACGGGTCCGGAGGCGATTAAGAAGTCGGTTTTGACGCTGTTGCAGAAGGCGCCGCTTCCGGAAACGGCTACCGTGCATTTTAAGGTAAACGGTCAAGGTATTACGTTGACCGACAACAAGAGGAAGTTGTTCTTCAGGAAGCACTATCCTATGAATACCGTTTCTTATTGTGGGCTCGATCCTGAAGATCACAAGTGGACTGTTGCGCTTGATGATAACCCGATTAAGAGTTCGAAGTGAGTATTAATGGATTTAGTGTCGTTAACCAGATGGTAATGTTTTAATGTTAATTTTTCAGTCGTATATTTGGATTCGTGGCAAGAAAACCGAACGTGAGTAACTCCGACAATCAGTGCCATCTTTTCGCAGAACTGGAGCCGGAACAACCGGCGACGGCAATTGTCAACTTCGTCAACAAAATTTTGACGTCCAGTGGCTACAAACCGAATATGGTGTAAACTGTATTGGAAATTAACAATGAGGAGGAAATATCACATCACAGTCAAAATCGATTTTAGGAATTCTGCCAGTATTGTACCAAGAAATTGTGTTGAATTGTATAAACAAAATTGTCGTTTCGGAAAATTGTTTAAACTACTAAATTCTTATAACTAGTCCTTTTTTTTAATTTAACGAATAGTTTATTAGTCTTCTTAAATTTCGATATGCAATAATTACAATTATTGTGCTAAATATCAAATCTTGTACATAAGAACTATAAACACTAAGTGTGCCTGTCTGATTATTTTATTCTTAAAATATTTTATATATCATTTGTTGGTGAAGTGCTTTAAATATTTTAAATATTAGCATATTCACATTCTTGAATCAAACTGGACCTTGTTAGTGTTTTTGTTATGAGAAATTAACAAAAATCATTGTAATAAGCCACTGAATATTTAAAAATGTTTATATTTGTTTCGTCGTGAACAAAATTCTATTTGCTGTGGGAGACAAATAATAATTTCATTATGTAATATTAATTTCTTATGTTCATTTTTCATCACACTAACAAAGTCATAAAGAATGTTTGTTTTAGAAAGCAGGGTACTGTACTCTTATATAAAATGTATAAAAATTATTTAGAATTTAATTTAGAACAATGAGGAAGCTTATTAACAATATAGAATTCCATATACAGGATTAATAAAATAAATCATCTTTATGTTTCATTAATAGTACAAACATAATTAACTTTTCTCGTCATCCAGGAGGTAACTTCAAAACATGCTGTTACTATCATAGGCATATAACATAACAATATGTATTTAGAAAAATATATAAATACTAATGTGTTTACGTATTTTATTTTTTACAAACCTTTTCATCCACATAATAATATTTGAAATCACTTTCCGATGCGGTATCTAGTGATTAATTGCGAATGTGTGTCAATTTTAAAAGCATCATGTAATTTGAATTGAGTTTTCTACTATAATTAGTATGGCAATTTAGTGATAGATGGGGCAATTCGTAATTGGTCAGTGGTGCCATCTACACACTGAGTTGCGAGAGAATGTTAATAGTTCTTAAAATGGTTTCTATACTTTGCGTTTATCCGCATACAGGCATCTGTAACCTAAAAGTTCATTTCTTTAATAGTTCAATGTTTTTGTTCTAGAGGGCGCTAGCATGCCGACAAATTATTTAAAAAATTTAAAATATATATTCAAATAGTATTTAGACTAATTTTGCGTAAACACTATGAAAAATATCTAAATCAAGTTTTCATTTAATTTGTGTATTATATATTATATATTCCTCCAAAAAATTATTTAGCCTTTTAAAAATCTCAGTTTATTTAAAAATTATACTTTGCTGAAACTAAATCTTAAATTTGATATTATTACGAAAATAATATTTATCCTCTTTACATTATGCTTTAAATTATTAATAAACTTAACAGTTTACGTTAATATAAGAAACCTGTAATATAAAATTCCATAGTTAAAATTTCTTGTTTTATGTGATTACAGCGAATAGTAAAGTAAATAAATACACATTACAATCATGCACATCATAATTTTTTGTTTATAGAAACGGCGTACTCATCAGTTGATGTCACGATTCCATTAATATACACAGAGAAGTTTTTCTATTTCCAATATTTTTAAACATATTATTTATAAAGTTTTTATCCTTATTCAAATTTATTTGTACTTTAAAATGTTTATTTAGCTAAAACTTTCAATTTAATGTTGATGAAAATTGAAGAAAATTTATAGAATTTCTTTTGATAAATTATTGATGAATGAAAATTATTATAAAAATAATAAGATAAGTGTGGTATTAGTTCATTGGTGTCCACCAGATTAAAAAATCTTTCAATTTTTGTTTGTTGTTTCTTAAAAATAATTAATAAAACTCAAATTCAAAAATATATTTAATAGATATAACGTTTCCATACAGATAAATGTATTTAACTGGCGCATCCACCAAAAATTAAATTTTGGGTACTTACAATGAAATAACAATTGTGCTTCGTCGACTAATTTAATAAAAAATGTTTTTATTCAAACATAGGTGAAGTGTTGTTTCGAATGACACTTTTTCTAGTTCCCACCGTCAAGATCTTTACCTTGTTCCTTTTTTTTAAATACGTCCGCATACAAGCTAGTCAGTTCAACACCTACAATCCTGGAAAATGTTCCGAGAACACAGAGCGAATAGATCACCGTGTGTTTTACATATTCATTGGCTAATTATAAATTCACATTAATGTGTGTTGTAGGGAGCGTCCGAACTGACTGTTTTTAAAGTCGCCAAAGTTAATTTATTACCTAGGGACTTAATGGATATTTTGACATGGCAAAGACCTTACAACCGCTAACCTTGGGGGGATATGTAAAAAAATTATCGGACGGCGTGGCTGAGATTTTATAGGAATGTGCTCTATTAATTGTTTAATAACAATATTATATAAGTTCTGCGACAATAATTTTGATTGTACGATTAATAATTGTTAAAGAATGTGTAGGGGAAATGGAATGTCTTTTGCTTCTGGCTATTTACCAAAATCGTATTACACCTATTGACCTTAACATGAATGATTCGTTAATTAAATTAACTCAACAAGTGGCCCGAAGTGACAAGAAAATCGACCGATTCAATTTCGTTATGGGCAAGGATTTTTTTTATAATTACAGCATGCAACCATTTCCAGGTGGTACATTTTTGAAAAGATGTGTTGCTGGAATCGACGTCTACGTGGGCAACAGACATCAAGTCTCATATTTTATTTTTATTAATGTCTCTATTGCGGTCAATGGGCGATATGTGGATACGTACAAGTTTTTGTCTTCAACTAAATTCTGAGTACAACAAGGAAACTAGTATTTTGCTTAGATTATTTCCATGTAAATACCCACTCAACAAAACTTGTTCCTTTTCAGCGACTTATTATATAGAACCGACCATGCGTGATACCATAAGCGCCATCATTTATCAGGCTAATATATTCCAATCTTGTTATTTTCTGTTAAATTTAATAACAGGGCTTTTAAGACGTGTGCAAAGGGGCAAAAATCAACGGCTTGTTAGTTTTAAACGTCGTTCGTTTAATATTGTCTTATTATTTTGTTGAAATTTACAAGAAGGAGTGTTTCAAATTGAATTTTCTATTAGATTGTATTTAAAAAAAAGCCTAAGCCAACGGAAATGATGAAGATGCATTGGTTTGATTTAAATAGGGTAAAGAATGCATTGAAGATGAACATTGTTAAGGTTGTCCTGAAACTTCTACCAATGAAGAAATTAAGTAAACTCGTGCAATATTAATTAATTTCAATAAAAAAAAGGTGAACAAATTGAGTTCACATAATTTAAATAAGGATTATGTTAAATAGGATATTCCCTCTCATCCACCATCAATAAGCCAATCAAGACATTTTTCCATGTGACTATTTATTTTCTTCATTGTCCAAATTTTTATGTAATAAACGGTTTAATTCTAAAGGGGAGGTCAAATGTGTATTAATAATTTTCTTCAATTTTAAGAAACCAGAATGTTTACTCGTGGCATGAATTTGCTTGTAGAAATTTGGCAAAAATTGTTGAATTTTAAAGTTAAACGTAATTTACTCTTTTGGGTACTTAATATCTACGTGAATCATACTCTACCCAATGTAAATGTACGTCCACAATTATGTAAATTTAGTTTGCACCAACAATAGAAAACAGGTTAATTCATACATATCGCATTCAATTCAAAGGACCAATAAATATGCGATTGTTTATTGTACAAATTTTATCAACTGGTTCACCAAACTTGTCAAATTAATAAGAATATATTACCATTAAATAAGTTTATTGTTTTCCTTTGCTAAATAATACAATTAGGTTAACACAACATTTGCATGGGGCACGTTTATCAGCGTCGATAATCACGTGGCAGTGCTAGAAAAATAAATAAATAAATAAACTCACCGTACCTTTGGTATTTCGCCGTGATTTACATGTAAACCCCCCGGAGAAAATTACTGCGGTGCCACCCTAGTAAATCACTGCGGACAATTAAAATATTAATTACGGTGCAGGGACAATGAGTGCAACAGAAGAAAAAAAAAAATAATAGGAACATTTCTAAGACATTGGCGCCATCAATGGACCAAGGTTAGCGTATGTAGATTTCACGGTTACAAGACTACACCTTACGTAACGTTCTGGTAACGTTAAATACTGTTTATTCACCGTATTGTCTCTGTTTTTATTAATAACTACAGCCGCACAGTTATGTTACGGATAATATTAAGGACATATTTACATAAGGTCTTGTTCGTTTCATTGTTCTGAGACGAACTAATTTATTTTATGAATTCATTAGGTTGGAGGAGGTGCTCGGCGGAACAATGGTTGATTAATTGTCAATTAGAAAAAGTTAATGGTCGGGTCAAAGGCGATAATTGCTGCACTGACAGGCCGAACGAGTATTGATATTGCAAGATTAACTCAATTGTCTTTCTTGCAAGATACAATAGGAAAACAATTGAAAAAGTCCGTGCATATCTGTTGTCGATTATTTAATACAAAAACTGCTCAAGATCTAAAGAGTTTTGGTGTTTGGGCCGGTTGTGTGTTGGTGCAATTGTTTGTAGCGTTTATTTGCAGAAAACGAGCATAGAGCACACAAACCACACACACACGTCAGTGTACCATTGTCGCATTATTCTAAACACACATTACACTATCATTATTTAAATGAGACACTGTGCTCGCAGATTTACACTGGCATGTTCGTTTCAAACATTAATTCTTAGATTTTTATCTATCTAACATGTGTAATTAAGAACAAAGAACGTCCCATTCATACGGCAATAAAGTGGAGGATCGTTACGACCATCGTTGGATATTGGTGAAGAAGATTAAATGGTGCACGGCTGAATTAAATTATCATAGAGTTAAATCTATGGCATTGCAAATTGGTTTTTAAATTAGCAATTTAGCCGGGCACTGAAAATATTGCCGGGGTAATCCAATTTACCATATAGTCGGCCAAAGCTGTGCGTTATTAATTTACTTTATGTTTTACTATAAATACTCACCCACGTTCCCATTATCGCATCGCTAAGTATGCACGGGCATTAAATTATAACACATCCGTGCCATTTACGAAGGACCGTCGTCTAAATCACGGCGGCGGTGACAACACCAAATGCGGCGAGGACCGAATTAAATTAAAAATTACCAAAACAAGTGTACTAAGTTGGACCACTCCCGTGGCGCCGCCGATCCCAACAGGTGGGTTTCTACTGTTCTCTCCTCTACATTGTTGTGACCGCTCAGGTTCCTTCCAACTTCTATCCAAACTAGTTTATACGAATATAGTCAAAACGTAATTTATTACGTTTAACGTGCACTCGTTTTGTTAGTCATTTATATACTTTACAAGACGTTGACTGCGTTGAAAAACTTGTTTATGATAAATCTGTGTAATGCCAGTGTGTCCGATGGAATTGAATTCAATCCGTTACGTTTTCTATGTTATCTTGGGCTGTTTTTCAATGTGGAATGGCAGTTGTTACCCTCATGCACATAATATATTAATATCATAGGAATAAACAGCAGTTTTTTAGAGATTTTTATATAGACAATTGAATTGAATCTCAAAAAAATTTAAAATTGGCAGTTATAGAGATTACCAATAAAAAATTTTAAATTTCAAAATGTTTGAAGTAAAATTATCAACATCAATGTGGTTTTCACATCGATTAACACTCCGAGCAACAATTATATGCATGTTTATGTGTTTTTTTATTATTCAAATATATTACGGGCAGTACAAGATCATGACAAAATATAAATACAATTCAATTGAAATAACAATTAATATACAATCATATTATTTATGGATAGTATTTGTATTTACTTAAATTTCAATGTACTTGATTTTTAATATTATTTTAATTGTTTGCTTCATTGTCGTTATTAATTTCAACAATACATAGACTTTTTGTACTTTCAATTATTTCATTTAGTTCTAAAAAAGATACAATAGGCTTATGGTAACTAAAGTAGGACATGAAATGAAATACGCACTGAACTTCTCACAAAATCCATTCAATTTCACTTATAAGATAACGCAGGAGATTTCACCCTTCCAAAAAGTGTTTAAGGCACACTGCGCGTGCGCCAGTTATGAGCATGTCGGTGATGAGAACCCAAATGATTTTCCCCTACCAAAAAAATGCCCAACGAGGCTAAAGAAGTTTTCTCTTCAATAAATAAGTTTTCACTTCAAAAAAAGTAACAATTTTTTTAAAATATATCATTAGTTTATTGATTTTTGATTTTTAAAATTAAAATTGGTATAGAACATAGCAATTCCAACAAATAGATAGAAAGCTCATCTAAGAAATTATCTCAAAAAGTATTCTAATGGTTTATGGACCACGAAAAAATATAAATACAATTCAATTGAAATAACAATTAATATACAATCATATTATTTATGGATAGTATTTGTATTTACTTAAATTTCAATGTACTTGATTTTTAATATTATTTTAATTGTTTGCTTCATTGTCGTTATTAATTTCAACAATACATAGACTTTTTGTTCTTTCAATTATTTCATTTTGTTCTAAAAAAGATACAATAGGCTTATGGTAACTAAAGTAGGAAATGAAATGAAATACACATTGAACTTTTCAAAAAATCCATTCAATTTCACTTATAAGATAACGCAGGAGTTTTCACCCTTCCAAAAAGTGTTTAAGGCACACTGCGCGTGCGCCAGTCATGAGCATGTCGGTGATGAGAACCCAAATGATTTTCCCCTACCAAAAAAATGCCCAACGAGGCTAAAGAAGTTTTCTCTTCAATAAATAAGTTTTCACTTCAAAAAAAGTAACAATTTTTTTAAAATATATCATTAGTTTATTGATTTTTGATTTTTAAAATTAAAATTGGTATAGAACAAGCAATTCCAACAAATAGATAGAAAGCTCATCTAAGAAATTATCTCAAAAAGTATTCTAATGGTTTATTTATTATGGTAAATGAACAAGTAGTCTAAAAAAGAATCAACTAATTGACCCCAAATATGTTTGTCCAATAATGAAGATGTTTCTTTATGGATGAAATTCATATTATGTTGAGAAATAAAGACATTAAGAGTTGATACCATTAAGACAGTTCATCCACAGTTTAAATAAGTCAGTTTGTCCGATGGAATTGAATTCAATCCGTTACGTTTTCTATGTTATCTTGGGTTGTTTTTCAATGTGGAATGGCAGTTGTTACCCTCAAGCACATAATATATAAATATCATAGGAATAAACAGCAGTTTTTTAAAGATTTTTATATAGATAATTGAATTGTATCTCAAAAAAATTTAAAATTGTCAGTTATAGAGATTACAAATAGAAAATTTGAAATTTCAAAATGTTTGAAGTAAAATTATCATCATCAATGTGGTTTTCACATCTATTAACACTTCAAGCAACAATTATATGCATGTTTATGTGTTTTTTTATTATTCAAATATATTACGGACAGTACAAGACCATGAAAAAATATAAATACAATTCAGTTGAAATAACAATTAATATACAATCATATTATTTATGGATAGTATTTGTATTTACTTAAATTTCAATGTACTTGATTTTTAATATTATTTTAATTGTTTGCTTCATTGTCGTTATTAATTTCAACAATACATAGACTTTTTGTACTTTCAATTATTTCATTTTGTTCTAAAAAAGACACAATAGGCTTATGGTAACTAAAGTAGGAAATGAAATGAAATACACATTGAACTTTTCACAAAATCCATTCAATTTCACTTATAAGATAACGCAGGAGATTTCACCCTTCTAAAAAGTGTTTAAGGCACACTGCGCGTGCGCCAGTCATGAGCATGTCGGTGATGAGAACCCAAATGATTTTCCCCTACCAAAAAAATGCCCAACGAGGCTAAAGAAGTTTTCTCTTCAATAAATAAGTTTTCACTTCAAAAAAAGTAACAATTTGTTTAAAATATATCATTAGTTTATTGATTTTTGATTTTTAATATTAAAATTAGTATAGAACATAGCAATTCCAACAAATAGATAAAAAGCTCATCTAAGAAATTATCTCAAAAAGTATTCTAATGGTTTATTTATTATGGTAAATGAACAAGTAGTCTAAAAAAGAATCAACTAATTGACCCCAAATATGTTTGTCCAATAATGAAGATGTTTCTTTATTTTCTCATATTATGTTGAGAAATAAAGACATTAAGAGTTAATACCATTAAGACAGTTCATCCACAGTTTAAATAAGGGAAGGAACGTCAAAACTAGACAAATTATGATTTTTTTAGAAGTAATCTTAATTTAAATATATAGCTTTGGCTATATATTTAAATTGATAAATATTGATTTGTCAATGAGCAGATCAAAATCCCTTCTAGAAATTAAAGGAAATACTTGTTGACAAGAAATAAATTATATTAATGATTCAGTTAACAGAAAAAAGGGCATGTGGTCAAAAAATCTAAACTAAAATTAGTCCAAAATAAAATTTATGTACAAAGGAGAATGAATTTAATATTATGTTCAGAAATAAAGACATTAAGAGTTGATACCATTAAGATAGCTCATCCATAGTATATTGTATATCTTCATTATACAAATTTTGTAAAAGTAATTCCATGAAGCAGATGACAATCCCATATGGAACATCTAAGAAATATTTGGTGACAAAACCAGCATCATTTTTTATTTTATCTGTGCCACTTTTTTAAATTTATGTATTAACTTAGTTGTGCCTCTTAAAATGGGCTATTTTAATAATTTTAAAAACTGTCCATTAAGATTTTAAGTGGTGAGTCACATCTAGACGATCCAGAAATTTAAATATATAATAAGCGAATAATTGTGCAACGGTTTCCATACCCATTAAACTCATAAAACAAAATCTTTACGCAACGTTTGCAATGATCGTTCACTTAAACCTCTACGGGCATTGTATGTAGATCGGCGCCAGTTTTTCTTTTTGCCAGTGTTGTAGTACGCCGAAGCGCAATAATAAACTCATTCATATTTATTTATCTAAATATTAACTTCCAGGAACTATAAACACACACTCGCGGTGCACAAGTTGAAAGGATAATAACAGTTTCCATCCTTTGTGAGGTTGTTGGTGCATAAGAACGATTCGGGTCGTAAAGCCGTTTGATTTATTGGCCGATTCGAAAATGTGTCTCGAAATGGATTGTAAATTGCCGGTGCAATTTGTGCGATATAAATTTGATATCGTATTGTAGTCCAAATAAGTCGGTTTCGATTTATTGGATGCCACATCATTACCGTGAAAATGGGGGGACGGACAATTTGACACGGCATTAATCCTAAATTAAGAAGTTTATGTCCACGTCCGTGTACGACGCCAAACTGAAAAACCTATACTTAATTTTTTTCGCATATTTATGCATATTACAGGCAATCAGCTAATTGACCTTTAAGAACGTGTCCTTTGCCGTTATTACATGTTCTGTCTAAAAAAAAAATCGGCGAAGAGCAATTTTCAGGCCCATTATTGCCATAAAAACTGTGTTTCAAGAGCAGGTTTTATCATTTCAATCTAAACCGAGATTTTAATTCACCGCACAGCATTAATTTGCTTTCCATTACGATTTAAGTACCATAAAACATGTTCTTAGTAGATTTAATTGCAACGTTTATAATACGATTTTAATAGTTATGAAAGTTTAAGTACAATTTATTCATTATATACAAATAAATGGTTTATAAATACGTATTGGTAACGGCAGAGGAACATCTGCGAAGTGTTGTGTACGAAATTTGAAACGGAAATTCCAATGATCTATAAGGAGGATATCGGTGACCATGTAAGGATCAAGTTTTAATGAATTGCCAATTAAGTAGGTCTTCTTTCTAAGAATTATTATGAAACTTGTAATCTTTCAAAAATTACTATTAAATTATATTGTGGATTAAATCACACGTGGAATAAACTTTGAACGTGTCTGGTATAAATTTATTCATGTATGAGTAACAGTAATTGATTAAAATCATGAATGAAACATGTTTTAATTTGGTGACGGCGCCAAATCGCTTGTAATTGCAATTGTTTGACAAAAACAGAGGACGATAATTTGGTTTCCGGAAAGAGTTTTTGTGCAAAGGCGTGTGACATTCTGTTGGAACTTATGAATGAAACATTTTTCTGGTTTAATATCAGACAATAATTGCATACTGGCACTTAAATGAGTCACTACTTTAATTTTATCAGGTTCTAATTGCAATTTTGTGTAATTATTCGAATTTTCATTACTTTACTACAAATTTGAATATGAAATGATGGTCAATAGTAATATATCAGAAATATTAGTGTAAAAATCTGAAACAAAAATCTAAATTTAAAATATTAAATAAATTTACCTAATCTCTATCTTTGTAAGATTATATCAAATATGATATAATTTAATAAAAGCAAAAAATAACCAATTAAAAAAATTACTATTACGTATCGTATGCGATTAAAATCCATAACGATCAATTTCATACGATCAATTTTCACACGATAAATTTCCATACGATCAAATCCATAGTGATCAAAATCCATATACGATCAAAATCCATAGTGATCAAAATCCATAGTGATCAAAATCCATACGCGATCAAAATCCATAGTGATCAAAATCCATATACGATCAAAATCCATCTACGATCAAAATCCATATACGATCAAAATCCATAGTGATCAAAATTCATAGTGATCAAAATCCATATACGATCAAAATCCATATACGATCAAAATCCATAGTGATCAAAATCCATGTACGATCAAAATCCATAGTGATCAAAATTCATAGTGATCAAAATCCATATACGATCAAAATCCATGTACGATCAAAATCCATGTACGATCAAAATCCATATACGATCAAAATCCATATACGATCAAAATCCATATACGATCAAAATCCATAAACGATCAAAAAAAGTGAAACTTTATAATTTAAATTTATATTAGATATATTTAGCTTAAAAATTAGAAAATAATAATTTAAATTAATTTAAACATAAAAAATTGCATAATTTAGCATTATCCTGTAGAAAAATTGGATAGGGTCTTAGCTAAGGTCACACCTCTTATGATCTTCAACAGTTTCCTGAATGCATCTTTGGATGGTTACATTACTTCTAATGAAAATTAAAAGTGATTTCTGTCGCAATCATCATTCAGTCATTCATGTTTGTTTGGCGAGCGACTTCTTAATTATTTCTTATCACCGTACCTTCTTCATACATACTTTTCAAAAGTTCGTGTCTCAGGTTCATTCGAATCTTGCGTCTTTTAAACCCTCTATCAAACTCACTTAGAGATCTAATACTAAAAAACTCAATAATCAATAAAAATCCGTAATATCTGACATCTTTATCGATTTCAAAAGACTTTTTTGAGACGTTCACCGTACAAATCGTGATTTAACTAACGGAATTGCTTACCTTTAACGCAAACCAGAACCAATTGTCTTGTTAGACCAGTGTATGTATCTGAATAAATATGAATGAGTCTATTATTGTTGCGGTTCGGCGTACTACAGTGCAGGCAGGCGAAAAAAAAAATCATAAAATATGCAACTTTTAAAGGCGGAGTAGCCATCTACATACAGTTGATTATTTAATCTTTCCCAATATGGAACGGTGTATCGTTGACATTGTTATTGTTATTAATCACGTTCGATAGCTATTTGTGGCCGTTGTAAATTCGCTAGTACATTTAAACGTTGGGTTCGGGGGCCTTTAAAAAATGGCCGAGCGGCCGGAAAAGTTATTGCAATGGTAGGAAGGCAGGTCGAATTTAATTTCGACCGTCCCACCACAATCTAAATGTAATATTTAATGTTAATTTTTAATTATAGTATTGATATAAGGGTGGATAAATGATAGTGCGATAAAAGTAACGAATCGCTCGTCGTGTACAGTTATTTATGAATTTTCGACGATGCCACGATAAGGAACCGTTACGAAAATTACGAATAGCCAATATTTTCGGGTAAAATGATGGCTCAAAATCAACGTTCATTTTATGTTGTACAGCGGACTGTCTCTATAATTATTTAAATTATCTAAAATTGGAAAACTCGTCGAATAGGATATCCGCATAGCGATGTTTACGGTCTCGAAACATGTGAACGTTTATGGTACAAAACTAACAACAATTAAAACCAGAATAATTAACGTTAACAAGAAACTATGATATTAATTATAATAGGAGTATAGTAATTAAAATTTATTACCTTTCAAGTACTAATCTTAATATTTCATAAGATAAACTGTTTGTTGCCACTTTCCGCACAAGAAATAATTACGCAAAAATATTTATTATTTATTGTAATTAAATAGTTAATAAAAAGTCAAATATAAATGTTAAAAAAAACTCTTGGAATAATTTAAAAATAAAATTAATAGTAATGGATATAATAGTTGTACAAGTGGTAGGTGGTATTTATACAGGTAGATACAGATAAGTACGGATAGATACAGATTGATACAGATGGATATAGATAGATTCAGATTGATGCAGATACAACACAGTTGTAGATACAAATACAGACACAAAGACAGGCACTGATACAGAAATAGATACAGATACAGACACAGACACAGATACAGATACAGATACAGATACAGATACAGATACAGATACAGATACAGATACAGATACAGATACAGATACAGATACAGATACAGATACAGATACAGATACAGATACAGATACAGATACAGATACAGATACAGATACAGATACAGACACAGATACAGATACAGATACAGATACAGATACAGATACAGATACAGATACAGATACAGATACAGATACAGATACAGATATGAATACTCATACGGATGTAGATGCGGATGTGAATACAGATGTAGATACGGATGTGGATATGGATACAGATACGAAAGCGGATGCGGATGTAGGTGCGGATGCGGATACGGATACGGATACGGATAAGCATACAGATACATTAAAATAAAAGAAATGTATAACTGTGTTCATCTTGATCAATTATAAAGTAATAAATAATTATCCCTAAATTTGGAACAATATCGATAACTGTAAGAAATTTGTACAGAAAAAATTAATGGTTTTCGAAGTCGCAATAAAACTGCCACACCAAAAAGAAACGTTTCTCCTCGATTATGCAGAGCCGAAATAAAAGTGCATCTGCCACAATATTTTGATTTTCCATGTAGGGAACGTCGAGCATAAACCGGCGTGAAAACACATAAACCCCCGCTCGTATAAATCTTCGGCGAGCGATGAAATGAGCGCTCATTGTAAATTTTATATTGCATTCTTCGGTACGTACCGTTTTGTTGTCGCGAAAGAAAGAAAGAAAAAAAAACAAACAAAACGAGAAAAATCTCGGTGCCGAATTCATGCGGGCCCCATCTTCGCATTTTACGCGTTGCCCCGTAATATTTATTGCGTTTTGCCGCCCTTCGGAATGCCGATGATGGGTATCACTGTCCCATGACTTCTGACCTTCACAAGGTTCGGCCGAAAAGGAACGGAACCCGGAGAGAATCGCCACTCGATGATGAAGTGGAACTAAACGAATTAAATTAACATGTAATTACTGTGTCCTTTCGAACGTATTACTTTGAAATTTTCAAATGGTGTTTGGACATATTTAAATTTATATGCAGTGAGCAATTAAAAAACGTGTTTAAGTGTTTGGTCATAATATATCAAAATTGGAATCAGTCCATCAAGTTACTAAATTCAAAATTTGTGGTCCTACTAAAAACATACTGAAATGAAGAAAATATATTTGGACACATTTAAATTTAGGTCCTATATGTAATTAATTAGTAGATAAAAACTAGAAGTAGAAGTACATTAAGTAAGTAAGTGGAAGAAGTCGACTAAGTCTAGATAAAATTAAGAAATCAATGGTTAGGAGCAGATAGACTGAGTGAATAAAAATATTTACTGGTGGGCATTTTTATCGGATTTAATTACTTATTGATACAATATTCAAAAGTGGAACAAGTACTTGTTCTAAAGAATCTAAAGAATCTAAAGAATCTAAAGAATCTAAAGAAAGAATCTAAAGAATCTAAAGAATCTAAAGAATCTAAAGAATCTAAAGAATCTAAAGAATCTAAAGAATCTAAAGAATCTAAAGAATCTAAAGAATCTAAAGAATCTAAAGAATCTAAAGAATCTAAAGAATCTAAAGAATCTAAAGAATCTAAAGAATCTAAAGAATCTAAAGAATCTAAAGAATATAAAAAGAATCTAAAGAATCTAAAGAATCTAAAGAATCTAAAGAATCTAAAGAATCTAAAGAATCTAAAGAATCTAAAGAATCTAAAGAATCTAAAGAATCTAAAGAATCTAAAGAATCTAAAGAATCTAAAGAATCTAAAGAATCTAAAGAATCTAAAGAATCTAAAGAATCTAAAGAATCTAAAGAATCTAAAGAATCTAAAGAATCTAAAGAATCTAAAGAATCTAAAGAATCTAAAGAATCTAAAGAATCTAAAGAATCTAAAGAATCTAAAGAATCTAAAGAATCTAAAGAATCTAAAGAATCTAAAGAATCTAAAGAATCTAAAGAATCTAAAGAATCTAAAGAATCTAAAGAATCTAAAGAATCTAAAGAATCTAAAGAATCTAAAGAATCTAAAGAATCTAAAGAATCTAAAGAATCTAAAGAATCTAAAGAAAGAATCTAAAGAATCTAAAGAATCTAAAGAATCTAAAGAATCTAAAGAATCTAAAGAATCTAAAGAATCTAAAGAATCTAAAGAATCTAAAGAATCTAAAGAATCTAAAGAATCTAAAGAATCTAAAGAATCTAAAGAATCTAAAGAATCTAAAGAATCTAAAGAATCTAAAGAATATAAAAAGAATCTAAAGAATCTAAAGAATCTAAAGAATCTAAAGAATCTAAAGAATCTAAAGAATCTAAAGAATCTAAAGAATCTAAAGAATCTAAAGAATCTAAAGAATCTAAAGAATCTAAAGAATCTAAAGAATCTAAAGAATCTAAAGAATCTAAAGAATCTAAAGAATCTAAAGAATCTAAAGAATCTAAAGAATCTAAAGAATCTAAAGAATCTAAAGAATCTAAAGAATATAAAAAGAATCTAAAGAATCTAAAGAATCTAAAGAATCTAAAGAATCTAAAGAATCTAAAGAATCTAAAGAATCTAAAGAATCTAAAGAATCTAAAGAATCTAAAGAATCTAAAGAATCTAAAGAATCTAAAGAATCTAAAGAATCTAAAGAATCTAAAGAATCTAAAGAATCTAAAGAATCTAAAGAATCTAAAGAATCTAAAGAATCTAAAGAATCTAAAGAATCTAAAGAATCTAAAGAATCTAAAGAATCTAAAGAATCTAAAGAATCTAAAGAATCTAAAGAATCTAAAGAATCTAAAGAATCTAAAGAATCTAAAGAATATAAAAAGAATCTAAAGAATCTAAAGAATCTAAAGAATCTAAAGAATCTAAAGAATCTAAAGAATCTAAAGAATCTAAAGAATCTAAAGAATCTAAAGAATCTAAAGAATCTAAAGAATCTAAAGAATCTAAAGAATCTAAAGAATCTAAAGAATCTAAAGAATCTAAAGAATCTAAAGAATCTAAAGAATCTAAAGAATCTAAAGAAAAGAATCTAAAGAATCTAAAGAATCTAAAGAATCTAAAGAATCTAAAGAATCTAAAGAATCTAAAGAATCTAAAGAATCTAAAGAATCTAAAGAATCTAAAGAATCTAAAGAATCTAAAGAATCTAAAGAATCTAAAGAATCTAAAGAATCTAAAGAATCTAAAGAATCTAAAGAATCTAAAGAATCTAAAGAATCTAAAGAATCTAAAGAATCTAAAGAATCTAAAGAATCTAAAGAATCTAAAGAATCTAAAGAATCTAAAGAATCTAAAGAATCTAAAGAATCTAAAGAATCTAAAGAATCTAAAGAATCTAAAGAATCTAAAGAATCTAAAGAATCTAAAGAATCTAAAGAATCTAAAGAATCTAAAGAATCTAAAGAATCTAAAAAATCTAAAGAATCTAAAGAATCTAAAGAATCTAAAGAATATAAAGAATCTAAAGAATCTAAAGAATCTAAAGAATCTAAAGAATCTAAAGAATCTAAAAAATCTAAAGAATCTAAAGAATCTGTACATGCTTTACTGAACCCAAAATTTACTGTATTCTTGAAGACTTTATACTGAAATGTACAAAACATATTTGGATATATTTAAATTTAGATGTTATTAGCAATTAAAAGAAAATTTTAAGGATTGGTCAAGGTAGACAAAAACTAGAAGTAGAAGTACATTAAGTAAGTGAGTGAAAGAAGTTGACTAAGTCTAGATGGAACTAATGGTCAGGAGCAGATAGACTAAACCAATAAAAATATTTAATGGTAGGCATTTTTATCGGATTTAATTTCTTATGGACACAATATTAAACAGTGGAACAAGTGTATACTTTAATAAACCTAAAATTTACTGTATTATTGTAGAAAATATACTTAAATGTACAAATATATTTGGATATAATTAAATTTAGTTATTAAAATATAATTAAGATAAGTAATTCGTCGCAAGGATAAAAACAAGATGTTGAGGTTCATTTACATCGGTTTCAATTTCTTAATGATCCAACTTAAAACACTACAGCAATGAGTCGTTACGCCAAGCCCAAAATTTCCATTATCATTACACAAAAACACCGGTTAAGCATAACATAAACGCACCTCCCTTGAACTGTTTATATCCTATAATTAAATAATAGGTGAAAAATCATTTTGGTCGGTCACGATTTCACACCTGCTTCGTAAATATGCGTCTATCAATTCGTGCGTTATTACTAAGTCATCGCCTCCTGCTAGTGTGCTCTATTAGCCGTACATTGGATGTGTGATCACCTGCGTATGGCTCACAAAGATCAAAGAACACGTATGACCACTATAAAATACTTATTAATTAATAACGATTGCAACAATAAAGCAATTGTTTTGGTACAAGATTCCATCAGCTGCTTAACATTATTAGGTGTTGTGACGTTTCGGCTTTATTTGATCATTGAAATAGTTGAAGTGCCACTTTGATTTGCAAGGGCGATCGTTCCGATTCAATTTGGATCGACGTTAAAATGGCACGTACGTGCCATTAGCTCTTTGAAATTACCTGAAACAGATCTGATAAACTGTTTAAAAATAATTAAACAGTATAACTGACCATGGAAATCAATCGGAAAAACGGACATGTAGGCGAAGCAGTTGTGAATTTTGACGGGGTTACAGCTTAAAAAACACGTGTTCATCTCGGCATTCATCAAAATTATTACGATAAAAGTATCGGCCACACCTGATAAATGCGTACATACCATATAAAGATTGGATCAAAGCGTATCAAAAAATTGAAATATCGGATCGAGATATGCGAACAAATGATTATTGGTAGTTGCGATAGCCACGCTAACTTGTCAAATTGTCGATACCGTATGATTTTTGATCGTTTTGATGGTCTCGATAACGATTTCGTGGACTGTGACAATAACAAATCGATGTGTAATTAAATTTACATTTACATTTACACGAGATGAACAATCCCATTGATTTAATCAATAAATAAGAATGTGAAACAATTCAAATGCAGAGTAGGAACTAGTTTAATTATTTTTTAAATATTTCATTCTAAAATCAGAAAATATATTTATTATTTCATTCATTCATAAAATTTCATTACTTAAATAATGCTTTTTTAGTATTTTTAATAGTTGAGAATAATTTAAAATAACCTAATTTACATACAATAAAAGTGTAGTGTAACATAATAAAACCTAACCTAACCTCACAAAGTATTGTCCAAACAACCCTGTTTGGAATATTTTAAAGAGAATAAGAGTTTAAATAATTTTATTAGAGAACTATAGTTGTGTTAGAGCTGTTATTTAACCTAATATAACCTAAGTTAACCTAACATGCAATCTAGCTTTAAATATATTTAAAGAAACCTATATTAAATATTAATACAGAATAAAAAAAACAATTTAAAGAACTTATGGAATTAGGATTGTGTTAAAAGAATGATGTGGTCTAATTTAACATAACCTAATCTAATCCAACCTAACCTAACATTTCCTAAACAATCATATATATATATATATATATATATATATATATATATATATATATTAACGAAATAAACAAAATTAAAAAATAAAGAAATTGGTTGAAATAACATAAAACAAGAATTTTTTTGCCACACTTGTGTAATCTAACCTAACATAATATAAAATTGTCAACAACCCTATTTAAATATTATTAAGGAGATTTAAAAACCACAATTTTGTTGAAAGTAACTTACTCTAACTTAACATTATCAAAACAATCCATTTTTATATATGTTTAAGGGAGTAACAAACTATATTAAATATTAAAACAGAATAAATAAAAATAATTTAAAGAACTATATTAGGGAACTAGAATTATGTTAAAAGGATAATCTGGTCTAATTTAACTTAACCTAACCAAACCTAATTTAACCTAACATTTCCTAAATAATCATATTTTGAATATATATTAACGAAATAACAAACAATATTAGATAATTATAGAAAACAAAGAAATTGGTTGTCATAACAGAGTAGAAACAAGAATTTTATTGTCACAGTTGTGTAACCTAACCTAACATTATATAACATTATCAACAACCCTGTCTTAAATATTTGCAAGGAAATATTCTAAACATTAATATAGAATAAAAAAAATCATAAGAAACTAGAAATGGGTTGGAAGTATTGTGTAACATAATCTAACCTAACATAAAATTATCAAACCAATCTTTTTTTGTATATGTTTAAGGGTATAATAAACTATATTAAATATTAATACAGAATAAAGAAAATAAGTTAAACAATTGCATTAGGGAATTAGAATTGTGGTCTAATTTAACCTAACCTAACCTAACATTTTTTAAACAATCATATTGTGTGTAACCTAACCTAACTTAACATAATATAATATTATCAACAACTCTGCTTGGAATTTTGGAATATCTATATATAATATTGAATAAACAAATTCATTCAACTAAGTTAAGGAACTAGAATTGTGTTGGAATTCTTGCGTAATATCATCCATCATAATATAATATTATCAAAATAACATTTATTTATATATTTTTAAGTGGATAACAAATAATTCTATAATAAAATAATAAAAAAACTAATAAATAAGTGGGTAATAAATAATACTCGTGAAATATTAAAATAGTATAAAAAATTTAGTTTAAAGCACTGCTGTGTAATGAAACATAACCTAACATAATATAACTTAATCAATACAAACAAATTCTGGATATTATTAAGAGAATAACAAAGTGTGTTAAATATAATTATAGAATAAAGAAATTAACTGTGATATTTATAATTTACTCCACCTTTTAGTTAACATTAACACAGTTTGCAACACCTTCAATATTTAACAAAAATATTCAATTTTAATATGCCCGCATTGAACGAACAACCTTGTCGACCGCCATCGACTTGATTAATTCAAGAAGTGTCTAATTATCGAACAATTTCAAAGCGCGGTTCCATTATTATGTTATTATAACTTGACATTTAGTTAATCGAAAGAAAATCTATTAAAAGCATTTATTCTGATACCCTGTATCTATACATTCGCCGACTTATCTTTATATTTCGATCTTGTACACGTACCGAAGAATGCAAACACTTTTCCGAACCGTCTTGTACTTAGAGATAGGAGTGGGTATTGAAAGGTTACCGTAATTAGAATACGCGTAATTATCCGCATTATTCTTGTTCGTCGGTGGAGAAAAAAAAACTTACGGGCGGATCAATTTGTTTAAATGCCAGTCATCAAAATTGGTAAGCAAATTCGTGACGAATTTGGGGCTTTTGTCGTCGGATTTCACTAATTAATTGAGTCGATATCAATGGTCGGTATTGGAAAGGTTACAGGTGAAAACGTGATTGGTGATTTTTCAGGAAAATGAAACGTTAAGTTAATATATAGGTTTGTTCTGGCACGCACTTTTTGTCTTTGACCCCATTTCATTTAATAACGTAACCTTTTCAAGTGCACGGTCTTGGGCTGTTCACAAACGATGGAATTCACTCACATGTCTTGGAATTGATGCATTTTTTCATGCAATAATAGGTACTGGAAGAGGTAACTTTCAAGGCCATTCATTTTAATCAACAACGTTTTACAAAACAAAAAATAACTGGGTTCTTGGAACCGAACAAAAACTAACTCCAGTATTAGACCACAACGAAGGTGAATCTCAATATCCAAAACTTCCCACTTAATATATTGAAGCTTACTTTGAGCCTCTAATGCAACATATGATCTTGTGTTGTCACGAACAAAGGAGAAGACCTTTTCCATTGATTAGAATAAGTTCTTCATTGTCTTGAGCAATAAACACTTGCATTGATTGTTTGGCCTCTTGGAAAGTAGTCAATATCAAAACTTCCACACCTAGTTCAACATCAAAATCTTTCTTTTGGTTAAGACATTTTGCAAGGATATAATTTTACTATTCTCACTTAATTTATAATGAATCCATTTATCCAACTATTCTCTTTCTAAAGGTTGATTCATATTAGTTTAAGGACTGGTCTGTTTTTAAACATTTTGCATCAGATATCTTCATTTATATAGGAATTAAAACGACCCTGATGACCAATAACAAAAATGAGTATAAGCCACAAGAAGAAATATTTGAATCCGAATACCTAAAACTTCTCATTTAATATTTCGAAGCATCCTTTAAGTCTTTACAGCAACATAAGGTCTTGTGTTGTCACGAAGAAAGAGAACACCTTTTTCATTGATTAGAGTAAGTTCTTTATGGTCTTGAGCAATAAAGAGTTGGATTGATTGTTAGGCTTCTTGGAAAGTAGTCAATGTCAAAACTGTCACATCTAGTTCAAAATCAAAGTCTGTCTTTTGGTTAAGACATTTTACAAGGAAATAATCTTGTTATTCTCATTTAATTTATGATGAATCCATTTATCCAACTGTTCTCTTTCTAAAGGTTGATTCATATCAGTTTAAGGACTGGTCTGTTTCCAAACATGTTGCTCTAGGATTTTGCACCAGATGTGGCTCAATATTTTCATCGATATAGGATTCAGAACGACCTTGATGACCAATGACAAAAATGAATATTAGCCACAAGGAGAAATATCTGAATTCGAATATCTAAAACTTTTCATTTAATATTTTGAAGCTTCCTTTGAGTGTTTACAACAACATATGGTCTTGTGTTGTCACGAAGAAAGAGAACACCTTTTCCATTGATTAGAGTAACTTCTTCATGGTCTTGAGCAATAAAGAGTTGGATTGATTGTTTGGTCCCTTGGAAAGTAGTCAATGTCAAAACTTTTACATTTAGTTCAAAATCAAAATCTGTCTTTAGGTTAAGACATTTTGCAAGGAAAAAAATTTGTTATTCTCATTTAATTTATGATGAATCCATTTATCCAACTTTTCTCTTTCTAAAGGTTGATTCATATCAGTTTAAGGACTGGTCTGTTTCCAAACATGTTGCTCTAGGATTTTGCACCAGATGTGGCTCAATATCTTCACCGATATAGGATTCAGAACGACCTTGATGACCAATGACAAAAATGAATATTAGCCACAAGGAGAAATATCTGAATTCGAATATCTAAAACTTTTCATTTAATATTTTGAAGCTTCCTTTGAGTGTTTACAACAACATATGGTCTTGTGTTGTCACGAAGAAAGAGAACACCTTTGCCATTGATTAGAGTAAGTTCTTCATGGTCTTGAGCAATAAAGAGTTGGATTGATTGTTTGGCCCCTTGGAAAGTAGTCAATGTCAAAACTTTCACACTTAGTTCAAAACCAAAATCTGTCTTCAGGTTAATACATTTTGCGAGGAAAAAAATTTGTTATTCTCATTTAATTTATGATGAATCCATTTATCCAACTTTTCTCTTTCTAAAGGTTGATTCATATCAGTTTAAGGACTGGTCTGTTTCCAAACATGTTGCTCTAGGATTTTGCACCAGATGTGGCTCAATATCTTCACCGATATAGGATTCAGAACGAACTTGATGACCAATGACAAAAATGAATATTAGCCACAAGGAGAAATATCTGAATTCGAATATCTAAAACTTCTCATTTAATATTTTGAAGCTTCCTTTGAGTGTTTACAACAACATATGGTCTTGTGTTGTCACGAAGAAAGAGAACACCTTTTCCGTTGATTAGAGTAAGTTCTTCATGGTCTTGAGCAATAAAGAGTTAGATTAATTGTTTGGCCCCTTGGAAAGTAGTCAATGTCAAAACTTTCACACTTAGTTCAAAACCAAAATCTGTCTTCAGGTTAATACATTTTGCAAGGAAAAAAATTTGTTATTCTCATTTAATTTATGATGAATCCATTTATCCAACTTTTCTCTTTCTAAAGGTTGATTCATATCAGTTTAAGGACTGGTCTGTTTCCAAACATGTTCCTCTAGGATTTTGCACCAGATGTGGCTCAATATCTTCACCGATATAGGATTCAGAACGACCTTGATGGCCAATGACAAAAATGAATATTAGCCACAAGGAGAAATATCTGAATTCGAATATCTAAAACTTTTCATTTAATATTTTGAAGCTTCCTTTGAGTGTTTACAACAACATATGGTCTTGTGTTGTCACGAAGAAAGAGAACACCTTTGCCATTGATTAGAGTAAGTTCTTCATGGTCTTGAGCAATAAAGAGTTGGATTGATTGTTTGGCCCCTTGGAAAGTAGTCAATGTCAAAACTTTCATACTTAGTTCAAAACCAAAATCTGTCTTCAGGTTAATACATTTTGCGAGGAAAAAAATTTGTTATTCTCATTTAATTTATGATGAATCCATTTATCCAACTTTTCTCTTTCTAAAGGTTGATTCATATCAGTTTAAGGACTGGTCTGTTTCCAAACATGTTGCTCTAGGATTTTGCACCAGATGTGGCTCAATATCTTCACCGATATAGGATTCAGAACGAACTTGATGACCAATGACAAAAATGAATATTAGCCACAAGGAGAAATATCTGAATTCGAATATCTAAAACTTCTCATTTAATATTTTGAAGCTTCCTTTGAGTGTTTACAACAACATATGGTCTTGTGTTGTCACGAAGAAAGAGAACACCTTTTCCATTGATTAGAGTAAGTTCTTCATGGTCTTGAGCAATAAAGAGTTGGATTGATTGTTTGGCCCCTTGGAAAGTAGTCAATGTCAAAACTTTCACACTTAGTTCAAAATCAAAATCTGTCTTTAGGTTAAGACATTTTACAAGGAAAAAAATTTGTTATTCTCATTTAATTTATGATGAATCCATTTATCCAACTTTTCTCTTTCTAAAGGTTGATTTATATCAGTTTAAGGGCTGGTCTGTTTCCAAACATGTTGCACGAAAATTTTTCACCAGATGTGGCCCAATATCTTCACCGATATAGAATTCAGAACGACCTTGATGACCAATGACAAAAATGAATATTAGCCACAAGGAGAAATATCTGAATTCGAATATCTAAAACTTCTCATTTAATATTTTGAAGCTTCCTTTGAGTGTTTACAACAACATATGATCTTGTGTTGTCACGAAGAAAGAGAACACCTTTTCCATTGATTAGAGTAAGTTCTTCATGGTCTTGAGCAATAAATAGTTGCACTGATTGTTTGGCCTCTTGGAAAGTAGTCACTGTCAAAATTTCCCCACCTACTTCAACATCAAAATCTTCGAACGAATCGACGAATTTAAAATGGTGCAGCTTCAGATGTATTCTTCGGTTGAACCCATAGAATAAAATTTAATTCAACAAATAATATTAAAATGTGACATAAACATTTATTGAAATAAAGCATGAATCAAAATAAAATTTTATTAAATGAGTATAACAGTATGTTAGATCTCATTCTATTTTATTGGATTATTTCCCAGAACACCATAAATATTCATATTTGTGTGTTACATATTAGTAATTAATATGAACTTCATAAATTACGTTTTTTATTAAAACCGATTAAATTACAAAGTATAATGAATTTTTTAACGATTGTTTATTCTTTAATACCGAGAATTATATAAGTAACTGCAGATTTTTTATTCAAATTGCTGCAGTCTAACCTACGGACTGAATTGTAGGTTTTTGATAAATAAGTGCAACATAACTGTTCTTCGCGTAGCCAATAAATCAAAGTAAATTAGATTATATAATGTGACCTGCAGTTTCTTCGCAACCCTGATAGAAAACCATTAAGTTGATAACACGGTGGTGCTAATAACTTAACAAGTTTCACGCCTCGGTTTTCAACTAACCGGCCGTCTAATTATACGATCGGTTATAGATAAAATTGGCCATAATGGACAGGTGAAAATTGCGAACCTTTTGTTCTAGTAGTTTACCTAGAACAGTCAGGTAATTTAATAAAACCCGTTAAATAGATGTTGGAAAAAATTAAAAAAAAGCACACCACGTGCTGCATTTATCTGCTGTTAAAATCTGAGATGTGCTTTTCACATCGAATATAAATGACTGATCGAAAACCGTACCGTACTGATAATATCGAGGTTAAGGAAGGGGTCACACTGATTTTCGGTGCGTGGATTAAACCGCAAAATTAATTATAGAGTGTTTTCGTAAAATTTTCTGGCCATCCATGACCGTGGCGAAAGAGAAAAATTACTGGAAATATGTATTAATCCGCGTGCCCCGAGATTTATATCTTTATTACATGTGTAAATTTTTTCGAGGAATGGACGGACGGTGCGGGGATATTACTGATTTTCTCTTGGTTTACGATTTCCTGATGAGTGGCGCTTTAATTTTCTCGAACAGGTGATTAGTGATCCTATCTCCGTTTAGTTATTAATTAGAAAAAAAAACGTACGTGTCACGTCCGCTTGTTGTCGATGCTGCTATCTATTACACTAAACCAATGATTATTAATTACATAGACAAATTATTTTCGAATATTAATTATTAATTATCGACGCGATAATCTTACACTGTCACTAAAAGCTAATTTCATTACGTGTCCCCCAGTTTCTTGTGTGCTGAGAATGAATATTATCGGGAAAGAAAGGAAGTAAATCTAGTTTTAAATAGAAATTTTATTTAGTGATCCTATTATAGAAAGTACAGAAGACTATACTACAAAAGATACCTGTGATTGTGTTACATAATTAACCAACACATTTTGATGATGTTAAATTTAATTTCTAATAATTGATTACAGCAGTATTTGCATTGATATTTTACGAAATTTTTTCGGATAATTATGCCTAGACGTGAATTAACTCCAGATGAGAAGAACAAAGGTATTGGAATGTTGAAATCTGGGATTAATTGGGTCGAAATCACAGGTATAGTAGACACAATGTTGCTCAAAATGTTCTTTCCCTCTTCCATTTTAATAAAATTGGCTGTGAAGTGGCAGACCTAGGAAAATTACAAAAAACAGCGTCCTCCTCACAACTGGCCGGTTAGCTACAAAACTCTTTAGGAGCTCGTATCGTTCTAGTTACGGTACAGAGACGCTTGGCAAATGCAGGTTTTTGTTCACGAAGACAATTGCGATGCTAACATTTGACCCACGACCATAAACAACAACGATTGAAATGGGCAAGGACTCATATTCACTGGATAGAAGATTGGAAGTCTGTATTTTTCAGAGTTGAAAGTAGAATTGGGCTGTACAATGTTGATTATCGAGTTCATTTCAAGGGTTGTTCCATTATGGTATGGTTACCTTTTTAAAATGTTAAAATAATATTAATTTACTAAGGCATTTTGATGTCACAAGAATTTATAGTAAGATTAAGTTCAGTTTCGACCTCCTACGTAAGAGGATGGACTATGACAAATATAAAAAATGAAGAAATATTTGAATTATATGTTGAAAAAGGGGAGAACTTCCCATTTAACTTAAATTTTTAAACTTCTTTTGAGCCTCGAACGTGACATCTGGTCTTGTGTTGTCATGAAGAAGGAGGACAGCTTTTCTATCTAACCGAGTAAGTCCGTCATGATCTTGAGTAGTAAATAGACTATTTAAATGGCAAAAAACTTTATATTTTCTACAATTGTATATCAAAAATGGATTAGTTAATAATTATTAAAGGCTGATTTAACCATATGATGTTAAAAATATACTACATTACGTTGTAAAGTAATTTAAATATTATAAAGTGACTTCAATTTGTTTTTTTTTTTTGTTTTAAACTTCATTTTTTACGATTTAAGCAAAGTAATTTAACAATTTTAAGATGTTTCCAATTTTAATTTTCACAGTTTATAAATTCTAAACTAATAACAGATTATTTGACAATCATCTAATGTTGTCTGAGTGAGTAATAGCCATTGTACATGAGTTAAATATTGTATTTCACCTACAACTATTTAAATGGCAAAAAACTTTAAATTTTCTACAATTATATATTAAAAATATATTAGTTAATAATTATTAGAGACTCATTTAATCATATGATGTTGAAAATATACAATATTACATTGTAATGTTATTGTCTTGTTATTGCCTTTTGGAAGAAACTTCTACATATAGCTTCAACATAAAATCTGTCTTTGGTTAAGACATCTTACATGGATAAGTGTCATAAAAAATGCACCATTTTGTTATCCTCAGTTCATTTATGATAAATCAATTTACTTATGTTATTTTTTTGATGAAGTTGTTTTATACTTTAATTTATTTTCGTATTGTACAAAATATTAAATTTATTTTTCTGAATTGAACTGGACATAAATATACCAAATTTAATTTTGAAAGCAATTTTTATGGACTAAATAAGTAAAGTTTAATTCAACATTCGAATAATATCTTTTTTTTTTTTGTAATTTCAGTACATATCTGGGTCATATATTAGACCAATTTCACAATATATGATACGCCTATTTTGGAGACAAATTTTTATTAATTATTGTCCAACAAGGAAACCACTTCTTCCATTTTCTGAATCTCTTCAATTTCTGACTTATAATTAACGAAGTATGTACTTTTTATATAAATAATATATAGAAAATTTCATCAAATTGAAACAAATTTGTATTAATTTTTGTTTAACAAGAAAACTACTTCTTTCAAAATATATATATATATATAGAAGAATTCATCAGATAGACACAATTTTTTATTATTTATTGTACAATAAGAAAACTTCTTCCTTTTATTGAATCTCTTCAATTTCTTGTTCAAAATTAAGAGCTCTTTTAAATTTTTATAATTTTTATGATGAATTTGGTTATCAACATGTTTTTTGTAGTGTTGACGTATGGAAATTGCTTCGGCCATGACAAAATGTTGATGGTGTGATCTCTTAATCGATATGTCACAATTTTGAATTTGTGTTTGGGATATTTTCCTGATGAAACACATTATTTAAAGGCATCGATTTTTCAATATGTGGAAGCAAATTGTTGTTTAATATATCCATACACATAAATCGGTTCATGTGCCTTTCTAAACGATGAAGGAGGTCTACACCAGAAGCAGAGAAGCATTCCTATGCCATAATTAAACCACCACCCTGTTTCTCAGTGGGTATAATAAATATTTTGTATAGTTTTGTCTCTGTAGAACAAGCTAAACCGCCATTTTTAAATAAACTCATCATTAAAAACTGTTCTGTGGTCCAGTGAAGGTAATACTGAGTAAATTGGTCACTGATCAATAATAATAATAGACAGTATACATAAACTGGAACCCAATTCGAGTAGTAATTTCTCCGATAGACACCTCAAGAAGAATTGAGTAACTTCACAGAAGGCATACAGAGAAGGAGTCCCCATAGAGGACATATTTGTACTAAATTTAATTTAATAATAAAAAAGGAAAAAATAATCCTTTGTATCTCCTATTTCTCATTTATTGCTTGTTTTCTTCATATTATATTCTCCTAAAGTTTGTTACCGTTAAAGCCCTGTTTGATAGAGACATCCAATAATTATATAAGTTCAAAATATGGATGTTATTCGTTAAAATCTCTCCATACAGAGGAGAAGAAGAAGGAAATTTGAAATCAGTGTTGTTATGAATTCAAAGACATAAATCTATAATGACAGAGGAAAAAGAGTACCACCACATCTCACCCCATCTCCCCAAGGAGTCGTGGTACCACCAAATTCAAGAAACACCTCAAAAATAATTTTTTCTTTTATTAGTTCACAAGAACTTAATTTAAATGAAAAAAATCTGAAAGAAACATTATTAAAAAGTAATTTGGGTTTATGTGAATGAGGATAATCCAAATTTTGATGAGGATGGATTTGTGTTGCAGATGTTTAAACCGAAGCACAAAATCAAAGTAAACCACCGTTTTAAAAACGTTTCCACGCCCTGCAAAATAATGCGAATAAAAACACGAAACGTTATAAACTTCATCCAGGTCCGTATAATTCGCCGGGTTCGCGGCGATAAAGAGCGGCAGTTACATCGAAAATCGGTTCGATACTGGAATCCGAAATGGACAAGTGGGCACATTTTCCCATTTATCTTCCGCGAAATTGCCATAAACCGCGCAGTATTACAAGCACTTTGTATTTTTGCAAACATTGGCGTTTAGGCGTACCACAATGACGCAACATTTCTGTCGAGATGTTATCTTAATCTGTTTTACGGTCCCAACAATGGAATAATACTACCACGGCGAGCTGTGGAACACTTTTTTTTTTCTTCTTTTACTCTTTCTCTCAACGTCGGACAGGTCCGAGCCACGACAATGACTGTTTATACATCTGTAAATAATTATGGATTTATGGAACGTTACGGACGGTAGCTGTTATGGTTTTAATTATGTCGTAAATTCTACTTTGTTTTTGCCTCCGTGATTATAACGTCCATAAACTTTATAATCGCGCCTTTTATTGCTCTGTGCAGGACGAACGGTGATCTTAACAATTGCATCTAAGTTACCCTAATCAAAAGATATCACCGGTGAAAGTTAAAAATTTCGATACATAAAATTACGAAAGTTTGAAGAAGTGTTATAATTCCTAAGATAAAATATGTTTATTTTTTGTCTAAAAAGATGTCTTCTTCTATTTCATGAATATACTCATTTTTTGAACCAAAATTAGTTCTTTTTTAAATAATTTATTTCATTTCAATAAAGATGAGAAAGCCTTTTTACACTTTCTTACAAAATATATAATCAATCAAGGCTAGTCCAAAAAGATAAAAGGTGACAATTTTAAAATTTAAAAAAATTAGGAGAATCTGTGATATTTCTTCCATTTTTTGAATTTCTTCAATTTTTTGTTCAAAATTAGTTTAAGTGTAGACATGGGTCTTTTTTATATAAATTATATATAGAAGATTTCATTAGATTGAAACAAATTTGTATCGATTATTGTTCAGCAACAAAACCACTTTTTCCATTTCTTGAATCTCTTCATTTTCTTGTTCAAAATTAGCTTAAGTAATGGCATGGGTCTTTTCTATATAAATTATATATAGAAGATTTCATTAGATTGAAACAAATTTGTATCGATTATTGTTCAGCAACAAAACCACTTTTTCCATTTCTTGAATCTCTTCATTTTCTTGTTCAAAATTAGCTTAAGTAATGGCATGGGTCTTTTTATATAAATTATATATAGAAGATTTCATTAGATTGAAACAAATTTGTATCGATTATTGTTCATCAACAAAACCACTTCTTCCGTTTCTTGAATCTCTTCATTTTCTTGTTCAAAATTAGCTTAAGTAATGGCATGGGTCTTTTTATATAAATTATATATAGAAGATTTCATTAGATTGTAACAAATTTGTATCGATTATTGTCCAACAAGAAAACCACTTCTTCCATTTCTTGAGTCTCTTCAATTTCTTGTTCAAACTTAGCTTATGTGTATACATGGGTCTTTTTATATAAATTATATATAGAAGATTTCATTAAATTGAAACAAATTTTATTAATGTCCAACAAAGAAACCACTTCTTCCATTTCTTGAATCTCTTCAATTTCTTGTTCAAACTTAGCTTAAGTAATGGCATGGGTCTTTTCTATATAAATTATATATAGAAGATTTCATTAGATTGAAACAAATTTGTATCGATTATTGTTCAGCAACAAAACCACTTTTTCCATTTCTTGAATCTCTTCATTTTCTTGTTCAAAATTAGCTTAAGTAATGGCATGGGTCTTTTTATATAAATTATATATAGAAGATTTCATTAGATTGAAACAAACTTGTATCGATTATTGTCCAACAAGAAAACCACTTCTTCCATTTCTTGAGTCTCTTTAATTTCTTGTTCAAAATTAGCTTAAATAATGGCATGGGTCTTTTTATATAAATTATATATAGAATATTTCATTAGATTGAAACAAACTTGTATTGATTATTATCCAACAAGAAAACCACTTCTTCCATTTCTTGAATCTATTCAATTTCTTGTTCAAACTTAGCTTATGTGTAGGCATGGGTCTTTTTATATAAATTATATATAGAAGATTTCATTAGATTGAAACAAATTTGTATTGATTATTGTCCAACAAGAAAACTACTTCTTCCATTTCTTGAATCTCTTCAATTTCTTGTTCAAACTTAGCTTATGTGTAGGCATGGGTCTTTTTATATAAATTATATATAGAAGATTTCATTAGATTGAAACAAACTTGTATTAATTATTGTCCAACAAGAAAACCACTTCTTCCATTTCTTGAATCTATTCAATTTCTTGTTCAAACTTAGCTTATGTGTAGGCATGGGTCTTTTTATATAAATTATAATTAGAAGATTTTATTAAATTAAAGCAAATTTTATTGATTATTGTCCAACAAGGAAACCACTTCTTCCATTTTTTGAATCTCTTCAATTTCTTGTTCAAACTTAGCTTATGTGTAGGCATGGGTCTTTTCATATAAATTATATATAGAAGATTTCATTAGATTGAAACAAATTTGTATTGATTATGGTCCAACAAGAAAACCACTTCTTCCATTTTTTGAATCTCTTCAATTTCTTGTTCAAACTTAGCTTAAGTAATGGCATGGGTTTTTTCTATATAAATTATATATAGAAGATTTCATTAGATTGAAACAAACTTGTATCGATTATTGTCCAACAAGAAAACCACTTCTTCCATTTCTTGAGTCTCTTTAATTTCTTGTTCAAAATTGGCTTAAGTAATGGCATGGGTCTTTTCTATATAAATTATATATAGAAGACTTCATTGGATTGAAACAAATTTTATTGATTATTGTCCAACAAGGAAACCACTTCTTCCATTTCTTGAATCTCTTCAATTTCTTGTTCAAACTTAGCTTAAGTAATGGCATGGGTCTTTTTTATATAAATTTTATATAGAAGATTTCATTAGATTGAAACAAATTTGTATTGATTATTGTCCAACAAGAAGACCACTTCTTCCATTTCTTGAATCTCTTCAATTTCTTGTTCAAACTTAGCTTAACTAATGGCATGGGTCTTTTTTATATAAATTTTATATAGAAGATTTCATTAGATTGAAACAAATTTGTATAGATTATTGTCCAATAAAGAAACCACTTCTTCCATTTCTTGAATTTCTTCAATTTCTTGTTCAAAATTAGCTTAAGACATAGTATGGGTCTTTTTATATAAATTATATACAGAAGATTTCATTAGATTGAAACAAATTTGTATTGATTATTGTCCAACAAGAAAACCACTTCTTCCATTTTTTGAATTTCTTAAATTTTTGGTTTAAAATTAGCTTAAATGTTGATGTGAGTCTTTTTTTATATAAAATGTATATATATATATATATATATATATATATATATATATATATATATATATATATTTACTTTTAAACATGGCATTTAATTTGACTCCTCAGTTCATCAAATACCCAATACTGATTCCATCCCATTTCACCAATCAATTATGTTCATAAAACTTTTTTTACTATTTAAGGATCCAATTCGTTTTGGGCCAACTTTTTTTGGACTCCGACTAATTGCCACATTTAAGATGATGTGATAATTACTGTTATTGTTAAATTTTTTGTTAAAGGCTGGAAATCACAGTTGAAGGGAATAGACTTGTAAGTCCGTGTGGTGTTCATCCTCTGATTAGGTTATTCAAGTTCGGAAGATAAGAAAATAGTGAACGATGCTTATCCATCCAAATTCTTACTTGCTGGGTCTCTTCCATTCAAGATTCCAACTCCATACCTCGTTGAAATATTTCGGGCATCAATATTTACTGTTAAACTTCGTATTTGATTTGACATCTCAGTTCATCAAATACCCAACACAGATTCCATCCTATTTTACCAATCAATTTTATTCATAAAACCTTTTTTACAATTTAAGGATCCAATTCGCTTTGGGCCAACACTTTTTGGACTAGTTGCCAAATTTAAGATGATGAGATAATCACTGTTATTGGGAGGTGTTAAATTTTTAGTTAAAGGCTGGAAATCACAGTTGAAGGGAATAGACTTGTAAGTCGGTGTTCAGCCTCTGATTGGATTATCCAAGTTTGGAAGATAAGAAATCAGTGAACGATGCTCATCCATCCAAATTCTTACTCGTAGGATTACTTCCATTTACGATTCCATCTGCATGACCCGTTGAAACATTTCGGGCATCAATATTTACTGTTAAACATGGTATTTGATTTGACCCCTCAGTTCATCCAAAACCCAACATCGATTCCATCCCATTTCACCAATCAATAGATTTACGTCGGTCAGATCTAATCGGAGAACATTCGAATACTTAACTGTACCTAATTCCGTATCGCGAACAAATCGTTTTCAACACATGTCCGGCGACCGCAGCGAATAGAAAAAAACAAACCATCGAATTCTCGTCCGACGTTCGCAAATGGGGAGATACACTTCGAAACGTAAGATGACATTTGTAAAATATCTGGGATTTCTTGTCGCACTTGTTCGTGGACTTGTCTTATCATGTTGTGACACTAAGTCAGCGCAGTCACGGACCGATGTGAATCTAACTTGGCACTGTCCGTAGAAAGCACTTGCCTCGAATGGGTTAGGTGAATGTATTTTTCCCTGATTTCGATCAGCCATAGCGGCCGACGCGAAGGCGATTGACTCATTTTATCGGATGCCCATCGGATACAACAAATTCCGCGCTGCTACAACACGTACGTGTATCACTGTGTCCATTATTATCGCCATTTTATTTATTCATTTTTTTTTATTAAATATGAAAACGATTGTTTAGTGGACCAATGGCCGAATGTCGGTGGATAACTTGTTAAGGAAAAGACATGTGCACGTCGAAACAATGCGAGATAATTTGAGACACGTGTTTCTATTGTTGAACGAAAGTGCGTGTTATCACCTGCCCGACCCGCCCACGTGTCCGCACGAGTCGCGCACGAATTATTCAAATTTGAAATGTTACGCGTACGCTTATTGTGTTGGTTATCGGGATGATAAATTGCCTGGAATGCCGTTTAGCTACTTAATAAAATGGTTTAAAAAATCGTCCGCTAATTGTGAAAGTCAACACTTCAGTTTGGTTTGGTTAGGAAATTGAAGAGGTTTGATGACATGATGAAGTTGTTGATCTTCTGGAACAAAAATCAATATGTATAAACTTGTTTAGATATGAAGAAACACTAATGAAATGAATATAATTAAATGTATATTTCAAAATTGGAACACTTTTTTAGTGCTGTAGTAGTTTAACTTCTTCATGAAGTTTGGACAATCATCAATACAAATTTGTTTCTACCTGATAAATTTTTGGAATTTGGATGAATTTGGATGAATGAGCATCCTTTACTATTTTCTTATCTTCCGAACATGAATAATCTAATCAGAGGATGATCATCACACGGACTTACAAGTGTATTCCCTTTAACCATGATTTCTTTAGTCTTTAACTAAAAATTTAACACCTCCCAATAACAGTGATTATTTCATCATCTTAAATTTGGCAATTAGTCAGAGTCCAAAAAGAGTTGGCGCAAAGCTAATTGGATCCTTAAATTGTAAAAAAGGTTTTATGAATATAATTGAGTGGTGAAATGGAATGGAATTAGTGTTGAGTATTTGATGAACTGAGGAGTCAAATCAAATACCATGTTTAACAGTAAATATTGATGCCCGAAATATTTCAACGAGTTATGCAGATGGAATCGCAATTGGAAGAGACCCAGCGAGTAAGAATTTGGATGGATAAGCATCGTTCACTATTTTCTTAGCTTCCGAACTTGAATAATCTTATCAGAGGATGAACACCACACGGACTTACAAGTCTATTCCCTTCAACTGTGATTTCCACCATTTAACTAAAAATTTAACACCTTCCAATAACAGTAATTATCACATCATCTTAAATTTGGCAATTAGTCGGAGTCCAAAAAATGTTGGTCCAAAGCTAATTGGATGCTTAAATTGTAAAAAAGGTTTTATGAATATAATTGAGTGGTGAAATGGAATGGAATTAGCGTTGAGTATTTGATGAACTGAGTCAAATCAAATACCATGTTTAACAGTAAATATTGATGCCCGAAATATTTCAACGAGTTATGCAGATGGAATCGCAATTGGAAGAGACCCAGCGAGTAAGAATTTGGAAGAATGAGCATCGTTTACTATTTTCTTATCTTCCGAACTTAAATAATCTTATCAGAGGATGAACACCACACGGACTTACAAGTCTATTCCCTTCAACTGTGATTTCCAACCTTTAACAAAAAATTTAACACCTCCCAATAACAGTAATTATTACATCATCTTAAATTTGGCAATTAGTCAGAGTCCAAAAAGAGTTGGCGCAAAGCTAATTGGATCCTTAAATTGTAAAAAAGGTTTTATGAATATAATTGAGTGGTGAAATGGAATGGAATTAGTGTTGAGTATTTGATGAACTGAGGAGTCAAATCAAATACCATGTTTAACAGTAAATATTGATGCCCGAAATATTTCAACGAGTTATGCAGATGGAATCGCAAATGGAAGAGACTCAGCGACCAGAAATTTGGATGAATGAGCATCGTTTACTATTTTCTTATCTTCCGAACTTAAATAATCTTATCAGAGGATGAACACCACACGGACTTACAAGTCTAATCCCTTCAACTGTGATTTCCAGCTTTTAACTAAAAATTTAACACCTCCCAATAACAGTGATTATCTCATCATCTTAAATTTAGCAATTAGTCGGAGTCCAAAAAATGTTGGTCCAAAGCTAATTGGATGCTTAAATTGTAAAAAAGGTTTTATGAATATAATTGAGTGGTGAAATGGAATGGAATTAGTGTTGAGTATTTGATGAACTGAGTCAAATCAAATACCATGTTTAACAGTAAATATTGATGCCCGAAATATTTCAACGAGTTATGCAGATGGAATCGCAATTGGAAGAGACCCAGCGAGTAAGAATTTGGATGGATAAGCATCGTTCACTATTTTCTTATCTTCCGAACTTGAATAATCTTATCAGAGGATGAACACCACACGGACTTACAAGTCTATTCCCTTCAACTGTGATTTCCAGCCTTTAACAAAAAATTTAACACCTCCCAATAACAGTAATTATCACATCATCTTAAATTTGGCAATTAGTCAGAGTCCAAAAAGAGTTGGCGCAAAGCTAATTGGATCCTTAAATTGTAAAAAAGGTTTTATGAATATAATTGAGTGGTGAAATGGAATGGAATTAGTGTTGAGTATTTGATGAACTGAGGAGTCAAATCAAATACCATGTTTAACAGTAAATATTGATGCCCGAAATATTTCAACGAGTTATGCAGATGGAATCGCAAATGGAAGAGACTCAGCGACCAGAAATTTGGATGAATGAGCATCGTTTACTATTTTCTTATCTTCAGAACTTGAATATTCTAATCAAAGGACGAACACCACACAGACTTACAAGTCTATTCTCTTCAACTGTGATTTCCAGTCTTTAACTAAAAATTTAACACCTCCCAATAACAGTGATTATTTCATCATCTTAAATTTAGCAATTAGTCAGAGTCCAAAAAGAGTTGGTCCAAAGCTAATTGGATGTTTAAATTGTAAAAAAGTTTTTATGAACATAATTGATTAGTGAAATGGGATGGAATCAGTATTGGGTATTTGATGAACTGAGGAGTCAAATCAAATGCCATGTTTAACAGTAAATATAGATAACCAAAATATTTCAACGAGTAATGCAGATGGAATCGCAAATGGAAGAGACCTAGCGAGTAAGAATTTGGATGAATGAGCATCGTTTACTATTTTCTTATCTTCCGAACTTGAATAATCTAATCAGAGGATGAACACCACACAGACTTACAAGTCTATTCCTTTCAACTGTGATTTCCAGCCTTTAACTAAAAATTTAACACCTCCCAATAACAGTAATTACCTCATCACGTTAAATCCGGCAATTAGCCGGAGTCCAAGAAGAGCTGGCCCAAAGCGAATTGGATCCTTAAATCGTAAAAAGGGTGTTATGCACATAATTGCATACGATCAGGCACGCTTTCGTACAATACAAACCGCCACTGCTCCGTAACGTATCATTAGCCCGAAACCAGCTTACACGTCCGAATGATCCATTAGTTATGTTTTAAGACAGTTGTTAACATAGTTAACTATATTGAAAAGTGCAAATGTTTCGGTGCCTCCGAATTTTAGCGGCGTTAAATTAACTCGGGCCAAGCAGACAACCCTTAATTTTAACAAGAATAATTATTTAATTATATGGCAGCCGGCTTCTACGAAACAGGCTCATATACTTTCTTCTTTTCGTAATAAATTTGTGATGATTATTACAATTTGGAAACGAGGCGATTTGCTTCATAAATTTCGGTTTTATTACAACATACATTGTTTGGCACACTCTGATTCATCTCGTGTGTAAGGCCTATCATTGTTTCTCGAGATCAGAGATAAAGCGGACAATCAATTATTCAAATTGGTTTTGTTGTAATGCGCTTGCCCGGCTTAATTCCTTCACTTATATTTATATATTTGGTGTGTTTATCGGTTTTAGTGCCGCACAAATACACACACACGATTGAAACTAATTGCTTCGTTATTGAATGATTTTTAATCCATTAGTTTCCAACCGAATCGCACACAATGAATGGGACTGTTTATTTAAACCGATTTACCTATAAATACCATTCTAATTTAAAATTTCACATCTCGTAATTTGCCGCGGCACGAGATAACGATCATCCCGACGCGATAAAATCAGTCGTAAACAACGGCTCATTATTTCAAATATGAAAGCGATACGATCTACGGAAAATATTAATGGATTCAAATTGGTTCGGTTTACCTTTTCGGGCTGCCACCCTCAACAAGGAATCTCGGCCACCGACCACTTATGGGAGATCGACGGTGAATTATGACCTAGGCACAATTTCAATGGATTGAGAAACTCCGGACTTAATTAACCGGACGCAGAAATATGTTTGTATTAAAGGTGGGTTTGTTCAATTTATGAGAACATTTATTCGTACGCTTCTTATGAACGATTATTTGAGTCATTTCAAATATGAGGACACCAACGCGGATCAAAAATGCAAAATATCCTAATTGTAATAAAAGTCAATTTTCATAACTAATCCTAAAAAAATATATATTTTTTTCAATCTAATATTTTCGTATTAATACTATATCAAAATATAAAATATTATATAGTGAAATGGAAAATTGGTGACAGTAAAGGTATTCCACTCGATGATAAGTAAATATTATAAAATGCAAAATATTCTAATTATAATAAAAGTCAATTTTTATAACTAATCCTAAAAAATTATATTTTTTCAATTTAATATTTTCGTATTAATACTGTATCAAAATATAAAATTTTGTATAGTGAAATGGAACTTTTTTCTTTTCAATTTATAAATTTTATAATACTTTTTCTAATATGGATAATAAATTATCTCAAAATTTATGACTTAAATGGATAAATTCAAAATATCTTTTAAAAAAACTATTAAAATCTGTACCCACTGAGATTCTAATTCGAATATTTCCTAAATGGTTAGAGTAAACGATTAACCACAATAGACCTTTTTTGCAGAGCGTTTAACTTCCTACAAAGATATATGTTGAGCAATTTAAAATATTTAATTATCTTTGAGTTATAAAATTTAGAACCAAAAAAGAAATTTTTGTTAAATTCTTCAAACTTTTACCTTCGATATCTTTTAAACTGTAAGAGTTATGAAAAAATTGTAAGATACATTTTATATAGAACGTTCAATTTCCTACAATAAATGTAAATATAAATTTTGTGTGCGATCAAGTAATAACGAGATATGAATTTTGTCATATGGAAATGAAGAATACTTAGATGAGGAGGGCCTTCCTATCAAAATGAAGAGTTGGAAGTTAAAAAAAATAGTCGATTTTTTGGCACAAAGCATATTTTTTATGTCGAACTCAAAAAAAACCCTATATTTAAATTTTTATAATTTAAAATTTGTTTTTTTAATATTTAAATTTTTAAAATTGAAAATTTAAATTAGTAAAAATTAAAATTTAAATTTTTAATATTTAAATTTTTAAATTTAAATTTTTAATTTTTAAAATTTAATTAATTAAAATTGAAATTTTAAATTTTTAATATTCTACGAGTTATAAAATTTAGAAGTAAAAAAAGAAATTTTTGTTAAATTCTTCAAATTTTTACCTTCAATATCTTCTAAACTGTAAGAGTTATGAAAAACTTGTAAGATACCTTTTATATAGAACGTTCAATTTCCTACAATAAATGTAAATATAAATTTTGTGTGCGATCAAGTAATAACGAGATATGAATTTTGTCATATGGAAATGAAGAATACTGAGATGAGGAGGGCCTTCCTATCAAAATGAAGAAAGAGTTGGAAGTTAAAAAAAATAGTCGATTTTTTGGCACAAAGCATATTTTTTACGTCGAACTCAAAAAGAACTATATTTAAATTTTTAATATTTACAATTTAAATTTTTAATATTTAAAATTTAAATTTTTAATATTCAAATTTTTATAATTTAAAATTTAAAATTTAATTTTTTAATCTTTAAAATTTAATTATTTAAAATTTAAATTTTAAATTTTTATTATTTAATTTTAAATATTTAATTATCTACAAGTTACAAAATTTAGAAGTAAAAAAAGATTTTTTTTTTAAATTCTTCAAATTTTTACCTTCAATATCTTCTAAACTGAAAGAGTTATTAAAAAATTGTAAGATTTTTTTCTTACAGTCCATAAACTAAATTTCATCAAGTCCCATTTCCTTCAGATTGGCTTTAATTTGAGGTAATGACAAGAATGGATTGTCTGTTGAAATTTGAATTATCCATTTACCGATTTTTCAAGTTTTTCAAATTCATTGATTACTTTTAGTAACTACCACTTGCTTCTTCTTCTCTACATTTTTTATTAATACAAGAAACGATTGACTTATTTAGCTGTAAGCTCTTGACAATTTCTACTTGTTGCTCTCTGTCTTGGCTAGGCTAAATAATAAATTTTTTATAATTATTAAATAATTACAATAATGAAAAGATCTCTGGTAATCAATTTGGAAGATTAAAATCAGTAAATGGAGTCAATCCAAAGGCCATAAGAGCTTGCTGTGCTTATTGTCTTACAACCTATTAATAAACCCATATATTATTCGCATGGCCGTATCTAAAATGGCAAATATCGCACACTTAATATGCAGCCACGACTTCCTACTGATATAAAACATATCTTAATACGTTCCTTGGAATTTTGATTAACTTATCTGGTCCCGACTCCGGCACGTATTGACAAAGAGACCACCATGTCGTAAAATGCGAATCATTAATATCTCAACGATTTCTGTCAAAGGATGCGAACCTCTAAATGAGTGCCTTCATTGTTTTGTTCAACGAAAATGTGTTGGGACGTACGATTGGCTGATTCAATTACGGAGGTCACCATAAATTATGTTCCTTTTGTAGTAGAATGTCGTAAATTATTAGCAGATCAATAAATTATTGAAATTTGAAATTTTAGTGTTGACGTTTTAATTAGTTTGTCTGATGGTCTTGCTAATTCTTCCGGATTGAAGGGTTGAGGAAAGGGATGGACGTGGATGGTCCCACGACATTTAATTAATTGATCTAGGTTTCCCAACGAACATTTGTATATATTTTATGGTATTTCAATCTAGATATAACAACAAAAAAATATGACATGCAATATAATTTCAGTTTTCATTCAGCCACACGCACTCAAGAACTAGACGGATACAATTTGCATAGCCTTAACCTTTCGCAACATGAATGGGACAATGGAAAAAGTGAATAATTTGCACATTGGCGTTTTAAATTACGTGGCGCCGCCGTTTTTACCGCAACGGACGCACGTAACCTCGCATAAATTGTTCTTCGTGACGAGTTAGATTGATTGGTATCAATGTCAAGCAGTTCGGCGCGAGTCCAAGAAGAAATTACCCACTCCGGTGCACGTGTTTATTAACTGGTTTCAAATTGATAATTAACGTGCGACGTTTCGAAACGTGTCACCGTTAAAAAACACGGGAACTTACTTAACTCATTTCGGTGGCGAGACACGAGAGTGTATAAACTATTGTGATTACAGCATCCCTCATTTCGGTTCGTGTTAATGGCGTTAATAACAACCTAAAAGCAGTAAACTTGTTCTTTAATGGTCAACAAAAAGATAATACACATAATGCGGCACCTTCTCGTTAGTTTAACATAAATTCACGGTAATTATGGCACGGGTTTGGACCCTTGTGGCTACCCGGTCAGGCACCAGCTGTCTCGGATCTAGTGGCCGGCCCTCCTACATGGTTAGAAATTAATATCTATGCTATCGGACGCCACAAAAAATTCTATTAGGGCGCTATCGTTGGATATTAGAATTAAATTAGTGGTTTTTTTCGATGCTTCGGATATATTGGAAAAATGAGGTGGACGAAGGCTGCTTTCAATTGGTCATCATTAATATTCGGGCTTTCGGCAGTGACCGAATAGGTTAGAAACGATTCCAAGTACTCAAGAAGTTATGCTGAGACGTCGTAAATACACAAAATAAATCATTTTCTTTAAGAATTTTGGTGCGTTGAATGATGAGTTAGGAAAGAACCTCCACGTATATTTAAATATTAGGTACCAAAAATCTACTTTATTTAAACTAACTCTAATTCAACAAAATAATTACCATTGTATCAACAATTTTTTGCCATTCTACAATCAAATTTACGTCTAGGGATATAAATTCTGGTTTCTAACTTCAACAACTCTTCAATGAAAACATGAAATTTATAAAGATGGATTTGAAATTTGAGTGAATTGGTTAAGAGTGTTGTTGAAACATTTTAAATAATTTTCTTTATGAATATCGATGCGTTGAATGATAAGTTGGGAAAGAACTTTCAAGTAAATTATGACAAGCAAATTCATGTCACAAAAAAGAAATGCTGGGGTCTGAGAATTGAACCTTAGTTTTAACTTTCTCTTCAGAATTTATTTATTACGTAAAAGATTGAACACTGACGAAAATAAATAATAGCTACAAGAAGAAATATCTGGACTGGTGGATAAGGTAGAACGTCACATTTAACATTTTGAAGCTTCATTTGGTAATCAATTTGGAAGATTAAAACCAGTAAATGGAGTCAATCCAAAGGCCATAAGAGCTTGCTGTGCTTATTGTCTTACAACCTATTAATAAACCCATATATTATTCGCATGGCCGTATCTAAAATGGAAGAATAACAAGAAGTTATGCTGAGACGTCGTAAATACACAAAATAAATCATTTTCTTTATGAATTTTGGTGCGTTGAATGATGAGTTAGGAAAGAACCTCCACGTATATTTAAATATTAGGTACCAAAAATCTACTTTATTTAAACTAACTCTAATTCAACAAAATAATTACCATTGTATCAACAATTTTTTGCCATTCTACAATCAAATTTACGTCTAGGGATATAAATTCTGGTTTCCAACTTCAACAACTCTTCAATGAAAACATGAAATTTATAAAGATGGATTTGAAATTTGAGTGAATTGGTTAAGAGTGTTGTTGAAACATTTTAAATAATTTTCTTTATGAATATCGATGAGTTGAATGATATGTTGGGAAGGAACTTTCAAGTAAATTATGACAAGCAAATTCATGTCACAAAAAAGAAATGCTGGGGTCTCAGAATTGAACCTTAGTTTTAACTTTCTCTTCAGAATTTATTTATTACGTAAAAGATTGAACACTGACGAAAATAAATAATAGCTACAAGAAGAAATATCTGGACTGGTGGATAAGGTAGAACGTCTCATTTAACATTTTGAAGCTCCATTTGAGTGTCTGACGTGACGTATGATTTTTCTGTTGTCTAGGGAAACTTGATTTTAGATAAGTGGCCTAGACCAGCGAGATTTAAAGTAATGGACCTATTTTTTCTCTTTCAATTCTTGTGGGATTCATTTAATAACTTTTTGATGAAGTTTATTAGATGAATCCTCTTTCTAAACGTCCATTCAATGCAGTTTAACTACTGGCCTATTTCCAGACATGTTGCACGAAGATTTTGCACGACGTGTTACTTAATTTCTTTGTTGGTAGAAGTTTCTGAATGACCTTGACGTTGTTCATTTTCAATGAATTCGTTACCACTTTTAAACCGATGAAATCAAAATCGTGCGACTTCATCACTTACAACATCTCCAGCACCACAGCTTCTCTAAATATATTGTGTCCTGTTTCTGTTACTTTAGGCTTCGATAACTCGAACCATGATTAGTCAGAAAAAAAAATCGAGTTATTAAGTAAGTTACAAATAATTTTCATTCTAGACTTTACCAATTTTTTTGGAGTTACGATAAATTTATTAAAAATTAATTAAAATAAAAATGAGAAAATCCTTAATTATCATTTATTATTTTAAGTCGTTTGTTAATAACTTTAAAACATATTTTATTAATATTAAAATTATATTTTTTTAATAAAATTTACTTTAAATATTTTTGATTTTTTGTCTGTCAACTCTGAATTTGATAATGCTTGTGACAAATTTTAAAAAAAATGAACCAAAAATATAATATAAACAAAAATAAGATTTAATAAACAAACAAATTATTCGATATATCATAAAATTTTTGTTATTAAATATTTTAAAAAACTATAAAATGTTTTGTTTTTCGATATATTTATGTAAAATTAAATATATATTTTTTTTATCCATTTTAGTCTTCTTCAATATTTTGAGTTTATAAAATATGATATTAAAAGTTAATTATTAAAATTTTTAGATGAGAGATTACCAAATTTTCAATTTCAAGCTATTAAAATATAATAAATATTTTTAATAATTTTGCATTTTAAATATATGGAAAAAGTTATATAATATATTATTTTTTAATGTTTTTATTATTTAATATAATTTTGATTTTATTAAAATTTTGAATATTTTTATTTATTTATTTATTTTTTTCATTTAATATATGTAGATTTCGTCATTCTTTAATATTTTGAATATTTTTCAATTTTTTGTATTTTTAAAATTTTCAATAACATTATGAATAATAAAATTTTATATTTAAATATATTGCTTATAATAAATTAAAATAATAATAATAATAATAATAAAAATTTGAGAGTTATCAAATATTCAATCTCAGTTTATATTAAAATATTCAATATTTCTAATATTTTTTACTTACTAATTAATATTTTGAATATTTTTGAATCTGAATCTTTTAATTTTCATTATTCATTTTCTAATATTTTGTACTTTTTGTAAAAATTCAAACATCAAAAATTTCACATCAAGAAAAAATTTTTAAAATTTCGATTTTAATTACTTAATAGATTAAAAAAATAAAGATTTTATTACTTTATAAAAACAAATGTATTTTTAATTTTAAATAAATATACATTAATATTTTAAATATTTTTGACTTTATGTGTCTTAATCCGATATCTAAGAAGTATATTTAGGATAAATTTATGGAAAATAATAATAATAATAATAATAAATAAATAAATAAATTAAACAAAAATGGAAATTAACAATTTTCCTTTTTATTATTTTAAGAGGTTTGTTATTTACTAGACTATATAATTTTTCAATATATGTATGTAATTTTAAATTTTTGCACTTTTTAATATTTTGAATATGATTTTTGTCTTTAGATAATTTCATTGTTTTCTTATATTTCATACTTTTATTTAAACATTTTTTATATTTAAGAATTATAACAACATTTAAAAAAATGACATTAAGAGATAATTTTTAAAATCTTGGAAGAGAGTCCAGAGCTTAACCTCGTTGAGCAAATCTGTTACATATTTGGGAAGGAAGCCTCTTCTTGTGGAAAGTTGGTCTACAAGTAAATTCATGCTACCAGAAAAAAATTTCGGGTTCTAAACTAATGATCAATCTCAGTTTTGACTTCTAGAATTAAAACGTTTTTTACCTAAGAAACTGTGTCAAAAATAAACAATAGCTTCATGGAGGAATATCGGAACTACGTGGTGATGAGATAGACCTTTCCATTTATAATTTGAAGCTTCCTTTGGGTCTCTAATATGATATATTTTCTTGAATAGCCATGAAGAAGCAGAACGCTTTTTCTATTGAGCAAAAAATCTTGTCTTGGGGTGAGTTTTTCATTGAATTGCTCCATTTACAAGGTGTTTGGCCTCCTAATAAGTGCTCAATATGTAAAGTTACACTCACAGTTCTTCGATTAAGACTTTTTTAAGTACAATACATCTGGTTTACCAATTTTATCCCATTTATTAATAAGAATTGACGTAATCATCCATTTTTCTTAACATGTAACAAAACGATCAATAAAAGGAAAAAAAAGAAGGGCAATTGGCAAATGTCAATTTTTATTATATTCCCTTAATTCATGTGGAAACCATCCATCTAACTTTTTGATGAAGTTCATGGCTTTTAAAGGTGCATTCAACGCAGTTCAATGATTGGTCTATTTCCAAACATATTGCTTAACTTCTTCGTTGGTTTCAGTAAAATTTTGATGTTTTTCATTTTTAGTGCGTTCATTTCCACTTTTAAATCGACGACACTTCAAATCGTGTATCTAACATAATTTTTTCTTTTTTTCTTCTGTTATTTTAATCTGATTTTTAGTATTTTTTTATGAATTTGAGCACTTAATAAGGCTATTTTTAACCTTAAAATGATGTTTTAAAGTCAGCTCATATAATATATGTAGATTATTATTCATTAACCAAAAACGTAAATAAGTTTTCCCGATACCCAATACTTTCCAGCATCTCTTATTCATCAGTTAACAAGTTAACATTGGCAAAGGCTAAGATCTTTGTTATGTCGCACCAAACCACCTAACAAATGTTTCGTATAAACTCGTGCCCATTATGCAAATGAAATCAAAATTGCCCAATCCCTCGGCTAATGAGGCCCATAAATAACCGTCAACAATCCAAGTGTTAATTGCATTATACAGTTTTAATTCCGTAGATTGTCTTTGTGCCGGCCGCGAAAGCACATAAATAAAACGGTCGTTCGTAGAGCCGGAGCCGGAGAAAAGTGCAATAACCACGATTGTGGGCAATTATCGGTTGCAAATGATAGCAGCGGGTGGTGAAGTTGACTGATGTCCCCTTTTGCTGCGTGTGCACCGCCGTTTATCGAGTAGGTGGCGTAATATAGGAGCCTGTGCCGTGGACCAGTGTGCAGTGCTTTTGCTCGCACGCTCTCCACATACTACTACTACTACTACTACTACCGGTCATGCAGCCACCTATTTCACTTTTATTATGATTTACTGCTGGCCGGCGATTTCCCGGCCGACTTCTTTTCACGCCACCCGTCACCGGGGTGTGTCCGGAACGAAAACCGTTTGTATAATGCAAGACGACGAAAATCGGCGTCTGCGAGGGAGTGTCAACGATGCCAGCGGATCCACTGACGGCGACGATTGCGGGGCTGAAAACGTGTGGGCGAGAGCTGGAGGCAGCCGGCTCTATAAAGTGGCCGCGCCTGAGTACGCCGCTCTAGGAAGCCACCTACTGTCTGAGTTATGAAGCCGCTTTCCATCACGTCAAGGAGGTAACTAATCTGATAACGACCTAATGCACGGGAACGCTATGGAGGGATTCTGGTTAGTCCGCTTCGCGGCCGGCAACGTTGACGACTTACCGGACGGCCGGACTTATTGCACGCACGGGATTGTTTGCGTTTATTGTCGGGGGCACTCAACAAGAAATGCGGCGACACAAACCTTTAAAGCACGCTTAAATCTTAATGCGAAATCCGACTGGCTGCCGTTACAGTTTTCCTCTTCTTCCATCGACGAAATGATTTTTGCGGTGTCAATGAACGACACCGTAAACTGACCTGTTAATCCCGCCAATAAATATAAATAATATGCACTGGTAACGTCAATTATAATCGGTGATAAATCTCTGGTAAACCACATAACTGGCCAACAATAAAATATGATGTGGAGGCACTCGTACTTATGTACACGCCATCGATTTATTACAAAAATCCATTTTATTGGCTCGTAGAAGAAGTTGCGCGATAAAAATGCGAAATTGCCCGTTTATCATTTCAGGAGAGAGGCGAACGGATCCGTGTGTTGCATTATAATAATATTCAATTGGCGAAGATCCAGATATTGAGCACGCGATGCGTTATTACTGTCGCGTGTCATAAATTTCGCGTTGGAATGGAAAAATGTATTGTACTGTTAATCCAATGTTTTACATTTAAATAACACGTTTCTGAAGATTCAATGTAAAAAGAAACAGTTTATTCAAAAGAATTTAGCTTAACAAAACTTTAAAGCTTTTGTGAATTTTAGTTTATTCCAAAAATCAATAAATAAGAAAATTTATAATTTTTAATATATTTCACATATATTTTATTTTTAAATCTGAAAATTTTACTATTATTGTATGTAAAAATATATTTAAAAAATAATTTTCTTACGATTTTTTTCTCGTTTTTAAAGTATACATTAATATTTTTTTTCTAGTTTGAGAAATAAACTTTAATAAAATGTATTTGCATTTGTAAATATAATAGTAGTTTATAAAAATATATATTTTATGTAATAATTCTTTTCATCTTAATTCTACAGATAATTAAAGTATTATTTATTTTGAAAATTTCAATATTTATTCATGTCTTGTTAATAGAAGAATATTTTACAAAAACAAATTGATGTTTAAAAAAATATTATTATAATAATTATTAACTTTAATTTAAAAAAAATTATTATTTAATATTTAAAAAAACATGAAATATTGAAAATTTTAACTTGATTTTTTTTTAAATCAAAATGAATAGATTTTTTATTATGAATTTAAATATACTTTTTAAATCTATTTCAAATTTATAAATATTTTAATTATGACTAATAATTTTCTTTGATTCAAAAAAAAAAAAATAAATTCCTTAATTTTTTAATAAAAATCGTAATGAATTTTTATTTCATTGTTTGCACAATCAAATTAAAAAAAGTTTTTGATTTTAAAAAGATGAATTTCAATACTTTTTATATTTATTTCAAATCTGTAAAAAAACTAAACATGAACTTATTTAATTTATTTAATTTAATAAAAAAATCAGTTCCTTATTTTTTTAATAAAACCTTAAATTTTGAAAATTATACTTTGATTATTTGTAAAATCAAAACAAAAGAATTTTTGACTTAATAATAATATATTATTTATAAAGCATTATTGGATCTAAAAAAATGAATTTTGATGTATTTTTTTATATTTATTTCAAATTTATAAAAAACCTGTGTATGAGTTTATTTATTTTAATATAATACAAAATCTGTTCCTTAATTTTTTTATTAAAAACTGAAATTTTGGAAATTTTACTTTTGTTATTTGTAAAATGAAAATAAAAGAATTTTTGTCTTAAATATATTATTTATAATGTATTCTTGGATATAAAAAAAATGAATTTTGATGTATTTTTTATATTTATTTCAAATTTATAAAAAAGCAGTGTGAGTTTATTTATTTTAATATAATAAAAAATCTATTCTTAATTTTTTATTGAAAATTGAAATTTTGGAAGCTTTTCTTTGATTATTTGTAAAATCAAAATGAAAAGAGTTTGTGACTTAAAAAATTATTTATTATTATTATTTATAAAGTATTAATGCATTAAAAAAAATGAATTTTGATGTATTTTTTATATTTATTTTAAATTTATATAAAATCTATGTATGAGTTTATTTATTTTAATATAATAAAAAATGAATTTTGATGTATTTTTTATATTTATTTCAAATTTATAAAAGAGCTGTGTGAGTTTATTTATTTTAATGTAATAAAAAATCTATTCTTAATTTTTTATTAAAAATTGAAATTTTGGAAGCTTTACTTTGATTATTTGTAAAATCAAAATGAAAAGAATTTGTGACTTATAAAATATATTATTTATAAAGTATTATTGGATCTAAAAAAATGAATTTTGATGTATTTTTTTACATTTACTTCAAATCTATAAAAAACCTGTGTATGAGTTTATTTATTTTAATATAATAAAAAATCTATTCTTAATTTTTTATTTAAAATTGAAATTTTTGAAAGCTTTTCTTTGATTATTTGTAAAATCAAAATGAAAAGAGTTTGTGACTTAAAAAATTATTTATTATTATTATTTATAAAGTATTAATGGATTAAAAAAAAATGAATTTTGATGTATTTTTTATATTCATTTCAAATTTATAAAAAAGCTATGTGTGAGTTTATTTATTTTAATATTCCTTAATTTTTTAATAAAAAACTGTAAAACTGTAACTTTGGTTATTTGTAAAATCGATATAAAAAAATTTTTGTCTTAAAAATATATCATTTATAAAGTGTTATTAGATTTAAAAAACATAAATTTTGATACCTTTTTTATATTTATTTCAAATTTATAAAAAAATATTAATATTTAATAAAAAATTAAATTTTGAAAGTTTTACTTTGGTTATTTGTAAAATCGATATAAAAAAACTTTTGTTTTAAAAATATATCATTTACAAAGTGTTATTAGATTTAAAAAACATAAATTTTGATACATTTTTTATATTTATTTCAAATTTATAAAAAATATTAATATTTAATAAAAAATTAAATTTTGAAAGTTTTACTTTTATTATTTGTAAGATAAAATTAAAAAAATTTTTGACTTAAAAAGATATATTATTAATAAAGTGCTACTGGATTTAAAAAACACGAATTTTGAAAAAAAAAATTATATTATAAAAAATCTAAATATGAGTTATAAATATAAAAATTATGTATATGTACAAGCGTCAAAATATAAACAGAAATCTCTTTTTTTATCAAAACAATTTTATATTTTATTTTTATTTTTGAAAATATTTTCTCTTTTATTAGTTTTAATTTGGACAAATAAATTTATGACCATGTCAGTCAAATACTAAAAAGACCATATGTTTCATTACTTTATATACCGCAACAAACGCAACTTTTTAACTCGACCATCCCACGGGAGAGGAACCGATCACACGGGACAAGTTGAATTCTCCCACGGGTAAAAATGTTGTATAAGGATCGAGTGTCCCTCCAGCCCGCTCTTTGTTGTTCGACGGCACGCTCAGCCATTGCACTTTTATACATTGTTTGGCATGTCACACGAGATGGGCTTATGGTGTTTGAACAGTCTACTGTTACGCTATCAGGTTCATTGTGGCCGAGAAGGGTGACTTGCGTTTGATTTAATTAATCAACACAAGCCGTTTGCACCCACCACCCCCGGCACGTGTTGATCACTGTCAGTTGCAAAATCCACTTTATTCGGTCGTCCGAACGAATTATCAGTTCTCAGTTCAGTTCTAAGCCGTTTCAACACCGAGATCGGTTCGGTCGATGTGTGGCTTAGAAAGCGGCCACAGGTGCCTTGTTCAGTGTCTTCCTCGTTCTTTACGACCACCTTATACTCTAATTACCGCAGCTCGGAAAAGATATCGGGCCGCTGAATCGGCTGAAAATCGAACGGAATTGGTACTGCCATACCCATTGCGCTTCTATAAGTTAAGTCAGCAACGTCCGAGTTGTAAATTAAGCCGGTATCGCGTTACATGCATCGTCGCCATGCATAAAATTCAATGTGAATCCGCTGAATAATTTCACTTAAATTATTTTTAATGAAACTGACTCGGTCCGGGGATTGCTTAATATGGTAAAATCGAATGGAACGTGTGACAAACATGCATTCACGCCTGTTGTTACATTTGAATTCGACCAATTTGCACGTGGTTTGTACTACTCACATCGCATTAAGTACGTTTAATTGGATGGAAACACCTTTCTGCGGGTTTAATTTGTTAATGCGGTATAATTGGAGTTAATGGCAACAATGGCAATTCTAAGAAATCATTCTATAAATGAGATAAATGCCAATTACCTTCTTCATTTTGTTGAATTTAGAACTTTTAATCAAATGTATATACTTTAAGTTTAAGTTTCAAGCACTTTCTGAGGTAACTTTTATAAATAAATTAAAGCTAAAGCTTTCTATGTCTTTAAGTAATTTATAAAGTGTATTGGTTATAATTAAACAATTTTATACATTTTAAGTTAAGAAACAACTAAAAAGTTATTAATTGAAAAACCTTTTATTACTATTTTTCTCAATTTAATTGTATATTTTTACTAATAAAATCTATTTTAGTGATGAAACTTTGTTAATGTATTATAAAATATTTTGAAAGAAGCTTCTACCAAAAATTTAAGATATATTTTGAATGTTTTAGCTAAATTTAAATTTACACTTACTGAGATAAAACTTTTATAAATAAATTAAATTTAAAGCTCTCTATCACTTCAAGTTATTAATAAAATTTATTAGAATTAATTAAATTTAGTCAATTTTATACATTTTAAGTTAAGAAACACGTAAAAAATATTAGAATTTTAGAATTTATTGATGTTATTAAGTGAAAAACCTTTTATTGCAGTTTTTCTCAATTTAATTGTATGTTTTTACTAATAAAATCAATTTTAATTAAGCTTTGTTAATTTATTACAAAATATTTGGAAACAAGATTCTGTCAAAAATCTAAGATATATTTTGAATGTTTTAGCTAAATTTAAATTTACACTTACTCAGATAAAACTTTTATAAGTAAATTAAAGCTAAAGCTTTCTACCACTTCATGTTATTAATAAAATTTATTAGAATTAATTAAATTTAGTCAATTTTATACATTTTAAGTTAAGAAACACATAAAAAATATTAGAATTTTAGAATTTATTGATGTTATTAATTGAAAAACCTTTTATTACTATTTTTCTCAATTTAATTGTATATTTTTACTAATAAAATCTATTTTAGTGATGAAACTTTGTTAATGTATAACAAAATATTTTGAAAGAAGCTTCTACCAAAAATCTAAGATATATTTTGAATGTTTTAGCTAAATTTAAATTTACACTTACTGAGATAAAACTTTTATAAATATATTAAATCTAAAGCTTTCTATCACTTCAAGTTATTAATAAAGTTTATTAGAATTACTCAAATTTAGTCAATTTTTTTATACATTTTAAGTTAAGAAACATATAAAAAATATTAGAATTTTAGAATTTATTAGTGCTATTAATTGAAAAACCTTTTATTGCTGTTTTTCTCAATTTAATTGTATATTTTTACTAATAAAATCTATTTTAGTGATGAAACTTTGTTAATGTATAACAAAATATTTTGAAAGAAGCTTCTACCAAAAATCTAAGATATATTTTGAATGTTTTAGCTAAATTTAAATTTACACTTACTGAGATAAAACTTTTATAAATATATTAAATCTAAAGCTTTCTATCACTTCAAGTTATTAATAAAGTTTATTAGAATTACTCAAATTTAGTCAATTTTTTTATACATTTTAAGTTAAGAAACATATAAAAAATATTAGAATTTTAGAATTTATTAGTGCTATTAATTGAAAAACCTTTTATTGCTGTTTTTCCAATTTAATTGTATGTTTTTACTAATAAAATCTATTTTGGTGCTGAAGCTTTGTTAATTTATTACAAAATATTTGGAAAAAAGCTTCTACCAAAAATCTAAGATATATTTTGAATGTTTTAACTAAAGTTAAATTTACACATACTGATATAAAACTTTTATAAATAACTTAAAGCTAAAGCTTTCTATCACTTCAAGTTATTAATAAAGTTTATTAGAATTAATCAAGTTTACTCAATTTTATACATTTTAAGTTAAAAAACACATAAAAAATATTAGATTTTTAGAATTTATTGATGTTATTAATTGAAAAACCTTTTATTGATGTTTTTCTCAGTTTAATTGTATGTTTTTATTAATAAAATCTATTTTAGTGCTGAAGCTTTGTTAATTTATTACAAAATATTTGGAAAAAAGCTTCTACCAAAAATCTAAGATATATTTTGAACGTTTTAACTAAAGTTAAATATACATATACTCATATAAAACTTTTATAAATAAATTAAAGCTAAAGCTTTCTATCACTTCAAGTTATTAATAAAGTTTATTAGAATTAATCAAGTTTACTCAATTTTATACATTTTAAGTTAAAAAACACATAAAAAATATTAGACTTTTAGAATTTATTGATGTTATTAATTGAAAAACCTTTTATTGATGTTTTTCTCAATTTAATTGTATGTTTTTATTAATAAAATCTATTTTAGTGCTGAAGCTTTGTTAATTTATTACAAAATATTTGGAAAAAAGCTTCTACCAAAAATCTAAGATATATTTTGAACGTTTTAACTAAAGTTAAATATACATATACTCATATAAAACTTTTATAAATAAATTAAAGCTAAAGCTTTCTATCACTTCAAGTTATTAATAAAGTTTATTAGAATTAATCAAGTTTAGTCAATTTTATACATTTTAAGTTAAAAAACACATAAAAAATATTAGAATTTTAGTATTTATTGATGTTATTAATAGAAAAACCTTTTATTGCTGTTTCAATTTAATTGTGTTTTTACTAATAAAATTTATTTTAGTGCTGAAGCTTTGTTAATTTATTACAAAATATTTGGAAAGAAGCTTCTACGAAAATCTAAAATATATTTTGGATGTTTTAGCTAAATATAATTTACAGTTACTGATATAAAACATTTATAAATAAATTAAAGTTAAAGCATTTTATCACTAATAAAATCTGTTTTAGTGAAGTTTTGTTAATGTATTGCGGAATATTTGGAAAAAAAGCTTCTACCCAAAATTTAAAATATATTTTGATTGTTTTAGCTAATTTTAATGTTACACTTACTGAGGCAAACTTTTATAAATAAATTAGAGTTAAAGTTTCATATATTTTAAGTTAAGAAACACTTGAAAATTAAAATTTTACACTTATTTCGGTGAAGTATCGTAAAAAAATTTGGACTTAAGCCTAGCTATGGTTGTGCTGTGAACAAATTTAGAGAAACATATGCTCCGGCCAAAATTATGGACGCTCATGCTTACGCATCGGATCCGCATTTATTTATTTTTTACACCTACCGAAACGTAAACACGTGTCCGTTCCGCATTTAATTAATTTCTCGTACGGATGCTGGCCGCCCTTTCATCCTTCGTTAACCTGCGTTCCGTGCACCGTGGAGGTGAGAACGCATCAGCTGATTGTCATAAGTTTCGATTGAGCGTTTATCATCAGAACACGTCACGTCGGGGACGTTTTGTTTGCCAATGAAAAATTCATTAGGTCCTAGTTGGTCTTGATATATTTGCAGCATCTGGTGTTTTAGTGTAATTTCGGGGGCCCGCAAATGGTTTTCAATTCGGGAAGATCGATTGTTCCAGTCGTGCTATGCTTACTCATTGTAAATTGTCTACGGTTTTTCGTAATTTGTAAATGGATCAGGTTTATTAAGCATACATATTAGACGCATCTGTTCCTCGTTTTGTGTTATTTGAGTGGTTCTCGGAAGACTAATTAGGGACGTGTTTAATCGTCGGGACTTGATAATATTGATCTTGCGGTAAAATGGTTATTACATGCATATTGTATAAAGGAACGTTCAGTATTAAGTAATAATAACATTGAAAGTGACTGGGCGAAAATTGTTTAATTTACATCAGTTAATAAATAAATTGTGAGTTCCACGAACCGCCGTTAAAATCGCACCACAAATACGTCCAGTTATCTTATTTATTTATTTAAATTCTGACATTCAAACAGAGTAACTGAATTTGTTTAATCTCAATGTCATGAAGTCGACCTGAACGATGATTTGAATCAGTTCCAAAATTGGCCCCATGAATAAAATTAATAAAGAATGACCACAAAAAAATTTAATAGTTTTAATCATTTTATTTTAATTCGTTTACTTAAACATTTATTATATTTAATCTTTAATAATCTTTAATTTTTAATTTTAGAGATAATATCCTTAACCACAATTTTGTATAAAAATTTTAATCATTATCTCATAAAACAACCCATTAATGTTATTAGACATTCAGAATATAAAAATATTGTGAATCAAAGTATAAAATATTAGAAAATGGAGGAGAGTGTGTATTAAAAGATAAAAAACCAAAAATTATATCCATAAGTCAATTTAGTAAATGCATTAAATATTTTATAATTTTTTAAATTCTATTATATTATATAATATAATAGAATATATTTAAAAACTTAAAATGTTTAATTAACAAGTATTTTATAATTTTTCAAAAATCTTTTAAGTAACAAAACATTAAAATATTAAAATAAAAAATTAGAAAATTATATATTTTTTTAATTTATTTTAAATATCTCTTTAAATACTGACTTTAAATATAAGTTTTTTTTTGACCCTCACTTTAATATTTATGATCTTATTGTATACTCACAGACGAAAAGATTTTGAATAAAAGCACAAAATATTAAAAATAACAAAATGTATAATATATTAAAAAATATTAAAATTATTCAAATTAATATAGAGTAAATTTATATTAAATACAATATATAAAAAATAATATACATAAAAGATCTATTAAGTAACAAAACTCTTAATAAATTAAAAATTGATAATATTATTATTCTCATTTTTAAATTTTTAGTTCAATATTCATAAATTTTAATTGAAAATTGTAATAATTATTTCTTATTATAAAATATTAAATAATTTTACTACTTTTTAAAATTTTATTATTTTATTCCTGTTATTCTTAAAATGTACAATAATATAATAAATATTATAAAACAAAATTTTAAGTAGTAGTAAAATTATTTAATATTTTAATAATATATAAATATATTAAAAAAAATAATTTTATATATTTTTTTAAATCTAATTAATAATAAAAACTAAGAGTCGATATTTGTATCATTTTTATGTTTCATTTTCTTGATTATTTTTTTTATAAATTTATTAAAAATAATTACTGTTTTAAAATTTTAATAATTATCTCTTAATAGAATATATTTAAAAATACAAAATATAGAATATGAAATCATATAAAATCAAAAATTGAATTTGAAAAGAAATTTTACCTAAAAAATATATTTTTTATAAACTACTATGAGATATAAAAATTTTAAGGAATATTATACTAATTAAAAAAATAATTAATTCCCTTTTTTACAATAAAATTTGAAATTTTGAAAGATATACTTAAAAATCATTTTTATTAATATATTTTTAAAAAGAATGTTACCAATTAATTCTCTTTTTAACCAAAAAATGTCTATATTAAGAAATATTATATTTTTACAAAGAATGAAAGTAAAATTGTCAAAATTTCGAATTTTATTAAAAAATTGAGACATGGATCTATTCATTTTCTTTTTAAAAATAGTCAAAACCCAGTTTCAATTTTTATTAAAAAATTATTATAAAGAGATTTATATTTATATTTTTATTGAATTAAAAACAATAAAAAAACAAAAAATTTAGAATTTTTATCCATTTGAAAAATATATAAAAAAATTCATATTTTGTAAATTTAGTAGTGTGTTGTAAAAATACATTTACTATTATTTTAAAGTTAAAGTATAATTTTCAAAATAAAAAGTGTGTTTATTATTTCCGTTTATTTAAAAAATTGTCTCTCATTTTTTTTTTAATATGTCATGTATAATTTTTCCTGTTAATTTTGAACTAATTTGAATATTTTTATATTTTCTAGATTGAAATCTATACAATCCATTTGACCATTGTAGTCCGAAGAATAGGAAAAAAATGCAAATATCCTGGATATAAAATCGAAGATTTAAAATGCGAAAGCTGCACTTTTTACCTTTTTCCAAAGGTCAAGTCACACATAAAATCACCCGTGTGCTCTCGCAACCCCTCAGACTCCCAGGACAAGCAAAGACGCACCGTCCAGCGCGAATTCCGCCTGACAAAAACACGCATCTGCTTCTTCCGACTTCCCGGTCGGTTCCCAACAAACATCACTTCCTAATCTCGGCGACGGTCCATTCGTTGCGAGACAATCGCACCGAATCCATCGCGGGATAAACAATGCCTCAAGTGAGGTGAAGGGTGGCTGGTGTTTAGGGGGTGGCGAATATTGGCCGAGTATTCGAAAAGGGGGTGGCCGATGGTTGTTGTTGCACTTACGGGGTGACTCGTGGGAAAAACTGCGTTAAATGTGCACACAAGCACTTAGCGGAAAAATGGCACAAGTGCATCCAGAATCGGAATAAGGAGTATTTCTCTATATATATATATATAACAAAGCCGTTACTAATTAATTTTACTTTTCAGAAATTATTTTTTCAATATTTAAATAAATTTCCTTATTTAAACTTTATAATAGTATAATAAAAAGGTTCCTTTTATAATATTTTAATTTAAGATATAATGACCACCAATTTAATATAACAAAAGTGTTATCAATTAATTCACTTTTTAACCAAATAATATCTGTGTAAAAAATTGTTTTTCGTCATTTATATAAAGAACAAATTTCATTTAGATTTTCTAATAAACAACAAAAATTATCTTTTTATAATATTTTAATTTAAGATATAAAGACCATTAATTTAATGTAACAAACATGTTACAAATTAATTCTCTTTTTAAGCAAAAAATGTCTATATTAAGAAATTATTTTTTGTCAGTTATATAAATAAAATTCTTTATTTAGACTTTATAATAGGTATCAAGAAGTTTCATTTTATAATATTGTAATTTAAGATAATGACCACTAATTTAATGTAAAAGAAGTCTTAATTAAATTAATTAAATTTTTGACCAAAGAATGTTTGTGTAAAGAAATTATTTTTTGTCAATTATTAAAAAAAATAATTATAATATTTTAATAAATTAAGATATAAAGACCACTAATATTGTGTAACAAAAGTTTTACTAATTAATTTACTTTTTGACCAGAAAATGTTTTTGTTAAGGAATTATTTTTCATCAATTAATTAAATAAAAATTTTTATTTGGATTTATAATAAACAACAAAAATTATTTTATGTAATATTTTGAGTTAAGATATAATGGCCATTAATTTAATGTAACAAAAACGTCACTAATTAATTCATTTTTTAACCAAAAAATGTCTGTATAAAGAAATTATTTTTTGTCAATTATTTAAATAATAGTTTTCATTTATACTTTATAATAGACATCAAACATTTTCCTTTTATAATATTTTAATTTAAGATATAATGACCATTAATTTAATGTAACAAAAAAAAACGTTACTATTTAATTCACTTTTAACCAGAAAATGTCTGTTTAAAGAAATTATTTTTTGTCAGTTATTTAAATAAAAGTTTTCATTTAGCCTTTGTAATAGACATCAAAAATTTTATTTATAATATTTTAAGTTAAGATATAATGACCATTAATTTAATATAACAAAAACGTTACCAATTAATTCAATTTTTAACCAAAAAATATCTATATAAAGAAATTATTTTTTGTCAATTATTTAAATAAATGTTTCCATTTATTCTTTATAATAGACATAGAAATTTTCAGTTAGACTTTCTAATAAACATCAAACATTTTCCTCTTATAATATTTTATTTTAAGATATAATGACCACTAATTTAATATAATAAAGGTGTTACCACTTTTTAACCAAAATTATCTGTGTTAAGAAATTATTTTTCGTCAATTATTTAAATAAAAGTTTTCATTTAGATTTTGTAAAAAACAAAAAATATTTTTTATAATATTTTAATTTAAGATATAATAACCATTAATTTAATGTAACAAAAAAACATTAGTAATTAATTCAGTTTTAAATCAGAAAATGTCTATATAAAGAAATTATTTTTTGTCAGTTATTTATATAAAATTTTTCATTAGACTTTGCAATAGACATCAAAAATTTTCCTTTTATATTATTTTAATTTAAGATATAATGACCACTAATTTAATATTATTATATTAATTATTTCTATAAAGAAATTATTTTTTGTCAATTATTTAAATAAAAATTTTCATTTAGATTCTATAATAAACAGGAAAAAGTATCTTTTTATAATACTTTAAGTTAAAAAATAATGACCATTAATTTAGTACAACAAAACCATTACCAATTAAATTCATTTTCAACCATACATTTTCTGTATAAAGAAATTATTTTTTGTCGATTATTTAAATAAAATTCTTCATTTAAAGTTTATAAAAAACAACAACAAATTATTTTTGTTTATTATTTAAATAAAATTCTTCATTTAGACTTATTATATACATTATAGACCACAAAAAGTATCTTTTTATAATACTTTAAGATAAAATATAATGACCATTAATTAATGTAACAAAGTCATTAACAATTAATTTTATAAAAACAAATTCTGTATAAAGAAATTAATTTCAGCCAATTATTTAAAAAATTATTTTGACTTTAGGATAAATTAGAAAAACTATCATTCTGTTGTATTTCAAATTAAGATCGAATAATTATTAATTCAAATTTAATTTTAATGTAACATAAGTATCACCACTTATTAAATTAATATAAACAGTAAAATTTTAAAATTATTTCGAATATTAACACTTGTTGGTGCCAGTTGGTAAACTCAAATCCGTCCCTGCAACACCCTGTCCTTGTTATGATGCAACATGACCCTAAATGGGGAGTAAAACTGGCCATTGTTCCCGATTGATAGGAGGGTTAAATCCCACATTACGTGCCAGGAAGTAGGAAGATATTGTATTTAATTTTTAATGAATAGATTCGTGTCAAATTGAGTGGACGTGTGGGAACACATTGTGCGACCAGTTTACGAGATTTCTGCGAAGCGTTGCGGTCCAGAAATTTTCGGGAGGTTTTCGCAACGGTCCAGTTACTCTACAATGTTGGGGGGCTATCACAATGCAGTTCCGTATACCTGTTAATTCGGGTTCCGCAAATTGGCACGGGGGGTCACGTAACTTAACCCAACACGACCAATTTTTCTTTTGTGTCCTCCACAACGCAAACGGAATGTCCGGCCGGGCATCTTAATTCGGCCCGGGAAGGTGGGTTTAATGAAACGCAGTTAATTTAGGCATTCCCCAAGTTTTCGCGTCGGAATTGTTCACGTTCTGTTTTGTTATGTGGACGGCGGAAGAATTTTCAGCGGAATAATCATGCTTTGGTACTTGTTTTATCTGTTGTTCGAGTTATGTACCGGAATCCTTGTTGTCGCATTCAATAAATTCCCGTCCCTGGTAGCAAAACTAAATTGTGCAGGTTGTGGACGCGATTGAACTTGATAAACAGGCACTAAAAACGTGACCACGGGGATGTTGGTGCACACATTGATGCTGAAACCGGCGAAAGTGCACGTCCAATTTAAAATCGATAAAATAAACGTCACCCCAATTATACAAGTACACAGTTTTAGGTCGTAAGGGCGACATCATGAGAAAAAAATTGTGTTCCCAAACCCCCATGCTATCAATAAAAACGTAAATTGAAGAGCAAACATCCGAGGACAATGGCGAATAATAAATAAATTCAATATGTTATTTGTCTATTAGAGGTGGTTCCCAAGCCTATTTCGAATCGCATTTATCACCACCCCTGCGAGAGCCGCACACCCTCATACGATAAAAGTCATCCCCGCACCCGTTCCAAGTTTTTGACACTGTGGGATAATTCGTTTGTGTACGGCGCCGTATGTGCGTGCGTTTTTAATTTATTGTTTAAACGTTACAATTTATTTTTGAAACGGGACGTGATGGCTAATCTAAATCCGCATCGGTCGTAACGACTTTCCAAGGTATAAAACAATTTTTTCGCCAGCAGGCAGTAAAGAATATTGAAATATTAAATGTCGTCATTATATTCTTGCCCAAGGTAAATATAAACAAGGAATGTATGAAATATATTTGCAATAATATTGCACTATAACATCGGTGATGGGTCATGATATTATTATTGGATGATCGAGAATTTACGATTTCTATAAATAAAACGCTACATTTACGTCTTTGCGACGTCATGAACAATCTTTTCGAAGCTTTTATGCTGAATGAGGAACAGCCAAATGATCTTTCACGCCACGAGTAGTAAATAAATGGTTTTTATTTAGTTGTGGGTGATATAATGTAGGTACACGGGTTCAAATATGAGTCTCCTGGCCATTAAACTAGTGATAGTGTTTTCTCTAGTTTATGAAGTCACGATCGGGGATATAAAGGGCCAGTGGCCAATGGTGTTTTAATAAGCATTCGCAGTGATATAATTCATATTTGATACATTGTTGGCCAAATTGTCAGTGAACACACTCACGAAATGAACTTAAACATTTCAAGTGACTTTTCCTCACTTTGCCCGGGTAATTAACAATTAACCACAGCATTGGGTAATATTTATGATCAGACATCAGTAAGTGAGCCATAAAAATTTTGTAACAATATTGAATTTATATAAAAAACACAAGTAGTATTGTTACAAAGTGAAAGTTTGGCGATGCTATTTAATTGGGGGCCCTCGTTAACAGATATCTATTGTCTAGACACTTAAATTAGACCGTGTTACTTAAATTCTTTCAAGGTGGATTAAGAACTGAAATTACTCAGCACATTTTAAGTGGATCATCTTCATAATATACGAATGGAGTGTTATTGAGTCTGGTTACGAAAATATGCAAATTTTTATTGTCGTATCTGGGTTGAATCAATCGTTGCAAAATGCATTGGAAAAAAGGGGAAAAGTAATCTAATACGGACACTTTGCAGGCATCGAAAGCTTTCCTTCCTTGCATAATGCCACTGATTCATCATAATTGTGTCTGAATAATTTCTGCAATTTTAGTTGTCTTCATGTGATGTATACCGATCAGACTTTGACGTGGGTGGCATTAAAGCCAACAAAAACTGGCCACTCACTTTCTATCGTTAGTCTATCTTGAATTACATCTTTAATTGTACTAGGAAGCATGTTTGTTTTTGCGGCCGATTCACTTCCTCGTACTGATCGCTAAATCAAAGGTTAACGTGTCATATGGTTAAGTTTTCTAATAGTAATGGACTTATTGTTTGGGTTATCGTGAAAAAAATCAAAGAAATGTAGAAAAAGTATATTGAACTCTGCAAACATTGTATAATTTTGGAGAAATCGTTTTTATTTTGTTGTTTGTTTTATTTTTAACTTTAAAAAATGTAGAATAAGTATATTAACCTCTATAAAGATTGTAATATTTTGTTAAAATTCCTTTTTTATTTTGTTAAATGTCTTCTATAAGTTTCTAGATTTTTCAGTATTGTTAAGATCTATGACTTCCTTGTAAAAATAATGTTATTTATTTAAAATTGCAAATTTTATTCGCATTTTTAGCTTTGTTGATCACAAAACCCACCATAAAGATTGTCATAAAATGTTTCCAAATATTTACAAAATTTTTGGATTGTTTAAAAATTAATTCTTTTTCCTTAAGAATAAAAAATGATTTTTCTGAATTTTTTTTTCAGATAAAAGATATTTTTTGAAAATATTTGATTATTTTCAAAATTTTTACATTTTTGGAAAATAAATTCTATTGAGGTTACAAAAATGAAATAAAAAGTCGATTTTTCTTTGAGATTTTTTAAAATTTTTCAAAAAAATTATGATCCTTAAAAACATTAAATTAAAATGAATAATTAAAAAAATGACAATTTTTAAAATTATTTTTTTCAAAAACTTCATGAAAACCAGATTTATACTTCTTTAAATTTTTAAAGAATGTAATAAATACTATAATATTTAATTTTACGAGTTTTTAGAATATTTGAGTATTTTCAAAATTTTAAGAATTTTGAGAAATAAATTCTTTTCTTTCACAATAATTTAAAAAAAAAAAATTATTCATTTGGGATTTTATAAAATCTTTGTATTATATTTATGGCTAATATTAGATAGATTTATATTTTTATTATTTTTTAAATTCCATAGAGAATCTCATAAATACTTTTCAAATATTTTTTTTTTGAGTTTCCAGAATAGGTGAGTACTTTTTAAGAAAATTGTAATGTCCTTTCAATATTTGACAAAAATGTCAATTTCTTGAAATTTCTTAAAAAATGTTTGATCTCTAAATTTATACCTATTTAAATTTCATAAAGAATCTAATAAATAGTTTTCAAATTATTTTGTTTTTTGAGTTTTTATAATATTTGTGAATACTCAAAATATTTAGAATTTTGAAAAATATCTTTTGTTCTTTCATAATAATTTAAAAATAATCTATTCATTGGGGTTTCATAAAATGTTTCAAAAAATTTATGATTACCAGATTTAGATTTTCTATAAAGAATCTTATAAATACTTTTCAAATAATTTTACTTTTTGTGTTTTTAGGATATTCACCAGAATCACCAAATATATATTTTTTTCAGTTTCATGAAAAATCCAATAAATTTTTTTCAAATTATTTTACTTTTTGAGTTCTTTGAAAATTTTGAGAAAACAATTCTTTTGTCTTTACAATAATTATAAAAAAAGTTGATTCCTCTTTGAGAGTTTTAAAATTTTTTCAAAAAATTTATGAAAATCAGACTCTTTTAAGTCTATAGAGAATCTTTAAATACTATAATATTTAATTTTTGAGTACTTACAAAATTTTTAGAATTTTGAAAAATAAATTCTTTTGAAGATACAAAAATTGAAAAAAAAAATCTATTCTTTTTTGAGATTTTTAAATTTTTTCAAAAAATTTAGGATCCTTAAAAATCCTTATATTAATAATATTTGAGCATTATTCAAAATTCAAAATCCTTTCAATAATTAAAAATATGTCAAAATTTTTAAAAATTTTTCAAAAAATTTTATACTTTTAATTCCATAAAAAATCTTATAAATACTATAATATTTAATTTTTCGAATTTTGTGTATTTTCAAAATGTTTAGAATTTTGAGAAATAAATTCTTTTGTTCTTATAAAATCTTATAAATACTTTTCAAATAATTTTGAGTTGAATTTTGGGATGTTAATTCTTTTGTCCTTAAAATTTTTCAAAAAATTTATGATTACCAAGTTTATACTTTGTATGTTCCATAAAGAACTCAATAAAAACTTTTCAAATTATTTTGATTTTGAGTTTTTTTTAAAATTTTTCAAAAAATTTATCGTTACCAGATTTATACTTTTTTAAGTTTCATAAAGAATCTTATAAATACTTTTCAAATAATTTTTATGTGTTTTTAGAATATTTTTTAGTATTTTTAAAATTTTTATAATTTTGAGAAATATATCCCTTTGTTGTTCTACCAGAATTAAAAAAAAAAACAGTTTTTTTTTTAAATTTTTATAAAATTTATGAGTACAGATTTACAAATACTTTTAATTTTAAAATTTTAAAATATTTGACAATTTTCAAAATTTTTAAACTTCTTTTGTCCTTTCAATAAAATTGATTGACTTTTTGAAAATGTTCAGGTTCCATAATGAATTATAAATATTTTATTTTTTGAGTTTTTTAGAATGTTTGAGTATTTTCATACTTCATTTTTATTATTTTTAAAACATTTCTGATCAGATTTATACTTTCTCATGTTTAATAAATAATATATCATAATTGAGTAATATTTATTTAAACAATAAAGTTATTTTTGCTGATTAATTGTATAAAATATTGCCAAAATCCAATAACAATAATGAAAATGATTAATGTGTTTGAAACAAATTTAGGACCTCATGAAAATTCGCTTCGATACTTTAATTATAACAAAGCGAACGATATCCCGATAATTTCGCCATTAAAAATTTGATTAATGTAAAAACGATCCAGATCTAAATTAAATTTCGGCCGATGACTAACGCACATTTGTTCATGTATATGTAAATTAGATATAATTATGTGGACCTAATAAACAATATAAATTAATACGAAATCAAATAATTGTTCAGATAGCCGACATTGATAAAACCGTTAACCGTTTTTTCTGTTGTGCAAATGTGGGATCAGTCAATTTAATTGTTGTACACGAAGTAATAATAATAATAAAGTAAAAGGTCGTTTAACCCGAATGCCGCAGAAACTGCTCGAATTTAACGAACGACCGCAATTGAATTAATAAAAAGGATCAGATAGAGTGCCATTCCATCCCCCCGTCGAAACGAAAAACCGAAACCTCTTGAACCGCATATTATTTCTTCATGCTCTCATTATTGCAGCGACAATGGCACGACACGACGTGATTGCTTATCTTAATTCCATATTAATCTGCGACTTGTGTTTTCCACATTCTTTATCCATGATTTATAACACCTTGCAGTCCGGTGCGGCGTGTACTCGCCTGAAAAGAAAGCGATAACTTTCCGTACGAATCCCACTATCGGTTTATAAATCAGTTTCTATTCGTTTGCCGTGCGGATTCGAGTAAATAGGGAAATTACTGTCCGATCTCATTAATTACCGGACAATATTAATGGCGCATAATCCAGCGATTATAATCTTCATTAATAATTTAACCATTAGCTCGACTCATTATTAATCAATTAGCTGTCATAAATTATGTGTACAACCATGTTGTGCTCTACACTTTAACAGTCCTTCGCCACACACACACACACACACACACATTACTAAGTTTCTGCCTTCTTATTCTGGCCAATCTAGTGACCTAACAATCGGTGATCTAATTTGTCTTCAACTTTTTTCATTGGCATTTATTAGTCTGCCTTTTGCACAAGAGGTCACCGTTCCCGGACTGTGTAATTGCACTTAATTCAACGTGCTAATTGAATCCATTATGCGTATTGTAGTTTTCGATTCGCCCATCAGGTCCAATCAAGGTGAACCTAACCCTCGTCGAGTAAATACCAAAACCTATCGCACTAATAACCAGATTCAATGCACGATAACTTAAACGAGTGATTCATAGGTGATTTTTATCGTGCCAAATATCAACCTGCAGTCTAATAACCGCTTCGTAGTTGCCAATTACTCCGGCCGTTTCATTACGTTGCATAAACCAATTTAAGTGGACTTAAGTCACTTCAAAATACGTTGACAATGACACCCGTTTGTGTGTTACGAGTGAAGTTTCGCCGAAGCAATCGATTTACTTGGTCCCTTGTTGGACAACAAGAAAAAATCTTTACATCCGTGTGTGCTCCAGTCCAGATTAGATAATCTCGTGGGGGACTTTCACTGGCGAAAAAAAGTCGTGCATTCTGTGTCGCCCGTACAATGGATAAGTCAAGTAAATTACAAATTTTTATTTCAATGACACAAACACACCCACAACCGAATTGCATAGAAAAAATCGGTCCACGTTGGCTTCATCAATATGCAAATCTCCGAATGTGTGGCAATATGTGGTTGGGTGCATAAAAAAACGTGGTTTCAAACATAATGGATAATTTAGGTACCAAAAGTGTTTCAAGAACTCAACTTGTCAGGTGTGTGTTTTTAATTTGACGGGCTTCGAAAAAGATTTGCGAGGACAAGCCTCCCACAATGGGACTAAACTAATTACAACTCAGATTGAATCGAGATTTTCTAAAATTTCCTCGAAAATCGATAAATTTCAAGATTTCTCAAGAAGACTGATAGGAAAAACTTTCTAATATAAATCATATTATATCAAATAAATTGATGATAACATAAAGGCAAACCCAAAAGTATCTCAATTCTCAAGTTTCAAGATACTAAATAATGATTAATTAACATAATAATAATGAGTATTATACGAACTTCTTGTTGTGTTTGAGTGATGAAATGTGTTGGTTAAGACAGTAGAGAAATTTGAGAAATATTTAGGCAATGCCAAATATGCGGAATTGCTAATGATGGCTCTTTTGAAGAGCTTGATATTTCTTCCTATCGAAGCTACTAAACATGTAGAAGTATAAAGATTGTTTTCTTCAAATTTTTGAGTTTTATCAAGAACTATAGGGAGTATCCTCGTGATACAAGCCTTTTATATAAAGGTCTTCGTCTGACCAATATTAAAAACTAGTTGGAATCTACTCCAGGTAATATTATCCTTCCTATACGAATGTAGAAGAATTTAAAGGAGAACCTACGAGATGCAAAGATGATGACACAGTGAAATACTAAATTAACAGGTACAAATGGAATAAAAATATCTTCAAATTGCATATTGATGATCATGGACTAAGATGTTCCTGATCTAGTGGAATTAGCAACTATTTGAAGAAGTATTGTAGGTTTCAAAACAGATTTATGAGGACAATCCAAGCCTCCCACAATAGAATAAAACTAAACATAGATTGAATCAAGATTCACATTTAATTTTCTAAAATTCCGTTGAAAATCGATAAATTTCTTAAGAAATAATTCTTAAAAACTTTCTAATATATATTATATTAGTATCAAATTGATGATAACACTAAAGCAAATCCAAAAGTACCTCAATTCTTTCAAGTTTCAAGATGTTAATTAATGATTAATTAATTTGATATTCATCAGTGATGTACGTTCTTGATGATCCTTTAAAATATGTACAATTTATTTCAATTGAAAGGTCTTATTCTTATCAAAAACTAAGGAATCTTCTTCTTCATTTACAATCGTAAAATATTTAATTTACAATTGAACAAAAACAGCATCTTGAAGAAGAAGAAACAAGGATAATTTTTATTGATTATCTTCAAAAAGAAAAAAAAAACATCAATGATAAGTATTATACGAACTTCTTGTAATCTTTGAGGATGAAATTGAGGAATATTTAGACTGTGCCAAATATGTGGAGTTGCTACTGATGTATCTTTTGAAGAGTTTGATATTTCTCCCTATAAACAGGTTATCGGAGCTATTGAACATGCGGAAGTATTGTTTTCTTTTTAAATTTGTGTTTTGGTAGTGCCCAAAACTTTCTAAAAAACTTGAAAGGTCTTCGTCCGACCAATATTAAGTACTATTTGGAATCTACTCTAGGTAATAATCTCCTTCCTTGACGAAGGTGGACAAATTTAAAGATACAGATATGGTTAAAAAAAGGTCTTCAAAATGCATATAGATGATGATGAACTAAGATGTTCCTGATCTAGTAGAAATAGCAACCATTTCAAGAAGTAGTTGAGGTTTTAAAGCAGGACAATCGAAGGCTCCCATAATGGAATTAAACTAATTACAACTCAAATTGAATTAAGATTCATATTTAATTTTCTTAAATTCCATAATTAATGATTAATTAACTTGACAGTCATCAGTGATGAACATTCTTGAAGAACATTTAAAATATACAACTTATTTCATTAAGAAGGTCTTATTCTGATCCATATCAAAAACTCTAGGAAATAATTTTAATTGATTATCTACAAGGTCAAGACAGAGAAGGAACTTAAGATATGTTCAGACTGTTAAATATGTGGAATTGCTACTTCAAATTTTTGTGTTTTGTCAAGAACTTTTGAGAGTGCCCCTTTCATTCAAAGGTCTTCGTCTGACCAATATCAAAAATTAGTTGGAATCTACTCCAGGTAATATTCTCCTTCCCTGATGACAGTTAAATATTAGGTGATAGAATTTAATTGGTGGAAATGGTCAAAAAAAGGTCTTCAAAATTGATATAGATGATTATGGACTAAGAAGTTCCTGATCTAGCAGAAATAGCAGCCACTTCAAAAAGTATTGTAAGTAAGGCGAAAGCTGAAGATAGAAGTTGAGGGCGTCAGTTTTCTAGAATTAAATTGGGACATCTCTGAATAATTCTCATTGATTGACAAAAATAAAGAATCATATGGAAGCATTGAGCGAAGAAGAATATTCCATCAAAAAACACACATATATTATTATTATTTTATTCCACTGGCCAAAATTAATACACCCAACTTCCATCATGCCAGATTTTGTCCCAGTAAGACTATTTTCCATTGTCACACATAAAAAATCAGTCAGTGGAAGAAGATTATAAAGAGCTAGCTTATTAAGCTATTGGATATCTTGAAATATATACTGCTTAATCAAATTTTAGTGTTTTCTTTGACAATAACTTTTGAAACTATCTCTGTGAATGGTTTGAACATAAACGTCAAGTTATCTTTAACTTGAAGAAATATATAAAAAAATGCAAATAAGTAAGAATAAAATTGACGTCAGTTGTTAAAAAGAGCTCATGGTCATGTTGTAGTTTGGCACGCCAATGGAGTAATGTTCTTATAATTCATTTATTGTTTGTTTTGTAGTTTTATGGAGAAATATGTGTGCTGTCATCTATTAACAATGTATTTGGTTCAATAAATAATCATGTGGAGTATGCCGAGTACATGTATTACTCGAACCGGTAATGCTCTGTGTCTTTGAATAAATTATTGCGACTATGATGGTGGTCGCTTGTAAACTTTGTATTAATTAATAAACTATAAAACCTCCTTACCAGTAATCTATACGAGTCTAACAACGATGTTATAGCAGGTAGTCATAAACTTTAATCAGGGTTTACTACATTGATTGGCCAGTGAGCTTTTGCAATATATCTCGATACTTGTTCAATCAGGTGCTTGCTAAAACCGACTTTTATTAGTTATGCAAAAAGAGCAGTAAATTGTGTTTGATTGTCTTGTAGTTTAGAGCCCAACACGTAACTTATCCGGCGTTTAACTAGTACCACATGATTTACATCCACATCCTTTCATAGCCAACATACCAAATCATTTTTCATCACAACGCAAACGCCGTTTTTATCGAACCGAACCGACCGAAGAGGAGGTGTTCGCATCCGGATGCTCGGATACCGTTTCAAATACCAATATATCTTAAAGAAGTATCTATAATAACACACGAGCGTGTATCGTTCGCGAAACGAGCAATTGATAAATTAAAGGAACGAGATCGGGCCAGAGATGGCCATAAAGATAAAAGAAATTAGTTCGCCAGTTTGTTTGAACGCGGCACGGCTGGTAGCAACCGACCAGCCTCTTTAGGGATCCGAAGACGATTAATTCACGTGGTGCATTCCAATGCAGATACCGATCGCATTCTCGCATTGTAATCAATTAAATAAACTTATCGATTGCGGCTAATCACCTCGCGGTGTGCCACGGCTCAAGCGCCGTTTCTTTTTTCATCGTCGCCATCAATTATCCGTGTGTTTTCTAACTAACTAACTATGCTAAGTGAGTATTTGGTGAACTGCCGGTACAAGTGATGGCCCCGAGTCGGACTCTCACTGTCTCATCGGCCAATAATGAATGCACAAGGTGTGTAATTTTTGCCCGCTGTCGCGAAAGGTACAGTGCACGGCGTGTCCGAAATGGCCGGTAGCTAGGAGTTATAGGAAGAAGGCGATTTGGCACGCTGATCTGCTTGACCGACAGGTCACTAGGAAGTGGTGCACTCTCGACTATCGACGTCGTGAACGTCGCCGATTCGGACACGCCCTTCACGTCTCACGCTGTCACATCGATCAGGCCCAGCCGGAACTTTGAACAAAAATTGTTTTGTGCAATGGGTTTGTTGGTCAGGACAGTGGAGGAACTTGAGAAGCAATTCAGCTGTGTCTAAACTGAATTGGCGAACTTCTTGAAGGTAAATTTCCCAAATGGAAACGACCATCAAGATACAAACTTGTAAATTATTAGCTTTCTTACATTAAATTGAAACAAATAAAATTTTTAAGAATACAGACTAGGAAATACTTTCTAATATAAGTCACATCACATCAATCAAATTGATGATAACACAAAGACCAACCCAAAAGTTTCAAGATGCTAATTAATGTTTAATTAACTTGATAGTCATCAGTGATTAACGTTCTTCACGAACTTTTAAAATATGTACAACCTCTTCCATTTGAAAGGTTTTATTCTGATCAAAATCGAAAACACTAGGAAATTTTCTTCTTCATTTGCAACCGTAAAATATTGAGTAGAAGTATGTGTTAGTATACAATTGAACAAAAGCAGCATCTTGAAGAAGAAGAAACAAAGGACTTGAAATAATTTCTATTGATTGTCTTCAAAAAGAAAAAAACATCAATGATGAGAATTGTATAAACTTACTGTAGTGTTTAAGTGATGTAATTAAAAAATTTGTTGGTCAATATAGTGGAGGAACTTGAGAAATGTTTAGACTGTGTCAAATATGTGGAATTGCTACTGATGGCTCTTTGGAACAGCTTGACTTCTCCCTGTAAACATGTCGAAGCTACTAAACATGTAAAATTATAAGTATTGTTTTTTTCAAATTTTTGTATTTTGCAAGAACTATTGGGAGTGCTCCTGTGATACAAAACTTCAAAGGTATTCGTCCGACTAATATCACAAACTAGTTGGAATCTACCTTGTGATGGATTGGTTGGCTTTATTCTCTTCGGACCCAAATACCTACTCTGGTTAAGGGTATTTGACAGTTCTTTGATTGTTTGACATGGATTTGTTTCCACTTCTGCCCTTAGCAGCCTTAGTCTAATGCTCCAGAGGGACTATTTTCAACTTCTAAACTTAAAAAATGAGTCCAAATTTGTTGAGAATAAAGAGTTTGCTGTTGAGGACTTTTGTGAAGAGTTTCTCACTATAAACAGGTTTTCGAAGCTATTCAACATACAGTATATAAGTATAAGGATTATTTTCTTCAAATTGTCTTAGTTCAATCAATATCAAAAACTAGTTGAATTCTTCTCTAGGTAATCCTATCCTTGTTTTACAACAGTAAAATTGGACGAAAGAATTTAAACGGGACTCTTCGAGCTGTAAAGATCAGTAACATAATGAAATGCCAAATAAACGATCAAAAATTGTTAAAGAAAGTCTTCAAAATGGAGATGAATGATCAACCATTGAATATTGATCCAAAACTTGAAAATGAAAATGTTGTGAGTGAAGTGGGCACAATTGTTTTCAACTAAACAGAAACAGCATCTTGAATATGTCAAAGGTGGAAGCTGAAGGCAAAAGTGCAATGTTTGAAGGTTGAAATTAAAAAAATATAGAAGCAATGAACGAAGAAGAAAGTTATTCCATCAAATCAACATACACTCTTTATTCTACTGGCCAATCTGCTGTAAATATTCCTGGATGGCCGACTAAGATTGGTTAAGGGTGTTTGAAAGTTCTTCGATTGTTTAACATGGATTAAGCAGGACTATTTTCAATTTCTAAACTTAAATAAATGAGTCGAGATTTGTCGACAATAAAGAGTTTGCTGTTGAGGACTTTTGTGAAGAGTTTCTCACTATAAACAGGTTTTCGAAACTATTCAACATACAAAAGTATAAAGATTATTTTCTTCAAATTATCTTAGTTCAATCAATGTCAAAAACTAATTGAATTCTTCTCTAGGTAATACTGTCTTTGTTTTACAACAGTAAAATTGGACGAAAGAATTTAAACGAGACTCTTCGAGCTGTAAAGATCAGTAACAAAATGAAATGCCAAATAAACGGTTAAAATTGTTAAAGAAAGTCTTCAAAATGGAGATGAATGATCAACCATTGAATATTGACCCAAAACTTGAAAATGAAAATGTTGTGAGTGAAGTGGGCACAATGGTTTTCAACTGATCAGAAATAGCATCTTGAATATGTCAAAGGTGGAAGCTGAAGGCAAAAGTGCAATGTTTGAAGGATGAAATTAAAAAAATATAGAAGCAATGAGCGAAGAAGAAAGTTAGTCCTTCAAATCAACATACACTCTTTATTCTACTGGCCAATCTGCTGTAAATATTCCTGGATGGCCGACCGAGATTGGTTAAGGGTGTTTGAAAGTTCTTCGATTGTTTAACATGGATTAAGCAGGACTATTTTCAATTTCTAAACTTAAATAAATGAGTCGAGATTTGTCGATAATAAAGAGTTTGCTGTTGAGGACTTTTGTGAAGAGTTTCTCACTATAAACAGGTTTTCGAAACTATTCAACATACAAAAGTATAAAGATTATTTTCTTCATATTATCTTAGTTCAATCAATGTCAAAAACTAGTTGAATTCTTCTCTAGGTAATACTGTCTTTGTTTTACAACAGTAAAATTGGACGAAAGAATTTAAACGGGACTCTTCGAGCTGTAAATATCAGTAACATAATGAAATGCCAAATAAACGGTCAAAAATTGTTAAAGAAAGTCTTCAAAATGAAGATGAATGATCAACCATTGAATATTGACCCAAAACTTGAAAATGAAAATGTTGTGAGTGAAGTGGGCACAATGGTTTTCTACTGAACAGAAATAGCATCTTGAATATGTCAAAGGTGGAAGCTGAAGGCAAAAGTGCAATGTTTGAAGGATGAAATTAAAAAAATATAGAAGCAATGAGCGAAGAAGAAAGTTATTCCATCAAATCAACATACACTCTTTATTCTACTGGCCAATCAGCTGTAAATATTCCTGGATGGCCGACCAAGATTGGTTAAGGGTGTTTGAAAGTTCTTCGAATGTTTAACATGGATTAGACAGGACTATTTTCAATTTCTAAACTTAAAAAAATGAGTCGAGATTTGTCGACAATAAAGAGTTTGCTGTTGAGGACTTTTGTGAAGAGTTTCTCACTATAAACAGGTTTTCGAAACTATTCAACATACAAAAGTATAAAAATTATTTTCTTCAAATTATCTTAGTTCAATCAATGTCAAAAACTAGTTGAATTCTTCTCTAGGTAATACTGTCTTTGTTTTACAACAGTAAAATTGGACGAAAGAATTTAAACGAGACTCTTCGAGCTGTAAAGATCAGTAACAAAATGAAATGCCAAATAAACGGTTAAAATTGTTAAAGAAAGTCTTCAAAATGGAGATGAATAATCAACCATTGAATATTGACCCAAAACTTGAAAATGAAAATGTTGTGAGTGAAGTGGGTACAATGGTTTTCAACTGAACAGAAATAGCATCTTGAATATGTCAAAGGTGGAAGCTGAAGGCAAAAGTGCAATGTTTGAAGGTTGAAATTAAAAAATATAGAAGCAATGAGCGAAGAAGAAAGTTATTCCATCAAATCAACACACACTCTTTATTCTACTGGTCAATCTGCTGTAAATATTCCTGGATGGCCGACCAAGATTGGTTAAGGGTGTTTGAAAGTTCTTCGATTGTTTAACATGGATTAAGCAGGACTATTTTCAATTTCTAAACTTAAAAAAATGAGTCGAGATTTGTCGACAATAAAGAGTTTGCTGTTGAGGACTTTTGTGAAGAGTTTCTCACTATAAACAGGTTTTCGAAACTATTCAACATACAAAAGTATAAAGATTATTTTCTTCAAATTATCTTAGTTCAATCAATGTCAAAAACTAGTTGAATTCTTCTCTAGGTAATACTATCCTTGTTTTACAACAGCAAATTGGACGAAAGAATTTAAACGGGACTCTTCGAGCTGTAAAGATCAGTAACATAATGAAATGCCAAATAAACGGTCAAAAATTGTTAAAGAAAGTCTTGAAGATGAATGATCAACCATTGAATATTGACCCAAAACTTGAAAATGAAAATGTTGTGAGTGAAGTGGGCACAATGGTTTTCAACTGAACAGAAATTGCATCTTGAATATGTCAAAGGTGGAAGCTGAAGGCAAAAGTGCAATGTTTGAAGGTTGAAATTAAAAAAATATAGAAGCAATGAGCGAAGAAGAAAGTTATTCCATCAAATCAACATACACTCTTTATTCTACTGGCCAATCAGCTGTAAATATTCCTGGATGGCCGACCAAGATTGGTTAAGGGTGTTTGAAAGTTCTTCGATTGTTTAACATGGATTAGACAGGATTATTTTCAATTTCTAAACTTAAAAAAATGAGTCGAGATTTGTCGACAATAAAGAGTTTGCTGTTGAGGACTTTTGTGAAGAGTTTCTCACTATAAACAGGTTTTCGAAACTATTCAACATACAAAAGTATAAAGATTATTTTCTTCAAATTATCTTAGTTCAATCAATGTCAAAAACTAGTTGAATTCTTCTCTAGGTAATACTGTCTTTGTTTTACAACAGTAAAATTGGACGAAAGAATTTAAACGAGACTCTTCGAGCTGTAAAGATCAGTAACAAAATGAAATGCCAAATAAACGGTCAAAAATTGTTAAAGAAAGTCTTCAAAATGAAGATGAATGATCAACCATTGAATATTGACCCAAAACTTGAAAATGAAAATGTTGTGAGTGAAGTGGGCTCAATTGCTTTCAACTGAACAGAAATAGCATCTTGAATATGTCAAAGGTGGAAGCTGAAGGCAAAAGTGCAATGTTTGAAGGATAAAATTAAAAAAATATAGAAGCAATGAGCGAAGAAGAAAGTTATTCCATCAAATCAACATACACTCTTTATTCTACTGGCCAATCTGCTGTAAATATTCCTGGATGGCCGACCAAGATTGGTTAAGGGTGTTTGAAAGTTCTTCGATTGTTTAACATGGATTAAGCAGAACTATTTTCAATTTCTAAACTTAAATAAATGAGTCGAGATTTGTCGACAATAAAGAGTTTGCTGTTGAGGACTTTTGTGAAGAGTTTCTCACTATAAACAGGTTTTCGAAACTATTCAACATACAAAAGTATAAAGATTATTTTCTTCAAATTATCTTAGTTCAATCAATGTCAAAAACTAGTTGATTTCTTCTCTAGGTAATACTGTCTTTGTTTTACAACAGTAAAATTGGACGAAAGAATTTAAACGAGACTCTTCGAGCTGTAAAGATCAGTAACAAAATGAAATGCCAAATAAACGGTTAAAATTGTTAAAGAAAGTCTTCAAAATGGAGATGAATGATCAACCATTGAATATTGACCCAAAACTTGAAAATGAAAATGTTGTGAGTGAAGTGGGCACAATGGTTTTCTACTGAACAGAAATAGCATCTTGAATATGTCAAAGGTGGAAGCTGAAGGCAAAAGTGCAATGTTTGAAGGATGAAATTAAAAAAATATAGAAGCAATGAGCGAAGAAGAAAGTTAGTCCTTCAAATCAACATACACTCTTTATTCTACTGGCCAATCTGCTGTAAATATTCCTGGATGGCCGACCGAGATTGGTTAAGGGTGTTTGAAAGTTCTTCGATTGTTTAACATGGATTAAGCAGGACTATTTTCAATTTCTAAACTTAAATAAATGAGTCGAGATTTGTCGATAATAAAGAGTTTGCTGTTGAGGACTTTTGTGAAGAGTTTCTCACTATAAACAGGTTTTCGAAACTATTCAACATACAAAAGTATAAAGATTATTTTCTTCAAATTATCTTAGTTCAATCAATGTCAAAAACTAGTTGAATTCTTCTCTAGGTAATACTGTCTTTGTTTTACAATAGTAAAATTGGACGAAAGAATTTAAACGGGACTCTTCGAGCTGTAAATATCAGTAACAAAATGAAATGCCAAATAAATGGTTAAAATTGTTAAAGAAAGTCTTCAAAATGGAGATGAATGATCAACCATTGAATATTGACCCAAAACTTGAAAATGAAAATGTTGTGAGTGAAGTGGGTACAATGGTTTTCAACTGAACAGAAATAGCATCTTGAATATGTCAAAGGTGGAAGCTGAAGGCAAAAGTGCAATGTTTGAAGGTTGAAATTAAAAAATATAGAAGCAATGAGCGAAGAAGAAAGTTATTCCATCAAATCAACACACACTCTTTATTCTACTGGTCAATCTGCTGTAAATATTCCTGGATGGCCGACCAAGATTGGTTAAGGGTGTTTGAAAGTTCTTCGATTGTTTAACATGGATTAAGCAGGACTATTTTCAATTTCTAAACTTAAAAAAATGAGTCGAGATTTGTCGACAATAAAGAGTTTGCTGTTGAGGACTTTTGTGAAGAGTTTCTCACTATAAACAGGTTTTCGAAACTATTCAACATACAAAAGTATAAAGATTATTTTCTTCAAATTATCTTAGTTCAATCAATGTCAAAAACTAGTTGAATTCTTCTCTAGGTAATACTATCCTTGTTTTACAACAGCAAATTGGACGAAAGAATTTAAACGGGACTCTTCGAGCTGTAAAGATCAGTAACATAATGAAATGCCAAATAAACGGTCAAAAATTGTTAAAGAAAGTCTTGAAGATGAATGATCAACCATTGAATATTGACCCAAAACTTGAAAATGAAAATGTTGTGAGTGAAGTGGGCACAATGGTTTTCAACTGAACAGAAATTGCATCTTGAATATGTCAAAGGTGGAAGCTGAAGGCAAAAGTGCAATGTTTGAAGGTTGAAATTAAAAAAATATAGAAGCAATGAGCGAAGAAGAAAGTTATTCCATCAAATCAACATACACTCTTTATTCTACTGGCCAATCAGCTGTAAATATTCCTGGATGGCCGACCAAGATTGGTTAAGGGTGTTTGAAAGTTCTTCGAATGTTTAACATGGATTAGACAGGACTATTTTCAATTTCTAAACTTAAAAAAATGAGTCGAGATTTGTCGACAATAAAGAGTTTGCTGTTGAGGACTTTTGTGAAGAGTTTCTCACTATAAACAGGTTTTCGAAACTATTCAACATACAAAAGTATAAAAATTATTTTCTTCAAATTATCTTAGTTCAATCAATGTCAAAAACTAGTTGAATTCTTCTCTAGGTAATACTGTCTTTGTTTTACAACAGTAAAATTGGACGAAAGAATTTAAACGAGACTCTTCGAGCTGTAAAGATCAGTAACAAAATGAAATGCCAAATAAACGGTTAAAATTGTTAAAGAAAGTCTTCAAAATGGAGATGAATAATCAACCATTGAATATTGACCCAAAACTTGAAAATGAAAATGTTGTGAGTGAAGTGGGTACAATGGTTTTCAACTGAACAGAAATAGCATCTTGAATATGTCAAAGGTGGAAGCTGAAGGCAAATGTGCAATGTTTGAAGGTTGAAATTAAAAAATATAGAAGCAATGAGCGAAGAAGAAAGTTATTCCATCAAATCAACACACACTCTTTATTCTACTGGTCAATCTGCTGTAAATATTCCTGGATGGCCGACCAAGATTGGTTAAGGGTGTTTGAAAGTTCTTCGATTGTTTAACATGGATTAAGCAGGACTATTTTCAATTTCTAAACTTAAAAAAATGAGTCCAGATTTGTTGACAATAAAGAGTTTGCTGTTGATGGCTATTTTGAAGAGTTTCTCACTAAGAATAGATTTTCGAAGCTATTCAACATACAGAAGTATAAGGATTATTTTCTTCAAATTGTCTTAGTTCAATCAATATCAAAAACTAATTGAATTCTTCTCTAGGTAATACTATCCTTGTTTTACAACAGTAAAATTGGACGAAAGAATTTAAACGGGACTCTTCGAGCTGTAAAGATCAGTAACATAATGAAATGCCAAATAAACGGTCAAAAATTGTTAAAGAAAATCTTCAAAATGGAGATGAATGATCAACCATTGAATATTGACCCAAAACTTGAAAATGAAAATGTTGTGAGTGAAGTGGGCACAATGGTTTTCAACTGAACAGAAATAGCATCTTGAATATGTCAAAGGTGGAAGCTGAAAGCAAACGTGCAATGTTTGAAGGATGACATTAAGAAAATACATAAGCAGTGAGAGAAGAAGTAAGTTATTCCATCAAAACAACATATATTCTTTATTGTATTGACCAATCTGCTGTAAATATTTCTGGATGATCAACCAAGAGTGGTTAAGGGTGTTTGAAAGTTCTTCGATTGTTTAACATGGATTAAGCAGGACTATTTTCAATTTCTAAACTGAAAAAAATGAGTCGAGGTTTGTCGACAATAAAGAGTTTGCTGTTGATGGCTATTTTGAAGAGTTTCTCACTAAAAACAGGTTTTCGAAGCTATTCAACATACAGAAGTATAAAGATTATTTTCTTCAAATTGAAAATCTTCAAAATGGAGATGAATGATCAACCATTGAATATTGACCAAAACTTGAAAATGAAAAAGTTGTGAGTGAAGTGGGCACAATTCATTTCAACTGAACAGAAATAGCATCTTGAATATGTCAAAGGTGGAAGCTGAAGGCAAAAGTGCAATGTTTGAAGGATGAAATTAAAAAAATACAGAAGCATTGGTCGATGAAGAATGTTATTCCATCAAAAACATATATATTTTATTTCATTGGCTTGGATGGATTTAACTCCAATCGGACTATTTTCTGCTTTAAAAAATAAGTCAGTGGTAAAAGATTATAAAGAGGTAGAGTTTGCTAATAAAAGAGTTTGATGTTTCTCATCAACAAACAGATTATCGAAGCTATTGGATATGTAGAAATATCACATTTACAAGTACCTTTGTGAATGAAAGAAAAATTGTTAAAAAAGTCCTCAAAATCAATATGGATGTTCATCGACTAAGAAGTATCAGCATTTTGTAGATATCAAAACAATAAACTAAAGGACTACAAACGGCTCTAAAGAAGGAGAAAGCAGAGGAGGTTGATGGCGTCAGTTTCATTGATTATCTTAGAAATAAAATAACCATCAACGATGAGTGTTATACTGCAACTTACTGCAGCATTTGGCTGATGAAATTAACAAATTCGTTAGTCATTACACCGGAGGAACTCTAGAGAAAATGAATTGGAAGAGGTAAATTCCCCAACTGGAAACGATGATCGAGACGCAAACCAATAAACTACGTGCATCAGGCAAAAGGGCAACTTTCTAAACCACGACACATCGGAGCGTGGCAAAACACAAAATGCATTTTACAACAATAACCGACCGTACCAAACGCCAACCGCCCGTAAATGAGTGGAGTTGATAAATTTAGTAAGGTCTAATTTATGAAACGTCGTGACTCCTAAACACCGAGCATGGCATAATTGAGAAAAGTGTTTGTGCATTTATTGTTAATAACTGTCATTAGTGGCGTTGAGGCAATAGTAAAATAACAATTACACTAATACGCCGTATACTGCTGAACAACCGGCAGTTAGATGCACTATTGTCTGGAAATGTGACATTTTACAAGACACAACTGGCCCAGGTTTTTACTTCGACACACAAATGTCACACCGGCGTTGGTTTTGCCTCCGAAAAACGCCGCGGCAATCGAAGTAAGTCATTGTGATTTGCTCACACGGCAATATATCATTTCTTTTAATAGAGTTTGTTGCCGGCCGATTTTAATTGTAACCGATAGTGTGTATGACCACTAATTACTTTACACGAATTTATAAATAGGAACAGTTAGTTTATATGCATGCAAATTGAAAATTAATGTTTCTCCGGCTATAAATACTACGTAATCAAGTTCAATTATTATAAATCCTGATAATTATCTTTGCCGTACGACAATTATTAATTTAAGCATTTCACGTACCGGCATGATTTATTCGGTTTAATATATCGGCGATTGTGACGTGAAAAATTTATTTCACTTTTACTTTTGGCCGGTAGAAATTCGCGAATAAATTGAGTCGTTATTAGTTAGTTCGTTTGGAATTATAGTAATTAAACAAACAAACCAGCCTTGGATGCAAATCTGACCTTAGTATTTAACCTGTTTCCTAAATTATTGCATGTTATTTTGCCGGCCATAAATTTTGCAAATATGCGGTAATCATCATCAATTTTATTGGCATAAAAGGTCCATCAGCCTCACCTTCTAATGATTGATACATCACTGGAATGTTTTTTGTTAAAATTAGAACAGTTTAAGACAAACTGGTACACAACAATAGAAAGAAACATTTATGCAATGATCAACAGTTATTTCGCAACAGTTTCTTTGAATCTTTTAATTAAGTCAAACGTTACCAATATTACTTATTGCCATCGCAGTAAAAATATTTTTAATAGGATTATATCATTAATTGATGATAAATTAAGTAATAACAATAAAACCAAGGTCTGAAAGTGATCTTCTTAAGCGAAAGTCCAAATAGCCCGGTGTTCTTTAAGGACTGTTATTATTGATAATCAATGAATACCCGATTATTGAGTGGCCTAGTTCGAATCAAATATAAGCTGAAATTACAATCGAAGTCGTAAGTTTAAACTGATTTCTTGTTTATTAATTATTAAGGTAATGTGAATTATAATTAGTGAAAGCTTGTTTCAGAAGTTAAAAAATTAATAACTTAATTTAAACAGCCTAAAATATTAAATTTTGCAGTTTATATTTATTTCAAAAATAGTGAAATTTTTTTTTTTATTTTCTCGTGTTTAAGGACTTAAATTAAATTTAATTCTATTATAGGATTTCATACTAAATTTAATTAAATTATGATGAAACAAATTAATAATAAATATTTATTCTCTATAGGATTTCATACTAAATTTAATTAAACTCTGATGAAACACATTAATAATAACAAATTAAAAGAAAAAAGATTAAACAAAAATTAGATAAAAATAATATTGAAGAATTTTATTTTTCATGACTTTAAATATCTAACAATAGCTGAATTCAATTGAGAGAAGATAAAAATTTATTAACCAAGAAATACTATAAATACAATTTTAAAGAAAATATCTTTTTAAAACAGTTTAAAATATATAAATTTTGCATATAAATACAAATTAAAATAATATTTAAAAATAAGTTTAATTCAGTTGGAAGAGAAAAATTTTGATCTTATGTAAAACTTCAGCCAAAAAATTTTAAAAAATTGATTTTTACAGCCTAAAATATTAAATTATTATAAGTAAAGAATCAATTAATTACGATCAAACTTAATTTAACCAAATTCTGATGAAACAAATAAATAAAAAAAATTAAAAAATAATTTATTTTCAACAAAAAGTATACTTAAAATATAAATATATTTTTTTATTTTTCATTTTTGAGAACTTCATTAACTTTAATTTTAATGTACAGTCAATTAATTATTCTCGATAGAATTTTAAACCAATTTTATCAAATTCTAATGAAGAAAATAAATAATAAAAAAATTTAAACTAAAACAAGGCAAAAAATTATTTAAAAAGTAACATTTTTTTAGAAATTTTGTTGGTTTATATAATTTAAAATCCAATATAAATAAATTTTATTGAACTATTGAATAATTTTAAATGACTTTGACATTTTTAGGTGCAATCAACGAATTCTTGAAAATGTGAATTCTGAAAAGTGTAGATAAAAAAATTTTATATATAAATTTTGAATGTATGATATATTTTCAAAATTTTCAGATTTTCACTATTCTATACTATTTAAAAAGTAACATTCTTTCAGAAATTTTGTTGGTTTATATTATTTCAAATCCAAATGAAATGAATAATTTTAAATGACTTTGACATTTTTATGTGCAATCAACGAATTCTTGAAAATGTGAAGAAAAATTTGAAAAGTGTAGATAAAAAAATTTTACATAAAAATTTTGTATATATGATATATTTTCAAAATTTTCAGATTTTCACTATTCTATACTATTTAAAAAGTAACATTTTTTCAGAAATTTTTTTGGTTTATAATATTTCAAATCCAAATGAGATGAATAATTTTAAATGACTTTGACATTTTTAGGTGCCATGTGTTGATAAAAGAAACATTAAACAATGTATTTTTAAACAAATGTAAAAAACTGAAGTTGTAACAAAAATGAAGAAAAATTAGTCACCAAATTGATAGTAAAACATATTGCTTATAATTTTTATGAAATATTTAGAGTTATACAGATAAAAAATCATAACGGAAACTAATTTAAAGAAGAAAAAATGGGTTTGCAAACAGTAATGATTAGTTATGTATTCTGGCTGAGTAATAAGCTATTTGCAGGCAATCCAGTTAGATGCAATAAATCAAACACATATGGAGTGAATTAAAGTTTTGTCGTGGTACGATAAAACGACATCATTATTATGCATTTTTGGGTGCAATCAATGAATTCTTGAAAATGAGAAGAAAAATCTGAAAAGTGTAGATAAAAAAAAGGATATTAAAGGAATAGTTGAGTAATTTCAGGTGTCAGAATTTTTTTAAATTAATTAATGAAATCAAGTGATCTATTTGAAGATTGAAATTTTGAAAAATTAATCAATGTGTTTTTAAACAAATGTGAAAAAACTAAAGTTGTAACAAAAATGAAGAAAAATTGATGGTCACAGGTGAGTTAAATGTATTTTCACACTTTTTTACAAGAATCTCAAAGGTTATAAAACATATTGCTTATAATTTTTATGAAACATTTAGAGTTGTACACATCAAAAATAATAACGGAAACAAATTTAAAGAAAAAAAGTGGGTTTGCAAACAGTAATGATTTAGTTATGTATTCTGGCTGAGTAATGAGCTATTTGCAGGCAATCCAGTTAGATGCAATAAATCAAACACATATGGAGTGAATTAAAGTTTTGTCGTGGTACGATAAAACGACATCATTATTATGCATTTTTGGGTGCAATCAATGAATTCTTGAAAATGAGAAGAAAAATGTGAAAAGTGTAGATAAAAAAAAGGATATTAAAGGAATAGTTGAGTAATTTCAGGCGTCAGAATTTTTTTAAATTAATTAATTAAATCAAGTGATCTATTTGAAGATTGAAATTTTGAAAAATTAATCAATGTGTTTTTAAACAAATGTGGAAAAACTAAAGTTGTAACAAAAATGAAGAAAAATTGATGGTCACAGGTGAGTTAAATGTATTTTCACACTTTTTTACAAGAATCTCAAAGGTTATAAAACATATTGCTTATAATTTTTATGAAACATTTAGAGTTGTACACATCAAAAATAATAACGGAAACAAATTTAAAGAAAAAAAGTGGGTTTGCAAACAGTAATGATTTAGTTATGTATTCTGGCTGAGTAATGAGCTATTTGCAGGCAATCCAGTTAGATGCAATAAATCAAACACATATGGAGTGAATTAAAGTTTTGTCGTGGTACGATAAAACGACATCATTATTATGCATTTTTGGGTGCAATCAATGAATTCTTGAAAATGAGAAGAAAAATGTGAAAAGTGTAGATAAAAAAAAAGGATATTAAAGGAATAGTTGAGTAATTTCAGGCGTCAGAATTTTTTTAAATTAATTAATTAAATCAAGTGATCTATTTGAAGATTGAAATTTTGAAAAATTAATCAATGTGTTTTTAAACAAATGTGGAAAAACTAAAGTTGTAACAAAAATGAAGAAAAATTGATAGTCACAGGTGAGTTAAATGTATTTTCACACTTTTTTACAAGAATCTCAAAGGTTATAAAACATATTGCTTATAATTTTTATGAAACATTTAGAGTTGTACACATCAAAAATAATAACGGAAACAAATTTAAAGAAAAAAAGTGGGTTTGCAAACAGTAATGATTTAGTTATGTATTCTGGCTGAGTAATGAGCTATTTGCAGGCAATCCAGTTAGATGCAATAAATCAAACACATATGGAGTGAATTAAAGTTTTGTCGTGGTATGATAAAACGATATCATTATTATGCAACGAGAAATAAAGCTTTTAACCGCTAAAGAGCTGGATGCGATAAATTTTTCTCCTACACCTGTCCGATAGTAAAATTAGTCCATTTAGAAATGGCCGGCCGTATGATTTGTTCACTTCACACTGCACTGGTTTTATTGGAGCCACTGTGATGTTTTATTTTCGCGGCACTTCCGTATCGGTGTAACTAGAATCACTGGTCAGGTAAGTTTCAACAAAACACACTGATATACACCGCCATATTTATTAAGAACGAATTTATCTAGCCAAGTTACGACTTGTTTATTATATAATAACTGTAGTTCTGTTTTACTGAGTGTAACTATAGTATATTGTATAGATTGTAATGAGGTTCGAGGTATAAATTCGTGCGTTTAGTGCGGTTTAATAAACGTATATTATTGTGGGCGATGCATATTTTCTTTTAGAAGCACTGTTGAGGCTGATATACGACTTGATTCACAGTTCTGGTCTACTTTGTCTTCTCTAACGCTCAACCATGGTACAACGGACTCTTGAAGAAATATATTTTTGTTGCATTGTTAATGCGGCGCAAAATATAAATTATCTCTAAGGCAAAATGTAATAATAATCACCATTTATTGGGTCAATAATGTCAATTTTTTATTATCCAATCATAATTGTTGTTAAAATGCACGGTTCTACAATACATACGTGTGGCAACTTTTGCAACAAACTGCAAGTAACCTAATTTAATAGTAAACTAAAAGTCATTGTTTGATTTATTTAATAATCAACGACTAATTATGTGGAAATGCCGCAGATATCAACCTGATATTCCGACAATACACACCCACAATAATTAAAACGGTTTTAAAACTGGTTAATAGTTTACAACGTATGTCTCCATCAACCATGCAATTTTCAGCGCATTAGATCGAGATATGAATCATTGCAATTCGATTTAAATTAATCGGAATTGTTACAGGCTCACTGGATTAATCGGAAATTAATGGAATTAAAGAGGATTTTTAACGGATTTGTGTTGTGTAATGGTAGTAGATATTCATATTCGGTGTGATGCAACCAAATGTTACCATCTGAGACCGTTTACTTTGGCATAAATGGGTTTACAAAGAGGTAACTGTTTAATAAGTGTAATCATCCTTGCAGTTCTTCTTGGGCATCATTATATCATTAGATGTGCACACTAGTGGCCATAAATTTTTGTCTTCACATAGAATTGGTCTATAAGTGGTACTGGAACCACAATTTGGATTATTAAAGAAATGTTTTATTAATGATATTGAAAACATCTCTCGCCATTTCAACTAGTACCAACCTAGTTTATCATTAGGATTGTTTCTCTAAGCAATATTTCACCAATTTTGAATTTCCCAAGAAGTTTCTTATATCCTAAAATTTATCTAATTTTTTCTTCTTAATTAGTTGACATTTGTAATAGTTACTCTGGCACTCATTAGGATTGTTTCTTTAATCAATATTTCACCAATTTTGTATTCTCCAAGTTTGTTGTAACTTATATTTTATTTAAATGTTTCTTGAAACACAAATAGTGAATTTTAACTATTGAAACAACGTTTTGTTAAGATGTTAGAAGATCTTAATCAGGTGACATTTGTAAATCGTGAGGAAACAATAAATTTGAAGACAGCTTAATATACTTACTGCGTCACCCATTTGCTTCTTTTCAACTCATACCAACTCAGTTTTCATTAGGATTGTTCCTCTAAACAATATTTCATCAAGTTTGAATTCTACAAGAAGTTTCTTGTGACCTAAAATTTATCTTTAATGTTCTTGAACCACAAGTAGTAAGTTTTAATTATTGAAACAACGTTTTGTTAAGATGTTACAAGACCTTAATCAGTTGGTATTTGTAAATAATCAGAAAATAGTAAAATTTGAAGACAGCTTAAAATACTTACTCTGTCATCCATTTGCTTCTTTTCCACTAATACCAACACAGTTTTTCATCATGAATATTCCTCTAAACAATATTTCATCAATTTTGAATTCTCCAAGAAGTTTCTTGTGGCCTAAAATTTATCTAAATGTTCTTGAACCAGTTGACACTTGTAAATGATGAGAAAATAATAAAATTTGAAGAAAGCTTAAAATACTTACTCTGTCACCCATTTGCTTCTTTTCAACTAATACCAACTCAGTTTTCATCAGGATTGTTCCTCTAAACAATATTTCATCAAATTTGATTTCTCCAAGGAGTTTCTTGTGATCTAAAATTTATCTAAATGTTCTTGAACCACAAGTAGTAAATTTTAATTATTGAAACAACGTTTTATTAAGATGTTACAAGACTTTAGTCAGTTGGCATTTGTAAATGATGAGACAATAATAAAATTTGAAGACAGCTTAAAATACTTACTCTGTCACCCATTTGCTTCTTTTCAACTAATACCAACTCAGTTTTCATCAGGATTGTTCCTCTAAACAATATTTCATCAAATTTGATTTCTCCAAGGAGTTTCTTGTGATCTAAAATTTATCTAAATGTTCTTGAACCACAAGTAGTAAATTTTAATTATTGAAACAACGTTTTATTAAGATGTTACAAGACTTTAGTCAGTTGGCATTTGTAAATGATGAGACAATAATAAAATTTGAAGACAGCTTAAAATACTTACTCTGTCACCCATTTGCTTCTTTTCAACTAATACCAACTCAGTTTTCATTAAGATTGTTCCTCTAAACAATATTTCATCAATTTTGAATTCTCCAAGGAGTTTATTGTGATCTAAAATTTATCTAAATGTTCTTGAACCACAAGTAGTAAATTTTAATTATTGAAACAACGTTTTATTAAGATGTTACAAGACTTTAGTCAGTTGGCATTTGTAAATGATGAGACAATAATAAAATTTGAAGAATGCTTAAAATACTTACTCTGTCACGCATTTGTTTCTTTTCAAATAATACCAACTCAGTTTCCATCAGGATTGTTCCTCTAAACAACATTTCAACAATTTTGAATTCTCCAAGAAGTTTCTTGTGATCTAAAATTTATCTAAATGTTCTTGAACCACAAGTAGTAAATTTTAATTATTGAAACAACGTTTTATTAAGATGTTACAAGACTTTAGTCAGTTGGCATTTGTAAATGATGAGACAATAATAAAATTTGAAGACAGCTTAAAATACTTACTCTGTCACCCATTTGCTTCTTTTCAACTAATACCAACTCAGTTTTCATTAAGATTGTTCCTCTAAACAACATTTCAACAATTTTGAATTCTCCAAGAAGTTTCTTGTGATCTAAAATTTATCTAAATGTTCTTGAATCACAAATAGTAAATTTTAATTATTGAAACAACGTTTTGTTAAGATGTTACAAGACTTTAGTCAGTTGGCATTTGTAAATGATGAAAAAATAATAAAATTTGAAGACAGCTTAAAATACTTATTCTGTCATCCATTTGCTTCTTTTCAACTAATACCAACTCAGTTTCCATCAGCATTGTTCCTCTAAACAATATTTCATCAATTTTGAATTCTCCAAGAAGTTTCTTGTGACCTAAAATTTATATAAATGTTCTTGAACCACAAGTAGTAAATTTTAATTATTGAAACAACGTTTTGTTAAGATGTTACAAGACTTTAGTCAGTTGGCATTTGTAAATGATGAAAAAATAATAAAATTTGAAGACAGCTTAAAATACTTATTCTGTCATCCATTTGCTTCTTTTCAACTAATACCAACTCAGTTTCCATCAGCATTGTTCCTCTAAACAATATTTCATCAATTTTGAATTCTCCAAGAAGTTTTTTGTGACCTAAAATTTATCTAAATGTTCTTGAACCACAAGTAGTAAATTTTAATTATTGAAACAACGTTTTGTTAAGATGTTACAAGACTTTAGTCAGTTGGCTTTTGTAAATGATAAAAAATAATAAAATTTGAAGAAAGCTTAAAATACTTACTCTGTCACCCATTTGCTTCTTTTCACTAATACCAACTAAGTTTTCATTAAAATTGTTCCTCAAAACAACATTTCAACAATTTTGAATTCTCCAAGAAGTTTCTTGTGACCTAAAATTTATCTAAATGTTCTTGAACCACAAGTAGTAAATTTTAATTATTGAAACAACGTTTTGTTAAGATGATAGAGAAGACCTTAATCAGTTGACACTTGTAAATGATGAGAAAGTAATAAAATTTGAAGACAGCTTAAAATACTTACTCTGTCACGCATTTGTTTCTTTTCAACTAATACCAACTCAGTTTCCATCAGGATTGTTCCTCTAAACAATATTTCATCAATTTTGAATTCTCCAAGAATTTTCTTGTGACTTAAAATTTATCTAATAAGTTCAATGTTCAATGTTCATGGCCTTTCGTTTCTTTTCAACAATTACCAAGATTTATGTAAATGGTAATTAAACCACAAATACCAAATTTATATAATGAAAACAATATTCTGTTGTTGAAAGATCAGAAATCAATAATATTTAAACACACATTTGAAATAGAAGTAGTATCATTTTCTTACTTCTTTTCAATTAGAATTAACACAGTTCATCACTGGGATTGTTTCTTGAGACAACATTTCACAAACTTTGCATTCAAAACCAACGTCATTTTATATTTGTTAAAGGTTTTTCAGACGTCCAACGGCATTACAAACCGAATGCATTCCATTCATAATAATTAAAATATTCTGCAAACGAACAAAACAATCAATTAGCATTTAGCATGGCAAATGCAGCGTGTAACATGAATCTATTCTTATGTGCAGCTTGTGAAAAGGATTTTTTCCTTCATAAATGGATGAACACCCAAGTAGAGTACGATTGTGTAACGTCGAGCTTGCCGTTTTAGATTTGCCTTGGTACATTTTATGAAGTCGCCGCGCCACAAACACGGTCGCCGCTAATTCCCCACTTTCTTTATTGTCTTTATTGTCCCGATCTGGCCGAAGAAAGGCAAAAATGTGGCAGGTACTCGTACGGCCGGACGATCCGGCCGCACCACCCACCGCCATCGAAATAATTTGTGTCCCAAATTAATGGCAATTGTACTGATTGTATACGTTTGAAACCTTCGGACTCGTTATCAGTTAGGATCTCGATCCAATTCCGCCACACTTGTTTGTCAATAACGTAACGTTATTTAATTGTTGCAATAGTAGAAGACTTTCTTTTCCACTACACCCGCTACTCCAGCGTCGAACGGTAGATTGTTCGAATCGTATGTATAACAGAGTTGCCCAATATGCGAGCGGACCCGCCGGCAATTGGGCTTGGGTCCGGCCCGATCTGCGGTCATACAAGTAGTGCTAAATTCTAATCAGTTTATCGCTAATGAGCAATCATGCGGTGCTGTGAAAATCGCTGCGGGGAAGAGTGGGCCGACGCGGGATACTCTACACTGTTATTATTTAATAGAATTAAAATGCCCCGTAAGAAAGCCACGCTCCGGACTTAATTAAATTACGCGCGTACGTGGACGAACGAACTGAGGAGAGAGAAAAAAAAAACGGTCCTGTAATTGTTTCCTTGCACTGCTGGGAGTTTTGCGCCGAGGCAGGTCGTGCCAACAATTGTTGATAATGATGTTAACGCGTTTCTCGTGATTTGTTGCGTTTCCAATGCCAATGGCAAGCGAAAATAAATTAAATTACGGGAATTGCTAATAACTAGTGTTTAAGTTTCAAATGTAGAAAAATGATTTGATTTAATGACTTGAAACGGAAAATGGAAAACGTGACGAAAAAAAAACAATTAAAAATTACTAATTTTTAACATTATTAACAATTTAATTTTATTTTTAACTTTTATTTAATATTATACTTACTATTTATAAGCGACATTGTAAATTGACCAATTTAAAACAAATCTTAAAAATAAATAATTCTTAGTAAATATTTTGTTAATAATAAATATTTTGTTATTAATAAAAACATCTAAATAAATAATTATATATATATATATATATATATATATATATATTTATATATATATATATATTTATATATATATATATATATATATATATATATATATATATATATATATATATATATAATAAAATAAAATAAAATTAATAAAAATATTCAAATTAAAAATTATTAATAATACATATTATTAAACAATTTAGATCTAATACTGTAGACTAATTAATTTATTAGAAGTTTAAAAATAAATATTGAATAAAACTTTTTATCAAATACTAAAGATAGGTTAGGTTTAAAAAACTTTAAATTTAACAAATTATTTAAATAGAATATTGGCATTATATATTATTAAACTATTAGAACTGATACTGTAAATTAATTTAAAACACAATACCTTGTACTTTCAAAAATTTAATTAATATTTCTATTAATAATTTGATAAAATAAATAAAATTTTAATTTAAATTCCAAAAAATAATTTTAACAAAAAAAAAAAAAAAATTGGTCAAATTTAATCAAATAATACATTTTAACAAAAACAAAAAAAACAAAAAATAAATAAAAAAAAATGATCAAATTATTTAAAAAAAATATATATAAAATTATTGATAATATATGTTATTAATCAATCAATTTAGATCTGACACTCTAAATTGCTTATTTTCAGTTTAAAAATTGAATTAACATTATTATTAACAAGTTGATAAAATAAATAAAATTTTAAGTTAAATACCAAATGTTCCAATATGTTTAGTCAAAAATATTTTAAAATTAAACAAATTAGTAAAACAAAAATTTTATATATATATATATATATATATATATATATATATATATATTTGCTTTATATATACATATATATATAAAAAGCAAACAACATTTTCCCGTTTAACAAATTCAATTCATATTATTATTAATTATTTGATGAAATAAATAAAAAATTTTATGAAATATCAAAAAATAGGTTTGGACGAAAAAAAAATGAATAAAATTAAGAATTAAATAAATTATTCAGACAAAATTTTTAGAAATATTAAAAATAGAATATTTTCAAAAAAAAGAATGTCAATAAAGTATTTTTTCAATTTTTTATGAATTTTTGAAAATTGTGTAAGAATGTGTATAATTTTTTCACGAATAAAAATTTCAAGAAAAAATCTCAAAAAATGAATATTAAATTGAAAATTATTGTTTTTCTAAAATTTAATTAAAAAAAAAATCAAAAATTGACATTTTTTTAAAATATGTTATTTTTTATTATATTTTGAAAAAAATAGTTAGTAAGTATAAAAAAATTTTTTCATATAAATTTCAAGGAAATATTGTAATTTTAAATAAATTTAATAAAAACACATTTATATGTTTTTCAGGATTTCTTATGTGTTTGTTTTCAGGTCTTCACACATAAAATTATAGAACATTAAAATTACATATATTTAATAAATCTTAATTTTTTAATTGACCTCACTTACCAAATATATAAAAAAATATAAAAAATGTCGTTTTTTCTGCATTTTTAAAAAATAAATAATATTCATGTAAGAAAACATTTTTCAGTTTAAGAAATTCAATTAATATTATCAATAATAATTTAAAAAAATAAATAAAAATAAAAAACTGAATAAGTTACTGATTTAGAATTGACACTGTAAATTTATAAAAAATTTGGTTGACATTACTAAAAATTGAGAAATTAAAAAAACATGATGGCATAAAATAAGTTTAAACGACAGAAATTAAGAATTGATTAAATTATACAATCGAAGATTAAAAAAATATTGGCAATACATATTATTATATCTGAAAATATAATCAATTAATTAATTTACATATTTCAGTTAAAAATATTCAGTTAATATTATTATTAATTAGAAAAAATAAATAAAAATATTAATGAAATACCAAAAAATAAGTATGTTCGAAATATAAATTAGAAAAAAGAATATTGGCAATGCATATGATTAAATTATGTGTGTGTGATATGTAAATTGATTAATTTAAAAGATATCTAAAAATAAATAATATTCATACAATATTAAATTTTTTAATTTCAAAAATTCAATTAATATTATTATTTATAATTTAACAAAATTATATAAAATAAATAAAATATGACAAAAAATTAGTTAGTTAGTTAGTCATTGTTAAAAAAATATATTATTATTATTATTCATGTATTTTTTATCGTTTAAATCATAATAAATCAAAATTAATAAATAATATTTAATAAATTTAATTAAGATTAGAATGACAATCGTAGTAAAATTATTTGATAAAATTATCAGAATCATATTAAAGTAAGCGAGAATATGACAAAATTAACAGAAAAATTAAAAGTTATTATGTATTTTTTTTTTTTAATTTTTAAAATACAAGTCCTTGGAAAAAAATAAATAAATGCAAAAGAGAGTTTAGAATAAAATTATTCAATTTTCGTTTAATATTAGCAATATTAGAAAATTGTTAACAGATGAAAGTATAAGACAAATTAAATTTTAGAGTTGATTTTGTATCACAAGTAATTTTAATTGATTTACGGTTATCGGAATTGAATGGCACACGATAAGTAGGTGGTGATTCTTAAAATAAACAGTGAACTTCTATTATACAATTTGATGATGAATTTGGAGAAAGTGGTTTTAACATCTTCATTAACAATTTATGTAAAAATAAGTAGTGTATATTTTGAGCAAGCCCTTCTTTCGTATAATATTTGAAAACTTTTAGATGACAATAATCTGAAAAAGAAATCCAAGCAATATTTAAAAATTGATTAAAAATAGAATATTTTCAAAAAAAAGAATGTCAATAACGTATTTTTTCAATTTTTTATGAATTTTTGAAAATTGTGTAAGAATGTTTATAATTTTTTCACGATTTCCCATGTTATGGTTTTTGGAGAAAAAACAAAATGTTTGAATTAATGTGTTCATAAAAATTTCAAGAAAAAAACTCAAAAAATGAATATTAAATTGAAAATTATTGTTTTTCTAAAATTTAATTTAAAAAAAAAAAATAAAAAATTGACATTTTTTTAAATATGTTATTTTTCACGAATTTTTTGAAAAAAATAGTCCGTAAGTATAAAAAAATTTTTTCATAACAATTTCAAGGAAATATTGTAATTTTAAATAAATTTAATAAAAACATATTTATGTGTTTATGTTTTTCAGGATTTCTTATGTGTTTGTTTTCAGGTCTTCACACATAAAATAATACATTAAAGTACATTAAAATTATATATATTTAATAAATCTTAATTTTTTAATTGACCTCACTTACCAAATGTATAAAAAAAAATATGAAAAAATGTCGTTTTTTCTGCATGTTTAAAAAATAAATAATATTCATGTAAGAAAACCTTTTTGCAGTTTAAGAAATTCAATTAATATTATCAATAATAATTTAAAAAAATAAATAAAAATAAAAAACTGAATAAGTTACTGATTTAGAATTGACACTGTAAATTTATAAAAAATTTGGTTGACATTATTAAAAATTGAGAAATTAAAAAGACATGATGGCATAAAATAAGTTTAAACGACAGAAATTAAGAATTGATTAAATTATACAATCGAAGATTAAAAAAATATTGGCAATACATATTATTATATCTGAAAATATAATCAATTAATTAATTTACATATTTCAGTTAAAAATATTCAGTTAATATTATTATTAATTAGAAAAAATAAATAAAAATATTAATGAAATACCAAAAAATAAGTATGTTCGAAATATAAATTAGAAAAAAGAATATTGGCAATGCATATGATTAAATTATGTGTGTGTGGTATGTAAATTGATTAATTTAAAAGATATCTAAAAATAAATAATATTCATACAATATTAAATTTTTTAATTTCAAAAATTCAATTAATATTATTATTTATAATTTAACAAAATTATATAAAATAAATAAAATATGACAAAAAATTAGTTAGTTAGTTAGTCATTGTTAAAAAAATATATTATTATTATTATTCATGTATTTTTTATCGTTTAAATCATAATAAATCAAAATTAATAAATAATATTTAATAAATTTAATTAAGATTAGAATGACAATCGTAGTAAAATTATTTGATAAAATTATCAGAATCATATTAAAGTAAGCGAGAATACGACAAAATTAACAGAAAAATTAAAAGTTATTATGTATTTTTTTGTAATTTTTAAAATACAAGTCCTTGGAAAAAAATAAATAAATGCAAAAGAGAGTTTAGAATAAAATTATTCAATTTTCGTTTAATATTAGCAATATTAGAAAATTGTTAACAGATGAAAGTATAAGACAAATTAAATTTTAGAGTTGATTTTGTATCACAAGTAATTTTAATTGATTTACGGTTATCGGAATTGAATGGCACACGATAAGTAGGTGGTGATTCTTAAAATAAACAGTGAACTTCTATTATACAATTTGATGATGAATTTGGAGAAAGTGGTTTTAACATCTTCATTAACAATTTATGTAAAAATAAGTAGTGTATATTTTGAGCAAGCCCTTCTTTCGTATAATATTTGAAAACTTTTAGATGACAATAATCTGAAAAAGAAATCCAAGCAATATTTAAAAATTGATTAAAAATAGAATATTTTCAAAAAAAAAAAGAATGTCAATAACGTATTTTTTCAATTTTTTATGAATTTTTGAAAATTGTGTAAGAATGTTTATAATTTTTTCACGATTTCCCATGTTATGGTTTTTGGAGAAAAAGCAAAATGTTTGAATTAATGTGTTCATAAAAATTTCAAGAAAAAAACTCAAAAAATGAATATTAAATTGAAAATTATTGTTTTTCTAAAATTTAATTTAAAAAAAAAAAAAAAAAAATAAAAAATTGACATTTTTTTAAATATGTTATTTTTCACGAATTTTTTGAAAAAAATAGTCCGTAAGTATAAAAAAATTTTTTCATAACAATTTCAAGGAAATATTGTAATTTTAAATAAATTTAATAAAAACATATTTATGTGTTTATGTTTTTCAGGATTTCTTATGTGTTTGTTTTCAGGTCTTCACACATAAAATAATACATTAAACTACATTAAAATTATATATATTTAATAAATCTTAATTTTTTAATTGACCTCACTTACCAAATGTATAAAAAAAATATGAAAAAATGTCGTTTTTTCTGCATGTTTAAAAAATAAATAATATTCATGTAAGAAAACCTTTTTGCAGTTTAAGAAATTCAATTAATATTATCAATAATAATTTAAAAAAATAAATAAAAATAAAAAACTGAATAAGTTACTGATTTAGAATTGACACTGTAAATTTATAAAAAATTTGGTTGACATTACTAAAAATTGAGAAATTAAAAAAAACATGATGGCATAAAATAAGTTTAAACGACAGAAATTAAGAATTGATTAAATTATACAATCGAAGATTAAAAAAATATTGGCAATACATATTATTATATCTGAAAATATAATCAATTAATTAATTTACATATTTCAGTTAAAAATATTCAGTTAATATTATTATTAATTAGAAAAAATAAATAAAAATATTAATGAAATACCAAAAAATAAGTATGTTCGAAATATAAATTAGAAAAAAGAATATTGGCAATGCATATGATTAAATTATGTGTGTGTGGTATGTAAATTGATTAATTTAAAAGATATCTAAAAATAAATAATATTCATACAATATTAAATTTTTTAATTTCAAAAATTCAATTAATATTATTATTTATAATTTAACAAAATTATATAAAATAAATAAAATATGACAAAAAATTAGTTAGTTAGTTAGTCATTGTTAAAAAAATATATTATTATTATTATTCATGTATTTTTTATCGTTTAAATCATAATAAATCAAAATTAAATATTTAATAAATTTAATTAAGATTAGAATGACAATCGTAGTAAAATTATTTGATAAAATTATCAGAATCATATTAAAGTAATCGAGAATATGACAAAATTAACAGAAAAATTAAAAGTTATTATGTATTTTTTTGTAATTTTTAAAATACAAGTCCTTGGAAAAAAATAAATAAATGCAAAAGAGAGTTTGGAATAAAATTATTCAATTTTCGTTTAATATTAGCAATATTAGAAAATTGTTAACAGATGAAAGTATAAGACAAATTAAATTTTAGAGTTGATTTTGTATCACAAGTAATTTTAATTGTTTTACGGTTATCGGAATTGAATGGCACACGATCAGTGTCGGCAACCCCTAGAGCTAACTACTTTCCCTCCATCGCAATCACGCTCAAAAACCAACAGTTCTAGTCGACTTCTCCCGATAAACAAAGTGCATACCTGTTCCCATAAACAACCGCGCATTAAATCAACAAAAATCGCCAACAAATGCCTATTTATCATTCAAAAGTATTATTGCCGTTGTCTAATAGCACTTTGGCAACCGTTTGATAAACCTTGGCATGATTTCGTGTTGAGTTCTTTTCAAATTTTTTTTCCTTCAATCCCCAGCGAAAAACGAAACACCCGCAACCTTACGCTCGTTTCGTACCTAAAACTACCAATTTAGATCGACTACTTCGGTGAATTTTGCACCGGATAATTTATAGTTATCCGCGTTCGTTCCCCAGCGCATGGATTAACCAACACGGAGTCGTTTAATGTGGTAATTTTCAATCTTTAATTGACCACTAATTGAGCCGTATAAAACACGCTTTTGAAATTTTACTTTTGTCTTATCTTAATTGCCGGATCGTGAGCGCGTATAAAAACTAACCGTTTTACAAACAACCGCCGTTTTGTATGTACGTTCATAATTTATTTTTATTAATTTACGTCAAGCGCCCGTCATGTGGTAGCCTAATGGGTGCAGTTTCTTAATGCGGACTAATTAAATGTGTACTTTATATTGATGTCATAATTTAACGTGCGGTTTTTTTTTGCAACTAAATTATTTGGTTAGTGATAAATTGAGGCAAATCACTAGTCAATGTCAGGTGCCAAATCCGCTGACGAAAAAATTACGGTTGTTTTCAATTGTAGTGACAGTGGTTGTAAATTAAATTTTTGCAAATGCATACAATGGATTCGAAAGGTCAATCCACGATTTCAATTAATGAATATGATTTGCACGAATAAAATTGCGAGGTATAAGTTATGGGAGTAATTAGCATATCAAAGGTTTGTTTGTTCTATATTAATTATGTAAAACATTAATTTAATAAGATAAGTCTGTAACAATGGGTTCATAATTCATAGGGAACACTTTGCGCCGCGACAAGGGAATTTGTCGCAGGGTTAGGTGATTTATGGGTCTAGGTAGCATGGATAATTCATAATTGTAATAATTGGTAATTGCACTCAGGACATTTTCTAAAAGACATTTGGTCTAAGTAGGTGGTGATTCTTAAAATAAACAGTGAACTTCTATTATACAATTTGATGATTAATTTGGAGAAAGTGGTTTTAACTTCTTTATTAACAATTTATGTAAAAATAAGTAGTGTATATTTTGAGCGAGCCCTTCTTTCGTATAATATTTGAAAACTTTTAGATGACAATAATCTAAAAAAGAAATCCAGGCAATATTTAAAAATTGATGAAAAATATTGTCATGTACATGATAACGGAGATAAATTATAGGAAATTGAATTCTCTACAAAAAATGTCATATAAAATTTTCCCATAAAGTTGATGGTTGCGTCAGAATATGAGAAAAATGTCAAAATTTTAAATCAATCCAACTTTGATGTTAAATAACTTTTGAAAAAATGAATATATCAAAAAACTGTAAGAGATATATTTTGTAGAGCGTTAAATTTTCTATAAAAATCTGTTTTGGTCACTTTGAAATATTATCTCTAACGAAAGTTAAAAAATTTCAAAATCCAAGAGAACACCGTTCCCGTCTTATTTAAACAGGAAATTAAAATTTACGATTTTTTTACCATTTCCAACAAGATTTTCGATATAAATAAGAAAAAAACAAATTTGTCGATTTTTTTGAAACAGTCTAATATATATTGTTAAATTATTTTATATTTATTTATAATTATTTTATATATATTTAATAAAATTTATATATTTTAAATTTTGGTTTATATTTAGTTCTTTTATTTCATGTATAAATATCAAATATAAATGCACAAAATGTATTATATATAATACGATGTAAATTTATAAATAATAATTTTATAATAATATAATTATACTACTACTCAAAATTTTTAAATATACAGAAGTATTCTACAATTATTGCGTTGAGATGGTCACACAAAATTGTTACTTACTAAAATAACAATAAATGTAAATTTGGGGATAATTTATGCGAGCCCGCTTGTTCAGGTCGCAAACGAAACTCGACCTTAGGGTGGTAATGCCATTCTGCAGCCGACTGTACTTGTCTGATATTTTGAAGAATAATAAAATAAAGTCAGAGAATATAATTCAAATAAATTTATTTTCTAGGATAAACTTGACAAAAATAAGAACTGAAATTCTGAGAAATAACTTTTATTACCCTAATTTTTATTTAAAAGTTAAATTACAAATTCTGGAATAGAGTAAAGAAAAAACAGAAAAAATATAAAATATTTCTGTGAGTTTATTTATTTATTTATAGTTCGATTGATGCTTAAAATAAGGATTATGATAGTACTTTACAGGATTTCTGATATATTATCATTAAACATTTAATGGATAAATCTCATTAGATCTGACAATATCTTACTTGAAGAAAGTCAATTGAATTGCTGATAAATTGGGTATTTTTTTATAATATTATATTTAAACAAAAAGCTCAAAATACATTTGGTACATAGTACCTGGTACTTTTAATAATGTATTGTCTTTTTTCCTTTAATTATAAATAAGATTAAATGAATAATTATATATTTCAAAATTCAGCAAATACTTAAAAAATATGGTATTACTCTTCATAATTTCTTATATATTATCCTATATGTGAGAATATTTTACTTGAAAAAAGTTAGTTGAATTGCTGATAAATTGATTAAAAAGTATTAACCAATTTTCTTTATTTTTTATATTTAAATAATTCCAAAAGCTCATAATACTCTTGGTACATAGTATCTGGTACTTTTAGTAAAATATGTTTGTAGTATTTTTTCCTTTAATCATAAATATGATTAAATGTGTACTTCTCATGATTTCTGATATATTATCCTTAAACCTTTAATGCATAAATCACATTAGATCTGAGAATATCTTACTTGAAAAAAGTCAATGAAATTTTAAAAATACTTAAAAATATGGTAGAATTTTTTAAGGTGAAAAAAAATCAACTGAATTGCTGATAAATAATTGATATTATGTATAAACAATTCAAAAAGCTCAAAATATACTTGGTCC